>NC_080845.1:25238841-26480403 GCF_030435755.1 Ochotona princeps
AATAAGTGTAAAGAAAGCTAGAGAGTGAGAGGACAGAAGGAGCCAGTCACCAGTTATCAGAAGTGAACATAAAATCTTAAAACCTTTCACCAACTTCTTTTTCTCATCATGGATACATTAATTTTTGTTTTGAAAAATCAAAATCTGATGTCATCAGAAAAATGATGAGATTACACTGAATTTCTACATAAGAAATCAAATAAATTGTTATTAAAATAAGAATCTATGATTTATAAAATGCAAAAATGCCAAGTTAAAGGAATTAAAAACTTGCTGAAATAAGAAATAGATATTCAAAGAATTTTGAGATGTTAGCACATCAAAGAAAGAAGCTGAAATTGTGTAAGCACTTTGCTTCTGGGAACATTTTCCAATTTTTGTCAGAGGCAAAAAAAAAAAAAAAAAGGTAACTTCTCAAATAAAATTTTAACCTTTGCCCAAATTTTCTGAGATGTAAAGAGAGGGTAGGGTTGGTAGTGAATAAAACCATTAAACATGTGGAGGCTAGACCTCAGGAAAAGGAGTGACTTACATAAACATAATCTTTTTCTTAAAACTATTTTTATTATTATTTTTTACTATTTTTCTTTATTTTTGACAATATTTACAGAGTTAATCAGGGCACAAAGGTTCAAGGGCTACAGGAAAGTGGGTAAGACTATTATTTCCACATTTTTTTTCCTGTATCTGGGGTTAAGGGGGAGGCAAAAGGAGAAGCCCCACCCAGTCTCCTACCCATCCCAGGTCCCTGATATGGGGCATGCTCCGAGGGTCTTGCTCAAATGGTTTTTATACTTCAATAGTTATAAATTGCTGGCAATCTTGCCATCCAAGCACGATGAGGTCGCTGATGAATCCACTGATTGACATAGTCCATCTTGGAGTGTCCGTTTGCCCATCTTTCTACTGCCAACATATGACTGGGGTAGTTGATTTGTTGTTACCTCTGTCTTTTCATGGTTAGGGTTCTGAGTCCAGCAGTCTGACTGGGAAGATCCCCAAAGAAACTTTGAGGTGATTCCAGACCAGATTCTTGTGTGTACTTGGCAAGTACAGGGCCCGGTACAGTCCATCGCCCCAATCAGTTGTTGGTTGCAAATGCTGGGTCAGTTCTGTTTCCAGCCCTGTCTTCCACTGGAACCAATGGGTGTTGCAGTCCAGACTGATTCTGCCCAGCACATACTCGGCCCTCACATAAACCAGTGGCAGCTACAGCCTAGTCAGAGTGACCTACAATAAGCCCCACCAGGCCCGCTCTCTGCCCTGGTTCCTGTGCTTGCCATTATGTGCAACAGACTAGTCCAGTCTGTCCCACATTCCATTCAGCAATCATACATGTCAGTGGGCATTGAAGCTTAGTTCACCCTGATGAGCTCCACTATCCAGCCCATACACATGCTGTTGGGTGCCTTTCTGTCTAGCAACCCCTGTCCCAGTCCTGGTTTTCGTGCTCTCCAGTGGGAGTGGTAACCCAAGAAGGAGGAGCACACTATTTCCTACTAGGCCACTCCCACTCCTGGATTATGCACTCTCCAGGTGGTTCTGGGATTCAACTTGACAGATTTAGCCTCCAGTGCCAGCCTCTGCCAGCTGAGCCCAGCCATCCCTCACCCACTCCAATTTCTGCTTGCACCAGTTGGAACGCCCTGGCTTCTCCCCGATCTAGTTCACATGAGGCCCACGGGTGTTGTAGCCCTGCCTGATCTGGTCTGCCCCATCCCATTCTAGACTCTCCAGTGGGAATGGCTGTCCTGCAGGGGAGCCGTCTACCTTCCCCCTGCCAGCTCTGCCTCCTCCCTCCCTGGTTCTTACCTGTACTGGTTGGGCGCTGTGGCCACATCTGGTACAGGTCACCTCACCTTGGCATTCCGTAATGTGCACTGGTTTTTGTCGCGACCGAACCTGGCTCGACCCACACTGTGTTCTGGTGCTTGGAGTTGCCAGTGGGTGATGTGAACTAGTTCAGCCTGCTCTGCCCTGACCTGTGCCAAATGTTTGTCAGTGGGCAACTTTCCATGGCCTGTTCTGGGCTGTTTCCTATCATGCTTCTTGCGCTTACCTGCAGGGACTGTGTCCTGCCCGAGGAGTTGCCCAGGCTCCTCCATAGACTATCTTAACAAAGAATCCAGGGGAGAGTGTTTGGCCTAGTGTTTGAATCTCCCCCTGAGACACTTACATTCAGCAAGACAATCTACATGTTCCAAGCCTCACATCCACTCCTGTTTCCTGCCAATTCATGCACTTGCAGACAGCACTGATGACTGAATTTGTTTTGTCCTTTCCACCAAAATGAGAAGTCCTGTGAGTTTCAGGCTCTTAGCACAAACCAGCATATCCCTGACCATTAGAGTTTTGGGAATTAAATCAGCAGATGAATACTCTTTCTAGTTCTGTTTGTATTTCAAATAAATATAAACAAGGAAAATTTTAAGGTGGAGAGACAAGTATTGCAGTCACTTTGCTTTTTTATAAGTGAAACAAATTAAAGAAAAATAAATAGGAGATCCAAAAATGGATGTATAGTGTGACACCACACTGAGAGAAATTTATAGTTAAGGATGGACAGAACGTAACAGAGGCTCCATGGGGCAAAGAGGAGAAAGGACAGAGAAGCTGCCACTGGCTGCACAGTCACCATCCCCTGCATCTTCACTATTGGTGCTCAGCTAGGAAATGCCATCTTGCCAAAATAATGTAGAAAGAAGCTGTCAGGGTCCCTTCCATGTGAAGGTCCTAATGAGTTTCATGGAAATTAATGGTGTCTAGTGCAGCATAAGAGCTGCCAGGGGTCTAAGAGCATACTTTCCTCCATGAATGGAAACCACACTTCCTCCTTCCCTTCCTCGGCAAAGCACCAGGTTTTGTGTACTGAGGTGGATTTGCTAGGGAGCTCCATCTGACTTGGAGAGCAACAGGCAGCCCTGCAGATATCAGAGGCTAACAAAACTAGGTCTGCATGGTATGCATGCCTGGTTGGGTGAAGAGCACTGGCACTGTGAGCTCACTCTAAGTTCTGAATCAATTATTTCATTATGGCACAGAGAAAAAGTGTGACTGGATACACAAAGGCTCACTCCAACATCACCTCCCTATAGTAACTCAACTCAGGGAGGTGCCACCATGCCCATCTTATCTCGGGAGTCACTCCCTACTCTCGCACCGCATAAATATGGTGACCAGAATTCCCTAAACACACTGAGTATGTATCCATAGAATGAACTCCAATGGAACATTCCCAGGAATAAAGACTTCAAGTAAAGAAAAAAAAAGACCCAGCATTATAGTGGTGAAAGCCCTTGTCTTGCATGCACTGGGATCCCATATTGGTACCAATTCATGTTCCAGCTGCTCCACTTCCCTTTCAGCTCCCTGCTTGTGGCCTGGGAAACCAGTGGAGGATGGCCCAAAACCTTGGGACCCTGCACCCGTGTAGGAGACCTGGAGGAAGCTCCTGGCTCCTGGCTTTGGATTGATGCAGATCCAGCTGTTGCATCCATTTAGGGAGTGAGTCAGCAAATGGACGATTTCTTTCTTTATCCTTCTCTCTGTAAGCCTGCCTTACCAATAAAAATAAATAAATCTTTAAAATAAATCCTCCAAAAGAAATTAGTCAAATTAGATACACAACATGGAAATAAAAGAAACCTGAATGAAAAGATGGACAGATTGATGAAATGCCTCAAAAAATAAAAAAGAAGAGAAAAGAAAAAAAAGGAAAAAAAAAACCCTCAAAAGTATGAGAAACAATGAAACAAATTCAGGACATGGACAGAAAAATCCTCACAAAGAGAGATATCAAAAAATCAAACAAATGTTCCATAACAAAAATCACATTGGAAAGCCTTAACAGCATACTTTGTGAGGTGTAAGAAAGCATTTCCAGTCTAGAAGGTGGGACTTTCTAAATATCAACATCAGAAAAAAAATGAAAAATTTAAAACATAAAAAGCAGTGTCCAAGATCTACAGAATACCATCAAATAGTCAAATATATGAGTTGTAATGATTCCTAAGGGTGTAGAAGTAAGAATGGTTCAGGAAACCTTTTCAGTGAAATAAGAGCGGGAAGTTTCTCTGATTTGGAGACAGATATGGGCATCCAAACCCAAGAAATTCATAGAAACCAGAATAGTCATGTTGAGAAAATATCCTCACAATAACACATTATAGTCAAACTTCTAAAAATAAAACACAAGCAGATCATCTTTAGAGGAAAACCTCTCTCTGTTTCTCCTTCTCTCTGCAAGATACGACTTTCAAATAAAAAATAAATTAGTCTTCTTTAAAAGGTATGGGTTGATTGAATAAATAAAAAAAATACATCTAGTTGCTGATATAAGGACTGCACACATACACAAAATCCAGGTGGACACATTAAACAATGATATTAAGTTGCATATCCTCTTATCTGTGCCTCTATGGCAACCAGGAAGTCATGGAAACAAATACATTTTTTGCTAATCAGTGAGCACAGAAAGATAGTGCCATGTGATTCACTGATTTTGCTCATTGTTTACCCAAGTGTTTTGAAAATAAATCTCCACAAAACCCTAAACATGATAGCTTATATCTGTTGAATTGTTTACTCAATTGGTTTGATAATATGCCTACGTTCCACACATGATGTCATGGAAGCTTAGTTGCCAAAAATTAGATTCATCCAATGTACTGTTCAGTAGGAAAATGGAGCAATAAACAATGGCATATCCACACAATGTAATATAATGAAGTGATAAAAAGAAATGAGCTTTCAAGCCATAAAACCTGTGTAGATGAATCTTAAATGCCTGTTGCTTTGTAGAAGAAACCACTATGAAAGGCTACATATTGTTTTCTAGCTACAACTACAAGATGCTACGGAAGATAAAATAGGTTGGGGGGGATTGGTGGGGAGCGGAGATCAGTGGCTGCTAGGAGTTGGTAGAGAGAAGGCAGACATAAATTTGAGAAGTAGAGTGCATAATTATAACTGTGAAATTAGTCTTCATGATACTGTAAAGGTAGATACATATGCTTTAAACACATTTTCCAGTTTTTGTGTCTGTTATTTTGGCTTCTGGTACCTTTTTAATTATGGAGAGATCACTCCTCTGATTTAACTGATTCCCAGAGAAAATAAGGAAGTATCAGGGGTTCCTGCCTTTCATCCATCAACTAAACAATTTAAAAAATGTGTATTGTATACTCCTCAACTTTCTGGTACACAGGCATTAAGAGGTGGCAGGTCCCACACCCAATAGCATGTTTTGATTATTTCAATCAGTCTTTTTTCCTATCTACATTGCCTCACCCATTTCTTCCCATAAAAACAAAGCAAGGAATGCAAGATAGTAGAAAAGGGCGAGGACACATTAATATGAATGGAAAGGCTTAGCAGAGAAGCAGAGAGGACATGGATCCCAGGAACTAGGAGAGGACAAGTTGACAACAGAGGGACACTTGAAGACCTATGGACAAGGGGAAACAACAGAGACAATGGAGCATTGCTGCAGCAAACAGGTATTACAGCAGCAATCGGAGCTCAACCAATGGCCAGTTGGGAGGGGAAGAACACTGGGAACTCAGGAGGTGAACTCAGCATTAGAATTGTGGGTGCAGCTAATTTTTTAAAAATCTGAACATGAGTAGGAAGGTAAGTGCCAGAGTGCCAGAGGTTGGAGGTAGGAAGAGGGTGAATTCCATAGCCCAGACCCAATTACAGTGCCACGTTGAATACTATTTTTTGACTTCTGTGGCAAGGGCTCTGGGGCAGGAGGACAACAGTGATCTGCACATGCAAAAGCCAGGGAAGAAGTCACTGCTAGCTCAGTGTATTAAACTGGTGCCCCCAGAGGGGGAAAATAATACAGGCTTGGCATCTCATGTGTTCCATTCAGAATAGGTCGGGGTTGCCCCCCAAACCTAACTGCCGGCAGGTTCCAGCAAGAAGAAAGAAAGGAGGATGTGTGCAGTGGGGACCACTGACAGCCGTGTGTGGTATGGGTTGAAGTCACAGCTGGAGTCACGGGTACAGCTGGAACTAGGTGTAGGAGAAAAGCTGATGTAGCCACAATACAGGCTCACAAGAGGTGGATATTGGAAAGGCAGGAGCCAGAGCTCACATTATAGGTCCTAAAACTAGCCTCAGAAAAAAAAAATTTTAATGAAATTATACCATACATCTTCTCAGACCATTATGGAATAGAACTGGATATCAAAAGGTCAAAATACACCAACCAATGTATGCAAATTTTTGGAGCCTGAATAATATGCTGCTAAATAAACAATGGGTTATAGGAGAAATCAAAGAAAAAATAAACTAAAATACTGCTTGAAATGAATGAAGGCATCAGCACAACATATCAAATCTTATCGGACACTGCCTAGGCAGTAGTAAGAAGAAAGTTCATTTCAATCAACTTATATCAAGAAATTAAAAAAACACCAAGTAACTGGCTAATCATATGTGTCGGAATACAGCCCGTGGGACAGCTGGGACAGTAGAGGCCTGTGGGACCCTGTTGAGAAGAGGCTCCAGGAAAGAGAAGGTGGAAGGCCTCTCGCCCACAGTGTGCTCCTGCCCCCGGTGAGTCCTTGGATGTGCTTTCGTGCTCTCCCTGAAGATAGGCAGACATCTGTGCTCTGTCTAGTCAATCAAGGACGGACAGTATTATCTCTTCCCTGTCTCAGTAACTCTAAGTTGCCTTGTTTGCTTCTTTCTTGTCTCTGTGTTCTTAGCCATGATCTAATTCTGAGTTATGTCTGAGTCATTGTTTCATATGTCTGAGACCCTGGAAATAAACTTTGTCAGTTGCCAAAAGAGAGCACTGTCCCCCCATTTCTTCAGGTCGCATCTCCTCCCCTGGATCCCACAAGGTAAACTTGCAATATGTCAGAAGGGGCTAAAAACAGTACTAAAACAATCCCATGATTAGCAGCAAAAATGAAAAAAATAAAAAGGGAGGAAATGCCCAAATAGAGACCAAAAGAACAATACATAAGATCAGTGAATCAAAGAGCAAGTACTAGCCAAACTAATCAAAAAGAAAAAAAGGGGGAGTAGTGGGACAGAAGACACAAATCAACAGACTCAGAGATGGAAAAGAAAATATAACAATCGCTATCTCAGACATACATAGAATAATCAGGAACTAGAAGACCTAGAAGAAATGGATCGGTTTCTGGACACATATCATTTGCCAAAATCCAATCATGAGGTAGTTAAAAATCTCAATAGGCCTATCACCAGGACAGAGATTGAATCAGTAACTAAATAATTAAATCTGGGACTGGCTGGCTTCACTGCTGAATTCTGCCAAATATTTCAAGAAGTAGTTACCCCAGTTCTCCACAAGCTATTCAAACAATAGAAAAGGAGTCAATCCTTCCAAATTATTTCTATGAAGCCAAAAATTACCTTAATATCAAAGCCAGATGGAGACACAACAGAGAAAACAGAACCACAGACTTATATCTCCGATGGACATACATGCAAAAATCCTGAACAAAATACTAGGCAACAGAATCCAACCATACATCAGACAGATTCTTCATGAGGGCCGAGTGAGATTTATCCCTGGCAACTATCAAGCAAGTAACAAGAAATATAAGGGTACTGCTGAAGTCTAGTACCTGCTCCAACTCCATCAGTTAAGTATTGCCCAACTGGTGTCAACAATGGTAGTCCCTACAATTAACTTGTTTTATCCCTAAAAGTGAGAGCTGAACTGGAAGCAATGATAGATGTACTAGTGTGTGGAATGAACTGAATGTGTGGAATTTTGCACTGCTAGGTAAATAAATGCTACTCCCAGTCAAGACTTCCCTGACAGTAGTACTCTAAGAAAGTTATGGTGGAACAGACTAGTACTCATTTCCTTACCAACTCAAAATTTTTCAAGAAAAAAAATGCAATTTTATACTGTCCACCTTGTAATGATGAATGTAAAATCTGTCAGATAAACCTTGTATTTCAACTTCCTTCTCTTCCTTTCCTTGTGCTTCAGAGGCCTGATGAAGGATAGAGAGAGAAAGAAATGCTAGATTGTTCTAGAGCATGTCTTCCAAAGGTCTGGAGGAATGAAAACCTGGAGCCTTTAAATCAGGAGCTGAACTTGTAAAATTCCAATAAATATTAAAAAAAAATGTATTTCTCTTAACCTTGAGCATAGTGACTTAGAGTCACTATGCATCAGTTTTGCCATTAAGACTACAGACTTTGATTGTTGTTGAAATTAATTTCATATTTCAAAGCATTTTTTCTTTAGTTAACAACCAACTTTTAATAGTCATGAGAAAATCGAATAGTAAATGACAGTACAGATACTGTCTATTTAACCATTTAGCTTGAGGCTCTACGTTACTTGATAGACCTTAAATCAATGTAATTTGAATTAATGATTTGTTCTTTGGTGATAAAAATTACATATGAACTTAGTGGAGTCTATAAATAGGAAGTGGGGTATCTAACTTCAAGTTAAACTGTTTAAAGCAATATAAACATAAATTTCATGACTAGATTGTCTAATGATATCAGCTGTGTTGAGGTACATTGCATTACTTTTTCCAGTAGTCAAAATTATGAGCTCAAATTCCTCTCAACAGGCTTATGAGAAAAGATCATTGTCATTGGTAAATATGGTAAATGTAGGGTAAATATTCGTTCATGGCTTGAGGTCTTTTTGTATTGTACTCTTGATATCAAATTAAGTATTCCTTGAAAAAATTATATAGCAATAGTCTAAAAGGAAAACATGCCATATAAGTCATATAAGTAATAACAAAGTAAAAGAAGTTTAAGTTAAGTAAATAAAACACATTTTTAAATAGTTACACAATCATGAATTTTATATTATTGTATAATCCCCCATCAGTTTACTGGACAAATATTTAAAACAAAGTTTGACAAAATGCAATATTCTTTGTGCGTTCTCTTCTCTGATTGCAATTGATCTTCCAGTTTTTGCTTGTGGTCCTGAGCCAGGAAACAAAGTTTGTTATTTATTTTTTTTTAAATAAGAAATGTAAGGCATTGAAGAAATGCTTGCAATAAATACACATGATAAGGAACTTTTTGCAGATAATGAAAGAACACTTAGAACTCAACAATTAAGGAGATGGATAATCCAATTACTATAGTGAAAAGCGTTTAAATTGAAATATTTTTCAAAGTACATACACAAAAGGCCAATAAACTCATGAAAGATGCTCACTGTCATAATTTTCTAGGGTGATGCAAATCCAGATCACCTTCAAATATCATTTTATACCAAACTGTATAATTAAAATAAACGTGTGGACAGTAGCAAGCTTTGGAGAGGATGTGAAAAAAATTCTCCATTATATGTTTACTGGTAGGACTGTGCATTTTTGACAAAAGTTTGGCAGCTCTTCGCAGTGTGAAAAAGAATACAGGCCCACTGAGTATCTACACTAGAAGGTATACTCTTCAAAGAACAGAAAATATATTTCCTTTATTGCTTCTATTTGTATAAGGTGAAAAAAATCCCGTGTTTCACAGTGCAGATTTTGGAAAACAGCATTACTTACCACACACCCTTCATCTTCCTTACTTCTTTTTTCTTTTTTTTTTTAAGTTTACAATGATTTGCTTTCCATTCACTTCAAATCACAGGCTAAAGATTCCATTAGGTATAGTATTTAAAAGATAGCAAGTAGAATAAAACAAAGAAACAAAAACACTTTTTCTCAAGAGTATAGGCAAAGGCTAGAAGCAATAATGAAGCTCAAAATAGAAACTAGCGCTTTTTCATATGTCAATTATTGTTTTAGCCTTGAGATGAAAAGAACTTTTTCCTTTTCTTTTTCCTTTCTTCCTTCCTTTCTTTTCTTTTCTCTTTCTCTTCTTTCATTCTCTTCTTTGTTTTTTTCTCTTTCTTTTTTCTTTCTTTTTCTTTCTTTCTTTCTTTCTTTCTTTTCTTTCTTTCTTTCTTTCTTTCTTTCTTTCTTTCTTTCTTTCTTTCTTTCTTTCTTTCCTTCCTTCCTTCCTTCCTTCCTTCCTTCCTTCCTTCCTTCCTTCCTTCCTTCCTTCCATCCTTCCTTCCTTCCTTCCTTCCTTCCTTCCAACTCAACACTTTGCTAGGGTGTTTGGGAAATTTGTGGAATATGGCACAAGTGCTTGGGTCCCTGCTGTGTGTGCTGCTGGGAAGAAACTCCTGGTTCTTAGCTTCAAGCTAAGACCAGCCTAATTCTGGAGGTTGCAGTCACTTGAGGAGTGAATTAGCAGATGGAATATCTCATTTTTTTTTTTCAAAACATGGTTAAAATTTACTTTTTTTTTTTTAAATGAGTGTTGGTATGTGCCACCAAATTTGATATAAAAAAGAGTACCAATTAAAAATTCTTGAACTGTTTGCTTGGTTTTGTGAGATGGTAAGTTTTGCTTCAACCTATGCTGCTGGCATTCCATATGGGAACTGGTATTTTTTCCCATCTGTTCTACATCCAATCCAGCTTCATGCTAACCGCCTTGGAAAAGTAGCAGCAGATGGGGCAAGTGCACAGCCCCTTCCTGCATGTGGGAAATATCATTGTCTATCAAAATGGTATATATATGTGTGTGTGTATATATATATATATATACATACGCACAAATACATATATTCTGGCTCCTGGCTCTTGGCCTTGCATTGGCCCCTCTTCAGTCATTGAGGCCAACTGTCTAAAGAATTCTTTCCTTTCTTTGCCTCCACCTCCTTCTATGAATCTACATTTTAGTTTAAACTTCATAAAATTAAATCATAAAAAAATTTTAACTTGACTCATTATAAAGAATTGTTCATAAAGAGATAGACAAATGATGTTTTTGAGATATTGGCAAAAATCCAGACAGAAGACACGGAGGTAATGTTCCTAATTTGTTATATTGATTAAGTCAAAAACCATGAAGGCAACAGCTACAGAGTTTGTTACAAGAAACACAAGCAGGGCCCTGCGCGATAGCCTAGTGGCTAAAGTCCTTATCTTTCTCGTGCCAGGATCCCAGATAGGCACCAGTTCTAATCCCGGCAGCCCCGCTTCCCATCCAACTCCCTGCTTGTGGCCTGCGAAAGCAGTTGAGGACGGCCCAAAGCCTTGGGACCCTGCACCTGCATGGGAGACCTGGAGGAAGCTCCTGGCTTCAGGTCAGCTGAGCTCCTGCCATTGCAGCCACTTGGGGAGTGAATCAACAGATGGAAGCTCTCCTCTCTGTTTTTCCTCCTTTCTGACTTTCCAATAAAAATAAAAATAAAAATAAATCTTAAAAAAATAAAAGAAACACAAGCACAGGTCAATAGCTACCATTAAAACACACCCAAACAAAACAAAGGAGTAAATAAATGCAGTGACTTATAAGGCAAATAACATATGTGAATTTCCATAATGGACTCTTTCCTCATTCAAAATCAATGTAATTAATCATCAAGAAGGGAATGAAAAAGTATGTGATCTTCATTATCTTGAGAGATAATACCCTAATTTGATAAAAATAATTTTCCTTTTGATAAATTATTACTGTTCTTATACTCTGTGTATATTAACTCCTACAAGTAAGAAAAAACTTGTGGTATTTTTTATTTCTGTATCTGGCTTGTTTCATCTAACACAATTATCGCAGTTTCACCCGTTTGCTCCAAATGTTAGGATTTTATTTTTTTTGTGGGGTTGGGAGGCAGGGCACTAATACATCACTACATGTTTAGGGGCTGTGTGGTGGCACAGCACACTAAGCTACCGTTTGTGCTGCTAATGTTTTATGTCAGTGCTAGTTCATACCCAGCAACTCTGCATCTGAGACACCTCCCTACTACCATACACATGTTATTGATGCAGTCGTCAATTTATGGGTTTCTAGACTGATTATTTCTCTGCCCTGCTGTGAACTGAGCTGTTATAAATATGGGTGAACAGATATCTTTCAGCTGCTGATTTCATTTCCTTTGGATATATTCCCAGAAGTGGTTGAGTTGTGACATATGGTAGATTCAGAATCTCCATACTGTTTCCCATAATGGTTCCATTAATTTGCATTTCCACTTAAAATGTATTAGAATGTCCCTTTCTCCTCTTTTATGTTCAAATAATACTTGTTCTACTTTGGGTAAGTTTACCCTCATTTCGGTTTTGATTTAGATTTCCATGGTGGCTAGGGAAATTGAGCAGTTTTGTATGTGTCTGTTGGACATTTCTCTTACACTTTTTAAACAGGTTCTTTTCTCATTTCTTAACTGGATGATGTGCCTTGTTGTTGATGTACTGAGCTTCTTATAGAAGCTGGATGCGTCAGATGCTCATGCACAGTAGGCAGTATTTTCTCCCATTCTGTTTGTGGTCTTCCTCACTCATTGTTTCCTGAACACTGTTTTCTGCAGAAGTTTCCAGTTTGATATAATCCCATTTGTCTATTTTGTCTGTTTGTATTGACTGTGTTTTGGAGATCTTTCGCAAAACAGCTTTGCACAGACATTGTTTCCTCCATTTTTAATTTTTTTTTCTAGCAATTTCATAGTTTATGGTCTTAAGATATATCCTGAATTTTTGATTGGTTTTCATATAGGGCATATATTTGCAGTCTTGTTTCTAATTTCTGCATATGACAATCCAATCTTTACTGTTTATTAAAAAGGCTATCTTTTTTCCAGAGAATCAATGGAATCTTGAATTCACTGCCATTTCAGTTGAACTCAGGTATTTTGGTTTTTGGTTTTTTGGTGGGGTTTTTTTTGTTTGTCTTTTTGTTTTTGTTTTGTTTTTTACAAACAGCAAAATAAGTGTTTGCTTCTTTAAGGAATTGTTATTGTATACTGTTTAATCAAGTTCTGGTCTTGACTGTCACCTGTATTTATGAGAGGATATGTTGCAGAATTCAAATAGTGGATTAGAAAACTTACCAGCACTTTGCCTGTTGGACCTTTGCTTTCATGCTGATGACGTCATTGTTTGCTGATGTACTTACTTTCTCAGGTGGAAATTAAGTTCTAAAAGAGAGAAGCAAAATAAAACTTTATAAATAGGAACATAGGAATGAGCATTTGCTACAGTCTATGTCTCACATAGGCGTGCAGGTGTGAGTCCTGATCCTGGTTCCACTGATTCTGATACAACTTCCTGCTATTGCACAGTCTGGCAGGCAAAAGTCAATGGCTCTTGGAACTCCTGGCCACCCACGTGGGATGCATGGGTGGAGATCCAGGCTTGAGGCTTCTCCACGACCCAGCCTCTGCTGTTATAGATGTTTGGGGAGCGAGTCAGCAGTTGGAAAAGCCTTCTGTCTTTCTCACTTTCTAGTGAAATGAAAATAAATACATATATTTTTAAATGAGGGCACAACCTGTCACATAGGCATTCAGCAAATATTTATGAAATTAATGAAAAACAAAACTTAATTATTCTGAAAAATGAAGACAACAAGCTTCTTTCTCACTTTTTCCTAAAATGAAAAAAGTAACAGATATCCCCCCCTTAATATTTCTGGTTATACATGATGGCAAATGCAATCTAAGACATTTTTTGAACATGAGAATGTACTACAGCTTCAGATTTTCTCTTCCATACAGTAATGAGATGGCTAATAGAATGTCATTTTATTTATAGCATTACTAGCCTTAGGTGGTTTGTTAAAGTACTAATCATATCTTTGTGCTTTTATAATGCAATATTCTATTTTTAAATTGTTTTATTATTTTCTATGATACAGTTTTGTAGGTATATAGTTCCCCTCTTTCCCTTCTGCACACCTTCGCCTTCGCTATCCCTCTCCATAGTATTACAGCAGAATATTCTTCCAGTAACAATCACAAATTCAACATCCTGCTACCCACGTGCACCACGGCATTGCAAGTACAGACAAAGGCAGAAAATCAACCATCATATTGTTGAATTATATTTAACTGTTTCACTGGGAGTCCTCCCTTTATTCAGGAGTAGAAATGCATACTTTGAAAAGTAGAAAAGGTATCTTGGGTTCCAGGTATGCTAGCCTCTATTGTGCGGTTCATCTGTGAGAAGAGAGAGAACATATGGTATTTGTCCTTTGAGATTCCTGGAAATATATCCAAAGGAAGTGAAATCTGCATATGAGAAAGTGACCTGCAACTTGTATTTTTAGGAGCACAATCCACAATAGTGAAAACATGGAAATAACATAGATGCCTGTCTAAAGAGGAATGGATAAAAAAGCTGTGGTACATCACTCCATGGAAGGATACTTGACCGTTAAAAAGAATGTAATTCTACCATTTACAACAAAATGATCTCAACTGGCAACCATTATGCTCAATGAAATAAGCTAATTGTAATTGTCTGTTGAGCGTTTAATCAAGTCAAATCTGTAGAACAGAATCATTCTTATTCTTTATTATTTATTTATTAATTACAGAACTCCATCTGGGTTTCCCACAGGCAGGCAGGGACCTAAGTACTTGCTCTCTCTTTTTCTGTTTTCCTAAACACATTAGGATAGAACTGGGATCAGAGGTGGAACAGCCCAGACTCCAACCATTCCTCACAGTGGATGATGATGTCCCAAATGACAAATCAAACCACTGTGCCAAAATGCAAGTTTCTGTTGACTCTTGTCTACCAAATTAGTCAAATACTTAGAAAAATTAGAGACTTTATTCATTTTGTAACTATTTTTTCTTTTCTGTTAGGTGACATACTCCTTTTAAGTAGACTCTGTCCTGTTTTAAGCAGATTTTATCAGCTTTAAATGTAGATATATTGTAAATTTTTGAAATAATGGGCTACATTATCTTATGACTTTTTATATTATGTCAAACCTGCAGTTATAAATTATGGCGATGATATTGAGGATATTTAAATGTAATTGTTCATTTGACTAATAGATTTTATTTCAAAAAGTTATTCTCAAATAATTCATTATTTTTTTCTGGTCTTATATCATATATCATGCTAATAAGAAAAGCTATATTAATGTCATTGATACTGTTTTTCATATTACTGAGACATTCTTTTATATCTTTTTTGAATGCTGTAGAAAATGCCATATATTAGACAATATAGCACCCTAAATCATTGTAATGTTTCCTTCGTCACTAATATTTTCGCTAAACAGTTATTTTATTCCCACTTTGAAGTAGATTTGCAATCAAGTACACTCCTCCATGATCCCCTGGCTGGTAAATAAGATGCTGTCCTTCTGTGGGCACTCTTTGTTCTTCCATTTGCAAAAGCCCAAGCAAGATATGTGTGTTTCTTACTTTCTGAAACATTGTCAACACAAAATTTTGTACATAACATTTTCCAAAGATTTTTAACTACAAAACAGAAGTTTCACAAACACCTTATTTTGGTAGTTTTGTTGATTTATTTGAAAGAATTACAGGGTGAGATCTTCCATTTGTTCATTCGTTCCCCCAAATAGTAGCAATGACCAGGGCTGAACCAGTTTGAAGCCAGGAGCTTCCTTTAAGTTTCCCATATGAGAGGCAAGGGGCCAAACACTGGGGCTACCTTCTGCTGCTTTGCCCAGGACATTACAGGGAGCTGGATCAAATGTCAAACAGCTGGGACTAGAACTGTTGCCCATATGGGATGCTAGCATCATAACTGGAAAGTTTTACTCAAACCATAACACTGGCTGCTGTTTTAGTAAAATTTTCAGTATTCATATATGTCTTGCATTTATTACCATTGAGTAACTTTGATTTGTTTAGTTTTTTCATGGTTTGATCACTTTTAAAATTCCCAACTTTTACCATGTAGTAATTCTTGATTCTAGATAGAAAAAGATATATTTATACTTATCTTTTAGCATAGGAATATGTCAAGATCAATGCTTGAGACAAGACTAGGTAAAATATTTTTCTAGATGTCCTGGCTACTTTTCTGATCTAGCCTTCATGCTAACACATCTGGGAAGGCAGATGGCCATTTGTCATTGTAACTGTGACTTTTGAGCAAAACAAATAGATCTTTAAAAGAATGCATTTGAATCATTTCTTTTACAATGTTCAAAAAATCTTTTATAATAATTTTATTGGCATTATGTGTGATTATTTTTGTATTTTTTCATTTTCAAATTGTATCATTCTGCTTTAATCATTTGAGTAGCTACTGTACACTATTTTGAAGTATACTTTTTTGACTTTAAAGTTTAGATTATTCTCTTTTAGATTTGGTATCAGAGAATTGAATATAATAATACCCTCTGGGTGATTTATTCCTGTTTGTTGGATATTTAGTTCATGTATTTTTATTACTCATCACATGACTAAAATATATATGATAATACATGAATAACAAAGTATATCAGGGATATAGTAAATACATTCATAACAAATAGTAAATGCATATGTTTGCATTTTAAGCAACATACAAACATGTCACATTAATACATTACTTGCACACACTAAAGCCTTAACTTTGCTAATTACAGTGATACATTTTATATATATATATATATATATAGAGAGAGAGAGAGAGAGAGAGAGAGAGAGAGAGAGAGATTTATATATATAGAGAGAGACAAGTCTTTGTACCTCTGATGAAGTTACAGGTCTCATGAAATTAAAACATGCTTTTAAAAATTGTATTTGCCTATAAATTATATTTGAGAAATAAAAGCTATGTTCTGCGTTTTTGTAAATAATCAACCTTATTTTCAGTAATATGATTTTTATCATTGTCTTTTACTCCACCTTCTAAATATTGTGTCTTAACCTGCTTTTTAATAGACAAAATGTGCATTGCTTTGAAATGTGAGCTGTTAGATAGCTTCAAGTAGATGCTTATTTGATATTAATGTAGTCATGTTTAATACAGGGATTATTTTCTGAGATTCCCTGAAGATAATCAATATTTGATTTCTTGTTGACTGAATCACGTGTTGCTTGCATACTGGATGCTCAGTGATTTATATGTGCTCCTATGCATAGGATTTAGACTTTTTTTTTAATTGAAAAGTATTCAGCCTACTATATAGTGCTCTAAGGAAAAAAAAAATCTAAGTGGACAAAAAATAGAAGTTTTGGGCATCAAAAATGCTGTGCAAATTTATGGAAAGGATTTTTGATGAAAAATGTTTTTTGCTTTCCTTTCAGAATTATCTGAAAACATGGTGTGATCAGAATTTCATTAGCAGTGAAACTGAATACTGTGAACCCTATTTTTAAATGTAATTGGGAATCCTGATAGAATTTCTTACAGGAATATTTAACTAGCCACTAAAATTAGAGCATCTATAAAGGCTAAGCTAGAGAAACTAGTTTGCTGATTCCATGGCATGTTCAACACATTAAAATTAAATTTCAATTGACGGTGCTGCTGAATGCAATTATTTAAATTTGGTTAAATGTTTGCGGTCTGCATTAAGTTCATCATAATTCTATTTTCTTGCTACTCATTAACTTCAAGTGACAAATTTTTTTATTATCACCAAAATATTTTGGAAAAAAAATTCAATTATTTTATTTGGATAATAAAACATATGAAAGTATCATTATTTCATCTCCTTTACTTTTTTCTTTGCACCAGCTTGAGAATGTTAAGAAACCCTTCTAGAAACATTGAGAAGCTAATGAAATGAATAGTCGTGCACATTGGATTAACGATTGGAAAACTCTTTTCCTAATCACAGTAAAAGGTGGTAGAGCCCGGATTTGAATGCAGATGCATCCGCTATACCAGACTGTCTACATGGTAGAAATACACCTCATGTTAGTTTATTTAGAACTACAAAACACTGCAGCGTTAACAGTCTGTTGTTGAACTTCTAGGCATTATTCTATTTATCACTAAATGTGGAAAGTAAATTTAATTTGTCTAGATTTTCTCCTAAAGCTAACATTTTATGCCTAAGCGGCACTTTTCTATTCATCTTTCAGGAAATGTCTGAACCTCATATAGAATTGAGAGTTTGTATATGCTTAGCAGTATTCTGAGTCGTTCTTACTATATTCTCAAATATAGACAAAGGAACAAAGGCATGGCTAGAAAAAGAATTTAGATAACTTGCTGAAATAATTTGATGAGAAGAAATATCATTGGCTTAAGACAGTAATGTCAGAGCTTAATAGTGGTGTCCAAAGAAAAACAAATGGCTTAATTAAAAGAAATATATTGCAACTGATGGTGACTCCCTAGTGAACAATCACAGAAGTAAAGCACAAACAACATACTCCGTATAATAACAACATGCTCTATTGACCTTAACAAGGCTTAATATTAACACTGTCCTACCCAGGACTTTGATATTTTGTTCATTACTTATGCACATCTATCTCCTTAAATTTATACTTAAACTGTATAACAGCCTAGTATTTATAGCTGGTAACTATTAAGGCCTACTATAAATGTTTTTTTTCTATCAGAATATCTTGAGCCCCTGTACCTCAAATGTCTCATATACAATTCACAGCAACCCCACATGTGAATATTATCACCAGTTCATGATTACTGGTGATTAAAGATCATCCTCAGAATGCAAAAGTAAAAGAATTATGCTTCAGAAGAAGTTATTGGATGAATTTAGCCATTTATGATTCTAAAAGCAAAATATTGACTCACTCAGAGAAACATCTTGTTACTATGCATCTCAGCCTTATCAAAAGCACATTATGAAGCGATTATTAGCAACTTAGAGTAAAAAAATACAACAGAATTTGTCAAAATAGAATTATTTTTAGTTAAACTGGATGTATATAATGCTGAAATTACTTAGCACCCCGTGTATATAATGATAAGTTTTTGAAATTTGTATGTCATATATTACAATCCACTGCAGAGCCAAACTAGTTGTGAAAATTCAAGAATTCTCTTTTAGGTGTGCAATATAGATTACTAAATATATTTTATTTCAATCTCCATATGCATATTAGGCAGGAAGAAAGAACCATTTTTGATTTCAAGTAATAAATGACTTAATATTAAGTGATTAATAAAATTGTTTCTGGTACATTCTAGCTCAATAAAATGTGGTTGTTTGAAAAATAATAACTATCATAAGTATAATTACTATCTAAGGACAATATTTCCTACAAGATTAAGTTTCTAATATTAACAATAAGTCTAATGAAACATTTAATACACTTAATATAAATATTTAAAATATGTGTAAGTGTTAAAATTAAAGTGCAAAATGTGAAATTCTTTTACTTTCCAAAGAACCCAGAAATTGTAAAATCCAACAGCTCATTTTATTCATAGATACGGAATGTTTCTGGTAATTCATTTTCTTAGATTCATTGCAACCACTATGAATTCTTTCTTTTTAATCAAGCCACTGTTTTTTCTCTTTGGTCATTCAGTGTTACTTCTTGATGATTTGCCCTCCATGGACACACATGAACCAGTAATGAGGAGGAGGAGGAGGATGAAGAGGGAGCTGAAGGAAAAGGTGTATGGGGAAGGCAGTGGAGGAACGCAGCAGGGAGGAAGATGATACTGACTATGAGAAACACAATGACAGGTACACAACAGTTACGAAGGTTCTGTCACAAGGAAAACTTCATTTAACCACTCAAGCTCATCCTTGTGCTACTTTTCCGGGAAAAATACTTCTCAAGTTGAAGGCATGTCTTCTGTTTTTTCTTATGTATAAAGTTGTAGTGTTTACTTTTTCAAATTTCCTTATCCACTTATGTTTAATTGACAAACAACGGTTCTGAATTAGTCTGAGAAAAAATGGCAAAGCAATTCATTTGTGTTGTTTGTGATACTTCTCTGTCTTCAGACTAGAGACATTTTGTTTTAAATTGTTACTCTGGGAGCCTTCCTAAATTTATTCAATTGCACCCTGTCACTCTACCTGGAGTGCTATTCATGTGTAGTGGAATAAAGTGCTAAGCCAGGCAGAGTCCTGTATGAATGATTTTCACACATAGAAATGAATGACTTCACATTTTGTTTTCTGTGTGCCTTTTTAGTCACCTAATTGACTCCTTTCAGAGTTGTACAATTGTAATACAGTCTTTTAAAAGTCTCATCTCTCTTTCTTTATTATTTACTTTGTAAACTTATTGATTCTAAATAGTCTATTTACCTCCCTTGCATGTTTTTAGAACACTGCACATATTAAGATATAAGGATTTGGAGATAGACAAAACTGTGTTTACGTTTTTGTTGCCACACCAGCTTTAGTTGAATGCATTACCTAATCTCCAAAAATGACAATAACACGAAATTCTTTTGGTTATTATGTAGAGTAAATAAGATAGTTAATTTAGTCTTTCCTTGTGGTCTGCAAATCCCTCACAATTAATTATATATATGCCTCTAGTTTTTCTGGTTTCTTCAGCTTGCAATTGTAGATCATAGGACTTCTTGGCCTCCATAGTCATATGAGCCAATTCTGTAACTAGATAGAGATAAATAAGTAAAAATTGTTTTTCTCTAGACAATTCTAACACACAGGGAGAAAGGGGTCACATATCTTGAAATAAATTGGTGTGAATATGTTCTAACAAAACTTTATTCACAAAAAAAGACTGAAGAGAAAACTTGGGTCTGCTCATCATAGTTTGCAGAACTTGATGTTAGAAATTGAGAACCTATCAGAGAAACATAATACTGGATTTCTATGCAGTTGTGGTGTACATTTTAGAAATTAGTGCTTTAAATTAGTCAAACCAATTATGAGTTTTCAAAAAACAGTGTGTATTTTTTTTTATTTGAAGGGAGAGAGAAAGAGAAATCAACGGTTCACTCTGCAAATGTCTGTAGCAGCTGGGACCAGCTCAGACCAAAGCCAGGAACCAGAAACTCCGTCCAGGTCTGTTACATGATTGCTTGGTGTCACCATTCCCTGCATCCCAGGTGTGTTAGCAGGAAGCTAGCTAGGCAGCCCAGAATTACTGCAGCTCAAACTAGGCACTCTCACAAAAGAGGTGGATGCCCAAGCATTGATTTAACCCACAGTTTCACAACTGATCTAACTCTTGCCCTCTTCTGTCCCCTCAACTTTCAAATACTCTGGCAGGGAAATATATAAAGCAGATGAAAGTTATTAGGCACTATTCATGATTAATTACCAATAAGTTAGACATAAACTAAAAGGAGATAGAAGCGATGAGTTGAATGTATTTAAAGACAGGTGACCACAGTGATCAGTCATAAAGGCATGACTAGATGAAGAAAGTTGGGGCTGGTGTTAAGTAGTAAGCTTCTATCTCTAGTGCCAGCATCTCACATGGTATCGTTTCATGTCCCTACTGCTCCACTGCCAATCCAGCTCTCTGCTTATGTCCTGGAAAAGCAGTGAAGGATAGTTCATGTCCTTGGGCCCCAGCACCCACATGGGAGACCCAAAAGAAGCTCCTAGTTCCTGGTTTTGGAGCAGGTCATATCTAGTGGTCATTTCTGTGTTTTAAGGAATGAATCTCTGTCTCTGCTTGTACCTGGAGCTCTACCTCTGAAATAAAAATTAAACAAATCTTTCAAAAAAAGAAAAGAAAGAGAAAGCTAGTTTGAACTAATAGATGGTAGTCAAGTTGGGGAGGACATGGAAAAACAAAACACTGGCCTTGTGGTTATTGGGCAACTTGTCTGAAACATGTAGTATATGAGTTACAGATAGGCTGTTTGAAATCCAGATTTGAGAGGCTGTGATGGCTAATTTGGAATATGAGTTTTGGATGGAGGTGAGAGCATGGAAAAAAGAAACGAGTTGTCAGGATGCAGCATATTTATTCTCCAAAGAGCGAAATACAATGGTGTGGCGTTGGTAGAAGACATCAGCTAGGCTAAGAGATGGGATATGATTCATTGTTGGATGACAAGAATTTAAATAAATACTAATTATTTAGGACAGGATTATTAGGATAGGAATGGATTTTATGAATTTGTTATAGCCATTGGGAAAAAGAGGGGAAGTCTGTTGGCTTAGTGCAACTTGCTCAATAGCAGCAACTAGTAGAAGCAAAGAAGGGAATTTTTACAAGTGTGCTGAATTGTGGTGCCTGCTCTTCAGAGCACCAGTCCATTATATGTTCTTTATTTCCATACTACATGCCTTCATTAGTAAAAAACTGACTCCCTTCGAAGATATTTCCTGAAGGTGCTTCATAAAATTTAAACTAAAGACCTGTAATAGCAGGCAGTATAGAACTAAACCAACAAGGAAATAATTTATTCACTATGGAAAATGTAATGTGCTAAGTATTTAAATTTCCAATTTCAGAATAAAAATCTTGTTATAATGAAACAATCATGTTTAATTAGAGAATAAGGTTATATTTTATCTAAATTGAGAACAGTAATATCACTCATGCTTTAAAATGCTTCCTAGTATAAGCCCTTTTTTCTCCATTAAATCTCAACTACTATTTTTTATTGATAGAAAAATTATACATATGTAGGCAGAATGTCTTAGCAGCATAAAAATTCATACCAAGTTCTGTTGGAGCACTTTAAATGTAAGACTTCTAATGCAAGTTAAATACGTGGTGCAATACTAAACAGAAAAATCAGCTACACACAATTGTTTAGACTCTCATGACAAAGTTGCAGAGTGTCTACTTGTAAGTCTGAGGAAAACTGCGCCTGGTAACTTACTCTGTCCAAAAAATGGTTCATATGAATAATAACACTTCAAAATGTTACATTTTTTTAGCATAATAAAATTGCTTGCACTTTCCTTAATGAAAATTTTGTAAGCCTTTTAAGTTTTAAAATTTTAAGTTATTACTTTTTATTTATTTGAGAAGCATGGAGAGAAGGCACAGGAAGTTGGACAGACAGCTCTCATCTTGTGTTCCGCTGCCCAGATCGCCATAGTGTCTGACTGATCCTACAGTATAACCAGAGTGCAGAGCTGTGAATTCAGCCAAGGTCTCCTGCTTGAATGACAGCCATTCAGTTACTCCCCCTGCCTCCCTGGTGGGAAGCTGGAGTTAGGATCCAAGTGTGGAAGTCAAATTCACATGCTTCCTGATGGCATGTGTGCATTTTAACCAGCAGATCAAACACCCACTTGCATTTTTTAAAATTAAGAGTTATATGTACACTTTTATTTGAAAAGCAGAGAAAAAATACAGCAATGGAGGCAGAGAAATAATATCTTGATCAAAAAGTAACACATGTAATCTTCATCTCTCCCACGTCTGGAGAAGTCCTAAAATAATTTCTGTGATCAAGTCTCAGAAAATTTACAGTTCTCACTTCCATCCGGTGTCTGTTATAAGCCAGTTCCTCAAAGTGTTTCCTTTCTTTTCTGCTCCCCATTTTCTTCTTCCTCCTGCTCTACTTCCTTCTGTCCCTTTTCCTGTTCCCCTTTCCCTCCCTATTCATTCTAATCTTTACATCCAGTGTTAGAAGATCATATCTATATGACTTTTTTCCTTCCATAATTCAGAGTTCAGTTTTACTTTTTTGAAAAATTTTCTCTGTGATACATGGAGAAGTTAGTTCAGCAAATAAAATGATTTTTGAGTCTAAGTTTCAGTTTTCATTATAGTTTCCATGACTAATGAAAGACTAATTACTAATGGAATTTTTGTTAAATTTTGAATAAGAAAAATAAGAAGAGAATTAGGTGGTGGAGGAAGGATGCGAATAAGAAGAGTAAAAGCAAAAAGACAATTCATGCCAAATATTGGCGTGAGATACACACACTCACACAAACATACGTCCACATACAGACACAAAAAATCCAAGAAGTAATGTTTAAAACAGGTTATTTGAGAAGCTGACATGGTGGTGCAATGTCTTAAGCTGCCACTTGCAAAGCTGGTATATCATGTTTGATTATTATAGACCTTATTAGTGTGCTTCCCATCCAACTTCCTGCTGATGTGCCTGTGGAAACAGTAGAAAATGACCCAACACAAAAAATCAATGACCTTTGTATACACGAGCAGTTCTGTAATGAGAAAATTTGTAAGATTAGTCCCATTCACAAGAGTTGTAAAAAAACATTAAATGCCTTGGAATAAATTTAATCAAAGGTGTTAGATGTCTTAACAGAAAAAAAATTAATAAAACCTTAAACAAAAAAGTAGAAGATGACACAAACACTCCCAACATTTGGAAAAATATACCATGGTCAGGGACTGGAAGAATTAATACCTCCAAAATAACCATATTATCAAAGCAATCATTCTATGATATCTCAATTAAATTACATATGAAATTCTTATTAGATCAAGAAAAAATAGTTAAATTTATATAGAAACACAAAAGACCCTAAATAGCTAAAATAATTTTTTATTTAATTGGAAAGGCAGATATACAGAGAGGAAGAGATACAGAGAGGGAGATCTATCGTCCGTTGATTCACTCCCCACTGAAGCAGCCGCAACGGCCAGAGCTCAGCCAGTCCGAAGTCAGGAGCCAGGAGCTTCTTCCGGGTCTCCCATGTGGGTGGAGGATCCCAAAGCTTTGGACAGTCCTAAGCTGCTTTCCCAGGCCACGAGCAGGGAACTGAATGGGAAACAGGGCCACCAGGATTAGAACCGGCGCCCATATAGGATCCTGGCACTTGCAAGGTGAGGACTTCAGCCGATAGGCTATCGCACCAGGGTGAATAGCTAAAGTAATCTTAAAAGCAAAAACAAAACTGGAGGCACTAAGATACTAGATTTCAACCCACACTACAAGGCAGTTTTAATGAACCCAGCCTGGCACAAAAATAAGCATGAAGATAAATGGAAAAGAATAGAAATCTCAGAAAGTAACCTGCACTAGTTCCAACTAGCTTTTGATAAGTGCACTAAAATAGATCCCTGAAGAAAGGACATTGTTAACAAATTGTGCATTGGATCTATGAATACGAAGGTATGGAACAGGATCCCTAACTTACATTATCAATAAATGAACTCCAAATGAATGGAAAACTTTGACATACAGCTTGATACGGTCAAATAATCAGGGAAAAATGTTGGAGGAACTCTGTAATGGATACACCTGGGTAAAGACAACTTGGAAAAGAACCTGGACACAGGCAGTTAAACCAAAATAAAGAAATAAGATTAAAACGAATTAAGAAGCTTCTACGCTGCAAAGGAAGCCAGCAAAGAAGCAAAGAGGCAACCATTAAAATTGGAGGAAATATTTGTAAACCATGCAACTGACAGAACATTAATATTAGGGCTTTATAAAGTATATAAGAAACTTAAAATAAAAAAATCAGTTAATAAATTTGGCAAAGGTCATGAATAAACAAATTTCAAAAGATGTGTTTACAAATGACCAACAGATACATGAAAAAATGTTCAGGTTTACTAGGAAACAGGGATATGCAAACTAAAGTTACAGTGAGATTTTACCTCACTCCAAAAAACAATAAGTTTTTGTCTATCCTTTGGAGGATATAGAAAAAAGGTATCCTAATCTATTGTTGGTGGGAATGTAAACTAGCACAACCATTATGGAAGATTTTATAGAGAATTTTCAGAGATCTAAAAATATATCTATCATTTGACACAGCCATCCCATTCCTGAAAAGTTATCTAAACAAAATGTGCGTAAACACCCCCAGGTGCTAAGATTGGGATTAATCCAGATGTTTATTAACAAATGAGTGGATGAAGAGAATGCAGCATATATACACTATGAAATACTACTACAGCATATAAAAGGAATGACATCCTATCTTTTGCAACAAAATGGATGCTTATTCAAATATACCAGACTCAAAAAAGAGAAACATGTTTTCTCAGATATATGGCAGCTAATATGGAACACACAAAAAATGTGGTAATGAAATGTTCATTGTGAGTTATGATTTTCTTCTTCATACCTTGTTTATACTTCAGTATAAATGTGATCTTGCTTTTTTTTACCTTTTCCTTGTTGAATATTATAATTAGTGTCAAATAGGGCCTGTGAATATAAAGTAGATTAAAATTATATTTGTACAAATACTGCTAAAGGGAGGTAAGGAGGGATTGGGATTGGGCGCAACAGGAGAGCAAAGGAGATGTGACTGTCTTTGTTGAACCAATTTAGTTTTCCTCTTAATAGTAATAAAAATGCAAACACAAACAAGACAGTGATAGGATTTATGTACACTTTTCAACAGTTTCTTTTTTATAATGAACTGTTAGTAAAATTTTACTCCATCTCTGGAGTTGTATTACATATCTCCCTTCAGCAGCTTCACTGTGATCGTTCTGGAATTTGCAGGTATCTTGGGATCTTTCAATAACTGAACACTTTATATAAACAGTTTGTTGTTAATTTTATTGTTGTAGGGCTCATTGAGTATTTTATTATTTTTGCTGTGGTTGACTAATGCTTTAAGCATAGTAAAGTGTATTCAAGTTTTTGTAAGGTAATTTTGAAAAATCACATATACATAATCATTTTTCTCTTCCCCTGCCACTCCCACACACTTACATCCAGGTGTTGTTACTTCGATGCAATCATGCATTTTAATCAAAGTGTACGAGTCAAGTACCAGTCTCCGCTATGACAATTAAATAATTTACGCCAGCATACTTAGGGATTTGGTCAAGAAATTTTAGTATTGGTACTACAGGAAACCAAGTTTTCAATTCTCTGTTTCAAAACTGGGTATTAAAATATGTGGAGATTGGGGCCCAGTGTGGTGGCCTAGCAGGTAAAGTCCTTGCCTTGCACACGCCGGGATCCCATATGGGTGCTGGTTCTGCTCCACTTCCCATCCAGATCCCTGCTTGTGGCATGGGAAAGCAGTCGAGGATGGTTCAAAGCCTAGGGACCCTGCACCGGCGTGGGATACCCGGAGGAGCTCCTGGCTCCCGGCTTCGGATGGCACAGCACCAGCCATTGTGGTCACTTGGGGAGTGAATCATTGGACAGAAGATCTTCCTCTTTGTCTCTCCTTCTCTCTGTATATCTGACTTTGTGATAAAAATAAATAAATCTTAAAAAAAGTGGAGGTCATGGTTACAGCCTCAGGAAGAAAACCTGGTGTAATACCTTCAAAACCTAGGATTGAATTAACATAGAAAAATGAGAAACAAATTTAGAGAATCCTGATTGCTTCTTTAATGATTTTAGAAATCAGTGGAACTCATTTGTTACATATCAGATTTTATGTTTATGCTGCTTATATTGATTCAGAATGGGCTTCTGTGTCCTGCAACCAAAAATATGTAAAATTTGCCTACTTAATTTTCTGTGGATATAAACCCAGAAGGGTGATGGTAGTATCACATAGTAGTTCACTTATTGCTGTACTATTTTCACTAGCTAAGATACAGAATAATCTCAGATGTCCGACTACAGATAGTTGAACAAAGCAAATGTGGCACGTGAATGCAAATAAATACTTTACAAACATGAAGGGTTACATTATTTGCAGTAAAATAGGTGTACAAGACCTGCATGAAATAAGTCAGACACAGAATCTAAATATGTGATGGTGATTACAGGAAGTTAGGAAGGGAAGGGATAGGGATGGTAGGAGGAAGTTGGGTGATGGACACTAAACCAGCAAGATTTGTCCTCATTTCTACAGAATGCTTGCTCATCTGTAGTTCACAATGAACTTCATTTATCTTAGGAATAAACAAAAAAGAAACTCGAAAGTTTCAAACAAAAGGTAATTATAAGGAAATTGAAGCATCAACTACTGTAATTCTGATCAGCATATAATAAATACTTTTATTGTAACAACATATTATAGCCCCTATATATGTACAATTATGTGTTAATGAAATATTTAAAAAGCATGTTAACCTGATTTTATTTATACATATTGCATTGAATTATCACACTGTATCTTCCAAATATGTACAGCTAAAATAATAATGAAAATATCTCTGTACCTTAACCTTATGTGATCTACTTTGTCCTTTTTAACTCACCTATCACAGGCATTTAGCATTCCCATTATTTAAGTTGGAAAGTCGAGGAAGAGATGCTAATGACTATTTCATGTTAATAAAGGGAGTAATAGGCTATAAGCTTTTAAAAATATTTGTTTTCATTTGCAAGGCAAGAGCTGATCCAATCCAAGCCAGGAGCAAGGCGTTTTTTCTGGTCTCCCATATGGATACACAGTACCAAGCATTTGAACCATCCTTCACTGCTTTCGTGGGCCATAAGCTGAGAGTTGAGTTGGAAATGGAGCAGCTGAAACATGAACCAGTGCCCATATGGGATGCCCATAACGCAGGGCAGAGGATTAGTCTGATGTGCAACCATGTTGGTCCTGATAGAATATAACTTTAACTTAAGAGTATTGGAGGCAAGTAATTTTACTTAGAGTAAAGCATGAAAAGTTTAGATGTGTTTATTTTTGACTTTCTGTTCTTTATGGGCAGAAAACTGGTTATGTTATATTGCTTCTAAGAAACTTATTAACATAAACTCTCATTATTTTAAGAATGTAGCTCTCCTGTTGCTATGCTTAATTAAAGGTCATAATTAATTGAAACTGTGACAGCTTATCCTTGTCCTGATTTAATTCCAAATGGCAGAGTTCACTAGATTGCAACCATTACTGCAGCTACCTAAGGGTAGTGGTTAATTTTACTGCTTTGACTAGTATTTTGATTGCTTTTGCTTTAATCAAGCTTCCGTCTATTTAAATCAGCTATTACATACTCAAGAATTGAGCATCTTATGCAAAACACTGCGACTGAATCTTAATATAATCACTTCACTAGCACTTTGGCTACAATCCATGTATTAACAGCTTCCACAGTTGAATACCTTCAAAATCAGGAAGTATCGCATATAACTGTAAGGATTACAGAGAATAATAGACATTTTATATGCTCAAAATTGGTTGGTGTTGCACTCCAGCACCCTTTCTACTTTCCAGTAGAAGTAACTGATAAGAATTTAATAAACAGAGGTGCTTTCAATATTCAAGTTGCTAAAGTCAAACCTGGAAGGAGATTAACCACCTCAGAGACTCACTGATGTGACTCCAAGCATTCAAAAGAGTGAAAACTTCTATAAATGTTGACATTAAATAGTTGTTTCATTGTTGCAGTGCAATAATGTTAAGAATGAGCCAATCAAACCTTCCTAATGGCTTGAAATAACACACACTGCAAGAAAAATCCTACATTGTGTAAAATAACAACAAAGTGTTGCATAGGTTTATTCGCCAAAGTTTGTGAAGGATGTAGGAAGGGGAAGAATTACGTACATTATGTTCAAGATACAATCCGACCCAGACATCCTGGAAAGCAGCTCAGCACTTTTTATTACAATTAAGTACATACACGATCTCATATACGTCTGTTCTATGTCTATGCCCTGACGAAAGTCTCCCAAACCGACATAACACAAGCTTCATTTTGGATAATAAAGGCTAAATAATATTTATAGTATAATAATTTTATACAGATTAAAGCAATTTTTCTAAACATTGCTTATTTTACAAGATTACAGTATATATTTGAGTGCCTATAAAAACACACAGAATAGATTTTTGTAGGATAATAAAAAAATAGCAATAATAAAAGAACACAAGGAAATTTAAATATAAATATGTGCCAAATGTGATACTAATTATTTTAAATACTATGAGGGATATAATTCAACTGGTTTTTAAATTCCATGTTAGATTAGATTTTTTTTTAAGAAGAAAGGAGGAGGTCAAAGTCATCTCAAAGACCGTCTCAGAGCTTTCTCATTTTGTTGTTGTTGGAGCTATTTCTGGCCTCTACAGCCACCTTCTACAGGAGTCCTCTGGATAGAGACATTCTCGGTCAATATGTTTTCAGCATCTAGGGCATTCATTAAACCAATTAAAAAAAGCCCTGATTAAATTCTTTCTTCTTTCTTTATTTAACTGTTTTCTTAATTTTTATTTTTTCCTGATGCAGCATCCACAGGTTCAGAAATGCTGGACTTTCTGCCATTACAGATAATAGGCATAGAAACAGAGGGTCATGGTACACTTAATTAGCAGAGTGATGGACTTGTGACTTGTGAAAGGACTATACTACTGTAATAATATGGGGAAATACAGTGAGGGGGAAGGGAGAGTGGGAAGGTGATTGAATTCTTGTTTTCTGTTAATTGTCATGTTACTTAAATGAGTAAATTATGAATTTTCTTCTTGTATAGATTTAATGCAAGAAAAAAGCTGGAAAATAATAGCAATAAAATAATAAAATAATAAAAATAATGGCAATAAAAATAAGAAAGTTAAAACATGATATGTTAAATGATACAATACAGAATGGGATGGGATGAGAGAAAGAGCCAGAAATTAGTATTGGGAAATGTCATTGATTCTAATGAAGAGGTATATACACCTAAGTACATAGAATGGCCCCCATTGATTCTGATTCAGCTACTTGTCTATCTTTCTGTACTTCCATCCATACAGTTATTTATTGATCAACCCATTCATACTTCCATCCATCCAGTAATCCAATAAGATTAAGTAGTATACTCAACTCTAGGTGAACAGGTCCTAACAGGTTACTAAAGTTAAAATATTTATTAAGGATGCCACTCTTTAATGAAGTTCTGTGCATGGGCTTGTCAGAATTTAGAGGTGGCCCCTGCTTCAGGACTGAAACCAAGACAGCTGTATGTCACATTTTACTCTATATATCCACCTAATAAGACATGCAGTAAGAAGCTGAAAATTAAATAGTTTGCTGTGCCAAAGGAAATATTTTCCACAGGAAAAAAGGCAAATTTCATCACAAGTCTGTGAAAAGGTCATATTAAGCAAGTATAAATTAAAACAACTTTGAATCAATATTTCCACCTGTCAACTACTTTGAAACTAATACAGAGGGAATTTTGCTCGTTCAAGGTTTATTTGAAGCTTCTAAAAACAGACAAATTTTTATTGCCTTTTTATTTAAGGTTGATTGTATTAAAGTCTGAGGTAGAGAGAGAGAGAGAAGAGAGAGAGAATGGGGAGAGAGGGGAGTGAGAGGGGGCCAGGGGAAAGTAAGAGAATCTTCCGTCTGCTGTTTTACCCCCCAGAGGCTGTAATGGACAGCACTGGGCAAGACAGACAAAGGTGCCAGAAGCTTCGTGCTTGTCTCCAACTAAGTGCAGGGATTCAGGCACTTGGAGAATTTTCCATTGCCTCCTCAAGCGTTGTGCCACAACTGGTGGCCTTTCGTGTTATTCAGCAATAGTAGTAATCAGTTCATACGAGGAGACTGAGAAAAAGAAACGTGGCAGTTAGGTAGGAATATCTGCAATAAGTATCATGCATGATTTGCTTTGGGCATGCCTCGACCCCAGAACCAAATAGCATGATCAGATTACTTAGCAAAAAGGAGAAATTAATTTCCTATCTATGAAGATTTCGAAATACTGGTATACTCATTTTTCTTATATAAAAATTATTGTTTAAAGTTTCATATTTTCTCATTTGTTTCCAGATTATTTACTATATATTATGTGTCTTTATTATTTTAATTTAGTAAATTTAAAAATCAGTGTCTTATATACCAATATGACTGTCTGGATTCCTGGTAGTTTTTCTTACACTCACACACGTTCCTGTCACACACACATATACAAACAACTTCTATATATGTTTGCATAGCTTTTTGAAATATTGTCCCTTAACATGTACTACTTTCTGTGTCAATGTATTCACCTCATATTTTTTTTTTGAGAATTATTAAGAGACATTTGGAATTCCACTGATTTTTTTTTTAAGATTTTCATGTCTTTTTATTTGAAAGACAGATATACAGAGAGGAGAGACAGAAGGATCTTGCATCTGCTGGTTCACTCCCCTGGTGGCCACAAAGGCCATAGCTGAATCAGTCCAAAGTCAGTAAACAGGAGCTTCTTCCAGGTCTCCCACATGGGTGCAGCATCCATATGGGATCCCAGCACATTAAAGGCCATTGTGTCAGGGCCCCTAGTGATATTTTTACATTATTTTATGGTATTATAAAAGAGATTTGGGGTTGGTGCTGTGGCTCAACAGGCTAATGTTCCACCCTGAAGTGATGGAATCCCATATGGCGGCCAGTTCGTGTCCCATTTGTTGTATTTCCACTCCAGCTCTCTACTTACGGCGTGGGAAACCTGAGGAGGATGGCCCAAGTCCTTAGGCCCCCTGTACCTATGTGGGAGACCCAGAAGAAGCTCCTGCCTCTTGGATACTGGCTCCTGGTTTCAGATTGGCACTCCTTCAGCAGTTGCCATCATTTGGAAAATGTACCAGTGGATAAAATATCTGTCTCTCCTTTGGTATCTGTAAATTTGCCTTTCAAGTAAAAAAAATTTAAAAGAACGGTTTGCTTATCTATTTATTTAAAATGCAAAGGGGGTTTGAGGAGACAGCATTCAAAAAGCTCCATATTTTTTATTTACAATTTGATAATTTTGAATAATATAACTGAAATTGTCATCACATTTATTGCTATGTATATTTTCTTCACCTCTAAATGTTTTCTTCTGCACTTGTATGTATGATTATGTTACTTTAATGCACATACTTAAAAGTACTTCAAGAAAAGAACATAAAGTATTTTTCCAAAAAACTTTTTAAATAAAAAATTTTACCATTATTTTTATTTTATCTGAATGGCAGTGAGACAAGTTGAGAGAAAGAAGGAGACTGTGTCAGAGAGAAATATCATACAACTGTTAATTCACTGCTTAAATTCACATGGAAGCCAAGGATGGGTGAGATCAAAATAAGGACCATGAACTCAGTCTGAGTCTCCACTATGGGCATCAGGGACCCATGCACCCTAACTGTATCGACTGGTTCCCAGGGTGTGAGTTAGCAGACAAGTGGAATCTGAAACATACACAGGACTCAAATCAGACACGCTAATAAAGAAATGCAAGAGTCCCAAGCAGTGCCTTACCACTGTGCCAAATGCCCTGCTCTCCAGAAACCTTTTGATGCTTATGTGTGTGTGTATCATGTGTGTAGCGCTTTAGTCAGGATAAAAAATTTCTCAGCTGCTTTGGAAGTTGTCTTCTGCATTAACCAGTTGCTGCCTACAGCCAATCCAGATATGTCGTTGGTTTCAGGCAAGCAGTGATTAGATATCTGTCACTGTCACTGCACGATTTTTGGTTATTGTTGTTGGTTTGCTTTAGAACTTCAAGCAAATTGAAGACAAATAATTTGCTATTTATGTCCAGCTTGTATTCAGGCAGCATGATGTTTAAAGCTTTTAGGTTGTTTCCACATGTATTACTAGCCCATTCCTTGTTCATTATTAATTTTCACTATATAAGCATATCACAATTTGTATTTTATTGTAGTTTCCAACTTGATGAATTTTACAAATGAAATTATTGGAATAAAACTTCCACAGACTCAAACGGCATATTTAGTTGATTTTTCTCATCAGTTTACTTGGAGTACTTATTTCCCTGTATGTTATTTGTTAAATTTCATATTTGGTAGTGTGAAATTTGGATTTGACTATAATATGATCCCCATGTTCAAAATGATTCCACAAAAAATTCTCCATTTAAAGATACTTCTTCTTTTGTTATTACTGTTTTGTGGGAAAACATTTTTAGGCTCTTCCTGAAGCTCACTGTTTTCCTAAGTATGAATCCATGGATTCCTAGTTCACTAAAAAAAATATTTATTACAATTAAAACTGACTTCTATGTCCTGTTTTATTTTGTACACAACTTAAAGTTTCTTGTGTAGCTGTAAGTTTCAGGATCTTCTTGTAATTTGATTAATTTTGCAAAACCTATTTTTCCATGTCTTTGTTTCTTTTAGTAGGGACTCAGAAACATTGTGTGAATCACAAATTGCTATTCTAGTGCCACAGATTGAAGGATCCTGTAGTAAACAGGCCTACATTGTGTGTACGCTACACACATGTTGTATTTGTATATATGTGTGTAAATATACACGCCCCCTCTCTATATCTGCATGGTTTTGTAACAGCATAATTTCACTCAGTTTTCCAGTTCCAAATTCAATCATGGAAAGTTCACTTTCTAAAAAAATATTTATTTATTTGAAAATCAAAGTTATTTAGAGATAGAGAGAAAGAGAGATTTCCCACCCTTGGTTCATTCCCAAAATGGCTGCAATGGCTGGTGCTAGCCAATCTGCAGGCTGGAGCCCAGAGCTTCTTCTGCTTCTCCTGTATGGGCGAAGGGGTTCAACCACTTGGGCTACTTGTTTTCCAAAAATATTAGCAATGAGGAGGATTGGAAGTGGAACAGCTGGGATGCCAGCACCACAGACAGTGGTTTTTCCAGCTGTAGTAGTCTTTACTGACTACAACTGGTCACAGTACTGGCTCTGAAAGTTCACTTCTACTTTCTCCTTTTCCATATTTATAATTCATTCCTTACAAAGGAAAAACAAAAGCACAATACAAACTCAGTTCCCATTATCACACACATGCTCTCACATGCACAAACCATAATTCAATCCATCTGAGTGAAGCTGACCCTCATTTACTATGACTCCTACACACAGACACCTCACTTAACATATTTGTGCTTGTATACTCCATAAATCAAAGCCCCTAAATGTAGGCTCTGTTTCATGCTCTACAGTCAAGTTCTGAAACCGTCACCTGGTCAACAACACACTCTAACATTACTGAATATATATCTTCATTTTCTTAGGTTCTGATATCCCATTTTTGGCTCCCACATCTCCCAAAGCTATTCATTTGAAGGTTTAAACTAGTAACGATTAGATTTTTTCACAAAATGAAGGACAGAAGAGAGAAAATAAAGGAAAATGGAAGAAGGAAAGGATAGATATCATGTGTTAAAATTACTAATTATCTTGGTAATATTTAGAACAACTCCTTGCAATAGTGGAAGGGATAGAGAGAAAATAAGAGAAAGGAAGGAAATATTTCTTTCTTAGAATTACGTCTACAGTCAACTTTAATCTGTTAAAATCTAATTAGATTTTATTTCTTTTTAAGATTTATTATCTTTATTGGAAAGGCAGATATACAGAGAGGAGAGACAGAGAGGAAATATCTTCTGTTGGTTCACTCCCCAAGCAGCCACAATGGCTGAGCTGATCTGAACCCAAGAGCCAGGAGCCTCCTCCCAGTCTCCCATGAGGGTGCAGAGTCTCAAGGCCTTGGGCTGTCCTCTACTGCTTTCCTAGGCCACAAGCAGGGAGCTGGATGGGAAGCGAGCCACTGGGATTAGAACCGGCGGCCATATGGGATCCAGACATGTGCAACATGAGGACTTCAGCCTCTACGCTGCCACACTGGGCCTTGTTTCTTTTTAAAGAAGTGATTCTATGTGACCTCAAATTATCTTATTTTGCTTTACATCAGTGGTTGTATTAGTTGTTTCTTCAGTGAAAAATATGGAGACAGAGTCAGTAGCACAAGCAATTTACTAGAGTATGATGTCATTGAAAGATTAAAGAGGTGTACGCAGAATCACATAAGACAATTCTTTCATCTACTCTGACACAGGCAAACGCAGAAGGAGGTGAAGGATTCGGGAGGACTTCAGATCAACCTACAGAGCTGAGAGTGATTCAAATATGTTCTGGATCCAAAGTGGACGATTAGCGAATCTCTCATCCCCGTTTCTTGCACACCATAAAGTGAAGCTCTTCGGAAGGTAAGGCAGTTGGAGTAGTCGGTTAATTGTGCTGCTTTCAGTTAATCAAGAAGCTTTGTCTTGAAAGATTGGCATGAATGCTGTATACAAGATGATTTACTTTAACAAAAGCTTTCAAACAAAATCAGTGTATCAGTATAAGCACTTATTCCTCCAGTTCATTCTTTGTCTATAAAATGTCAAGCATTCAAGTCTGTGAGTATCAAGTGGTTATTTCTCACAAGGAACTTAAAATTTGATGGCAAGGAAGAAAAACAATAAAAAGACAATTAGAATTTGACATGTTTAGTAATAGAATTCTACTAGAACAAGAATTGAACTTCTAACCCTGCCTTCAGGCACTCCAATGGATTTTCAGAATAACTATTGATAAGCTGAACTTTAAAGTAAGCGGAAAAATATTTTAGCCCAAGAACAAACAGCCTGAAAAAAGGAAGCAAAAGGTAATGTTTTAGCTTAAACAATATATTTAAACCTGGTTAAAATCAGATTGGACTTACATATCTGTCCTTTTTCATACCGCAAATCACTCACAACCAGGCCCCATTATCTATGTCTGAAGGACGTTTTTTACAGCAAAAATACCCACAATCTCATATCAGCAGATTTATACACTGGAAAACAAATCTTCAATGATACAAAGTATATGGGATTAATTCACTAAAATAGTTGGAAACAAAAGCCCAATATCTGCTAGAGTAAATTGTAATGAGAATAACACAGATGTAACATCCACAATCTCAGATTAACCAAGTCAAGAATAACAGATGATTTCTGGGAAAAATCCAAGGTGAATTCACAGGCTTAAATAATCTGAACGGTGATTATTGCACATCAAAGGAATTAACTTTCTAGGTTGGATTTTTAGTGGGACAAGATGGAATACAGTGAAAAAATGATGTCAGTTTATGTCCAGTGTAGTTATTGCTTCTAACTGCACAAACCATTGTATAGATATGCATTTGGAAATGTTCTCATTTAATATACAGTGACTTTCATTATATGAGTGTTTGCTGTGCAAAAGTTACCACTAGCATCTTATTAATTGTGGTCTGAAAGATGTCCTCTGGCTCTTTGATTTTTTTCATAATTCATTATTGATATTGTATAGCCTATGAATTATAAAATTTAGTCTTAGCAGTGATCTATTGCTTTTTAATGTTTCTGTGTCATAAAGGACAAATAAATTTATGACCACAAAAAATAAAAGATAATTTTTGAAAAACATCAAAGAATTATTTAAAGGGAGAACATAATAAAAAATTATTTAAAGGGAGAACATAAAAAAAGCTTTCTGTTAAAATATTTCTGCTATTCTGTGTGAGATAAAACATCAAATACAGAAGATGTTACAAAAGTGCAAAGTAGGGTACATTACCAATACTTTTAATTACATGAAAGTAGTTCTAATTTTGTGTCTTTGCTACATAAAAAAGTTCTTGAGGGCCCAGCAGCGTGGTCTAGCGGCTAAAGTCCTCGCCTTGAAGGCCCCGGGATCCCATATGGGCGCCGGTTCTGATCCCGGCAGCTCCACTTCCCATCCAGCTCCCTGCTTGTGGCCTGGGAAAGCAGTCGAGGACGGCCCAAGGCTTTGGGACACTGCACCCGCGTGGGAGACCCGGAGGAGGTTCCAGGTTCCCGGCATCGGATCGGCGCGCACCGGCCCGTTGCTGCTCACTTGGGGAGTGAATCATCGGACGGAAGATCTTCCTCTCTGTCTCTCCTCCTCTGTGTATATCTGGCTGTAATAAAATGAATAAATCTTTAAAAAAAAAAAAAAAGTTCTTGAACATTTTGTGTTTGCAACAAAATGAATGCATCTGGAAATCATCAGGCTTAGTGAATAAGCCAGTTCCAAAAAAGTGACAAATATTATTATGTTTTTCTGATCTGAAAGAACTAATACACAGAGTATGAAAATGTAATCTATATGGGGGAAATTGACATTTTAAGATTTGATTGAGGCTTACAACCTTTGTCTAAACTTTTGAGGAACAGTGCTTTTTAAACAAAAAAAATTCTTGCTATTTGTTGGAGTGTTAAGCCAGTGGTTGTGAAGTGAGCATTTGCCATTGCAAAATGTTCTTAAAAATAAGAAGAAACAGGGAAGGAGAAGCTTGCACAGGGAACACAGGCAGGAGGGTGGGCAGGGTGCGAAGTATCACTACGTTTCTAAATTGGCATTGCGAAGTGAAGAAAATTTATTCACTTCATGTAAATGAAAAGATTTTTAAAAGATTCTTTCAATTAATGGAGAGTTTTTTTAAATCTCATGTACAAGACTGCACAAATTATTTTTTGAAGCTATTAAATTTATAGTTATCTCATAGTCTTGTTACTAATGGAGATACAGTTAGCGTATTAAGCAGTTACTTTTAAGGGGCACATATTTGCAAATTCTTTCAATCTTTTAACTTATGTCACTTTTATTGCGGTTTGACTGAAGGAGATAAAATAATGTCAATGCCATCCATAGGATCTATAACTTTGTATTCTGAAGATTAAGGAAACAAACAACATGGTAAGAAATGGAATTACGGAATTTGTAAACATAAATTCAAAATATTGATTCTGACTTAGCTATTGTCCTACCAAGAATTCAGCACTTTTACATTTCATTTTACTAATATAAAAAGAGCAAATTTCATGTATTTCATAGGCACAGTTCTAAGACAATAACCCATTTCCCTTCCTCCCTTTGTCCTTCCCTCAGTCCTCCTCCTTCCTTGCTTGCTTTTATTATTATTTTTAAAATTTTTACAGTGACAGAATTTCAATCCTCTCTTTAATCACAGCTATAATTAACCATTAAACAACAAATAAAAATAGGATCATAAACAAGTGCTAAAATGAGAATCATATAAAAAGATGCCCTTTTACATTCTTACACATTTTTGAGATAATTCTCATACGTTATGAAAACACTGTTCTGTAACAAATATTTTTCTCTCTCCTTTTCTCTCCACCTGCCATTTTTCTAAATTTGAGGCTACTGAAATAACAAGAGTACTTTTGTATTTTAGGTGCAAAGGCTTAAACAATAAATTGAAATGAGCAATAAACTACTATGAAAGGTAACTATATTTGTAGAGTATTTTAAAAAGAAAAATGCAGTAGTAAAGTGGGTATTTTGACTAAAAGGCTTTAAATGTTAACACATTTTCACAGATTTTTATATTCGTATGGTCATTTTGTTAATTATAGGGCATAATCAGCCCAGCTGTAAGCAATTGTCTAGGTTTCCTTGTACCTAGCAAGTGTTACTCTGCTGACAGAAAAGCAGCTACTTTCTGGCAGGCATTCTGGACCTGGTTAACGCCAAATTTGTGTTAATTATATCTGAGTGTGCCAGCATAGTTGCCTATTCTATTTTTATTTTTAAAAGAAATGTGGGAAGGTAGGAAATACCAGGCCCAGATATTTTTTGGCAGTTTCTACAGACCAGGAAACTGCACTTGCAGGTACACAATGGAGCTGAGATGGAGTGGTTAGAGGAGAATACCAGAAATTATGCCTAGGTCAGGCCGAGGCACCTGCTCACATGGGGAACTTGGGCTTGGCTAAATTGAATTGCCCACAGTCTGATGGCACACACAAAAGTTAGGGCTGAGGCACATGCCTGGCTGGCCTATGCCAGCATACCTGCCCACTAGTACGGAAGCAGGGGTTGGAGCACATTAGGCTGGACCACAGCACCCACCAGAATGTGAGAGAACCAGATCTGGGGGCATATTCTGTAGGGGACTTGTGTGCTTGCCTCTGTGGGACTGCAAGGATCTGCTGGTTTGAGTGAGAACTGAGGGTGGTGATGAGCTGAGAGCGGCCTGGATTAGAGCCCTCTCCAGCACATGCATGATTCATGTAGTAACAGGCCCAATAGGGGGACTTTTGGGAACCCCTGCTAGATTTCAATTCCTGTTGATGAGTGTGAGAGCCAGAGCTGTGGGCAAACAGGGTCGGGCAAACCTACAGCACCCTTAGGCATGCATGTAGGGTGAGCTTGAAAGTGAAATCTCGAAGTTGCCTTCCCTATAGAGTGACTCTATTCTCGTCACTCTGAATACACACAGATCTTGCTCATAGATTTGCAAAAAAAGGGGATTTCAGTTATGTAAGAACTCCTGGGTATTTTGTCATTTTGAACCTTTTTTTAAAGATTTATTTATTTTTATTGCAAAGTCAGATATACAGAGAGGAGGAGAGACAGAGAGGAAGATCCTCCATCTGATAATTCATTGTCCAAGGGGCCCCAATGGATGGAACTGAGCCAATCTGAAGCCAGGAGCCTAGAGCCTCCTCTGGATCTCCCACATGGGTGCAGGATCCCAAGGCTTTGGACCATCCTTGACTGCCTTCCCAGGCCACAAGCAGGGAGCTGGATGGGAAGCGGGGCTGCCGGGACAAGGACTTTCCCCCATACATGATCCCAGGTGCATTCAAGGCGAGGACTTTGGCCAATAGGCTACTGCCCCGGGTCCCATTTTGAACTTTCATCTAATGAACAATCGATGTTAGATACACAAATTCTAGTTTTACCTTTAAAAATAAACAAATCTCTTCCCCTAAAAGTTCAGCCTCGTTTCACATGCAGGGAGGACGTTGTCTTTCCACTAACATCTGGGAAGTATGAGCTTGGGTAATAAATCTGACCCTAATGTGTGCTGCATTTTATTGTTGGACAATATTTATGCATGCAAGACTTCTCTTATTAACAATAAATTATTACAAAGCAGAAACAATATATTTATTTTATACTAGGGCATGCATTTGACCTAGTGGTTAGACAGAGACACTTTCGCCTAGTGTTGAGGAACCTAAACTAAGGTCCAGGCTCTCTGTGCTACTCCAGCTGCCCGGTATTTTGGACCCTGGAAAGCATCAGGCCATTATGTGGAACCTTGGATCGAATCACAGAAAGTCGAATTTGGCCTGGCCTCGCCCTGGCTATTGAAGGCATTTGGAATATTAACTAGCAGATGAAAGATATGTATTTCTCTCAATTATGTAATACAAAACTTGAAAAAAAGTATTATACATACCCCGTTTATAGCATTTCCTGTGACTTTTATCACAAAAAGTTAAATTAATAAACAATTTTCATTGATCAATACAGATAAAATTTACTACTATATGTTTAGATTTTCTCACTGGGAGTGAGCCAGTGGATGGAACATCTCTCTCTTTCAAGTCTCTCTCAAACTTAAAAAACAAAACAAAGCAACCAATAAAACATCGTTGCCATGGCCTGTGTTCTTTACCAGCTCACTTTGACTAAACCGCTTCCACTTCCTGGTAGCTGTTGCTTCAGCTGTGCTGTCATGAGGATCACACTGAAAGCGCCATGTTCCACCTCCTGCTACGCTTCTGAAGAGCAAAGCTTCAGGGCCTGTATCACGCTTGTAGAAAAATTCCAGTGAGAGCTGTGTTCTTTGCAGCTGATGTGGACACACAAAATTTTTGGTGGCCATCTCATCTATCTAGTAGACCGTCCCACTCTTTTTTTTAAACTCTATAAACTGAACCACTTAAAACACTTGTGGCCTTGGCTATTGGTCCCCTTCAATTAGGGCACAGAGAAGATTTTTTTTTCCTTGCAAGTGAAGAGGATAGTGTACCCCTGCAAACTTCATATGACTTCAACACACTATTGCCTGGTTTTAAAAGCAGGTATCTGGGTTGCCTTGTGGCACAATAGTTTATATTCAGCCTGTGATTTCTGAAGCTTGCGTCAGACTTGCTGGACTCAAGCCCTGTGTATGGTTCTGGTTTCTGCCCCGTGCCTGAGAGGCAGCGTGTTGGCTCAAGCAGTCAGGATGCTACCACTCACCTGGGAGACGTGGAGTGAGTCCTGGGCCCATTGCTTTGACCTGACTCAGCCCTGTCTACTGGCTATTACAGGCATGTAAGGAATGACTCAGCAGATGGAGGATCCCTCTCTCTTTCTCTCTCCAAAAAATATTCCATAAAAATAATAGCTATCCATTTGCAAACTACCATTCGGGAGGTGGGAGGACTTTGTCTTCGCCAACTTTTGAGAAAATTTCAATGACTCCATCATTCTTCCACTAACCTTTCACTACAAATTTAACCTTTGTTCTTGCTTTGGTTTCACCAGAATTTCCAATGCTCTCATAAGATTTATTTTCCACCTGAAATATTATATTTCATAGTGCCCCTAGCTAGTGTCTTGAACTCTTGTTTACTCCTTATTCCACTCCAACAGATGAATGGATAAAAATTACACAGTATATATAAGCATGTCTATACACACCATGAAATACTATGCAGCACTGCAGGTAAAACACATTCTGTCATTCAGAACAGCATGAACAAAATTTCAGGATTTCATTTTTAGTGAGCTCAAACATGTAATCTTATTTACATAGAAAATCAAAGAAAATTCCCTTTGTGTGATTTTACAGTCCTGTATTGTCATTATAGTATTTTCTTTTAAAGATAAATAAGTGAAATTCATAGCTGAGCAATTAACTAACTTGTCAAAGACTGCAGAACAATGAAGCCAGGATTTAGAATCATGCAGGCTGTACAGTCTCAATGGTCTTCTAATGACATTGGCATTGAAACTAGAACTGAAATGAAATACGAAAATGCCGCTAGCTCCTGGAATTCACTGTCTAATAAAGGTGTCTTCATTATCCACAGAAATAGAGTTAATTTGAACTTTTATTAAAGACAACAAGGGAAGTTGTAAGAATGGAACTTTTATTTTAAATTGCTGGCAATTGTTGGCATTTCTTCAGCTAAGGGTAAGCTGTGAAGCAAGTTGCTTTCAAAGATTGAAATATTCTTCTGTGAATCAAGAACTACGATAAGAAATTTTCACAGCCTATCATCCTATATTTTCTCCCCATATAATCAACAACAAGTTAATGTTATAAAAAATAAATAAAACCCACAGGTGAAAAATGCATTTTATAAGAGGTAGTCTCATTTATATTATGAATCTGGAAGCATTTATTTGCCACAAATATTTTGACATATATTCATATGGAAATAAAGAATAGAATGCAATACAACAATTTTAACTTACTGTTTATTCTTCACACTCACTACCACTTAGTAGATATCAAATGGAGAATACAGAATTATTATTTATAAAAGTGATAAATTATAAACACCCTAAATGTCTATCATCAAAGGATTCATTGAAAATGACAATGCAAGCGATCGCACATTTCTTAGTTTAGGCTTCTGGCTGTTTCTTAAAAATTGTGTCACTAGACATAATAATGCAATAAACCAAATGGCAGAATGTATTAAAGGTTAGAAAAAACAAGCATGGGGCCCGGCGGCGTGGCATAACATAGTGCTTAAAGTCCTCGCCTTGAACGCCCCGGGATCTCATAAGGGTGCCAGTTCTAATCCCTGCAGCTCCACTTCCCATCTAGCTCCCTGCTTGTGGCCTGGGAAAGCAGTCGAGGACGGCCCAAAGCTTTGGGACCCTGCACCCGCGTGGGAGACCTGGAAGAGGTTCCTGGTTCCCAGCTTCGGATCAGCGCGCATCGGCCCATTGTGGCTCACTTGGGGAGTGAGTCATCGGACGGAAGATCTTCCTCTCTGTCTCTCCTCCTCTCTGTATATCTGACTTTGTAATAAAAATAAATTAAAAAAAAAAAGAAGAAATACCCTCAAAACAGTCATATAGTAATTGTCCAGTTGATCAAAACATATGACAAATTTATACTGCCTTCTACTCAGAAATAACTGTTATAGTAACAGTTGTGGGCTAATTCTAATTAGTTTGCTTGTTTTTTCTTTTTTTTAAAGATTTATTTGTTTTTATTACAAAGTCAAATATACAGAGAGAAGAGACAGAGAGGAAGATCTTCCATCCAATGATCCACTCCCCAAGTGAGCACAACGGCCGGTACTGTGCCGATCCGAAGCCGGAAACCTGGAACCTCTTCCGGGTCTCCCACATGGGTGCAGGGTCCCAAAGCTTTGGGCAGTCCTCAACTGCTTTCCCAGGCCACAAGCAGGAAGCTGGATGGGAAGTGGAGCTGCCGGGATTAGAACAGGCATCCATATGGGATACCGGGGCTTTCAAGGCGAGGACTTAAGCCGCTAGGCCACGCCGCCATGATAGAGTAACGGGGTGAAATGAATAGCAGACAATGTGAGGAAGTCAAATAAATGTGGAAGTCATACTTTATGTAGTCCACTAGAATTTAAATTTCTAGTACACTAATAAAGATAATTTCTGAGATTAGGATGCTACCTTATGAATGAACTCATTTTTTTAAACTTTTAATGAAGGTAATGCATTTAAATTTTTTTGTTTGCTGCACACAGTGAGAGGCAGTATGTGATGCTCAGTTGCTTGGCTCTCTGCTGCCCACCTGGGAGACCTTGATGGACTTCCTGGCTCTTCATTTCACCCAACTGGGAAATGCAAACAGAAAATCTCCCTCTTTCTCTCTCTCACAGAAAACAGGAATGGCAAATCATATTTATTGGACTTAAGAATATAATGAGGACTGAAATGTAACAAGTTATGATTGCACTAATCAAAGTTGGCATCTTCTTGCATAGGATAAACAAACAAAAACAGAACAGAACAGATTTTATTTATAAACGAAAGATAATTCATTGACAATATATGGCTTATGGCGGCCCTATCGAAATAGAAAGTGTACACTGTGATAATTAAAATGTTCTTATGGCTAATCCAAGGTATTTTTTCATTCATATTATGACACTGTATTACCCCAAAGACAATGTAATCTATAAAAGCAACCAGCACTGTATTCATTTATCTTCTCCTCTATTCATATTTAGACTGATGGATAAGTATTCCATTGGGCATCCATAAGACCGAGTGTCAACATTAAGTTAAGTCAGTTAGTGAATTATGTAAGTAGCAGCTCCTAACTAATGACTTGCTGATGTCAGCTAATTCCTCTGTGTATGACTCTTAATTGCTGTTTTTGCTCTTTGTTACCATTTTCCTACCAAAGCATAAAATGTTACGGAAAACTTTAATTACAGAAAAATCAAAGGATTAATATACACATATTAATTCAAAAATGTTCACTTTCACACATAAAAATTACTCGTTGTTGGAATACATCCAACAGGGTAGCTGGGACAGGATATGCCTGCGGGACCCTGTTTAGAAGAGGCTCCAGGAACGAGGAGGTGGAGGGCCGCTCACCCAGAGTGCACTCTTGCCCCCAGTGAGTCCTTGGATGTGCCTTTATGCTTCCCTGATATATGCCAGACATCTGCGTTCCAGGTAACAAATTATCCTAAATCAAAGTAGTGCTCCTTATCAATATCTCATACTGATTGTACTTTGATCCTGGTGCCTGGTTTGCTCCTCTAGAATTCCCTGACACCAGCTGTCCATCAAACCTTAAAATTGCACCCAATGTCTGAGCTGAACTGTTTGAAGTGTTGCTTTGCTGAATGTATGTAAACTGGAGCCCTGGAAATAAACTGTGTCCGTAGCCCAAGAGAGCACTGTCCCCTCCCCATTTCTTTTCAGTTGCTCTTCCTCCCCAGGAGCGTGCAGGGCAAATTTGCACTCATGTAGCAGAACATCAGTTTCGCTTTTCATGTTTCTCAGCCTCAATACTCTACCTCATCATTGAAATTGCTTGAAGTGTGGAAGAGTAAGTCAATCATAATGAAGCATTTTAATGTATGTAGCTGAAATGATCATATGAAATTGACACAATAAATGTTTTTTAAAAATAGAACTCCAGATAGGAAGCTTTAGAAATATACGAGAAAATGAATTTTTGTCAGAAGCCAGACCTAACTCACACTGATCAATATTTATATTAGTAACATTTAAGATGTGGAGCAAAATCTTTTTCTTGGTGAGAAGGATCTGCAAAGTAGTGGAATACTGTACATTTCAGAGGATGGAAATCTGTGCAAATTTTGATGAAATCAATGCCATACATTAGAGCTAAATTCCTAGATATTGCGTATTACATGAATTCCTACATCTCTGATCACTTCTGACTTTTAACTTCAAATGGGCTCAGTTGCAGAAATTTATGGTGTGACCCAGCAGATGGAAGACCTCTCTGTCTTTCCTTTCCATAAAGCTTATCTGCCTTTCCAAAAATAAATAAATAAATAAATCATTAAAAATGCAAGGTATGGTGTATATTTCCTCTTATCACACTACATCTGGGTTTAAGATTTATTTAGTTATTTAAAATTACAATCGTGGAGAGGCAAGGAGGTAGAGACAGAGAGATTTTTCCATCTCCTGACTTACTCCTTAGTGGCTCCAATGGCTAGGACTGAGTTAGACTCAAACCAGGATGCAGGAAATTCATGTTTCTCCCCCACAGGTAGCAGGGGCTGGGGCACTTGGAACATCCTGTGCTGCTCTTCCCAGGCGATTAGTGAAGAGCTGGATCCGAATTGGAGCAGTGAGGTTATGAAACAGTGTAAATATGAGATAGCAACATCTCAGACAGCCGCTTTCCCAGCTAAACCACAACACCATCCCTAGTATTTGCAAGTGTAGTTCTAATCTCTATCCTCCCACTGTCTCACTTCATAGTAACCTCAAAAACTACATGTACTGTGTCATAATAGCCTTTAAAAATAAGCCAAAAATATTAAATTAATTTATATTTGCAGAGATTATCATTTACAAGAAAAAGTCTGTGTAAAGTGTTAAAAGTAAAAGCAGTGCAGAGAGTCACCGTAATTGAAGTCCTAATTGCATGACTAATTTACATGTTAATTTGAAGAAGTAATATAATTACATAACTTTAAGTATCTGAAGATCGATGATATATTACTGATGGAACAATTTAAAACTTCATATTTAAAATAATATATGTACATTAATAACAAGCATAAAATCAGCCCAGTGTAAAGCTAAGGTTGATATTTTTTTCACATTTAGTGATCTGTCTGCAAGTGAACATCTCTGTGTAAGCAAAGAACTTTTACTGTAGCCTAAACAATAGATGTGATTTATTGCATGTGCTAGTTCAGACTGTTTCACAAGTTTCCATTGGTTAATGTTGCCAGTCTACAACCACAGGACTTGTGACACTATCATTAATCACTGTAAATCAAAGAAAGATACTCAGAAAACAAGAAAGAAAACAGAGTAGATCTTAGGAAGTGACTATTGTTTCCCAAACACAATCACAGTAACACTATTAGAAACCGAGGATCCAGGCTCAGCGCAACAGTGTAACGGTTAAAGTCCTCACCTTGAAAGCCCCGGGATCCCATATGGGCACCGGTTCTAATCCCGGCAGCTCCACTTCCCATCCAGCTCCCTGCTTGTGGCCTGGGAAAGCAGTCGAGGACGGCCCAAAGCTTTGGGACCCTGCACTGACATGGGAGACCTGGGAGAGGTTCCTGGCTTCGGATCGGCTCAGCTTAAGCCGTTGCAGCCGCTTGAGGAGTGAACCATCGGACAGAAGATCTTCCTCTCTGTCTCTCCTCCTCTCTGTACATCTGCTTATCCAATAAAAATAGATAAACCTTTAAAAAAAAAAACCAAGGATCCAATAATGGTTCACCAGTGAAGTGAAATAAAGAAAATTGGAATATTCTGTGCTTTAATAGGCTTGTGTTAAAATCAAACTAAAGATAAGTCACATGAATACTGGGTAGCATTTATCCTTAGTTAAAAGGTGATATTTTTATTCGCTCTAGACCACTTAATATTATTTTTCTTTATCTAATTTATTTAATTTTTTCTTTTTTAAATATTTTTTTGTCAGAAGAAAAATCAACACCCTTTCAATTTAATAAAGTTTGCTAGAGTAAGATAAGGTCCCAGAACCCTCTGTCATTCCAAAGACAGTGTCAAACGCCCCCGCCACACGCCCTGCACCTTTACCATATAGACAGCTACTTTCATAGCCACAAAGACAGGAAATGCCATTCAGAGAGTATTTAGTTGGTGTTGACTACCATTTGGCTTTTGTTTATTTATTCATTTATTTTCATAATGTGGCAACCTTGAGGCTGAGAGTTCCTGAGAAGTTGGCTGCTGTGACTGGCTCAGACTCCGTTTCTTTAGCCAAGTGCATACTCTCAGGTTACATTAGAGTCCATTTGCATATAGGTTACAATGCAGTTCACCATAAACACAGATCCATTTGGGCCAACTCATCAATCAACTGTTGAGGGTGGTTTAGGCCTATTTATTCCACTTCAACAATGTAATTCACCAATATAATGTCCAAGATAGTGTTTCCAAGTTGTATTTTTAAATTTTTATGATAAAACACAGGAGACAATATTTGAGATTGAGTCATGGAGTGAAGAACTCCACTATAAATCTCATTGACAGTGTATCATAAAATACCTATATAGTGTGCCTCACTGAACTGCGATTGCAAGTCAGCTTTTACCATCTTTTAAATCACAAGAAGCTCCCTTTGAGTGATCGTGGCTTTTAACAGAGTTGCATTTCACATTATCACCTTGACTGTCCCATCTCATGCATCACTAACGCACAGATAATCAGAGGACTCCTAGGGTAGCTAGTACTTTGATTATACCACAAGTCAGTTCCACATGAGCAGTGCAAACCACCTCTCCTTCATAGAGCTATTTTGATTATATGTTCCTCTTTCCTAATCTTAAAATTCCATCATATTATTTTAATCTGATAATAACAGTGTGTTATGGCAGCATAAAGAAAAAAATTAGGAGAAGTTTTGGCATAGCATTTAAAGCATTTAAATCACTGCTTAGGATTCTGACCTTCAATATTTGCAATGCCTCGGCTTGGGACTAGCTTTACTCTCAACTCAAGATTCTTGCTAAGTATATTCTGAAAGGTTGCAACTGATACCTCAGCTATTTATGTCACTGTCACACACGCAATGAACCAGGATGGAGTTCCCATCTTCTGGCTCAGTCTTGCTCAGCTCCAGCTGCTGTGGGTCTACAGGGAGTGAGCCCATAGACGGCAGCTCTTCTTCTATTTGAGTCAGTCTTTCTACCTCTCTGTTCCTCAAGTAAACAAAAATAAGAGGGAAAAAAAGGAAGAAAAGCAGTAAGGTGATTTCATATTATATAAGGTACAGAGAAATTGAATTCAGATTGTTAATAACATTGACTTATGGGTACTTTTTACAGTTAGATCTTCAAAACTCAAGTCATTTTTAAATAGCTGATTTTTCACTGGTGAATTTGTAGGATATGTATATATGTATTTTTTTCTTAAGAAATTGCATTTATCTATAATTAAAAAGTATCTGGACTGAATTTCTTTTGTATTTATTAGACTAGTTACTGTTTTTTTATTTAAAAAAATTATGTTTTAGTTTACTTTTTGTAAAATATAACCAGGAGCCAGGAGCTTCTTCCAAGTCTCCCATGCAGGTACAGGGTCCAAAGGCTTTGAACCATAGTCTGTTGCCTTTCCAGGTCACAAGCAGGGAGCTGGGTAAGATCATGAGGTCATATGTACTGATCCTGCTCTATGATCTATGAGTCAGTGAAGAATTTAATGAGAGTTGTGAATAAATGAAACTAAAAAAAATGTCAAAATCTTTGAGATAGAGTTTTTGCTGATCTTTGTTGGTGAGATATATCTCCTGTACGCACAACAAATAGAAGGGTTTTGCTTTTTTTAAGGGTTCCACTCATCTATGACATTTGATTGATGAGTTTAAGCCATTTACATTCGGAGTTAATATGAATGGGTGGTAATTTGGTCCTGTCATTTTTAGCAATGGGTTGTTCGTTGATTTAGTCTTCTTTTGTTGTTTTACTGGGGTGTTCTTCACATTTGACTTTGGTTTTGTGGGTGCTGTTCCTCTTTCTGTCAAGCAACATCTTTAAGTATCGTTTGTAGGGCAGGTTTGGAAGAAGCATATTCTTTTTTTTTTTTTAAAGATTTATTCATTTTATTACAGCCAGATATGCAGAGAGGAGGAGAGACAGAGAGGAAGATCTTCCGTCCGATGACTCACTCCCCAAGTGAGCCGCAACGGGCCGATGCACGTTGATCCGAAGCTGAGAACCTGGAACCTCTTCCGGGTCTCCCACGCGGGTGCAGTCCTCAACTGCTTTCCCAGGCCACAAGCAGGGAGCTGGATGGGAAGTGGAGCTGCCGGGATTAGAACCGGTGCCCATATGGGATCCCGGGGCATTAGAGGCGAGGACTTTAGCTGCTAGGCCACACCGCCGGGCCCGAAGCATATTCTTTTAACTTCTCTTTATTGTGCAAGAATTTTATTTCATTTTCAAACACAAAGGAAAGCTTTACTGGATATGTTATTGCTGGGTATGTTATCTTTTCCATTTAGGTTCTGGAATACGTCACTCCATTCTCTTCTGCCCTGTAGAGTTTCCTGTGAGAGGTCCCCTGTGATTTAAACTGGCATTCCTTTATGTGTCTGTTGATTCTTTTTCACATGCACCTTTAAGGATATTTTCTTTAAGTTCGATTGAAGAGAGCTTGATGATCATGTGTTGTGGTGAGGATTGCTTTTTGTCAACCCCTTTGTGCGTTCTATGCCCCTCCTGGATGTTGTTTCCCAATTTTTTTTGTCTAGATTAGGGAAATTTTCCCTTATTATTTCATTAAATACATTTGTAAACCCAGCTTCTCTTTCTTCACCTTCTGGGACTCCCGTAATTCTTATGTTTAACTTTTTAATAATGTCTTTCAGTTCTTGAAAAAAAAATGTTTTTAGCTTGATCTAGTTTTGCTTCCAGCTTTTTGTTTGTTTCCCCTTGATAACAGGAAACATCTTCCGATTCTGAGATTCTTTCTTCTGCCTCCTTCATTCTATTTTGAAGATTGTCCACTGTAGTTTTAATTTGCTCCACTGTATTCTTCATTTCTGTTATATCAGCTTCCATTTGATTCATTTCCAGTGAATTCATTTCTTGAATTCCTTGAGCTCCTGTATTACGTGCTTCTCGTTGTTGATAAGAAGTTCCATAACAAGTATTATGAATTCTGTATTCCCCATTTTCTCGATGTCATCCTCAGTGAACTCTGAGGTTGGCAAAGGGTTTTGCTCCTTTACAAGGGAGTCTTCAGTAATATTCATTGTGCCTGTGTCTCTTCTTTTGCTGTTAGTCATTGTACTTGTAGCTAGCAGAATCTTCTTGGTTTCTAAGATCTGTCAATCACAGGTTTGCAAATCAATTTTGCTAATTGTGGTTGGTACATGACTGTTTGTTGGTAGTCACTTGTGCCACTCCCTCCCGCGAGTTCCAGATCTGGGCTCTTATTTTCGATTCCCACCATGGTCTCTGTAGCCCCAGCCTCTGGCTCACCACTCACACCTCCTGTGATACCGTGCTGAGGCTGCACCATTGTGTTTACAGCCTTTCTCCCACTTGTGATTCGAGCAGTTTCCTGGACACCAGAAGTTCTATATAGTTAGGTTTTTGGTGGTTTTTAATTTCTTTTTTTCTTCCTGTTGTTGATTTTGTTTTGTGGCTTTTCATTTAAGGGGATGTACATTAACTGTGTAATGGAGGCTATCATATCCAGATATAAGGATACAAATGCAATATGCATCTCTACTTCCAGATCAAAGATGTAGTCCCAATAAAACTGTTTACTATATCTTGAAAACAGGATGCTGGACTCTCTGCCATTGTCCATGCCTGCAATGATGGACATATGACTGTTTATGAAGAATTATACTATAGTAATAATATATAGGAACTCACTGGGGGTGGGGGAGGGTTCTTGGGGAGGTGTTAAGGGAAATCCCCAGACCTATGGAATTGTTTCATAAAATGATGATTAATAATAATAAAAAGGTAACAAGAAAGAAAACACACACACACGCACAAATACATTGCTTTACAGTCATGTAAAGCCTAACTGCTAGAGTGAGTGAATTCTACCTATATTTAAAAATATAAAATATGGGTCTGGAACTTAGCCTAGTGGCTAAAGTCCTCTCCTTGCATGTTCTTGTATCCCATGTGAGCTCTGGTTTACCTCCTGGCTACCCCACTTCCCTTTCTGTAGCCTTGGAGAACAATGAAGGACACCCTAAAGTCTTGGGACCCTGTACCCACGTGGGAGGCCTGGAAGAAGCTCCTTGCTCCTGGCTTCGGATGGACTCAGCTTTGAACCAGTAAACAGATGGTCTTTGTCTCTCCTTCTCTCTGCAAATCTGCTTTTCTAATATAAAAATAGACAAATCTTAACAAAAGAAAGCATAAAGATTTGTTTATACAAAGGATACAGAAAAGCATTTGGATATCATACTATTTGGCACCCAGATAGTTATAAATATTGTCTTCACTGATTTATATCTTCTACATAATAATATATGCTTCTGACTCTGTAATGCTTTTCAAGATGCCTGCTTTATGTGGTATATTAATAAGCCTGCTTTCAAGAAAAGTGGCATATTTGTGTAAAAATACAAAATGTATATATAAAGTATATGAGGATAATGTTAAATAGTAAAAAATTTTGGAAAAATATTAGATACAATAAAAGAAGAAAAGGCTGTTTAAAACAAAGCATTAAATGAGGAAAGTAAGTCACACATCACCTTCCTACATGAATATTTCTTTAAACTGCCTTCTTTGAGAAATGAGTAGAATATCTTCTTCACCATGATTTCCATCTTGACAGTTTTATTCAGCATGTCTAGAATAATACTGTACATCTAAGGCCTAGAGTTTAATTTAGAAGAAAATCAAACTATTAGAAACCTGACTGTTCTGAGAAAGAATAAAAAATACCTTTTAAATCTTAATTTTCTTGACTATAAAATAGAATTGACCAATAATTGAAAAAGGATAGATGAGGAGTACTTGGAAAATACTGGCACAAAACAAATAAAGCATAAATGTGGCTGTATTATAAAAACTCATAAAATTTTCTTACACTATGAATAGCTAATAAGATTTTATTGCTGCTTAATAATAATGCCATGATGATCACATAAAATTGCATTATTCTAGTTACAGACACACAATTTTAGCTTTTTGCTGAGGGCAACTATTTCCAAGATCTCATCCCATAAACTGTCTTCAGAAATTTGTTCTGGGTTTTCAAGTACAAGTATTGCCTGTAATAGTAAATGTCAAGGGAAAGGCCTGTGCTCTAAGTAAATGAAAGAGCATAAAAAACCCAGCTTTTTACTGTGCGAGCAGGTCGTACTTATTGATATTTAAAACATACCCAGTGTTGGCAGGCTCAACTGGCTAAAGGATAGTGTATCCGAAATCCATTAATAAAACTTTCCTAATCTTCTCAATATGAAAATGGAAGCTAGGGAAGGAGAAATGTGATGTGTAGGTATTTATAACCTGCAAGACAAAGTTGCAACTGGATTTGATATAATTTTGCTTTTCTTAACTCCGTAATTTTCTACATGACCAGAATATTATTAAAATCCTACACGTTGAAATAATAGTTGTTTCACTTGTGATACCAATCTACCGTGAGTGTACAACCAAGCTAAAGTCAATTGTGAATTATGAAATGAATTGAAATGTAAAAACAGAATTTCAAGCACATTAGGATTTTATTTATCTTGGCCAAATTTAAATTAGGAATTTATCATTTTAAAGATCCGTCATTTTGTAAATCATTTTATTTATTTTACCTGTGTTTTAGGAAACTTTGAAAAGTAAACATTAAAAAGTGTATATCAAGTATTCTTAAATGTTCTCAAAAATTTTAGTAGAGTTTAAAAGATATTTAATTGGGGCCAGCAAGGTAGAGTAGTAGCCTAAGACAGAGTATCAGGAATCGGAATAATGGGCCTTAAGTCACTTCTTCACGTAATTTATTTGTGACTTAAGAGAACCTGATCAGTCCTGCTTATACATTTACTCCTTAAATTTGAGAGTTGGGCATTGCAGAGCTTGCCCAGTTTAATGATTTTATGGGCATATTATGTTGCAGGGTGAATTGGTGCTACACAATCTAGTGTTCAGAGACTATGAAAGTTCCAGTGGGCTTAAATATTTCAAAAGGAAAATACATATCTGTGGCTGATAATAGGCCCTTGATCCAAAATCCTAAAGGACTACACTGTGATTCAACTTGACAGGGGTGCCAAAGACAGCATACATTATCCCTATCTATTTCTGAGCCTTTAAATACTATTGATTCTGATCGTTCACATGGCTCAAGAGGAAGACATCCTGTCATGGTTGCAGATCCTACTGTGTACCAGGCCTCACTCAAAACTGACAGTCTTTGCGTCATCTGAAAAAATTACTCAGAGTAACATGCTCAAATATACAAATCAACATATATTATACCCAGGACCAGAACGGTGGCTCAATTGGCTAATCATCTGCCTGTAAGCACCAACTTTCCAAATGGATGCCAATTTGTGTCCCACCTGCTCTCTGCTTATGGCCTGGGAAAACAGCAAGATGGCCCAAAACCTTGGGACCGTACACTCATATAGGAGACCTTGGAAAAGCTCCTGGCTATTGGCTTCAGATCAGCTCAGCTTGGGCTTTCGCAACCATTTAGGAAGTGAGCCAGTGGATAAAAGATCTGTTTTTTTTTTTTTTTTCCTCCTGTCTCTCCTCTCTGTAAAATTGCCTTTTCAATAAAAAATAAATATGTCTTAAACCACCACAAATATTGCATCCATTAGTCAGATAGGCCAATTAGATATTCTGCTTCTTCACTGTAGAAGAGGAGCTATCCCAACATCTTCAACACCACCGAACCCCATGAAATTTCACAAAAATAGATTTAATCAGATTTCTTACCTTCTACATACAAATATTCTACCAGTAAGTCTGTAGTAGTTACTACTTACCATTTAGTTTAATCAGCATAATGTCATCAATTAATGGATGAGCTTACTATTCTGTTGAAGGAAAATGTTATATCAAGGTAGCTGTAAACTAAATGATGGCATATGGATGGAGAGACGGCATGAATGTGTATGCTCACTTTGTCAACTAAAAGCAAATTGCTTGTGATAAACCTTAGGGGCAAGGATGGAGAAAAAGGAATTTGTCAGATCAACACCAGATATGAGGTACCAGAAGACACATTTAATTTGCTCAAGCAAATAAACCGCATCTCACACAACAGCTACAGTTTGAGTCACCAGTTGATTAAATTTATGCTAATCCAATGCAATTCTCTAAAATCGATCTCTTTGTGTGTAGGTCAAACAGAAATGGCAAAAGGACATTAAATGTGAATGAGTATCCCTGTATCTTTAAGTCCTTGATGGTGGCACTGATTTCTGCACTTTCTCCAGAAATGTGGCATTGATTCTGATTTATTATTTTCTTACCTAGAGAGGTACTTCTAATGGCTTCCACTTGTCTTTTTCAATCACAATACCCTCAATTTCACTATTAAGGGAACCACAGTGGGGATTCTGTTATCTGTTAAGTACATATATTCAATGATGTGCTCCTAAATTGGAAATAACCACAAAATGAATGTGAAAACCTACTGTGCCAGGGACATGAACTAAAATTCTACTGATCACCAGAATTCAAAAGCTCTTTTTCTGAACAGAGAATTGCAATGACAGTTTGATCCTCCTAGACTCAACTACCAGTTCAGAAATAGTGCTCTGGGCCCAAAGTCAGATTATTTTCTTCTCCCCAGTGCACAGATATCATGGCAAAAGATTATATACTCTATTAGAGAAAGCTGAAAAATATTGACCAGTATCAGTTTTTTTGTACACCAGAGTCCCTCTTCCTTCTGGCTTTGTAAATTGATTCAAGTCTGGAAATAGATTGAGAGTCGCTATTTACTGTTTTTCATGGTTCAGTTAGAATTTTGTTCATTTGACCTGGAACCTACTTGCACCTAGAGATTAAGTCCGAATTTTGTAGACTTCCTCAGTGTTTCATATGTTGGAAAACTGCAATTAACTAGTTCCTACGATGAGCCTTCAGGAGTCAGACAATTATTATGTGTGCCGTCTATACTGTGCTGTTCGTTAGTGTCACCACATCTTCCTTATCTCTCCTGTTTTAATGCCACCACTCAACTCCTGCCACCATGGGCTGTAATTGCTCCAATTACACTTAGATTTTCCAGTTGAGTTGCTGTGAATTTGCACTGTGTTGCCTCTTCTACAGAAATAAGGAACCAGAGATTTCTTCCAGAATGTTACGACTCCCAGATAAACTTATTCTTCCAAGTGTTGATGAAAGATCTGTCTCATGAAAAGTCTTGGCAAGTGTGTTTGAATATGATGTAAGGTAACAATTACACTCTAACATTCCAATTACTTTGGAATTTTTTCTTCTACATGAAACTAAGGAAAGTGGAACATTTTTGATTTGAATGCAAAGGGCCGTCTATTGGTCTAGATTTCACATGACTAAGCAAAGAAATTATGAACTTTTTTCACTTTCCTGAACTGCAAAAGAAAATGAATGTAGTTGGCCCATGTCAATACTCTTCATCCTTAATCAGTTTTATGCCCCATCCATTATCTTAAAAGTAATACCTACTTGCACACATATTTTTGATTTTATTATATAAATTAAAAAAGACAAGATTATTTGAGAGTAGAAATCACCTCCTCAGGTGGAACATTTCACCTCCCAGTTGAAAGAGGGTCCTGTTGGGACTTGACTCTATTCATTGATCCATGAGCAAATGGAATGATAGAAAATGAATCAGCATTGTTTACATGCAACTGTCTCAGGGGATGCCATTACTGTTTTCTCAGTCCTTGAAGAATTTACTCCTCTGGGGGAGGTGGAAATATTTATATAGGGTGTATATGTATTGTGACCACTGGGGTTGGGGAGATTCCATTTGTTGGTGGCTGAAGGGATTGGATTCTTATGGCACTGAAGAAAAGGTACATTAGAATCAAAATATAAACAAAGGAGAAATGCCTTCAATAATTAGATTTATTCTTATATGTATTTTTAAGTGATATTTAGTATTTGTGTGGAAAACAAGAAGAGTAGTATCTGGGAAAATAAAGGTATAAAAAAGTCTAGATTACATTTCATATTTTTTATTTCTATAAATTTTCTAAGATTATTATGCCTTTCCTAATTCTTTAATGAAAATATAAGTCACAGTCTAAGAGAATATGGTTTTACCTATTTTTTTTTGACATCCTCATTTTCGGCATTAGTTATCAATACCCATCCAGAAAACAATATTTAATAACTATAGTATATCAAAAGTGAATGAGGTATTTCAATAGCATAAAATTAACTTCCAATTATTTTTTTTTACTTCCATTTAGGCATAATAGTAACAAGCTAATAATATTTTGCAAGTTTGTAACTTCTGATATCTTCTTAAAAATATTACTTTTGTTGGAAAGGCATATTTACAAAGAGAAGGAGAGACAAACAGAGCAATCTTCCATCCACTGGCTCACTCCTCAAGTGGCCACAACAGTCAGAGCTGAGCCGAACCTAAGCCACTAGCCAGGACCCTCTTCCAAGTCTTGCGTATGGGTTCAGGGTCCCAAGGCTTTGGGCCATTCTCTACTGCTTTCCCAGGCCACAAACAGGGAGTTGGATGGGGAGGGGGCAACAGGACACAAACCAGCACCCATATGGGATTTTGGTGCTTGTAAGTTGAGAATTAGCCTCTAGGCCCTAACTTCTGATATATTCTTAACAACTAATTTTCTTTCTAAAATTTTGTCATTATAAAGAGAATAGAATTTGTGTATTTTATAGACAATCCTAATAAAATAGCTATACTTCTTTCTCTCCCTTCCTCTTTCAACTGCCTCAATTTCCTCTTTCTTTCTTGTCTTTTCTCTAATTTTGGCAATAACATAAGTTCAAGTTACTTTATAATCACAGGCTTAGTGCATTTGTTTTAAACAAAAGCAAGATTTATTAAGTCACATGCTTCTTGGTGTACAATCAGGAAAGGAGCCTTTAAAAGAAAATGTTCCAAAAATCTGTTTATAGTTGAGTCTTTTAAGCACATTTGGGGGGTAGGGGAACAAGCAAACAATCAATTAAGCAAACAAATAAACACACCCACACCCCTCTTCCACACATAAATATAAATGGATTGGCAGCTAAACTTAAAAGGTGGGAACTTTTTTTTTATTACTTTGTACAAGGAGGGGAAAATTGTCTTAAAGCTTTCAAATTCCCATATTTTGTTCTCACTGGTTCCACTTGCCTTTGCTATTTGAAGGAATGAAATAAGAGCTCTTGGAGCAAACAGTATTAGCTCCACGGGAATTTCACTTTTTATAAAATATTTGCAGTGAAGAAATCTCATTCATTATATATTGACATAATAAAGTCCTTATTTTAATTGAATTAAATCATTATCTGAATTTTATTATATTATATCCATTTGTATTGCTTTGATTCCATCTAGTCTGTTTTGACCTAGGAATCTGGAAGTGAACGAGTTGGATCACTGTCACCATATCTCACCTTTTTTCTCATTTTCTTCTGACACATAAAATTTTAGTGCAGTTGAAATTTTTCAATCTTTCTTTTTTTAGTCTCATTATCTGTGATATCCTTCTTGGTCCATATGTTCTTTTATTGTGTTTTATTCCAATTTTTTTGGTATTACATTTCTTTGTTTTTCTGTTTTCTTCATTGTAAAGTATTTGTTCTCAGTGATTGTTTAGCCATGGAACTACAGGTAAAATGATCAGTTAAGTGATTTTGAGAAAAAAATCAGAAATGTTTTCCTGTTATTAAACCTTTTCAGGGGAGTATACTACAGCCCTAAGACAATGCACATATTGTAAGAGCAAAACCAGCGTATTACCACACAACTGAAACACGCAGAAATAGAATATCAAGTGATTTTCTACATCCCATTGCTATGTCTTTCTTTCTGTAGAGTTGGACACTCTCCAGAATCCATTTGATGTATTGGTTTGTTTGTTTCGTTTTCTGGTTTGTTTTTAATGGAGTCTTATTATTCTCTCTGGCCTGGTACATACTTCAAGATTCATCCATGTTGATATGTGTGGCTGCAGTCTGTCTATTGCCATTGCTTTATTACATACTTCATGAATATAACATATTCTTTGTCTACTCCTCTGTTAATAGTCATTTGGAACTTACTCATTTTTTTAAATATTTCAATGAGTACTCTTAAAAGTGTGCACCTGTTTATCTCGTGGTATACTTAGTAATAAATACTTCAGTGATAAGTTACACAAGCTTAACTTTGGTAAACAGTGTTATATGATTTTCCAACACAACCATGGAAGTTAAAGAGATGATTAAGTCCACTTGCTACCTAATTCTTTACAGTAAACCAATAAGGCAAAAAAAACTGCATTCTACGTCAATAACTATCTCCTTGTACCTTTTGCCTGTTCTGCATAATTGATTAAACTATTTGGGAATGTTGTTTGTGAAATACTGTGAGAGGCCAGTTTGGCAATGGTTTTTGGATTAGGGCCTGTTTTTTTTTTTTTCTTTAGGCAGGAATTTGTCAGCTGTGGCAGGAATGATGGCATGAAGCAGAAGGCAAAAGCCAAGGAAACTAAATTCAAGGGCACACCTCATTCCACTGACAAATAATCTGAGGGAATTCAAAGAGAAGATTTTTCTGCCAAGGGATTATGTTGTAAAATTAGGAGTTACAGGTAAAGATAAGATAAAAATACACTCAGATTTTAAACATTTCCTAAAGGAAATACAAGCACTAATGACTCAAACAGATTCCATGAATTCACTGGGAAGTAATGAAAAGGCAATCCCAAAAGATGAGTTTTCTAAGGAAAAAAAAATTCTAGTTTGGAGCATACTATGTAATTATAAATTTTTTAGGCACATCCATGGGTCATGAGGAAGAATAACTTTATTAGATAAATGTGCAGAAGTAGAGAATAGCAAGAATATAGATGTTTTCATCATAGTAAATAGGCTGACTTATGTGGATAATAGAGATATGTCTGAAATAAGACACAGGCATGCGTTAGTTTTGGAAGATATTCTAGAATCGCTGCAAATAGAGACAAAGTGACTAGTTAGAGACAAATGTAATTGCTATATGTGATTACGAGTGTCAACTTCAGCAATATTTAAGGACAATATCTGAATTATATTAAAGAGGCAACCATGTCTGGTTAGTAATGGAAAGTGAGAATCAAGAAATAAAACAGTATGTATGATTCTAAATGAATGATAAATTCACCAAGATTAGAATAACTAGGTTAATTCAAGCATAACATTTTTTTCTGGGGCTTAACATGTCTATAAAGTAAGCTATGAAAGTAACAAAAGTTTTCCTTAAATGTTGATGAACCTGTTAAATAGGCATAGTATAATAAGAAAATATTGATACGTATCACTCCTTTTACACAATGTTTTACTTTGTTATACCAATCAAGAGCAACTCCCATAAGTGAAACTATGGCAAATGCAATTATTTTAGCTGGAACAACTTAATTGACAGCCTAGAATTCAGAGAACATGAAGGCAGGGAAAGCAGTTCTCTACAGTTATTCTAATTCAAATGATCTGGGAGTCGTATGACCCACGAGATCCATTTCTATGTCAAACACAAAATGAGCAAGCAAACAGCAGAATGTACCAGAATGTAGACTCAGATTTCCTTCATCAGTAATCATTGGTTCTGAGACCTGCAATCAACAGGCTGGAGGCTTGGCAGAACCAATGGTGGAGTCCTAGTCTGAATTCTAAAGAATGAGCAAAGTCTGAGTATTGAGAGATCCAAACTAGTGATGTAAGTTCTATTACCGAAGTAGATAGGCTTAAGATCCCAGAAGAATTTTTGATTCAGTCTGAATCTGATGGCCCGAGAGGACTGATGCTTCAGTTGAACAATCAAAGCGAGAAGCTTCTCTTTTTGAGAATTAGCCTGTTTGGTCCATACGTGCCTTCAACTGATCGATGTGGGTTTCCACATTAATAATACAATCTGCTTTACTCTGTCTACTGATTCCAATGTGACTATTGTACAAAATCACCCTCACAGACATACCCAAAATGCAATTTAGCCAAACAGCTGGAAACTACATGGCCCAGTCAAAGGGCATAAATTATCCATTACATCTAAATATAATGATGTGAGAAGGATGTTAAATCTGAGTATATTTATTTATCAGACTGTATAGCTGTAATTTTTAATTCTACACTCTAAATAACTTTTTCCTTCCCAGAAAATTAACACCACAGAATATAGACTTAAATCCAAAAATCAAATTAAATAAGGCAATTATTTAAATGTTTTACATAGATTTGTGCAAAATACAAGACCTGTTAAGGTGAATTTGGCTTTGTACCTGCTGTTTTTAGAAATGGTTTACATGCAGGGTATTTTTCTTGCCAATTTTATGTGCTTTTTGTTTTTATCTGTGCCAGCAATTTTTTGCCAAGATGTTGTGTTCAGCTAACTTCATTTTCCTTTTTTTTTTTTTTTTTTTTTTTTGGCCAGAAAACATAGAAACATAGTGGGGCTTCCTTACCGGATAGGAAAATTGTCTATTAATCACACACACATGACAGTTAGAAGTTCATTTCCTTAGGAGCTATGTTGCAATTTCTAAAAACAAAGAGGAAATTTTATCCACTGAATGATCTTCGTATAGTTTCTAAAGCTACATAGCAGTTTACAAATAGGTTCTAACAGATCAGAGGCTTAGAACAAGTAATTCTACAGAATGTTTGAAAGATACTTTTTTCCCTAGAAAATTACACTGTCTTAGGAGCAAAAAAGACAGTAAGTCAAATCCCAAATACGATTTTTAACCAGATGCAATTTTTGTGCTTTTTCATATTATGAGAATTAGAACCGCAAAGCTGTAAGATGAGAGCCTATTCGCTCTGACAAATTAAGGAGAACTTTTGAGGTTGTCAAATCTGCCTTTCAAATAAAAATAAATAAATCTTTAAAAAAGAATTACAAAACCATTATTCAATTTTACAAATGCTATTATCCTTGACTTCAAAAGTATTTATTCAGCCTCTAAGTAACAAAACAGATACTTTCAGGTTATGGAATTTAAAATCAAATAGCATTTTTAGGAAACTTGACCTAGTGATAGAGAATATTAATAACTAACTTCAATCTGAGTTCCAGTAGATCAAAGAAATAGTTTCAAGTTAAAGCAGAGTGTTTGGAAAAAGTTAAGATGTTTCTTGGGACACCCGCATCACAGATAAGTCCATGATTTGAGCTGCAACTACTCTGCTTTGTTACCAGTTTAATGTTAATCTACTCACTGGGAGGTGGCAAATGATGATTAACATAATTGATCCTCACCACCCACATATAAGACCCAATTGAGCTTCAGCCTCCTGGATTTGACCTGGTACTGCCTTGGTTATTATGGGCATTTTGGAATAAACCAGTGGTTAGAAGATCGCTGTCTGTCCGTCCGTCTCTCTCTCTCTCTCTATATATATATATAGATAGATAGATGTGTGTATGTGTGTATATGTATATATATATAGCATTATATATAATGTAGCATCTATATAGATGTGTATATATATAAAATGTAGCATTAAATATATATATGGATAGATATCTCTATCTCTGTGTATATATATGTGTGTGTATGTGATTAATGGTTAGAAGATCTCTGTCTCTCTCTGTCTATATACATGTAGATAGATATCTATTCTGTGTGTCTCTTTCAAAAATCAATGAAAATAATTAAGCACAAATTAAAAGATAAGCAGAAGAGAATAAATTTTTCCTGAAAATAATTCATTTTACATTGTGGACTGGTGTATACCAGGAAGCAAACCATGACCATTTTCCTTCAGAAAGATTTAGAAAAACAAAGGTTCCCTGTCATGTCAAGCATATTGAGAGTTATCCTATATTAAACTGAAAAGTATTGTACTTTTCTTTCTCTACCAATTCTGTGTTTCCTTATTATATTTTGGGACTCATGATTACCCCTCCTGCATTAATCTTAAAGGTACCTTGTCCCTGTTTTGTTTCACATGAAGATTTTCTACATCCATTTTGGCTATTCAGCAACCCATAGGCATTATATAAATTTCCTAAGCCTCCTATGTAAATGTCAGTGGCAATCTCAGAGGACATCCTTATGGACTTAAATAGTACAGGCTGTGGATAAGATTTATGGCACCATCGTGGTCAGAGAAATAAGAGAAAAAGTGAGTTGACCTTTCCTTAGAAAAATATTGATTGTTGTAATGACATATGCATACTTGGTACACACAGACCTTAAGCAATTTATCCTGGTTCCTTGTCAATTTTTGACCAAATCATTGATTATACCAGGGAATAAGTTGATTACAAAAATGAATATTTGTGTAATGGATCTTAACACTCTTGCTATCTTCTATAGCCATAGCTTTGACTACAATGACAGATATTGAGGCTATTGTGTTATATTGCTGTGGTTTTTTGGTATATGATCATAGGAAACTTAAAGTTGGGGGAGAGAGTAGGTATTTGTGTCACAGTGTAGCATTGAAGACCGTAGCTCTAAAGTTATAGTCCTTTTCTTGAGCCTCATTTTCTTCAATGTGTGTGCTCTTCCCTATGATGAGTAGTTAGTGAGGAACTTGAACACTCACCTTAACTAGTCATCATGAATTATTCCCAAAACATTTGCACCAGTTTCTCTGTTTCCTACTTGGTGATCTGTATAAATTTTAAGATGTTCAAACTAGATAGCATTACAAGCAATAAAAATGAGTGCACCGGATTTGTACTCATCAACATGTTGGAAAAAATTCAGAGATCAATATCTACATTGGTTCACTGCTATGGCTTGAAGGTTTGTTTCTTCTCATATTTATCTTGACATTTAATTGACATCAAAATAGCGTTAACAGAGCCTGGTGCATTAGCCTAGTGGCCAAAGTCCTCACCTTGAGCATACTGGGATCCCATATGGGTGCCAGTTCTAATCTCAGTACCCACCCCCCTGCTTCCAATCCAGCTCCCTGCCTGTTGTAGCCTGAGGGGGCTGTCGAGGACTGCCCAAAGCCTTGGGACCGTACACCCATGTGGGAGATCTGAAGGAGGCTCTGGGCTCCTGGCTTTGGATGGGCTCAGCTCTGGTCATTGCTGCCATTTGGGAAGTGAACCAGCGAACCAGCAGATGGAGGGTCTTCCTCTCTGTCTCTCCTCCTCTCTGTATATCTGACTTTGCAATAAAAATAAATAAATCTTAAAAACAAAAAGAAATAGCATTAAGAAGTGCAATCTTTAGCAAATAGTTAAGGCCATGAGTACTGCTCTTGTGAATGTATTAATGATGCTATTCTGGACTGGGTTTACTATGCAAAAGTAACATCCTTTCCCTCATGCTCCGTACCCTCTGTCATTTCCATGTGGTGACATACCAGCTACATACTGTCCTTAACAAAATCAGAATATCCTGTAATTTTAAACCTAGACCTCCTAACCTAGAGACTGTGTTTCCAGGTTAACAAGTTTCAGATATTTTGCCATAGCAACAAAACCAGACTAATACATACACCTTAACAAAATTTTCAAAAATGTAGTATTTGATCCTAAGGACAAGTAACATGCCTTTTAAACTCATTAATCATAGAAACACTCATGCAGTCACACCAAGATCCAGAATGGAAAACAGTTTTGAATTAATGTAATGACAAAAGCTCCTACTAAAATATGAATAAAGAAAACAAGCCACGCAGTACTGAAACATGGATGATGAATAAGGAATCTTGAAAAGAAGATATTTCTTGAACTTCAAAGATGTAGCACATCTGTTTTCTTCTTAACAAATATGCATTTCATATAGAAATTCTGATCAGTGAGGAATCCTATTGGATGTATTTTATTGTAACTGTAAGTAGGCATTAGGGTCAGAAGGATACTAAAGAAAAAAAAAATAACGTAGATCCTGCTCTCTGTAAATTCTCAAACAAGACAAGTTCTTGTGGCATCAGAAGAGAGGAGGCCTAGTTTTCTCTGTGGGTCACAGTAAATTCAACATCAGCATCTGAAAGTCTCAAGAAAAAACACCTTAAGCCTGTAACACAGTTATGCTTACCATGTCTATTTAACATCAAATTAAATTTTTTTATTATAATTATTCCATAATCCACCTTCATAATCGCCTGTAGGGTTTAAGTAGTTTGGGGATGAGTAGGCATTTTGTTATGAGAAATTAAACCATGCTTGTACTGCCAACACTAGTTCCAATCTCGTACTACTAATGTGTCTGGGAAAGGAATGAAGGACGGTTCCTGTGGGAGACTTAGCTGCTGCCTTCAGCCGTGGCTCCCGTGGGGTACGTTAACCAGCGGATGCAAGTGTGCACTCTCTCCTCTCTCTGTGTATGCATGTACATCCCTCGCTCTGTAACTCTCTTTCAAATAGTTTTTTTAAAAAATCTCGCTTTTATAATTTAGATTTTCTGAATACTGACACACACAAAGAAATCCAATAAAAGAATCTGCTTCCAAATCTATACTTTGTTAAAGATTCATCTATTATTTTTATTGGAAAGGCATACTTACAGAGAGAAGGGGATATAGAAAGATCTTCCATCCTTTGGCTCACTGCTCAAGTGGCCAGAATGACCAGAGCTGAGCTGATCTGAAGCCAGGAGCCAAGAACTTCCTCTGATCTCCCACACAGATGCAGGGCCACAAGACTTTGGGGCATCCTAAACCGCTTTCAGGGAGCTGGATCGAAAGTGAAGTGTCTGGGACATGAACCAGAGCCCATATGGCATCCTGGCATACAAAGTGAAGATTTAGCCACTAGGCTATTGTGCTGGGCACCAAATTTATACTTTAAAAGGACCAAATACCTTTTTGTTGAGAATTTTAAGAATAGTTCAACCTTAAGAAATGTATTTTCCATTTCTTTACTGCATGTATCAATGGGATCTAAGCATGCAAGGCTTTTTTCCAGGACGTGGAAATAATAACAACAACTAAAAGCACTGAAATATCTATAGGTTTAAGATTACAGCAGTACTAGGTGCAGTGAATACTCTTATTGCCCTCTGGTACAACATCAGTGTGAACTTCAAAAACTTCCTATTTTCTAAAAATTACTAGGAAAATGTTAAATGTGCATGAGTTTAAGTTTTTCTGATTTTCCTCATCATTACATTATATTATTTAGTTTTGACAAAAATATTATAAACATGTTGTATCTACTATAGTAACTAGTTCAGGAATTATATGATATCCATATGTGGTATCAAACTATGGCATAAATATTACTTATGATAGCATGTCACAGTTTCTCCATGGTAAAATTAGTGTCCTTCAGAGGGTCCCCGAGGATCTGTGTATACGCTGGCCATCCACCGATGAATGTTGCCTGCAGCATGCGTTTGTTAGTTTTGTAGTGACTTTCTCTCACTCATCCCTTATGCATTTATCACATTCATTAATCCTCATCTTCTTGCATGGAGAAATTGCCTATTCTTCATTTATTGTTTTACTCATTTATATAGAAATAATAGTTTGGACATGTTTATATACATGAATCAAGATGATTTAGTTACTCAAAGATTTTTTTAGAACATTTATTTTTATCTGACAAAATAAAACATTTAAAAATATACCAATGTACATATTCACATGCATGAAAATATTAAACCTCAAATAGTTTAAAAAAGCTATTCTAATTATGCATAATAGAGCTGCAGTTTGAAAGATGCTTGTTACATTGGCCTATCCTTGAAGTCTAGGGTATCTGTTTCTTCATTCTTTCTTATTCTTAGTGTTTGGATGATACAGATTTCATCATCCTTTGAATTGATGCATTTTTATTTATAACTTAGTCATATAAAGTCATCTTTTATTTTAACTCTAGCCTGATAACATCTCCCTTTTCTTAGCAAGTATTATCTATTTTTGTAAAATTCCATCATGATTTAATTGCTTTTGCTATTTTGTTTACATGTCCCCTCTTTGTATGTTTTCATTGTTCTCTCCCTACCTATGGTTATTATTAATAGAATAGCTTGTTTAAATTTTATTGTTTCCCCCACTCAATTTTTAGTCCAATACCTTCTGATTGCTGTGCAATTATTTAGTGATTACTGCTAGGTCAGAAAAATACATCATTAAACCATCATTCTGGATTATAGCTAATAGTTGAATTAATTTTTAACATTCCCCAAGAAAAATGTAAAACCTCAACAATGTAATTAAATATGTATTACCATCTTCATTGTTCTATGCATCATATTTTTAACTTCTGCCTATCATGCACGGACAGTTTTATAACTTGATATTTGTACTTTAAAGTTTAAGCAGTCAGATCTCTATTAAGCAAATTACGAATACATACCTTAAGCATTATAAGGTACAAATAAATCTACTTATATAATATAATGTCATTTGGGGGAAATGCGAAAGATTCCAAATGAGTTTATTTTTTCCTATATAAAGTATGGTAAAAATGAATTCATGTGAGGACTGTGTCATTTGGTACTATGGAAATCAGCAAGATATTTGATCATCTGAACCTTCACTAAATCATGCAAGTATGTTAAAAATAGAAGGCGAGGGGTTTGACATTCTGGCCTTCTATGGTCAAGAAACAGGTTGAAAGGTTATTTCACTGCACACATGTCACTTTGTATGGAAACGGAGATAAATTCAGATGGAAAATCCTTATTGAGAGAAAATCTATAAAGATTTAATTTTACTGAATAAATTATGACAGAGCTTAATGTTGCCAATTTTCCTGGACTATCTAAAATGACTAAAGTCATACAGTGCTTTGTGATTTTTATTCCTTAGACTGTATGTATTTATTACAAGTGATATATTTATTACGGCAGAAATTTTCTGGATACCTGAGAAGTGAAAGTTTGTGTGAATAGTTGAACTTAGAAGAACTTTCTTCCCCTAAGTCTTATGTAACTTGAACCCAAAGTTATTTATTCGTATGGTCATGTTTTGTGTAAGATTGCATAAAGTTGTATTTAAAGTGTGAATTTATGATGATTTATTCCTCAGAAAGAATTGATTTTGTTTGTTGCTTTATATTTCAAGATTGATGTCAATAGAGGAGTTTAATTTAATCAAATTAAATATGACTTACAGATCAAAAGTTACTGGAGGGCTGAGGCTATATTGATATTTCTGTCCCAACGTATTTCCCTACTCTGGAGAATATTTGTGGAATGGTCACATTGTGGATACGGTAATATCGGTTGTAACAAAGGCAGCTCATTACATTTCATTTATTTTTAAATTATTTTATAGACTTTAAAAAATATTAAATAAGTGATGTAGTGAAGGAGAGAGAGCTTTTCTATTTGGTGCTTTATTACCAAAATGACTGTAATGGCTGACACTAATACATGCCAAAGCCAGGAATTTAGAATTCCACCCAGCTCTCTCATGTGGTAGCAAGAGTTCATCTTCTGCTATTTTCACAGGTGTATTAGTGGGGAATTTTATTGGAAATAGAGCAGTTGACCCGCAAAGGAAAATGTGATATGGGGTGCTAATTTATCTCAAATGGCATTTTAACCCAATGGCCACAATGCCAATCACTGCAAGTTTATTTTTCCTTCCTTTCCTTGTCCTTGTTCTCTTCTTCCTTATCCTCCTCTTCCTCCCTTCCCCCTTCCTCATATTTTTCTCCTTCTCCATTTTTCCATTTCAAAGTAAGATTTGACACTACAAAGTTACTTGAAGAAAATTGAAAGAAACACTTCAAAACCTTGATGTAGGCAACGATTTTTTTAAGTATGTAAGACCTCAAAAGTGTTGGCAACAAAGAGAAAGTAAACCAATGGGGTTATAGCTGAATCAGAAATTTCACACAGAAAAGGAAATAATCAAGCATGTAGACACACTCAACACCACAGGAGAAATGTTTGCAAGGTATTTAACTAACGAAGGATTAATACCCAGAATAGTTCAGGAACTCAAAAAGCTTTAAGAAATGGGAAAAGAACCCCACCCCACCCCCTCCCCCCCAAAAAACAGTTCTCAAAAGAAGAAATCAAAGTGGTCAACAAACTCATGCAAAAATATTCAATACCCCTACATATTAGACAAATACAAATCAAAACCACTATGAGGGCCCGGCGGCGTGGTCTAGCGGCTAAAGTCCTCGCCTTGAAAGCCCCGGGATCCCATATGGGCGCCGGTTCTAATCCCGGCAGCTCCACTTCCCATCCAGCTCCCTGCTTGTGGCCTGGGAAAGCAGTTGAGGACGGCCCAAAGCTTTGGGACACTGCACCCGCGTGGGAGACCCGGAAGAGGTTCCAGGTTGCCGGCATCGGATCGGCGCGCATCGGCCCGTTGCGGCTCACTTGGGGAGTGAATCATCGGACGGAAGATCTTCCTCTCTGTCTCTCCTCTGTATATATCTGGCTGTAATAAAATGAATAAAATCTTAAAAAAAAAACCACTATGAAACATTGATACAACTTAGTAGAATGGTTATGATTAAAGACAGGGAAGCATGGTAAGGATGTGGAGAAAACACAATTTTGTACACTGTTGCCAGGAAGGTTAATAAATATAGCTCCTATACAAAGCAATTCGGAGACTCCTTAAAAGCAAAAACTAGAAATGGATTTTTCAGGCCAGTGTGATGGCTCAATGGCTAAATCTTTGAAAGAACCAGGATCCCATACAAGGGCTGGTTCATGCCCCATCCAGTTTTCTGCTTGTAAAACAGTAGAGGATGGCCAAAGCCCTGGGCCCCTGCACCAGCATGGAAGACCTGGAAGAAGTTCTTGGCTCTTGGCTTCAGATCTGCTCAGCTCCCATTATTAGAGCCATTTGGGGAGTGTACCAGAGGATGGAAGATATTTTTCTGTCTCTCCATCAGTTTGATCTGCCTTTTCAATTAAAAAATAAACAAATCTAAAAAAGGAAAGAAAGAATGGAAATTCCCTTTTCATCTAGTAATCTCACTTCTGAGTATGTATTTTGAAGACATGAAATCATTACACAAAAGAGATACTTGCTCTGCCACGTTTACTGCACCACTACTCACAATGGCCAAGGAATCCCTAAGCTGTCTATCATCAGATGTATACAAAATGTTTGTTAATGTCAGGCCCGGCAAGTGGCTCAATGGCTAAATCCTACCTTGCAAGCTCAGGGATCCAATATGAAGGCCTGTTCATGTCCCAGCTTCTCTACTTCCTTTCTAGCTCCCCGGTTATGGCCTGGGAAAGTAGTAGAGAATGACCCAAAGTCTTGGGGCCCTGCACTCACGTGGGAGACCTGGAGTAAGTTTCTGGCTCCTGGCTTTGGATTGGCTCAGCTAGCCATTTCAGGCATTTGAGGAATGTACCAGCAGATGGAATATTTTTTTTTCTCTGTTTCTCCTTCTTTCCATAAATCTGATCTGCCTTTTCCAGTAAACACAAATAGATCTTTTTAAAAATGTATTAATGTAAAGAGAATAAACTCCATGTATTTCACAGATACTGTTCTATGACGTAACTTCTCTCCATTCCTCCCTTGCTCAATCCCTCCTTTTTCCTTTTTCAGGCCCTCCCTGAGTCTCAAAATTCATAGTTAACAGACATTACTGGCCTAATTTAATGTACTCTGATTAACCCTTTGTTACAGTTTTACTTCTATTACTCTATTAAACCTTGGGCAACCACTGCTCTTCCCTTCTCCCTTTAAAATATTTAATCACCTCTATGAAAACCAAATTAAGTTCATTTCATAATTTTCCCCTACTGCAATATTGGCTACTGAATAAAAATATTATATTTACCCATTAAATTCATTTTTGAAGGTCTAAAACAGAAAGATCATGATTAGCTAAACAGTGACTCTTTAAGAAATCCCAGAGGTCATATCTATTGAGGACATGAAGGATTATTTGGGAAATAGAAAAGACATTGCTTCTCCATGCTGAAAATTAAATTTACCTATGCATCTATTAAACACCATGTATTTCCTTTCAGTCCTTATATGATCTGCCTTGAATGTGCTTATTCTATGTGTCTAGAACTCTTCAGGTAGTCTTCATAGCAACAGTAATGGGGAGAAAAATCCTATTGCACTGAAAAATGAGAGTCCATCAATGCTAAGTAAGATACATAAAATCCTACAGCTAATTCCAGAAACCATTCATGTTGGAAACACAAAGTTAGGCTTGGGTGATGAGTAGCAAAAGCAAAAGCTAAAAGAGACCAACTGAATAAAAGGGCCAAACATATTTGCAACTTGAGAGTGATAACTCCACAAAGAAAGGAAAAAATGCTGTTTCTGAATAGTTTTCCTCAAGTCATTATGGATGCTGATCATGTCATCATTTTTAATCTTTAATTCCTGTGAGTATATTTGAATGTAGTGCTGTTATTGTTTCCTAAGGGCCTGTTCTCTCAAATGCAGGACCTGTATAAGAAACAAAAACAAGTGTTTTGAAAGCAAGTCATCATGTTTTGTGCTGCATCTCTGATCAGGAAAATGAGTCTTGGGCTGATACACATAAAGCACTTCCAGCTTTTCTGACCAAGAGTCCGAAAAGAAAAATAAAACTTGGAAAATCTCTTTTCATAGAAAATACCAAGGCTCAGTTATCAAATCCTTTGCTGCACAGTTGATCAGCTTCAATTTTTTTATAGGAAAGTCAGATAACAGAGAGGAGGAGGGACAGAGAGGAAAATCTTCCTTCCATTGATTCACTCCCTAAGCGGCCACAACAGCCATAGCTGTGCTGATCCGAAGCCAGGAGCCCAGAGCCTCCTCCGGATCTCCCACGTGGATGCAGGGTCCCAAGGCTGTCCTCAACGACTTTCCCAGCCCACAAGCATGGAGCTGGATTGAAAGTGGGGCTGCCAGGATTGGATCCGTTGTCCATATGAGATCCAGGATATGCAAGGCGAGGATTTTAGTGACTAGGCTACCGTGCTAAGTTCTGCTCTGATCTTTTTATTTCTTTCCTTCTCTAGACTTCAGCCTTTGAACTTTTTCATAGGTTCATGAATTTACTCTGTTTATTTGGGATCTTTCTTTTGTCTTACTATAAGTATTTGTCAGTCACTATAAACTTTCCTCTTTGAACTTTTTCAATTGCATCTTGTAAGTGATATGCTAAGCTTCAATTTCCATTTCAAGATAGCTCTACTTTCCTTTTGATTTCTTCTTTGATTTCTTTCGTTTTTCAGGACTCTATTGTTTAATTGTCTCATATTTGTCATACATTTATCCTTCTGTTATTGATACTTAGTTTTATCACATTTTCTTGGAAGATAAACTTGATATTATTTCAGTCGACTTAAAATTTTCAAGACCTATTTTGTGATCTAATAAATGGTTGTTTTTGGAGAATATTTGGTGTGCACTTAAAAAAGGTACATTCTGCCACTGTAGAATAGAATATTCTGAATATACCTTCTTGGTCTGAAGTGTTGGTCAAGTTCTTGTTTCCTTACTGATGTTGTGTCTGAATTATCTCTCCGTTACTGAAAATGGGATTGTTCAAGATCCCAATTATTTTGCATTGCTGTTTGTTTCTCCCTTCGTCTTTCTTAGTATTTATTTTAAATATTCAATGGGATGGCTCTCTCACAAAGTCTGCAAGTGGGCTTGAAGCTGAATTCCTCAGATGGAACAGTGCCTGAATCAGTATGCAGGTAAACCCAGTGTCTGAGTCCAAAAGAACAACATTCATGCCTTTTTCCAATACAGTGAACCTGAAGGCACAGGCTTTGGCAAGAAGGCTGGGTCGGGGTGAGGTTAAATTTGTGCCTGATCTTCAAGGCCAGGTTAAAGTGGGATCCAGTGGTATTGGCCTAATGCTGGTACCAGTGTCGTGTTGGTGCAGGCATGCAGGCTGGGTCCATGGTGCTGCGTGATGTTTGAAGCTTCTTCAACACTTCTTTGGTTATCAACCTGGCACAGGGTGGTACAGAAGTCAGTGCCCACTGGAAATTGTCTCTGCTGAACCTTGGCTTCAGGAGTCAGTTTGGTAGTGAGATGGGACCGGAACCTGGGCCTGTGGAGGCTGTTCTGATTTTCATATATCCTTATCTTTTCAAGGAGAATAAACTTTACATATATACATAATTTAAAAATTATATATATATAAAACATAAAAAAACCATTTTACAATGTTTCCTAACTGTTCCTCTTTTAATATGCTTAATGTGAATGACAAAACTTATAAATCAATCAGGCTCCAAATCAATAAGCTATTATAACAAATTAAATAGCACAGCCATATGTTCACTTTTTGATACATTATTTCCATCTGAAAATGAAAATTTTAATCATCTTTCATGATAAACTTATACCAGTGCTTTTCCAGGTATGTTTGTGAGGAGCTTACTAAGTGTATTTACTAAATAAAAAATGTTTGTAATTGTTACTGTTATGTAACATATTTTGCATTTGTTTGACAATCACAGTGCGTGATCGCTGTCTTATAAGAGATTACTCTATAAAATCAAAGACATCTAATCATTATCATTTCATATGTTAATTTCAAATGATAAGAAATGAACAAAAGTTCATTAATTCATATTTTTCTCTTATATAATCCTTCATCAGTGAGCACAGGGTAAGTGAAATATTTTATAAAATATTCATTTGTAGCATGGATTCCAAAGATGCTTTCTGAATCATTTTTCTTTCAAATTTGTTCACTTTCATGGATGAGGAGGATGTGTAGAAGATTAACAAGCCCTTATCACTGGATGTTTTACAAGAAAATTGGAATTTGGGGTCAAGGCTCTGCCTCCACAGGTTAAAATCCCACTTGCAATATTCACATCCCACACTGGAATGTTAATTAAAGCACTGGTTGTGGCACTTCTGATTGAACTTCCCGCTAATTCACCCGGGGAGACAGTAGAACGGGCAGGTACATGGACCCTTCCCACTAATGAGGAAGACCGGAGTAGAGTTTATACTTCTATATTTTACCTGACCCAGGCTTAACTGCTACAGCTATTTGGAGAATGAACCTATTGGCAGACTCTCTCGTTTGCTTTCTCTCTCTCTCTCTCTTTCCTCTTTATGTTTCTCCTTCTACTTTGTTGCTTTTCCTTTAAAATATATATATTCATATATACTTTTAAAATGATGATAACATGAATATTTTAGTATTTTAAATATTATGTGTATTAAATAATGATAATACTAATATTGAACTATACTATCATAGGTCTTAGTATGACTCAGCTCTGTGCTGGCAGATTTCTCCCAGATCCCAGGCATCTGCCAAGTAGAATTCTTCACTCCCAAAGGATGTCTGGAAGGAGTTACAGGAGCAGATTGCAAAGACATACTCCAATTCCCTGAGAGTTCGGGGCTCTGTACTGGCATTGTTCCCTTAACTCACAGATGGAACAACTGAGATTTGGCACAATGGATCATTGCATTTTTCAAAGAGAAATTTCCCTATGCAGTAACTAAGACTCTGTAAACAAGTTAATGAATATAATTCAGTCCCTAAGAAAACTCAAGTTACCAGAACACTTTTTTTGAAAGATTGCTGTTTTTTTTTCAAATTCCTATTTATATCATTTATTTTGCTCTCTTTCTTATTAATTTTTTTCTAGAGTTTTTGCAACTTCATCGCTACAATGTAGTTAACTACTACATGACTGCAGTCAGTAATTTTAATTGTAATTGTAAAACTACTTTAAATATAAATAATGATTATAGGATTCTTCCTTATTTTGTTTTGTACTTAGGTATTGATTAATCTTAAATTGATGTAAAAATTGTGTGTATTTACTTTGTAAAACTTGATGTTTTGAAACATACCAAATATACATGGTGGAATGGATAAAGTTAATTAGAATATGTTAATCACCACAAATACCATTTCTTTGGCAAAAGCACACAGCTTTCACTCTCGGGGTTTTAAATGAATACTTAGCTTTAGTGGCCATGTTACACAATAGATCTCTTGAACTTATTCTTCCTAAGTGACTGAAATTCTCAATCTTTGATTAACTTTCCTCATCATCTTCTTCCCCAGTTATTACCCTGGCAAACATTTATTTTCTTGTTTCAATAATTTGGTTCTTTTTTCAACTTTTAAAGATTTTATTGTTTGAAAAGCATAGTGACAAAGATGGCAAAATAGATAGCTCTGTAGCTATTAAAAGTGCTTTGATCTGCTGCTCCACTGACTAAATGGCCACAGTGGCTGAGACTGAATCAGGTTGAAGCCAGGAGCCTAGAGCTCCATCCAGGTCCCCCAAGTGGATGGCAAGTTTCCAATACCTGGGCTATTTTCTAAGGCATCTTGACAGGAATCTGAAGCAGAATCACAACCATAGGCTATGCTACTCCGATGCAAAGTCAATTGTATGCTACTATGATGCAGTAATTTGCTCCAAATTGATCTGATTCTTGTAGAAGTTCATTATGCAGTATGGCATTTGTACTTGTGGTTAAAAACATAGATTATTTATTAGCTTTACGAAAGACATATCCACATAATCCTACATAAATGGGTCTTTAGAATCAAGAACCAACCTTGGTTTCATCAGATTCTTTATGGCACTACTTGTAATTTTGCTTATCTCTTGACCTATTCAGGTAACTTATAAAAATATTATTTCCAACTATAAACTATTTGCATTTGAAAGCATAAAGAAGAGAATCTCAAGAGTATTATTTTTACATATATTTTTTAGAAATTTATAACACATTTTATTATTTTTCAGCTATGCTTTTAAAGTTGGTTGTTAGGTAATTATCACTTCATAAAGCAAGTTCTGTAATATTCATATGCTGTTTATTGTCTTAACAGGTATAAATTGCACAATAATTATCTACTTGTGATACTTTGAACATATTTGACTGTTCAGCCATCTGGCAGGACATGTTGTCAATTATATATTTGTGTAGGACTTAGAAAACTTTTCCAAGTTATTTCAGTACTTTTTTTGAGAAGTTATATATTCCATGATATCCAAAGAGGCCATTGATTTCAAGCAACTTTTCCTTATTCTCTTCCATTTAAATGTACAGGTTTGTTAATTTAACGCTTCTGCTCCTATAGATATATCAGCATCTTTAGGAATTTCCTCAGTTTAATTGAAGCTCTGCATATTTTTATTTTATACATTATAAAGTGTTAATTGCATAATCTAGCTAAAGGCTTATGATTTTATTACTTCCCCATCTGTCACAGTTCCCTCAAGATTTGCTTTAAAACTTATGTAACAGTGATCATTTTCATATTTGTAAATATTATTTGGGCAATTTAAAAGAGAGAGAGATGTCAAAAGAGAAATCTCTCAGAAAATCCCCACAAAGGGGGGAAATTGGCCAGGCTGAGAGCTGGGGGCAGAGACATGTTCTTGTCTGCCATGTTGGTGTGGGTGATGGGGACATGACTGACACATCACCACTGCCTCCCAGGGTCCGTGTCAGAACAAGGAGGAAAGCAGGTGTGGAGCTGGTACTTGAACCCAGGTACTCCCATAATTAATTCACAGTTCATTAATTTTGAATAAGATATATGAATTATGTCTTCTAATTGCATCTTTGGAAGTTTTTTTTTTAAAGATGAGCTCATCTGAAGGCAGGAGCCAGGTGCTTCTTCCAGCTCTCCCACATAGGTGCAGGGTCCCAAGGCTTTGAGCCATCCACTACTGCTTTCCCAGGCACCAAGCAGAAAACTGGATGGGAAGTGGAGCAGCCAGGATATGAACTGGTGCTCATATGGGATCCTGATGCATGCAAGCTTGAGGATTTAACCACTGAATCACGGTGCTTGGTCCTAGGAATTATTCTAATGTACACGCTATTACTTCTGTAGTAAGTAATGTGTCCTTGAAATAAATGATCTTTCAGTATGAATCATTAAACCAACAGCCAGGCCATATTTACCTATAACAAATTAGAAGAAAAAAATTACTTTTTAAAAAGATTTATTTATTTTTATTGCAAAGCCAGGAGTCCAGATACTCTTCTGTGTCTCCCACGTGGGTGCAGGGTCCCAAGGCTTTGGGCCATCCTCGATTGTCCTCCCAGGCCACAAGCAGGAAGTTGAATGGGAAGCGGGGCTGCTAGGATTAGAACTGGTGCCCATATGGGATCCCAGTGCATTCAAGGTGAGGACTTTAGCCACTAGGCTACTGTGCCAGACCCAGATGTTTTTGTATATTACAAAATGATTTTTTTTTCTTGAATTAGACATTTTTTATCTCCATTTTTATTCTTCTTCATAGAACAAATTGGGATCTATTATTTGGCAGATTATGAGTTTATAGATATGATGTTAGAATTATGTGAGTTATGCAGAACATTTAAGACAGTCGCATTTATTTAGATATCAATGTGTCTACTTTTCATGTTGTCATAAAATTTTCTTTTGTACTCAACCAAATGTATAATTTCCCGGGAAGAGCCAATCAGTGGCTGAGAAGGACAACACATGAGCAGCATCAGAATGTCATAAGAAAAATCCGCAGTACAATTTCTTTACAGGCCAGGATGGTAGACTTTTGGAATGAGTGTATGGCATGTTACAACTACAATCATGTGGACACTCCTTATTTCTCTTCTTTCAAAGGAATGAAACAAAAGGCTTCTGCTTTGATTTAAAAAGGGAAGCATTTTGTGAACATGAGAAATGAAACTTGACAAGGTATGTCTTTATGGAGTAGAATTTAGAGTTTTATTGACAATAGTAGCCTTTACACTTTGTAGAATACGATGAGTCTGTTGAGTTTTGCTCCTCCAAGCGCACAATAGAGGAGAAGATAATTAAAAACCTCAGTGCTTCTCAAGAAGTGGATGTGCTCCTGCTGTACCACTTGAGAATGTAAATATAGTAGCTGGAGCCACTGGAAGTCAAGAAGAGAACAATCATTCCTAAGCTATTATTTATTACAAATGTCTAATTAGGCTATTTTTTAAATACATGAATGTTTTTAGGATAGTAATATTTAAAGAAAAATATGTGAAAATAACACATAGAATAAAACAGATGTATTCACATAATTCATCACTAAAAATGCCCTTTTAGCTGTTCTTGAAGCCCGTAGGTTAGAATCTCACGTGTTAACAGAAAGTACCACCTGTAGGAGTACTGCTCAGATGACAGCCTAGTTTTCTTCAGTATTCCAAACTCAATGCAATCCCCACCTGCCCTAATGAAAGGTACATTTGCAACATACATTAAGAAAGCAGAGAACCAGACATAATGCATTTCAGAAAAATGATCTCAAAAAATCAGTGATATTTGGTTTTAATAAGAAAAGCAAATTTATTTTAAAATTATTTAATTACACAGCAAATATATTAGGAATCCTTCATGTTAATATTAGCACAATTATATACTAATGGCATATGCAAACCCATAAGCAACTCTGGAAACTAAAAGGATAACTAAACATCTTTTCATAATGTACTGTGATTTCTGATCTATTTTTAGTTTTCATTACACAAGCAACCCCATTTTACAAGGGAGCAGATACATTTTTTTAGGATCCTAGAAGTTTTGCAGGGAACACTGAAGAAGAGTTTGCATAGGATTTGATAAAAGGCCTATTTGCAAAGATGTGATAATTGAAAAAGTGCTCAAAAGCTAGTAATAACAGGATCTGATTACAACACCTAACCCACATGGCTGACATTATGATATTGTGGATACAACTGCTACGTGTCATACCAGCATCCCTTGTAGATGCAGCGGCAGGACGCAGCTGTTTCAATTCTGATGCAGTTCTCTGTTAGTGGTCTGGGAAAGCAATGGAAGATGGCCCAAGTGCTTAGCCCCCTGCCACCCACAGGAGGAACCTGGAAGAAGTTTTAGGCTCCTGTCTTTCTCCTGGCACAGCCCAAGCTATTGTAGGCATTTGGAGAGTGACAGTCTCTCCCTTTGCCTGTTTCTCTTTCAAATGAATTAAACTAGCAAAACAAATGAAAAAGAAAAGGCTAAAGATGCTAGTTGTATTAGACAAGCAACATGATACATATGAATAGATCATAAATATACAAACAGCTACAAGAGGATTATCTGGTAAGAAGTGAAATCTTTCTTTTAAGAAGGTTTCTACACCAAGGCAGATCTTCAGGGAGAAAACTGGGATAATCAATGTCCTAAATCAATGCTTCTACTTCACTCCTATCACTGCCTGGACTAAGCAAGCCCACAGTAAAACCTTGGGTCAAGGAATGTCTATTGTGGTCTATAAATTTCAGCCTCTCAGGACACAGAGAAGATAGTAGAAACATAAAGAGAAGATCTTTGGGAACAAGCAAGAAATATATAGGAAATGCTTCATTTCCATTTGAGACCATCCAACTTGAAGCCAAAGGCATCAAGTATTCTAGAACTATTAAATCAAAGGAGAAAGAACTAGAGGTATTTTTATAGATTAAATCACTTAGGAACATATAGTGGAGATAAACAGCTTGCTCAGTATAATAAAGTTAGAATCAGGCCCCGTGCAATGGCTCAGTTGTCTACTGCTCCCCCTTAAAAGCACCAGTATCATGTAGGAACAGGTGCATGTCCTGGATGGGAGACCAGAAAGAAACTCCTGGATCATGGCTTCAGATGAACTCAGTGATGGCCATTGTGGCCATTTGGGGAGTGAACTAGCAGATGGAAGATCTTTCTGTAATTTCACTGTAATTACTCTGTCTCTACCACTCATCTGGAAGATCTGAAGGAAGTTATTGGCCTCGGGCTTTGGTGCACAGAAGAGAAGGAGAAACAGAAGATCTGGTGTACCTTGGTTCTTAAAATGGGAACTTGAAGAACAAATTAGCAGATGAAATTTTCTCTCACTTTTTCTCTCATAGATGCAAATAATAAATAAATATTTGAAAAGGTTGGGAGAGCAGAAAGAAAAAATATTGGAAAGGTGAATGACAATGTTTGCAAATCTCAAAAAAGCAGGTTAGGATCACAGACTCCAGTCTAATCATTACTTAAGTATGAAATATCTGCTTTCAAACATCACATGCTTCACCTCTGATTCTTGTAGCATCCCTCTTCTTTAAATTCTTGCCAAATTTGATCAGTGTTTCACAAATGGGTCCTTTCATTCTCAAATTCTGTGTGTGTAACATGCAATAATATCACTTGTGATATATGAAGCCTATTTTAAAGTAAAGTTCATGTAAATATGTATTGTGAACAACTATGCATGGTTTAAAAAATTAGGTGTTGATATAATCACAATAATATCTTTTAATGATAATATTTCATGACCTTCAGAGGTATTGTCATTCACATATTAATTATTTATATTGTCTTATTCAGAATGCCATTCTAGTTTGTGTTTAAGGATTTTGGATTTATGTCAATCACTATATATTTACAAAGCATAATTTCTTAAGATTAACATAATCTCCTCCTTACCAGTAGTCACTGATGTATAGATAACAAATTAGATATGGATATAGATGATACAAATAAAGATAGATGGTAAATCCCCACCTGACAGTAATTTGTTTATATATCCCAATATACATGTAAGTACATTTTATATTATGAATGTTATTGTTATAAAAGTCTAGTCCAAGGCCATGCGTGGTAGCCTGGTGGCTGGAGTCCTCACCTTGCACATGCCAGACTCCCATATGGGTGCTGGTTCAAGTCTCAGTGGCCCCTCTTCCCAACTAGCTGTCTGCTTGTGGCCTGGGAAGGCAGTAGAGGGTAGCCCAGGGCCTTGGGTCCCCGCACCCATTTGGCAGACCCAGAGGAGGCTCCTGGCTCCTGGCTCCTGGCTCCTGACTTTGAATCAGCTGTGTTCCATGTTGTCATGGCTGCTTGGGGAGTGAATCAGCAGACTCTGTCTCTCCTCCTTTCTGTGTATCTGACTTTCCAATAAAAATAAAAATAAATACATCTTAAAAACCTTTTTTTCCCCATTTTTCTTATTCACAGTGCAGAATGAAATCCTGTAGATCAGAGCTCCAGACACAACTTCATAGGCAAGATTGGACTGACCCAGTATCAACTTTTGCATAATGTAAGGGACAAATGAAAATAGCTTACTTTTCATCAGAAATAACTGTACTTCATGAAGTTGTAAAAGTCAAAGCTATTAGTATCCCAGTTTTACATATAAGTAAATGGAGACTCAAGAGCAGAAAATTGTTTTTCCCAAAATATCATTAGTATTAAAGAAGGAAGCATCATAATACAACTAACCTGCGCTATATACCACACTTAACCACCTTGCTACACCCCATCTTAGAATGCAAACAAGTCCCCAACAACCATAGAATGAGAATATTGCAGAAAATAAAATATGAATCACTTAATGGCTATGGGAGGGGGGTGTTCACAAGTGACTTTAAAAGAGTTCTAGCTGAAAACACAAGGCCATTCCACAAATTTGTGCTCTATGAGGTCATCTGAGGTCATAAGTCCTCTCAGCTTGCTGCGACTAACTTTGTGATGTCTTACAACAAAGTAGGGCAGTCAGTAAACCTACTTTGCATATACTGTATTTCATCTTGAAATATACAACAGTTGCAACCAGAGAATCTAGATTTTTATTTAAAAATAACAAATATGATATAACCATAAAAATGAGAAGTACTGGTCAAAAGACATTAATGTAATTGAAATGTTGGAAGGAAACAGGAATACACTATAACTAGAAGATGTAATTGGTAGAAAAATTATCATGTCTTTTTAGGTGGCATTTACTCAATTGTGCTACTAATTGGAATATTTGTTTTGTTTCCTTCTGTTTTTAAAAATATAGCCACTGAGAACTTAATGATGCGGAGACCCTGAGTTATTTATTCTTTAGTCTGTAGACCAAAAAAAAAAAAAAAAAGACTAATGTTTAACTTCTAGCTATTTTGTATACTCTTTTCAAACCAATCCTTGAAAGTAAAGGACAACAAGCATTAGTGAAGTTTCAATTATTCTGTGTTCTGTGCTCCCCAAACACCTTGCGCATACATGAATATTGTTCCTATAGTTCTTAGAATACTACAGAATTATTTATTTTACTTCTTTCCCCAGATAAAGAGTGATTCTTCTAGGCTTTTATTTTATTAACCTTTGACTGAGATTTGGTAGGGCAAATACTTAACTTTCTCTGAATTTTGATTCACACAATCATGGCTTGAATATTTGTTCACAGATTAACTTCCTTGTATCCTAGTTAATTCTAAATGAATATAACAATTTTTCCTTTATACTGTGGAGAAAGTAAAACACAAGATGTTGAGACATAAGCAAAACATTTAGTATGTAACTAATTAACAGATTAGGAAAACTTCCATTAGCCTTTTCTTTTTCAAGATTTATTATTATTATTATTATTATTATTATTATTGTTATTATTATTTAATTGGAAATTCATTAACGGAGAGGAGAGGCAGAGAGAAAAATCTGTCCATTGGTTTACTCTCCAAATGACCTTAATGGCCAAAACTAAACTGATCTGAAGCCAGAAGCCAGGAACTCACTCCAGGTCTCCCACATGGATGTAGATTTCCAAGGCTTTGGGCAATTTTCTACTGCTTTCCCAGGCCACAGAGAGTTGGATGGGGAAAGCAGCGCATCAGGTTCACAAATGGGTGCCCAGGCATGCAAGGCAAGGATTTAGCCTCCAGGCTATTGCACTAAGTCCCCATTACCCTTTTGTAAATGTCAGAAAAACATATAACATGTACCCAAAAACATTTTGATAAGTGGATAATGTTAAACGATTAGCAATTAATAAATGCTATACATAAATCTAGGCACTTTATTTAGATTCATTTCTTGTTGTTATTAGCCTTACAAAAGCCTGAAGGTTGTTGCATTCCAATTTTATGTAGTTAAAACAGCAGTTATGCAATTTGTCGAAGGTTTACATTGTCAGTAGCACCATAAGAAATAGTTATTTTTAAGCTGCATTCAATTAGTTTTAAATGTTTGTTATGTAGTTGATGGGGTTGCGTCAGATGGAAGGAATGGCAGGGGAAAAGGGTTAGGGAAGAGACCTCTGGCCTATGAGCACAGAGGAGAGGGTAAGGAGGTGGAGGGGTACTGCTCCTTGCTGTCAGATCCGTCAGTGCCAGGGGACGGAGGTGGTCCCCTGTTAGGTACCCTAACAGGGAGAAGAATGTCCTGAGGGTGCTACTTGAGTAGTCTAAGTTGTCCTGACATGGTGTTGGCTTCATTGTGCACTTCACACACTTGCCAGCTGTCAGTTTCACTGTGTCCATAGCCTTGGACGCTTGGTGGAGAACTTGGCTGTTGCATTGTCCAACCTGCTCTTTCTACCTTGTTGTTACGTACTTAAACTCCTATGTTGAATCAGAGATGCTGGTTGTCCAGTCTTTCATGTGCATGCCAGGTGTTGCTTCTCCCTACATGGAACGTGCTCTGATGCTGGAGCAGATGTCCGTGTGGTGTTCCCTGAGGTTAGGGATCAGGTGGAGTGGACCGATCAGGCTGACTCTGATGAAGCCCTAGTGAGTGAGTCCCCAGGTGTAGTTCTTGTTTCCACCAGCAGGATCTGCAGTTCATCCCAGCCTGGCTCACCCCCAGACCTAATGCAAGATTTCGCAATGCACTGGCAGGTGCTGCAGCCTCGTCGGGGTGATCCCCAAGAACCTCAAGCAGACCCATATCCAGACGTGACCCGCATGTGCCAGTGGCTGCAGTGGTACTAATAGTACTGTCAGGTGCAGCAGCCTAGTTGGCAGATCCCCAAGGAGCCCGACCAGTTCCACTATTGCATTTGCAGTAGGAAGAATGAATAAACCATCCTCTGTCAAAAAAAATTAAAACAACCAAATGTATTGCCATTATACAATGAAGAAACTGCCTATTTTCCTCTGCCAAATGTTCTTTTACCAAGGTCTCGACCTGATTCACAGCAAATATAATAAACTATTGAAGGAATGAATGTTATAATTTATACAAACAGCTAATTCATTTTTAATAGTTTTGAGTGATCTTTATCATAACAATAACAGCAGAGACAAAATCAAATAATCTGTCAAAGGCACGTAATTAAATATTGTAAACAGACTGCCAACGTTAGGAGGCTGGTGAACAGTCAGCGACAGACAAATTACAATAAACATATCTTACCTGGATTAGTGATTACTTCTCTCATTTCCAAGCCTGCCATTTGCAACCCAGTACTAAAAATGTACCTGTATTCTCAAATCTCCATGCCAAATTCTCAGTATCACTAGCTTTTTTGAGGAGGCAAAAAAGGCAGAAATGTTTATCAGAATTTAATACAAGAGACTTTTCACTAACAGACAACCTAAATTATTATTTAACAACAACAGCAAAACTTTGAATTTCCCTGACATACACAAAGCATATTCAAAAAGCTCATGCAGTGGCAGTCTGTACTTCTGTGTAGCAGGTAAAACCCAAAGCCTTGGGCGATGGTCTAAGTGGTTGGACCTCTGACACTTAGGTGGGAGGCCTGAACGGACTACTCATTCTGGCTTGGAATCACTTGGGGAGTAAAACGGTACATAGAAAATTTTTCTCCATCATCTTCTGTGCAACTCAGCCATCCAAATAAACATATCTTTTTTTAAAAAAATTCAAAATCTATTAAAAATGTGAAAATGCAGCAAAGGTGTAATTTTTAATTCCATTGTTTTCACAACCTTTCTGAAATATCCTTGTCCTTATTTTCCCATGGTGGCATCTGGCTTGTAGACTTTTCTACTATTTTTACTAAAAAAAACCAAAAAACAAAAACCAAGAGTGATGAGTTCCATTCTTTCTTTTCTGAGAATTCAATTAAGATTATTAATGCAGTGTATGTCTGAGCACACACTGAAACTCTGCGAGCTTTAGGCACTGGCCAGTCACAGATTTCTAGCATGAAGGCAGTTGGTATTCAGTGCAGGGGAATGTTAACTGCCATAAAACAGACACAACCAGAAAACAGTGTTTAGCTTGTTCTGCTTAGACATCAGGAACACATTCGGCACTGGTTGCACTGCTGTGTCCAGAATCGAGGCTGAATGCTGGTCTGCCTGTGTTTTTATTCAAAAAGCTTAAAACGATATCAATACTTTCTTATTTTGGACTCCAAAAACTGCATTTACCTTAAATTTTGGGCAAGCAGCTCCATCTGTACTGCAAATAAACATTCATTGTCCAACCTCCACAAACTAAAATTTGTGAAAATAATGTTCTTCCCACTTACTTAGCGACAGTTTCTTTCTTTCATAAACTTAGCAGAGAAAGGTTTTATCTACTCTTTCTTCGTCCCTATAATTTACTTCCCCAAACATACACATAGTGGAGCTCTCATCAGTTACTCCTGACTTGGGATACAATTCTCTGAGCAATGCTGATTGACTAAGCATTCTCCAACAGTGACAGATAGGAAACCCAAGCCACTTCTCAAAGCGACTTTCATTTATTCTTACTATCAAATAAACAGACATGTTAGCATTAAGGATACATACAATACAGAAAATGAACACTGACATGAACATTACGTTTTTCTTGTGGAGGCAATCCAGAAACCTGACGTTCACTGCAGCCCTTCTCAGGTTGGCAACATAACAAGTCAAATATACTTGAAAATGTGGGCTTGCAACATTTTATACCACGAGAGATGCTGTATCAACCCTCTGACCCGGCTAGCACTATAGAAAGCAGCTTATTTGCAGCAGTCAAGAAATATTTCCATATTCTGTTTCAATATCATTGGACCTAGAGCAAACCTAAAATTAACCAACATGCTGCCACAGTGGGTTGATGGTTCAAAACTGGAGTAAGCCATTGTAGAATCAAGACACTTTGTTTTCCACAAGTTAACTTTTGAAAGGCAGATGTAAATTCAAATCTTCAGATATAAAGGTAAAAACATGCCTTCATCAATCAAGGGACACCTCTGATCCTTGCATCAGTGTATTTGTGATAAATTAATTAGCTGTCAAAGCACTGGTTTTCCTCTACTACAGGAAAGCCGTAAAGCTCACTGTGCTTCTAGGAAGGACCGACATCATCAGTAGCATAAGTGATGCATTGTGTAAACTCCAAGTGGCTCATTTATGTTAGGTTTTGCATTACTGTCTCAGAGAAAGTAAATAGTGTTATCCCCCACCCCCATGAAGGTGTAAAAGGAATTTAACACATTTATTTGAGTTTGCAAACATTGTCATTCACCTTTCCAATATTGTTTCTTTCTGCTCTCCCAACCTTTTCAAATGTTTATTTATTATTTGCATCTATGAGAGAAAGAGTGAGAGAAAATTTCATCTGCTAATTTATTCTTCAAGTTCCCATTTTCAGAACCAAGGTGCACCAAAGCCCGAGGCCAATAACTCCCTTCAGATCTTCCAGATGAGTGGTAGAGACAGAGTAATTACACTGTCACCTGCTGCCTCCCAGAATGCAATTGCAGGAAGGTGGATTTGAATTGGAGTAACCAGTGTGCGAACATATGCTCTGATTTGTCATACAAAAATCTTAAGTGGGGGTTTAATGCAATGTGCCATTGTATCTGATCTCCCTTTAAAAAATTAGACTGTATTTCCTTATAAAGAAATTTCATGATTATAGAAACAAGCAAAAAATATATTGAGCTTCTAGTGATAGATTTGTTTCAAGTGATTTGTCAGTATAGGTATGTTGTTAATCATTTAGTCCAGAATTTATATCAGTGTTCATGATAGAAGGTATATAGTTTGATAGACTGTGTAAAATGCATAATTTAATATTCCCACAATTATCATTTTAAGAAATATCAGTTTAATTGTAATAAAAAAATCTTATGCTCCACTTTTTATCTTCTGCCCAGATATATGGCAACAACTTATCTTTTTACTATCATAATGATTTTGCCTTTTCCAGAGTATTATATAGTTGAAAGAGTACAATATGAAGCCTCTTCAATCTGATTTCTTTCATGTAATGATACACATTTGAAGTGCCTCCATGTCATTATTTTCACTATTGATTTGCAGTTATAGTTAACTGTCTGAATGTACCACATTTTCTTTATTCATTTAACAGTCGGAAAACATCATGATTGCTCCAAATTTGGGAAAATCATGAATGAAACAATACAAATTTCTGTTCAAGAGTTTATGTTAACGTTAGCTTTCAGTTCATTTGGATAAGCACTATAAAAATCTCCTCTATCCCACCTAAATTTTCCTACTGGAAATATTTCTTTCTATTGGAAATAACAGAAAATTAGTGTAAGGACTGGTAATTCATTTATTAAGATATTTAAAATAGCATCCTTATCATAACAAATATTGTTACTATGTGATAAAAACAATATAAACTATAGCTGAATATTTAAACTCAGAAATGTCATCTCCAATTTTCTTGCCTATGATGTAATTATTGTATGGTAATATAGTTATTAATTTGATATGTGTGACTTTTTGAATTTTACTTCTAGAGCTTTGTGAAAATATTTTGACACAAAGCTTGTAATTTCAAAGGTCAGTATGCATAGCATGCTATGCAAATTAACAGAATTTTTTGAAATGTGGGTCTTATGTTTAGCTTTAAAATAAATATCCATGGAAGCAACTTCCATGTCTAAATTGAATTATTTTCATTTACTCTTAAAGACTTTTAAAAAAATTATTTTGTTATACAAATAACGATAAATCTAACAATGGTATACAGCATAATGTTCTGATAAAGGAGCATATTGTGCAATGCCTAAATCACGTTATTTAAAATATGCTACTTTCCATATTTTTATTTATCTTTAGTGATAATGCTTACAATTTTTTCTTAGCAGTTTTCAAAAATACAATATATTACTTATTAACTGTAGTCATCAGGATGTATAAATCATCATAATTATTTAAAAATATTTGCATACATTAATGGCTTTCTAAAAATGCATTTTCACAATTACAACAGTAGCAGTTTAAGATTCTTTATTCAAAATTTCAGAACATTTATCGCTAAATTTTTAAGTACCCATTGATTTGATAAAAAAAGATAGCTGTGGCTTTTATTTTTTTGTAACTATGCTGGGGTAACTTCTGGGCAAGGGAGTTAGGATGCCTCTGAGTCACAGCTCTGCTTACAATCCAGTTTCCAGCTAGTGCACACAGCGAGGCAGCAGCTGACGGCCCAAGTACCTGGACCTCTGCCACGCACAGGAAGATCTAAATCGTGCCCCAGGCAGGCTCCTCCCTAGGGTTGTTTTGGCCCAGTCCTGGCTGTCACTAGCGTTAGGGGAGCAAACTAGCAAATTGGATATACTCTCTGTTTCTTTGATTATCTCCCTCACTGTCTCATTATCTTGCAAACACAATGAAAATCAAAACTCAAAAATTATACTGGGAACTCATACAATTAATTCCTCATTAGAAATGATTTGGGGTGAGGGAGTATTTTATTCCTTTTTTAATTTTTTAGCAATATACTTACATTTATAATCAAAGATCAAAATAATGCTACGTAACCAATTTTCCTTCTTTTAAGCTATAGAAAATTGTAGCGAATAAGCTGAAAAACCACTTCTAATAATATAAATTATAGTTAATTTTCCAAAATAAATCTTTTATTCATCTATCTGAAGCAGATGCCTCCTCAGCTTTATTTCTGTAGCAAATTCCTTTTGTCAGCAGCTGTTTCTGTTTACTGCCAAGCTTATAATGCAAAGCAGCTTATCTTTGTGCAGAAATAGACATAGCCAGTTTACCACAACTTATAGAGCGTGGCCACCATCTGATGCCCATCCCCACCCCAGAGGAACAAGCACAAACAGGTACAATTTTAAACCAACAGAAAAAAGAAAAAAAATCACAGGAAGTGTTCTAGCACTTTCTTACAGCACCATACAAAGCTCAAAATCAAATACAGATATAAACATATGATTTTAAAATCTGTAATTGTTCTTACATATAATTTGGGTTCATTTTATTTTTTCATCAAAATGAATACTTTTAAATTCCCTATTTCAATGTACCTGTTTTTCTGAATTATTTCAAGAAATATCACATCAAGTCTACTGATTGATTGCATGAAGTCTTCTGCTGCAAATTTGCTTTAAGGGCAATTTGTATGAGAGAAGAGCACTAAAATAACAAGCCATGTACCATACCGCACTCAACTTGCATGGTCTACTAGACTGTGAGGTCTTTGAGGGCAAGGACCATAGCTTTTTAATTATCTATACCCACCATTTAGCACACTGCATTTCACAGCATGCACCCCATGAAAAATTACTGAATCATTGAACGAATGATGACTCGAGGGAGAGACCCATTGTGCAACATATTTCCCTGAAATTTCTCTTCTTATAGATTAGGAACTGGGCTTTTGTGATATCTATGTTAGGATCTGTGGATTTTAAGATCATGTTCAGTCTTTGGATCACATAATAGCTATATTCCAATTGCTATGCCCCTTTAAAAAAAGATTTTTTTTTATTGGAAAATTAGATCTACAGAGAGGAGGAGAGACAAGAGGAAGATCTTCAGTACATTTACTCACACCCCAAATGGCTTCAATGGCTGGAGCTGCAGAGACCCGAAACCAGGAGCCTGGAGCCTGAAGCCTCTTCCAGGTCTTCCACACTGGTGCAGGCTGCGGGCTCCCAAGGCTTTGGGCCATGCTCGACTGCTTTCCCAGGCTACAACCAGGGAACTGGACTGGAAGCAGGGCTGCAGAGTTTAGAACAGGATCCTGTATGGCAAGGACTTTAGCTACTAGGCTACTGCACAGGGCCCCTGCCCTGTTTTTTGTTGTTGTTTTTGTTTGGAAGATTATGATGCTGGAACACTTTTTATGTGATCAAAAATTATTTTAATATTTAAATTATGTTTATATCAGTTTAGAACAATCAATACATTACGCATATGAGAGAAATAGCCTCACTGTATACCAATATCAATGGTCAATGTACCAGTACTAATTAATTTAAAGTTTTAACAACTAACAAGAAAGAATTCCATGAAACATTTAAATAGTCATTTTTTGCTATTAATTCCTTATATCGCTAAATATCCCAAAACAAGTTCTATGGAACTAGAAAAGAAATTCACCATCAAAAGTAAAAAATGTACAACAGTAAAGCAAATTTGAAAACAATGAAATATGTCTGCATGCCTATTAAAACAGAAAAAAAACTTTAATACTCACAAAATCAAATGCTGGCTGGAATGAGGAACAGTAGGGGTTCTCATTTATTGCCTGTGGAAATTCAAAACAGTACCACCACAATGAAAGTCAGTTTGACAGTTTCTTACAAAACTGAACATATCCTTATCCTACAAATTGGCCATTATGTTCCTCAGAATTTTTGCAAAGCACAGAAAGCATGTTGACATAGTCCCCTGCATACTGATAGAGCAGCTTAAGCCATAATTACCAAAACTTGGAAGAATCCAAGATTTTTGCTAGTGGATGAGTGGTTATGTGCACTAAGGTATTGCCTGGACAATGGAGTTGAAATCAGTGCTAAAAAGAAAGGAACCAAGGCTTGGCGTGGTGGCTTAGTGGCCAAAGTCCTCACCCTGAACGTGCCGGGATCCCATATGAGCGTTGGTTTTAATCCCAGCAGCCGTGCTCTCCATCCGGTTCCCTATTTGTGGCCTGGGAAAGCAGTCGAGGAGGGACCAATGACTTGGGATCCTGCATCCAACTGGGAGACCCGGAAGAAACTCCTGGCTTCGGATCGGCGCAGCACTGGCTGTTGCACTCACTTAGGGAGTGAATCATCGGACAGAAGATCTTCCTCTCTGTCTCCCCTCCTCTCTGTATGTCTGCCTTTTCCAATAAAATAATTAAAAGAGAGAGACATGTGGGAAACCTACCTAACTACTAAATGCAAGAAGTCATCCTAAAAGAAAAAAGTATGCATTGTTTGATGCCAAATTCATGACATTCTGGGAATAAAACAGTAGAACTATGAGTGAATTCCAGAGAAAGGGGAGAGGGAGAGATACGCAGGTTGAGCATAGAGGATCTGGGGTATAGTGAAACAGCCTTGAATAAAATTACAACACTGGACATACAGCACCATACACTTACTGAAGCTAGAATATGTGCAATACCTAGTGAACTCTATTGTAAACTATGGGATTTGGTTGATAATATTGTATCAATGTAGGTTTATTAATTGTAATAAATGTACGGTCCTAATGGAGGATTTTACCAGCAGAGTCATGTATGTATGAAAATAGGGAGTTTATGGAATATTTTTGTAACTTTTCAGTATTGCTGTGAATATATCGTCATGAGCTACATAAATACATAAATACATACATGAGATGCATGAATCACAAAGAACATAATTTATCATGCTTTAACAATATCTGATTTATAAAGATCTGCTATCCAGTACTTATTTTGTGTCAGGTTCATGGGAGTCCCAGGTATCTGGGTAAGTGTTGTTTGTCAGGATACTTCTAATGGTATTTCTTTAAAATGCTTACATCTGAATCACTGAACTCTAACTCACATTTTCCTCTGCAGGCAGGGTGAACATCATTCAACTCCTCCACGTCCTGAGTCTTATAAAAGGAGGAAGAATGAAGGCCTTCCCTCTCGCAGCCAGACTGTTTGTGGTAAGAAATGCACCGCCTCTTGCCCTTTGTGTTTCTGATCTTCCCAGGTTAGACTGACATGGGTTTTCTGGACAACATTCTTCAACCTGTACCCTCGTTTTTCTTGTCTTCAGCTCACAGAGGGCCTACTGTAAAACTTCTCACTCTTCACAACTGAAGAATATAATATCTTAAAATAGCTCTCTCCATAACAAAGACACAATTATGTATTTGTATGTATATATAATCCCCAGTAGTATTTATATTTACAGATTTATTAACATCCGAAGAGTTATAATAAAATAATACAATATTTAATAAGACTGCAATCAAATAATAAGAGCAAATAAGGTTACTCTTTATTCTAAATTTACTCAAATTACAGAAAAACAATTTTATTCCCACCACTTAAAAATGTTTTCTTTAGGCTGGGCATTTTACTCTCTAAAAATGTCCCGATATTGTTTTAGAATACTTCCCCCCCAGATGTTTTCTTTTCATAAAGAAAGCTTAACATGAACTAAATCTGAGACTTTCTCTGATCCTTTACTCACCCTTCCCTTAAGGACGTTGATAAGCTTACATTTTTGAGAAAATAGAGTTAATATAATGTTAACTATTACAATTTCGCTGGGAGGAAATTCTCAATAGGTTCTCACATTCCAGTAAATCTAATAGTTTTTAATCTCTTATTATCTATCCACAGATTTTTTTTTTATTTCTGTCTGTATTTTCTGTTTGTTTCCTTGAAAGACAGAGATAGTGTCTCTCCTCAGGCTAAAAGCATCTGACATGCTGAGATAATAAAGTATCTCCTCCATGACAAAGGTCTTGAACTTATACTATAAAACTATTGTAAACAAAGATATTGTTTTCTAGCTCATGACAATTAGGGATCACTGTGACCTACAGTGTGTCAGTACGTCATTATCACCATGGGCCGGAAGAGCTTACCTCACATGAAGCTCGTGCTGTCTGCAGTATAATAAAGCACTTTATCTTGTACCTTCTGTCAGTATGTTGGTTACCTTTTACTACTTCTCTCCACAAAGATCTTTCTTTGCTTTTTTATTTTACTGTCTCACGGTGAGTCTGGGACACTTAATTCACTCTCTGTATTAGGAGTCCATGAATATTCTTTCATGAGCTATGACTCTAAAACGTCATTCTAGTATACATGGTGACATGCATGCAGGAGAACTGTTCCAAGTCCCCCTTTGATGGCAAAGCAGGAGAAAAAAAAACAAGAAGAACCATATGATACCCCTTTTAGATGCTAAAGGAATGCAACTGGCCTCGAACTTGACATTTAAAATGGCAACGTATTATTTGACATAAAAAATAAAATTCTCAGATCAGAGAAAAATAAATAAAATAAGCCAAAAATGCTTTCTTATATGGACTATTACTTAAGCTTTGTTTCAGAAATATCGCTCCTGAAACCCCTCAAAACAAACAAACAAACAAACAAGCAAAAAATCTAGAATAGATAGAGAACAACAAGGAAAGCTTAGAATTAGACAGGAAACGGCCAGTGTGGATTCACTTATACCTTACTAGGTGGGACACAAAGATTGGTTACTCCTCACTAGGGTATTAAAGATTTCTCTGCACACCCCTCCTAAAACTGTTCTGCACCTAAACTGTTGGCATATGTCTTGTTAGAGTTATAAGTCAGTCTAGACTACCCGAAAAAAAGCCAGGTTCAGCAAAATTATGCTTCAACGCTATAAAATACTAAATACTATAATGAAAATAGACACGAGACAGTTGAATAATAATCTATAACCTTTTTAGGTGTAATGAACCCAGTTGTATATAAACTAAAATTGAAATGTCAATGAAGGAGTTGCAGGATGTGTTAAAGAACTTGCACTTTTTTTCAACATGCTGGTTACTCAATACTATGTCAATTAATTCCATAACGTTATAAATTGTTGCTGCTATTATGTTGGGGCTTTTAATTGATCGGGATGATACTCTGCCAGCTCTACCTTCAGACCACAGATGGTTTCCCCAAGAAGCCGATGAACTTATCTGGACAACAAGATGCTGGACTCTATGCTTGGCATATGCCTGCAATGAAAGGATCTCAACTGAACTTGAATTGTGGTAATGCAACAGGTGGAGGAATCCACCATGAGGGAGAGTCTGGGGAGGGATGGGGGGAATCCCATTGCCTATAAAACTGTGTCACATAATGCAATGTAATTAAAAAATAAATAAATAAAATAAAAAGAAATATATAGGTAGTTCTTATAATCTAAAGACATTCAAACTAAAGATATTCCAATTTAAGGAGACAGAACTGGACAATACCCTAAGATGATGGACTGAAAGGAGGCAGAAAAGAGGGTGTTACTGTAGATGATGGGTTAACAGGCAGTTAGGGTCTCCAGTCCCTGGTGAAAATACAAGGTCTTGATCCTCTTCCATTTTACCTCTCCAAGGGTGCATTCTTCCTAATTCCTTGTTTTACAATAAAGAATAATTCCTTATTATTCGAATGGGAGGAGGGGGTCTCTGGTCACATCCCTCTGATGGCCTGTTTTTTCTGAACAAGAAACCAGATAAGACCCCTCTCCATGGTGAATGAGGTACCCTCTCTCCCCCTTGATGGACTTGTCCCCCTCTCTGAGATCGTGCATAGAAAACACTAGTCCCCCATTTTCTTGAGTCTTTCCTCACTTAGAACCCTCTCCTATGCAGGAAATCTTTCTCTAATAAATCTTGCTTTACACATGAAATTGTCTGCATAAAAATCCTTTTGTGTGAGACAAGAATCAAGTTTGCTGTCATCTTTCACGTCAAATTCCCTACAAGAAATGAGACAAAAAGAGAGAGAATTTCACAAAATTAATGTGATCTGTCTTGTATCATATAACAAAATATTTAATATAATATTGAACATAAGATGAAGATTTGAAAATATTTAGTTCAAAATGCTCACTCCTGATGCTTATTCCTAAGTTATGGTTTTAAATTTGAACCCAAATCACAGCCTTCCTTTTGTCTGTCATATTTTTAAATTATTATTTCTTAATTTCTGTTACATTTGTGGCATGGTTTCAACATTATTCTTTGAGTGTAGAGAGTAAGAGAGGAGAGAGGTTGAACCGATTCAGACAGGTGGTAGGACATCAAGGTAATGCAACCTCTAAAAAAACAACCTATATAATTGCATTTATTTGAACAAAAACAACATAAACTTTTCAGAGGAATATATGTTATTTTAAAAACTTCACCTTCTAAATGGAGTTAAGAAACTATAAACACATGTCACTTGGCAAAATATGCTCAAAAGTTCAAATGGTATATGAAATGGTATATGTAGCATCTGCCATAATTTAGGAGTTAGAAGCTAATCAATTTTTGTACCAAGTGTTATTAACCCATACCTATGGCAACTCCAAAGGAAACTTGATAAAGTGTTGGCTCACATGACTGAAACTTACGGAGAAGCTGTGTAATTGGTCCTGACAGAAATGAAAAACCAACAAAATGATCAAAGAAACACTGATTTTCTAAGTCTATCTAAAAGACGGTGACTGTACTAGCATGTATGGGATAACCACTGCTTTAGTCTTCCTGCGTGTTTGTACTAATGACACATGTGTAATGAAATAGGCAGTCTTCATTGGTATGGCCATATTTTTCTTGAGAAGTTTGCAAATTTCAATAAAGATCAGAATCAGAGTGTCCTTGGTATAAAACAAGTTTGAATTAAGAGAATGGACAGAAGAATTCAATACAAGTTTTTCAGTTACATTCTGTTATCAAAGCATCTACTGTAATATTATGGCTTTAGAAATCTGTGTGCCTATTATTACCTTACATAAATTAAAATATTTTCATGTAAATGTGTTTTTTGGACAAATTTTCCTAGATGCTTAGAATTATGAAAGTAATCTGTGGTGCTAAAAGAAAACAATCTATGGAATTTCCTATGCCACATGGTGTTTAATGGACTATACTGTCACCAAAAAACTAATTGTATTCTTAATGTCTTCCTGGGACACCACTCACTTCTGATCATATATAATCCACTGTTGGCCTACAAGCCAACAGGACTGGACTCTCAGAATTTTATCTCAATTTGAAATGCAGTGAACACTGAAAGAAGTGCTAAATTAAGGTAAAGTTTTTAACTATATATTGCATTTTTATTTTAAATGTAGCAAATATTTGCATTAGTCAAAACTTGCAGACTTTGCCCTCATTTTTTTGTATTCAAAAGAGAAATACAATGTTTGGATACATACTACATGTTTAAAAGTTCCAATAATGTCTTGTCCAGAAACATTTGAGTTTTGGGAAGATTATGAAGTACCAATGTTTCTTTGTTTACTAGTTTGTTCTTACAAACTTAGAGTGTGTTAATGATTAGAATTTCTGTTGTTATTGCCACAATTAGAGGGCTAATTGGCCACTAGGATCAGGTCCCTATGGGAATGGGCATAAAGGGAGCTTGGTGTGGAAGATGCCTGCTTCTGCCCAGAAGTTACTTTCCAGGCAAAAGTGACATCCCACCCTTTCTGAGTTTCTCATGGGAATAGAACTATGTTACTGATCACACCCTTTGGATGGCTTTCTGTTTCATCAAGAGCAAACTTAGAAGGGATTACAAATTCTGGCCTTTTAAGTGGTTTTGTCTACTTCCACTTTTGTAAACTGTTACTCTGCTCACCTGAACTGTGCTTGAAAAACCACTTTTTTAATATTTTTATTGCATTTTTGAATTAATTTATACATTAATTACATTGTATTACGTGACAGTTTCATAGGTACTGGGATTTTCCCCATCCCTCCCCAAACCCTCCCCCCATGGTGGATTCCTCCACCTTGTTGAATAACCACAGCTCAAGTTCATTTGGGATTCCCTCATTGCCAGCATATAACAAACATATAGTCCAGCGTCCCATTGTCCAGTCAAGTTCAGCACCTTCTCAGGGAGACCCCCTCTGGTCTGAAGGCAGAGCCAGCAGATTATCATCCCGTTCTGTCAAAAGCTCCAACATACCATCAGCAGCAATCCAGGTAAAATGAGGCAGGTGCAGAGTCCACTGATTGACATAGTCCATCATAGAGTCTCCCCTTGCCCAGTGTTTCGCTGTCAAAATATAGCTGAGGTGGTTGGTTGATCTACTCCATCTTCCATCTTTTCTTGGTTAATGTTCCATTTCCTCCATTTTGATTGAAGGGATCCCCAAAGAGACTTTGAGGTGTTCCCAGATCAGGTTCCTATATGTATTAGCAAGCACAGTGCTCGACTCAGTCCGTCACCCCATCAGCTGGTGGTTGCAACCGCTGGGTTGGTTCTATTCTCAGCCCTGACCTCCACCGGAACCAACGAGTATTGCAGTCCATCCCGGCTCTGCCCATCACACACTCGACCCTCACCTAAACCAGTGGGATGTGTGCTGGTTAGGTGCTGCGTTCCTAACAGGCACAGGCAGCCTCGCCTTGGCATTTTGTGTTGTGTACTGTGTTTATCGCAACCGAACCTGGCCAGACCCCCACACAGCTCCAGCGCTCAGACTTACCAGTGGATGACGCGAACCGACTCAGCCAGGTCCGCCCTCAACCCGAGCCAGATGCATGCCAGTGGGACACTTTCCATAGCCTCTTCTGGGTTGTTTTCCTCCATGCTTCCTGCGCTTATATCTTCCGAGCTTAGTGTCTTGGAGCTTCCCTCATTGACTGATGAAGTAGGAGGTTTCTGACTTTCTAAATCTTGCATGGCTCACTTAGTTACCCATGTGAAATTTCTTTCATAGAATCAAGATAACCTCTGTCCTTCGTGGCGATGACCCCGTAACATTATCATTCTCCTAGATTCTCTAGCCATTTCAATAGAAACAATGTAATTGTGATATGTACTGAGATTTCAAAATAAAGGAACTACCATACAACAAACATGCTGCATACTTTTTAATGACCCTATTCAAGTTTTGTTTTGTTGTTGTAGTTGAGACCTGTCCATTTTGGTAAAAAAAATAATTTTACTGATAGGAATGTCATTTGTGTATTATTACATTTGCAAACGAGTTCAACTTGCCGATCTAACTCAGCATACCAATATCAGCCTGTATTTTTAATTGATATATTCCAAGTGGTTGTGGATATATGTGAGTAATTAGCTGCTTCAGTAGGTATTTAGTTTAGTAATGATTTTCTGTATTAGTAATGCTGAACATGTACATTATAACAAAAAGTTTACTATAACTTAATTTTCTTCTATTTCTCTTCTACAATAAAGTTAGGGTATTATATTGATTTTTATGAGGTAGGTAAGCTATATGTTTACTGTCTACAGATCCCATTTCAACAACGAAGTTTTTCAAAGGGTGGAGGTTGCTGCACTAGATAAGGCTGAACATTTCTGACCTAGGAATTTCAAACAAGGTCATATTAGTTGGTTTTATTTTCCAAACTATTATGTATTCCCCAAGGATATAATTTACCAAGGACACTGAGTTTGCTAAAATGAGTTAAACATGGATCCAATTGCAATGGATACAATAAATACTGAATGAATTAAAATAAATGCAGTGCTCAAGGTTGCAGAAGGATGAATTTTGTCCATAGAAGGAAATAAGGAGCAGTAAATAACAGTTATTAAATGCAGCAAATACATAAAATGCCAAGAAATAAAATTACTACCAAAAATGTAAATCAGGGAAGAAAATGATATAAAAAGTTGTGCAGAGATGGTGAGTTGGAAATCCAAAGATACACTTTCATATAATGTTTTTCTTCATATTTTGGAAAATTAAGGTAAGTCATTCTTGATATCTGTGATGCAGTGGAAAACAAATGATGCTATTACAATCAAACAAATTAAAGATAACTTTCAATGTACTGTACTGTTCACACAAAATCAATGGATTCTTGACTAGCATGAGTAATGTCATGAGTAACTTCCTATTGACTGCAGAGAAGAAAACTTCCTGTCAGCTAGCAGCAACAGCCATTTTCCCCCATTTGATTTTTGTTTGATGGAAGATAAAAAACAATGACGATTGTATTTTCTGTTACATATCAATAAGCTATTTTAAAATGATAATATTTGATTTTTATTAAAAAGACAAACTTTAATGTATATGTCAATGATGTTGACACAAAGTGTGATGTGGGCAATAGGCTGACTTACAGATTAAAGTGTTTGAATTCTGAGAATCAATTTCAAAAATTTTCCAAAGAATCCATATTTGGTTAATGATGAGAATGAGTATATCAAGGAATAAAATTTTTTCTAAAGTTTTAGTTCCTTATAAATCTGCAAAATTCTAGAACCTCAAATGTGACAGTTTATTTGATTATGCTAATAAAGTCTTATTTTCTTATGCTAGGTGTCGTTGAAGGAAATCCCCAAGACTATGGAACTGTATCACAAAAAAATAAAAATAAAATAAAATGTATGTAAAGAAAAAATGAATAAATGGTACCAAAATTTATTTTTTATGAGGCTTTGGAGACATTCAGTCTAATTCAAGAGAGACACAAATTCTCTCTTTTTTTAAAGATTTATTTTTATTACAAAGTCAGATATACAGAGAGGAGGAGAGACAGAGAGGAAGATCTTCCGTCTGATGATTCACTCCCCAAGTGACCCAAAAGCTGCAGCTGAGCCGATCCGAAGCCAGGAACCAGGAACCTCTTCCAGGTCTCCCACATGGGTGCAGGGTCCCAAAGCTTTGGGCCACTCAACTGCTTCCCCAGGCCACAAGCAGGGAGCTGGATGGTTTAGAACTGGTGCCCATATGGGATCCCGGGGCATTCAAGGCGAGGACTTTAAGCACTATGCTAGGCAATGCTGCCGGGCCCCACAAATTCTCTTTTAAATAACTAGACTTTATCATCAAAAGGTCTCTCTCTCTTTTTTTTTTTTTTTTTTTTTTTTGAATTAAAGTCCAGTTCTTCCAAAGGAGAGGGAGAAGATTGTGCTAGTTGGGAACTCAAAAATATATATGGATATGTACAAATATATACATTTAATATCGTCTGTTGATTACTAATGTGGAAACAGGCAGTATGAGAAGAGACTCATTTACAAAGAATATGGCAATGAAATGTAATTTGTTAAATTTATAGTACACAATTGACTTCACATAGTTTATCTCCTATAAAGCTGAAAACTTGAAACTCTGCCACTCTAATACCTAATACCTATCTAGTAGATTTTGACTTGGAGGCCTGTGCTTGCTAATCTTTGCCATGAGCCAACCAATCTCTTTGTGAAAATAGGAATATTTGTACAAGAATTCTGGAGTTATGAAATATAGACTGCAAGCAAACCATATTATTTAAGAGTCAACTGTGAAATGATTCTTTGCCTTTATGCACACATCTACAGTACTTATAAAACTGTATCATAATTGCAGAAAAGCCAGGTTTTGTGTAATCCTAAATAGTTTTGCTAGAAAAATAGAACTTTTGGGCCCAGTACAATGGCTCAATTGGCTAATACTGCCTCTTCAGTCACTGCAATCTCATTTGGGTGCCGGTTCATGTCCCAGCTGTTCCACTTCCCACCCAAACTCGCAATTTCATTTTCCTTTTTTAAAAAGATTTATTCGTTTATTTTTAAATTATTATTAGGAAGTCAGATTTATAGAGAGAAGGAGAGACAGAGAGAAAGATCTCCCATCTGCTGGTTCACTCCCCAAGTGGCCACCTTGGCCAGAGTTAAGCCAGTCCGAAGCAAGGAGCCAGGAGCTTCAACCAGGTTTCCCACTTGGGTGCAGGGTTGCAAGGCGTGGTGCCATCTTCCACTGCTTTACCAGGCCAGAAAAATGGAGCTGGAATGAAAGTGGAGCAGCCAGCTTATGAAGTGACACCTTTATAGGAATCCGGTGCATGCAAGGTAAGGACATTAACCATTAGGTTAATGCACTGGGCCCTTGATTGTCATCCCTGTGAGTCTCTCAAATTTTATCCCTAGTTCCTGTCTGTCCTAAATATGTACAGCTATGGCATTATGATACTGAAATGTGGATTGGAAAATAGCAGTTAAGCAGAAACAATAAAAAAAAAAAAACACCAGAGAAGATATTGAATGAAATTCAGGAAATATAGATGAAAGGAAATTGGGAATTAGTGTGTGAAATGGTAACAGGTTGGCTCATAGGTAGTTAGGGTCATGTCCCTGTTGGAATAAGAAAAGGAGGAATGTCTTTAAAAGTTAGCAAGATGCTTACTTCTGCTAGTAATGTACTTCTGGCAAAACAAAAATGCCATTTCACTTTCTGATTGCTAGCAAGCTAGACAGGTTTTCATTTCTGGCTTTCTGATAGGCCCTGTCACCCCCCTTTTTTGATTGCTAGCTATTATTTTGCTCACTCCAATTGTGCTTAAAAGGTACCACTTCCCTCTTTTCCTCTTATCTCTTCTGTCTTGGAGCCCCCCTCCTGATACTACAGCAGGAAATTTTTATCTTTAATAATAAATCTTGCTTTGCTCACTGAAATTGTCCCTATGAAAATTCTTCTTTCATGTGAGACAAGAACCAAAATCGTTCGTCATTTGCATATAAGTCACCACAGCAGAATGTCCCATCTTGAGTTTCCGTTCACTTTCAGCATATAACAGAGAACTGAGAGACACTGCTTTTATTTTGTAACACAAGGCCAAATGAAAAATGAAACAAAGCAATATTACAATGAAACCTGTAAGGCTGAATTAGTTTCTCATTAATTACCAACAGAGATTTTACTCAGGGCTACACCAAGTTGCAAAAACTACATAAATATTTTTTTTCTTAACAGTTATTTATAAACCGATGATGATTTTATGACTCTGTTCTTCAATGTTCCACCTATCCAATATCTGCTACCTCCATTTCTAAACCTATTTGGGCTGCAAATTTTCCTTTAAAAAAGAAAAATAAATCGTAGTCACAGCTTATCTTTATTACCTTTTTTGAAAATCTTTCCAACTCAGAAGCTCAAGAACTTTTTATGCTTTATAGTTTTTTTTACTATTATTTATTTAGTTTTTGTTTTATGACACAGTTTAATGGGCATTGTGATTTGCTGTATCCCTTCCCAAGTCCCCTGCCCTCCTCACTGATTTTCCCTCTAGTTTTACAGTGGGTGTCTTTAATGAACATGCATAACTCTGTCACACTGCCATTGAAGTGTCGCCCTACAATGTAGGAATGGACAATGTTGGGGAGTCCAGCATCCTACCATCAGGACATCTTCAGCCATTTCATTGGGCTGCCATCCTTGTTCTGTATGCAAAGAGACATACTGCTTTCTTTCTCTACCTCTGAGTATTTCAGTTTCTCTACCCTTCCATTATGCATCATCTTAAACACAGAACCAGTGTACACAGTCCACAACCAGGAGACAAAATAGTAAACTTGGATCAGCATGAAGTTAATAAACATGGAACAAAAATATCAATGTGTCACTAGACTGGTGAAAAAAGAGTGTCAAGAACCTTCATGTAGGAATAGATACCAGCTTCCGACTCATGTGGTGCTAAAGAAATTACAATAAAAACTAGAAGATCATTACTCATGAGATGTATATGTTTTACAGTTTAAAAACTGGACAGAACTCTAGTAATGAGGAAAAAATAGCAGGCACTCTAGCTCAATTTTCCGTCCAGTCCACTTTCCACTGGTATAATTCATACAAGAAAAAGAAAATTCGTAGATTCCTTGCTACTTTTAGATACACAGATGTTTGCTCTTGTAAATCACGAAAGAGAAATCATCACTGAGACCAGTCTAAAGAAGAATAAAATGAATAGTTCCTGTCCACAAGTCAGTCACATGAGAACTTGATCATGAATCATTGTGCATTGTCCTGGTCTGACATTTGCCTTTTCATGTGTATCTGTATTAATAGAACATCCGAAAAGTCACTGGAATGATTTTATGATCTTAAAAACTGTACTTCAATGAATTAAAATGTCCTTGAAAGTGACATCTGTCCCTAGTCTTCACATTTCTTTCACCTAGTCTGTGGAAAATAGTGGGAAGTTATTTACTAATGATCTATGTTGGTTCAGGAACATTTAAGATCTTTGTAATAGAGTTTATTTAATTATTCCTTCCAGTTCATGAGGTGTGCAAATGTTAAGCTTGGGTTAAATGATGCTGTTACTGAATGGCATCTGACACAGATGTGTGTCACAACTCTTGGTGTAGCTCTTAAGCCCAAGAATGATCTACAGAAAAGCAATAAATAACATTTACATGATGTCTTTGAGTAGGTCAGAACATAGACAAATGTGCATGAGCCATAACCTAGTTAGCACACAGAAATAATTTTCAGCAAAGCTAATTCATCTGGTCACAGACAAATAATAGAATTTCCTCTGCCAGTTTCTCAAATGTTGACACTTTTAAATACGGAAGTGTATTAGATTATATTTTAAGTGTTGTAGAGCAGATATTCAGTCAAAAGAAATGATAACCTAGTGTGTGTTACATGCTGCATACATTGCTGGCCAGCCCCCTCCAAGTCCTCTCCTCGTTGACTCCATTTGCACATTACACATGGTACTAACACTTGAAGGATTAAAATTAAAAGGATGGCACTGAATATAGATATTTTAGATGCCACTTTCATTTTGAAATGTATTTTTATGATTATTGCCATCAAAATTTATTTTAAAATATCTCCAATTTTAAGAAGTTAATTACAAAACAAAAAACTCATTGATCTAACCAGATTTGGCACTAACTAACCCACAGATAGAATATTTATACATACATGAGATTTAGTATCTGTTATAGGTTGGCAATAAAATCAGCATAAATATAAGCAGATAGTATACTTCATGTGTTTCCTTAGAGAAAAAAACTTGTTGCTTATTAAATTTTATAAATATAAATTTATGCATAAAATCAATATTTGACTTAATGACACATACTCCATGTTAATTTCTATATGGCAATGTGGTACCTAGTTAAAATATTTATTATGGAAGCACTATATATTGCTTACATTAAAGCCTTTCAGATGAGTAGAATGTTATTAAACCACTTAATCTATTGAGTCCAATTACAGAAAGAACTAAAAAATCATCTAAGCCATAATATTCCATATAGTCAGAGATATTTTTGTAATATTCAAATATAAATTACAAATTATATAATAAAAGGAGAAATGAAAACCCAGCTTTCATCAATTTTTAATATTGAGCTACAGATAATTTGGTAGCTTTTATTAACATAACTATTTTGATTAGTTCCAGAGCGTGTAATATGAACAACATGATATAGTAGAAACAATATAGACTAATTAGTCAAACAGTTCTGAAAATTCCAGTATCAAGCATAAGCTTTTGCTCAGTTTCACTATCATTATTTGTAAAAACATATGCAGAAGTATTGAAGCTATTATTGATATGTTGATCTTAACAATATAAACTTCAAAAAGAATTATTTGCTTGAGAGACAGCATGATACAAAGAGTGAGACACATAGAGGAAAAAACTCTTCTATCCACCTGCTCCCTCCCCAAATAGCAGCAACAGCTGGAGCGTAGTCTGCAGCTGGAGCAGGGCTAACCCGAAGTGGAAACCCAAACTTCTATTAAGGTGACCCATGTGGGTACCAGGGTACCAATTACTTCAGATGTTTTCCACTGTGTTCCCAGGAACATTAGTGGGGAGCTGGATTAGAAGTGGAGCAATGGGGTGTTGAGCAGTGTTCTGGCATGCAATGCCAGTGTTCTAAGCAGCTGTGCAACATCAGCTCAAAATAACATAGCTTTAGTCTAAATCCTTGTATTCACCTGACCTCTTGCAAACATAAGTTTTGCCACACTATTGCTTTTAGAGTTTCCTAGCTTACCTGTCCTCAAAAATATTATGTTTTCAAGTGATTAATTTTGAAAATGTTCAGTGAGTAAATAGTTATCTAAAAATATATATACAATATCTTAAAAGACATGAAATTGTAATCATTTACACTGACTCATAATAGAATATGAAAATATACTTTCACATCATTTATTTATCTCACTTGCATAAAATTTTAAAATTAGATGTATAAGAATTCATCATAAATTACATTTAATTGTATATTGTCAGGTTTTTTCTTTATGTGCGAAATATTTCATGCATATGTGCACATACATATGTATCTATTAATCTACATACCATTATTATATACCTCCAAACATCAATGTATATGCACAAACAGAATTACAAAATATGTGCTTTATTACCTGCTATTAAACTTCTTAAATGTTTCATCAATGCATATTTTGTGAGCAAATACTGTTTTAAAATATGTACACTGGGTCCCATCATGGTGGTTAGCAGGTTAATTGCTCGCCTTGAACGTACCAGCATCCCATATGGGCACCGGTTCTAATCCCGGCAGCTCCACTTCCCATCCAGCTCCCTGCTTGTGGCCTGGGAAAGCAGTTGAGGACGGCCCAAAGCCTTGGGTCCTGCACCCGCATGAAAGACCAGGAAAAGCTCCTGCCTCCCAGGTTCAGATCAGCTCAGCTGCAGCCATTGCGGTCACTTGGGGAGTGAATCACCGGACAGAAGATATTTCTCTCTGTCTCTCCTCCTGTCTCTATATATCTGACTTTGCAATAAAAATAAATAAATCTTTAAAAAAGATATGTACACTGAAATAAGCTTCTTGTGGAGAATTTGACTCAGACTTGAAAATGCTTATATTCTTTTAATGATCAGAATGAATATTAGAGTTGAAATTAACATCAATTTGGGGAAGTTGAATATTTCAAAAATAGTTTTTTCCAAGTAGAGACCCATGAAATACAAGATACACTGGTCAGTTATGGACACATTTTTATTTAGTAAATTGTTTTTTTTTTTAATTATTTATTATTTAACTTCAGTAATTACATTGTATTATGTGACACAGTTACATAGATACTTGGGTTCTCCCCACCCCTCCCCAAACCCTCCCACCATGGTGGATTCCTCCACCTTGTTGCATAACCACAGCTCAAGTTCAGTTGAGATTTCCCCATTGCAAGCATATACCAAACATAGAGTCCAGTATCTTATTGTCCCGTCAAGTTCAATGGCTTCTTAGGTATACCCTCTTTGGTCTGAAGACAGAGCCAGCAGAGTATCCTCCCAGTCAATTGAAAGCTCCAACATACCATCAGCAAAAATTTTCATCATTATGGAATTAATTGACATAGTAATGAGTAACCAATATGTTAAAAGTAAATGCGAGTTCCCAGCCACCTTCTGTGACCACCTCACCTATACTTCAATTTTAGTTTATACACAACATATAACATTCAAAACATAACATGTTATACATAACATCATATCATCTTAAATCAAGGCAAACATGTGGTATTTAACCTTTTGGGATTGGCTCATTTCCCTTAGCATGATGGTTTCCAGTTTGGCCCATTTGGCCACAAAGAACTGCATTTTGTTTTTTTTAATAGCTGAGTAGTATTCCATGGAGTAGATGAACCATAGCTTTCTTATCCAATCCTCTGTTGATGGGCATTTTGGTTGTTTCCATGTTTTTGCAATTACTGATTGTGCTGCTATGAACATAGGAGTGCATGTTGGTTTCTCATAGAACAAGTGTTCTGGATATATTCCTAGGAGTGCTATTGCTGGATCATACGGTATGTTGAATTTGAGTTGTTTGAATATTCTCCATACTGATTTCCATAGAGGCTGTACCAGCCTGCAGCCCCACCAGCAGTGGAGTAGGGTTCCCTTTTCCCCGCAACCTCGCCAACAAGTGTCGTTGGTGCTTTTATTCATGTGGGCCAGTCTTACTGGTGTTAGGTGGTACCTCATTGATGTTTTAATTTGGATTTCCCTTATTGCCAGGGAACTTGAGCATTTTTTCATATGCTTATTTGCCATTTGGGTTTGTTCCTTTGTGAAGTGTTTGCCCATTTCCCGTGCCCATTTCTTGAGTGGCTTGTTTGTTTTGACATTTTGGTTGTTTTGTAGCTCTTTGTATATTCTGGAGATCAGCCCTCTATCACCTATGTCGTGTGAGAAGATCTTCTCCCATTCTGTGGGTTGCCTTTTTACTTTGTTGATTGTTTCTCTAGCTGTACAGAAGCTTCTTAGTTTGATGAGGTCCCAATTGTTTATTTTGGTCTTGATTTCTACTGCATCTGGAGTCTTTTTTAGGAAGTGAGGGCCTACCCCTAAGTGTTCCAGTGTGTTTCCAACATTTTCTTCCAAAAGTTTGAAGGTTTCTGGATGTAGGTTTAGATCTGTTATCCATTTAGATCTGATCTTAGTAAGAGAATATTTCTTAGTGAAGAACATCTAAAAAATATGAGGCTTGAGATCATAAACAGGCATATAAATAATGGAGTTTTAGGCAGAGTAATAAAGGTTTTGGGACAGAGTATAAGTGGACTTTGTATCAGAGTCAGAGATTCCTACAACCAGCCTAAGTCTGGAGAACAAGATGTTAAGAGATGTTTTGATCACCACTCTGCCAGGGCTATAGGGTTTGCATAAAGCTAAAAATCACTGGATTGTATAAAATAATAAAGCACAAAAATAAATAACACAAAAATATGTAACAATGGCAAAAACAAACCTGGATGATGTTTGAAAAATACACGTCTTTTTTTTTATTCTGCATCAGTTTTAATAGTATTCAGTTTATATCAACAGTATCAGTAATCCAATTGATTATAGCAGAAATATAATCAGTATTTATTAGCCAAAAACTACAAGTGAAGCTTCATTATCATTTAAACTTGAAGATATCTCTCTAGCAGAATAACAAGCTTTAGCTTTCATTTCCACATTCCCGTCCTTATGTAGAGTTTCAAGAGAATTACACAGAGGAAAGAAAGCTTGCTATTTCACGTCCACTAACACTTGAGTCTGGTAGTATTTTTCAACCTAGCAGCACCTGGCACAGGATGCAGCTTCCTTTGTCAACAGAGCATGCCCAGTCATTCCCACAGCCACAAAACTAGCATTTACTTGTCCAACCTATTGACACCATTATGACAACTCCTGGCACAAACACAGAATTTATTCTCAATTAACTTCTACGAATCTTAATCTACTGAAACATTTGATGAAACCTTAATGAATGTTTAGGGAAAGAAAATAGCTCTGGAGAGTGACTTCAAACTGTTGGACCAGGAATATGCGCTCTTCAGTGAAGATCATCTTCATTACATTTCTGCTGCTTTGGATTTGTTAAAAAGATTGAATATGCATGCCAATATGTATCTGATTCTGTTGCTCTGTGATCAGACTTATCAAGGAAACTTGCTGAATAAAATGTTGTATGGGATGTTTCTCTCATACTGGGTAGATATCAGGAGATTGTGCTGTGGTATATCATGTAAAACTGCTGCTTGGGCACCAGCATCCCAGGTGGGCATTGGTTCAAGTCCAGGTTGCCCCTCTTCCCATTCAGTTCCTTACTGATGGCCAGGGAAAGCAATGGAGATAGGCCTAAGTGCTTGAGTCCCCCAGACCCAAGTGGGAAACCAGGAAGAAAATCCTAGCCCCTGGCATTGGGCTGACCCAGCCCTAGTCATTACGACTATTTGTAGAGTGAATCAACCAGTGGAAAACTTATCTCTACCTCGTCTTTCCCACTCTTTCTCATATCCATATTTAGATATCTATCTAGATATTTAATACATAAACACAATATTTATGCATTATATATAAATCATATATAATAAATGTGTAAATTATATGTGTAATAGTATATATAACTATATTATTATATAATAGATAAATATGTAAATATGTGAATATAGTTCCTAGGTTCTCACCATACCATCCTTATACTGGACTTTACCCAAGGAGTGCTTAAAACTATTCGTATTGCAAAGGGAAAGAAAAAGAATTCACAATTGCATAAACACTCTTAAGTAATTTCTCTACAGAAACAACTTGGTGACCTAGTGGAAGAAAAAAGCTCATCTGAAGTTTAATGTGGCTGAAGAAATCTCTGTAGCTTCCATTATTAATGAAGGGATTCTATTGATGTCAATGGTGATGAAACTAATGAAAGAAAGGAAACCTTATCCCTGGAGAGCTCTAACCAACTTTGGTTACTGAAGGAAAGCTGATGAATCCTTCCTCCACTGATTGCACTGAGTATAGAATCTATTATAAATTCTACCTGACATTCCATAACTGTCACTGATATTCATAGTGCCAAGCTAGCCACATTGAAAATTTCTGTTTCACAGATTCTACTTTAAAGCCTCCCAGAAAAAGGGTCTATTATGAAACAGATTCAGAACAGAGAAAAAGGCAGAGTAGGAATTCACACCCAAATTTGACTTATTATCTGAGAGAAAAATGAATACACAAAGGATAGCCTACTGCTCATGTAGACAGAATTGAACACCTAGGGCCAAGTCCATTAGCAGGTTGGGCTTTTTAGTCTGGAGTCTTTGCGGTGTTCCTAGAGGAGAGGTATTCCAAAAAAATGGAAGAGTGGATGGCTACCAGACAAACTTTTTCTGGGCATATCAGCAAGTCTTGTTCAATGGAGGAGGTGGGAAGGGGCAAAGCACTGCAGAGACTAGCATGGGGGTAGATAAAACTGGTCTTTTGAAATACAAGGATTAAATGGTAGATTAAACTGGTTTTTAGAAATGCAAAACATGCTGGTGGCAGGGAATCTCTATTTAATATCCTAAGGGGAAGATATAAGCTGAAAATGTGCATTCTTGCTTGCTCAGGTAATTTCTGCAAAAATAATTCAGGCAATACCTGGGCCATAATGACAGAGGGAACGCAGGGACTCACATCAGATCCTTGCTAATGTCATTACTTCTCCTTGGACAGCTTTGGTGGAATTTCAATAAGCACCTTTAGTATTTCCCTACTTTATAAAGTAAAAACAGACTATATACCTTTTATTCTTAACCCTCAAAATTCCAGCAAGGGAGAAGGCATGTGTAGGCTAGTTGAGGTAATAATAACTAATGAAGAATGTATCAGCTATGTCTATGTTTGTATAAACCTTTCAGGATATGACTAGGTGCTTATCACAATATGTTCTATCCTGCTCTAAGTTGCTAAGGAACCAGTTGCTTACACAGCAGTTAGCTGACTCTTGACTGATACGAGGTCTCTCGCCCAGCCTGAGTCTGTATCCTGAACATGCCACCTGAGTTCCCACCATGGGTACTCCACTGACAAGCTCTCTGTATTTCTTTCTAGTCACATCAAAGGAACCCATCTCTGCAAAAAGAAGTGACAAATTGGGCAGGGTTCTGTCAGGCCAACTGATTCTCTGAGCTCACTGTTAGCTGTCATGCATTTTTTACCGTTACAGAGTGATCTAATCCAGCTAGAGGTATTGGCAAAAGCAAAGGTAAAGACACTCTGATATCTCTAAGATTATAAACACAACATTGGCCCTTTGTGCTTGTTGTATAGGTTGCTAATCTTCGAAGAGCAACTCTCTTGACACGAATCCTTTCAATAAACAGTATTCATCTAAAGTTTTAAAATACAGAATATGACTGCTAATGTGCTTGATGCTAAACAAAATTATCAATAATTATTAAACATATTCTTGCCTTTCAGAATTAATTAATGGATTGATAAGAATACCACTCTTGCCATGCACACTGAAAGCACATACAAACACACGTGCACAGCACATTAAATACACAACTACTCCATTTAATGGAATCATTACATCTGCCTCCAACTTTTCCTGAATAAGCAAGGTGTCTGGGAATACCACAGCACTTTACTGCTGCCAGCCAGCCAGTGCTCCTTGCTCTAGTGGTTTTCCATTCTATCTCCCAGAAGAATAACTGCAGATTTTAACTAGGTTAAGATGTTAACTTAACCTTTCCTTGCAGTTCTTCATCCCTCCGTAGAGCACTGGAGTATCAGATGACCAGATGCCACTTGTGTGATGCTTCATGTTTTCAGGGATGGTAACTAGTCATTGATTTCTAAGGTCCTTTTTTCATTTCCCTCCTAACATCTAGGGATACATCCATGATTGTGCCTTAGAGCTGGAATTTTGTGCCATATTTAATTTGCAGGCAGTGATTGTAGGCTCCAATGAAGGGGTCCAAGTGATCCTTTATAAAAACGGAATGCTTTCTTTTTGTTCAAGATTTTTTTTTATCACAAAGTCAGATATACAGAGGAGGAGAGACAGAGAGGAAGATCTTCTGTCCGATGATTCACTCCCCAAGTGACTGCAACAACTGGTGCTGCGGCAGTCTGAAGCCAGGAGCCAGGAACTTCTTCCAGGTCTCCCACACAGGTGCAGGACCCCAAGGCTTTGGGCCGTTATCGACTGCTTTCCCAGGCCAAAAACAGGGAGCTGGATGGGAAGTGGAGCTGCTGGGATTAGAACCGGTGCCCATATCGGATGCTGGCATGTTCAAGGTGAGGACTTTGGCCCCTAGGCCACCGCGCGGGAGCCCAAAAATGGAATTCTTTAGTTATGCACTATGGTAACGTTCATCCTCCTAGTCACCTCTAAGTTTTACTTTGAATGGGCTTCCAAAATCCTGGAGGGTCTCCATGTAGCAAAGATAATAGTAAAAACAGTCATCCAAATTCTCAAGAAATGCACTAAAATGCCCAATCTACCTAGTCAAATTCAAGAAATGTCAGATGACTCTCTTTTTAATCATTGTGGTGGGAGGAAACAGAGTGGGCTGGTTACTTTTCCCTGATCAGACTTCCAATCTCTAGGCAATAGAAGTTTTTCACGTTTGATTTGAGCAATTAAATTTAATGTCTTCATTTCGTTGAGAAAAGCTAACATTTCATGCAAATATTTTGTAATTTATGCAAATTAGCTATAAACTTTTCATTCCATTTCTCAAGAGCAGGACAAAAAGGAGAGGCAAGTGAGATTCCCTCCCTCCGCATAGCCCACTATAGATTTTCACAGCGAAATGGGAGAAATCACTTCATAAAAAAAAGATAATATCCACGTTAGCCCTGAGCTGTTTCTAACTCCTTTAGATGGTAAATCCAGAGAGTTTTATAAATCAATTAATGTCAGAAAGCATTCATATTAATTCAACCAGAAATTTTCCATCATTCATATCTCAATGTTAATAAATATAAACCTTGAGTGGCTAAACTGCTTATTTAAAGAAAAAAAATCTTTTAGGGGAGATGTTGGCTTTTTATCTTAATATTTTCAATGATTCTAGCTATCACCTGACCTGCTCAGGGCATTGATTATATGGGAATTCTAGTATAGATGAAATACACTATGCACAAATACTGCTCCCTACATTTAGTGTGACAGGTGAAGCTGGATGTGTTAAAATGAATGTAACCCTGTAATACTGATGGCTTCTCGTACATTAATCCTTGCTCTGTTTGTAAAACAAAAAAGGGCAATCCCAATCTCCCTCTGCACAGTTAAAAGAGTAAAATTCTCCCATTTACTCTTAGAAATAAATTGGCAAGAACTAAAACTGCCCAGTAATCAAAGGAAAAGTACATGCAATTCAAAATTCAGAATCTCAAGTCTCAGTTTTTAAGAATACTTTTCCTTCAGCATTATAACTGTGACACCTCTTTAATTTTATATCAATTGTTTTGTTTTTCAAGAGAACCCAAACGCATGCATTTCTCAAGTAGCAGTGCTGTTCTACCCTGCAATCCAATTGCGGCAAAGTCAAGGCTTTGATATTGAGTTGCAGATGTGATAAAGGAAGACCTTCCTCTCCCCAGTACACTGAAAAACTGAAAATACATCAAGAGAAAATCAAGGGAAATACATTTTGAGGTGAGATAGTATGCCTTGTTTCAGAATAGTAATATGTAAATTGATATCTTTGCACTTAGGTAACTGGCACATGTGTTATAATTTTATGACAATGCAGTAAATCCTTTTGGAAATGTATTTAAATGTGTTATGAAAAGAACAGGCACCATCAAAATATGGAAGAGTGTCTCACCATGAACAGAAACCTATCTGTGCAGAGCAAAGCCTTTGTCATTCCAGGAAACAGTGTTTTCTAATATAGTGGGATTTCTTTCTGTATGACTACATTTTTTTCATTAGTAAAAGACCATAGGTTGTATACAAGGTAATATCATTAATATAATATTTAATAACAGTGTCTTCATTTGAATTATAATGTAACGTGACTTTAGGATACATCAGAGTAAAACGTTAAAGTCATAGTGCTCTAAGAGAGGATTAGTAGATTAATTGCACAAACACAGCTCATATCTATGAATGGTAAATCATTCTTCTAATGCATTATGCATATACAGAGTTGATTAATTAATGAAATATCCCTTTGGTATTTGTTGGTTATCCACATAGTCTATTAGCTGTGGTCTGGACCACTGTTGTAACATAATTGGAGGCACACTGCCAAGTCAGTATCTTGTCACTTAATAAGCAAGAGTTATCTAGTATCCCTTGATAAGCATTGTAGCCTTATGACATAAAGTTTATGCCTCTTTACAGGAAGTGGTAGAACACTCTCTGCAAAAACAAAACTGAAAAAAAAAAGTTACAAAACGCTAAGGGGTAATTAAAGATTTTAAAGATTTCAAGAGACATAAAAAAATCAAGAATTTTCATTTAAACTGGTAATTTCTAAAAATTTTCATTGAAACTAAGAAAAGTTAGCAGCCTCTTTTATAAGGAAAAAAGGTTTCCAAATAATGTGCTTTTTTCAAGATGAATTTTAAAATATTGAATCTATTATTTCCTTTTGTTGTTAGAGTGATGAATGAAACATTTTTGTCCTCCCTCATCTCCTAGCCAGCGAAAGCAGAAATACTCTGCCGCAAAATGAATCTGGAGACTCTACGTACTGGCAAACAGACAGCTTCAGTTTGATATTGACAGTGATGCTCAATACCCATTCTTTACACAGAAGGGAATTTTTTTAAGGAGGAATTTTTATGTTGAAATTCAATGAGAACTTAAATGTAAGATGACATATTTCCATATTTTATTTTTTTTAATTTTAATTATGATTGTATAATTTTAATTTATTCAACAGAGAGGCAAAATCAGACAGATTTTTTTCATTTACTGGTTAACTCTATAAATGGTCTAAGTGAGAAACTCAGTCTTGGTCTCCCCCTTGGTTGGCAGGGCCCACGCACCGGAAGTTGAAATAAGAAGTCTAGCCAGAATTCAAACTCAGACACACTAACATGAGATGTGGATACGATCAGCATCCTCTTAACCTCAGTGACAAATGCCTGTCATGCCCACATTAAAAAAAAAAAAACTATATATAGTTTTATTGTTTATTACAAAGGTGAAGAGGTGAGGGGGTAACTGATCCATGTGGGCCTCTGATTAAGATGGGGAACAGAGGAAAGTGGGTGAAATAAATGCTTTAGTTTGCCCTCCTGTCCCTCAGGGGAGCAGGAGGAGGAGGCGAGAGGAGAGAAACCGTGGTACTCCTTGCTCTCACACTGCATCAGCACCCAGGCACCAGACAAAGCAGTCACGTGAAGTTGTTTTTCAGGCCCTTTGTCAGGAAGAATGTTCTAAGAGTGTTACTTAAGCAGTCTTGATTGCTCTTATTCCTACATTTTAAAATCCTTTTGGCAATCTCTGAGAAAATACAGAGAGGGGCTTAATGTTGAATTATGAGGAGTACATTACTAAATCACTATGTAACTCTTTAGTTGTAATGGTTATATTATTGTAGTCTTGCCTCCTCAAAATTAACTACGACATAGAACTTGCTTTGGCTAACACAAAATGTGACTGAATTTATGCCTATTATGGAGTCACCTGAGCATGATACATGGCTTATGGTGCTTCAGCCTTGGCAATTATGGAGCTGTGAGACAAGGACACCCCACTAGCCTAAACCCCTTTGTGACTATGATCAGCAATGACACAAACTTAGGGATCCTAGAGTAAGCAAAAATATGATTCTCAGCTACATTTAAGTTTCAAATAAAAACACTTATTTAGCTTATTTTATGCATTTTCTATGCAACATTTGGCAAATTTCCATCTGAATATATTTTTTATCTTAAATTCAAACTTAACTATAGGGCTTATCTTTTATTTAGTAACTGAACGCCTATGTTTATCCTCATCCCCAGACACATACTGCCTAAAAAAAAGTGAATAGATTGAATTAACCCATTGAGCTTTTGTAGTTTTTGCTGTTGCAGTTTATCTAGTTTATCTTTTTAAAATTTTTTTAAAGATTTATTTTTTTTATTGGAAAGTCAGATTTGCAGGGAAAAGAGACAAAAAAATCTGTCTGCTGGTTAATTCCCCAGTGGCTACAACGGCTGGAACTTAGCCAATCCGAAGCCAGGAGCTTCTTTCAGGTCTCCCATACAGGCACTGGGTCCCAAGGCTTTGGGCCATTCTCTACTGCTTTCCCAGGACAACAGCAGGGTGCTGGATGGGAAGTGGAGCACGTGCTGGATGGGAAGTGGAGCAATTGGGACACAAATCGGTGCCTGTATGGGATCACAGCGCATGCAAGGCAAGGACTTTAGCCTACTGTGCTGGATCCTATCTAGGCTATCTTAACAAAATAAGTGACTCTAATATATGACATATGCTAGGAATTACTACATTTTTAGCAGCCAATCACTGTTTCATAAATTTATGTACAATCTCTGCTGTTTTTAAAATAGAATATGAAGTTTTCTATTAAATATGGAAACAATTATTATGTCTTTCAAGAGCTACCTTTGCACTTTAATCTCATGGTAAAAAAGGACTTTCAGATCCTTGAGAGGATATTTTGCTTCCATAGGTGACAAATATATTTGGAAAAAAATATGGAAAATATGGAAAAAATATGACAATCATATTGGCCTTTTGGAGATGGCAATACAATTTACAATTGATAGTTATAATTGTAATTCCAGATGGAATAGAGAATTAGTTCACCAAGAAGACATCTTACCCAAGGATATCTTATAGGTATTCATTGAATAAAGTCTGACTCAGCCAAGAAAAATAATTGTTCTAACATTAATTGCTCAAATGTAATCTGTGACCCAGTATTAGCAAGACTCTTACTGGCTTTCAGCACAGATGAGCATGGTGGCGTCTGACCTTATTTGTACAATTATTTTGTATTCCTCACACAGTGTTGAGATAAGATTTCATCTATTTCACATGCATTTGGGAAGAAAAAGCTTGCAGAAAATCTGAAATATGGAACAATTTAGCCACCAATAATTGTTTCTAAATACATGTACCAGAGAAATGTTTTATGCTTGCTACCCACAACCAATTTTATTTCCTTCTAATAGGAAAATAAACAGCGTGTTTCATGGGAGACGAAAACTTAAGGCCTTATCAAAATTTTGCAGGACTTTTCAAGAAATGTAAAGTAAGACACTTTCAGAATCACACATGTTTTTAATAATTAATGAATTCAGCCATCATGTCTGGGAAGCCACATAATGAGCAAGTGTCTTTCAAAATTGTAGTGGGTTGCCATGGTAATGTATCATGCTTCAACTCTTAAGAATTTAAGGAGAGCTGCATATTAAAAGTGGCTGAGTATAAATGGGAGGCCAGACTACGCCGGGCGCTGGCCTAAACCCAATGGCATGTATGAGAACTGGGTCTGGGAGTGGACTAAGTGGAGGGTCTTGGGAAACTCCCTTGGAAAATCATAGCTCCCGCTGGTGAACATGTGGTCCAGACCTGGGGTTCGGACAAGTTGGGCAAAGTAGCTCCAACAGTTAGGCAATGTGTCAATTGGTAATGGAACAGGGTGGACGGGGCAGGATTGAGCAAACCTTTGCCTGCAAGTGAAACTAGAGACCAGGTTGGAGCACAGGTCATGCCAAGCTAGGCACTTGCACCAACTGGTCTGCCAGGAATGCTAAGCCACAGTGTCTAAGGCTGAGGTCGGGACAGGTGAGGGGCTGAGCCAAGTTGAGTCACAGCAACCACTGGCAGGCACATGATCTACGGCTGGGAACTGGCGCAGTTGGGGAGCTAAAGGGACAACCCTTGCTGGGTTGAGGTTCCCACCAAGGGCAGCATGGCCTGGAGTGGGGCCTGCGTTCTGATCAGGAAATGGTTGTAGTCTCCCTTGGCACAAGAATGGACTGGGATTGGATGCACCGAGCCGGGTCAGATTCCAATACCCTCTGGTGTCCTGGAGGACCAGGGTAGATGGAGGATGGACTAGGCAAGGTCTCAATCCCTACTGAGCCATGTGTGAGTCATATGTGGGTATGGACAAGCCATGGCTGGCCTGAAACACCCAACAGCAAGGACCAGTTTGGGTTGAAGACCAGTCAGAAAAAGCCACTGTTCCTGCTAGGACAGGAGGTGAACCGAGTAGGGCTGGCTCATGGACCCACTGGTATGTGTAAAATCTGGCATTGGAGGAGGTTCTGATGGAGGAGCCCGGGCAACTCCTCTGGCAGGACACAGACTTTGCAGGTAAGCACAAGAAGCATGATAGGGAACAGTCCAGAACAGGCCATGGAAAGTTTCCCACTAGCATACATTTGGCATGGGTCAGGGGAAGACCAGGGGCTGAACCAGTTCTCGTCATCCGCTGGCAAATCCAAGCACCAGAACAGTGTAGGTCGAGCCAGGTTTGGTCACAACAAAAACTAGTGTACAGTACGGAATGTCAAGGTGAGGTTGCCTGTACCGGATGTGACTGCAGCACCCAACCAGCACGCATGAGAACCAGGAAGGGAGGGGGCAGAGCTGGCAGGGGAACAAGGGGGGTGGGTGGTTCCTTTGCTGAACAGCTACTCCCACTGGAGAGCATGAGCTGGGATGGGGGCAGACCAGACTGGGCAGAGCTACAACACCTGTGAGCCTCATGTGGACCAGATCAGGGAAAAGCCAGGCTGGACTGATTATTCCTACTGGTGCAAACAAAATTAGAGTGGGTGGGGGTTGTTTGGGCTTAGCCACAGCATCAGATGGCCGAAGCTGGCACTGGGGTCTAATTCTGTCAAGTCAAACCACAGAACTACCTGCAGAGTGCATAATCCGGGAGTGAGAGAGGCCTGGGAGAGAAATTGTGGGCTCCTCCCTCTTGGGTTACCACTTCCATGGGAGAGCATGAAAACTAGGACAGGGGCTGGGGTGGCTAGACAGATACCCAACAGCATTTGTGTGGGCTGCATAATGCAGCAGGTTAGATGGAACAAAGCTTTAATACCCATTCTCATGTACGAGAGCTGAATGGGATGTGGGACAGACTGGACTACCGCTACACATACTGGCAATCCAGGGTGGGGGCGGGCCTGGTGGGTGTTATTGCGGGTTGCTCTAACTAGGCTGCTGCTCCCACTGGTTTATGCGAGAGCTGAGTATGTGCTGGGCAGAACCAGGCTGGACTGCAACACCCATTGTTTCCAGTGAAAGTCGGGACTGAAAACAGAACCAACCCAGTGATCACAACAGAGAATGACTCAAATCTTTGGACCCCTGTACCCACACGGAAGATCTGCAGGAAGCTCCTGGGTCCCTGCTCCTGGTTCCTTGCTCCTGGCTTCTTGTTTCAGATTGGCTTAGCTCGAGCCAGTGTGCTCATTTGGAGGTTCTATAAACAAGCAGGTGAGTGAACTCCCTCTTTCTGTCTCTCATTCTCTCTTTAACTCTGCCTTTAAATTAATAAAATTATTTTACTTTCTAAATTAAAATTATTTTAATTTTATTTAACTATAATCAATTATAAAACAATGAACTAATAAATAACAAATTAATAATATATGAATGATTTCTAAAAATTGCAGTTAATTTAAATTGCAATTGATTTAATTTAGTTTGTTGATTTTAATAGATTTGATTTTTTAAAAACAGCGGGGATTTAAATAAGAATGGAGCTGTTTTAAATAAGAATGAAAAAATATGAAGATCCAATAGAATAAAGCTAGTGAATTACAAGAATAAAGTATACAGAACTGATAGACAATACCCCACCAAATAAAGAGAAGAATAAAATATAATAAAATAATACTAAATTTGAAAAATATGAAAAACAGGCTTAAAATCAACGTAGAAGGACCCAGCACCATGGCCTACTGGCTACTATGCCATCTGATGGCATCTCTCTCTCTCTCTCTCTCTCTCTCTCTCTCTCTCTCTCTCTCTCAATCTAACTTTCCAATAAAAATACATAAACCTTAAAAAAAACAACAGAGGCTATAACAAATACAATAGACTAATGAATAATTTATGTGGATTATAAATTGGAAAAATCTTTTAAAGGAAACCGGCAAAATTATATATAAATTCTAAGATGGAAGATAACAAATCTGGAAGAGAAACCACATACTTACTGATTGTAATAAAATGTAAGAACTCTAATATTAGTAATAAATATAATTTTCCAGGAATTAAAATCAATACATTTTCAGATATGTAGATTTAAATGACTTATTGGATTCCAAAGCAATCAACTAGAAAAAAGAATGATCAAAGGTTATGCTTTAAAATGTAGAAAAGAAAAATGTGCAAATGAAACATAAGAAAATGTCTAGAAAATACTATTATGTTTTTTTTCTCTTATGGATTACACCTTTGATGTAAAGTGTAAGAACTCTTACCTAATTTGAGAGCCACAATATTTCTCCTATCTTTTTCTAAAATGATTATAGTTTCGTACTTTACCTTTAAGTCAGTGATCCATTTTGTTTTCATCTTTTAACGGAGTTCTGAGTTCATTTTTCCCCCTGGATCTTCTGTGAGTTTTTATTGTCTTTCTCTGCCATAGTTCCACTTTACTGTGAATGGGAATGGCACACATTCGCGTGCTTCGTTTGGCTTTGATTGATAGTCCAAATGTTTGGCTCTCTATTGGTAAGAGGCAATTATACTTCTGCGTGTGGTCCACACTAACACCATGACAGGGTTCGTCCTTTATGATGAGTAACAGTATGACTTATTCTTAATGTGACACCATTTCAATAGAAAAGTGATATTTAACTACTGCCAGTGGAAACGAAGTCCTAGATCCCCATTTGGAGTCCTGTCCACTGCCACTATTGTGGCAGAACTATTTGTTGTCAAGCAAGTATGAAAGCCCCATATCCACCCATGGTCCTCTCTGATACACACTAGTAAGTGTGTTGGGATATCTCATTGCAGCCTTTGGAACGTAGGAGTTCAGGCTTCTCCTTTGGCCACCGGTGTTGTGGGCAGGGATTAAGCCAACAGTTTCAGTGTATTTGGCTGGTATAGGGTGATCTTACCAAAAATAGTTTTGTCTTTCTAATTCGCCTCTTTTCCTGTTCCTTTGTCTGGAAGGAATAGCTGTTTGTTCCTGTGCTTGTTTTCATCTGCATCCTTTTGGATGGACAGATTTTTTTTCTGTTTCACCTCCATGTCTAGGACATATAAGACAAAATAAAACCCAGATAAATCATGTACTTGGAATTTACGGGCCCAAAGTCCCTATGCGACCTAATTTCTTTTCTTTGTCTTTCAGATATTCATAAAAATGTTGTGTTCTAATTTTTAATGGTTATTAATAAGGGAAAGTATACTCTAATTTAAGTTTTAAAATGATAAACCTTGCCTGCATGCTTATCTGCTATCTTAATCAACTACCTATAATGAAACATTAACATGGTTGTAGCCATTCTAGCCATAGAAATCTCTTTATGAAAACATTTGATTCCTGAATTCTTAACAGAATCCTGATTAATTAAGCATTTTCTGAAACTTCATGTGCATGTGATTCACTTTGTCTTAGAGCAAATAGGATGTATAAATACATGCAAGTCATGGTAGAACTTTCTGTTGCTAATGACTATGCGAGGCACAGATTTGTGAATGTGACATCAGGGAAAGTCAGTGACAGACATTTAGAAAAGGTTTCCTAAATTCTGTGACAGAAAGTATGCTATTAGGTGTGAATGCTACCCTGGGATTGCTGAACCAACATTGTTAGGGAAAATGTGCAAGAGGTAGCATAGGGGAAGATAGAACACAAGATTTTGACAAGTTCATTCAGGAATGGCCATAACCTTCTACAGACTTATCCTCCTTTCAGAGCTTATGCTTTATTACATAACTTTATTGAATGTTGATGCTGCTTTGAATTAATATCTCTTGCCACTGAAAGAGTACCAATGACTTCAAAAGCTATCAGTCATGATTTTTTGAAGAAAGCAAGTAATTATACAAAAGAATTAGTGATTAGTAACTTCCTTCTCGGTACAACTTAACATTCACAAAATCAATGAAAAATATAGTTACTGAGTCAATTTTACTTTCATAAATCACACGTATAATGTATGATCATCCTCACTGCACTTTACAGAGAATTGACACTGGGATTGGGGAATAAGAGATTTGTTTGAGAGCACACAAACTTGATTGTCAGATTGAAATTCAAGCTAGGGCTTGTGGTCCGAATCTTGTAATGTTGGTTATCGTATGTACAGATTCCAGTCAGTCTCACAAGCCTCAGTTAACTTTTTGGTAAAGATATATGTAAACGTATAAACCAAGGAATTGGAATCAGCACAGCATTCTCTAGGGAGTCAGAATTAATCTTCTTCCACGGATGTATTTTTCTTTAATGGTTCTGCATATGCAGCGAAGAACCTTGGGGGAATGCTAACTGTTCTTGGGGGAACACACTAACGAATGAACAGCTGGAAGGCAATGGGACTTGGCAAGCGGAACAGCAGGCGAGAGAACAAGGGACCGGGTTTTCAAATCCCATTTCCCACTCCTAAAGAGAGTGACCTTGAATAAATTCTTGTGCGTGGTGAGCCTGTTCCCCAGCAGACACCAACACAGGAACTGAGTGTTAAGTTTGATGTACATTTACTCTATCTGTATAGCTATTAACTTCATCTATATAACTATGTACTTCATTTACTCTATATAGCTATGTACATCATGGCTGCTTCTGTAGAAGACTGTGGAAACTTAAAAATGTTTGCCAATGACAATTGTTTGTGACCTCTTATTCCATGCAGTATGTAGCTTTTTTTTGTTCAAGTAAAATTAGGAAAAGGCATTCCCAACTGCAACTCAAAAATGTTTTTAAAAAATAGAAAAATAGTCATGTTAACTTAAGTGAAAAAATACTGTGGATTCAAGTGTGTTGGAGAATTAGCACCCAAAGTGCTAATATTTTCTCATGAAAATATTAAAAGAACAAATAAAATCAAATTATCAACCACAAGGAAGGCATAATAAATATTGCTGAATAGCTGGGGCTATTCTAAAATAATTTATTTTAAAAAAGATTTATTTTTATTTGAAAGGCAGGCTTAGAGAGAAAAGCAGAGACAGAGAGAAAGATCTTCTGTTCACTGCTTAATTCCTCAAGTGCCAGCAATAGCAGGAGCTCGGAGATCAAAGCCAAGAGCCAGGAGCTTCTTCCTGGTCTCCCTCATTGGTGTGGGGCCCAGAGACTTGACCATTCTCCACTGCTTCCCCAGGCCATAAACAGAGAGCTTGATCAAAAGCAGAACAACTGGAACACTAACTGACACCCCCTTGGGATGTGGAGGATTATCTTGCTATGACACAGCACCAGTCCCCGCCCTTCCTCCCCCACCCCCACAATTTTCAGAAGCCAAATATTAAGAAGATGTTACAATAGAGGACCTAATGAGGAGGGCTTGCATTCTTGCTTCTATCATATACACCTGACATAGGGTATTGTTCTTTGTTAATAAAAAAAGAGAAAAATCCCATTATAGGGGCTGAAACGTTCTGATCAAAGGAAAAGGAGTGAGGTAGCTAAATGCTTGAGTCAACTTCACTAACAGAAAAGTCATTGTTATAATCTGCTTTTTGTTTATCTAAAAGACACAGCTTTACCGTAACTTCTAGATATCTTCTACTATGATAAGTTCACTAAAGAAATATTGCTGCATGTCACAGAAGTGGTTTCTTTCTCACCCTAACATGCTTGTTGGTGAGCCTCCCAATTATGCCAGTCAGCTTAGTTAGTGTGTTATGTTGTATCATTTGAAGCTCTGGCTCCGGCCATCCAGGCTGTCATAGTACCTAGCTGAGCTGTGACTAAAGTTTCACATTTTATCTGGAAAAAGTGATCAAGTGTCTTACTAAGGAATACTGTTGTCATTCCTGAGAAATAATAAGTGGCCACTGATATCATCAACATTACATGTCATTATTACTCCCAACGTTTTGTGGAGTAACCATGGACAGTGTAGAGATCTTGGTAATAATTAAAACCTAAATATATGGAACAATTCCATTTTATGTTGTAATCACACTAACCTCAAACTGTAAATTAAAGAGGGCAAGAACCAATTAGGTCATACCTGGCTATAGACTCAGACAAAAGCGATAGCATTTTGCTATCTGTGGAGAATTACATAACACCATTCAATTTATAAAGAAAAATACACTGGTAGTGACTTAAGATGAATGTTACCCACCAATAGTATAATTTGAACAAAATAAAAATGTTATAGAATTTTAAAAAAATCTTGGCATTCTGTAACATTTCCTAAGACTATAATGATAATCATCCCAATTGGCAAATAGAGATAAATCCTGAATTTATAATGAGGAAACACTGCAATCTGAAAATGACACATGCGATAGTCATTAAACTTGATAGTTTCCATCTTAAAGATTATTTTAAAATTTCATGTTATATGTGTTATGATCATTACAAAATCACTGAAAATCCAGTATCTGAGTGTTTATTTAATAATCAATTTTTGAAAATATAATAATATGCTTAGTGGTAAATAATTAGCCTACTGGTTAAGCTGTCAATTAAGACTTCATCATGTATCAGGTTGCCTGGGAACCATTTCTAGCTTGGAGCTCTATGACAGTTTCCTGCACACTGGGAAGCAGTAGTGATGGCTCAAAATGTTTTGCTGCCACAGGAGACAAATGGGTTAAGTTCCTGGTTTCTTCACTTCGCCACCAGCTGTTATAGGCATTTCAGATAGGAACCAATCAGAGCTCCCCATTGCTCGTTGCTTCTAATAAACAAATAACTGCAATAGTGATAATAATTAATAGTCTGCCACTTCAGAGTAAAGGCAGGCGTATTGCCACTAGTGTAACTGATTCAAAGATCAAGTCTCCCAAATTAAGTTTTTATTTTATATGGCACATCCATTATGTTATATACATAGGCATCCATTTGGACTCATCTGTATCATTTTTCTAAATCCACCTCTGAGCCAGTAGCCTTGATTCTTATGCTAGCAGACATTAAACTGGTAGGCTAAATCCTCATCTTAAAACTTGAGTAATATTTTAGATGCTTCATAATTCTTTATAGCTGTGGTAGTGAGGATTGAATATTGACAGCTTGTGGCTTTCTAGAAGAGGAGCTATTAGGCTCCATGAGTATGTAAGGAAAAAGAGAAGACTTGCTTATACCTGGTATGCATTCACTCAAATGGTTGTCAAGGGTGGGAGAGCTGGAACTAAGAATCCTTTACTCTCATGTCTGGCTACTTTAAGAGATATAAGTATGAATTGTGTGTTGGTTGCTGCTCCTTCTTCTCTGGACAAAGAGAACAAGTGCTATTCATGTGGTAGTGGGGCATCAGGCAACATGTAACCAATAACACTGGAAACTTGGCTGGGGACAAGGAATGCTCCGATAGAAAATGGATAGGGTCAGATTTTAGGACTTTGCTATAAAATAGAAAATCATGAAAAGAGCAAACTCATCATAAGCTCATTTTTGTGTGACTGGGTGACTGCTGGAATGACTAGCAAGAAAATTACACCAGATTGCTCACCCTGATTCCCATGTTTATCTTATTTTTTAACCTTAAGCCTCAGCTGCTTTAAGAAAAACCAATTATGGGTGGAACAGTGACTGCCCTGACATCAGGGAGAACCACTTTTTATAAAAAGCAACTACAAAAATGTTCATAGAAAATTTGAATTAAGCTGATTTAGCTACCAATTACTTTTTTAAAATAAATTTTTCATAACATGAATTTTCAATAAAATTTTGAGTATACTTTATATATTGCTATTGCAATATGATAGGTAACCCCAGTAGGAACACGATTCACATTTACTTGATTCTATTGGGTTAGACATTCTAGTCACTAGCCTAACCATGAAAAGAAGCTGTGCTCAGTTTCAACTACATGTGGGGACTTAAAAATTCTGCAAAAAAAAAAAAAAAAATCTACTGAAAGCACAATGCACAATGCATGCACAATTTTGTTCATCATAAACATTTTCCACATAGTTTGATATAAATTTGCAACCGAATAAATGCATGTTTTTTAAACACACATGTCTGCCTTCATTTCTTTTGAGCAAAATTTAGAGTTGAAAGGATATCTTAAGATAGTAATATAGGTGGCGACCTTTAGGTTGATTCATCCCTGTCTCAACATATCCAAGTAACTGATATGATTTATACTTGTAATTCCACACATCACAAGTTTCAGAGGGAATTCTTTTTCATCAGAGAGTTAAGTTAAATGTAGAGATCTGTCAGTATAACAAAGCTTCCTGCCAGTGCCATCAAGCACAGATTTAAGCTTAGTGGAAATTCATCTATATTCAAACACTCAAAACTTTCATAAGAGAGTTGATATCCTGTTGATTGACAAGTTAGAAGCATGTGTCTCAACACTCATAAAAACAGTATTACCAAACACCTTCCAGTAAGAATGACTGAAAAAGTCAACAAATGTGGACTCCAAAGAGCTGGATATTAGAGGTGTTGTGTGCTTCACTTAATCATTCTATCTGATTCTTTATGTGAGATAACATTCAAATCTGCATCCTTTGGGCAAGGCACACACAAAACGGCAGAACCCTTTATCTTTGGGACTCAATAATTACAATGACTCATTTAAACTACCAAGTTCTAACATGTAATTTTATTGACTGGAGCCTCTTGCAATGGGAAACAATCTATATGAAGAATTACCCCTAAGGATTTTGGACTTGTTGACTCGACACATAACTATCTGTTAAACCCATTGGCAAACATAACTCTCAGCTAGTTACAAAGTTCTTACGGGAACTGTATGCCTGATCCACTAAGATGTGTGACTATCATGCCTGACTTTCAAATGTAGTGGGCCAGCTTAGAGAAAATGACTAACATGACTCTATCGTCAAACAGAAATAGTAAATTAGAACACAGCTAGACTGGCCCTGGAAAGACCTTGGCTTTGTATTAAAAAAAATACTGGGAGAATTGTCAGTCTGGGAAAGCTTCATTTCCTGTTGCACTCACAGAAGCAAAGACACTGGCTCAGCAGAGCCATCAGTTCCCAGTGGTTCCTTTAAATGCCTGTGCTGGTTTGCTAATACTGCAACAAAGCTGAACCCCAGCGGTTTCTTCTCAGCTTCTTGAGTTCAACCTAACATGAGCTATTCAGCTGAAAATGAACATGCTTTTTCTGCTCAGTAGGTATAACCCAAGGTTCTTCTTTTGTCATATCACAATCCAAAAGTTATGGTATTGATGATACTTTTATATTTTTAGTGACTTTGGAGCTGTTGGTAACGCATTAGCTCTTTGGTCTACCACTTGGCAAAACTACTGACTGACAGAATAAGGTATCCTTTTTTGGGGGGCAATGAACGATTGAAATAAATCACAATTCTGACTGAAATGCTAGTAACACTCCTGCATATTATCCTGGTAAGGCAGCATTCTTTGATGAGATCCACCAGAATGAAATTGCTAATGAAACCACACCACTCAGATCGTCACTGTTGCTGTACAAATCCATCAGCACACTAGAGAGACAGAATCATACTCAAACAGATTGGATGGAAAGAACAAAACAACTCAGCTTGTTTTGCATATGATACAATTGCATTTCCAAACTTCTGACATTTAGTAAAAGTTGAGCCTTGCACAGTACTTTGTAGGCAAAAACATGACATAATCATTATTTCTGGATCCTTCTTGGTTGATTGATTACTTCAGAAAACTGACCCATTCTGGAACTTTTGTAAAATCTCACCACCGACCAAGATGGATTGACCAAATTCAGTTTATTCTTCCTCCCTATGACCTTTCTTGAATCCAGATGTATTAATTACAGAAGCCCTACTCCTTGTTTTTCTGGGATCATTTAGACACCTATCATAGCAACTTCTTCCTCTACCCCTTTGATTTTAAAACTGTATCTTGTCAGTTTTATAATGCAAGACGAGCCATCATTTTCTGGAATTATCATTTCGAAAATAATTTCTTACTTCCCAATCTCTTTGGAAAAAATAGCAGTTTAAATTTATTGTGAAGTTTGTGGCAGCATAGACAACTATCTCTATTTGAGAATAGAAAAGAAAATTTATTTTCCTTTTGGTAGTGATAACTAGAAAATACATGCGATTTAGAATTCCTTCACTCTATTGGTCGCTCTCATAAACTATCCTTGGTTTTAGTGGATTTCAATTTATACTGTTCTGTATCTCTCCTCTTGTTTCAATAGCTTTGAATAAAATTTACTTTACCTGTTCAACTCTTCCCAATGAAAGTATTGTGTTGATGGTACTAATCGGAAGTTTTTTGCAGAAAGCAAAAAGTGACACACTCCAATTTAATCCTCTGACTACTGATCTCTGCCTTTTTGTTTGTTGAACTTTTGTAATCAGAAAATAGTGATTAAATAAAGAGAGGTTACATCAATGGACTAGAAGTCAAACCTGCCACTAAGTCTTCCATGCTCCTAATGAGGCCTAATTTTGAAGAAAGTGTATGAAGATGTCTCAGTCATTTGGGAGCACATCTCTCACCCTATACGACTATGTAATCAACCATGCCCACCCTCAAACTATCCTTCTGTGCAGTCATGCCATTTCTTTTCATCTGACACTGTTAAAGCTGCTTAGTATGTTTCTGGCAATCTGTATATTCTATCTTCTTGTATCCAGGTGCAATGTTACTTTTCTTCAGGAATGTTTTTATTGTCACCTTGTAGCTTACACTAGAAAGGCCAAGGTGTAAGGGCAGCAATTCATTATAGCAATGCAAATTTAATCAAACTCATTGATGTTGCTGAGAGATGGCAGGTCATCAATAAAAATAACTGCTTCTGACAATACCAAGCGGCTCCTTCATGACTTTTTGTCCTACACAATTTTCTACTGACCATGCTGACAGCCATAGGATATTTTCCACAAGTAGTAATAAATGTGGCTGGCCTTTTATAATATTTCTTTTAAAATTGCAATTCCCCTTCTTCATTTCTTTACAGTATGATTTGTGAATATCTTATTTTTATTATAAAATTCAGTTAACATAAAAATATGCTCAAAGTAGGTATTTCTATTGATCAACACAAACAGTATTGGAGGAAACAGAGAAGTTAAATATACAAATACTTGTCATCTTACCTAAACCATTTTTATTTTTGAAACAGAAAGCAAATCTATTTTGTGACAAAGTGATAGGAAATTTGACACTAACACACGCAACATGATGTGAATTGAATCAGAAATATCGTCTTTCCTTTTATGAAATATCGCAAGTCTTGTAAGCACAAATGATCTTCATGTAGAAAATAAAAAAATGAAATATTTTCCCTTTCAGGGAGGGCAAAGGTATAATACACTCATAATACAGCTAAATCAAAGAATATTGTATCTTATTAAAAGACATGGGTCATAAAATAATTTTTTCATCTCTTCATAATTTAGGTTCCAACATATTTATGCAAAGTGGTGGCTACAGAAGGCTGATAAAACAATTGTGAAGTTAGTTCAATAACATATTGACTTTACCTCCTTGGCTTTGTTTACTTTCCTTAACACCATAATATTATCACTAGTCCACTTGTCTCTGAGTGTTCATTTTCACAAAGGTGATTTAAACAACATGTGGAATTTGCTCAGCAGCAGCAGCCCTCATCACTGCCAAAGAAGTGTCTCGTAAAAGGCCTCAAATCTGCCCAGGCACTAGGAAAAGTAGTTGAACTGTTCTCCAAAACCCTGAAAGAAATTATCCCTGGCCCTGAATCAATTACTTTAAAACTTTTAGGTAAACTCAGTCACTGCGAGTCTCTATTGTGGATGCCTGAGTAGAACTTCGGTTTTCCGCATCTGCTACAAACATATGCTGCAGTCAATCCTGAGCAGAGGTTACCTAACTAATTGCTTTGGACCGATTCTCCAGGCTTTCTGTGTCTCTGGAATTCCCGCTGGCCCTTCAGTGCCATTCAGGGAAGTCCCTTGTGAGAACTCCCCTGTTGCACTTTGGGGATGGCTTTAATCATGGATTGAACTGTGACAGAACATCTTAGACCATCAACACTCTTTAGGTCACTTGCTGTGTAGCCGGGTCATCCCTTTTCAATCTAGGTATTGTACTCCAGTTTTCAATTTCACTCCACACCTGCACCAACCATTCTCTCTCTCACGTCAATTGCACACAAGAAAGAGAAATACAATTCATTGCTTCATCTCCATCCCGCTGATCCCCTTATCATTGTCATTACATTCATCTCCAATGATTTATTAATTGCTAGTTTCTACTGACTTCCTTTTCCACTTCTTTTGTACTTTTTATTGATTCTATAGCCAAGAGCATAGGTTATTCAACAGTCAAGCAAACTCAAGCTTTATATTTCTCCAATAAGTGTCTGCTGTGTCTCAGTCTCAAGCATTCTGATCAGCCAGAATCACTCCAGGCGTATACACTAAAACTGAAAATCGCATGCTTCTTCTTTTCTACAACTTCTGATTTTCCCAGATTTGTCTTTAACTTTAACCAAAGCAGTACTTTAGTCTCATCATGTTGTTCTGACCCTAAATTTCCTGCCAATCCTATAGCTAAGCTATTTAAAATTATCAGAATTCTGTCACATGGCAAATCATCCTAGCAAATGGAAATTCACACCACAGATAATACCAAAGGAAAAGAGTACAAATCAGAAAGGAAAAGAAAATGAATCTAAGTGTAACTGGAAAGAATTTTACTTCACAAAGTAGTTTGTGGGTGAATAGGAATGTGAAAGAACCAAAACAGACAGTAAAAGAAGAGCCTAATTTCAAAATCAGAGAATATAATGTCATCACAATGCTTTTCAGACCAAAACTACTGTTAACCATTGTGTAAGTGAAATCACAGCGCTTTGGTATAATAAATCATTAGTATCAAGCACATAAAATCATTTTATTTAAGAAATTACAAAAATAATTTATAGGAGTCAGATTATGATGGAATAAGATTTCAAATTATCAGTTTAACAAAATGCTGTTTGTATGTTTTAGACATTTTTGGCACTGCAAATACTACACTTTAAGGCATAACATATTCAAAATTGTTAGTAATAACAAGAAGAGAATTAGCATAAAGTTGAACATCTTAGCTGTTGGATAATTCAGATATTTGTATATGATCAATTGCACTCTATTTTTAAACAGTTTGTGTTAGACATAAGTCTCTTATACCTACCTTTAAAAATTATTTATATTGGAAAGACAGATCAGCTTTACAGAGGAGAGACAAAGAGAAAAGTCATCCATTTTCTGGTTCACTGCTCAAATGGCCGCAACAGCTAGAGCTGAGCTTAGCCCATGTGAAACCAGGAGCCAGGAGTTCCTTCCGGTTCTCCCATACCGGGCTTTGGGTCTTCCTCTACTACTTTCCTCAGACCACAGGCAAGGAGCTGGATAGGAACAAGGGCAACGAGGACATGAACCATTGCCCATATGGGATTCTGCCACTGGCAGGGTAGGCAAGGTAAGGATTTAGCTAATGAGCCATTGTGCCAGGCCCTTACCTAACTTTTAAATGTTGAAATTAGCATGTTCCAAAATTTAAATGGTCTTCAGAAATTAATTGATAACTATAAGATTTTACGTTTTCCAAAGAAATACATGAGTTTTTCAAGTTCAGAGGGTACTATGTTCTAATATTAAAATAAGTATCGTGATTTTTTAAGGTAAAAAAAAATAAAACAATGTGTTCATCTTTCTGTGTAGCTGAAGATACACAAAACTAGCAAAGTGACTGCATGGGTAGAAATCTGTTATTTGAGAACAAGGGCGATTGTTTCACTGGGGATTTTGCAAAGAGAGAGAAAAGAGGTCTTTCTTATTTCAATCAGAACTGCTTTGACAACAATATTAGAGAATGTAGTTTTTAAGAAAATCAGAAGTAAAGGCAATTTTCTAACCGGTAGAACAGACTAAAGAGAATCCTCTTTGAAGAAAGCCTCAAAGTACAGTCCATTTCCACCAAGATGAAAAGGCAAAAGGAACAAAGAAGTAAAATCCACCTTGTAATAGGCTATAAATGGAGTAGAGAGATGATCTTTTTCCATCTGTCATCTTCAAAGATGATGTTACATTAAAAAAAAATCAACTCCCCTGATCCTTGAGGAGCACAGTGTTGTCATTATTGGGTAGGGAGACAGGAGTTGGGATGGGTTGTGTCATTGATCTTAGAAAGAAGTGTATTTATTGTATAAGGAGCCAGACACAACGTGCTTGGCAGATCTTACAGAGCTGCAACAGCAGCTCACAAGAAAGGGTGTGCTAAGTTCATGGACTTAGAGAATATGAACATTATGGTAATTGCTTATTACATTTTAATCCTGTTAAACACAATTCCATCCAGAGGGAATAAATGTGAAGGTCACTGGAGCTGTTTCTAACTTTTTAACACTGTGAGAATGAGGTCACTGACTTGTACAAATGTGTTTATTAAGAATCCCAGAAGTACTTAATTAACAATATAAAGTTTCTAAGAAACAACATTTTGCAGTGGAAAGAAGAGTATCTGAAGAAAAATGGAAAGTATTTAGAAGCCAATTGTTCATTCATTAGCTTCATTTTATCTTCATTATAAAATATGTTATTTTCTCTGAAAACATCACAGGATCATTAAAACTATCCAGTGAAATGATGTGACTAATTTCTGTGAACTAAAGTTTATAAAAGCACGAAAACACTACAAGATTGCACCATATGACTGTTAACAGGTAAGTTATTGAAGGTGGAGTGAGAATAATGAATTGCTTTTTGCATCGAAAAGATGTTAGGCAGGTAGCATGTATCAATATCTTGTGAATTCTTGTTATTTTACATTTTAGAAATGAGAATGATGATACTGGAAGAGGCCCAATAACTCCATCAATGTTATAATTGGTAATTGGAAGGATTAGTATCTGCCTGACTTTCACTTAAGCCTCCTTTACCTGTGACACATTATATCATAAGGTTGTAATAACGAAGTTAATTAACCATAGCAATGGTTAAGTTGGTAACATTGTTTTATTTGTTTTTTCCTCCTTTCCTGTCCATGCTTTCATTCATGTGATTACTTCCATGTGTTACGAGCCTAGGTCTTTGCCTCTGATTTTAAGGGCTGCCACTTCAAGATTTATTTCTTCAACATTCATACAGTTTCTGTAGAGCAAACTGACTACTTTTATTACTTTGCACTAACAATATCAAGAAAATTATCTTCAAATATATTAATCTAAATTTCTTATGGCTTTGGCTTATTTATTATTAATAAAAATTAATTTCTTATTCATGAATATAAGCTAATGTTTACAAATATGTGAATGACTCCTTGATGAAGTAAATTTTACTTTAAGATACAGGAGAAAAGCATTACAATTAAACTGAATATTTTTCTGCTTAATGACAGAAAAAACTAATAACTGAGAGCAAGACAATGAGAAAGAGGAATTCAGATGAGATAATTTAGAATTGTTTCACATCTGGTTCATATGCAGGGTGAAGCTCCTGTATTGTCAGGGGAATTTTAATTGCAACCCATAATTATCACTTAAGAACACTTGTGCATGTATGTAAATATTTTATAGAACAATATACTATATAGCATTATGTTTAATAGAATGGATTTATAAGATTAGTTGCCTGCATCTGAACCCTAACTTTATCACTTAAAGATGTAAGAAGTTGGAAAAATTACGTAAATGTCCATGTTCAATGTTCTCATACACTCCATGGGGACAAATTTGCACCTCCCTGAGAGGGAAGATGTAAATCCACGTGTTTTATGTATATAGAAAGCAACGATGTCTGATAAATAAAAGCACTGAATAATTACTTAGTTTAAATATTGGAGAAATGTTACACATGTTTGATATGTGTTTGCTACCTCCTGATTTCTGTGTGTGTGTGTGTGTGTGTGTGTGTGTGTGTGTGTGTATATTATCTTCACTGACATTAATGACACAAAAATTTCCTTATTTTTGTTAGTATAGAAATTCATTAAACAAAATATTAATCTAGTTATTCAGATAGTAGCTTATTCCCAGAAAATGAAATGTGTAATGGCACATGAACTTTTTAAGTAGCTAGTAATATTAAAAATATTAGGATAATTGCATTCTAATTAAAAGTGGGTTTAGTTTCCTAAAAAATCTATTAAATGAAGTAATAAATTAATCATATGGTACAAAACATTACAAATATTTAAAAAGTTTAATTACTATTTGAATTAATATTGTGCATATCCCAAAATTAGAAACATTTACATATTTTATTAATTTGGGATGTTATTATCTTAATTTAAAAACCTATGAGTATTCTGGCAAAATAATTGTTTTATTAGTGCAACCAGTATCAAACTGTTCAAACTCTTAATTACTGAATAGAATCATCGTTTTCAAAATAAAGTAGATCAGCTATCAAACTAAAACTTTCTTGCCAATATCACTTTTTTTGCTTAGCTTATCAAAATTTTGGACAATTAAAAATGCTTCAAAGAGGATCATTCAAAACATTTCTATTGACATTTTCCACTGATCTGACATTAGGTGACAATATAATTCAATAGGAGGTAAGATTGCTTTATTCTCTTATGAGTCAAAAGATAAAAGTTAACATCTTTCAGTAGCTTCAGGTAGCACCTGAGAAGTGTCTGTTACTTCGTCATTTTGTTTCTCCCCTATTCACACCTGCTGTGTCCTTTTGAAGACTGAAAACTTTGATTCTCATGAGTTCTCTGAAAAAAAGAAATGTACTCAGTAAAGTATTTTACAGTAAAAATAACATGGAGATGGCTGCAAACTTTTGGGTGAGAGTAATATCTCATAAACTCTCAACAAGTATGTAATAGCCTGTTAAAATAAGCAGTCAGCTTTGAAATAATCCATAACTTTATATAAAATAAACTAGAGCAAGTTCACCATTTAATGGATCACCTGTTGCGCATGTGCATTACCCTGCTTTAGGAAAAAGTATCGCTCAGGAAATACTTACGTAGAGATGAATTAGGAAATAGTTGCATGTATTTATAGTCATTTAAAGTTGGGTTGTCTAAGTATATTTTTGACTGAAAGAGTAGAAATATGTAGAAAATCTAAACACAATTCAAGTTATGAGATTACCAGGAATTGCCTACATTATCAAAATACAATGTTATTAATATTTGATTTGCCTATGGTGACAGATATCTGATTTTTGTAGTAAGTGAAATTTAGTGCAAAAATAATCTTGTGAGAAATATCAAGAATGAAAGAGCCAAACTAACAGGTATAACTGAAAATAAAGAAAATGTTTATTTGAACTCTTAGATCTATTGTAAAAAAAAACTTTTGGACATTAAAGCTAACTTAATATCATGTGTCAATGTAATAACACTGCTGTAATTTTAACCACTAAAATTTTTTTTAAAAATGGCTCAGAACTCTGAGATCATCCACTCCCGCTTGGATCTACCACACGGGATGAAAGAAGTTCAAATCCTTCCTCGCAGGATCCAAGGGCGTCAGAACAACAGCCAGGATCCCTGAGCAGTCCCCGGAAACAGAACAGTAAACTTCCATGGGGACTTGGGAGGGGAGCTTTCTCGGGTCCTCGCTTGTTTCCTACCTTGGGTCCCCACTCTGTCTGGCAACGACCATCAGGATCGCTCCGAAAACCCCTCAAAACAAACAAACACACAAACAAACAAAAACTCAAGAATATAGATAGAGAACAACAAGGAAAGCTTAGAGTTAGACAGGAAACGGCCAGCATGGATTCACTTATACCTTACTAGGTGGGACACAAGGATTAGTTACTCCTTACTAGGGTACTGAGGATTTCTCTGCACACCCCTCCTAAAACTGTTCTGCATCTAAACTGTTGACATACGTCCTGTTAGAGTTATAAGCCAGTCTAGACTACCCGAAAAAAAAAGAGCCAGGTTCAGCAAAATTATGCTTCAACGCTATAAAATGCTAAATACTATAATGAAAATAGACACGAGACAGCTGAATAGCGATCTATAGCCATTTTAAGGTGTAATGAACCCGGTTGTATATAAACTAAAATTGAAATGTCAATGAAGGAGTTGCAGGATGTGTTAAAGAACTTGCACTTTTTTTCAACATGCTGGTTACTCAATACCATGTCAATTAATTCCATAACGTTATAAATTGTTGCTGCTGTTATCTTGGAGCTTTTAATTGATCGAGATGATACTCTGCCAGCTCTACCTTCAGACCAGAGATGGTTTCACCAAGAAGCCGATGAACTTATCTGGACAATAAGATGCTGGACTCTATGCTTGGCATAGGCTTGCAATGAAAGAATCTCAACTGAACTTGAACTGTGGTAATGCAACAAGGTGGAGGAATCCACCATGTGGGGAGGACTTGGGGAGGGGTGGGGGGAATCCCAGTACCTATAAAACTGTGTCACATAATGCAATGTAATTAATAATATTAATAAAAGAAAAAAACTTAAAAATAGCTCAGTGTTGCATTACTTAGTCACATCTGCAAAAATATGCAAATATATAATTACATTTTCAAATGCTAGTTTGCAGTGAAAATAATTATAATGTTCTATAATATTAAAACTGTTGTAAAATAGTATAAGCAGCTTATTTACCAACTTGCAAAATAAAAGTGAGAAAATATCTTTATTTTGCCTGTTCCATGAGACAGATTATAATTTATACTAATATGACTTCTCTCAATATCCTCATAGTTCCTTCTATAATAACATTGCAACAACGATTGCAAATTGCAGTCAAGTTACTGAAGCATATTGTAAACGTGTTCATGTCACAAAGAAGAGCAATGCTGAGTTCTGTGAAGTTTATGCCGATTCTCAAGCCAGGCATGGCGATTGTAGAATTCCATGGAGTAAAGCAATATATGCAGCACCTGGAATTATCCCTGTTCTCTCTTGATTTCTGTTTCTCTCTGCCTTTTAAATAAATAAGTAAAAGCAAAACAGATGGAAAGATAATATGAGTGTTATTACAACAAAAATGTTAAATTACAAAAAGGTAATATTAATCCCAAAGTGAATTTTCTGCCTCAGTAAGTTTAATTACAACACTGTTCTGGGTCATAGCATATGATTTGATTCTTACTCTTAATATTCTTATTTTATTCTTATTAACTCTTCCTCTGCTAATATTCTGTCTAGGTTCACCTGATACCTTGTTTATCCTGTTTTTTTTTTACATTTTATTATTATTATTATTATCATTTTATGATACAGTTCCATAGGCTCCTGGCATTTCCCTTATCCCCTCCCCAGTTCCCTCCCTCCACCTAGTTCCTCTATATCATTACTAAAATATAGTTCTTCATACACAGTCATATGTCCATCATTGCGGGCATGGACAATGGCAGAGAGTCCAGCATCCTATTGTCAAGATATAGTGAACAGTTTCATTGTAAGTCCATCTTTGTCTGGAAGTAGAAATGCATACCACACTACATCCTCACATCTGAATGTTAGTCTCCATTTCACAGCTACTGTACATCCCCTTAAATGAAAAGTCATAATACAAAATCAGCAATAGAAAGAAAAATAGAAATTTACAATGCCATGAAGTTAAATGACATGTTATCAGATATGACAATCTCCATTACACAACTACTATATATCCCCTTAAATGAAGAGCCCCAAAACAAAATCAACATCTGGGAGAAAAAAGAAATTAACAACATCAAGAAGTTAAATAACATGCTACGAAATGACTAACGTGTAGCTGAAGAAATGAAAATCAAGAACCTCTTGCAGAAAATGATGCTACTGTATGATCTACAAGTCACTGAATGATTTAATCAGAAGAAAGTGTTTTGAAGAGATGAAACTAACAGAAAACAACAAAACCCATGTGATATAGTTTCTGCTGAGTTTTGTTGGTGAAGTGTGTCTCTTCTAGATAATAAATAGCAGATGGGTTTTGCTATTTAATCCAGTCTACTAATTTATGAGGTTTGATTAAGTTTAACCCATTTACATTCAGAGTTTAATATGTATGCATGATACTTTGGTCCTGTCATTTTAGGAATGGGCTGTTCATTGGTTTAGTATTCTGTTGTCATTTTACTGGAATGTTCTTCCACTTGCCTTTGGTTTTGGTAGATGCTATTTCTCTTCTTTGTCAAGAGAATATCTTGAAGTATCATTTGTAGGGCAGGTTTGGAAGAGGCACATTCTTTTAACTTTTCTGTGGAAGAATTTTTTTTCATTTTTTAAAGACAAAAGAAAGCTTTGCTGGATATGTTATCCTAGGCCAACATTTTTTTCTTTTACAATCTGGAATATATCACTCCATTTTCTTCTTGCCTGTAGAGTTTCCTGTGAGAGATCTCCTGGAGTTTAATTGGCATTTCTTTATACGTCAATTGATTTTTTTCACGTGCACATTTAAGGATCTTTTCCTTATGTTCAATTGAAGAGAGCTTGATGATCATGTGTCTTGGTGAAGATCGCTTTTGATCAGGCCTGTTGGGAGTTCTGTGCCCCTCCTGGATCTTGTTTCCCAATTCTTTCTCTAGATTAGGGAAAATTTTCTTTATTATTTCATTAAATACATTCGCAAACTCAGCTGCTCTTTCTGCACCTTCTGGGATTCCCATAACTCTTAGATTTGGCCTCTTAATAGTGTCTTTCAATTCTTGAATACTTTTTTTGGCCTAATCCAGCTCTGCTTTCAGTTTTTTGTTTGCTTCCCCCTGATGACAGGAAATACCTTCCAATTCTGAAATTTTTTCTTCTGCTTGCTTCATTGTATTTTGGAGACTCTCCATTGTACTTTTAATTTGCTCTACTGTGTTCTTAATTTCTGATATATCAGCCTTGATTCGTTTTGTTGCTTCCTTAAATTCTTTGAACTCTTGCATGAGGTTCTCATTGTTGATCAGAATCTTTAAAATGAGTCTTATGGATTCTGTGTCCCCCATTTTCTCGATGTCTTCCTCAGTTAACTCTGAGGTTGGCATAGGGTTTTGCTCCTTTGCAGGGGAGTTTTTAGTAATATACATTGTGCATTTGTCTCTTCTTTTGCTCTTGATCATTGTACTTCTGGTTATCAGATTCTTCTCCTTGGGGACAGGTTTCTAAGCTGTGTCACCCACAGGTCTCCAATGCAATTTTACTTATCCCAGTTGGTACAGAATTCTTTTCTTGCAGCCACTTGTGCCACAACCTCCAGCGAGTTACAGGTCTGGGTTCTTATGTTAGATTTCCACCATAGTCTCCACAGCTCCAGCTCCTGGCTCACCACTCCCCACCTCCTGTGATACTGTGCTGAGGCTGCACCTTTGTCTCTGCAAACTTTCTCCTCCTTCTGGTTGGAGCAGGTCCCAGGATTAGGGAGACACCTGGTGTCCTCTATAGTTTGGTTGTTGGTGGCACTGATCTTGCTGGAACCTGTTGGACATTAGATCTGGGTGCCACACGGACCTATTTTGACCCATACAATGCCCCAGTTGGTATTATTTTCCTGCGGGACCAGTGCAATCTAAGGACCTCAGTGAGTTCTCGCAAGCTCAGCACATGCGCAGTTCACTATTTTCCCCTGCAGTCCTAAAGCTATTGCCACAGTGTACAAAATGGCGCCTGATGTACTGCTACTGGAGTTCTTGATCTGCTTTCAGTCAGGTCTGAGGACTACCCAGACCTGTCTTGGGTGGTACTGTGGAATGCCACATTGCTACAGTTCACTGAGTCAGAAATGAGCTCACCCCCAGCTCAGCGTATGCTCAGTTCTTTCCCTTCCCTTTGCCTTCTTACACAAAATGGCATCCAATTCAGCTCTAGGAGGCTGACCGGGCTGTGAAATCCACTCTGTTCTCGCACTGCCCATCTGAGATCTGCTGCTCTGTCTCTGCTCCTGGTCAAATCAAATGGACCAGCAGAATGGACAGTTCTTTGTCTGGGTTCACCACCCAAGCTCCCAGTGAAAGTCCCTTCCCACCTGGTTGCTGGTGGAGTTCCGGCTGCTGGTGGAGTTCAGATCGCCATTAACTGAATGCTGCTGGAGTATCAGTCACTGCAACACCATACCGTTGTGTCCACTGCTTTCCTGTGTCTGTCAGTCTCCAGGTACCCCTCTACTGTTGTTCTGTCCTTTCCTGTTTCATGGAATATGTCCTCTCTGCTTCATTCTGATTAAATGTTTTTATGTCTGTTTAAACGTTTCCTTACCCTATTCCACCATCTTGATTCTCCTTATCCTGTTTTCTGATGTCAGATTTGCGGATGCAATAAAGGGACATTTCTCAAAGATCTGATGTCCAATTTTGTTTGTTAAATGAGCACATGTCTGACACACCTTCAAAATGCTTCACTAGTTTGACTACTAATTACAACCCTGGGTGTACTATTCTGGGAAAAATTTGTTGTGAAATAAATTAAATTCACCATCTTTTTTCCTTCTACTGCTATATCATGAACCAGTACCCAGGTGTATGCTGGCACCCCAGGCAGAAGCTTATCTTATCACACCCCAACCTGTGCCCAATAATACATTTTTTGGCTTAATATGTAGCCTTCTAGAGAAAAATATTCTCAGATAACATATTAATTTCTAGCTTGTCATTTAGGAAACATTTGCTGAGTTCTTGTTCTAGACCTATGTGAAAGCAAAGCAAGTGAATGAGTTCTTGAAAGTATATGATTCATTCTACTTGATAAAGAGTTATTTGTTCCCATAATATTAAAATAGTTATCAGATATGAAGGCACTTATATTCCTTTTGCTCACACATTCCTACAAATATGACAAGCATATACACATACATGAAAACATGCATATACATACACCTATGTGTCTAATAAACTGTTACTATTACAACCAATCTATACATGAAAAATATGATTATTAATAAATTCATTGCTTGTGGCATTATTGCATTGGGAATAATAGTGATATATTTATTTTGAAACAATCTTGATACAACTGTTTTTAAAAATGCTACGGTGATTTTAAAACAAAATTAATGTCAAATAATACAGTCTCAGTCAACTTTCTAATAAATTTCAATTGAAAGTGCAAATATTAGGCAGATGCTGTTGCTTATTAAGCTAAACTTAAACCTGCCACAATTGTTCATGTTCCAGCTTCTGCACTTCCAATTCATCTATCAGCTTGTAGCCTAGGAAAGCAGTGAAGGATGGCTCAAGTTCTTGAGACACTACACTCATGTGAGAGACCTGGAAGAAACTCCTGGCTCCCAGGTTTGAATCTGCTCACCTCTAGCTGATGTGGTCATTTGGAAAATGAATCAGCAGATGGCAGATCTCTCTGAATCTCTCTCTCTCTCTCCTGCGTGTAATTCTGCCTTTCAAATAAAAAAAAAGTGGAAATATGATAACGAAAGTTCATCTAGGTAGTCAAGAAACTGGTTGGGATGCCTATGTCACTCAGAGCGACAGCTTGAATTCTGGCTCTGCTTTCAATCCCGGCTTTTGGTTGATACACACACACAACATGATCAGGTTCCCTCCACACCTATGAGAAATGTCTTGGGTACCAGTTTAGGCTCTGTTCATCTGATAATATACAAATCTGGACATCACATTGGAAAGTAATGATGGAACAAATGAGAACATTTAGGGGTTGAAGCGTTCTGATCTAAGGAAAAGGAATGAGGAAGTCAAATGCTTAAATGTAATGATAGTCTCAAGTTTGCTACTTCAGGCTGCAAATTCCAGTTCCAATAAACTGAACTTTCTCAGAAAGCTATGAATATTAAACCACAGAAGTCTATGGTCAAGAAGCTTAAGTTGGAAGTACATTCAAGGAAATAAGAAAATATTGTACAAAAAATTAGGAATATAAAGATAGAATTAAAATTCATAAGAATACAAAGAAAAACAGCAGCCAAAAGCAAAAATTAGAAATTGAACAGACAATACATAAAAATTAAAGCAGTTCTGTGTTTCTGTCAATCTTCTACTATGTTAAGGTCCACATCTCAGCCTTTTTAATCCCAGGAGAGTTTACTCATTGACTAAATGGAAAATTGGAGCTTGCATATAGTTATGTTTGATTTTGAAATGAATACCACAGATACACATTTTGTTCTGATGCTATCCTTATATAATGTTGTAATTTCTATCTGTTTTTAAAATAAGCCAAAAATAATTGTGATATTTGTGCGCTGTCCAATAGCAGGTAATATTCGTCCACATAATATTCTAAGTTAAATGTCAGACCAGTCATGTCAGACTCTATATGCTCTAAGCCCTTTATATACCGCCTAAGAGACACCAAATACTAATGCCCTAAGTTATCGGTGTTATCCATATCACTGTCACCTTGAAACCTGCTGCCTTAACATGTTTTAAGCACTCACACTGAGAATGTTTTAGTCATGATTTCTTTCAGAGCAAATTTCCTTGCTTTGGAAGAGCTAGTTCAATGTCCTCTGCTGCACATCGTCATGAGGGCACTCACATTTATCCCTTCCTGTCACTTTACATTCTCCCTAGATGAATATAATCAGATCCATGAGTTTGAATGCATCTATACTCCAATTATTTCCTATCCCAAATATGACATAATTTCTCTCATTCACAACCTTGCTGCCTAGTGTCTCGGACTAGCTGTTCCACAGATAACTGAAACATAACATGTCAAAACTAAGCTATTTTCTCATAAATTAATTTTTTCTGTGCTTTTGATTACTGAGAATAAAAGTCTAAAATTTCAAATACTGGACTCAGATGATATCCTGTCTTCTCTGAACACAAATCCAGCTTAACCTGAACTCAATTATTGCTCAGATACATATTGTACATTTTCAATTTCCAAGTTTAAACTCCATTCCTTTTTGGTGTATCTTACGCTGTTTCTTTTTTCTAGGCTAGTCTTTTATTTCATTTTCTTCTCCTCTGCAACTCAACTCACAAATCAATTTTACATAGCCTATAGCAGAAATCACTATTTGAATGCGTCATTTGATCTCCACCACCTGTAACAGAATAGAATCAATATGTATTTATGAGACAATGACTTCATGAACTCAATCCACTCTATGTTTCTGTTGTTATTAACTAACCATTCGAGCTCTAGCTTGAGAGGTAGAATGTTTGTGCATGCGCATTTCTGAGTCTGTGTATTTTTACACCTGCTTTCTTTTCTGGATATACTATTCTATTTTTCCCACTTGTTGAGTTCCTGCTCTTAATCAAAAATAATTGGAGGTGAGTATTCTGAAAGTAAAGACTTGCTTCATACCATCAATGTAACAGTCTAATTGTTTGCTATTTATTCAAATAAGATTTTCTGGAAAGTTCTGTGAAGAAATCATAAAATTCTGTAACTTTTTTACTTTCCTGGTCAAAAGAAAGTCCTTGTAAAATTGCATAAAGATTTGCATAAAGAATCAATTGCTTAAGGTCAAATAGTTTGGGTTCTCAATACACGTATATTTTTGATAGTTGGTATTTCCCCCTGTCATTATTATTATTATCTTTGTGCTCCTAGGATCACCTTTACACCAGTATGACCCAAAGACAAAGCGTTATTGAAGTATCATAGCATCATAACAAATTAACACATGCTCAATTGCTTCTTTTGCTGCTTGTTAATTTTGTAGACCAAAACGAATCTAATTATGATTAACTGAGTCACTTTAAATTTGATATGTGCATGCAAGCATGATTAAGTGAAATGGAAGGACGCTTTTCTCAAAAATGTCCTAGTAAGGAAATAATGTTTCAAAAAAAATATTGGATTTCAAAGCAAATTTAGAGGTGCTAGTTAATCAGAAGAAATCAGTAGAAATCAAAGAAGAACAAAAAATTATCAGTTTAAATTGATATTTTATGTCATGTCAACATAGAATTATCTACATGCTTTCTTGATTTATTTTTATAGAGTTTCTTACCATCCTAATAAGCTATTTCTTAATTCAGAATCTTTGTCACTTTAGGTTCCAGAAAAATGACACCATGTGTGTGCCAAAGTGGAGAGGGGCTGAATCCTAGTCTTGGATTGTAATGACTACATGTCATTATTTTTGTTAAAGTACATTAAAAATGTGTGACAAAAATGTACCACATAAAGCTTGCCAATTTTATCACTTATCTAAATTTATAAGCTGGAACTCTATCCATTACACAATAACCACCTATCTAACCTTCCCCAGTTCCTGCCAATCATCATTTTTCTTTCTGCTAATAAAAACTTGAATATTTTTATACGACTTATCTAAGTGCAACCGTACAGAATTTTTTTTATGTATCAGACATGTTTTTCTTAGCATAATGTCTTCAAAGTCATCCTCATTGTAACATATGTCATTTGGAGTATCTTCTATGGAAAAATATTATATATATATAAATAGTATATTTATGATAAATATATAATATTATATCTAATATCTAATATATGATATGTGATATATTATATAATACACAGTATATATATTGATTTGAAAGGGAAAGAAAAGAATATAAGAGACAATAAAGCAGAAACATCCTCCACTCACTGGTTCACTCCCCTATATGCCTGTACCAGCCAGCAACAGCCAGGAGAGGGCCAGACCAAAACCTCAGAACTCCATCTGGGTACTTTGCTGTGTGTGACAGAGACCCAATTACTTTAGCCACCACCTGCTGATTGCCAGGTATACATTAGCAAGAACTGGAATTGGAAGGAGAGTTGAGTTTAAAACCCAGGCCATCTAATACGGAATGCAAAGTTCATAAGAGGTATCCTACAAGCTGCAGAAAATAACCTCCCCTAGTAAATTTTAATATGAGCAGTGCTTTTTTTTAATGTGGATGCATGTTGCTTTATTCAATTAGAATGGCATTTAGATTTCATTTGAATACTTAAAGCAGGACTTTTCAGATAAAAGCTGACTCATATTAATCATTATAACTATTACTGTAGAAATATCCCCCAGAAATAATTTAATATTGAGGTTAACATTTGTGAAGATACATTCTTTGCTGTAATACAGGAACCACTACAACGGTCTGAGAGTTCAGCAGCCTACTCTCTTCCCTTTTAAGTCTGTAGGGAATATTTTCCTTACCTTAACACTATTATATCTACTGCAGAGTGACCCTTTACTCCAAAGGAGTAGTTATAGTGTCTAAGAATGGACTTTACGCTTCCCTATTTAAACAGAATATGAAAGAAAAGAAAGTAGATGTTTTCACTCTGGAGAAATGTTAAATGTTTGAAGAGGTAAATATAGTTACCTTGTCTGAACATTATTCAACATGTACATATACTGAAATATCAAAAACTACCCCATAAATGTATATATTTTATGTACCTACTAATTTTTTAAAACACACACACACTCACATACACACACTCTCATACACATTCACGCACATATACCCTAAGAAAGCAATGGACACTTCACTGAACCTGCACGGACAGTTTTGGAATTACTCACATCTATTTTTAAATAGAATTTGGTATAGAACTTTTTGTAACTGTAACAAGCCAAAGAATAATGAGATTTAAAGGAGAAGCATGTAAAATTTCCACCAACCAATATTCTCTAGGTATAGCCCACAATTGCACATTTACTAACCAAAATAGCTGACATTTTCATACTACTGAACATACTCACCTATGTATCATGTTAAGACCCATTGTCTGCTTGGAATGGCGAGATTGGCAGCAATTCAAAATTGTTCTGCACTGACATGGGAGACCTGGAATAGGCGCCAAGCTCCTGACTTTGAATCAACTCAGTTCTTGCTATTGTGGTCACATGAGGAGTGAATCAGCAGACATAAGATCTTCCTGTCTCTCCTGCTGTCTGTATATCTAACTTTCCAGTAAAACAAAATAAATCTTAAAAAAGAGAATAAATTCAAATAGCTAATGGACATGAAAAATGTTTAGACTCCCTTGTTTTCAGGGAAACATGAATAAAAATCATATTGAGATTCATTCTAACTCCAATGAGATTGGTTTGCGTTTGTAACTCTATTCACAATAGCTACAGGCATGAATGTGGGGAGAAAGGTACCCTGCTCACACTTGGTGGGTGTGTAAGCTAGTATAGCTACTAGAGAAACCAGTAAAGAGAATGCTCAGACAACTGAAAATGAATCTACTATATTACCCAGCTATCACATTCCTGGGAATATACCCAAAGCAAGTAAAATATGCAAGTGAGAATGTTACCTGCATTTATAGCACACACACAATAGTGAAGACATGGAAACAACCCAGATACCTGTCAAAAAAGGGGCAAATAAAGAAACTGTGGCACATCCACTCTATGGAATAATAATCAGCCATTAAAAATAATGAGATTCTATTTCCTGTTTGGAATCAAAATGACAGAATAAGATAAGGATACGTTTAAATGGGGGTGAATCAGAGAAAGACCATCCCAGGAAACAGGAGAAGACAGACCAATGACAGAGGAGCATCTGGAGATTGATGGACAAGGGAAAGCCATGGAGACAATGATGTATTGTTTCAGTGACTAGAATCCCCAGTAGCAGTCAGTGAGTAGTGGTGTGAACTCCACTGGTGGTCAGAGCTCCACCAGCAGCCAGGTGGGAAGGATATTTCAATGGGAACTCAGGAAGTGAAACAATACAAAGGACTGCCCATTCTGTTGATTTGTTTGGTTTAACCAGGAGCAGAGACAAAGCAGCAGATCCCAAAATGGCTGTGCAGGAACAGCATGGATTTCACTGCCCAGACCCACACCAGAGCTGCATCAGATGCCATTTTGTGCAGAGATAAAGGCTATGGAATAGGACTGCTTATGCACTAAGCAGGGAGTGAACTCATTTTTGACTCAATGTAGTGCACTAATATAGCATTCTACAGATTCCACACAAAATAGGTCTTGGGAGCCCTCATTTCTAATGGCTAGCCAATCAAGAACTCCACAAGTGGCACATTAGGCACAATTTTGTACAGGGTGGCAAAAGTTTTGAGACTGTAGCAATAACAGTGAGCTACACATGCATTGAGCTGGGAGCAAACTGATTGAGCTCAAAGCATCAAATTGCTCCCACATTGAAAATAATACTGATTTTGGCATCTTACAACTCAAAGTAGGTCAGTGTGGGCCCCAGACCTAATGGCCAGAAAGTTCCAGCATAATCAGCATCACTTACAGCCAAGCTATATAGGACTCCTAGTGTCTCCCTAACTCTGGGAACTGCTTGTGCTGGAAGTTGGAAAAAGGTTATATAGACAATAGTGAAGACTCAGCATAAGATCACAGGAGGTGGAGTGGTGATCCAGGAGCTGGGGCTACAGAGACTATGGTGGAAGTCTAAAACAAGAGCTCAGATCTGAAACTCATTAGAGAGAGTGGCACTAGTGAGGACAAATAAACAGCCAGGTACCAACCACAATTAGTAATATCAAACTGTAGATCTGTGTGTAACACAGCTTAGAAACCTGCCCTAAGGAGAAAAATCTGATAACCAGAAGTACAATGACCAAACTCAAGAGAGACAGAGGCACAATTAATACTGAAGACTGCCCTGCAAAGAAGCATAAGCCTTTGCCAACCTCAGAGCTAACAGAAACACATCAAGAAAACGGGAGATACAGAATTCAGAAAACTCATTACAAAGCTTATCAACAACAAGAAGCATTTGCCAAATTTCAAGGAATTTAAGGAGTGTATCATATAGGAAATAGCTACACTGAAACAAAATCAAGTTGGATTATTGGAAATATAGGATGCAGCAGAGCATATTAAAAATTCCGTGGAAGTTCTCACTGTTAGAATGAATGAGGAAGAAGAATGTAAATCTCAGAATAGAAAGATATTTCTTGCCACAATGGGGAAATAGTCAAAAGCTAGAAGCAGAGCTGGGCCAAGCTAAAACCACATTCAAAAATTAAGAGACACTATTAAAAAGCCAAATATAAGAGTTATGGAAGTTCCAGAAGGTGCAGAAAGAGAAACTGAGTTTAAAAATATATTTAATGAAATGATAAAGGAGAACTTCCCTCATCTGGAGAAAGAATTGGGAAACATCCAGGAAAGACGAAGAACTAACTCCCAACTGGGTTGACCAAAGTGATCCTCACCACAGCACGTGATGATGAAGTTCTCTTCAATCAAACATTAGGAAAAGATCCTGAAATGTGCATGTGAGAAAACTGATGGACATATAGGGGAATGGCAATCAGATTCACAGCTGAACTCTCACAGGAAACTCTACAGGCCAGAAAAATTGGAATGACATATCCCAAATTCTTAAAGCAAAAAACTGTCAGCCCAGAATAACATCCAGCAAAGCTTTCTTTTGTCTTTGAAAATGAAATAAAAATTTCATATTAAAGAAATATTAAAGAATACACCTTTCCAAACATGCCATACAAATGATATTTAAAGATGTTCTCTTGACAAAGAAAAGGAATAGCACCCATCAAAACCAAAGACAAATGTAAAGAACATCCAGTTAGATAACAGAAGACTAAATCAATTAATAGCCCATTGGTAAATGACAGGACCAAATTACCACCCATTTATATTAACCCTGTATGCAAATGGCTTAAACACATCAATGAAAATACCATAGACTAGTAGACTGGATTATAAAAACAAAAGCCATCTATTTATTGCCTACAGGAGACACATCTCATCAACTAAGATCTTCAGAAATGCTATCTCATGGATTTTGATGGTTTTGCTTTCATTTTAATTTCTTCAAAACAGTTTTTTTCTCATTAAATTCTTCAGTGACTCATAGATCATACAGTAGCATCGTTTTCTTCAAGAATGTTCCTGATTTTCATTTGCATTTCTTCAGTAACACATTAGTCATTCAGTAGCATGTTATTTAACTTCATGGCACTGTAAATATTCTATTTTTCTTCTTATTGTTGATTTTGTTTTGTGGATTTTCATTTAAGAGGATGTATTGTAACTGTGTAATGGAAACTATCATATCCAGATATGAGGATAAAATGCAGTATGCATCTCTACTTCCAGATCAAAGATGGACTTCCAATCAAACTGTTAACTATATCTTGAAAATAGAATGCTGGATTCCGTGCCATTGTCCATGCCTGCAATGATGGACTTAGGACTTTTTAAGAACTATATTAATGTAATAATACAGCAGAAATCAATATGTGCGTGTGGAGGGCAGGGGGGTTGAGGAGGGGGTAAGGGAAATCCCAGGGCCAATGGGACTTTGTCCAAAAATAATAATATTAATTAAAAAATTGGAAAAAAGAATGAGATGCTATCATTTGCAACAAAATGTTTCTATTTGGAGAGCAGTATACTCAGCGAAATGAGTCAATCCTCAAGGGATAAATATCATTTGTTGTCCCTGATACAATGCAAATTTCATGCAAAATACATGAGAAATTGATATGCAGGTACGAAGTATATACACATATTCTCATAGAGGCACTGTACAATGGAGTCTAGCATACTGAGATGTAAAGATACTTTGTAGTATGTATCTCTACTTCTGAATAAAAGATGGACTCCCAGCAAAACTCTTAAATATACCTTGACAACAGAATACCAGACAGTCAATCATTGTGTATATCTACAATGCTGAGATATGCTAAAATAGCAGAATGTTTGAACTTGTGACTGGTGCTGAAGGACTATAATATTGTAATGATAAGGGGGGAAATTGTGGGGGTGGAAAATGGGGAGGGAATAAAGGGTTGTGGAAAGAGGAATCTCTATACCAATAAAACCATATTGTGAAAAATAATGTAAAAAATAAATTGACATATAAATAAAACTAAAAAAAAATCACAAGTCAAGGCCTGGCAATCCCATCATAACAATTACCAGGAAGAATTCACCTTGGAGAAACAAAAATTTATTAGTAACAAATTTAATCCTAACTTCACAAGTAATTCAATTTTGCTAGCTTATCTATTTTTCAGTTGTCCTGACAAATATCAAAATTCAATATGTTATTATGATGTTTGACCAGGTGTTAATTTGAAATCATACGTATAAAAATGAAAAATCAATACCAAAATAAATGTTATTAATATTTATGTTATTTTGCATTCATGTTTTGTAATCTAAAGTGTTGAATATCTGATTAATGCCTGAAGTCATCTTCAATAAATAATGATTCCTCTAAATAAACATTTTTAGTGGTTGGATAATATTAGATTAACAAGTTTCAATGTTTTCCTAAGCATTTTCTCAAAAATTATTCACAAAAATCTGTAAAATACTATCCAGAAAGGTAGACAATGGAGGAAAAGAATTTGGGGATTCAGTGAACAATTATCCTGATTTATGCAGTTACGTTATTCCTGGTGTAATGCTAACTGATCATCTCAATTTTCAACATCATGTATGGATCAATTCTGAGCAATGAAACTGTGGATGACAGAGGTAAACAATGTGGTCGTGGTCATGCCTAAACCAAAATTAATAACCCCGAATTTTAGTCTACGAAATTTTTAGCTTTATCTTTTATTTACTTTTTCAGAAAATATAGGTTCAATTTTTTATAAAGAATAATGATTTCATTAAACAGGTAATTCAACAAAGAAAAATATGAATACTCTCATCTAGTCAGAAAATATTCAAGATATATAAACATCAAATGAAAAGATATTCAATTTCACTCAAAATAAATTTTTTTTGTTTTTTTCAAAATATATTACATAAGATAGTTTAATGAATCATTACATTTATAATAACAAAGGCTACAATTTAATTAATTCATAAGAGAAAATGCAAAAAAATAAATGGTTTCCATATATATGTATATCAAAATAAATTTTAAAAAGGCATTAAAGTATTAAAATTGTAGTAGTATGCTATCCATATTGATTTATTTTACAAAAATGTAGTTTAGTAAAACATCTTATTGAAGCACCATTTTTCCACTTTATTGAGATATAACAGGCACACAAAAATCTGTATATATTTAACATTCACAACTTCAAGTTTTAAGATAAGTCTATGCACCCATGAAATCATCACCATAGTGCATGCCTTTATCGAATGTATTACATCAAAAAATCATTTTAAAATATTTTTATGGGCCTGGCACGATAGCCTAGTGGATAAATCCTCACCTTGCATGTGCTGGGATCTTATATGGGCACTAGCTCTAATCTTGGACACAAAATCCATGGCTTATGCTATTGCTTGCTCTTTTTGTATATTTCATAGGTCTTGACAAGCTTGCAAATGGTATATACACCGTGCTAAGTTCATAGTTTCAATGACTTAAAAGCCTTGAGTTTCTACAGATGTCACATGATGTCATTCCTATGATATGCAGGCTTTTCAGAATCTTCTTTCTTAGTGATAAAAAAGTTATGCTTTTTCACAGCCCAATAACCCGTTTTAAGCATTGCATAATATTTCATTTCTGACAGTTGTACTTATTCACCTACTGAACATGTTGGCTGCAACCAAAATTTTGCAGTTATGAATGATTTTATTATGTAAATCTGTGTGCAAATTTTTACATGGATATAAGTTTTTGAGTTCTTTGTGCAAATACCGAGGCACACAATGTCTGCCTTACATGGAGAAAGTATAATTAATTTTATAAGAAACCATTAAGCTGTCTTCCCCAGTGATTTTACTGTGTCGTCTGCCAAATAACAAATAAGAGCTTCTGTTGTTCCATATCCTTGAAAACATTTGGTATTCTGAGTATTCTAGATTTTGACAATTCCATGGATATTCAGTGGCATCTCATTGTTTAGTTTGCATTTCCTTGGTGGCATTATATCCGGACTTCCTTTTCATATTTGTTAACCATTAGTTATAGATCTGTGATGATATTTCTGTTAAGTCCGTTTGACCACTTCAATAGTTTGTTTTCCTGTTGCTGAATTTTTAATATATTTAGGACACTAGTTATCATGATTCTTTTTTAACAAATATGTGGGTAATGCTTGTTTTCTCATTCCTTTATTGCCTTTAAAATAATTTTTTAAATTTTGTTTTGGACCACCTCATCAATTATTCCATTCATAGATCACACCTTTGGTATTGCATCTTCAAAAGCCACCAACAAACACAAACTAACATAGAATTTTTCCTTCCTTATCTTGTAGGAGCCACGCAACTTTGCATTTTACATTTATGTCTGTACTTTTACATAATCTTTGGAACTACTGAGGTCTGAAATGTGTGTTTAGATTTATTTACATGTTTGTTTGTTTGCAGGTGATAGGCAGTTGTTCCAGAAAAAATTGACAGAAAAACTTAATTTCCTCTACTGCTTATTTTCTTCTTTTACAGGGTCAAATAATATTGTACTTTACATATATATATATATATATATATATATATACACACATATATATATCACCTTTTTATCATATTGATGCTTCAATTACATATTTTTTTAAATAAGATAAGCACACACATTTCAACATTTATACACAACATGAACTGATCAAATGAGGTCATTTGCTTTTCCATTTTATTATATTTTTGTGTGTTTGGAGCCTACCTGCATCTCTTCTAGTTTTTATATGGAATATATCACAGTTTTTTGAAGTATAGTCATTCCACCATGCTACTCAACTCCACAATTTATCCATTTGTGTAAATTTGCCAAAGTCAACCCATAATAAGTGTCATCGATGATAAGAAAACTATTAATGAAGAGAGGAGCTTGTGTCTATAATAACTATACTTTATTTCAACATTTCAAAGCATGCCATTACTGAATTATAGAGACTTGCTAGTATATCTGTACAGTTACCTAATAAACTCTACATTTTCTGAATAAAGAACTCTCTTACTGAAAAACTTAGAAACTAGCACTCTAGAATGTATATATTAAAAGTACTGTATATGTTACTGTAGTTGAGGCCAATGTGGTGCTCTAGTAAGCCAAGCCTCTACCTGAGTGCTCTCATCCCAAATGGATGCAGGTTCATGCCCTAGCCGCTCCACTTCTGATCCAGCTGCACCACTTCTCTGCTTACGACCTGGGAAAACACAAATGATGTAAGTCCTTGGACCCTCCTACCCACGTAAGAAACATGAAGGAGGCTCCTGGTTCGGAGCTTGAGACAGGCCCAGCTCTGGCCATGGTGTCCATTTGGGGACTGAACCAGCAGGTGAAATATCTACCCCACTCTATAATTCTGAATTTCAAGTAAAATTAGTTGAAAATGCAAATCACTCTAGCAAATAATGTAGTAAAGTGGAAATCTATAATCACAAATAATTCATTGTCTTTTCTAGACTCTTGTTGTATCAGAGACACATTTTGTGAAAATTCCAATTGTCAAAAAAATTTCCATTTAGAGTTATATTTTTACTTGCCAAACAGCTAAACATTTACTCTATTTTATCAATAAACTCAATAATCTTTTGATATTTAAAATAATGGTTGATTTGTATAAATTAAATTATGATCCAATAACAGAGTTTATAGTAGTCTCAGTTATTTAAGATGATTTAAAATGGAAAATAAAATAAAATTATTAGCTGTAACAATCCTTATGCTGTAATGAACATACTTCTGTAACCATTCTGATGAAAGACTCAAGCAATGTCCTTTTAACAGCTCCAGATAAGTAAAACACATTGCTGTCATGTATAAAATGTTAGTAAAATGTGTCTACTAATACTCAGCCTAACCTATAAGTCAAAATCAATTGAACTTACAAATTCAAGTCGTCATTCTTCTCAATATAAACATTTCAGTATCTATTTTGCTACTGACATTTGCCTGTGTGTAAGCTGATAATGGCAGTTACAAAAGGAAAAGGTAACAGGATGAACTGCGTTGGTAAGAGGTAAGTTCTGTACATGCTGTGTAGAGAAAGCTGTTGTTAATCACACTAGTTATTTCCCTGTACCAGTTCGTAAGTGTCTTTAGATATTCAGTCAGTCCCTATTGCTTTTTCTTGCAGCATTTAGTGGACTCCAGAGATCAAGGCACCTAAGGAGGAACTATAATAATATCCCTACTAAGTCTATACAGAATATTCATAAAATACTCTCAGATATGTCATACATTTAACAAAAACTTGAAAAATATCTCTGCAATGGTAAACAATGAGAAATAAAACATGGGCCTTGCCCTCAGGATTTTCAAAGTAATGGAAGACATGAGTTTTTTATTATTATTATTTTATTTTGTAAAATGCTGGAGACCAGTACCAGCTGACTTGAAAGCTTGCAAAGGATGCATGGATCTACACGAAGACAAGAAGGAGGAGACGTGGACCACTACACCATGAAGCTCATAATGGACAGTTCAGAAAAATTATCTACTTTATTTCTACAGAAATCATCACAAGCTTTTGCACAACATCCAATTGTTTCACTTTTACTTTATTGTTAAAATTACAAAAATAATCCTAAAAACATTATTTTCACTTTACTTCAGAGAAAATATTTTTGGCAAGCTATTACTCATTCAAACCCGCAGTGGCCACGCTGAAGCCAGGAACTCACGGTTGGTAGCACATGTGGTTACATAGTGACAGGTGGTTTACTTACATCCAATTTCAATTTTCACTAAACCTAAACTAACATTAATTAAAATATCAAGATAACAGAATTAAAAAGAAAGCTCATAAATGAAAGGGATTTATAAAGACATATATCATAGATTCTTTATTAAATCTTATAATCGGTCATCTACTAATTACCATCACCCTTACCTAGTGCTGACTCAATTGTTTTTTGTTCTTTTGTTAAAGGGCAGTGAAAAGAATCAGGGCAACTCAGCCAATCTACAAAGAGGGCCTTTACAAGAGACTTGTTATCTTTTTAAACTGTTTTCTTTCCCTAAATATAAGTACCAATATAAGGTAGAAGTTATAAACCATTTTTTGGTGGGAGTTCACTTTGTCTCCCTTTAGAAGATGCTCCATATACTTTCTGCTTTCCATGGTGAGAAACCAAAATGCATCATTTCATGTGTTATAACTGTTCAAGACTGCACGGTAGACAAATTCTCTGTATCTCCAGGATTGTCATCTGTTCCAAGACATTATCAAGCCATTTCTTAATGAAAACATTACTTATATTAGGGCAAGCTCCAGGACAAAGGTGGACACATAACAGGATGTTTGGGGACAATGTGGGCTCATTTGTACTATTGTATGCTTTTAGCTGTGTGTCATTGCCTTAGGTTGCTAAAGATGCTTTTACCATAACATGATTGATGAGCTTGAGGTGTCGTACCAGTTACCGGAATCATTTCAAATTTGCAGAAAAACAACAAAAACATCCTCTGGAGAATTCTATGAAATATTAGAGGTGATCGAGTGTCCATACAATGGGGTGAGGCAGCAATGAGGTGACTAGAGACATTCTGCCGGGCCTTGCCACAGAGCCAGAAACTCCTCCCAGCCTTGCTAACCAAGGAGCTATGCTCATCACACCCTTGCTCCATCTGTCCCAACTGCGTAGCTTCTCACATTTAAAGATTCTTATTTTAATTTTATTGTAAAGGCATATATACAGAAAGGAGAAGAGACTGAGAGGAAGATCTTCTGTCTGCTGATTCACTCCCCATGTGGCCACAAAGGCTGGAGCTGATACAATCTGAAGCCAGGAGCCTGGAACCTCTTTTGGGTCTCCCATGTGGGTGCAGGGTCTGCAGTTGTGGGCCCCCTCAACTGCTTTGCCAGGCCACAAGCAGGGAGCTGGATGAGAAGTGGAGCTGCTGGGATTACAACCGGCACCCATATGGGATCCCGGGGCATTCAAGGCGAGGACTTTAGTCACTAGGCTACCACACCAGATCCTATTATTTTTTTATTTGCTTCTTATTATATACTTACACAACAATGGGGGTTTGCAATCACGGAAGACTTCTCAGGGAAAGTGCTCATGTGCTAATCAAAATAATAAAAAGAAACAGATCAGTACCCCACACAAGCTGTTGCAGAATCCAGTAAATATTTCTAATTTTTTGTACTTTAAATTTTAGTTCATATCCTTTGCTGGAGTCTTTGCAATCACCTTAGCTTGTTATAAAGAAACCTTTTGGAGTTTTAAAAATTATCCCACTTATATGTATTGAGATAAAACTCATTTACTTGTAATTAATCAAGAATACAACATTTCCAATGAAATTGTTTATATGGAAACCCACCACTAATTTTTACCTGTGCTATGGGGACAAGAGAATCTATTTATTTCACAGCTATTCAAGTCAGGGGTGCCTAGAGAGGTAATATTCCAAATATGAATGGTTAAGAATTCATTCACTCCAAAAAAATGTTACTTTTCCATCTTGTTTAGGTTTCCTCACAAAACACTTACTTTACAGGATCTATGTGATTCCTTATAATAGTCTCCCTCTCTCTTTATCTTCCAGCTTCAGCCTAGCAATGTAGTAATGTAGTAATCTGACTACAGAAATTAAGAGGCTAGGGAAAAGAAGGTGCACATTTTGCTTTACGCATAGCACACATGGCTGTTTGCTAGCATTTTTCTTGCTGACATATTTCATAAAAGTCATCCTAATGCTCATTCTATTGTATTTAAGTAAAAGATAATATATTCTTTCAGAAGCTGCCTACTTTTGTTCTGGGAAGCTTTAGTTATTTTTACATTAGAACTTTAAAGAGTCCTTTTCAGAAAATTAGTCAATTTAGAAACAGGAAAAAAAAAAAGAAATTAAAAAAAAATAAATACTCTGCTTAAGTGGAATCAAAGACCAGAGTAAAATAATAAGTACTGGTCATACTGAGAGATGAAGGTGAGGAGAAAAATTCTCATGTATATTGCTTAGGAAGACTGACAATATCTCTGCATGAACATGTTACTGAAAAACAAATAGAACGTCGAAACTCATTCTCCAGTACATGCTACTGCTGGGGAGCTGCTTTTAACTCTACCAAGAGAAATTATTATAATGTATTGCTACAGACTTCTAGATAACTACAAAACATGCCACACTCATGTAACACTTACACTGAATGACAATAAAAGTCAACTTTTTCTTAAAAAATGCTCACTGCTCAAGACAGTTCAGTAATTTCATGATTCAGTTCTAGACAAGGTGACAAGGATTTTTAAAAGTAATTATGTAGCATTATAAAATATGTTACTTCAGCTCATTGTATGAATTATGAAAGGAGAAGCAGGCATGATTGGTAGTAGATTCATGGAGAGGATTTGATTTGATTAAAAACCAAGATCTCTGGCAAAACTGTGAATAATCTTATATTAGAAAGCAGCTATAGTATGCATTATTAGTCAGGATCCAATGAAACAGGACAGAGAGAGGGGGAAATACAGAGAGAAATTTTGATGGACTGGCTCATCTAATCATGGTGGCTTCCAAGTATAAATTTAACTAAGAGGATCAACAGGCTTTGATTCCTGTGAGTTGATGTTGCAGTCTTGAGTTCAAATGCCACAGTGCAGTAGGCTGGAAACTCAATCTTCCAGGGTGAAGGCTTACGGAGAGTCTCTTCCTCTTTGTGAATGCTTGCACTTCATTCTCAAGGTCTTCAGTTGACTGAATGTGGTCTACACGTATTATAGAGGATAATCTGTTTACTAAAATTAACTGACTTACATGTTAAATGCATCTAAAATTCCGATCACAGCAACATAATGACTTGCATTTTACCAAACAACCGATTCCATAGCCTAGACAAATGACTTGTAAAATTTTCCAACATCAGGATATTGTGAATCTGAAAATGTCTGTGAATCAGAATTCTGAGGTATGTAAGTAAAACTTTTCACAAAAATTCTCTTTATAGTTTATACTATTTATAGTACTTTATAGTTTATATTATTTTTCTAATTAACAATGCATAATCTAAATATGAATGATCATATCTTAAGCTTCTTATCCAAAAGTAAAATTCTTCTGTCAAAGCACATTTTGTCATCTTTTGTAGTCCTGTGAATTTGGTACCAGAATGATTGCAGAAGTTTACAGAAGCGATGTTACTCTTCTTGGCCTCCTTGGGGAAGTACTGTCTGATCTTATCCAATCATTTCTAGTCTATATAATGGAGGTGCATCTCCAATTTTAGTTTATTTTACTTGTAATTGCCTAGGACTTACAGCATGCACATGACTAATGTAGGCTGGATAGACTGGCAATGGTTATTATTATTTTTAAAGGTTTATTCAGTCTTTATTGCAAAGGCAGACTTACAGAGAGAAGAAGAGACAATGAGGAAGATCCTCTGTCTTCTGGTTCACTTCCCAAGTGGCTGCAACAGCCAGAGCTGAGCCGATCTGAAGCCAGGAGCCAGGAGCCTCCTCCAGTTCTCCCACAAAAGGTGCAGGGCCATAAGGCTTTGAGACATCCTCCATAGGACTGCAAACATCAAAAAAGTTTTTACAATGTAACATGGAAAGAAACATATGCAAGAATGTTTTGATAGTCATGGCCTAGTCAGATAACTAATTACAGCCATTTGTGAATAGTAAGACAAACTCATCTCATCCACTAAATTATGAAAGGCCAAGTAGATATCCCTTTAGGTAATTGAAATGCCCATGAAACAGTTCTATCACCAATATTTAAACTATTTAAATTCCCTGTGTATGTAATATCTGACAAAACAACAGTACGTAAATCAATAGATTTTTTGCAAGATTAATAACAAAACGAGTAAAAGATGTGAACAAATTTGAGGAAGAGAAGCAAAACTTTACATGTTACCTGAAGACTAGTGATGGGGCAAGCAAAGGACTGATGCTCCAGGGAAAACGGTAATTATGTAAATTAAAACAGTGGAAACCTGAAAAGACTACGGACTTTCCCAGAGGAGTTCTGTAATGATGGATCCAGGAGACGAAACATTTTATCTTCCCTTCCTTTTTTTGATAAATCTCAGGACCTATGCTGCATGTAACTGAAAATTAGAAGATAAGGAAATCAATTACAACAACATGGCAAGATTAAAGTTTTTTCCTTGGGTAGAGAAAAGTGTGAAACATATAAAAGGCCAAAAAAAATTTAATTCTACTGCAAAGGAAAAAATTAAATCTAATTCTCAACTATCACACTCACAACTCAAGCAGCACAAATACGGGAGAATAATCAGAATGATTTCCCAGAGAGGAGCACGGGGACTCAGGATTCTCTAGGAATACAAAGACAGCTAAGTTCAAAATGCAGAATCCGACAGGCAATGCTCGTGGCTTACCCTTGGAAAGACTGGCAGACAGGTGGATTCTAACACTGGGATCCTATAAGAAATTCGAGTCTTTTCGCAGAGACAGCCCAGAGATCTTGGCATCAGTAACCATGATCCTTTCACAGCTTGCTCAGCACACAGTAGTTTTTGAGTCAGGATGGAAACACAGGTGGCATACAAAAATGGTTAAGAATTAATTTACATCGCCCACCTGGGTGCAATAAAATAATTTCCCTCAAGTGTTACTTGAAGCAGTGGAAATTATTAGTGCCCTCCGGGAAACAATATGTAGCAAGAGCCCTAAAATGTTCATACTCTTTGGCAGAAAATCAGTTTTACTTGGATATTTGAACATATTTACTGTTGATAAAATCTTATTTAGTAAGTAATACTGCCAAAAAAACATTTAAGTGTGACTTTTGAGAAAAAGCACATTTTTCACCCATCTAAGCTAGTTAGGTTGGGATTACAGTGGTTCTGCAAGTATAGCAGGGCTGAGGGAAGGAACCAAAGGGATGTGTGATATTAGAGTAGTGGTTTCCTAAGGCTGGGAAAGCAGGGTGAGCATAAGAGGGAGAGGAGGTTGATCAGTGAGTACCAGCCTATAGTGAGAAGAGAAGAAATGTTCTGGTGTCCTATTGTATGACATGGAAATATGGATAATGATAATCTAATATGCAAAGTCATAAGGGATTTTGAATGCGTTCACCACAAATAAATAATAAATATTTTAATTGCTATTTATGTTTAAACACTAAACATGACACAATATATACATTTGGAAAACATAAAATTGTATCCCATAAGTATGTAGGATTTTTCTGATTAATTAAAATAAAAGAGAAAGCTGAGATCCTGAGCCAGGAAGACAGAATGGTTAGGAAAAATACCAGTGAAGAATGTTGTGACAAACTGACAAAAGGGAAGTGTTTTAGACAACTAACTGAAACCATAGTTTTCTTGCTAAGTGACACATAACATAATGAAGGTGATAGAGCTGAAAGTATGTGAAAGAAGGATGCATTTAGTTGCCAGGGGCCAATAGGAATCAACTTTGTAAGAGGGCTGAACAATTCCTATTGTCAGGGGCCAATAGGAATCAATTTTGTAAGAGGGCTGAACAGTTCATGTTGACTTGGGATCTGGTGGCCTTAGAGAAAGGCCCTTTTGACAGAGAGAGGGGTGAGATTCAATAGTTAAAATCTGCTGGCAGATGAAATTTATATGTAATATACTATGCAAAGCTAAATTTGCTGCCTCTGATTAATTAGGTGATAATTTACTTCACAGAAAATACATAGCATTCCATGCAAAAGGAAAAAAAGGAATTAGGCTCCAACACATTGAGAGGACCCTGATCATAAACAAACACATTAAAGCTGAAGTGGTTATTTTTCTCCCAGAAAGGGTGAGGTCAAGACAAGTATTATGTTTTCTAATTGTGGAAAACTTAGACTTTGGAGGTAGAAAACATCTGTTGTCTAATCTCTACTATGGATATAGGCCAATTATTTGATATATTAAAATCCTTTCTTTAATAACAACAATCAAATGTGCTGTTGTGAGCAGTTAGCAATATTATATACATGAAAACACTTTATAGACTTCTGTCCTTCAAGTAGCTAAGTAACTATATAAACTAAGTGCGCTGTAAATGAATGACTGCTAGGAATTAGTCCTCATCTATGGTATTTTACTGTTATTTACAAAACAAAGTCTCCTGTTCACAGTTTAGAACAGAGAAAACTAAGTAAATTTTGTATCTATTTACATTAGCCTGGAGTTACAGGACACCAAAAATGTTATTAATCTCTTGGCAGCTACTGAATTCTCATATTAAAATTGATGGGCAAGAAGGCACTTCACCATAAGGTCTAAAATAAATTACAGGATCACAGTAAGGCAAACTTTAGCATTTTGCTTAAAGCTGTGTTATAATAGATACAAACAGAATGAAGGACATATATGAAATCCAGAAGGTGTTAAAAGAAGCCTCAGGCTCAGAGTGAAAGTGCAGGGATGAAACTTTGAAAGCCTTGTCATGTTAACTCATAGAAGGGCAGATTACAGTTAATAAATTCCACGTTCCATCTTTAAAGTTCAAGGTTAAATTAAAAACAATTCTTTTGTAATAGCAGTAAAACTTCTGAAATCTGAACAAGCTCTGAAGTCTAGTTAATAAAAATGAACCTATGATGATTTCCTAGGTGTGGCACAGATTTGGACATGTAGGATATTGCAATTAGCGGAAACTACTCAAAGAATATACTTTGAAAAATTTGTACCATCTTCGCCGTTTCTTTGGATATGTAAAATTGCTCTAAAAGAAAACATTTATTTTAGAAATGATGGCTTTAACTTATTCACCATTGCTATAAAAACTCGAAATACAACGTGTACAATAATACAACTAACTTTCCTAATCCTTTTTTATGGTAGGCCTTTAAGTAGCAGATGATTTCAAGTATATAGTAGATTGCGTGTAAGTTACATGCAAATGCTTTGCCATTTTATGTAGAGAACTCGAGCGTGTTCAGATACTAGGTAGCAGTATCCATCTCTTCTCCACACAGAGTACCAGAACACAGAAAGTCAAGCCCACTGTCAAGCTCTCTGATTCACGCATTGTGAGTGCCTTGCTAAGGTGGCATCTGCCAGATTTCTCTATGAAAAAGGAATGCCTTTCTTTCAGAGTAACAGCCATTTCCTGGGCTATTTCCACGGGACTGTGTGAGTGGTCTATTCAACTGTCTTTTTCTGTTGATTTCAAAACTTATTGACGAATCCTCCATGACTTGGTCATTGTTTTCATTTTTAAACCTTAATTTCTAACTTATCACACTTTTTCATATTTTTAGCTGAAATATTTCATGCACAAAACCTTTTGTCTTTCCCCCATTAATTGTTTCATATTAATTCAGTCAACATACTGTAAGTCAATTCTGGCATTATTCCTTTTCATGTTCAAATTCACCCAAATATGGCAATGGGAAATACTCAAGCTCTCCTGTGTTTTTTCAAACATGTTTTCATCACTTTAAAACAGTTTTTTGGTGATAGAATTAGTAATGTCTTTGCCTTCTTGGTACAAAGAAATATTCAAGGTTCTATCTATCTATCTATCTATCTATCTATCTATCTATCTATCTATCTATCTATCCACCTACCTACTTACCCATCTGTCTATTTATGTTAGCCATTTACTGTTTCTCTTCAAAGTTCCTGACTTTTTGTACGGGGTAAGTGACATTTAAATAAATTATATCCAATATGACATGCACAGCTTCTATTAGAGTCATCGCTTCTAATCTGTTTTAGCAAACTGTTTGTGCTTTGAGTTTACACTGATTCTCCTAATTTCTGTCTGTTAACTTGGGATGCCTCCTTTCATTTCTGTGTTTACAAATTGATTCTCACCTACTCCACACTGAAAACCTTTGTTTTTACCCCAAAATACATCCATTAATGTGATTAACACCAACATACATACACATGCTTACAGTGTGGGCATTATTTACACAAACACCAAAAATAAACATAAAAAGTACTAATACAAATTCAGCATATCTTTTTGTATTTTCCACTCTAAAACATAACCAACTGTGTTGAAGAACACCAATATGTTCAAAATTAAACTAAATATGAAAAGAAAAATTAAAAAATGTGTTTATCTCATTCCAACTTTTTACATAGTTTTCAGTCAAAATTCTCATTAATTTTTGGTTTTCATTCCTCTGCATATTATTTGTGGAGCATTATAATATATTATATAATGGGATCCTAGAGACTTACCTTATATTTTTAATATCTGAAGCTAGGACAGGAGCCAGGCACCCTATGGCATAACTCCATCACCGGCAGCAGTTCTGCCCACTACACAACAATGCCAGCTTTTTGGTATTTAAAGTTATTGTAAGATGTTAAGACTTAAATTATTGTAAGATGCTATTGTTTGTTCTCTTATTAACTTAGCAGGCAGTGATGACTCTCTTATGTTTACTTCTTCCATTGTCTAGCAATAACTTAGTTGGAAGCCTGATTTAGAATATGCTTTACAGATTCCATTTCTATTCAGAGATACATTGTACCATTTTAAGTTTATCTTTGAAAGATGACATTGAAGTTCCCAGTGACCAAGCCACAGAGCAAATGTGTACCGAAAGGTCAGCTAAGTGATCTCTCAGACTGAGCTATTCAAAGTGCTATTAATACTGACTCTCATTCAGGGAAGTGTATTCTGCTTTGACTCTTAAAACAATTCTTTCCGAATCTTACAGCTGTTATGGGGTAGAGTGTCTCTTTAATTTATAATCTAATTAGAGCCCTTTTCCTCCAGTGTCTAGGAAAAGCAAGCTGCTCTCCATCTACTGTGTAGAGCTGTTTCACACACTAACATCTCCTACTAAATCTGAAATCTTTCTTTCTTCTGCTAGGTCAAAAGTGCACAGTTTCATTTGCTTTATCTCATAGGGGCTGTTGCCCAAACTTTTCATCAGATCTGATTGTTTTCATTTGAAATAACTCTATTTCATAATTCAGTGTGTTGATCCAATGATGCCAGGAATTTTTCTGCCAACTTTGGAGTTCTATGCAAATCCCCTGAGAGAAGTACTTCCCAGTCTCTTTGTATCATTCTTTTTATTATTATTATTACTATTATTATTTCGTTGTATGACATGGTTTCATAGGTTCTGGGATTCCCCCGACCCCTCCCACTACCCTCCCCCCATGTTGAATTCCTTCATATTGTTACATTAGTACAGATCATAACCAGTCATGATTTCTTTTTTTTTTTAAAAGATTTATTCATTTTTTATTACAGCCGGATATACACAGAGGAGGAGAGACAGAGAGGAAGATCTTCCGTCCGATGATTCACTCCCCAAGTGAGCCGCAGTGGGCCGATGCGCGCCGATCTGAAGCCGGGAACCCGGAACCTCTTCCGGGTCTCCCACGCGGGTGCAGGGTCCCAAATCCTTGGGCCGTCCTCAACCGCTTTCCCAGGCCACAAGCAGGGAGCTGGATGGGAAGTGGAGCTGCCGGGATCAGAACCAGCGCCCATATGGGATCCCGGGGCTTTCAAGGCGAGGACTCCAGCCATCAGGCCACGCCGCCGGGCCCACCAGTCAAGATTTCTTCATTGCAGGCATGGACCATGCAGAGAGTCCAGCATCTCATTGTCCAGACATATTCAACAGTTTCATTGGGAAACCATCCCCGGTCCAAAAGTAGAGCTGGCAGAATGTCATCCCCTCCAATGAAAGGCCACTACACAACTATATATATACTATATATATATACATGTATATATCCTCCAAAAGGCAAGGAAAATAAACTGTGGAGTCCATGGTGCCATGGCATTCAACAAATTTGAACAAGAGTCTATATAAATGTGGTCAAGTATATAAACTTTCAAAATAGTCTTTAGTTGAAAAATAATTATATTCATTTTTATTATTTTCATCTATTTGATAGTTTAAAAAGACACATAAATATTTAATGATCCATAGAGGCTACTACTAAGAAATATCATTTCAATTTTCTGTCTAATGGCCATGCAAGAGTATACCAATCCTGTTTTTATTCCAATGGAATCTGGAACTTTGACAGTACATACATAAATAAAATCTATTTAGAGGAAGAAATTAAAATAAAAATATAAAAAACGAGCTTGTTCATATTATAGATATTGTTTTCATTGTAGCTATTTGGGGTTCTACTTCACAAACAGGGCAGCAATGTTTACTGTTTTCATCATGCTCAAACATCTTAAAGTGAAACATCCACCAGCCGTTTTTCTGAAACATGTCTATTTTATATACAGTTGCAAAGAGCTAAAGCATTTATTAAAATACTTGGTAAAAGTGAATATTTCGCGCTAATGCATCAACAATTCAAAGATTGAATACTAACATAAAAGATATGAGATAAAAATTAAACCCATGGTATGAAAATACCCTAGGACACATAATATTTTTAAAGTTTGATTTATTTAAGAAGCAGGGAGAGATGGAGAGAATACAGAGCTCCCATTTGCTGGTTCATTCTCCAGATGCCTCCAATAGTCAGGGGGCTAAAGCCAGCAGAGGAGAATGCAATCCAAATTTACTAAATGTTTGGCAGGAACTCAACTATTTGAGTCATCATCATTATAGAAGGTGTAGTACTGGGAGGAATCGGAGGCAAGAATGCTAAGCAGGAATGCAGCACCGGCATGAGATGCTGTGGCATCCTAGGAGATCTAGCGAGCTGGTCAGTACACACCTCAGACATCTAATTGTAAAAGCCAGTGCTCAGTGAAGTGACAAATTCAGGGAAACACTCATAAAAGATACCTTGTTATACTTGGAAATAGCTTTGACTTGTATTTTTAAAATAATAAAATCATTTCAAATCGTTTCCTTAAATTTACTTTGAAGAAATCACTGTTTCACTTGGGTCTCAAGCCCTCGATGTAGGTTCATCAATCTTCTAATCAAAATATCCATGCTCACATAAAAATATAAAAATCTCTAATAAAAAAACTAAGAGAGAAAGACAGTCTACCAGATGCGAGCTGAAGCAGGATTGAGAGAATGAAAAATAGGCTTCAATCTGTTGTGTGTACTGGCTTTATTCTATATGTAAGGGTATCCAAAAAATGCTTCTGATGCTAAACCACAAGGCATTTCATAATTGGAAAACATCGGGCCCTTATTAATCAAGCAATTCTTCCTACTGATATATGTAAAGAGTATATTAAATTTCCCTCTAACAAAATTCTGAATCCAAATTTTCCTTTGCAGAGGCACGGAATGTAATATACTATCGTTATTAATGAAAAAAACTACCATAACAATATCATATGCCAAATGCTAAATGCTTCAATAAGTTATTTCATTTCCAGGAAGAAATCATGTGCTCTTTGTTTATAGTTAAGGAAAGAGAGCTGGAAGCAAATCTATTTATGTTAAACCATGTGCAATTACGAACACTTCCACCTACAAAAGCATGAATGTAATATGACTCAATCAAACAGTGAAACATCCAGACCTGCTACTTATGCTAATATGCATCCACAACCTTTAAATCTTTTTGTCAATATTTTCATCTCAAACTACAGCGGATACTTTTAAGGGAAGTAAGCCACACACAGAGAAACAGATATGAGACAGTACAAGCCTGCTGAAATCTTAGCCACACCTTCAAGTAGGTGGCACAAGCATTGCTCACTCCTTTCCTAACTGGTTAAGAGACCACCAATAGGGAACTTTCTACCTACAGGAACTCGCCCAACAAGGAGGAATCAGGGAAGACTTAACAGCCTAACACCCTTCCTCAAACCTTTGGTGTTTCTGCTTCTCTGACTTCCAGAGGCACCCTACCTCCCGGCCTTCCTCGGGCAGTGCCTTTCCCCTTCCTTCTTCCTGGTTACCTGGTCACTTCTCAAATACTTTTCTGTCTCCAACTAGTTTCAGGTGTTTTATATCTATGTTAATCTGAAGAAAGAGCCCACTGGGCTTTTCTGGTAACAAAAGACTATGTATTTCCCCTCATCTGTAAAAATTAAATTGCATTTGTCTGACATAGAACAATCACTACTAGACTTGGAAGGGTTGTTGGGAGGCTGCAGTGGGAGATTGGATAATGGATAACAAATCACAGTTTGACAGAAGGAATAAATTGGTAATGTGATATAGAACAGTATGGTGATTATAGTTCACAGTAGCCTTCTTTTGTGCAAGTATAACAAATGAACTTGAAGATTCAAAGTATAGGACAATAGAAGAAAATGTTAATTATTCTTTATGTCTTTATTGAAAGATCAGATTATTCTACATGAATGTATGCAATTATTACTGATCAAAAATCTTTATAAAATCCTTTACAAACATGAAAATACTAACCAACCTGATTTGATTTTCACACATTAGATCCGTGTGTTGATTCATATACCTCAGTCTATCTCTCAAACAGGTGCAATGAGAATAATAAATTTAAAAATAAAAATTGGAGAGAAGTTAAGAGCCTTTTGTCCCCTGTATTGCGTATGCTTCTAGCTGTATTGCTGTATTCTTCAATATAATATAATTTAATAGTTCTATTTTCTAGAAGATGAACAAAATATTCCAGGATATAGAGAAATCTGTGATTATATTTTAGGGAATCTGCATTTGTACTTCTTAAACTTACATATATTGATACATATATTAGTATGTCCTCATATGGTTTTTCCCTTGTGTCTACATCAACATATAGGAAGCATTTTGGAGAGGTAACCTAGCAATATCTGGTATAATATAGAAAGTTGCATTACCCCTTTTTATAAATGAGGTTTCTGAGCCCTCCTCAGGGTGAAATAACTAACTTGAAATCAAAGACTTAAAAAAAAATGTCAGATCCAAGATTTGAACACTTCAATTTGGCTCCAGAGTATCCACTCTCTTAACCAATCGACATTAAAATTTTACTCGATATAATGACTGTGTCACTTGATACTATGTGACATCAGGTTTTGAACTGATTTTTTTTTTGTAATAGGAGGTATATATTCAAATATTGCCTCCCTTCACATAATTTTCTCTGAGAAAAAGAAAGCACTCTAAAAATTAGCATTTTAATAAAATTCTTGATTTTACTTACAGAGCTGATTTCACAAAATTTTGGACTCTCAGAAAGAGTAATTACTATGTTGTGAATTGACAAATAGGTAATGAAATGTTTCATCGGTGCTAATAATTATTGTGTGTTTTCTCACATAGGGAAAAAAAGAAAGAAAACCAAACTAGCCATTGGAGTACTGTCATTGCAGTGCAGTAGATTAAGTTGCCACTTAGGTCTAGCTGCCTAGCTTCTAATCCAGTTTCCTGCTAATTCACCTAGGAACACAGCACATGATGTATAAAGAGCATGGCTCCCTGCCACCGTGTAACAGATCTGGATGGAGTTCCTGGCTCCTGGTTTCAGCCTACCCCAGCCATAGTGGTTGTAGTAGCCATTTACAGAATGAAACACTAGGTAGTAGTTCTCTCTCTTGTTTCCTTTCTCTCTGTTTTTCCTTGCCTCTCTGATGCACTGTTTTTCACGTGAATAGCAAAAAAGTAATTTCCAAAAATGTAAAAGTTTTAAAATATAAAAAGTACTGAATATGTATGTATTGTAACCAACAGTATTTGTTACACTGTTGCAGCAGCAAAGCTTAAAAATAAGTTATAGATGAAAAGGACTTTATTGGTGCTAAATTGACTTCTAGATGATGAATAAGATATTCCGAGGGCAAAATTGCTTAATAGTAGATAATTCAACTTAAATTAATACAAGTGTAAGGCATTAAAACATGAAGGTCATCAATTTTTTATACAAAGCACTTTTCAACTAAAGTTTAAGGTTTTAAGTACTATTTCTTTATAGTTTTTAATACAAGATCTTATTTCTTGTAAATGCTGTGAAGTAATTTCTTCACACTCAGACTTTATTACTTGCCTTATTTTAGCACTGTGAAAAATGGTGGCAAAAACTGTCTTGACGCCGTATGATTTTCAGATTTGCATATTCCCATAATAAGGGCAATAAGCATATTTAAATGTCATCCACTATAATTTCTTAATTCTTATCAGCATACATTCAGTTTATGTAGAGCACTTAGTTTTTTCAATCCAATTACTTTAACAACAATTATTTAATCCTTATTTAGAAATTAGTTTTATTGCTAGTTTTCTGTTACTTAAGTGGTAATTATCTGAGGGTAGAATTGCTGTTCACTAGGAATGACAAGTGTGTATGTGTTGTATATACAAACACACACACATACATATATGCACATATATACATGACCTTGGGTTTTATCTGAAGGTCACATTGAGGATAAAACACATTTAATATTTTTCAGATGTGCAGAGACCTAAGAGCATTTTTATAGTTACAATAATTACTCTTTCCAACCTTGACCCACAAAGCAGATCTATTTTTGTTATGTGTGTTTTTGTTTTTAACCTTGCAAAGTAGATCCTCATTTTAAAAAGAAAGTTGTGGTGTATTCAGTTTTAGTATTTAATCATCAGTAAATTGAAGTGCTGGACTAAACGAAATACCAAAAACTCTATAATTTTTTCTCTTGTATAAAAATGATACCTGTGAGGCTTTTGTTGGGATTGTCATAGAAAGTGTACAACAGAAGTCAACAGCAATTACCATACATAGATATATTTAAAATTCTTAAGCCCTGACCAAGTGCACGTTGCTTTTCAGCATTAGGTCTGCTCCACAACATGCAGATCTACTGCTGTCAATTCCTTCTGCCATGACGGCCCAGGATTTGCTCTCACTTACAGTTCATTGCTTTTGCCTTATGCATTGTTGCTACTCTTTCTAATCAGGATTGTTTACTCTGGCCTTGCGACATTCATATGGTATTACTTACCACACTTAAATAAAATAAGGACACTTACAGTAAAGTGTTCTTTTATTATTTAAATTTAAATGAGATTTTAAAATGTTTCATCTTTCTGCTGTAGTATTTTAATGCTGTCTAGCTATGATTAATGATCTATTTTGATCCTTTGGGTTTATTCATAATTTCTTGTTTATTTCATACAGCATAATACAGTATTTTCTTAAATATAATAAGAGCATTATTCTTACAGGTATCTAAGAAACCAGTAAATTACTTCTTATGTTTAAAGTATTTTGAATTTCTCACCATATTAGTAGGGAAATAAAACCCAAAATATGAAAGCATTCCAAGAGTTTCATGTTTTTTAAATTGTCAAAAGATAATAAAGCATTTTCAAACAGTGAGAATTTCTCCTTCTTCAACCTTGATAATGGTATATTATGAATAAAAAACTCCTTGACATACTTTCGGCTGCTTCATCTCCCAGCTTTCCTTTCCTTAGCTCAGATTTTTATACCTTCTTACTTTAGAGGACCTGATAGAAAGTAAGTTAGCACTCTAATGCAGGGTAACAAGGGACTTTGTCGCCCTGGTGAAGTCAGGCACCTTGAGCTGGGAAAACTTTCTGGACCAATAGAGATGAGCTCATTCAATGACAAGGACTCTTTCCCTTTGTTCTTGTTTATTAATGTTCATTTTTCAGTTTACAGTCTCTTAGGCTCAGGGATTTCCCCTTCAACTCTCTCCATTTCCAACCCCTGAGATTCTCCCCAATATTATTATAATAGCATGGTTCTTTAAAAATATTCACAAGCTCATCAATATTCCATTTAAATGTATCATGACATTGTAGGTATAGATCATGGTGGAAAATCCAGCATGCTATTGTCAAGATATGTTTAACAGATGCAGTGAGAATCTATCTACTATTCAGGAGAGATGTATTCTGCACTCAGTAAGCTAGTTTCCCTTACACGTCTTTTTTCTAGATGAATGTACATATATACATATTTATCTATACGTCTATTGATCTTGTTTTATGGCTAGTATTCAATATGAAACCATTAGATTGTTTAAAGAAGAAGTAAGAAAGTCTGACATTTAATTAAGAAAAGAAGTTCAGTAAACACAGTTGCACAAATGAGTCTGACTTCGGATTTCACAAAAATAGAACCTTAATATGTGATGGTGTGGGCCCAGCACAGTAGCCTAGCAGTTAAAGTCCTCGCCTTGAACGTGCCAGGATCCAATATGAGAACTGGTTCTAATTCCAGCAGACCTGCTTCCTATCCAGTTCCCTCTTTGTGGCCTGGGAAAACAGTCGAGGATGGCCCAAATCCTTGGGATCCTGCACTTGCATGGGAAACCTGGAAAAGGTTCCTGGCTCCTAGCTTCAGATTGGCAGAGCTCCAGCTGTTGTGGCCGCTTGGCGAATGAATCAATGGACAGAAGATCTTCCTTTCTCTCTCTCCTCCTCTCTGCATATCTGACTTTGCGATAAAAATTTTAAAAATCTTTAAAAAATACGTGATGGCATTAAGTGTTATGAGTGGATCAGACCCAGTAAAGGATTAGATAAATATGCTAAATATTGCATGCATATAAACTTAGATAGACATTAGATAGACATAGACATTGGCATAGAATAAACATGTATAAATACAGATGTAAAGTAGACATGAGATTTACAAGAAAATTTTCAGTTTTCAAACTGCAAAATACGATACTTCCTTCAGCCATACAATGTCTTACAGGTGTGAGGGTCTGCATTTATAATGGTGGTAGTCTTATATAGAAAATGAAAATTTTCTGTTACCTCCTGATAGTTGCAGTTATTACAGTATTTTAGAACAATACCTTAGGTGTTTTCAGTGACATTGTTATAAAAACAAAAAAGCCTACTGTGCTGGAAATCATTTGAAAGGATAGCACATTCCATTATGTGCAGTATATAATCTTAAAAATGGCCATGAATTATGATGCCATTGATTGATGTGTTTATTATAAAATACCTTTCTTTTAGAGTGTATCCAGCTTACTCACATAAAAATTGCGTTGTAAATCAATACGCCATGTTACACTGAAAGGAAGTGTATGTTTCATATTTACTATGTCAAAAGATTGACCTATACCATTAATACTTCCACAGACACATTTATAATGTTAGCACAACAACATGACTATCTAGTTATACATTTCTTGAAATTGATCCTGTCATTGGACTGAGATTGTGGTGTAGTAGGCAAAGCTTCTACTTTCAACACCGTCATCCCATTGGGTACTAACTCAAATCTCATCTTGTTCTAAATGCCTGTCTATGCTCCCTCTCTCTCTCTCTTTCTCTCTCTCCTTGTGTGTCTCTGAATCTCATATAAAAATTGATGTTTTTCAAAAGAAGTGACAAATCTAAAATAAGACATTAGCAAGTATATAAATTGCAGAGCAGAAAAATAACAAATGAAAAGGCAACAATAAATTTTAAGTGATGTTTGGAAAAAGAGGAGAGTGGGGAAGATATAAAACAGAAAGTCCATGTATATATTTGAGATGTCTCCAGGTTTCAGAAACCAACAAAATCTCAAAAATCCATGATCCCCCTTGAACTCTGTGCAAGATGAATACAAGAACATATCCAGATACTTTGGTTTCTGTCAAAAACAAGATCAACAAGGAAGGAAATGTAGGGGATGAATATTCAAAATCTTTGGAGTTAAGGAAACCCTGAAAACCCAGAATTTATATTTAGCAAGAGTAAAAGTAGTGCTGAAATAAAAATATGCGTGCACTTTAATATTTTTAAATGCTGAGAAAACTTATCCACACCAGGTTGACTTAGCAAGACACACTAGCTGCATCTCTGTAATAAGGAAAATTTAAATAGATTGGAAACGTAGGTCTACTGAAAAGCTGGAAAACATTGGCAATGTGAGTAAATAAGAAAGATTAGTTCCTTCCTTTGAAATTATTTTAAAGCTCAGGGAGAAAGTAAATGTACATATATTATTATAAGGCTCCTAGGTTATTATGTGAAGAATTATGATGCTAGCCAAAAGAGAGTGTCCTAAACTTGTTGTATTCCTTAAATAACTACTAAACAAAGTGGACAGTTATAGCTAAAATATATGACAAATAATAAGATGTACCATGTCAATAAATTATTGAACCAAACGAGGTAAGCAATAAATGACAGATAAAAATAGTAGAAAGAGTAGGAAGAAAATAAAACTCCAGGTGTAGACTTAAAATTGATTACACCATTATATTAAAGGTAAGAGGACTGAAAAAACTCAAGAGGCAGAGCTTGTCAAGCTTCATTATAAAGCAAGATTCAGATACGTAGTTACTAGAGAGCATGCGTTTTAAATAAACAAAGTGTTACTAATACTAAGCATATGAAAGTGGCATGCTTATGTTAAATATGACAAAGAAGACTCCAAAGAAAGGGGCATTGTCATAAATAAGGCTTAGTGCATAGTGGTAAAAACAGTGTTTGGGCCAAATAAATACATTTAAAATGCCTGGTACCGACTTCAAATTTTACAAAGTTGAGTTTTGCGTACCATCTCTTAGTGATGATCATACAAAAGTCGATAAAATGGTATTAGAAGGATTACTGCACAGTATGTTAAGTTGTACTTGGGAAGCACACATATATTAGTGTCAGCTCCTCTGTTTCTGATTCAACTACATGCTATACAGGGATTGCAGCAGATAGTGACCCAAGTGCTTAGGTTCCCCAGACGAATGTGTGAAAGTCGCTTGGGTTCCAGGTTCCTGAGCTTAGCTTATACCACTCCTTGCTTTTGTGGGCATTGGGAAGTAATTAGTAAATGGAAACTGTCACCTCTACCATCACCCTGAACTCTTGACTTTCAAATAATAACTAATTTTTTGTTAAAATTTGTTTATTTTTATTGCAAAGTCAGATATACAGAAAGAAGGGGAGAGACAGGAAGAGCTTGTGTCTGATGGTTCACTCCCCAAGTGACCACAACAGCCAGTGCTGCACTGATCCGAAGTCAGGAGCCAGGAACCTCCTCCAGGTCTCCCACACAGGTCAAGGGTCCCTAGGCTTTGTGTTGTCCTCTACTGCTTGCTTTCCCAGGCCACAAGCAGGGAGCTGGGTGGAAAGTGGAGCTGCCAGGATTAGAACTGGCGCCCATATGGGATCCTGAGTGCGTTCAAGGCGAGGACTTTAGCCGCTAAGCCACCGTGCCAGGCCCCCAAAAATAACTCTTAAAAGTGAGCCTGGGAAGGCAACACATGATGGCCTACGTACTTAAGTCCTTACCAGGCTTTTGGGAGCTTGAAAGGAGTTCAGACCCTTGGCTCTTGCTTAGCTCAGCCCTCATTGTTTTCTTCAATCAGGGGGAAAAAAGCAGCAAATGGAACATATTTCTCTCTCTCTTTTTCTCTCCCTGCACATTGTGTGTGTGTGTGTGTGTGTGTGTGTGTGTGTGTTTGTGTGTCTGTGTCTGTGTCTGCCTTGCAAATAAAGATAAATAAAGATAAATGGGAAAATGTATTATCTAATTAGATTTAATTTATATTTTTAGAATTCTGTGCCAATTACAGATCAATATCCATTAAGGATAACATTTTACACCAAAAACTAATTTACCAGTGTATTTTGAATATTATCTAATGAAGAGCATATTCTCTCACCACAATGGAACTAACATAAAAAATCAGTCTGGCGAGAACACATTCAAATACAGCCAGTCACTGTTATTTACTGCATTAGCCGGATTACACATAAATTATATAATCTGAAAGGATAGGGAAAACGTATTTCACGTAATCCAATATCCTAATGATCAAAACACGAGATATTTTCAGAATCTTGGAAATAACAAGAGAATTTCCTCAATCTAAAATAAGGCACATACAACAAAACTCTTCACCTAGTTCCATGCTTAGTAGTATATTGAATAGCTCCCCTCTGAGGAAGAAGAAGGCTCAGATAATTTGTTCTTTTCAGTACCTACTGGATATCCAAATAATACAATAATCCAGGGCAATCGGGAATGGGGACTGACTCTATTATTAGAAAGACAAAATAAGATAAGCTCGTTTTAAATGACATTTTTAAATGATGTATTTTATTTTTTATTGGAATGGTAGATTTACAGAGAGAGGAAGTTACAGAGATGAAGATCTTCCATCCGCTGGCTCACTCCCCAAGTGGCTGCAAAGGCCATAACTGGGCTATCCAAAGCCAGGAGTAAGGAGCTTATTCCAGGCATGCCACTTGGGCCCAGGGTCTCCCACACGGGTGCAGGACCCAGGGCTTTGGGCCATCCTTTACTGCTTTCCCAGGCCACAAGCAGGGAGCTGAAATGGAAATGAAGCAGCCAGGATGTGAATGGGCACACATATGGGATCTTGGCACTTGCAAGGCAAGAATTTAACAGCTGAGCCATCGTGCTAGGTCCAGAAAACATTTTAAAAATGTGAAAGGAAACTGACAAAAAAAATAAATAAAAACTCAAATATGGTTTTAAAGTTAAAAGTGAATATTTTAAAAAGTCAATACTATTGAGAACACTAGTAAAATTTGGAAAAATAAAACTCTAAAATTTCACTTACAGACTGCTGGTTTGTGGTCCAGCTTATAAAAGCATGGGTGTCATCACTCTCATCCTCACAGGAAGAAAAAGCGGATTGAACTGAACATCAGATGAATAAACCACAGCTTTCCAAGAGCAGAGGCCCACAGATGGAGCCAGTATCTGTGGGGACGCTTCCAAATGAATCAACAAATGGCTGGTGGTTCACCAAGGACAAACGCGAGGACTCTCAGCAGAGAAGAAAATATATATAGTATTTATGTAAAATAAAAATAAAACAAATACAATGAAATATGAAAAATAGTCAAAAGAAAGCAAAATGAGGTGAAAATGTTCAATAATTACAAGATAATAGTATTAGTCTTCAAGAAGAATTAAGTAAAAATCACAGTTAGATATTTTTTAGAATATCCCACTCAAAATTGATAATATACCAAATATATGGTGCTCAAATATCAAATTTTGATAATGATGCGAAGTTTGAATGTACCTTTCTTAAAAACTGAAATGACAAAATTTTTCTTGGGAGCATTTTTGTGCAAATTTATAATCTGTATTTAGAAATATCCACTGCATGATCGAGCAATTTCTTCCCTAGGTGTTTATAAACACAAAGAAAAGCAAACATGTGCAAAATAACTTTTGTAAGTTCAAAAAATTTGTAGTAGCTTTTTCATAAATATTAAAACCTGAAAGCAATTGAAATGCTCAGAAAGAGGTAAGTGGCACAGTGGCATTACAGATATACTAGAATCATATTATAAAAATCTTCAGGAATCTCAAACATTATTTTGAAAATATTTTGAGTGAAGAGATGAGACATAAAGCGTATTCACAGGGTGTGAGACCACCATCACAATCATCATCAGACTTGAGAAGCAGCCATTAGCTTCATGTGAATGGGAGGGAAATTTGATAAGCACATATGGACTGATTTTAAATATTTCATTTCTACAGATGCAGAAAACAATAGAAAGGCATGTGAGAAGAGATCTGGAGTCAAGGAAAGTCATTTTGTTTTCAAATTACTATCAAAGGTAAGCATATTTGATGATTGAGAGGAAAGAATTGTTATAAATCGTATAGAGTACAAGGCCAATTTCTAATGCATGATATAGAAAATCAAGCGATACAATCACAGCCATAATAATTATCTTTACATAAAGGATGGATGTGTCTTTCGTTATCACTAAAGGAAAGAAAGAATATGCCTTGTATTCCTTTTTGTGATGATATGAAAAGTGCATCCATCCAATAAACATTTGTTGTCAATAACTGGAGAGTTGGTGACCAAATACAAGAGATGTGCAATTGTCATTTGGCAATGGTGAGAACAGAGGATATATACATTAATCTCTGTGTTGGTGTGATTCCTCATCAGGATGGTTCCATATCTATCATGCAGCAATGGCAATGATAGGCAGTAAAATGCGCCAGTATTCGAGTTTCACCAATTGAGATAGGAAAAGGACAACAGGTAAGTCACTTTGGCGTAATGGGAAGAAAACAATTGACATGACAGAAGACACAGGTATGAGGTGCTGAAAGATATAATATGACTCTACAAACAAGATCAATACAACCATGAAAAGAGGCTGTATTTTGAAAGAAGTCTTATCTTCTGAAGAGTAAATCAAAAATTGTAAAATTTTTCCCTCCAGTCTTTTCATGCCAGTAAATTAACATAGTAAGATTGGAATATGAACAGATGGTCCCTGGAGCTACCCATTCTTTTTCTAAAGCAGATGATGGTTTCCCAAAGGACAAACGTTAAGTTACCAACAATGGTAATGTTTGATCCTTTTAGGTTTTGCAAGCATTACTGTAGCTTTTATCCACAGAAACATCCATCACATCAGTATAGCAACTCATAAATTTTGTAAATCGTTTGCCCGCCATCTGGAATTCTATAACTTTAGGAGAAATAAAAGATTTGCTTTAATTCTATAGCTTTGGCAGGATTAATATACAGAGGAGTTTCAGAAGAAATATCTCAGTTTTTCAAAAGTAACAGTAAAATACATCTGTTTATCACAGACACTAAACAGTAAAGACATTCAGTAGTACCAGCTATACATCTTTATAATGTATATGTATCTACGCATATAATATATATAAATAACAAATTTTCCTCAGTAGTTTTTACTTTGATATGGCACAATAACAAGTGATAGCTCATTAGATCACTGCTGAGTTTTTTTAAATTAATTTCCTTCTCCATTTCTCTAACATGGGTTATACACCACCACCATTATGTACATTTGGTTCTGTTAATCATCCAAGCCAAATTGTGACAATTGTCTTGCCATTCTAAATAATTTAAACTCCTAAAGAGATCTTCTCTTCATTTGTTATTTTGACTAGAGCAGACAGAAGTATGTTCTTTTTTTATTCCATGGGTAAGCAACATTCTTTTTGCATAGTGATCCCAGAAACTAGTTTAGGAGTATTATTTTTGAGTGCTTGTATGCACAGAAATGGATGCTTCAGAATTCATTAAATGTATCATCTCAGAGCACATGAAAATAAAAAGAAAGATATATTTGAGTACAAATATATGTTACTATTCATATTTGTAGAATGAAGTCTAATTTGATTTTTTTAGGTAGGCAGAGATATGAAAACACTGATAATTTAGAAGGTATATTTACATTGTTTAAAAAATATATGCCATTTTGTTATTTCAAAATCCCCTAGATGCAAATAAAATTTTTAAAGATTGACAAGGTTAGAAATGAACAAAAACTTAAACTCAGCAGGCTCATGAAATATAAGAGTTTTTTGTAAGACATTCTGCTTATTAAGTAATTGGCCAGTCTTTTGAAAGGATCATAAGAGTCCACAGAAAAAAATACATATAGCAAAATGGTAATAACATATGAGCAGATGAGGAACACTCATTACATAAAATATAAGCCAGAGAGAAGCCTATGTATACTATGAGTTGCACACTGTCTAATAGCCAAATGAAAACCAAAACATAATCAATAGATGTATGCTTTTGAATGGAGGAAGAAGTATCCAGGAAAGAACTCCCCTCAATAATTGCCTAAAAATTAAATCATAACATGTGGGTCTGATAATGAGAATGATGTACTGGACAAGGTTTATGATATCTTTATAACAAATGCACGAATCTCTATATTTTGAAGTATCAATGTTTAAAGTCCAGTGAAAATATTAAATATTAAAATTTATCTTATTAGAATTCATTATACAAAGCATAAATGACACGCTGTCATAGCACATAGCCTTTAAATGCTGTGTGAAGTCATAAGGATAGAATCGTTTGTACTATTATGTGTTAGTGTTAAAACAGATACCCATTCACTTATTTTATGTAAAATCATTATCAAAGAACCCATGCCTTAAATGTATTCTGACTTATCACACATCCACGATTTTACCTATAATGAGGAGAGAGAAAAAGTGAGAAAAAAAGAAAGGAAGTGGGATTGATCTTCTATCTCCCCAAATGATTGCAATGATTGAGGCTGGGCCAGGATGAAATCCACGGCCTGTGACTCCCTCCAGATCTCCCACAGAGGTGATAGAGTTAGATGTATTTGGGATTTGTTCTACTGCTTTCCCAGGTTTGTTTGCAGAAACCTTAACTAAAGTGAGGAAGTTAGTATTCAAACAGGTGTCAAATGAGAAATGAGTGTCACACGAAGCAGCTTAACAAGCTGCACTGCAACATCTGGCTCCTGTGCTGTCAATGCTTACAACTTCGATCACCTCCACAAGAGAGCCTTTGTGAAGAAATCAAGTTAACTATCACTTACTCTTTGCTCTTCACCAGTAATCAGTGTCCTGTGTGGATGTGACCCCTAAAGAAAACTTTTTCTCTTTTATAGAACTTTTTGCATCACATTGAAATTATTTTCATGTTGGTTTAGTTTATCAAAAGCAGAACTATTGTATCACTTGAGACTGTGATACCATAAATACTTTTGAGTGAAATAATTGTAGGAAGGAACAAATTGTTCTTATAAGGTTAGAAAGAATCTACAGCATAAATCTCCACTGAGTCTTAATAATTCCTCAAACTACATGAAAACAGTTTATGTGTTGTTAAGGTACGTTTGTAGCCTTGATCAGTTCCAAAATAATTCATGACTATGATATAAAATATAATACTTTACATTTTTACTTTAATTAATTTTCAAGTTATTCATTTTACGTCTCTTCCAATAGACTTTTCCCCCTAAGTTTGTAATTATTATACACACAATCTGAGAAATACTCGCATAAATCATGGGAAATTCACTTTTTTTTACAGTGTTTCCTGGTACCTGTTGACCATGTAAAACAATATCACAGCTTCATATCATACACCTGACATTTATTGGTTGTTGCTAAAAATCCAACTGACAGTAAGGTTGGGTCAATTTTCCCTAAATGGATTTACAGAATATAATCACCTCTGCATATCCCTATCCTGCAAATGATTTGGGAATCAGTAGAGGGAAGGGCTTACAAAAATAAGAACTTAAGACAATTTGTATGAACAATAACATGTTTGGGACTGGTGCAATGATTCAACAGGCTAATTCTCTACCTCCAACTACTGGGATCTCATGCAGGCAGCGATTCATGTCCTGGCTGCTCCATTTACCATCCAGCTCCCTGCTTGTGGCCTAGAAAGCAGTAAAGGATGCAAAGTCTTGAGTCCCAAAGCCAGGGAGAACTGGTTGAAGCTCCTGGCTTCTTCTGCTTTGGGAAGTAAACCAGTGAATGCAAGATGTTTCTCTCTGTTTCTCCTTCTCTTTCTAAACCTGCCTTTTCAATGCAAATAAAGTAAATCTAAAAAATTATTTTAATAACACTTTTATAAAGCTTTTTGTACTTATTTGAAAGTCAGAGTTATAAATACAAGAAGAGAAGAAAAAGAGAAAAAAACCACTGGTCCACTTTCAGCTGCTGGTTCACCTTGCAAATGATTGCAATGGGCAGATCTGCACCAACCTCACCAAGTCATCTATAGGGATGAAAGCTGCCTAAGTACTTAGCTCATCATCTTTAGCCTTTTTAGATGCATTAGTAGGGATCTGAATACGAGCTCAAATGGAACTTACATGGGATGCTAGCTTCACAGATAGTGGTCTAACTCATTGTGTTACAATGCAGGCTCTGATTTATCAAACTTCTAACATATGAATTTAGATTAAACAGCATTAAGTTAATTTGAATTATATGATTCATTGTGCTTCTATAATACATTGATACAAGTTAAAATATTATAGATTGATTCAAAAAAGTTAGCTCAAATTATAGTTGTAACAAGTTAATATATACCAATATTCTAAGATACGAGAAGGCAAACATATATTGACCATTCTGAATTTCCCATATATGCAATATTTTCTGAAAAAGATGATAAATTACTCCTCTACTATCTCCGGGTTTGTGTAAGAACACTGAAATAAAATAGATGAAGAGGATTAAGCATACAAATTTACTTAGCATTATTTATGTGTACATGGAAGTGTTCAACGGAAAAATGAAGACGCAATGAAACAATTAGCTTCAACATTTTTAAAGATCTATTATATGTGGAAAAATTATAGAGAAAACAAGAGAGACAAAAAGAGTGCTTCCATCTGCTGGTTCATTCCCCATATGGATACAAAGACTGCAGCTGAGCCAATCCAGAAAGAGGAGCCAGGAGCTTCTTCTGGGCTTCCTTCATGGGTGCAAAAACCAAAGGACTTTAGCCATTGTCTTCCACTTACGCAGGCCGTCAGCAGGGAACTGTAGTGGAAGTGAGTAGCCAGGACACACACCAGCACTCAGGCCTGCTATGCTGCTGAACTGGCCTGGTTTAACTCTTGCTCTTGTGTGCTAGTTTATTTGTTTGTTGTTGTTGTTGTTGTTTTGGTTCCGTGTACAAACACAATCATGGGACACTTGTCTTATTTCACTCAACAAGAAGTTGACTATGTAGTTGTGGCTACCAAAACCTAAGCAAAGCTGAGGCAGGAGTATAGAAAGATGATGTCTTGGTTCCACGCTATACAGATAAAAAGTTCTGGTGTTCAATTGCACGTGAAAGTATATAATGATAATGGCCTGTGTAATTTTGTGTGAGAAGAATATAAGATTTTTTTATGTTTTGCTTTAAAAATGGTATCACTTGGAAGAAATGGATATGTTTAGATACATTAAGCATTATACAGTTTCTCCATGTATTGAAATATCCCATGGATAGTTCATGGATGAAATATCCCACATATGTAAGCAGGATTTCTATGCATCAATTGAAATTTTGTAATTGAAAGTTTGGTTAAGGATCGTCTTTTACAATAATAATGGATGCAAATGGAGACTAACATGATTAGTGAAATAAGCAACACCCACAAAAGCATGTTTTCTTTGATATGTGGCAGCAAATGCAGAGAATGCTTGAAGAAAAGCCAAGACCAGAAAAAGTAATGTATATTAGTAAAATTGACATCTTGAAATTTCATCATTGTTTTTAGCCATTGTCTTTATTCCTGTGGAACAGTATCCTTCCCGTTTTCCGCTTGCTAAATTCTTTACTTAGTGAAGGATTAAGTCTGAGACTATAAAGAAAATTGCAAATATGTTTACAAAAATAAAAAGTAAAACAATGGGGCCCGGCAGCGTGGCCTAGCGGCTAAAGTCCTCACCTTGCACGCACCCAGGATCCCATATGGGCGCCGGTTCTAGTCCCAGCAGCTCCACTTCCCATCCAGCTCCCTGTTTGTGGCCTGGGAAGGCAGTCGAGGACGGCCCAAGACTTTGGAACCCTGCACCCGCATGGGAGACCCTGGAAGAGGTTCCTGGTTCCCAGCTTTGGATCAGCGCAGCACTGGCCGTTGCGGTCACTTGGGGAGTGAATCATCGGAGGGAAGATCTTCCTCTCTGTCTCTCCTCCTTTCTGTATATCTGACTTTGTAATGAAAATAAATAAAGATCTTAAAAAAAAAAAGTAAAAGAATAGAGGGAAGAAATACAGAGGGAGAGGAAGTGGGTGGAAAATATGATTAAATGCCTAAAATTGTACATAGGTCATACATTAAATTTGTTGCCTTTGTATAAATATTTTAAATTATTATACAGTTGCAAAAAGGACTGGCACCTGTGGAAAACTGATCAGAGAGAGAACATAATAGCTATCCTAGCAAGGTCTATTTGTATAGATTGCCTTTGCTTTGACTTCCTTTGTCTGGTGAAAAGAATGTTTCTTGTTTCCTGAAATAGAGGGCATCTTTCATTTGAGGATTTCATTTCTTGCTTTCAGGAAGAAAAGAAGTGGTCAGAATGTCATTCTTGTGTCTGCTACTTTTCAAGTACCTTTAGTTCAAAATAATCAATATGTCAAAGTGGCATTTGTTAGGGATGTCTGTGCTAAATCCATATCTCCAATCTACACAAGTGCTTATGAGCAACATGGTAGCATAGACATGAATTCAACAGAAGAGAAGCAGAGATCCAATTGAAAAACCTTTATTTACTTGTGTGACCTTTTGTCAAAAACAGAGGCACTCGAGTTTTACAAACTGTTGTCACTACTTGAAGGATTACATTGAGCTCACATCCAAAAAGAGATTTTCTTCAATGCTATTCTTCTCCTATCTCCTTTGTATGTCCGATTCTGTTATTCTGATGTAAATAAAATGAGTTATCAATATTTGTGAATTTATTTCTCTACTCAAAACACATTTCAAATATCAAAAATTTTGGCAGGACATAAATGATTTGAAATAAAAATGCTAATTGACTGAATTTGGGAAATTTCCTAATAGCTAGTCTATACGATTCAATCTCATGATCACTACTTCTACTGACATAACTACAAGCACCAAGAAACTGAACAAATAACACTAAGTTGCCAAAACATATGAAGATACCTCATATCTTTACATATCTGAAAAGACTGTTCAGATAACAGGAAATTCACCAGACAGAAAGCAAGACAGTAGCTTTTACAGTATGTTTCACTTTTTTATGCACCTACACAAAGTTAGGGCTGGATATGTTTGTGATTTACACTTGGTTTTTGCTCTGCTTCTTCATTGAGTTATTCGCTATTCTGTTACTTCAAGTTATATGTACTATGAGTACTCATGTTTCTGAACCAGCATATGATTATGAATGAATACTAGTGGAAAGGTAAAAGAAAATTATATTAAAGTACATTAATATAAAGTTCATAAGTGCAAAATAAAAACTCTTACTTGAAACATTTAATATGATAACACTATGATACTAATAAATGATTTATACTACAGACTCAAAAAATATGTATTATAAATTGCTTACTTTCAGCTCTATTTTTTATATCTACATTGGAGCTTTTTAAGCTCAGTATCCCAACATGTTAGTAATGAGAAGAATATTTTTAAGCAGCAGAAAATATGTGAGCAATGTGCAGAAGGAACAGGAATCTAAAAACAAATAATCCTTTCTTGGGAAAAAAAAAGTTGCAGAATTAAAAAAAAAAAACAGAAAAAGCAGTGTTCAGATTAAAGGGTGCTTTGAGCGTTAGGAGAACGTTTAATTTTATTTTGCCATTTAAAATTTATCCAAAGTATAGATTGTACAGACAATGAATGGACATTTTAAAGTGGGTTCTGGAAGGTTTTTTGTAGCTGTTTTATTTGGAAATTATTTGAAAGGATTAGATAGCAGAAAGTTCAGATTCTAGGAAAGGTCTTCCAATAATCAAACAGAAGATTAGACCTCTAATTATGGGCATATTTGTGGAAACGGAAAAGAGAACACACACATGAAAGACATTTGTGGCAAGGAAATTAGTCATTTCATTGATATTTCCCTTTATTGCAGACTTTACTTTGATAATCAGCTAGAAGATACTTTCAATATGGCTTCTCAACGGCCCCCATCCATTTAAGATTTTAATCAGGCAGTTATTGCCTAGTAATAAAATGACATTTAATGTTATAATGATGGGTCTTTCAAAGAGCTCTCATCAATGATTGAGCGGATGCTCAGTAATGAGCTGATCTTCATTTAACACACTGTGCTTAGTTTAATGAACTTAAATTTAATTTTTGCCAGAGCAGGGAGCTGTAAATCACAGCCATGCCATTGTGTCCTGATTCAAACAGTTTGTAACACTCTTCCACTAATGTGCATTGCAGACATAATCTTGGGTGAGCTTTTGGGGAATTTGTCCAATTTTGTCTAACTTGATAATAACCTTGTTGACTCAATATTTATATCATCAGCTCTTCATTGAACCAACAACAGTTAGACACGATAAATCATGCTGCCACCAATCTTTAGGTTCATGAGGATGACTTCTGAAAAATAATTGAAAACTATAATTTGTGTCATATTATTAATGTGAATGCATGACCTTTAGTCATAATTTAATATGAAAATAACTTCAATGCTATTTCTGAATATAACTATCACTGTAGTCCATGTTCCAATATCACTTCAATATTTGCTACTTTAATTGGCAATGCAATATTTTGATTTTTAAACATTTCCTCAGTATATTTAATTTGCAGTTTCCTGGCACATGTAGCACAACAGTGAAAAAATATCAGTCATATAACCTATAATAAATATTGTTATGTATACTTTTCCCTTCAAGATAATTTAAAATAATAATTCATTATAAAACAAATTATTTGGCACTGAATTTAGCAATTCAATTTATTTAGTTGAATAGAGAATTTTAACTCCTTTTTTTTTTTTTAAAATGGAGATAGCTGTAAATGTATATTTATAAATTGGAACTGAATAATTTCCAAAGTACTAGCCTTTCCAAAGAAAGGAATGTTCACTCAGATTTCTCAACAATTCTTTAAAGAACTCCTCTCTCTCCGTTTAAATATTCTAGATTCACACAGACTATTTCGTTTGAGCCAAGGACTTAAATACAAGCTGACTTACATGAGTAAGAAAATCGAAGTTATAATAAGGAACCTAAAATAAAAAAAAGGTGTTTTAATTTCTTTTAGCTCTTGAGGAACATTGCTGTAGCAATTAGATTTAACTTTAAAAAACTACCTTCTGTGAAAACACAGCCACTACATTTTATGAAGATAATGTGACAACTTAAGACGAGCCCAACTTTCTGCAGTAGGAAAGTCATGATTATCACATAAGTGAAATACTTTCTAAATTTAATTCAGTTCTTTCCCCAATAAAAGCAAAAATTGTTTTAAAATATAAATCTGAGTTATAAATTACTATATTAACTAGTGCCTTTTCAACTCCTGAATTAAATTTACTTGAGACTAAAGTTAATTATAGCTCTGGCAACAGATTTTACAATAAAAAGGTGAAAACTATTGAAATATTTTGCTTTATTTGGTCAATATAGTCAGATTTTCACTGTCACTCATGCTTCAAATTTCTCAGTGAATAATTTTACCTTGCTACTGCTGTAAATTCACTGAATAATTATGAATGTTTTCCTTCACTTTATATATGAAAAAATCTATCCACATTCCAAGTGCCCAAGTTGACTTCTCTAAATTGGCTTGTATCTTTAAAGCTATTAATCATCAGCTTTTAGCAGCTATAAAGATTATACTTGGTGTTACTTCCCACACCGTCGCTGTCAGATGACATTCAACAACTCAGAGAAGAATAGGTAGCTTACTTAGCAAAAGTGTGAAAGCTACTTGTAACTTGATTGTATAATTAAAACTTTCATAAAAGTTTCTCAAGGGCAACTAATCAAGGTCTGTTGCATGTCAGTAACAAGTTTAAATGCCAGTTCTTTCTGAAATAAATGATTGACTTATGGCAGTATCGAGTTGGCATTGTGTGTGTATTAATTAACCTTAAAATATGCTTAGATATATCATTTTTACTTTTGCCAATCAGGAACCATCATCTTACAGCAAACCGAGTAGGTTATGATGCTTAGCAGGCAGACAATGTAGTTTACCTACAAACCAATACTTCTAAGACCTCACCATGCAGGTAAGAAGGATAATAAACATATACAAACATGTTGTCTGTGCTCCAATGCTTGGGTTCTTACCTTGAATCTTAAAGAATCTGACACATGTTGTGTGTATTCTAATTTCTGTCTCAAATCCACCCAGATAAGGATTTTCTGGTTTAATTTCTCTTAAAGAAAGAGGAATGAAGTCAAGTCTAGTGGTGATTAAAACAAAATAGCAGCAATATCTTATTGATTGGAAATCAAAAATATTTCATTAATCAATTTTTCATTTGTATTTTTTCTCTTTTAAAATTGCTTTACCCACAGCTTAGATAAAGTCATGTTGGAATTCAAAGTGTAGCTATACGAGGCCCTCACATAATTCCCCTGCAATTCATTTCTGTTATTTGGAAAATGATTGAAAAAAATACACTGATCTCACAGGGTTGTTTGTGAAGTAAATGAGCTAGCACTTATAAATAATCTAAGCAATGTCTGGCATGTAACATACCTAATGAATGTTGCTTTTCAAATTCATGGCATTAAAATAAATTTCTAATGCAAACCCGGTTATTTTTATTTTAATTCATTTATTGTATTCCATGCTATATTTTTGTAGGTACAACTATTCATCTCTCTCCTTCTCCTTTTCTGCTCCTGCCATTTTTTTCTTCATATTATCACGGTAGTGTAGTCCCTACACACAAGTTACAATTTAACTTTGTGACGTTAAATTCATCATGACATAGTAAGTACAGCCAAAGGTAGAAAGCCTAGTATTATAATTTAGAGGTATATTAAATAAAATTCCATTGGTGACTTTCTTTTTATTGACAATGTAAAATCTACTAATTTTTTTAGAAGACCTGTTTATTTTTTATTGGAAAAGCAAGTTTACAGAGAGAAGGAGAGACAGACAGAAACATCATCCATTTACTGGTTCATTCTTGAGATGGCCAAAACCCCCAAAGCTGAGCCAATCCAAGGCAAGAAAGAAAAGCTTCCTCTGGGTCTCCCATGCAGGTGCAGGGTTCCAAGGCTTTAGGGCATCTTCTGCTTTCTCAGACCACAGGCAGGGTGTTGGAAGGGAAGTGGAGCAGCCAGTACACAAACTGGCTCCCGTATGGGATTTGGTGCTTACAAGGCAAGGATTTAGCCACTGAGCTTATTGTGCTGGGTCCAAAGCCTATTAAATATTGTGAAACAATTTCTACAAAAAATAATTTTGGGGTCTTAAAGTAATGATCATAAAAATGGCTAAATGTTAGAGAAATAATTTTTCTCACCAAAATAAAAAATACTTGCAAGTTTCAGCTGAGAAAATTCCAGAAACAACATTTTACTGCTAAGAAACTCAGTAAACCACTTATTCTTCCCAGAAAACTCTAGTTACATAAATATCATATTAATTCTACACATAAAATTTAATCTCTTGAAGGCAGCATCAACCAGTTTAATTCTGAATTGTACTTTGAAAGAATGTGCCATTGATCCATGATATGCTGCAGAGGTTTTTAACTGACATACAGGCTCCCTGAGTATAGCACAGTGCTCTGTTTTGTTGTTATTATTATTGTTGTTGTTGTTGTTTTTTATTTTTATTGAAAAGGCAGATATACAGAGAAGAGGAGAAATAGAGACGAAGACCTTCCATACGATGATTCACTCCCCAAGTGACCGCAATGGCTGGAGCTGAGCCGATCCGAAGCCAGGACACAGGAGCTCTTCTGGGTCTCCCACATGGGTGCAGGGTTCCAAAGTCTTGGGCCTTCCTCAACTGCTTTCCCAGCCCACAATCAGGGAGCTGGATGGGAAGCAGAGTCGCTGGGACTAGAACTGGTGACCATATGGGATCCCAGCGAGTGCAAGACAATGACCTTAACCACTACGCTATTGCGCCCGGCCCATTTTGTTTGTTTCTTTTAAATATGCAAAATACTAGAGAGTATAAGTGAATGATGAAGTGTGTGTGTATGTGTTATGGTGATATGACACTGAGCAGAGCATTGTATAATTACGTGGTAGTAAAAGCTATAATTGCATTGAAACAATAAGCCTGTTGTAAAACTCATGTTTTGTTTTAGGGCATGCAAGAATATTTCCTTGTGACTGACTGCATAAGTGCAGTTAACAGTTCCACTCAAATGTGATATGGGACAAAAGGCCATGAAATAAGAGGTAATAACAAATGCAGATACCTTTAACGATAATGTGAAACATTTTTTTATTGTAGTTATTATCTCCTGACATTTATGCTCACTTGTTTTGCATTGCTTTAAGTTCTTTTTTAAAGTCCTCCTAAGCATGGGAGGCTCTGTTCCGGTGTTTAGATGGTTGACTACAAGTTAGGGTTGACAACTCAGCAGTTGCAACCACCAGCTGATTGGGGCGATGGACTGTGCCGGGCCCTGTACTTGCTAGTACATACAAGAATCTGGTCTGGGAACACCTCAGACAGAGTTTATTTGGGGCTCTCCCCAATCGAACTGCCAGACTCAGAACCCTAACCAAGAAAAGACAGAAGAGAGAACAGGTCAATCAACCATCTCAGCTATATGTTGGCAGCAAAATACTGGGCAAATGGAGACTCTATAATAGACTCTGTCAATCAGTGGATTCCTCAATGACCTAATTATGCTTGGAGTGGAGAGATTGACAGCGATGCATAACTGGTGAACTATCGAAACCACTTGAGCAAGTATCTCAGAGCATGCCCCACATCCGGGACCTGGGGTGGGCGGGAAACTGGGTGGGGCTTCTCCCTCAATATCCCCCTTTACCTCAGATACATGAAGGAAACAATATGGAAATAATAGTCTTACCCACTTTTCTATAGCTCTTGAACCTTTTTTACCCCAATAACTATATAAAGATTGTCAAAAATATAATAAAAAATGAAAAAAAAAAAGATAGGGTTGACAAAATTGTTTGAGAAAGGATTTGGCAAAGCAGTTAAGATGGGCCTAGATCTGAGATGTTAATCCTCTTACTATTCCAGCATTTTGATAATGTGTATCCCAGGAGCCAGCAATGATGACTCAAGTATTTGGATCCCTGACATCTGTATAGGGTTAAAATACATATATAAAAAAACCCGCCACATATATATGCCCACACACGTGTGTGTGTGGGTGTGTGAGTGTGTGTGTGTGTGTGTGTGTGTACGTAATCTTGCATAGAATCTGGAGTCTAAAGATGCTTGTTCCAGGTGGCTGCCTTTGGTGGCCTCTGCTTAGGGCCTGGCTGGGGATCTTTCCCTACCTGTCAGGCAGGAGGCCAGGGAGCCAATAACACCAAGCCAAGCCCTTAGGCCACCTGGCAGCACACTCTGGGAATTTGGGTGTGGGTTACTGGGCATCTGGGGGATGGCACAGGTGGAGAAGAGTGGGTACTTGAGAGTTCATGTCCAGGTGTGGACTCACTCCTGGGGGACTTCCATGCACAAGGACACTGTATGTGCAGGTAAGCAGGGAACTGAGACCTCGTGGTTTGGATGCAGAACAGGAGGACCTTCAAGGGTCAGGCGGAAGTACCAGCATATGTAGGAGACCTCCGCTGGGGTAGATAGCATCAACCATCACCGAACACCACTCACTAGCACACACTAAAGTGAGGGCTGCGGGCCTACTTGGCAGGGCTAGATTACAGTACACACCAGTGAGGGTTGAAACAGGGGACAGGAGATATTAGGATGGGCCATGATAATAACCAGCATGTGAGAGAAGCAGGTCTGAGGGCAGAATCTGTGGAGGACCTGAGGGCTTACCCATGTGGAACTACAATGTCTGTTGACATACACAAGAGCTGTGGCTGGGAATAAGTTGTTTGGGGAGCTAAGCGGATGGCTTGGCTAGTTTGGGAGTTTCCACTGATGAGCACTAGAGCAGGAATGGGGGCAACAAGCGGTCTGGACATGGCTACAGTCTCCCTCAGCATGGGTATGGAGACTGGGTTTGGGAAACACAAGACTGGTCTAGACTCCAGCACACACTGCTGCTTGTGAGTACCAGAGTGGAGGCAGAACAGATTGGGTTAGGTATAGGGTTCCACTGAACCACGTGAGAACTGTGTCTGAGTGTAGACCAGGTGTAGGTTGGCTGCAATACCAAATAGCAATAACCAGAATGTATATGGGCTGGTTACTCAGGGGCACTGCTTCTGCCAGGACAAGAGGTAGACAAAGTCAACTTGGGACAAGGACCCACTGGTGTGCACAGCATCTGGCACTGGGAGATCTGATAGAGGGATTTGGGGAACTCCTTTGATAGGATGCAATCCCTACTGGTGGGTGCAAGAACCAAGATAAGGAGCAGCCCAAACCAGAGCGGGTAACAGTACTCGTCAGCATACGTGTGGGTCATGTCAGGGGTAGGCCAAGCTGGACCAATTCACAGCACCTACTGACATATATGAGCATCAAGACAGGGGCCAGCTCAGGCCATTAGACCAATCAGCTCACATTAGGGCTGGGACTGGGGTCTGGCTTTTCTGGGTTAGGCTGTAACACCCAACAGCATGAGCTGGAACTGGAGTCGGATGGACCACGCCAGGCTGCAGCATGAGCTGGTGGATGCTGAAGTGAAGTGAGCCATGGTATTCTGAGGGCAGTTGGTACTAGGTCTGTGTTCCCTGGGGACAGGGAGACTGGTGAGGCCCGTCAACTGACCTGGGTCCTTGGGCCTGCCTGCAAGATCATGCCCTCCTCAGTGGAAAAGCAATGGTCATCAGGTCCTGATACGCTTGGAGGATATGGCACCTTATTGGGGCTTGCCAAGGGTATCTGGTACCAAAGCAGAGGATGGAGAACACAACAAATTGGACAACTACCTCAGATAAATTATGATAGCAAAAATCTGGGCAAATGGAGACTCTAAGATGGACTATGTCAGTCTTAAACATTTGAAGGGTTTCCTCATCCTTGGATTGGTGAGGTTGACAACATTCCAAAACTATCCAAACCACTTGGGCAGAATACCCAGAGCATGTGCACTACCAGGACCTGGGGTTGGTATCGGTGGCATTCACCATCCCTGGTTATTGGAGCAGATGGGAGGCTGGGTATGGCTTCTCCCCTTGTCTCCCCCACTTCCCTCAGAAACAGGAAGAAATAGAAAATTTGGAAGCAATGATCACACCCACTTTTCCCTAACTCTCAATCCTTCCCACCCTGATCAAGCATGTAAACAACATTAAAAATAAATAAATAAAACATAAGAGAGAGAGGGAGCAAAGCTGGAATCCTTGCCAGCAGCACCATAGGCTGCGCCCTTCTGACTCCCTACACCAGTATTGGGGGCTCAGGCTGCGCCCCATCCCAGTGCCTTTACGCGCCCCTGCCAGGCTGGAGACCCTCCCCCTTCCCTCCCTGTTGACCACGCCTCTCAGCCACTGCCTTGATTTATTGTCTCCTGTGCCCGCCCCATCCATCCCGTGTGTAAGTGCACCTGTGCCGTCCCATGCATGCGAATGTGTTTTCTCTGCATCCGCGTTAACAGCAAGAAGATACGGGGCAGCCAGGCATCCTTGTGCAGCCTGGCCCTTGGCTAGGCCTCTGCCTCCCTTCCTGGCCAAACCTTGTCCTGGCTCACACTTTTGGCAGCCTGAAAGGCCAGGCCCAGTTGGCAAGCAACACAAGGTGAAGAGCCACCTTCGGCAAGGTCCCCAGCCCAGGGAGGAAACCGCAATGAAACTCCTGATTCTGAATTTCGTCTTGGAAAACCACAGGCCATTGCGATCACCCGGGGAGAAAAGGAGCAGATGGAAGACCTCTCTGTGTGTCTGTGTGTCTCTCTCTGTCTCTCCTTCTCTCTTCAGTCAGACTTTCAAATAAGCAAATCTTTTTCGAAAGTATTATTTTGTAAACATTCTGGGAATAGCAAATCAAGGATGTTCAAAAATTCAGTCCTCTGATAAAGCAAAACTATTAGGCATGCAATGTCAAACACGGTAATTTTTTTTTTAAGATGTATTTATTTTTTTTGGAAAGGCAGGTATACAGAAAGAAGGAGAGACAGAGAGGAAGATCTTCCATCCGATGGTTCACTTCCCAAGCGACTGCAATGTCTGGAAGCTGAGCCAATCCGAAGCAAGGAGCCAGGAGCTTCTTCCAGGTCTGCTACTTGGGTGCAGGGTCCCAAGGCTTTGGGCCATCCTCAACTGCTTTCCCAGACCACAAGCAGGGAGCTGGATGGGAAGTGGAGTTGCTGGGATTAGAACCGGTGACCATATGGGATCCCGGCATGTTCAAGGCGAGGACTTTAACTGCTATGCTATTGTGCTGGGCCCCCAAACACGGTATTTTCAGAATTCTGAAAATTAGTTGAGGACTTGCAACTCTTCAACCAAACATCTAAAATCAATATTAAGAATAAATTTGTAGCAGTTTTACTTTTCTTGCTTGTCTTACTCCCATCCTCCTTTCTCGGTACCATGGTGGGTTTAGATTTCTGCAGCCCAACAATAGCAAAGCATATAGCTGTGAAATGCAGTGAACTGGCCATCACAGGAGGGGACACGTGGTTCTGTAGTGTCCTCCAAAGCCCTGTCTCCAGGGAGTCATTATTATTTGACTTATTTTCAGTTTCCTAGGAAAGACTCATTAATGGAGCATGTATTTTACTTTATCCAACTCAGTGTTGCCTCAGTGGGAAAAGCCTAGTCCTTAGGGAGGTGGCCAAGAACACTGGACAACAGCAACTGGGTCACATCATGATTGCCTGAGATGTAGAAATAAGTAGAGTAACAAGAACCTAAGCAAAGACTGAGGAAGAAATTTAGGAGTGCAGTGATCACAGGGGACATTCCTGAGCTCTGAGGCATTCCCTGACATCTAGAAATCCAATGAATCTACAGTTGTGCATAAGCCCAACAAAGGACTGAGAAAGCACTAACCTTCATCTGCAGGGGACCTTGAATCTACGTAAAATCAATAAATGAAAACTAGAACAGAGTTGCAGATTTTGGAAGTGCTAAATATATCCAAACACACACACGTACACACACACACACTCACACACATTTCATCAAAGTAAAAGGTTGGATTGTTTTACTAAACTGCTGCTGGTGAGGATAAGGGGGAAGTACCGGGAGAATCAAGATGGCGGAATAGGGTAAGGAAATGTTTATATAGACGGAAAAACATTCAATCAGGATGAAGCAGAGAGGACATATTTCAGGTTATAGGAAAGGACAGAACAACAGCAGAGGGGTACCTGGAGACTGACCGACACAGGAGAGCAGTGGACACAACAGTGTGGTGTTGCAGAGACTGATATTCCAGCATGGCGATCTGAACTCCACAGCAGCAAGAACTCCACCAGCAACCAGGTGGGAAGGGACTTTCACTGGGAGCTCGGATGGTGAACCCAGACAAAGAACTGTCTGTCCTGCTGGTCCATTTGATTTGATCAGAAGCAGAGACAGAGCAGCAGGTCCCAGAAGGGCAGTGCGGGAACAGAGTGGATTTCACAGCCCAGTCAGCCCTCTAGAGCTGAATTGGGCGCCATTTTGCGTAAGGAGGAAAGGGCGAGGGAGAGGACTGGGCATGCGCTGAGCTGGGAGTGAGCTCATTTCTGTCTCGGTGAACTGCAGCGGCTTGGCATTCTACGGGTTCCACCCAGGGCAGGTCTGGGATAGCCCTCAGATCTGACTGCCAGCAAATCAAGAACCTTAGTGGTTGTACAACAGGCACCATTTTGGTCACTGTGGCAATAGCTTTGGGACTGCAGGGGCCAATAGCGAACTGTGCATGTGCTGATCTCGCAAGAACTTGCTGAGGTCCGTGATTGCACTGGTCCCGCAGGAAAATAATACTGACTGTGGCATCATACTGGCCAAAATAGGTCCGTGTGGCACCCAGACCTAACGTCCAACAGGTTCCGACAAGATCAGTGCCACCAACAACCTAATTATATAGGACACCTGGTGTCTCTCTAATCCTGGGACCTGCTCCAACTGGAAGTGGGAGAAAGGTTGCAGAGACAACGGTGAAGCCTCAGCATGGTATCACAGGAGGTGGTGAGTGGTGAGCCAAGAGCTGGGGCTGTGGAGACCACAGTGGAAATCTGACATAAGAACCCAGACCTGGAACTTGCTGGAGGTTGTGGCACAAGTGGCTGCAAGCAAAGAATTGTGTACCAACTGCAATAAGTAAAATCACATTGTAGACCTGTGGGTGACACAGCTTAGACACCTACCCCAAGGAGAAGATTCTGCTAACCAGAAGTACAATGATCAAGAGCAAAAGAAGAGACAAAGGCACAATGAATATTGCCAAAAACTCTCCTGCAAGGGAGCAAAACCCTATGCCAACCTCAGAGTTAACTGAGGAAGACATCGAGAAAATGGGGGACACAGAATCCGTAAGACTCATTTTAAACATTCTGATCAACAATGAGAAGCTCATGCAAAAGTTCAAAGAATTTAAGGAAGCAATAAAGCAAATCAAGGCTGGTATATCAGAAATTAAGAACACAGTAGAGCAAATTAAGAGTAGAGTGGAGAGTCTCCAAAATAGAATGAAGCAAGCAGAAGAAAGAATCTCAGAATTGGAAGGTATTTCCTGTCACCAGGGGGAAGCAAACAAAAAGCTGGAAGCAGAGCTGGATCAGGCCAAAAAAAGTATTCAAGAATTGAAAGACACTATTAAGAGGCCAAATCTAAGAATTATGGGAGTCCCAGAAGGTGCAGAAAGAGAAGCTGAGTTTGCAAATGTATTTAATGAAAGAATAAAGGAAAATTCCCTAATCTAGAGAAAGAATTGGGAAACAAGATCCAGGAGGGGCACAGAACTCCCAACAGGCTTGATCAAAAATGATCTTCACCACGACATATGATCGTCAAGTTCTCTTCAATTGAACATGAGGAAAAAAATCCTTAAATATGCACGTGAAAAAAATCAATTGACATATAAAGGAAAGCCAATTAAGCTCACAGGAGATCTCTCACAGGAAACTCTACAGGCAAGAAGACAATGGAGTGACATATTCCAGATTGTAAAAGAAAAAAATTTCAGCCCAGGATAATATATCCAGCAAAGCTTTCTTTTGTCTTTGAAAATGAAATAAAATTCTTCCACAGTAAAGAAAAGCTAAAAGAATTTGCCTCTTCCAAACCTGCCCTACAAATGATACTTCAAAATGGTCTCTTGGCAGAGAAGAGGAATAGTACCAACCAAAACCAAAGGCAAACGGGAAGAACATCCCAGTAAAATGACAACAGAATACTAAACCAATGAACAACCCATTCCTAAAATGAAAGGACCAAAGTACCATGTATATTAAACTCTGAATGTAAATGGCTTAAGCTTAATCAAACGTCATAGAATAGTAGACTGGATTATAAAACAAAACCCATCTGCTTATTGTCTGGAGGAGACTCACTTCAACAAAGATCAGCAGAAACTATATCACATGGGTTTTTTTGTTTTCTGTCAGTTTCATCTCTTCAAAACACTTCCTTCTGATTAAATCATTCAATCATACAGTGGCATCATTTTCTTCAAGAAGGTTCTTGATTTTCATTTCTTCAGCTACACGTTAGTCATTTAGTAGCATGTTATTTAACTTCTTGATGTTGTTAATTTCTTTTTTCTCCCAGATGTTGATTTTGTTTTGTGGCTCTTCATAAGGGGATGTATAATAGCTGTGTAATGGAGACTGTCATATCTAGTAACATGTCATTTAACTACAGGCATTGTAAATTTCTATTTTTCTTTTCATTGTTGATTTTGTATCATGACTTTACATTTAAAGGGATGTACGGTGGTTGTATAATGGAGACTGTCATATCTAGTAACATGTCATTTAACTTCATGGCATTGTAAATTTCTATTTTTCTTTCTATTGTTGGTTTTGAATCATGACTTTTCATTTAAGGGGATGTATGGTAGCTGTGAAATGGAGACTAACATTCAGATGTGAGGATGTAGTGTCGCATGCATTTCTACTTTCAGACAAAGTTGGACTTACAATGAAACTGTTTACTATATCTTGACAATAGGATGCTGGACTCTCTGCCAGTGTCCATGCCCGCAATGATGGACATATGACTGAGTATGAAGAACTTTATGTTAGTAATGATATAGCGGAACTGGGGGGGAGGGTACTGGGGAGGGGATAAGGGAATATGGAACTGTATTATAAAATAATAACAATAATAAAAATGTATTAAAAAATAAAGGTTGGAAGGTAGACTTAAAACATAAATTTTTTCTTAAAACATGGATTATAAAAAAAGGGGGGGGAAGTACCCTGATACACGGTTAGTGGAAAGTCAACTAGTACAACCATTATGACAAGTGGTATACAGATTCCTCAGTAGCTTGAAAATTGATCTACCATATGATCCAGACATTTTGCTCCTGAAAATTTACCTGAGAAAAATGAAATCACCCTTAAAATAGTTATCTACACCCCCATGCTTATAGCACCTTAATTTACGATAGCTTCTATACGAGTCAACTCAGATGTTCACCAACTGTTACCTGGATGAAGAAATTATATATAGGTACATATATAATTATACATACACACAAATACTACTCAGACATACAAAAGACATAAATTCTGTCTTTCACAATAAAAATGGATGCAACTAGAGTCTGTTATGCTTATTGAAATAAGCTAGTTGAAAATGACAAAGTCAAATGTCACATCATTTCTCTGACTTAGAGTAACTAACTTATGGAGTACAAAAAGCGAAATGTACATGAGCAAATTAATATTTTGAGATTTAATTACTGCTCATAGCCCTTGTAGGGAGTTAGTAACAGCGGTTAATTTTTACTTATTGCTTTTTGAATTCTTTATTTAGTGTAGGGTTAAACTTGTGATTATAAAATAAATTTTAAGTATCTCATTGTAAACATTAAAAGAAAAATAAAGCAGGTTGGGAGGGAAAATAGGGTAGGGAACAACTATATATATATGAACTATTTGAAACTTGTCTTTCTATAAATAAAAGTTTTTGAAAGGCAGTATTTAGTGATGAATCAATTGAATAAGCACTTTAGTGGCCAAATATAACAAATAATAAAAATTCTAATCATCAGTCCTTGAAATTTATAAAAGCAATAATAAACATTAGGCATTAAGTTCTAGTTTAAAAACTATTTTATTATTTATATATATTTATTATTATTTCATTACAGTTCCATAACTCTAGGCATTCTCTCATTTCCTCCAAATCTCCTCCCCCCTACTGATTTTTCCCATATTATTACAGTAATATAGTCCTTCATAAACAGTCACAGGTACATTATTCTGCTATTTAAGTGTCGCCTACCTGACACTGTAGGCATGACCAATAGCGGAGAATCTAGCATCCTATTGTCAAGACACATTTAACAGCTTCCTTGGGATTCCATCATTGATTTGGAGGTAGAGATGCATATTGCATCTTCATATCTGATTATAATAGTTTCTATTACACAGTTAATATATATCCCTTCAAATAAAATTTTTATTTTATATTCATCTCTTCAAAAAGTCTTTTTTCTTTTTCTTACTAATTTCTTCAGTAACACATGGTTCATATGGTAGCATCACTTTCTTCAAGAAGGTTTTTTATTTTCTTTTTCATTTCTTCAGTGACATGCTAGTCATTCAGTAGCATGTTAATTAACTTCATGTTGTTATAACTTCTCTATTTCTCTTCCTGTTGCTGATCTTATTTTATGGCATCCTCTAAGGGGTTTAAACCTGCCAGCAGGCCTGGAGGTCACCGAGGATGAGGCAATGGTGAGCTTTGGCCACAGGAACCACCAGAGACAAGCAGGTGAGGAATTTCTGCTTCATTATGCACAAGCTACAAGTTTTAAAGGTTAGGAAAGGGAAGAGTAAAAGGGCATCTTCAGGCAGTCCCCTCACGCAGTAATGACACTGTAATTGGCTAAAGGGCAAGACTATACCTCTTGACCTTCTAGTCATGTCAGATGCTCAGCTAGTGACAGCTCCCCAAACCTGCTCCCAGCCTAGACATCTCTGAGCAGGTATATGAGCAGCCTCTGTTTTAACCTTAGTGTGATACACAATCATCTCAATTTACTGTGTAAGCCTCAATGTTAAAATTATTGGGGAATAATACATAGAAGGACTTCAGAAAATTCTAAACTATTCATTGCTCAAGTAGAATATTAATCATTCAGGTTGTGTTATCTAACTGTATCATAAAAACAGAAATGTCCTAGTTTCTTCAATCTTAAACTATAAATTTTCAAACTACAAATTTTCGGAAAATTAGGTATGCCTTACCACCACTTTAAGCATTTTTCACTGCCTCACAGAAGAGTAAGTAGAATGCAGTTTGTAATTCCCGTGAGTCTGAATTAGCTGCTGTTTAATGTTACTCTTCATGTAATTATCTCTTCAATCTAGACATTTCCAGTAGTAACATAATAGGGAGTTACAATATGACTCCATCTCCATTTCAGTTAAGTCTTCAAGAAGAAGAAATGTAGCATCATCTCTCAAAGCTCCAAAGTGAGATGCTTGGCTGTCAAAATGGAACTTGATAATAAATGGTTTGAAAGCTATTCTGGTGAGCCCTAACCAAGTCAATATTTAGCTTATGACATGGAGAAATTAAGAAGACGTGTAAGCAGATGTCACAGTCTTTCACCTAGGGCTGTGAGGGACAATGCTTTTAGCTTATTTTAAATTAAGAGAAAATATCAGCAGAGACCACTGTGGACATTTGATGTTATGCCTGGACCTAGGATATAGGCAACTTATTTTAAGATTTATTTATTTTCACTGGAAAGGCAGATATACAGAGAGGAAGGTAGACAGAAAGGAAGATCTTCTGCCCATTGATTCACTCCCCAAGCGGCCACAATGGCTGGAGCTGAGCCAATCCAAAGCCAGGAGCCAGGAGCTCCCCCGGGTCTTCCACTAGGATGTAGGGTCCCAAGGCTTTGGGCCGTCCTCGGCTGCTTTCCCAGGCCACAGGCAGGGAGCTGGACTGGAAGTAGGGCCACCGGGATCAGAACCGGTGTCCATATGGAATCCCGGCGTGTTCAAGGCAAGGACCTTAACCCACTACTATAGCACCAGGCCCTATAGGCAACTTCTTAATGAACTGAATTCTGATTTCACTCCAAGGTAGTTTCAGACCTGGTGACTACTTTTGTTTTCTCATAATTTAAAAAGGTAATACCTCATTTGTAATCACTAGACACTTAGAGTCCAGAGTTTACTGGGGACAAAGAATGCTTCAATCTTTCCTATTGACCAGATATGAACCATGATGGCATCCACTGGAACTTCTTGAAAGGATGACTTTGCCTTAGCACACAGAAACTAGAGGTGAGGTTCCAACGCCCTCAAGTTCATGAAAACAGTTTAGCAAATCAGTTGTAGATATATTTTACTGTGCCGTAAGTATAGGAATGAATAGGTTCTATCAAAAGTATTAATCAGTGTAAGTTAAATTTACACACCTCTCAAACCTGGAGAAACCAATGTTCAAAGACAGCAACAAAGCCAAGAGTAAGACCCTACATACTGCATCTGCTCCTCTTTTGGTACATCCAACATTTAGACATAAAGATATGGAAGATGTGGAAGAAAAACCCGCAACATTTATTTTCACTTCACATGGCAGATTTTAAGTGGTACTAGGGAGGAATAGAGAAACTTACTGATTTTTCATTTGAACTATTACATTGGAATAAGTATTTTACTAAACTGAGACTTCTGTTACTGAGGTAAGCAGCAGACTTCTGCTACTGGCATGTCAGCATTCCGTATGAGGTGTCAGGTTGAGTCTTGGCTGTTCCACTTCTAATCTAACTCCTGTTAATTGCCTGGGAAAGCAGCAGAATGTGGCCTGGAGCCTGGCATTGTGACATGGGGACAAATCCTTTGCCTGCAGGACCAGCAACATGTAAGTGTCTCAGTTTCTAGACCCAGCTGCTCCACTTCTGATCCAGCACCCTGCCAAAAACTAGGGAAGCAGCAGAGGATGGCCCAAGGCCTTGAGTCCCTGCACCTGTGTGTGAAAACCAGAGGCTCATGACTTCCACTTTCACACTGACTCAAATCTGGTCGTTGCAGCCATTTGGGGAGTGACTCAGCACAAATCTGTCTGCTCGTCTCCCTTTCTCCCCCTCTCTGTAACTATGACTTTCAAATAAAATATATAAATATTTGAAAAAAAATTAAATAAAAATAAAGTAATAGTGGACAAAATTTGGGGAATAGTTACTTTTAGACATTGGGCAGGAGGCGATACAGAAGATTAAATACTGTGAAAAGGAAATAAATGAGGTAAGCCTATCATCATAGTCTTTACTCAAGCCCCAGAGCACCCCAAAGTTGTACAACAAGCTAGGAGAACCCAGACAGCATCTGGAAGGCTCCCTGAAGTGAGGAATAAGTGATCAAATTGAGGGCAGTGGAGTGCTGGCAAAAATGACCTCAGGTTGCAGAGCCAAGTATCAGAAATGATAGACACCGGAAGAGGAAAGAGTTAAATATATAGATGCAGTGGGGGAGGGAAGAGAAGCACTCCAGAGATATCCACAAGACTTCACTTAAAGACATCAGTGGGAGGAAACCGTCTCCAACCCAGGAGGAAATATAGCAATAGTGGGCATGGACAATCCTTTCAAAAGGAATTTCAACAATTGCGTAATACATGCGAAAAAAAAAGTAAAATAGCCTCATGCCTACCATATCAAACACAGGAGGAAACCTAAATGTATTTAACTCTAAAAGCTAAAGTATTAATCACTTGGAATGAAATCATTATGGTATAAGGGACTCAGAAATAAGACTGAAGCAAGAATCAAAAATGAATAATAAAAAGCAAAGCAATGATTTCTTGCTCTTCCAATGACATTGCAAAATGATAAAATAATCCACCTATAAAAGCAATGCTTCCTAAAACTATCCAAAAACCTATGTGAATCAAGAATATATGGGATGCACTTTAAAAATAGTAAAACATACACACACACACAGAGACCAGTTAATAAAACATATAAACAAATACACAACAGAGTGTTGCCTGGAGCTCTGGCAGTATGTAGATTTGGCTACTGGCCCCTGCTGTTGCCTCCAGCTTCCACTGAGACTCTGGGAAAGAGATGACTCGTAACTAAGTTTCTACCAACAGATTGGAGTTCTGAACTGAGTTCCTGCAACTGTTTGCACCTACTCTGGGAATCTAGAATAGAATGAAGGTGTCGAGGCTGCCCCCCTCTCTGTCTCTGTTTCTCTTACTGTTCCTTTGCCCCTAAAATAAATGAATAAAAATGTATAAAACAAAATTGGCAAATATGTTATCATAAATGGCATTGTAAACAGCCAACTTCATGTATCTCACAATAAAGTTCAGGACGCATAGTGATACTTTTCACCCTACCTGCCCCCCACCAGTGGGGATAAAAATGCTTAGTTCCATCACTATTTGATAAATACAAATTAAACCATAATGAGGCACTACATATACCTTTCAAGTGTTAGCAAGGGCATAAAGTAATTGAAAAGCTTACATGTTATTGGGAAGAAGCTAAACCAGCATAGTTACTTTGCAAAAGAGCTTAGAAGTTTATTTAAAAGTTAAAACATCTACACATACAGTATGTTCCATGATTCTACTGGGAAAAATAAAAGCATATATCCACACAGATACTTACACAAAAATATTCATAGTGCTTTATTTGTAGTAGGCAAAAACAGTAAATACACCAGAATTCCTTTAGTAATACAACTTTTAGCATTACCTAGGAATAATATGAAGCAGCACTATTCAGCCACACAAAGCAATAAAATATGGAAAACATAGGTAATGTAAAAATAGCTAGGATGTTCTAAAGAAAGAGATAGCAAAGGAAGTAATGAGTCCATTATATACACCTTAGAACATACAACAGAAAGTAGCTCTCTGTTTGCCTGGAGGGGAGCAAGTCAGAGATTACAAATGAGTAAGATGTTAACGGTTATTACCTTAATTATGGAGATGATTTTACAGGTGTATGAATGTCAAAACTCTTGGTAGGCTGTATTGAAAGACCCCCACCCAGCTCACTGAATGATTAAGCAATAGTAATGCCTTTTTACAAGGCCTGAGCAATTTGCTATAATAAACCCAGGGCCCCAGGGCGGATATCTGTGGTTGAACATCTGGCCCAGACAGGGAACGGAAAGTACCCAGAAAAACGACTTGTACCCTAGTTCGAGCCAAGTCAACAGCTTATCAGATTTCTGTGAAACCAGGAACTGTCCTCAGGGTAACGCTACCGCCTCATTTGAATCAGCCAATCCCAACCCTGTAACTACGCTCCTCGCTTCTGTACCGCGCTTTTTGCTCCCCTACCCTATAAAAAGCCTACCGCCCCAGCTTAGGCGCGAGTCTTCCAAGAGACTTTGTCGCCCCAGGTGCCTGTGTATCTGAATAAAACCTCTTGCTGTTTGCATCCGCACAAGTGGTCTCACTGTTCCTTGGGAGGGGCCTCCCCAGAAGGAAAGCACCCTTCTAGGGTCTTTCATTATGTATGTGGAGCTTAATGACTGTCAATCAAAACTCATTAAAACAGAAAAACAACCAGTTACTTCAAATTTCTAAAAAATAAACAACTCAATTTCCACACAAAGATTTTTAAAGCAAATAATGAATACATGTATAATTACTACTGCTCATGTTACAAAACTATATAACCCTGTTCCCCAGTTATCATTATAAAAATGAACTCATTTTATTTGTTAATAAAGATTAAAACAATCAAAATTAAAGTCTTAACACATAGTTATTAAGAAATAGTAAGTGCATTTTTAATCAAGTAGAGTTTACTTCAAGAAAACATCAAAACAACAGTTCAATAGAGAAAAGTAAATACCTCCACTGATGGATACTGAGAAAATTTTGAAAAATAAATTTCTGTATTTTAAACTAGTTTATTTATTTATTTTTTAATAAATAAGGTGGATGTTATGTAGTTCATAGATATATTCTTTTTTTAAAAGAATTTGCTTAGTCATGGTGACAAAGAGGAAGAGATGGAAAGAGGGATTTTCCATCTGCTGGTTCATTCCTAGGAGTGATACCTGCTAGCACTGGGACAAGCCAAAGCCAAGAACCAATGGCCTCTTCCAAGTCTCCTATATGGGTGGGAGGACCCAACACTTGGCCCATTTCTGTTGCTTTTCACAGACAGTTAGCAGGGAGCGTGGCTGGAACTGGAACACAAAGAACTTGAACCCAAGCCCATATAGAATTCCAACATTACAGAGGGTGACTTTATACAACTCTACAACATCAGTCACTTATTTCACTTCTTAAGCAAAACAAATCCAAAACTTTCAATTTAAAAAGAAAAGTTTACTTACTTGTTGGAAAGAGTTACATGTATAGAGAAATTAATCTTCCGACTATGAGTTTGCTTCCCAAATGGCTGAAATGGCCAACACCTGTCCAAACCAAACCCCAAAGCCAAAAGCCTCTTCTGGGTTTCCAACATCGATGCAGGGGCCCAAACATTTGGATAATCCTCTATTGCTTTTTCAAGGTTATTAGCAGGGAGCTGGATCTAAAGTGGAGCAGGTGGGACTTGAACTGTCACCTAATGGGATGCCAGCATTGCAGGAGGTGGCTTTATATGCTATGGCACTATCACAGCCCCCCAAACCACAATATATCATTTAAAATGCTTATTTATCTGAAAGGCAGAGTTGCAGAGAGAAGAAGAGAGAGAACTTTCACCCTATTTCACTCCTCAGATGGCATGATAGCAATGAAGCCAGGAGTTTTTCCCAGATCTCCCTTGTGTGCTTAAGACTCAAACACGTTGGCCATTTTGGTTTTCCAGGCAATGGAAATGGAGCAGCTGGGACTTGAACAGGTGTCCAAATGGGATGCCAGCTTCACATTTGGAAGCCTTACTTTCTGGGCCACTACATGGACTCTCTCTCAATCATAAACTAACATCCTAACTACCACACAAAACCAAAATCGTTAAAGCTGTCCATTTTAATGACCAGAATAAAGTATCAGTTTTTTATTCCCATGATTCTGTAATCTATTGGCACTTCATTTTTAAAATTGTAATGTTTATTTCTTAAGGGACAAAGAAAAAGCAATGATGTCATTGGGGGGATATTTATTATTAATTTAAAAAGCAAATTAATCCAATGAAACTTCAGAGTTTACTTAGAAATCAGAAGAAAGTTTAAGAGTTTCATGCAAATCAAATTTATTCATATTAATCGTTATGTTCTTTTGCATCTTGTCATGAATAACTGGTACAAGACTACTTTTCCTGGCATCAGTAACTGGAAAATTGAGGAACTATATGAAATTTTTGTTTTCAAATATTGGATACCATCAGGAATGCAATCCCGAGGAAAAGAAAGAACATGTGCGTTCATGCAATCACAGGTTCACGCACAACACCAGGATCTGCTAGAGGACCTTGTGCAGATAAGCTGCTCTTCATACTTGTAAAGGGTATGTCGTATTCATAACAAGTTGTAACATAGAAAATGGTTTTAGACATTTAAAACTTCCTTGTATGCCAACCATGATCTGTTAGACTATCTAAGTGATAATACATAATTACAAATTTAAGGAATAGGAAAAAGTGGATGAGACAATTGTTGCTTGCAATTTTCTTTTTTTTCTTCCTGTATCTGGAAAAAGAGGGGCGATTAGGGGAGGAGGCTGCACCCAGCAACCTAACTGCATCAGTGTCCAGCAATGTGGGACGGCCACTCAGTGACATCCCAGGATCCACAATGTGAATCATGTTCCAAAGATGTTAATTAAATGGTTAATAATCCAGCTGTGCATGTGAAAAATTAAAACATGATATTTGTGGTAGATCAATTGCTGGTGTCAGAATTGTATCAAAACTAAGAGCAATCCCTATGAAATAACAACATGCCATTATGCACCAGGGCCTCATGTGTTTCTACAGCCTTCAGTATTAAACTAACCTGTGAGCAAATCCCCCTGAACTAAAACTCAGGGTATGTTAGGAAATCTTTGATCAATGACATAATTGGCTATAGCATATACAATTTTTAAAAATCAGCTGGCAAGACTAAGTATGCAAGACAAATTATGAATTGCTCGTTACTTCGGTATTCATTATCTCAAATTGGTAGCCATGTGAGAGATGAAGAAGCATCTTCTTTGAGTACTTGAAAGAGGCTGGATGTATTTTTCTCTTTAAGTCCTCAGCAGTCATAATGATCCAAACACTGTATTACTAATATATCACCATTACTACAGCATTTGTATCTTAGAAGCATTTGTAGCTTAGAAACTACAGCATTTATAGCTTATACACACAGAGCGTGTCATGGAATTAACACACTTTTCCTCTTAACCTTTATGGTAGCTACTTGAAACCCAATGTGAGCGCTCCAAACTCCTAGAGCAGGACCAGACTGTTAAAAACCCCAAAGCAAGACAGCCTCTTAGGCATATGTTACAGGCCTGTGCCACAATATGACAGAGATAAACAAATACCACTCCTTTCTTTGAGCAAAATCTATCAGTAGTCAAATGATTTAATGCTGTGACAGACTTTGTGCTTTATCATACGATGATGTAGTCATCACAGGATGGTAATTAGGGTGAAAAGCAAGGAAAGATGCTGTTTTGTGGGGCTGGCACCTGGTTTGAAAATTAATGCTGTCTGGAAAACCTTGCTAGATAAAGAGTTGATGTAAGCATATACTACATAAGTACTGCAAAATAGGAAGAAATCAAAAATCAGAAGGTTTGCCTAATTTTCTGGGAGCACCTTGTTTCTAGTGACAATAGCAAGTTCACAACCCTTCAGGGTCACCACTGTCTACTAGTGCTTAAGCTTTTGTCATCACCGGATGAAGACCTATCCTTAGGATTTCAAATACTTCTTTTAAGTGTACAAAATGAGTTCAATAACACATCTCACAGGATTTCTATACAAATGAAGTATGGGAAAATGGCAAAAGACTCATTTTTCTGCCTAGGGCTTAGGGGCCGTTTACTTGGGACCTACGGGAGCTGTTTATATGCTCCATGAATTGCTCACAAAACTGCCGCAGGAGTACAAAATAATCTAAATGTTAAGTTCCTAACACAAGAAATGCTTGGAAGGGCCATTTGCAAGTTACCTTTTAATGCCACTCTGAATGCTGATTAAATAGTGAAATGAAGGAAAGAAATAACTGAACCAATGAAGCCAATGAGAAGAGCATGACAGTAATTTAAATGTACCAGGGTAATCTTTGGAATAGGAAACTAGTAATGTGATTAAAAAAGATAAGATACATTTTGTAAAACATAACATCAGTCTGATCTGAGAATATTGAAGAAATAGGAGGTAAGCATACAGTTAAGGTTCATAGATTCCTTTTTGGGAGAATAGCTTCTAGAAGTCTTAATTCTAAACAAGATTATTATTTTTATACTCTTTTTGTATATACACATGTACACAAAGAAGGAAAATGTTCATTCATCAATCAAATATTTGCTACTTATGAAAGTATAGTAACATTTCAGAAATTCTTTAATAAAAATCACTCTCATTTATTTGAAAGGCAGAGTTACAAAGAAGAAAGGAGGGAAAGAGGAAGAAGAGATAGGGAATCTTCCCTGGGGTCTTTAACTCCCTTAAGTAACTACAATGGTCAGTAATAACACAGGCAGGCAGAATTTCAAGAGACTGGAACCTCACCCTGGTCCCTCATAGAGTAGCAGGCTCCAAAACACGTGATCCGTCTTTTTCTGCCTTTGCAAACACATTGGCAGAGAGCTAGATTGGAAGTGGAGCAGCCAGCCAAGAATTAAACCCATGCTCCTGGTGAGATACCAGCATTGCAGAGAAAGCTCAACCTGATGCACCATATGGTCCACCCCATGGATTCATGTTCAGTCAAATTATATCATGTTTGCTTTATTTACAATATTACCTGCACTTTATATAGACCTTTCTGAATTATCAATGTAGGTACAATTTTATAAAACATGAAAGATTAAACAAAAATATCTGTCATTGTAACCCTTCTCAAATTTTCACACTTCTTAAAACCATCCAAATCCCAATAGCCTTTTGTTTTGTGACTTAACAAGCTATACTAAAATGTGTGTCCTAATTACACACTTCACCTAACTCATCAGAGCAGACACTACATGTGTTCATTCAAGAGTCAGACAATTATTTACTGCAGTCTTGAATTTATATTCAAAGACCTACAATTTAAGGGAAGCAATTCTTTGCATAGTATAATGTTAATGATGCATGAGAATGCTTACAGAAGGCTGAACTAATAAAAATCCATTTTGTATCAGTTCATTAAATGTGTTTCCTTGGTTAGACTTGGCAAGCAACCGGTGGAAGAGAACAAAACAGAACAAGGAGATAAAACAATTGTTGTCCTTTTAAAATATTAATCCTGCATACTATAAATTTTTTTCTATTGAAATACTTTTCTCTTGTGTATCATGAACTATTTCAATGTTATATATTAGTTTCAGTTTATTAGCACCATTGCCAATTTGTTGAATATATGCAGAATATATGTTTCCTGTATCTTAACATAAAAATGTATATTATTCCAAATTTCCATATTGCATTTAGACACATATGTATCTAAATCTACAATTCAAAGTCAGTACTTGTACTTAATTTTTCCAAATATTCCTTCAGGAGAGTAGAAAATTTGTGTTTGGAATTATCTGACACTCAAATATTTCAAATGAATAAATTGTAATCCATAGAAGCTGTATAATTTGCACAAAATTACATGTCACCCACTAGCCAATTCCAAATCACAATATGTAACATTTTTCTGCAACCATTTCTCCACACCCATTTTGCCTTCTTCTTTGCTGTTTACACACTGAAATCAGCAACAAAAATAAGTTTTTTGAGGAGTTTTATTTATTTTTGTTGGACAGCCAGTCAGATATACAGAGAGGAAGAGAGACAGAGAGGAAGATATTCCATCTGCTGATTCACTCTGTAAGTGACCACAAAGGCCAGCGCTGAGCCAATCCAAAGCCAGAAGCCAGGAGCCTCTTCTGGGTCTCCCACACAGGTGCATGGTTCCAAGGCTTTGGGCCGTACTTGATTGCTTTCCCAGGCCACAAGCAGGAACCAAGGCTGCCAGAATTAGAACCGGCACCCATATGGCGTCCTGGCACATGCAAGACAAGGGCTTTAGCCACTTGTCTTTAGCCCTTGTCTTTAGCCAAGGGCTACTGTACTGGGCCCCCCAAATAAGTATTTTTTAAGGCACTATTGGGACACAAAAATTTCTTGCCTTGGCCAGTATGTCTAACACTTCTGATATGAGTAAGGAACATGGAGTAGCTCTATACACCCAAATTTATAGGGATTTGAAATGGTAAACTTTTGATCTAGAAAACAACATTTCTTCATCTAATAAAAAAATCAAGATGTGATTACTCGGTAAAAGCCAATTTGCAGTGTTCTGAAGATTTAAAACCAATAAGAGACAGACAAAATCACTGAAAAGTTTATACTCTAGTGATAAAACATAAGTTGAAATTCACTTAAATTTGTTTTAAAGTTTTATTAATTGAAATTAGTTGATTTCATGTATTTTGTAGGTGGAATCGCAAGAAGATAACTTACCTAGTTTTTTTTCTCCCCCTCCTTCTTTCTTTTTCTTCCCTTAATTTTTTAAAAGCTAATTTCAGACTTAGTCGCAGGCTTTATACACCACTAAATGTAATATCTAACAATTATAAAATAGAAAGGTCATGGCTTGACAAGAGTATAAACAAGGGTTAAAAATAACAATCAATTTTCACTTTGTCCATTTCATTCCTATACATTTTTTAATATCACCCACATTTCAGAAAATAAAGGACATTTGCCTTTTGGGAACTGGCTGATTTCGTTGAATAGACTAGTTTTCACTTGCTTCCATTTTGTTGGGAAAGTCACACTTTCTTTCCCTTTTACAGCTAGATAGTATTCCATGTTGTATCAATGTATAACATTTTCTTTATGCCTTCATCAGTGGATGCAACTTTGGGTAGATTTTGTATCTTAGGTATTGTGAATTGAGCTTTAGGAAGCATAGGATATAAATATTTCTTACATATGTGAGACTTCATTTCAATTGTGTGAATTTTCGTGATTGGGATGGCTGGATCATTCAGTAGATCAATTTTCAGATCTTTGAGAAAACTTCATATTGTGTTCCCTAATCCTGCTCCTAGTTTACATTCTCATCTGTGTAACTGTTTGTGTTCCCAACATACGTAGATTAAGATACCTTTCTCTCTCACTCCTTAATCATTTTTTATATTTGGATGATACCCATTCACGCTGGATGAAGTGAAATATCATTGTGATTTCTATCTAAATTTCATTGATGGAGAGTGTTCCTGAGCAGTTTTTGTGTCTTGGCCACTTTAATTTCATAATTTGAAAAACATACATTCATGTCATTTGCAGATTTCTTAACTGGATTGATGTTTCAGTGTTGCTGAGTTTCTTGAGTTCTCTGTACTAATTCATCATCAGTTGCACATACTGCAAATACATTCTCCTATTCTGGCAGTATCTTCTTCACGTTGTTGTTTCTTTCACAGTGAAGAAGCTTCTCGGCTAGCTGTAACCCCATTTGTCCACATTTTTAAAATTTATTATTGTTTGTGCTTCTGGGATCTATTCCAAGAACTCTTTGCCTGTACAACTGTATTGCAGAGTTCTGTCAATGTTTTCCTCTAATTCTTTGATGGTATCTGGTCATATTTTTGTTGCTTGATCCATTTTGAGTGTAAAGTAGTGATTTTGTTCCACACGTTCATATGCAGAGATCCATTTTTCAAAACCATTCGTTCAAAAGACTAATTTTTCCAATATTTGATTTTAAATTGATTGTCAAAAATTAGCTGATTTTAGAAGCGTGAATTAATTCTCTAAATTTTTACTCTGTTCCATTGATCTATAATGTCTATTTTTGCCTCTGGACCAGGCTGCTTAGGTGTTAATTGCTTTTTATTAGCAGCCTCCAGCTTCATTTTTGCTTTATAAGATTATTATTGTGATTCAAGATATCTTTTATTTCTACATGAATTTCTAAAGCTTTTTTCTATAGAATGTTGATATTTTGATGAGATTGCATTGGATATGTGCATTGCTTTTGGTACAATGGATATTTTCATGATATAAATTGTAATCCATGAACATGGAGATTTTACAGAATTTTTGTGATATAGCTTATTTACTAGTGTAATGTTAGTCTCTCCTATTGATTCTTTGCAAAAAACTTTTCAAAAATGCTCATGTCAGTAGAGTTTCCCTGAAAATTTAAATTTATCTTTGAAGATAAAAGCTGAGGTATTGTTTGTTCAACAGTGGTTATTAGTACAAGAAGTGGACCCGATGCTAATGTAATCAGTCCCACAGTGTAAGCTCAAAAGACTAATGAGCTTCTTTGAAGGAAAACATAATAGGAACATGTTTTTCCTGTTGGTGAAACGGTGACAGGGTGCTTTTTAAGAAGGTGAAGCTTCTTATCACATATATCTTTTCTTGAACAAATTTTATTGTTGAATGAACAACTGATAATGACTGGCATGATCTCTTTAAAAAAAAAAAAAACGCAATTGCTGCGGGTTACTCTTCATTACTCTTTTCCGGTAGACTCATACTGAATCTGTTTATGGATGTCATTGTCTTTAGACACACCATTTCATGATTTGTTTTGCTTGCCACTTTTATTTTTCATTTATTCTTTATCTTGTTTTAGACCAATATATTTCAGATTCTGATTTAATTCTTCTATTGGCTGTTTTATCCAATCTTATATTACTTTTCTAATGTTTGATATATAAAATATGATCTTTAGCATTTTTACAGTTAGTAAGGATTGATATTATAGCACTTATATAAAATGTGGAAATCTGGCATTTGTATAGATACATTTAATACCATACTATATTGTTTGAAATTTGAGTATGTTCCACAAATACATCAATGTACATTGTAAATGCCATCAAAAAATATACTTTTAAAAATGTGCACTTCTAAGGAATTTTGAGAAAATAAACAATTTATTAATGTTTTAATATTTTCATGCCTTTTCTGTATCATTATAGGATGGTTTCATTTACATTCAGTATAAATCACCTTAAAAAATAAAAACACGGGATATCTTGGAGGGGCCAGACTTAATTCAAGACAGGAGTATAAAATACTATGAAATACAGTTTACTGTGTTTTACATCATGCAGATGTGGTGACATGCTTGGCTGAGCCAGCCTAACTTATATTTTACGAATGAAAAATATGTTCATGGGTTCTGCTTCCTGAAACAGACTGTGCTCATCTTCCAGGCCGGTTCAGCTCCAGACACTAGATTCTTGCATGGCCTCTGACCTTAAGCTCTCTCTTGGGACAGGAATTGCTGTCTCCAGTCTCTTGTATGTCATTGTCTCATTAGTCCAACATGGCCTGGGCACCTTCATTTCCATCAAAATTAAGAGTAGTCAAATATTTCCTTTATCTGTAAACACATCAATTATTAGTCATGAAAAGTTACTTCCCTGAAGGATACTGTAGGAATGCTTGGCTCTGTCAGCCTGGCCCTACTTTCTGGAGCCTTCTAGAATATCAATATTTCAGTGCCATTCTGAAATAGTGTGTACTCCACTCACTAAGCTGCAGAGGATCCATTGGTCTAACACATATTTGAGCCATAGTATGAAGCTGTTCCATCTTCTTCACTTCCCCTGCAAGCTGGTTTTCTTCTACTATCTTTCCACTTCTCTAAGGTGTCCCACTTGCCTGAGGTTATAATGATGAGGGAGTGGGAGACATATCTCCTTAGGAAGACACTCAGGAATGGGTCTCTGTGAGCTGCTGCTCTTGGTGACATAATAAATCCCACTCTACAAGACTTTATTGCGTTTTTATTTCACCTTCAAAAATGAAGTATATGTTTATCAAATATAAAATTCTAGATTGACAATTCTCTGTTACTGAGGTCATGTTCCTATTTGCTTATTCATGGTACTATAAATGTATTAGTTTCTTTTCTATAAAATTATGGAATATCTACTGAACTCTCAAATTCTCTGAGTCTTCCCCAGTTCCCATTTCTGTCATTCTGCTACTGTACACATCTAATAAATATTTACATCAGACATTAAATTTTTCATTTCTGATATTTCTATTTTATATATTTTCCATTTTTTCATAATATCATCCTTGCATTTATTTTCCATTTGTTTGAAAGTCAGAGAGACAGAGAAAAGAGCATTTGGTAGAGAGCTCCCATTTTCTGAGTCATTCCTAAGGTGTCCATGACTGCCGGAGCTGGTCAGCACAGAAACCAGGAGTCAACGTGTGCTGTGGATTAGCGGGAAAAGAGTTAACTTCATCCATTGCCACTCCATCCCAGGCGCTGCAATGGTGAAGGTGGCAACTGAAGTTGATATTCAAACTCAGCCGCTCTGTGTGGGACATGGATATCTTGTTTTTATATCTTTTAAAATATTATATTTTATTTGAAGCAGAATTACAAAGACAGGGTGAAACAGAGTGAGAAAGAGTTCTTTGTTCTTTAATCTACTGGTTCCCTCCCTAAATGGCAGCAACAGGCAGCACTGGGTTGGGAGTTAGGAGCCTCATCAGGCCTCCCCTGTGTGTATAGGGACCCAAGCTGCTTTCTCAGTTGCATTAACAAGAATCTGGATTGCAAGAGGAACAACAGGGCATGAACCAATGCTTTCATGGGATGCCAAAATTATAGGCAACAGCCTAACCTGCCACACTACAACAACAGCACCTCAATGAGGCCATTTTTGCTTGCTCTAATAACCTTGTTTTAAACTATTGTGCTACATACTCTAGCAGCTTTAGAATATATCTATCAATTTTGCTATTAGGCAAAAACTAAATGTTACCTGTTCTTGAAATCTTGTATTCATGTTGAAGAGTGGAATTTTGAGAAAATTTTTCTAATTTTCCTATTAAATAGACTAATTTAGAAGTTCTTGTTAGGAGTTAACAAAAATAGCTTTAAATGGAAGGCAAAGGTTATGGGAGGAACATGTTGAAGCTTCTGATGGACTGAATGCACCAATCATTTGTATTATTTCCATTGAGAAGGCACTGAATTATCTGATAAGCACATAAAATACTTCAATATAAATTTTAAAAGATAAAGTCCAAGATGGTAGGAAATTTTAATGAAATCATATCCATTTAAAGTCTAGTTACACTACTAAAAAAGAATACATGCTAAATATCTGAGTTACTACATTCATTCAAAATAGTATTATATGGGCATTTTTGAAAGAATAATATGAAAACAAAGATACATGAAACATTACTATGAAATATGAAAAAATTGGGGCTGGTGCCCTGGCTCAACAAGCTAACCCTCCATCTTCACTTGCTGGCATATTATGTGGACACCAGTTCATGTCCTGGCTGCTCTTCTGCCAATCCAGCTACCTGCTTATGAACTTAGGAAACACCAGAAGGCCCATTCCTTAATACTATGTACCTGCACAAGAGACCCAGAAGAAGCTCTTGGCTCCTGGCTTCAGATCAGCTCAGCTCTGGCTGTTGTGGCAATTTGGGGAGTGAATCAGTGGATGGAAGATCTTTCTCTCCCTCTCTCTTTTTCTTTGTAAATATGCCTTTCTAATAGAAATAAATAAAGCTTAGGAAAAAAACAAATGTACAAACATTTATTAAACATAATATACAATTGTATTTATAAAATCATCACAAACATGTAAATGCTGGTTTCCAGATAAAATAACTCAAAAAACTAAGTTTTTGATTTGTTGTGAATATAGACTGCAGTTAAGTATATATCTCTTAGTCAGAAATCTGTAAATAATACAATGTTTAATGTGTAATGAAAGTATTTTTAAACCTATCTTTAAATTTTATTAAAATTGAAACTTTCAGTGATATATTAAAACTTTCGGTTTAAATGTTAACTTTAGCTAATTGCAGATAGAAAACAAAATGTCTCTTGAAAACAATGATATTCATTTGATTTGAAAGATGCGTAGTGCTCTGGAGACCTGGAATAGTTGAAAAATCAAAATACTATCATTCATTTGTCTTCTTACTCTTTCATTTGTTGATGCAATAGTTAAGAATTTTGTCTTTTACCATGTATTCAAATGTGTGTTTTAATGATCAAATTCACCCTCTTACCAAGATCTCAAAATAAACTTGTAAACAGGAATAAGCAAAAGCTCTAGTTAAGATTTACTTCATTCATTATTATGTAAACATGATATCTCTTTGGGAAGAAGTAATAGAAATGGCATTTATAGAAGATTTCACTTGAAATGAGATTAATTGAACCCTAAAGGATAACATAAAATGAACCAAACATTGAAAGTGGAGAAGAAGATAGCAGAATTCCTGTGTTGAATGGGAATTTGAAACAGCTGAAGACTGGACTAGGATGCAGCCTGTGAGCATTGGTACCTAAGTAATATCTGTACAGATAAGCTGCAAGCCTGGGAAAGCAGGCAGAGACATGGACCATGACAACTTACAGGTACCACTTAGTTCTAAATTATTGCATCTTTACAACTATATTCAAAGATGACTACCTTTCATAAGAAAGTAACCAATTTGTATCATCACTAAATGGAACAATTTGGATATTTCTGTTCAGTTACACTCAAAATTGGCAAATTCAAAAATCATTCAATGAATATAATATTTAACTTTTACATTAGTTTGTGTTATGGAATCCAATACCTTAAATTGACTCATTAAAATGAAATTGTTGAAAAATGTTAAGGATCTCAACACATCAATCTATTCCAGATGCATAATAATAATACTTTTTTATGTGTTATAAATGAGAAACTGCTAATAAAGCAATTAAATTTCTGTGTGACATCTCATTAATAAAGCAGCAAGCGAGATTTCAGTGCATTATTTCATGCTGCTGATTATCTTTAAATTTGTAACTACTCCCCAGTGACAAGAACAATATTTATAACATCTGGTAATGGTAATCACAGAATGACTACTAATCATCACAACTATTTGTTGAAGGTTTTCTCTTTGTTAGACCTTGTACTGTTAATTTATATTCTTGCATTAATTCTCAAAATAATCATATAAAGCAGAAAAATTAATATCTGTCTTTCAGCAGAAAAAATTCGAGATTGTGCCAAAGCAATTGAAGAAAATAAGTATCCAGTGATTGTTATAGCCATATTCTAAACACAGGTCCTTCTGGTTACAGACATAAAGATGAAAAATATTTGCCAATTGCCCTTATCAGAGGTGAGCTATTTCAGGCTTTCTAAAATAAAACCGTCTAAAATTAAAGGTAGAAAAACAAACTCCAATATTGAGTTATATTTAGGAGATAGTTTTTTTCGTCATTCTCCTTTAATAAGTCAGTTTTTATTACAAAGCATGAAAATTAATCAGGTCTGTCATGGTGTGCTTGACTATGGCCTGTTATCAACAGGCATAAAATTATCAGGACACAGCACTTGACTTGATAGCCTGGCATGACCAAAATTCCAAAGGTTGATTTGATGGTGCACACATCAGCATTCTTGTTAATTAATTCTTACTGGGTTGATCCTGATGCCAGAAGGGAGAGAATTTACATCCTAAAGGATACTTTTTACTCCCTAGGATAATAAAACCTTTACTTTTTATTACTTTGCATGGTGAAATATTTGAAGTGACTTGTTTATATATACACTCAATAATATTATATATGATATACATTATGTTATATAATATATATTATATGTTATATAGTATATGTTACATATGATATATTACATATTACATATACATTCAATACATTTTGTTTTGATTGAAACAATTTTTATTGCAGTTAAAGATGAAGAGATCAATGAATTGCTGCTTTTTTCTTGAATTTTTAGAATAAAAAGAGTCCTTCTTGTGAATCAGCGTAAGCGATTGCTTCTCTAACATAGCTTATGTTTTTGTAGGTACATATGCAATGTTTCCAAAGCAAAAAGAAAATTGAGGCTTTAAAATCAGGAAAGCTGCTGTAAGGAAAACCTTAATAATATGAAGATGAGATTCATTCTGAGGATTTAAAATACGCTGATGATACCTACCGATATCTCAAAGAGGTCAATCTATGGAAATGCATTTTTCTTTCCACTTGAACAAAGAAAAGCATTTCTTTTGAAGAAACAGTATATTTTGGAATAAATTCAGCCATGGGTATAATATTTGAATTATTTGCAGCTATTGTGAATGAGATTAATCCTTTACAGTTTGTATCCCTTTGATTTGTCTTTCTTTTTTTCCCTCTTACGTAAAATGACCTCAGTTTTTTTTTTTTTTTTTTTTTTTTTGCATTGTGACACACTTTTCTAGGGATGATTAGAAATGTATAGGATTGTACTGCACTTCCTATGATGTTTTCCAATGGTTCCATTTCATGGGTCATCTCTTGCTCAGATACAAATGATATCTGACCCAGTGTTTCTTATATAGAATAAATTGGACATTTAAAACTAAAACAAAAAAGAAATTGTGCAGGATTGTTTACTATACCAAATTTGCAAATGTCTAATTCTGCACAGGCAGTCCTGACAAAATACCATATACTAAGTGACTCACACAACATTTGTTTATTTTTCTCATGGTTGTGGACTCTGAAAGTCTGAGCTAAAGATGCCAGAGTAATCAGTTTCTGGTGAATGCCCATTGACACGTGCGAGAGCTAAACAGGATGTGGGACAGACTTGACAAGCCTGCAGTGCGTACTGGCAAGCATGGGAACCAGGGTAGGGGGCAGAACTGGATAGACAAGACTGGGGGCGGAGGAGGGCCTAGCACTGTCCCCAGGCAGCAAACATATCTTTAAAAACCCCAGAGTTTGCTGACGGGTGGTCAGCAGGTTAAGCCTGGCACCGCATGGTGCATTGGCCGCCCTGGGGGAGGCCGAGGACTCGTTCACTGCCTTGCGGCAGTGTCTTTAGCGTGAGCCCCCAGCACTGGGTCCAACCCTGCAGGGACACCCCCCACAGCCGCCACACTGTGGGAGTGGCACTTGCCCCCAAACCCAAGGCCCGAACCTAACTAGACTCTCTTGTCTCCAGAGATAATTATTGAAGCTTTTTATATCCTTTATACATAGGTGAAATCACATGGCAATACAATTTCCTATACCTCAAAATGATGTTGATACTGATATAGAATGTACAGCTCAGAAAAACTAAAGCCCCCTGTTGTCAGGAAAGTGAGATGGAGAAGAGAAAATTATCAATGGTGACCCAGGAAAAAGAAGGTATCACTTTCTTTTCTAGAATGTGAATAAACAGAAAATTAAAATTGATTTTAATTTTACTCGTAGTTTTTCTTAAGAGAAGGCTTAGGTAGACATCTAGGAGGAAATAATGGAAACAGAGAAGGGTACATAAGGAGAGAAATCTAATCAGGTGTGGTAACAGTCAGCAGAAGATTTCTGCTACTGGCAGTTTTTAAAATAATAATAATAATAATGATAATAATAATAATAACTGTTTGATTTGAGAAGGAAGGGCAGGTTAGACTTTGCCTTGAATCTAGAGTTCACAAATAGCTGGTGGTGGAGCCCAAGATCACTCTCTGCTGGCAATGGTCCGCAGATATGCAAAGGTCCCAGTCCAAGTTTGAGGTCGTCTTGGGCTAGTGTCCACAGTTGGCAACCATGCAAGGCCACAGGATTGTGTGGTTTAAGAATACATTTCAGGGGCCCGGCGGCGTGGTCTAGCGGCTAAAGTCCTCGCCTTGAAAGCCCCGGAATCCCATATGGGCGCCGGTTCTAATCCTGGCAGCTCCACTTCCCATCCAGCTCCCTGCTGGTGGCCTGGGAAAGCAGTTGAGGACGGCCCAATGCATTGGGACACTGCACCCGCGTGGGAGACCCGGAAGAGGTTCCAGGTTCCCGGCTTCGGATCGGCGCGCACTGGTCCGTTGCGGCTCACTTGGGGAGTGAATCATTGGACGGAAGATCTTCCTCTCTGTCTCTCCTCCTCTGTGTATATCTGGCTGTAATAAAATAAATAAATCTTTAAAAAAAAAAAAAAAAAAGAATACATTTCAGGGACCAGCTCCATGCCTCCCTAAATTATGCATCTGCCCTCAGCAATGGCATCCCCTATGGGCACCAGTTCAAGTTCCAGCTTTTTCACTCCCAATCCAGTTCCCTGCGAATGGCCCAAGTGTTAGGGCATCTGTGGCCATATGGGAGACCCGTGTAGACTGGCTCAGATCTAGCTACTGTGGCCATCTGGGGAGTGAACCAGCAGATGACAGATCCCTCTGTCTCTCCTCTCTCTGCATTACTTCCTTTCAAATACATTTTTTAAAAAATCTTAAAAATAAAAGAATGGCCTTGAGAAAGGTACATATTGACCTTACTACTTGGGTCACCATGGTTTTCCTCCCTGATCACAAGCAGTGGCTTGTGATCACTGTGCTCTGCAGCTATCGGTTTGAGCAACGTATATTCCTCTAATATGACTTCCAAGAAGTTCAATAAAAGGTTGAGGCAGACAGCCTGTTGGGTTGGTATTATTTTGTTAGGGGATAGGGGCTTCCTAGTCCACTTTGCTTTTATCATTTTTAGCTTATTTCTGTCTCATTTCACATTTCTTGAATTGCAAATCATCTCCCTCTCCAATCCTGTTCATGCCTTGTGAGTAGCAGTAACTTTTTCTGTTATGGCTAAGTCTGAGAGTTCCTGCCCTAGGAATAATGTTCATTCATTCATTCATTCATTTGCTTTCCCAGTCTCTATTCTCACTTCTCTGGTAATAGTAGGTTAATTTTTTTAATGTATCCAATTGAGTTGTGAGATATAATTCCACAATGAAACTGTTTCCATTTGCTAGTTTCAACAAATGATAATACATTTTTTTCCACAAATATTCAGCTTTTTGGAATATTGGGGCTGGCATGATGGCTCAGTTGGCTAATCTTCTACCTGCAAATGACAGCATCCCATATGGGCCCAGTTCATGCCCTAGCTGCTCCTCCACTTCCCATCCAGCTCCCTGCTTCTGGCCTAAGAAAGCAGCTGTGTTTGGTACAAAAAATCCTTGGGACCTTGTATTGTCGTGGGAGACCCAGAAATACCCCCGGCTCAGTTCCAGTCATTGTGGCATTTATTGAGTAAACCAGTGGCTGAAACAGCTTTCTCTCTTTCTCTCCTTCTCTCAGTAACTGTTTTTCCAGTATTTATTTTAATCTAAAAAAAGAGGGATTTAGCTAGAGAGAATCTGCTGATGTAGTAAAGTTTTACAATCAGGTTAGTTAAGATGATGGATATATTCAGTCTCAAGGAAGAACTCAGAAGAAAATGGATAAAAGAGTGGATGATTTTTGTTGGTGATGATGCAAGAACCCTGTTGTTTGCTGTATCATAAGATAAATCCACGGTGAAAGGTCAAGGGAATGATTTCAAGAAAATCCATGCATAAAGATGTCACTGTTCACATTGGAGTTTATATTTTTGTCTATGCGTGAGTAAATGAGTGAATAAAAAACTTTAAGAAGACAAAGAACAATTGAAAAACACCTAGATAAAAAGATTTTTTAAAAATAATAAACACAAATATGGAAATTACAGAAAACCTGTAACATATTAATTCCGTTGACTTGTTTGCAAGAAAAGAGGAAGTACAGGTAGCCATACAAAACTAGAAATGACATTGTTTAAATTCTTTTTGTTTCTACTCTACATGAATGTTTTGATGCTGAATGATCAAATTCAGTGCAAACGTGAAGTTTTAACATTAACAGTGAGCAAGTATGCTTAAAATTATTTATTTCCTATGGGGATACATGCAAATATATAAACCCTTTGAAATTATGAACCAAATGCTTTTACTTGGGAAAAGATATGCTTTTTCAAAAAGCAACTAAAATTGGATTTATCATTTCCCAAGTTATCTGGAGTTTCTAAATATGTCAGTAAGAATTCCTTATATATTTTGTTATACTTCTATTTCTTTTTTATTGTTTTTTAGGCAGACAATTCTTTCAATCTTCTATGGCAAAGGATGACTTATTTCATAGATAAATTATTACTATAAGCCACAGAAGAATCCAAAATAATCCAAGACACAGCACTAGGACAATCCTCTAGAGGACCCAGAGCCAAATAAATCACATTGCAGGATTGCTTACCTCACCAAAAAGCATTTCTATCTAGATAAAATATCAGAGTCAATCAATGAGGAAGAATACATTTCATAAAAGTGCAAAATTGAAGCTGAGAAACATTTATAGAAGAGAAGAATTCTGTTTTTAGGTTGACAGTGTGAGTGCACTCAAGGAAATCAAATTAAGAAAAATAAATTTTCCATGGGTAGTTATATTATAAATCTGGAAATGGTGAATTAGATACTAGGGACTACTAGGTCACAGCTACAAGGTCCCAGTGCCAGGCTCATGGCTTCAAAGGGGAAAAACGACAGTACTAACCTCAAAACAGATCAAGAGAGGTAAAATCTGAAAGTATCTACAGACCTTCACAATTTGCATTGCAATTATAACGTCCTTAATTTTAAGTTGTTCTCAGAATTAGTCACGCTTTCTTCTCCCACGTAATGGCAATAAAATGTGATAAAATAACTGAATTTCCAGGTCTAATAATAATTCTCATTTTCTTTCCCAAGTTAACCAATTTAGAATATTTTGTTTTAAATAATCGTGAATTCAGTTCTCATATTCTTTTCAGTACCAGCTATAAAAAAGACACCAAAGGGCCCAATCACCAGAACCAGAATGGGTATGGGTCAGTTGGGCAAGGCTACTGTTGCTGCCAGGAGAGGAGGTGAAAGAAGTCAGTCTGGGCCAAGAACCCACTGGTATGCACAACATCTGCCACTGGGAGGAGGGCTGATGGAGGAACTTGGGAAACTCCTTTGTCAGGACGCAGTCCCTGCAGGTGAACACAAGAACCAAGGCTGGGAGCAGCCCAGACCAGGCCAGGTTACAGTACCCGCCAACATATTTGTGGGGCAGGAATGGAGGCAGGTCATGCTGGGCCAGTTTATGAGACCCATTATCAGATCTGCAAACCAGGACGGGATACAGGATAGGTCTAGTCAGGCTGCAGCAACAACCAGTCCAGATTAGGGCCCAGACTGGGGCTAGCTTGACTGGACTGGGCAGTGGCACCCATCAGCATGACCTTGAACTGGGAGCAGGCTGGGCCAGATCAGGTTAGAGAACCCACCATCACACGTGAGACCTAGGGGCGTTGTGGGGTGCAGCAAGATGTGATCCTGGTAAGGAGGATGCAGGGGGCTCTCCTTACAGCTGTTGCTCCCAGTGGTGAGTATGAATACTGGAAGGAGCAGCAGACTAGACCCAGCAGGGTTCACAACACCTGTTGGCCTGCATGTGAAAAAAGTAGACGCATATGCTAGAGTAAGAGCAAGATGATTGGGTTTTACCACAGCATCAACTGGCAAAAACTGGGGTGGTGGGGGTTGGGGTGGTGTGTAGGGGAGTGGGGGGCAAAGTCCTGTCAGGCAAAACTGTAGAACCATCCAGAGAGTGCAAGATCCAGGGCTGGTAGTGTGGAGCTTATTAGGGAAACTGTGGGCACCTCTCTGATGGGCTGTAGCTCCCCCTGGTGAGCAAGAGAATCAGAGCTGGGGGACGGTCTGGCTAGAAGGCAGTGTCAGCTACTGGCATGAGTGTGGGATAGATACTGGGACTGATTGGGCTGAGCTAAGTTTCAACGTCCAATGATGTGAATGAAAACAGAATGGGATACAGGACAGACTAGGCCAGTCTGTTGCATATAGTGGCAAATAGAGGAACCAGGGCGAAGACGGAACCAGTGAGGATTATTGGGGATTGCCCCAACTAGGCTGCAGGTCAAACTGGTGAACATGAAGGTTGAATATGTGGTGATCAGGTTTGGATTGGATAGCACCGTATCCACTGGTTTACATAAAAGATGGGGTTGTTGGAGATAGAACTGACCCAGGAGTTGAAACTACCTGTGTGTGTGTGTGTGTGTGTGTGCGTGCATGCTGATGTGGGTGACGGACTGAGCTGGAACCCATAATGTCAAGCACATACAACAATCAGATCTGGATTTGCCTCAGACGAGATTTCTGTGGGAATCCTCCCAACAGAACTGTTGGGACTCAGAACGTCAACCACGGGAAGAATCGTAGGACCTGTGATCTGGCCATGGAGTGCGTGTGTCAGAACTGTACCTCCTAAGATGGAGCAATGGACACCAAGCCCAGATGCACTTGGAGGATATGGCAGTCTTTTGGGACCTAAAGAGGACATCTGATGCCATAGCAGAGGAAGGACAGCAGAACAAGTTGCCCAATTATCCCAGCTAAGTGTTGAAAGCAAGTATCTTGGTGAATGGAGTCTCTGGGGTGGACTGTATCAGCAGATAGACCTTGGAAGGTCCCACATCTGGGACCTTGGGTTGGCATTGTTTTTGCTGTTCCCCATCCCAAGCACTGGGCTTGAGAGGAGACTGGGTGCAATTTGCTCTCTAACATCCATCTCCACCCAGATACACGAAGAAGGGAGAAGGTTTGGAAACAATGGCTTCACCCTGGTCAACTACATAAACATCATCAAAAATAAAATAATCAAATTTTTAAAATAATAAATGCAAGGGATAGAGCATGTGCATTATTTATTTATTTACTTGAAAGAGAGAGAGAAAGATACAGAGATACTTCCCATCCACTAGTTCCATTCCCAACGGAATGGCTACAATGTCCAGGGCTGAAACCCCCAGGAATCAGTGCTTCATATGGATTGCCCATTAGGGTAGCAAGGAGTCAGGTACTTGAGCCTTCTTACACTGCTTTTCCCAAGCCATGAGCAGGGAGCTGGATACAAAGTAGATAAATTGGGATACAAACTACCTCTAATCTGGGTTCCAGAATTAAAGTTGGTGATCTCCAGGCCACATAACACTGACCCCACCACAACACAGATTTGTGCCTCACTTGGAAGTAACAAGGAAGAAATTTCAAAAACATTTTTAAATGTTCAAAATTTATGAAAATGGAACTTCTCAAAACTTACAGGACACAATACAAGCAGTGCCTAAAAGAAAACTGACAGCACTGAGTGCATACAGTGGAAAAGAAGGTGGTTTTTGTGTTGTGGCATGTGGGTGAAGCCTACCACCTGAAGTGTCGGCATTTATACTGCTGCCAGTTGTAATTCCAGCTGCTTCACAACTGATCCAGTTGCCTGTCCGTGTGTCTGGGGAAAGCAGCAGAAAATAGGCCAAGTACTTGAACCCTGCGTCCATGCGGCAGATCAGGAAGAAGTCCCTGGCTCTTGGCTTCAGAGTGACTCAGAACCTCCTGAAGTCACGGTCTTGGGAGTGAACCTCTTGATGCAATAGCTCTGTCTCTCCTCTCTCTTTGTGAAACTCTGCCTTTCAAAGAAACCTTTAACAACAACAACAAAAGAAATATATAAAATCAAGCCCCTGTGAATTATAGGAAAGCATAATAAGAACAAATTAAATACAAACTGAGCATGTTGAAAGTGAAGCAGATATATATGAAAATGAATTTGTAATATAAGGAAAATTAATGAAAAAAACTTAGTTCATTGCAAAGATCAGTAAAGATCAATAAACTGAGTAATATTCTAGCCAGGTTAAGAAAAAAATGATGGAAGACATAAGTTGAAAATATTAGAAAAGAACAAGGGAGTATTAACATAGCTTATACTTGTGGCCTGGGAAAGCAGTCGAGGATGGCCCAAGGCCTTGGGAACCTGCACCTGCATGGGAGACCTGGAAGAGGCTCCTGGCTCCTGGCTTCGGATTGGCATAGCTGTGGCCATTGTGGCCACTTGAGGAGTGAATCATCAGAGGGAAGATCTTCCTTTCTGTCTCTCCTCCTCTATATATATCTGATTTTGCAATAAAAATAAAATAAATCTTTAAAATATATTATAAAAATAACAAGTATTATAGAAGACCTGTATGCTCACAACTTTGATAACTGGGAAGAAATGAATCAGTTCATTGAAAAATTAAAGTTTCCAAAACTCATACATGAAGAAATACAATCTTAATAAGCCTATGTGAAATATTTGCACTAATAATTAATACCCTTCTAAAGCAAAGACTATCAGGTTGATGAGTTGCATGATGAATTTTAATGAATACTTAATTTTGAAAATGATAATTCTCTATCATCTCTTTCAGAAGACTGTAGATATGGCATATTTCTTAACTCACTTTCTGGGACTGGGATTAAGAACAGAAATGAGAGCAAGGAAGGAAAAGAACAGAGACAAACGGGGGTAAGAAAAAACACAGAAACATATTTCAAGAAAAATGGATACAAGTATTAAGTACAGATATAAATGAAAATAAGTCAGCCAAAAGTGCGAAATCTAAATACTAGATTAAAATAATTATACATCTTCGTCAGGTAGATTTACCACAGTGAGGCTAGTTTAACATTCAGAACTCAATTTAAGTAATGTATGACTTAATAGCCTTAAAGAGAAAAGTAACAGAATCTTATCAATTGATGCAGAAAAGGTACTTGACAAAATCTTACATATTTTTTAATAGAAGCCTCCCAGCTAACCAGGAGGAGAGAACTTCTTCAACTAGATAAAGGATATCTGTAAAAACCTACATGAGTTCTCTGAGGAATGTGAGAAGAAAGAGATTCTTGATGTCTCTTCAGAAGTCAGTGTAGTGGTTCAGGGGGCAGTTGGTACCTCTGCTTTCTAGACATGAAAGCAGTTTCGCGGACGCTTGCATTGCTCATGATGCATCAGAGATGGGCACGGGGGATGGTGTCAGGTGCACAGAGGCGATGGTTATGAGCTGCCAGGAATCCAAACAGTTCTGCTAGGGAGATGATATGAGAAAAGAAATGTAACTATGAATCACAGATTTATAGTTGAATGGGTTTTCTCTTACTACACAAAGTTTCCCGACCAAGAGTATGAATTTAGAAACGTTGATAGAGGATCAACCTTAGGATTTTGTAAATTTCAAGTCATAGCTTCTAAAAAATGCATAGATTATTCAACTTTGAAGGAATATCAAAGTTTATTTAGTCCAAATTACTCAACTTAAAATGGGAAACAAAACTAGAATGAAATAAATGATTTGGCCAACTCACAGTTCTTATTTATGATCTTTCAAACATTGTGTCCTTTTAGCAATGGAAATATTTCTTTTCTGAAATGCAGTTTGACGTTTTTTTTCAAGTTCCATAGTTGTCAAGATGCAATATTAATTTTAGTCTTTTAGCCAATGTAATATATAGCATATTAAATAAGATGCAAAGATGACAATAATGCACCAGTTGTGACAGCTTTAACAGCAATTCCTTCCTTCTGTACGTATTCTCAATGCTCTCTTTTACCATACAATTCTTCTTTTAAAAAAAGATATATTTATTTTAATGAAAGGCAGACATACAGAAAGCAGGAGAGACAGAGAGGAAGATCTTCTGTCCAATGATTTACTCCCCAAGTGACCGCAACGGCTAGAGCTGAGCCAATCCGAATCCAGGAGCCAGGAGTTCTTCCTGCAGGTCTCCCATGCGGGTGCAGGTTCCCAAGGCTTTGGGCCGTCCTCAACTGCTTTTCCAGGCCACAAGCAGGGAGCTGGATGGGAAGCAGGGCCGCCGAGATTAGAACCAGCGACCATATGGGATCCTGGTGCGTGCAACGTGATGACCTTAACCACTACGCTAATGCGTTGGGCCCTACCTTACAATTCTAAGCAATAAACAACTAATCCTTCCCTTATCACTTTTAAAGTTTTTAGATTGGTGACTTATGTTTTAATTATTCACAGAGTTTCCATGATATTAATGCCAAAAAACACACTTCCATGGAATATTATATATGTTCCTAATACCATCTGTTTGAGTTTTATCTCTAAACAATTTCAGAGAGTTTTCTTGATAAATTAACCATAAGGGACTATGATTACAAGAGTTTCAATGTTGGAAGGGGGTCTGGCAGAGTCATGAGTAAGTCATTTAGTTTCAGAAATAGTCAATGCAATTTTGGTATGTAGCAATGCGGGTTCCAGAACACACTCTTCGCCCTACAAGCAGAAATACACATTCAAAGACATATACTTAAAATAAAACTATTTTAGAGAAATACAGGACCAGCCTAAAAGCTAATTTGTATGCCATTATGTTAACCATATTGTACAATAATGGGAATGCTGTATGTAACAAGATTGGTATAACAAATGCATTGTAACCTACACAAGTTAGCTGATGTCTACTGCAATCACTTCTGTGTGATTTTGAAAATTTTGAAAAGATTACCAGCATCATTAAAATAATAGATAATATTCTTTCCTCTTAAGACAAAAAACAAACAATAGAAAAACAATTCTTGATGAGGTATTCAGTAGTTTTTTTTCATATTCTTGAATAAATATGAACCACAATGTAAATTAAACATACCCATTAGGTACACAATTTAGAGAAAGCTACAGTTGGTACAAGTGGCAGTTGATACAACATTGGATTTTGTTGTTGTTTAGGGTTAGAATGAGAATTATTCTAAGAAAACAAACTCTGTGACTGTATAGAGAACTGGGTTTGTGTTTAAATGTCATTAACTTACTGCTGTAACAGGACGAGGGTTATTTTCAGGATGATTCATTTTTATCTCTAGAATATTGTGGATGGTCATGATGAGGGTGCTATACAGTTACTGTGTGCACAAACATTATTATATTTAAATTAATTCTTCTACACATTGTTTCATTAATTAACTAAATGATTTATTTCTTGAGGCGCACTGAAGTTCCAAAATATCATGTTTAATGAATAGCTTATATCTACAAAAATCACTAATTGCCCGGAGTAGAAATTGGATGATATTTCATTGTAACCTAATTTTAAAAGGAGTTTATTTATTGTCATGTATTTGAAAGGCAGAGCAACAGAAAAAAAAGGAGAGAAAGAAAAAATGAACTGATCCCTGCATTGAATCACTGTCTATATACCTGTAGCAATCAAATGGGCAGGACCAGGCGAAAAACAAGAGTTGAGAACTCAGTCTGGGTTGCCATGTGGGTACCGAGGACCCAAGCACTTGAAGCTTTATCCACTGCTTCCCAAGTTTTTGCAATTGCAGAAATCTGGGTTCAAAGGAAAGGAATGATTGTACCTAGCCACTGTGATATGGGAAGTAGACATTCAAAGTAGAATCTTAGTTCACTGTGCCACAAGGCTCATATCCACTTTTTAACAAATTGTAATTAAACACACAGAATGCCTAATCTACCATATCACTCATTCTGAGTTGAGATATATATACAATCTTAAGTTGCATGTATGATCATTGCACATATTTTAGAACAAAGTTTATAGATTTTAGTATTGAATAACAGATCCAAAACCATGTGCAACTGGGGACATTTTGTAGTATTTTAAGCCACTTCCTGAAATACCACATCCCATAGGGAACCAGTTTCTATCATTGGCTGTTACACTTCCAGTCTAGTCCCCTGTTGATAAGATTGGGAATGCAGTGGAAGGTGCCCCAAGTGCTGGGGGCCCTGCACTTGTGTGGGAGACCCCCCAAAAACCCTGGGTGTCTGATTTTGGCCTATTTGGGGAGTGAATCAACCAATAGGCAATCTGTCCCTTTGTTTTTCCTCTAATGCTGCCTTCCAAATAAATAATTCCAAAAATATCATATGGAATCCCCAATAGAAAAAATGTTTCTGTATAAAACACCTTCACGAGATAGTCAGTCTGTTATGGTACATGAAATTAAGAGTACATGAAAGGTATTTTTTTGTCCTAGGCATAAGACATGTAAAGTGCATGATATATTTTCTAAAATTATAAACCCAGTTTTTACATATATAGCGTATGTATATATGAGCATATGTATATAAGATATTTTATATATACATACATGTATGTAAGATATACAGTGTGAATATGTGCATACAGTATGTATATATGTATATAAAGTATATAGTATGCATAATACGTATTTTTGCTTAAATGTCATTAAAATATTGTATTTTATATATTGTGTAGACTTATTCATATTATATAAATTACATATTTTATAATATAGTATATAACTGTCAAAAATTTTATATACTATAAATATATACATATGTGTATATATTATACATGCATATATGTATAATATGTGATATGTTGCATATGATATACTGAATATAGTATATATAATTCTGAATCACCATCATAACTATTATTTTTTTTAAAGATTTTTTTATTATTATTGGAAAGCCGGATATACAGAGAGGAGGAGAAACAGAGAGCAAGATCTTCCGTCCAATGATTCACTCCCCAAGTGAGCCGCAACGAGCCGGTGCACGCTGATCTGATGCCAGGAACCAGGAACCTCTTCCGGGTCTCCCACGCAGGTGCAGTGTCCCAAAGCTTTGGGCCGTCCTTGACTGCTTTCCCAGGCCACCAGCAGAGAGCTGGATGGGAAGTGGAGCTGCCGGGATTAGAACCGGCGCCCATATGGGATCCTAGCGCGTTCAAGGCGAGGACTTTAGCCACTAGGCCACGCTGCAGGGCCCATGACTATTATTTTTAATTATTTATTTCACTATTTATTTTTATTTGAAAGCTGAAATTATAGAGAATGAAGAGTGACAGAGAGAGAAAGAGCTTCCATTCATTGGTCCACTCTCAAAGTGCCCGTGATGACCAGAGTGGGGCTGGTCCAAAGCTGGGAACCAGGAGTCTTTGCTTGGAACATCTCTCAGTATTTTCCCAGGTAATTAGTCGGGAGCTCCATGGGAAGTAGAGCAGCTCAGACTTGAATCAACACCCATTTCAGGTGCACATAGGAAGAGTATTAGAATATATGCTGTGCTGCCTACATATATATACACACACGCACATACATACATGTACACAAATATACATACACTATGTATATGCACACATATACACAAAATATAGTTGATATAAGAGAAAGCTAAAGGAAACTACACTAACATTGACCCTGTGTTTTAGGAATATCAATAAAGCTGAAGACAGCTGAGAACAAATATAGAAGGCACACAAATTAAGACGATCTAACTGATTTTTTTTTTACAGGCACATGCTCAAATGTATCTTTGAAATTCACTATACTTGCCAGCAGATGATATATGCTAATATATGTTGCTGATCCCTAGGAAGCAAATGGCTTAAGCATTGAAGCAATGTGACATTTAATGCATACTTTTTTTTCTAAATGATCAGACAGAAACATTACATGTATTTTCACCCCAATTCTGTGAAAGATAGCTTTAACACCTTCTTTCAGATAAGAAAACCCATGATTAAGGAGATTATAAATTAACTCAGCCAGCTGCAAAAGGTTAATGGCTGCACTCAAATCGAATCAGGTGTGTTTATTATAGTACACGCTAATAAACACTGGATCTTCTGTATTTCCTCATATTCCAATTAGGATGAACCTGCGTCTGTTCTGCATAGGACAATCACCTTTACAACAACCGTACTATGTAATTATGATAGATACACCTTGAATTTTCAAAATGCTGCCATTTAGTCAGTAAATTACATGTACATCCTAATTTTATTTCGTATTGTAAAATATTGCAAAGTCAAAAATCACTCTGTAGCTTTGCGTGTGCACACCTGCACGAGTGTATGTGTGTCCAGGAACGTGTGGTTTATGTGATGACTATTCAGAAACCACAGTGCTAATTGTCTCAAAGATTTGACACTTCATCTATTAACTTTAAAAAATAAATAGTAACACATGAAATAGGGATTGCACTCAACAAAAATTTAGTCTTCATTTATAAAACATGCGCTGAAAGGAATTTATACTCTTTTATAAAAAGTAAATCAAACCAAAATTCACATGCCACCCAAGTTTATAACATACTCAGCAATATTAGGAGTTCAAAATAGTGCTCATGTGAAATATTAATTTCTGTTTCCAACTTTTGAATCATAATGTTGTAATGTCAGGCAACTGCACACAAAACATTTTTACACAATATTATATGTTTTGTTAAACATAATGATGAAAGTATAGTTTGAAAATAGCAATGCACTAGATAAAATTAAACATAATATTTACTACTTAGTATTTATATGTAAAATACTAAGTAGAAATATACAAAACGAGTGCAGCATGATAACTCAATTGCTAGGATTAGCCATCTTCAAGCACTGGCATTCCATATAGGCCCTGGTTCTTGTCCCAGACACTTCACTTCCCATCCAGCTCACTGTTCATGGCTTGAGAAAATAGTGGAGATGGCCCAAAGCCTTGGAACCCTGCACATAAGAGCTCCACAGTGTACTCCTGGCTTCAGATTAGTTCAGCTCTAGCCGTTGTACCCATTTGGGGAGTGAACCACTAAATGGAAGCTCTTTTTACCTGTCACTGTTCTCTGAAAGTCATCTTTTCCAATAATAAATAAATAAATCTTTTGAAACTGCACACACAGTTTACTTCAATTTTACTTAATTTTACCAATTTCTTGTTCTCATCCAATTTACAGCACATTTTTCACATATCAATATTTCATGTTGTATTTGCAAAATATTATGATAGGCGTTTGCATTTATTAAAGAATTTGTGAACTGAAGGCTGTTTTTCTAAACATGTGTCGAACACATAATCCATTGTTATGAGCCTAGCATTGTGAGACACTATTACATTTATTATCTCAAATGATTGGGCATCATAGTCATTCTGAAAGCATGAATCCCGTCTAGGTAATGGGGAGAGGATTCAAAGATGAGCAATTTCTCTACTGCAATCTAGCTCTGTGAGTCACTGTCACTCTCTCACACACTCACACACATACATGCACTCTCACACACCAAGGTAAAAGTAAAATCTGGGAATGGCATTGTTGTGCATCAAGTTTCTGTCTGCAATGCTAACATCCCAATAGAATCCTATCTGCTCCATTTCTGATATAGCTCCCTGCCAAGTTGCATAGTGGAAGATGACCCAAGTCGCTGGGTCCCTGGCTCCAAGAGGCAGATCTGGCAGACAGAAGCTGCTGGCATCTAGGTTCAGCCCTGGCCCTGCCCCTGCCATTGTGGCCACTGGGGAGTGAGTCGGGAGATTAAAGATTCATTCTCTCTCTCTCCCCCTCTTTCCCTGCTCTCTCTCTGTAACTATGACTTCCAAATAAGTTTAAAATCCTTTCAAATTAATATACGTTCATTTTTTGTTTTAAACCTGTATTACTTTCTAATCTCCCAATCAGAGCCAAACTATACAGTAGAGCAAAATGACTGTTTCCATTTGCCTTTCTGAGACTGATTCCTATATCAGCTCTGACATTGTACATTAAAACTTCTCAGTGTGTTTGCTATCTACACTCAGGACTGCTACACTCTGCAAATTTTATGTTGATTTATTATTCTGTGGCCTTAAAGACTTCACATAGACTTTATCAACACTTCTTGTTCCATGCCTTTTGTTTTATTAATATTTTCTAGTCATGTATCCTTGCAAATGATAGGCCCCAGGTGTCTGTTGTGTGCATATTCTAATTGCTCCTACCTGGAAATTGATATCCCTTTCTTTTATATCAGAAGAGTACAGAAAGAGCATGGTTTATGGACCTTGTTGCCGAAATCTTGTCGTATTTTGAACATTGTCTTTGAAAACACCTTGCTCCATTACTCAGAAATAAATTGTGCATGAGGACTTACTGTAACATGTGACTCAACATTTCTCAAGGTCATTGTTAGTTTCAGCTTTTATAACATATTAGGTTTTACAGTAATATCATTTTAATGTAATTGGCATATATGTCATGTCTAAACCAAACACTCTAATTTTGGTTTCTATTTAAAATACATACTTTTTAACATCTCCATAGACTCTAGTTACAGCAAACATCTAAAATCATCTACTTATCAGTTAGAATAATATAAATCCTCATGCTGAAGTACTGTTCATTTCAGTTCATATTGCCAAATACAACATATCCAGCTCTCAGCTAAAATCTATCAAGCATTCCAAAAAGCACGAGAAAAAAACAAATAGACAAATAATTACTAACCCAAGGTTCACTCAAGAACTTACATTCATGTACATTTCTTGTACGTTAAAAACTAATACTAGTTTTTAAATGTCTTACAACATTCTAGAGAAATATCATTTTCATCCTTCATCCTTTCTTGCATTCTTATAATTATCAGAACTCTGTTTTTAGTGAAGTTTCTATTAGTGAAGCATTTCCAAACAGTATGGAAAATTGGAAATGGAGTTACGTTACACCAGAGAAATACAACAAAAACAGCCAAATGACCAAGGATAAAATCAACAGCAATAATTCATACTGACAGAATGCACCCTTGATATGATGTAGTGAAAAGGCAATTTACCTCTGTGGCTTTCCTCATTAAAACCAATACTCTTATATTAACGATGTGAAAAATATCAGACAAATCCCAACTGAGAGACATTCTACAAAACCCGGGACCAGGATCCTTCAAAACTATCAAGGTTATAAAGATCACACAGACTCAGACATTGCCATAGTCAACAGGGACTTTGGGGAACATACTACTGAATGTGTTATTGTGTAAATTAAAGTTGGACATAGTGAAAAACAAAGGATATCTGAATTTAGCATGAACTTCAGTACATTAGAGTGAATCAGTATTCTTTCCGTTATGATGGCAAATGCATTGGATGGTTAGATAAGAGCCAAATTATAGTTAGATAAATGAAATAAGTTCTTTCACACAGAATAGTGGGTAGACTAGCTCATGGTGTATATCACATATTCTCTAGAAAGAAAAGAGCAGACCTAAAAGAAAACCCATGAAGTAATGACAAGGAGAGAGTAACACCGGTTATCTGACTTGATTTATGCATTTATTGAAATGTCACTCTGTACTCTCTAAGTATGTAAATGTTTTAATAAAAATTTTAATGTTCTAAAATAGGGATATGCTTACTAACTTATTCTGATCTTCACACATTGAACTCATGCATTGACGCATCACACTCTATTCCACAAATAGGCGCAATTACATAATATAAAAGAGAAAATGTGGAAACATTATATTTTCAGGAGCAATATTGGCAACACTAGGGATGAGCATTTTACCTTTAAGTTAAATCATCACTTGCAATACTAACATATAACGTCAGGCTATCTTTAAGTCTTGGCTGTAGACCCTTAGAGGAAACAGGTAATGCTGGTTCAAGCACTTGAATCCTTGCCACCCATCTGGAAGGTCTAGTTCCAGATCCTGGCTTTGGTCTGGTCCATCTCTTGCCATTGCAGGAATTTGGAGAGTGGATCTGTGGTGAGGAGCCCTGTGTGTGTAACTCTTTCCTTCTTAAATAAACACAAAATGATGTCAAAGTGTTACATATGTGACTCTCCATGTTCAATAACTGAAATAAGCATATTTTTGTTTCCTAAAACTATTGATTGGGAAGAAAACAGTTCAATAACAGAGCAAACAAGGTAGGGTATGTAACAACACCATATTCATCAGTATTCTCTGAATCTATACCTGTTTTAAAACAGTGCACTCAAATTTCAAAATAGGAACTGATAGAGCCTGCAATGTGGGCCATTAGGTTAAGCCACTGCCTGCCATGCAAGCATCCTGTATCAGAGTTCTAGATGGAATCTTGGTTAGTATTTTTCAGCTCCATCTCCCTGATGATGCATATGAGAAAGGAGGAGAGTATGGTCCAAGTATGTGGGCCCTTCAACCACGTGAGAGACCTGAATAGAGTCACAGCTTCCTGGTTTCAGCCGTGCCTACAACTGGTTATCATTGCAGATATGTGCAAATTGAACCAGCAGATTGAATATTTCTTTCATTCTGTGCCTGCTTTTTACTATATTTCTCTGTCCTAAATAAATCTTTAAAAAATAGTACTCAAGAATGGCTGATTCTGCAGTTTAAAAAGTTAACATATAATTTACCAGACACAATGGTTTTAGAGAAAAAGAACAATAGAACAGACCTGTCAAATAGGGCAGACCTTATAAAAGTCTGTATTCCTCTTTATGGAGGTTTACAAGGAAACTACCCTGTAAGGGATGAAGGACTTTGCTCAAGGCAACTCTTCTATGTTGCTTTTGTCTACACAGAAATTGAATCCTTGAAGATGAAATTGATCCTCATTTTTTCACAAACTTGTCATTCTAGAAATTATTAAAATGTTTTTAATTTCTCCAGACTTGAACATAGAGTTTTCACTTTTATTTTTGTTAATGTTATCTTGTTGATATAAACACCTACCTTAACTTTATTAAACCTAAAATAATCAGAGTAAGATTGTTACATTACATTTGTGGAATCTAAAGTAATAATATTGAAGTTATTAGTGAACCCCTGTCAGCATTTATTTCTACATGTGACAACACATCAGTCTACAGTCATACCAGTTTCATAAGGAAACTTTCAGAGCAACGCTTTCTTTAATGTTTGGATTGCTATGTCTCAACAATAGTATTTATTCATTTTATTTGAAAGATTTAGTATTCATAAATAAAGGAGGTGTATGCTTAAATTCTTTGAGGCCATTTGATGTCAACAACATTCTTAAATTTGTATAGGACTTCCAAAATATTCTGGAGTGATACAATTTGATTGCATTCCTGGAACTCACAAGATAGGAATAATTTGAATATGGTTGGACATAATGACACAGAGCGTTTATTATTCTCTCCCTTTTCTTCAGCTTAGGTCAAAGTTTTTATGATTTCTGCTTTCTTTGGTAAATGCTTTAAAAATGTAAATATCCTTTCCTACATATGCAATTGGAATATCAATGAGAAAGATTTGTTAAGCAGTTTGCTTCAGTGATATTAGCATAAATCAACAAATAGTTCCACTTTTCACTAGGTAATCATTCTACACTTTAAAAATACATTTATTTTATTTTTTGAAAGGCAGAGTAACAGAGAAAAGGACACATACACACACACACACACAAGCACACACGGTGTCGAGAGGGAATCTCGTCTGCTTGCTCACTCTACAAGCTGCCACAACAAGCAGGGGTGGGGTAGGCTGAGAGCAAGAGCCAGGAACTGCATCCTGGTCTCCCACGCGGATTTCAGGAGACCAAGTGTTCAAGCCATCTTCCACAGCTTTGCCCACCCACATCAGCAGATAGATAGGTCAGAAGCAGAGCAGTTAGAGTTCAAGCCGACACTTGTATGAAATGCCACGGTCACAAGGATGCAGCTTAACCTCCTGCACAAGAACGCTGGCCCCTAACATGTTTTTATGTTTAAGATAAACAGATGACAGTGAAAACTGGAAGAATTACGACAGAGCATGGATGCAGGTGGTTGCATTTTCTGTTCTCTTACCAAAAGGTTCCAATTAGAACTTCCTCACATTCAATATGTAGTGTTTTGTTTTTTTTTTAACTGGGCAGAGCTGTACGTGAAGTCACCTAAGAAGTCTTTTTACTTTTTATCATAGTTGCATCTTACATATAGTCTCCTTCATCTAACAAGTTGTTGCCAGGAACAAATTTGGCTTCCTTCCTACTCACAGTATGAGGCATCACAGTTTACACAGAGAAAAACCTGTTGGAGTTGTAGGTTCTGCTATTTTCCATGTATTTTCTCTGGTGAGAGGTAGTGAAATAATGATGTCTGTTTGTTCTAATACAAACGCATATATATCAAGCTAATATAAACCCAAGATTGCTCCCTATAAATTAAACATAATGGTTGTCACATGTCCAAAGAATAACAAGTAATTTACTTGAGAACAACTGCTAAGTTTTATTATATTTTTAAAAGCATTTTAAAATAAGTAAGGTAGACATATGTTGCCCACAAGATCATGAAAACAGTTTTGTTATGTAAATATATCTGAGGTGATGGTATGTGCTTTAGTGGCATTTCACCTTGTTTGGTTACTTAACCCTGTAACCCATTTTTCAATATCTAGATGAAGAAAAGCATTGCATATTCCAAGCAGGTATGCTCACTACATGATATTAATGAATAGTGGCAACACGTCAAGCTTGGAGGAGGACCAGCCACAAGGAAGTTATTTATGTAACTTATTATTCCAGGCTACAAACCAAGAAGCAATGGCTTTTTAACAGCCAGAGCCAAGAATTACCAGAGCAAGAAATGTCTTATTCCTGAAATCAATATAGTGAAACATTTCACTACATTCCACTGGAGTAATTAAAATATTCGTATCCAAGAGGATCCATTAAATGCAGTGAGTAACAATTTTTCAGCATCATCCACAACCATTTTGAAACAGCACTATCACAAAAAAAAAATCCAAAAGGGACAAGTGGAATATGCAGCAGGGTTTTTTTTTTATTAATTCATACAGAGAAGTTTCACAGTGATGCCACGGTTCTGGTGGTATATTTTCTAACTGAAGAGCAATAGTCTATGAAGTGTCATAGGAGAAACTCATCTGAGGTTTATCATGTGCACATTGAGAATTGTGCTAGTTTTTGTGGATTCTGAGTCTCACAATTTTGACTTACTAGTTTCTGTCTGTGTCCTAATTTCAAAGTTAATCAAGTGCATAATTTAAAAATAGAGATCTTTTTATTAAAAGATGCTTTGCTCTTCCGTTGGATTTTCCCCTTTCAATTGCACAATTTACACTGAATAGATTGTACTTTCTATTACCCAGTGATTATTCTGATTTTTTTAAATCATATGGGCATGCATATTTTATGCATTTAGTGATTCTCTAAATTCTCTATTGGCTTTATGTCAGAATAAACATAATAACCTGCTTGATGTGCAAATATAGACATAGGGACTCAAGAAGTATTAAAAAAAAAGTAAAAGTAACCAAATGCCTGAAAAAGAATCATTACTTGAAAACCCAAGGACATAAAAGAAAAATATGGTAAATAATTCATTTAAGCTGGGAAAAAATACATAATTTGTATGAGAAATTCAATAACAAAGATTTTTTTTTCAAGAAATAGAAAATCTGGGTGAGTTAAAGATCTCAATCGGCCAAATAAAAAGTACAGTTGAGATGCTCAGTAAGAGACCATATCATCATAGGAAAAAAATTCTGGACCTTCTATAAAAGATTCATTTATTTTGTTGGAAGGCCAATCTACAAAGAAAAGGAGATACAGAGAGAAAGATCTTCTGTCCACGGTTTGCTCCCCAATATAACAGGTTAATCCTCAACCCTGTGCCACTGGCATCCCAAATGGGATTCCATTCATACCATGGATGCTCCAATTCTGATTAGTTCTATTATGTCCTGGAAAAGCAGCAGAGGATTGCCCAGGTCCTTGGGATCCTGCGTACGCTTGCAGGAAGAATACTGACTCAAATTAGCTAAGTTCCAGCTGTTGAAATCTAGTGGGAAATGAACCAGCAGATGGAATCTACTCTCTGCAAAATCTTTCAAATTTAAATAAGTCTTTAAAATATTTTTTTTTAAATAAAAAGAAAACATACTTAAATATATGAGCACAAGCCAAGAGCTACTGGGCATTCTGTGCCTAGTTAATGCACGGGCCATCTCAGAGTAATATACAGCGCACACTGACATGTGTAAGACCGTGGGCTGGAAGCACGCCTAGTAGGGGAATTACAGGGTCTCCCTTGTTGGGCCATTGTTTCCTCTTCTCTTTACATCTGACTTTGCAATAAAAATTAATGAATCTTTAAAAATGTAATGCTTTTTCTCTGCTTTGCTTCCTGCCTGAATTTCAAATTCTATAGTCACTAGTACATTTCATAGGTATTACTTGAAATTCTCTGTGTGTGTATTAGCTAGCTAGTTCCTACAGTACAAGTACATAAAAAAAGAATTGAACATAGTTTTAAAAAGTCAATTCATCATGTCTATCTAAAACAGATATAAAGAAAAGTTTATATGAACAGAAAGAAGTAGACAATCATACATCATAGTACCTATAGACAGATAAGATAGTAACAAAATGTGGCATCACAGGATGTTGTTGTTGACCACAATGGTAGTAGTGATATGTAAAACATAAGGGAGACAGAACAGGTAGAAAGTGACTACGAAGCCACCACTGTGAAACAATGGGTGAAGTCAATGCCTGTGGCACTGGCATCCCATGTGGGCATCCATTCAAGTCTCACTGTTCCTTATTTTTTAAGATTTATTTTTTTTTATTGCAAAGTCTGATATACACAGAGGAGGAGAGACAGAGAGGAAGATCTTCCATCCAATGATTCACTCCCCAAGTGATCGCATCAACAAGAGCTGAGCCGATCCAAAGCCAAGAGTCAGGAAGTTCTTCTGGGTCTCCCACACGGGTGCAGGTTCCCAAGGCCTTGGACCATCCTCAATTGCTTTCCCAGGCCATGAGCCAGGAGCTGGATGGGAAGCGGAGCCGCTGGATTATAACCGGCACCCATATGGGATCCTGGTGCATTCCAGGTGAGGACTTTAGCTGCTAGGCGGCCGCACTGGGCTCCCACTGCTCTACTTTGAATCCAGCTCCTGCAAAGGCACCTGGGAAGGCAGCAGAATATGACACAAGAACTTGGGTTTTTGCATCCATAAGGAAGACTGGGAAGAAGTTTCCAGCTTCTAGCTTCAGCCTGACTGTTGCAACAATATGGTGAGTGAACCAGCAAATAGAAAAACACACACACACACAGTCTCACTCTCATTTTCACTCTGTCCTTCAAACAAATAAACTTTAAAAAAATGATTTAAAAATATTTTAAAAAATGTGAATATGAAGTGAGGAAATATAGATAAGAAATAGAAGCAACTTATTCTGGGGTAGGCGTCATGGTGCAGTAGATTAAATTGCTGTCTGAGACACTGACATCTCATATCTGCACCTGCTTAATCCCACCTGCTCCACTTCTGATACAACTCTCTGTTAATGCACTTGCGAAAGTTTCAGAAAATGGCCCAAGTACTTGGGTCACCCCCATCTTCCTGGGAGACCCAGATGAATTTCCAGGCTCCTGGCTTCAGCCTGGTTCAGCCTTGGTCCTTGCAGCCATTAGAGTGAACCAGTAAATGGAAGACCTTTCTTTCTTTCTCTCCTTTCCGCTTCTTCAATAACCTTGCTTTTCAAATAAGTAAAATGAATCTTTATGAAAAGTATAAACATAAGTAACTCTTTCTTGCACTACCATTGTTGGACATGCATGGAGGGGTCTGAAGAAATTTGATTTTTTTGTTGTTGCTGGCTTTCAATAGTTTTTTTTTCAATAAAGTGATGGAAATCATACAGAAGATTTATAAAATCATATTTCAACAGAAATAAGGATAAGATCATTACAAAGATTACAGCCAAAAATAGGAGTTCCTAGAAGGAGAAGGCAAAGGAACAAGATGATGCTTTTAAATAAATAGGATAACCCACTGCGAGCTTCACTGTTTAGGAGTAATGATAATGTAATATTGGGGCTAGATAATGTTTGGGGATTCATAATTTGTAAGTTCTATGTCCGTGCTAAAAGGCTTTAGAGTAGACATAGTGGAGTCAAAAGTAAACGTAAGGGAGTCAGAGTGAGCTGGTATGAACTGGTCTAGGCAGTGGTCACAGAAAAGTGAGGCAAAAGAGGTTTCCCCCCCAAAAAATGTGGAAAGTTGCCAGTGAGTATGCTTACAAATAGAGAATAAAGTTCCAGTTAGGGAAGAATAAATTTTAATGTTCTGTTGAACAGAAAAGTGTCTGTAGTCAACAATAGTGTATTGTATATTTCAAGATAACTGTAACAGAGGTTTTGACTGTTTTCCCAAAAATAACACATAAGTATGTGAAGCGAAGATTATATTGAATCTAATTTGATCTTTATACAGGGTATAATATTCTGAAACACCACATCGCATCTCATCAATGTTTCATGTGTATGTGTCCAATAAACATAGAAAGAAAAGAAAGAAGTTAGTGGGAGTGAATGGGACATTTCAGCTTAATCCTTGGCAGTAACAATAGCAGAAATTCAAAGGAGAACCCTGAGAAGAAAAGTCATAAGTAAGTGAGGCTAGTGGCTTAGAGGACCAGTTATGCAAGGACTACCATTTAGTAGGGTAGTGTGGGCACCAAACAAGCTGTGTTTGTGATGAACAAATTTTTAAAAACCACATATATGCTGAATATAAGCTAAAAATAACTTTTTGCAAAGAGCTGAATGCATGCCCTCACAAACAAACCAGACAAGTGTTTCATTTTTAAATGGGAAATCATGCTCAATGACAGCAATGTACGAAATTTTTATAGCTAGCAAAATTTGAGTTGCTACATTACTTGTTGATAAAACTTGAGAAATACAGAATAATTTTTTTTGCTTAAAAGTATACGTATTTATTGATACATATTCGCTTTTCCAGTGAAGCCCTTATTAGCACTGATTTTCTTAAAATATTTATGTTCTTGGGCCCAACATAATAGAGTAGTGGTTAAAGTCCTTGCCTTGAATGCACCGGGATCCCATATGGGCACCGGTTCTAATCCCGGTAGCTCCACTTCCCATCCAGCTCCCTGCTTGTGGCCTGGGAAAGCAATCTAGGATGGCCCAAAGCTTTGGGATCCTGCACCAGTGTGGGAGACAGACTTGAAAAAAGCTCCGGGCTCCTGGCTTCGGATTGGCTCAGCTCCAGCCGTGGCAGCCACTTGGGGAGTGAATCAACAGATGGAAGATCTTGCTCTCTGTCTCTTCCTCTCTGTATGTCTGCCTCTTCAATAAAAATAAATCAATCTTAAAATATATATATAATATATATTTATGTTCTTAACAACTGACATTGTTTCAGGCACACTAAAAAGCTTTATTGAGCATAAATTTCTAAGAACCTCAACTTTAGGAAAAGAGTCTTCCCAAGTTAATAAATCAAATATGAATAAATTTAAGAGGGTTTAAACTAGCCATTGGATAGCAATTGGAAAATGTAATATTCTTTAGTGAATAACGAAAAACTGCATGGCGCTTTCACTTATCAAGAATCATATGGCTTATATTTCAAAACTTAATGCATTTCCAATTACAATAATAAATATGGATTGTAAATATGATACATGATATTGTGCATGTGCAAGCAAGTAATTCCTAGGCATATTTTCAAGAAATTCAAAAGATAGTAGAATGCCTGACCCTGGACATTTGTTCAGGCAATCTGTTGTCATGGTCCCCTTTTGATATGTTCTCCCAATTCGGTTAATAAAATAGCACTTTCATTCCTTTTCATTGCTTTTCTGCTTATGAAGACCATTAACAAATAAGAATGACATTAATTCACATTTGAATAATAAAGATTCCATGAACCTAAGAATCTTATTTTCACTGTCAAAGGCCCATAAGCAGAGTATGAGGATGATGAATAAGAGATAAAAAGACAGAAATAGCAAAATTCAATACAGTTCAAGTGAAGTGCAGCCAGAAATGTGAGTTAAGAAATTCAATTATATGCTAGCAGGAGGAGGCTGCTGATAATTAAATATAAATGGATATACATTTATCAAATTTAAATATATTTACAATTGATGAATTTTGTGAACATGTTACATATATGTAAATTGCATATTTAAGCATAATTTTAAAAAACAGAGCATTTATCTTAAATCTTTAACTCATCATTGCCTTATTAATCTTATTTACATTTGGAAATAACGAGTTACTGGGCAGGGGAGAAATAAACAACAGTACAGATCACTTTTAACTCTTACACAAATGTGCATCTACGGTGCAATAAACATGCAGACAACAATTATGGTGAAAATTGCCTTCCTGCTTATTATCTTGTGTTGCTATTTCCTTCTTATACCGGCAGAAACAATTTGGAAAGACATTGTCTTACTCCAAAGTAAATTATCATGTCATGTCAATTGTTGATACTATGCCATAGCAAATCCAATGTTGGCTATTTACTGCCTCATGAATATCAGAGGAGGTGAAAACAGATTTAAGTTCTTGAAAAGCTATTATTTGAGAATGAAAACTCTTAATGGTGTGGTGAAGTACAGTGTATAAGACAAATGTCTTCAAAAATGTTTGCTTTTATGTGATATTCAGACACATATGATTACAAGTCTGAATCCCACATTCCTGTGAATCACTACTTGATAATGAGAAATGAGCCCTAATTGTCTATTTAAATATTCAATTTTGTTTCAGACTGAAACGGAAACAAGAATGAAAATCATCACTTGTATGTGTTGAGTCTCATTTTAGTGAAGAACTTCCCAGGGAAAGTAAAATGAAACTGAGTCCTCTCAAAGGAAATACAAAGACATGATTGAAAATTTTAATAACTCATGAAAATGCAAATGACAACTAGCATGAAGATTTGAAGTTCAAAGTGACTCTTTTTCTGCCCATAAAAAATAAGAATGAAACCAAGATTAGCAGAGTATATAAAATTACAGTGTCTACCCAATTCTGCAGAAAATTCTATCAAATATTTTGTATTAGCTATATGTTAAAAATTCACACATACACTACCTAAATTGATAGATAATCATATCTCACCATCTGAAAAAAAAAACAAGTTAAAAATACACGCAAGTTACATCAATTGTTTCAAATAAATAATACAGGTCATATTTTCCTAAGATTCTTTTCTCTAAAATTTGTTTCTGTACTTGAGCTGACAAGTATTATTTAAATACATGTTTTAAATATCACATCTCCAAATATTTATGAGTCAAATGCCTGTATATACATATACATTTACGAAAGCAGCACTACTTGGCTTGAAATTGGTGGCACGTGGTATATCATCCTGTATATATTTTAACACAAGCTAATATTCATTAACTCCTTGTTGGTATCATAATCATTGAACATGTAACATTATTTAATTTTTCCCTACTTTGGCACTGCAGGGAAAATTCTTGTGAATGCCATTTTCCCATATGCGAGTGTTTTAGAATTTACTCAACTTAATGAGTAGTCTCTATTCAGATGCAGATCAGCAGGGAATAGTTTTACTTCTCTGTAATTATTCTCTCTAGTTCTGCTCTATTGAATGTCCCATTCCAGTACCATATTTTATACGTGTTCTATAAATTCTCATTTAGAGTAATAAAATCCTTGCTTAAAATGTGAGTCAGGGCCCTGTGCGGTGATCTAGCGGCCAAAGTCCTCTCCTTGAATGTGCCAGGATCCCATATGAACACTGGTTCCAATCCCAGCAGCCTCACTTCCCATGCAGCTCCCCACCTGTGGCCTGGAAGGGCAGTCGAGGACTTATGTAGGAGACTTGGGTAAAGTTCCCGGTTCCTGGCTTCAGATCAAAAATTTAATTTGAGTCACAACCTCCATTTAAATCCTATCTCCTTTCTCCCCTTGTCACAAGTTAACATAGGGACACTGACTACAAGAGGAGAGTGATGAAGGGGTCAAGGTCCTGGTTCTGATCTGTGGTAGAAACCTAAGTCAGAAGACTGGAAATCCATTCACATAATCCCTGTGAGTTTTAGAGCTCCAAGTACTTGGCACATCCTCCATTGCTTTCCCATGCATTTTAGCAGGAAGTTGGATCAGGAAAAGAGTAGCGGGAACTGGAATCCCTGTTCCAAGATAGGATACCAGTTTCGCAAACCATAGGTTAATCTGATATGCCACAACAAAAGCCCACAATTCTACAATCTTAAATGAGTAACAGAATGTCTCATTATTATTTTGGTCTGTATGGCCTTGACTCTCAAATATACTGCAGCATGCATATTGAAATTAATGCTTTTCTAAATATAACCATGTGTTTTGGTTCACTCCCATTATCACCGCAATGATCAAAGCAAATTTCCAAAGCATTCACAAGTTTAAAAGAGAAAATTTAGCACAAATTTTAGAAATTAAATGAAAATGTTGATTTGAAAAAATTGTGTGTTCTCTGGCCAATGACCATTTTATATATTTGGTTTTTATTTTTCTATAGAACTATAGTGATCTATATATATTATAAATACTAAATTCTTAAGTTTTTTGTATATGTTAAAATAGTGTTGGTATTTTACAAATATATTTAAACTATTTATTAAATTTAAAGTAACCAGATTCATTTTTTTCTTTCTTTATTTTTCAGTTTTCTTTATTTCTCAGTTTTTTCCCTTTCTAATTCAAGTCACAATTCTCTCATGAATCTGGTTTACTGATCAGTTTATGTCTTTTTATTTGTTTCCTTTGTAAAATCTTTGTGAAATTTTGGTAAATTTATTCCATACAGGAATAAATTTTGATTGTTAATTTTTAGTTTTAACTTTGTGGGCGATATATTTTAACTTTGATGTCTAGTTTAGATTGGAAATAGCAGGATTTTGCTAATTTGACAGTAATAGTCTATATCCAAGTCAATCTTGAGCACAGTTAGTTTTAAGAAGTAGACCAGGTTTACTTACCCTTAAAATTAATGAAGCTTAACTATCAGGCCAGCACAATGACTCAACTTGGCTGATGCTTTACCTCCAAGTGCCAGTGTCTCACATAGATGTCAGTTTATGACCTGGCTGCTTCACATCTGGTCTAGCTAATCTGAGTCTTTCAGAAGATGACCCTTCATAAACTAATAGAATAGTATCATAACATCGTAACAAGCTTAAGTAGATTGTGTGCTTGTATGTGCGTATCTGTATGTCTGTGTGTGTTGGAGCTTGGGAGGAGTCATCATTTCTAGGCAGTACCTGCTTCAGTTTGGGAAACAGCCCCCACCCTGGAACCTGGAAGACACAAGAGCTGAATAGAGGGCAGAGGGCCTGGCGCGGTAGCCTAGAGGTTAAAGTCCTTGCCTTGAATACTCCAGGATCCCATATAGACACCAGTTCTAATCCTGGCAGCGCTGCTTCTCACCAGCTCCCTGCTTGTGGCCTGGGAAAGCAGTCCAGGATGGCCCAAAGCCTTAGGACCCTGCACCTGTGTGGGAGACCTGGAAGAAGCTCCAAGCTCCTGGCTTTGGATCAGTGCAGCTCTGACAGTGGTGGTCACTTTGGGAGTGAATCAGTGGACAGAAGAGCTTCCTCTCTGTCTCTCTTCTTCTCTGTATATCTGACTTTGCAATAAAAATGAATAAATCTTTAAAAAAAAGAGAGAGCTGAGAAGAAATGAGATCTTATATTTTCAATCAGACCTTCACCTCTTCACAAAATGTTAAATAAAACTCCATTTCATTTTCTATGAATGATGCTGTTTAGGGGCCAGTGCCATAGCTCAACTAGCTAATCTTCCATCTTCAAGTGCCACCATCCCGTTTGGGCATTGGTTCCTGCCCGTACTGCTTCAGTTCTGGTCCAGCTCCTTACTTGTAGCCCTGGAAAGCAACAGAGGATGGCCCAGGCCCTTGGGACTTTGCACACATGTGAGAAACCTGAAAGAAGCTCCTGGTTCCTGGCTTTGGATCAACTCAGCTCTTTCCCTTTCAGCCATCTGGGGAGTGAACCAGAGGATGCAAGATTCTGTTTGTTCTTCTTTCTATAAATCTACCTTTCCAATGAGAATAAATTAATTTTAAAAACAAAACAAAAGAAACCTAACTACCTATGTCTGCTCAAGGTTTTCCAAGCATAATCTTCATTTTAGAACAATTTAACACTTTAAATTAATTAACACAAAGTTAATTAAAAATCCTCTTACAGTCTATACCTCTATTCTGTTATAAATTTTATTTTCTGTTCAATATTTTTAGAATATTCTACCAATATTCTTTTTTCTTTATATTCTGTATTCTGATAATTGATTTCAATAATTTTTATTACGATTACGATTGCTTTATTTGATAGTATTAATTACATATTTATCTTCCTGAGGTCTCATTAACTTTTACTCCCTCATTTTGATACTATATTCTTTAGAATTATTCATCACTCTCTACCATCTGTTGAACCTGATTTCCACAAATTTTGGTATTATACTTGTTGTATTTTTCATGGCCTTATGTACTCATTGAAAGATTTCCATAATGTTTATGCTTTCCCCTTTGAAAAGACTGTGGTTTAACTCGCTGCAAGCTGTCACAATTTAGGTCTTTTTGTAATATAAATGTTAAAGTAAGAGATGATTTTTCTCTTAAACAACTGAGTCAGGAAAACTGGAATTTACTGTTTGCTTAGCAACAGAGGCATGGATCTGCACAATTCTCTCCAAAGAGAATAGCATTGACGTTATATTAATCTGGAATAGAAAGTCATTTTTAAGCCTGGATGATCCTCAGTTGTGGAATCACTATTAAGGAAGTGAGTTTTGCTGAGAAGCAATATCCTTGATCTGCACATAATAGATTCAGTAATCCTAATAACATAAATATTCCTTTAGGTTTAACACACCAGTGCTGGAAAGTATTCTGGAAATTGGAAATTTTCAAAAGACCATAGAGCTAGTTAGATGAGACCCTCTAAAATATCATCAGGAATAAACTAGATGGAGTTGCTAAATGGTGAGGATATTTACATAAACAATGTTAATATAGTCTATTCATATATTGGAAAATTTTGTATAATGTAACAAATATGATTAACTCTTAAATGTTGATTAAGTTGATTAGCTTCTTACTATTTTTTATTTAGGAACTTGGTAAAGGCAAATTCTGTAAAGTCAAACCACAGAACCACCTGGAGAGTGCCTAATCCGGGAGTGGGAGAGGCCTTGGGGGGAAATACTGGGCTCCTCCCTCTTGGGTTGCCACTCCCACGGGAGGGCACGAAAACTAGGACAGGGGATGGGGTGACTAGACAGAGAGGCACCCAACAACATCCGTGAGGGCTGGATAGTTAAGCTGGTTAGATGGAACTAAGCTGTAATACCCATTGACATGTACGAGAGCCAAATGGGATGGGGGACAGACTGGACTAGTCTGCTACACACACTGGCAAACCAGGGTAGGGGCGGGCCTGATGGGGGTTATTGTGGATCGCTCTGACTAGGCTGCAGCTCCCAGTGGTTAATGCAAGGGCAGAGTATGTGATGGGCAGAACCAGGCTGGACTGCAACACTCATTGGTCCCAGTGAAAGTCGGGGCTGAAAAGAGAACCAGTCCAGCATTTGCAACCACCAGTTGATCGGGGCGATGGACTGTGCCGGGCCCTGTACTTGCTAGTACATACAAGAATCTGGTCTGGGAACACCTCAGACAAAGTTTCTTTGGGGATCTCCCCAATCAAGCTTCCAGACTCAGAACCCTAACCAAGAAAAGACAGAAGACAGAACAGGTCAATCAACCATCTCAGCTATATTTTGGCAGCAAAATACTGGGCAAAAGGAGACTCTATAATAGACTATGTCAATCAGTGGATTCTTCAACGACCTCATTGTGCTTGGAGTGGCGAGATTGGCAGCGATGCATAACTGGTGAACTATCAAAACCACTTGAGCAAGAATCTCAGAGCATGCCCCACATCCAGGACCTGGGGTGGGTGGGAGACTGGGTGGGGCTTCTCCCTCAATACCCCCCTTTACCTTAGATACATGAAGGAAACAATATGGAAATAGTAGTCTTACCCACTTTCCTATAGCCCTTGAATCTTTGTGCCTTAATAAACTATGTAAAGATTGTCAAAAATATAATAAAAAATGAAAAAAATAATTTCACAAGGAAGAAAAAAGGAATTTGGTAAAGGCAGCCTAAAACAGCTACGGTAAATAAAAATGTGTTGACATTAACCTGGGATGATTATTTTTTCTGCCACTATGCTAGCTACTGCTGTGTCTTCTCCAAATAGTCTGTTTCAACATAATGCCTTTTATCAAAATGGACAATTTAGAAAACACATGGATAATTCAACATTTCAGTGGATTTCCAGATTCTCTGAAATTGTTCAATATTTTGAATTGAAAATCTGTCTATGTCCTTTATGGTAATATTTTTTGGCTTCATATATGATACAATCAACCAACAAATCTTACTGACTCATAGCAAGCCCAGAAAACTCAGAAGTTTCCCAGTGTTGAGGATTTGCTTTGCTGTGGAATGCAAGATGATAGAACTTTTCAGAAAACTGGAAGAATTGGGTGATCAATGACCCTTTTAATCTTTTTTCCAATTCAACAAACTTGCAAAAGGAAAAAGACAAATTGGCTTGTGTGGAAGACTATGACTCAGATTTATGAACCATTCATTAAGGTATCACAATAACGAGCTTGAGATTGGGAGCAGGATTTTTCTCAAGCATTATAAGAACGATACAATTAATTTACCGGTGACAGGTTACCTCACATAAATCAGTTTCTCAAAGTCTCACAAACTTACCTACCTTCCAGCAATGCCTGTTTCGTTGAAAGACTGCAAACATGATAAATGTCATTAATCTTCCAGATTTATACATTTTGAATATACACAGATTTGTTAAACTGAGTATTATAATGACTTGATGAAACAAAAAACTTTGGAAAACGTAACAGCGATAATGTCTTATTCAAAGAGAATAGGTTCTCAGAAATGGGATAGAATGCACTAATTTTAAGAAGCCATAAACTGCAAGGCAATAATAGTTTGATTATCTGCATAATGAAAATGATATCATTGAACCTGAAATACTCAGAAAGAAATTGATGTCAGTGAAAGTTGATACTTCAGAACAAACTGATCACACAAGGACACATGTACTGCATCCTTAACATCCGTAAGCATGAATATGATGCAAGAATTCTTGGAAATCTAAACAGCTGGGAGTCTTATTCTATTTAAGAAAAACTTATTGTACATCACTGCATGTATCCTGCTTACAGTTTTATCTCCTGAAGAAAAAGTAGCTAAATCAAACAAAACAACAATTACAAAGGAAAAAACCTAAGACACATTTTACTTCTAATTAGATTTGGAAAAATATGTATTTTTAATTAAGAAAAAGTTACCAAAGACTTGGGAGAGAATAAGCAATACATTTTATGATTTGGGCTAATGAAAAAAGACTGAAAACATTCTTAAATGTATCTCATATTTTAAGTAAACCAATAATAAACAACATATGCAAACTTACGCAAAAATTTCAAAAGGTTGTTGCATATCTCTTATTTTTAAAGATTTTTTAATTGGGCAATCAGATATACAGTGAGGAGGAGATACACAGAGGAAGATCTTCTATCTGCTGATTCACTTCCCAAGTGACTGCAACAGCTAGAGCTGTGCCAATCCGAAGAAGCCAGGAGCCTGGAACCTCTTCCACCAGGTCTCCCATTTGGGTGCAGGGTCCCAAGGCCTTGGGTCATCCTTGACCATTTTTCCAGGCCACAGGGAACAGGATGGGAAGCAGGGCCACCAGGATTAGAACCGGTGCCCATAGGGGATCCCAGTGAGTGCAAGGCAAGGTCTTTAACCTCTATGCTATCGCACCAGGCCCCAACATATCCTTGACATAGTCACACAATGTCTTCTGTTTTAGGGCACGCTGTTGCTTCCTGATCATCAAACATTGGCTGGTTAACATCAATATGGGATATAATTGTCAACACTTATGCCATGAATCTGCAATTTGACTCCCTAAGCAGTTCAATTAAAGATTGAGACAGCAAGCCTCGGTCTACCTTCTTCTTCAGAGAAGTACATTTTATCTTGGGTCTGTTTCATTTCTTATTTTCCTAACTGGACATTGCCTCCCTCTCCAACCCTGTTCATGCTGCACTGGATGTGGTTAAGTCATTTGACACAAAATTCTTAAATTTTTTCCTACAGAGGAGATGAACAAATTAGTTTATTCAGCTGCATCCAGGTGGTTCCAGATCATATACACAAGTCACTTATCAATGGAGCTAGCAGGAAGCTGCTAAAAAAAAAACTGTTTTATTTCTTGCTATCAAAATATGCATTTGTTATTTATACAGAGAAAACAAACATGAAAACTCAAATGGTAAAAGAGACAACTGTCTTTTAAAAAAAATAGTATAAGAATCCACAAAGGCAAATGACAAAATCAATAAAAATTAATTTTATGGTCATCATTAAACTTGGAAAGCTACAAATCAGCTGTAGCAAACAGTGAAAAAGAGAAATGAGAGATGTCAGGGAGGATATTATATTACGCTATCAATAAAGCATGTCATGCAGTCCAAATTGCTAAACTAACCAGCCCGGAAGGAAAAATGCAACACACGGAGAGAAGAGAGGGGCTAGAGTTCTTTTCAACTGCACGCTGCTAAAGCCATAGGTGAACTTTTGCCCAGGGCACGTGACTGGCTTATCCAAAGGCTTTCATGAATCATAGAACTCTAAAGTGGAAAAGTCTTGAGCACATTAAAAGCATTAAGGATCACTATTCAACTGAACTGTAAATTTTTAACACAAAGAAGTGAGAGATAAAGATAGCTTTATAAGTATCAGGAGAGCTACAAGGTAAAGCGTTAGATGCATCCTGTGTAATACAAGAACGGAGAACAAACACCTGTGGGCAGAGTTTACAAGGTGCTGACATTCCCAAAAGCACAATGAAGGGCTCCTGAAATAAGTCATTCATGTACAGGCAGGCTGTCTTAGATGTTTGACATAGAGTCATCCAGAAACAATGAAACAGTCGCTTACAGCGATTTTGTAGGAGTAAATCTCAGAATGACTTGAATTCTGTTATTTTTAAAGGTATGGAATTGATCAATACATACCTTTAAATACAACAGAGCATTTTTCTATCTTCTTCCACTGCATATTTTCAAATTTCCGGTTTCATTTGACCATAGTTCCATTTCCATGTATTCTGTTGCAGTGTCTCTTTAAAACATGCAAAGTCAGTCTCATCTTTTAAGTTTCTTTTCCTTCTGCTCTTTGCTATTACTCTCTGTTATGTCTTCACAAAGATTGATACTTAAGATTTGACTTAGCGCCATTGCCTATAGACGTGCACTTTTATCTTGCACCAATCTGTTGCTTTAATAGCCAAAAATTTACATTTTAAAATACCAGAATCAACATACTTTTAGTTATATTTATAGTAGTTGCTAACATCTTATTGCTTTTTTTTAAGTTTTATTAAAGCATGTGCCTGGTAAACTAGGACAAATTCATCTATGATGGAAACATGGAGATAATATTTTTATTTAATTAATTTATTTAGTTGATAGCTCATTGCTTAAGATAAAAGAGCATGGGCCCTGTGCAGTAGCACAATGGCTAAATTCCTCACCTTGCATGCGCTGGGATCCCATATGGGCACCGATTCTAACCCCAGAGGCTCCACTTCCCATCCAGCTTCCTGCTCATGGCTTGAGAAAGCAGTTGAGAACTGCTCAAAGTCTTGGGACCCTGCACCCACGTGGGAGACCTGGAAGAGGCTCCTGGAGCCTGGCTTTAGATCGGCTCAGCTCCGGCCATTGCAGCCGCTTGGGGAGTGAATCAGTAGACAAAGATCTTCCTTTGTTCTCCTCTTGAGTCTCTGACTTTCCAATGAAAACAAACAAACAAACAAGCCAAAAAATAAAAAGAAAAGATAAAAGAGCAGAATTTCCTAAGACCCATAATTTGAATATTAATGCAAAGCTTCTACACATTATATATTCTATAATTTTCTAATTTTAAAATCATATTCATCATAACAATTTGAAATCCCCTCAACTATATTCTGACTCCAACACTTTCCATCCAAACAGATACACAGGCCCAAAGAATGAAAACACAAAATTCTGAAGTAAACCCACACATACATGGCCTGCTGTCTTTCACCAAAGCTGCCAAGAATGCATAGTGGGTATATCTCTTCCGTAAGTGGCATTAGGTATACTAGGTATCTATAAGAAAACAGTTTAAATTGAATCTTTTTCTAACTCTGTGCATAAAAATCAATTAAATTATGTTTTAAAGGCTTACACATAAGACTTGAAGTCATAAAACATGTAGAAGTAACTATAGGTGAACATATACATGGCACAGGCTTTGGAAATTATTTCCTGGTTACGACAGCAAAATACAAGACATACAGAGCAAAAACAAAAGAGCTTCATTACCTTAAATTTCCTCTGGAAAGCAAAAGAAACAATCAATAAATTGAAAAGGCAAAGTACAGAATGTAAGAAATGATTTGGAAGCCATATATTTGATATAGACTAATATTCAAAATATGTAAAGAACTCATATAACTAAGAAAATACAACCAAAATAACCCAATTAAAAATGGGCATTGCATCCAAGTAACCATTTCTCTCAGGGTAAATTAATGTATGAAAACTCACCAGTTGTGCATTTTAAAAATGTCAGTTATATCCCAATAAACAGGTTAAAAAACTGAGGAAAAAAAAAAAGAAAATAACAGGGTCCTCAACGTCACTAACACCCAGGGAAATGTGAGGCACACTCCTAGGGTCCTGCTCAAGCAGTTGTGATAGTTCAACAACTACAACTTTTTTGATTGTTTTTTTCATTGGAAAGATAGACTGTTTCCAGAGTGAATTAGAGACAGATCAAGGATCCACTTGTTCAATCCCAAATGGCCAGAATGACAATCATCCTCCGCTACTTATCCACGCCACAAATAGGGACTAGAGCTGGATAGGAAGTAAAGCAGCTAAGATTAAGATCAGTACCCATATGGGCTGCCAGCTCTGTAAGGCAGATGGTTAGCCAGCTGAGCCACTGTGCCAGCCCAACACAGATAACATTTGTAGTATTTATCATGTATTAGGTTTTTCCTAAGCAATCTTCCAGTGACTCACTGATTTTCACAATTATTTAAGCAAGACTCTACTATTTCTATATTTTTCAGATTAAACAAAAATGAGAAATTCTTGTCTGCTAAGATGCATTCCTTTTAGTTGCTATCTCGATGCTTTTTTCTTTCTTTTTTCTTATAATCATTTGAAGAAATTTCATAATTAGAGAAAGAATAAGGCAAAGCAAAAACAACAACAACAACAACAAAACCAAGACAGACTATTTTTGCACAGCAGCTTTAACAAATAAAGAACCCCACTCAGCTCTGAAAGGAAGGATATTCCTGAGACACCCAGAAAATCTGGCCAAGTTCGTGTGCTGAGAGTCACATGTGCACAAGGTTGTAGCTTTGCAGAATTCATCTATTTAAAGGTCACCTAAAACGCGTATTATAGCTGTCAAAAAGCCACTCTGCCTGCCCAACAATTAGACACAGGTGAAGCAGGAAATGAAGGCTATAAATAGGTTTATCCTGAGAAAGTGATATTATCAGATAATATACTTAAAGGATAAAAATAACAAGTTTCTTAAGATAAGAGCCATGCTCATTTCTTTTGTCATAGTATCCTCAAAATATTACACGTAGATGATAGGAAATAATATGTAACTCTACATGCACTATTTAATATGATATTATATAATAAATATATAATTTAGAAAAGAAATTTTGACATTATGTACACGTTATGAATATATTTGTGCATATATATGTACATATGTATGTTACATATATCACATGTTATAGATGTGTATAGTAGTCATAATATATAAGGCATATATCACACACATATTACACATATATGTGTAAATGCCATGCATATTATATACATATTACATATTACATATTATGCATATAGTACATTTATATATATATATACAAAAATAATAGAATATGGAAACATTTTCAACAATTATATAAGTTTGAAATTGGATGAGCATAAGGAATATAGTGATAAGGAGGGGGTTAAAATATATTTTTTGAAAATAAACAGGAAATAACAGGAAAACTTTTCTTTCAAAATAAAATGCCTTTGTGTTTAATGTTAAAGCAGGGAGAAAGAAAACTTTATAAAAGTTCTTGGAAATTGACGAAAAGCTTCTTACTCCAAGGGAGGATTTGTGCTGGTCTCTATTCAGTGCTAGAAAATGAAAATGTATTTTTGATGTGTAGCTACTAAATGAGGTGTGAAACTTGCTTTTCAGATTAATTTTAGAACAGTTCCTGAGACTTCATCTGAAAAGAAAGAAAAATAATAAAATGAGAAAATCAATGAAAGAATGGAAGTGCAAACAGCACTGGAAAATAAGAGCAAATATTTTATAAGCCGGCTTTACAATATGAAATAAGTGCTGTGAAATGAGAGCAGGATTTTAATCCAAGAATTATTAGGCCTCAAAAGAAAAAAAAAAGAAACTCTTTCACAAAAGGACTCAGGAAAGAAAATTGAACTTAGAGAAATATTTAAGTGATTTTCAGAAAACATTAGTAAAAAGAAATTTTGTTCGGAGAAAATATAAAGAAAACAAAGTGTTCATTTGTTACGAACCTCTGCTGTCCTGATCCAACACTCTCCTAGACGAGGTCTCCATAGGAACCTTTCTTTCTGTCTCCATTCATTCTCATCCTCTAAAATTGTATGATCTTCAAGTTACTTGGTCTAGTAAAATGCAGATTTCCAGGTGTGCATTTTATCACAATTCATAAACACAAAAAACAAAGATTTTTGTTCATTTTGTTTTACTTTGCATACAATTTATATTTATTGACGGTAGAAAGACCAATGCTAATGTGCAAACTGCAAATCATGTAGCCTGGGAATAATGCATATTTCTTAGCAGGTTAGAGTTAAGAAAACAATAAAATTGCATGCACAAGTAGGAATTAATTCAGATAATCAATATTAGAGATTCATAAACTGAAATGAAAGTAATTTTATTTTTTTATTTTATTTTTTTTTTTTAAGATTTATTCATTTTATTACAGCCAGATATACACAGAGGAGGAGAGACAGAGAGGAAGGTCTTCCGTCCGATGATTCACTCCCCAAGTGAGCCGCAACGGGCCGATGCGCGCCGATCCGTTGCCGGGAACCTGGAACCTCTTCCGGGTCTCCCACGCGGGTGCAGTGTCCCAAAGCATTGGGCCGTCCTCAACTGCTTTCCCAGGCCACAAGCAGGGAGCTGGATGGGAAGTGGAGCTGCCGGGATTAGAACCGGCACCCATATGGGATCCCGGGGCTTTCAAGGCGAGGACTTTAGCCGCTAGACCACGCCGCCGGGCCCAATGAAAGTAATTTTAAAGGATTTTTAATTTTTAGCAATTATCTCTTTCTCTCTCGCTATTCCGTAAGTAGTTAATTTTTTCTCTATCTCCCCTTCTTTTCCTCCACACTTTTGCCCCATGTAGCCCGTTTGCTCTCCTCTGGAGATATTCTACCTAGAATGATTTGTCTTGTTTATTCCAATATTAATACTTGTGTTCTATATCTGGCTGGTATTTTCATGTTTAGGTATCTGAATTATATAGTGTTATTCTGTAATCCATTTTGTAAATGTGAATGCAACACATACATTTTTTACATACCCATTAGTTGAAATTTCATACCCAGCTGTTGAAATTTTTTTCCCAACCCTTTTTAGAGGTTATTTAATCATTTCCTGCTTTGCTCTGCATTCTGAGAGCTAAATAGCAGAAACATCAGACAGTGGGCTTTCATCTGCTGGATTCTAGTTCCGTTCAGTCAATGAAAAATGCTAGCAGGAAATCTAAGGACATTTTCAATACGCCCTGATCTTCCTTTCCTTCCATATGAGTTTTAATGTTGGCTGAGTCTTTGAACCTAACACCAGAGGTCATACTCCTTGGCCTTCTCCTTGTGTTGTGGCCGGTTTCTCAATGTTCAGACAACTGATCCTTCTCTCACTCATTCAATACTAGAGGTAATAATCCTTTCCTTTTTGCCAGCTTGAGGGTGCCTCTTAATTCCTTTTGATTCAGCACAACCTGTCCAAGCTAGATAAAGTATTCCTTTATTAACATATGTCCTAAAAACCCACTTTGTGCTTGGTTTCTTGTTAGGAACCCAACAGATGCAATAAGTAGTACCAGAGGCTATCTCAGAAGAAGTAAGTAAACTTGGAAAAGATCCACCTCCTTTTAAGGCAAAACAGAATATTAGAAATTTGTCCCACTGAATGGCATCATAGTTACCAGTTATCTATGCTGGTAACCTGCAATAAATTACGAGTGGAGAACAAAATGTTGGGAGAAGTGATCGCAATACTCCATTGCTGTGATGATAATTGAAAATACAAAAAAAATTAGTGTCATCTGGTAACTTCTGATGGAAATAGAAATTGTTCACAGAAGAAAGTGAAGAGCAGTAAAGCAGAAGAAAAAGGTAGGTAAGAAGGAAGGAACAGAGGGAAGGAAATCACAAAAGGAGGAGGGAGAGAGATAGAGAGATGGAGATATTGAGCTTAATGTTTTGCTGAGAATTTGGGTGGATGCTAAGAAAGTTTCTATGAGAGTTTTGAAGAATACATGCGCTTCCTGCAGACACAGAGAAGATATTGCTGAGTCTCTATCAAGTACCAAAGCAGAATTGTAGAGTTAATTTACTATTACCCCTGCTAATCACCTACACTGAAGAAGAGCTGTATGGAAGGAATAGCAGGTCTTAAGGCCTCACTACATAGAGCACTACATTGATCTCAACGAAACTACCTGCATGAGAAGCCAGTCATTGTTCTGACAAACTGCAGTTGACTTTTGCTAATTCTACTGGAGTCCTACAGCTGCTGACCAATAAGCGGAGAATGATATGAACAAGGTATGATGCCTATGCGAAACACTGAAGCAAGTGAGAACTATTTGAAACCATAAAATTCCCTAAAATATTTCTTGGTACTCCAGATTCAATAATATTGGTCATTGAGAAAACTGTAAATATCTATCAAAGACAGAACTACCAGTATTTCAAAGTACTGCAGAAACTGTTTTAGAAATTCAAAAATGTTGGGGCCAGTGATGTTCTCTAACAGGTAAAGCTTCTGTCTCTGATGACAGCATGCTGTATGAATGCAGGTTCGAATTCCGACTGCTCCACTTCCTATCCAGCTCCCTACTACCTGTTATAGCATTGGAAAATGGCCCGATTAGTTGGGCACCCACGGTTTATGTGTCAAGCCTGGAAGAAGCATCTGGCTACTGGCTTCAGACTAGCCCAGTGCAGCCATCGAGGTTACTTGGAGAGTGATTCAGAAAAGATTTTCATTCAAGAGGTGAACGCAAAGGATGTCTTTCTCTATCTCCCTTTCCATCTCCCTCTATCTATAACTCTGCCTTTCCAGTAAAATAAAATAAAATATCCTGAAATAGTAAACACTACAATTAAGGTAAACCCAGAGCTTACAGGGAATATCACAAAGTTTACAAGTGCAATGAAGAAGCAATGAATGTCATCTTGGACCAAGAATACTAAAGAATTCAAGCTTTTTCACTATTGTTAACTATAAGATATTTAGTCATTTATGTAATTTTCCTTTGGTCTTGTTCATACCTTTTCAGAGTTTCTTTGACAAATACTTCTTCATTATTCCCTATGAGAGTATCACTCGCTTGCTTCTGGAATCTTAAAATCTTCTATTCCCTATTTGTTGTCATGCTTTCCCTCTCTTGAGTATACAGCATACATAATTGAAATAATCATGTCTTATTTCATGACACAAGAAATTCTTTGTTTTTTAGGGGGTTTTCATTTATTGCATTTATTTACTTATTTTAATTATCCATATGCCTAATAATATAGTGAAAACTCAATGAATACACAATCCAATTCAATTACTAAATTGTGATTTTATTTTTAAATTTTTTTAACTCTTGATTTTTCATGATACAGTTCCATCGGTTCATGGATTTCCCCTTCCACCCTCCCACTCTTCCCCTCTCACCGCTTTCCATTTTATTATAACAATAGCATCTTCCTTAAAATAGTAATTTTAAACTGTATTTCTAAAGCTCACTTTCTCTCAATTTCTGTCTTCCTCATGGAATCTCTCTAGAAGTAATAATCACCTCAAATATATTTATCATTTGTATCAATGTATTTATTATTAATTTGTGTCTAAGATCATGGATCTCACACATCCCATAATGGAGTGCCTGCTTTTGAGTTCCAGCTCCACTTCCACTCCCAACTTCCACTCCCGTGCATCCTGGGAGATGATGGCTAGATCAGTAAGGCACTCACCACCCGCTTTGAGAACTGGAAAGTGTTCCCGGTTCCTGAATTTGGCCTGACTTAGCCAGAGCTGTTGCTGACATTTAGGGAATGAACAGATGGATGCTGAGGTTAACAGACACTGGAAAAAGTAAACCTTCCAGAATTCAAGGAACACATGCAGCTGCCATGAGCTCCTCCAAAGCTATGCAGAATACCTTTCTCTGATGCTTTCAGAAGGAAGAGGACCTGCCAAACAACTTGATTTTGAACTAATAACCTTTAGAAATGTGAGATAATAAATTGCTGGGTTTTGGTACCATTTTATTGTCATTGTTATTTGCAGCTCCAGAGAATGAGTCCACCCATGCTTGAAATCCCGATCTGGTTCATGGAATCAAGATAACACATTCTTTTCTCCACCAGTACTGCAATCCTTAATATCCAGTTTTAAAACTCCAGGAGGGGGCAAAACAAAGAGATTCATCTACAGTCAATTTCTGTGATTAAGATACACATTTCTTTTTTTTGCATATCAAATTAAATAAAATGCACCATTATTAAGCAATGTATTGAGCAAATTAATTCCTGTAACTGTTGTGTCATTGTTAAGATCATCACATTAATAGAAGTATAAACTGATGATTGGAAAAATTTACTCCTCTTATGTTAATTGATTTAAGGTTGGGAAACTAGTCAGTGCAGTTTACTCCAATATTATGATGAAAGGAAAACACACGGGAGCAAAACAGCATCAACAGATAGAGCAAATCCACTGGACAGCAATGAGATGTATCAACAGATGGAGGGGCCAAGTGACAGACACTTGTGTGAAACAGGGCAATTTTGATCAACAGAAAAAACGGTGCTATTTTGTTATAATATTTTGTAGTATAAGTAAATATCAAAGAGTAGGTACTTATTCCTGACAGTGACTAGGTGTTATTTCTTATCAAATCCACTTATTGAATAAAGAGCTTCTGTAACCAATTTCCTCATCAGAATATATTGATTATAAGAAAATCAGTATCATTAAGCTGGCTAAATTCATGCTATAGGAAGTAGTTTGATTCATTTACCATGTGTAAGTTTAAATGAAAGGGATAATATTTAATAGCATTTTTAAATATTAAAAACAAATGTAATTATCCCTAAGGAACTTAAACTGATTCATGAATCCTTGTCTTGGAATTTTAATAATACTGTATTTAACTTTCTTTCCATGCTATGTATAACAAGGGGGAAAATTCAGATTTGTTCTTCAATGGTCTATAACAATCTGACTTCATTCTGTTTGTAGCAGCCAAATTAACATTTGTTTCATATTATAATATGTACAACTTTTACCTGCTCTCTGTCTTTCCCTATAATACTTCTTTTATTTCTCCATAGGTGAAATGCTTCAACTCATTAAAAATTTAATTATTAAATGAACAAATGTCCCAGGTACTTTCTGTGTAAAAATGCAAATTGGTTTCTATTCAAAGACTTTGGGAAGCCAAATTTCAAAGCATCCTTTTAAGCTGATCTGAAAAATGAAGAATAAAATTACAGGGTAGACTTTCTCTTATAAATGTGGTCATCAAAGAACCCCATATGCTGTTTGGTTTCTGTATTATTACATGCATAATGGACTTTGAGTGAAGAAGCATATAAGTGAACATCATTAAAGCAGATGATTCATGCTGTGTAGGTCTTTAAAGACAGTTATCTATTGATGAAAGATGTCAGAATCATTATGCACTTGTAAAGCAGAAAGGAATTAAAAATTTAGAACGTAGAAAAATATAAGGGCACATAAATTAAAAGCCAGCTTTAAAAGAAAACAACCAATTATTGTTTAAGTAAAGTAAGAGTTGTAGGTAATAGATGTTTGTTGGATAATTCAAGATTCCAGGCTCTTCACTGAATAAATATGAGGAATGAAACAATGACCATAAACAATCTCTGTCCCTATATTTCTTAGTTCCTCTTACATCGAAGACGAATCATGTAACTTCAGACCAATGAAGTAAAGTGAAATAATATGTATTTCTTTTGGACTAAGATTATAAAAGTCCCTGGGCAGGTCTCAATTTCTCATTTTTCTGCTGATGAGACCAGAGTTGAGAGCTAGGAATCCATATGGGACTCACATGAGTGGAAGGGCACCTGCTGTGAGAGTGCAGGCTCAAGCCCAAGCACTCTGACAGGCTCTGAGATGTCTCCAGAGGCTTCTACAGATTTAAGAAAACTGCTCATCTCATAAGCTTTTTTAAAAGTTCAAAAGACTAAATTTTTTTCTCTTTATTAAGAGTTAATATTTCCATTGTCTTCTAAGTAGGTGGCCCAAAGCAATCCTCTATGAGATATTTAATGTAAATAAAAAATTTACTTTAGTAACACAAAGAGGCCTTCACACTTCTAAGCATTGTGTACATACCATAGTAATTAAAATTTCAATAAAACTTTACTAATAGATACTAAATGCAAGCCAGCTTACATATTTGTTTTTAGCATGTTTGAAGTATTTTTGTGATTATGCACAAGGGGATGGAAATCCTTTGTTTGAAATGTTTATAAAAACCCTGTGTGTCTATTTGATTTCAAGATAGTAAAAGGAACATTACTTTCTGGAGTGACACTATAAAAAGGCATATGTTAAGGTGAGTGTGTACTAACCCCATTCTGAGGTAGAAACCAAGAAGTCAAGAACAAATTGACAGAGTGTAAAATTTAGAAAAAAAATTGACATGAAGATTTGTAGTAGCAAAATTACTTAAGAAAGCTCATGAGAATGGTAACTATGAGGGAATGGTAACTATGAGAAAATGAACAAGACAACACTGGGTGAAAATTAAACCACAGTGTAGTTGCACATAAAAGAATTGCTTGATACAGGGAGTAAAAAAAGCTTCAATGCCAAAGACAATGAATAATTTTAGTACGAAGTACAAATGTTACATATTCTTAAATTTGACAACTCCTAATATCCTTTGGTAGCATAACTATGTGTTTTGTTTTACCAAATCAGAACAGAGCATCAAAAAACAAGCACTATATGCTGAAGAGAGTAGTCAGTTTTAAAGACTATCATTTATAAGAGGGAGATTTCACTGGAAACGCAAAAGGTATTATGAATCTCTTAGACCAACAATTTGGGTGGTCTGACATCAGACATGACCATATCATATTAGCTATGACATTATCATCTGCTTGACAACTACTTCTCCCTGATAGTAAAGAGAGTAGACTGACCTAATGTGCAATTATATAGCAAACTGTGTTAATGCATTGCATTCTTGGTAAGCCCTTGAAAAGTTGTAGTGACAGATCCTAAAGGCAGGAAAGGAAAGGAATTCTGTAATGTGGCTGATTTCCATCAAGAGGAATTTCTACTGCTTTTACAATGGAGTGAATTCAATGCAATCTATTTTCTGCAGCATAAACCAATCATTTCTTTAAGAGAAATAATGAAAGTCCTTTAATAGGTTCAGCATCGCTCTCCATTAAAGCAGTTTGGCCACCCAGCCACAGCTGAGGCTGCATCAGACTTAGTGGTTCCTCATCTTGGTTATGTTATCCTACTTTTCTATTCGAATTGGTCAAGTTGAGGTAGCACTAAAGCCTGAACTGCAAGCCAAAGAGGATATTATCCTTCCACAAGGAGAAATGGGAAAAAATTTTCAGGACAAGACAGTTCAAAAAATGGGACTTTCACAATTTTCAGTTGTGCTATGCAGCTCATCTTGTTCTAACTCTCAAGCTTCTAATTCTACCTAACCAACATCTTTTCTTTGCCAACAGGCCTAGAAGACCTGCTGAGAATTATTTACTGAAGATTTCCTCCTTTGTAATTAAGTCCATAGACTAATCCAAAGATTTCTCCACCCTCCAGCTACAGAAAGTGAGAGTCTCATTAATACTTTCATTAATACTTTAATATTGTCAATTAAAGAATTAAATTATTTAATGTATATCATCTCTGAACTACTCAAATATCTAAGGTGCATAAGACAGTCTCTTTGGTATCTTATTCTAGTTCATTACCATTTAATACTTGTGATGATGGCTAAGTGGATTAGTTCTAACTTCCTGTGTTTGCTTCAAAGAAATCACTCTAGATTTAAAGGACTTGTGAAACTTATGTCTGATAATATATAATATATACATAACATATATAACACATATGTGTAACATAAATAACATATAAGACACTTATATATAACATGTATGTAACATATATGACACCAGATTTAAAGAACTTGTGAAACTTAGATCTGATAATATGTTATACAGTGTCATATATATTTACACATATATAGCACATTGTAATAAATATATAAGTTACTGTACAACATTCACAATCAAAGGTCATCTAGTTACTATTTGCCAATATACAGTGGCAAGGAACCTACCACATGAAGAGAGTTTTACTTCAGTGTTGGTTAGTGCTATCACATGCCAACAATAGGAGCTACACTTCTGTGTTACGAAATGAACTCAGCACTCTGGATGCTATTTAAAGATGGGTAAAAATGAAGTAAACCATAAGCAGTCATTCAAACTGGCATGAAATTGTTCTCTCACCAGTATTCATATAATTGTTATAAACATACCAAGAAATCTTTTCTAGAGAAAGATACATTATTTTCTTTGCACTTCATTAATCTTGATTTGTTTTGTTTTGTGTTTTCCTATTATAAGACCAGAATAGGCTCAATTTGGCCACTAATCTCCCAGAAAGAATAAATGTATTGGTTATTGTATGTATATCTTCAAATTATCTGAAATCTAATCTAATATAAATTCCCTCTTGTTTATGAAATCGCACCTTCATTCCCCAACTATATTCACTGTGATATCTTTAATTAATAGCCTATGTGTTAATTATTGCAAGTATTATAGGATAGTCCATATTTATTTTGTTGTTAAAATGCATTGAATAATATTTCAATAACTGCTGATGATCAACGTTTCTGCTATTGTCTTGATAATGCTGTTTAACAAATCACCCCAAACACTAGCATGCATTAAAAAAAATTCTTTGTAACACATCTGCAGATCACCTATTCTAGATGATCAGCTTTCAATGCAGCCAACAGACTGGATGCAGCCATAATTGTGTCTCTCAATGTTTGGGATCTAGCATATGATATAAAGTTCCTTTTAGTTATGGCATATAGCAGAAGCATAAACGACAAATACTATCACAGAAGCATATTCCAAGGCTTTTGTTCCATTGTTCCTGCTAAGACAACGTCAGCTAGAAAAAGTCAAATGGTCAAGCCATTTGTGTATGTTTCCGTATATAGATATATGTATATATGCCCACAAGAATATGTATATATGTATATACACAAATATCTATATAGATAGATTGTTATATATGATCGATATAGACAATACAGATTTCATCCTACAGAGGAGTAATAGAGTTAATAATGAAGCCTTCTTTGGGCCCGGCAGCGTGGCCTGGCGGCTAAAGTCCTCGCCTTGAACGCTGGGATCCCATATGGATGCCTGTTCATATCCAAGCTGCTCCACTTCCCATCCAGCTCCCTACTTGTGGTCTGGGAAAGCAGTCAAGGACTGCCCAGAGCACTGGGACCCTGCAGCCATGTGAGAGACCCGGAAGAGGTTCCTGGTTCCCAGCTTCGGATTGGCACAGCACCAGCCGTTGCGGTCACTTGGGGAGTGAATCATCGGACGGAGGATCTTCCTTTCTGTCTCTCCTCCTCTCTGTATATCTGACTTTGTAATAAAAGTAAAATAAAAAAAATCTTTAAAAAAATAATGAAACCTTCTTGGGCCTAGTATTGTAGCATAGAGAGTTAAGCTTCTGGGAAACCAGAGATTTTCTACCAAGTGATGATTCAAAGTCCTGGTTGCCCTGCATTTGGTTCAACTTCTTGCTAAGGCAAATGGAAAAGCAATAGAAGATAGGTCAAATTCTTAGTCCCTTGCCACTCATGTGGGATACCAGAGTAGAGTTTAAAGATTCCAGCTTCCACATAGGTCACAAATGGCTGTTTCAATCATTTGGAGTCACATTGACATAGAGGAAGAAGATAAACTCTCTCTCTCTCTCATCATTTTCAAATAAATTAGTCATAATATTTTAGGCTTCTTTTTTGCTATTAGGCATATTTTGCCTACCTGGAAAAATATATTTTCATGCGGACAACTCCAAAACATTTTACACAGTATTTTACTCAATATTAACATGAAGTTCAGTGACTATGATCCTGTGACCTTTATCGATTCTGGGGACAAAAATCTTTTTTATTTCAAGGAACAGGAAAAGCTAAGTGAACTCCAAAGCAAGCAAGCAAGCAGCCGACATCTGAGGTTGTAACACTGAGAAAACACAAAACAGTAAACCTTCTTACTACAAAGGAAGCAGCGCATAGGACCCTGTGAAATAGCTCAGTGATTATAATCTTCATGTTGCACCCACCAGGATCACATATGGATGCCTGTTCATATCCAAGCTGCTCCACTTCCCATCCAGCTCCCTGCTTGTGGCCTGGGAAGCAGTCAAGGATGGCCCAACGCCTTGGCGCCTTGCAACCACATGGGAGACCTGGAAGAAGCTCCTGGCTCTTGGCTTCAGGTTAGCTCTGCTCCAGTCATGACAGCCACTTGGGGAGTGAACCAGCAGATTGAAAACTTTTCTCACCATCTCATCATCTAATCTCTGTAAATGTGCCATTCCAATAAAAATGAATGAATGAAGAAAAAGGAGGAGGAGGGGGAGGAAGAGGAGGGGTAGGGGGAGAAGGAGAAGGAAGGGGATAAGAAGAAGAAGAGAAGAAGAGAAGAAGAAGAGGAGGAGGAGGAAGGAGAGGAATAGGAAGAAGAAGGAGGAGAGGAGGAGGAGAAATTAGAAATCTCTTGTTGATAACAACTTTGAAATCTCTCTTGGAAAATGTTGCCTGATTCTTTGGCAAAAAGATAGTCATGCTTCTCAATTCATTGTTCTCTGTGGATTAAGTCTATCTAACCTAGTGTATTCCTTCTTTCCCAGCATTTTCCAGTGGGATTACAACCCATATCTTACAAGTTTCTTTTTGTGCATAGCTAAATGGGTTACAACTTGAGTTGTTTTTCACCATGAACCATGTCTTATTGATAGTGTTCTTGGAGTAAAATTTCCTTTAGGCTAGGTTGCAAGAATGACCTTCAATTGATGAGATGTTTAGTTCAATATTAAAAGTCTCAGAATCCAGAGCTTATTAACTTCTCTCTCATTTCTGCTTGTACCCCAGTCTATTCAATTCTGAAGTCATCTCTGTTTTGTTCCTTTGAAATTACTTTACCCAGACTGAATGCTGTACTCATTTTTCTGTCTTTCAAAATATTTTCAAAAGCAATTTTAGTAAATACTTTCTATCTATACTTTTATAAGAATTTATCACCCTTTCCCTAACCTTTTATTTTATTCCAAAGAATTTTGTTGATACTTGAACCCAAATCATCCTCAAACCAGCATCATTCCATCAGGGGTAACACAAAGACAAGATGCATGGGAAGGAGCTGGTTCTCAATCTTTGTTTAACTTTGGCTTCCCAAATTTAAACACCAAGCAAAAAATAAAAGTAATTTGGGCAAGAATTTTGTAAACTCACTAGGATTATGCTTATATTTCCTTGGCAAACCTCTTTCCAAGATATTTGAAGATCTCTTCCAACCTGTTATGCCACTTAAACTGGGAGAATTTTCAAGTCCCTCAGCCAATGTTTCCTTCCAACTTCCAATTTAGAGTACCTAAACGACTCTGAAGTCTCTATTGTGTAAAAATATTTATAATGGGGCCATCTAAAGCAAACTATTTGAAAATCACTGCTTTCTATGTTTTACAAACTTTTTATTTCAGAACAGTTTCAAATAAAAAAAAAACAAATTTATGAATTACTACAAAGCAGTCCCATGTACCACATGTCAATTTCCCTTATTAACCCTCACATTCAATGTCACAGTTAATGAATCATACCCAGCTTCCCTAATATTTTTTAATCCAAACTCCCTCAGTACTCTTCACTCATTCCAGCCTCTAGTAATCACCATTCTACACTAGTATTGAGATTTCTGTTTGTTCATTTAGCTCTTGGAACAGTTTCCCCACTACCTAACAGCTGGTCTGCAAGCTTGTGACACATATTTAAGAGGAGATTCCTAATGATTTCTGCTGTCATTATTGAATCTGGAACACAAGGGATAACTGAATCCTAAATGAGTTAACAAAATCTGTCCATTTTTAATACTTTGTATTCTTAACTCTGATTAGATCTGGCCCAAAGCTTTGGTTAACATACTTAGGTTAAATAAATTAGAAGTTTTACATTCTATCTTAACCAAATAGTTCGAGCATCTAACAGTTCTTTAAATTTACAGTTAATCAATTAAGTCTTTTGATTCTGAGGCTTCCTGTTGAGTCCCTGGAAATTTCAAAGGGATGAGATTCTCAACTTGGAGAGAAAACAGTTGGTTGAGTTTCTTTACATTGTGAAAAATACATAGGTTATAAAATGATGCCAAACTGACATTGTACTTACATGAAGGTCTGGTGTTTCGTAAACCAGAATCAGTCTCTATGGGCTAGACATGGTTTCAGAACACGCTCATCCCTCACACCTTTATACCAGACATAGCTGTCCTGCGTGTTACACTATGTGGAGATCTGAGGTAGCTGGAGTGTATGCTCTCTCTAATGCTCTCAGTGTCTGGGCAGGGCCAAATCAGTGCTGAGACAGAGAACTGGTTGCTTTCACTGCCTCATTCCACCCTTGCCTGCAAAACTTTTCTGCTCTCTTTATGTACACAGAGGATCTGGCACTGCTGAAAACACTCTCAGGGAGAAAGAGGAAATGTCATATCCACAATGCAGTACTCACAGCAAGTCTACTCCTTAGCTGTACACGTGCCTCAGGGATGAAAACTTACTCAGCAAATATCCAAACAATGTGTGTGCATGTCCTTCTGGTAAGCTGGGTACAGGGAAAGAAAAAAAAAAGACCCTATAGAATCCAGCAGGTGCACCAAACAGGTTGGTATCTTTAAAGGGGGCTAACACAAGCTCAGGTAAAATAAGCATCAAGCAGTCAAGCCTTGCCAGGCCAAAATATGAATAAAAATGGAGTCCCAGTCGAGAGAGAGAGAGAGACAGAGAGAGAGAGAGACAGAGAGAGAAAGGAAAGAGAAAAGAAACAAGGAAGATTCCAGAAACAGGTTTAGGGATGGTTCTAAATTCCTTGTGCAGTAGATATAAACAGTATATAGCTCTGTTATTCAGTGAATGTAACTACTAGACAGTAGAGTTCTAGTATTGATGGGCTACATGGTGAAAGTCCAGAAAACCAAGGAATAATTTAAATGAAGTGTTTCAAGTGAAATGATTGTGGAGGTAGAAACAGGGAAATTCCCTCTCGTCTTCCGATGGCAGAGCCATGTGCCACAATTTCCCTACTCTTTCCTTCCATGTAGTAAATATATCAGCATTATCAAGTTACTTACCAGTTAGTCTCTAAAATTGGTCACAGTTTGATACCTTGACTTTAAAGGAACAAAATTACGCCTAAGGTCTCTTTGTAACATCATTTGGTCACAATATGAATTAAATAACCTAGAAACCTGGCCAGAAAATAGAACTGCAAATTATAGTATCTTTTCACAGCTTGATTTATTCTTCAATGGGCATGGAAAATATATAGAAATCTTTATGTATGGGGCTTTATGAAAGTAAGAGTAATTCAGGAACTCAGCAAAAGCCAAAGGCTGGACTCTGCTATCGTTCCTGTGCCTATTGCATTACCAAGAACTCATATGAGGCAAATCCAAAAGAAATGCCATCATAGAACAGTTATCCTGTAAGCACTCAAAAGTCCATCTACCCTGTATTCCCTGAAAAGCCACTTTCTGTTTCCTAGAAAATTAGCCCTCAGCCCTAAATGTAAGTGATGAAGATATATCCCCTATAAGAAATAACAGGCCTGAGAGACCCATCAGAATAAGACCCCTTTACAAGGCAAGGCTTAAATCAGATTAAAGAACACTTATAAATGGATAGATAGCTGATATAAAATGACTGGCATGTTTAATCTCACCTGGAAGGGCATAATTCTCCTCATGGGCACTGTCTTAACTTTCAGTGGAAGACAGTGTCAGAACATGCCCAGAACTACAGGTTTTTAATTCAGGTCATTCTTGATATTCAAATAAAGCTTCAAATACTGGGAATGGAACTGAACATTCCCTTGGCTGACATTATAAAGGCTATCTCCATGTTTTATTTTAACTGCAATCAGGAGGATCTTCCCTAAGAACATCCATATCTCCTTTACAATTCAAAACTTGAAGGCCATGGCAATTGTAACTATTTAGGCCATTGTTCCCAAGCCTTACACAGTACTAGAGAAATAGCTACCTTGAGCTAAATAGTTCTCCATCACTCATGTTAAGCCTATATCTTGTTTTGCATCTCTCTGGGGCCATCCTATCAGTTTCTATCTTTAAATGGGTTAGCGGGTAGGGATTATGACAACTGCTATCTTAGACAGTCTTACCACAGGGATGTATATGCAGATCCCATGTAGTTGTACAGGCCCTTGAGGAGTATCTAAAAGGTCAATATCTGGAGGAGAATGGGATATAGATTTGCTAGACTGTTTCCCTCTCCCCAGAACTCTGATTTTGAGTAGCTGGTTAGCTCTCTTAGCTTATTAGGATACGGTTGCTAAGTCTTGTCCTCACCCCTGGAGAATGAACACTATCCCCAAAGATAGTATTGGTTACAAGGAATTTACTATCCTTACAACTTTCAACAACTCTAGCACTTCTCAGGCTGACATGTCATGAACAACCAAATACAGGGAAATAGTGAAAACTCATATATCAAACTCTCAAAATCAAGGCAGAACAGGGTCACCTCTGGTAGGACAAAGAAAAATACAGCCTGTGCTCAATTAAAGCATGCCATGACTAAGATCCTGTACATACTAAACCAGTCTCTCAAAACAGGTGCATCGCTTACGTTACCTACCACCCAAACAGCATTTGTGCCATGTCCTCCTGAATGACATTGTTTTGGGGTCAAACTGAACATATAGAAACCCATATTTACCATTTCTTGAAAGAAGACAGATAACTCTAAGCCCAGGCCAAACATGGTTAGAGTTGTTGGCACAGCACTGGACCATGGAAATCCTAGCTGTTGTCTCACCTTGATCTTGTATCTCCCATATTTGTATGGTCTCTCTTTGGTCCACATGTCTTTAATGCCTTCATTCCATCTCTGATAGCATGAAAGCTGTCCAGATGCAGATGGTTATTACGCAAGTTTTCCTGCATATCCCATTGCATGAAATGACCAGCTCTTTGGACAATGATGGACAATCATTTTCAAGACTAACCTTAACACCATAGTACACACAGCCAGAGAAAAAAAACATATAAGCAACTCTAGTTTGAAGAAAATACAAAAGACATACCTCAACCTATGCTACTCCCTTTAAGATTATGGGTTACTTGTATTAAGGAGGTAATGTTAAGGTATCATTAGCCTTTATGCATAACAAAGGCTAAAAATAAGAATTTTTGGAAAGACATTTGGAATTTTTGTGAAGTGAACTTGGGAGAAATTAGATGAAGACATGACCAACAAATGTGTATCTAAGTACTACTTTCTGTTTCAGTCATCTATTACCATAACTGTGATGCATTAAAAAAGCCTCCCAAAACTCAAAGACATTCAAGACAAAATTTATTCTCATACTTACATGCCTTTGGACCAGCTAAAAAAGCTCACATCTACCTGTGGGGTCTACAAGTGTCCTGGGATGGCTCAGCTGAAGACTGCAGATCTAGGAGTTGTCTTGGGATATTGTGCTGCATATCCTGCTTGGGAGTCTACACAAGAGGCAAAGAAGTTATCTGTGACATGTTATTCTAGAAGCAAGGTGGTTTAAAGGTTTGGGGAATTTAGTTTCACAATTCAGCCATGTTTACAGTGATAAAAAGCCGGGATTATGAAAAGATAAGAAAAAGAGCCCAAAGCTCCAGTATCTTCTCTTTGCCTTATGTTCACTATCTCTTCTTAAATGTGACTCATCGCCTGAAAATGAGGATTGAACACAAATATATGGACACTATATTTCCCCCTCATAATTTCTTCCTCCACATAACTATATCCTGTCAAGATTGAGTCATTACATCTCAATCACATTAGAGAAGTTGTCAAGTTTTCTTTTATTCTGTAGTGCACTTAAAAAGAGATGTGAAGCTATAAGCAGCTCTTCAGAATTTATTTGCATGAAAACATAATCACTCTACTTTATAATTTGAGGAAAGTTAAGTCCTCTGAGTTAGTCCATATGCAGAATTTCTATTTTTATAAAATCTGTCAACTGCAATGAAAATATCTTCATTTGTGCAGAAGTTTCTCTGAAAATAAGATATGTTCAGAACATTAAAAAGACCATATTATCACATCTCTATTCACCAAAATGTGTTTCATTATTCACAGAATTTTAGGACCATTCAAAATGTCCAGATAGTCACTTGGAAGGCCAATCTTAGTAAGTTCTGACAAAGGTGTTGTCTCAGGCCAGTTCTGAAATCAACAAGTAGGTAGGACAATGCTTCCCGGTCACAATCAGGGAGAAGTATGTACTAACTGATATCTACTTTATTTATTGTGTCATTATAATCTGACGTACAGCATTTATGTAGCTCAGATTGTTCTTGCTTTGGTCATTGGTATCTCTTTCAGTTGGTTTGTATATCCCTTTGACAACCCTTATGATTTTCTGGTTTTTTTGTTTTTTGTCTTTTGTTTTTGTTTTTGTTTTTTGCTGTTTTGTTGTTGATGATATTGGTTTGTTTGTTTCTCCTTTCATCATAGACTTCCTTAATTTCTGACACCGTAAGATGTTCCAACCATATCCTTTATACACCTTTTACCAGCCATAGAATCAGTCATTTCTCAAAAGAACTACTATCCCTTGGAATGGAGAATGGGATTAGAAATCATGATCTGAAATGCACATACGTTCATTGTTACCAGTGTCATTGATCCCAGGCTCTCTCAACTGGAGTTTGATGTACTGAATTAATTTATTTATTTAAACATATCTGCAAATAGTTATATTTTCACCTCTGTCTGTTTTAAGCTAAGTTTTAGGTCAAACTGATGCCTTTAATTTAATACATTATTATAAGAATTATTCTAATTTCTTCTTACTAGTTTGTAACGTCCTAGTTTAATAATGAGAAACCTAACTCTTAAATCCATTATTAATTTACACAATTTTTCAATACCATGTTAATTCATAGGAACTAATTTTAACAACTAGATTACAGTATTCATTTGCAGTTCCTTTTATATTTAGCTTTAATTTACATTCATTTCTAAAATTACTTTGATCAACACATTTTTCCTCTTCTCCTTAAAGAGATTGTTTAACACATTTGTGATGAAGCTACAACTTTTCTTACAAGTTACATTTCATCTGGGATTTCCTGACAATTCAAAATGAGTTTCTAAATTTCAGTATGTTAATATTCACCTTTTATATACCCTAAAGTTCTGCGGGTTTTTACATACATAGTGTCATGCATCCTACATTAATATGCCATAAAAAATAGTGTACCAGTCCAAAAAAAGAAGTCTTCATGCTTCATTGATTTAACACTTTTTGTTCCCTAAGTTTCTGGGGCAGTCTCTACAGTAGTTCTTCTTATAAATAAAGTTATTTCTTACAGTGAAAGTTATTTAATAAGTTGTAGTAATATAGGAGTAAGAAACTCTGGAGTTCTCTCATACATTAGGCTGAGTGTATATTGTTTTGTTTTCTTTTCTTTTTTTTTATTGTAATAAAACACCGTATGTTTTTCCTTAAACTGAGTGTATATCATTTAAATATTATCACCATAAACCACAAAATATGGTTACCCATATTGGACACTAGACAATGTATCTATGCATTGGCACATTATATGAAACACCATAAATAAGTATCATTTCTATGAATCAATTTTTTAAATAAAATTGAAGAATGTTTTGAATCTACCAACACTTGTATTTGGCATAACCCCATTAATTTAATTCTTCTATTTTCATCAGTGTGCCTGGTACAACTCATTCCTTTGATATCATGTTAAATTTATGAGGCCCAGCTTAGTAGTACAGCCGGCTATGGCCTCACTTGCAGTGCTAGCATTCTACATGGATGCATGTTGCTGTCCAGGTGACTCCATTTCCAATTATTGGGCTTTCTGCTGTTGGCCTGAGAAGAACAAAAGATGGTCTGAATAGTGGGACCCCTGGAATCCACACAGGAGACCTGGTAATGCTCGTAGTTCCTCGCCTCCACGAGGCCAGTGCTGGCTGCTGCAACCATCTAGGAAGTGGAGTGATGGATGGAGAATTTCTCTCTGTCTTTTCAGATAAATATTTTTTAAGATTTGTTTTATTTTTATTTGAAAATCAGATATACAGAAAGGAGGAGGGCCAGGGAGGAAGATTTTTCATCCTATGATTTGCTCCCCAAGCGACCAGAGCTATGCCAATCCAAAGCCAGGAGCCTGATTGGTGTTAGGATGATATATCTATTTTGTATCCCTATAGATTTAAACAATCTGAGTTTTGTTCTTCAAGTAAATTCTTAAAAAAATAGTTGGATTTTGTTTAGGTCAGTTTTTACCCCATAGGAATTCATAAAGAGCATTTTTGATTAATGAATGCTCACCTTCAAATACATGCACTTCTTACACAGCACAAGTATTACAGTATTCTTACTTTCTGCCATCTATCCTCTGTGACATTGCTGTCATTTCACTTATGCAAGTGCTAAAATCACGCCCACCGTGTTGCTATTATTAGTTATTGGAAATAATTATGTTTTGGTCAATGAAGAGTATGAAAAATAAACATCTTTTAAAAAGTAAATGTCAGAGGGACAGGAAGTAAGAGCTCTCATCTACTGATTCCTTAGCCCAAAGTGACCCAGGAGTTGAAGGTGGAAACCAGCAAGTGAATCAAGGTTCCCTTAAAGTTGGCAGGACCTCAACTACCTAAGACAACAGAACTGACTTTCAGAGTCTGAATGGACAAGAATTGGTATCAGAAATCAAAGCCGGAGAATCAAGATGGCGGAATAGGGTAAGGAAACGTTTATACAGAAGGAAAAACATTTAACCAGGATGAAGCAGAGAGGACATATTTCAGGTTATAGGAAAGGACAGAACAACAGCAGAGGGGTACCTGGAGACTGACAGACACAGGAAAGCACTACGGTGTGGTGTTGCAGAGACTGATATTCCAGCATGGTGATCTGAACTCCACAGCAGCAAGAACTCCACCAGCAACCAGGTGGGAAGGGACTTTCACTGGGAGATTGGGTGGTGAACCCAGACAAAGAACTGTCCGTTCTGCTGGTCCGTTTGATTTGACCAGAAGCACAGACAGAGCAGCAGATCTCAGATGGGCAGTGTAAGAACAGAGTGGATTTCACAGTCCAGTCAGCAGCCTAGAACTGAATTGGGCGCCATTTTGCGTAAGGAGGAAAGGGCGAGGGAGAGGACTGAGCATGCGCTGAGCTGGGAGTGAGCTCATTTCTGTCTCAGTGAACTGCAGCGGCTTGGCATTCTACGGTTTCCACCCAGGGCAGGTCTGGGATAGCCCTCAGATCTGACGGCCAGCAAATCAAGAACCTTAGTGGTTGTACACCAGGTGCCATTTTGGTCACTGTGGCAATAGCTTTGGGACTGCAGGGGACAATAGCGAACTGTGCATGTGCTGATCTCGCAAGAACTTGCTGAGGTCCGAGATTGCACTGGTCCCGCAGGAAAATAATACTGACTGTGGCATCATACTGGCCAAAATAGGTCCGTGTGGCACCCAGATCTAATGTCTAACAGGTTCCAGCAAGATCAGCACCACCAACAACCTAATTATATAGGTCACTTGGTGTCTCTCTAATCCTGGGACCTGCTCCAACTGGAAGTGGGAGAAAGGTTGCAGAGACAACAGTGCAGCCTCAGCACAGTATCACAGGAGGTGGTGAGTGGTGAGCCAAGAGCTGGGGCTGTGGAGACCACAGTGGAAATCTGACATAAGAACCCAGACCTGTAACTTGCTGGAGGTTGTGGCACAAGTGGCTGCAAGAAAAGAGTTGTGTACAAACTGCAGTAAGTAAAATCACATTGTAGACCTGTGGGTGACACAGCTGCAAAACCTGCCCCAAGGAGAAGACTTTGCTAACCAGAAGTACAATGATCAAGAGCAAAAGAAGAGATAAAGGCACAATGTATATTGCCGAAAACTCTCCTGCAAGGGAGCAAAACCCTATGCCAACCTCAGAGTTAACTGAGGAAGACATCGAGAAAATGGGGGACACAGAATCCATAAGACTCATTTTAAACATTCTGATCAACAATGAGAAGCTCATGCAAGAGTTCAAAGAATTTAAGGAAGCAATAAAGCAAATCAAGGCTGATATATCAGAAATCAAGAACACAGTGGAGCAAATTAAGAGTACACTGGAGAGTCTCCAAAATAGAATGAAGCAAGCAGGCAGAAGAAAGAATCTCAGAATTGGAAGGTATTTCCTGTCACCAGGGGGAATCAAACAAAAAGCTGGAAGCAGAGCTGGATCAGGCCAAAAAAAGTATTCAAGAATTGAAAGACACTATTAAGAGGCCAAATCTAAGAGTTATGGGAATCCCAGAAGGTGCAGAAAGAGAAGCTGAGTTTGCAAATGTATTTAATGAAATAATAAAGCAAAATTTCCCTAATCTAGAGGAAGAATTGGGAAACAAGATCCAGGAGGGGCACAGAACTCCCAACAGGCTTGATCAAAAGCGATCTTCACCACGACATATGATCATCAAGCTCTCTTCAATTGAACATAGGTAAAAGATCCTTAAATGTGCACGTGAAAAAAATCAATTGACATATAAAGGAAAGCCAATTAAGCTCACAGGAGATCTCTCACAGGAAACTCTACAGGCAAGAAGACAATGGAGTGACATATTCCAGATTGTAAAAGAAAAAAAATTGTTGGTCCAGGATAACATATCCAGCAAAGCTTTCTTTTGTCTTTGAAAATGAAATAAAATTCTTCCACAGTAAAGAAAAGCTAAAAGAATGTGCCTCTTCCAAACCTGCCCTACAAATGATACTTCAAGATGGTCTCTTGGCAGAGAAGAGGAATAGTACCAACCAAAACCAAAGGCAAATGGGAAGAACATCCCAGTAAAATGACAACAGAAGACTAAACCAATGAACAACCCATTCCTGAAATGACAGGACCAACGTCACACCCATGTATATTAAACTCTGAATGTAAATGGCTTAAGCTTAATCAAACGTTCTAGATTAGTAGACTGGATTATAAAACAAAACCCATCTGCTTATTGTCTGGAGGAGACACACTTCAACAAAGATTAGCAGAAACTGTATCACATGGGTTTTGTTATTCTCTGTCAGTTTCATCTCTTCAAAACACTTCCTTCTGATTAAATCATTCAGTGACTTGTAGATCATGCAGTGGCATCATTTTCTTCAAGAAGGTTCTTGATTTTCATTTCTTCAGCTACACATTAGTCATTCAATAGCATGTTATTTAACTTCATTGTGTTGTTAATTTCTTTTTTCTCCCAGATGTTGATTTTGTTTTGTGGTTCTTCATTTAAGCGGATGTATAGTAGCTGTGTAATGGAGACTGTCATATCTAGTAACATGTCATTTAACTTCAGGCATTGTAAATTTCTATTTGTTTATTTTGTATCACGACTTTTCATTTAAGGGGATGTACAGTGGTTGTATAATGGAGACTGTCATATCTAGTAACGTGCCATTTAACTTCATGGCATTGTAAATTTCCTCTTTTCTTTCTATTGTTGATTTTGAAACATGACTTTTCATTTAAGGCAATGTACAGTAGCTGTGAAATGGAGACTAACATCCAGATGTGAGGATGTAGTGTGGTATGCATTTCTGCTTCCAGACAAAGATGGACTTACAATGAAACTGTTTACTATTTCTTGACAATAGGATTCTGGACTCTGCCATTGTCTATGCCCGCAATGATAGACATATGACTGAGTATAAAGAACTATATGTTAGTAATGATATAGAGGAACTGGTGGGGGGAAGGGTACTGGGGAGGGGATAAAGGAATATGAAACTGTACTATAAAATAATAAGAATAAAATGAATAAAAAAAAAAGAAATCAAAGCCAAAGATCAAACTCAAATATTTTGTTATGGAACATAGGCAAGCTGACTGATGCCCAAGCACCTGACCAAACGCCTGCTTCAGAGAAATAATTAGTCATTTGCTAGCATTCCTAGTTCCTTTCTGTAAATTCAAGTCTGTGGCATGTATTATTTTCTTTCTGAAGAACTTCTTTGATACATTGCCTTTTTTTAAATTTAGGTATACATTATCTTTAGATATTTTTACAATTACAGTAATATCCATGAATACCTAATAACTGCATTCTATATATAATATAATTAGTTCAAAGAAACACATTTAGAACAGATGTAATTTCCCTTAGAATAGCTTTAATTTCTGGGGGGCAGTCCAAGCCGACTGAGAGGCATCGTGGTCGTCCCTCCTACCCACATGCAGGTTTGCTGTTGCTGTTTTGGTACAGAACACATACAAATAAGGCAACCCATGAGCATGGCCATCTTCAGGAAAGGTAGAGTTACAGAGTTTAAATTAAGCACTGGATCACAAGGTTGAGGACAAACTACTGTACTTAGTAAGAAAGGTTACCTGACAGAAGATTGAGATTGCTACAAAATAGCTGGTGCTTTAAAAAGGAACGGAACTGGCCTGTGCTAACTGTCCCTAACAGATGGTGATCCCTAGAATTGTCTCCATTTTAAATAAACACGTAACTTAGAGCGAAAGGGATATCTGATTTGACAGTGTTGTGAGCTACTTGAGGGAAACACCATTCTACCACAACATTAAAATTTCCTGGTTGCAATTCTTTGCTGATTAAGGTTATTCTTTGACAATCTCTGATTAGCTTTAAGAGTACAGTCTGGTAGAATGTTAGTGCCAATTAGATGCTTTCTTCCTTTAAGATTACCCATTGAAACATTGAAAATCCCATCTCCATCACTTATCTAAGCCCATGAAGTGGGAGCATGATGTTAGTCAATTTGGTTCTTTTATATAAAACAAAAGAAACTTGCTTTCAGAATCTGATTAGATGTGAAACATAATTTAGCAAGAGCAGGAACCTCTCCCAAGTCTGTTCAGTTCCTCATTGAAGAACAGATGGGAGCCATCTCTTTCCGGTGATACAGGATAACATGCAGAGAATGGCCATGCTTGGGGCTGGCACTGTGGCTGAGTAGATAAAGACACTGCCTCTGATGCCAACATCACATACCAGAGCAATTTATGTCCTGGCTGCTCCATTTCCCATATGGCTCCTTGCTAATGGCCTAAAAGAATCAGCAGCAAGAGACTCAAGTGCTTGGTCCCCTGCCATTCACATGGGAGATCTAGATGATGACAATTTTTGTCTCTTCCTATCTCTTTGAAAAAGAAACCAAAAGAAAATAAGAACCAAAAGTTTTCATGTAAATAGCACAAGCTGTGAGTGAGCTCTGCTAGCACTAAATGCCCTCACATTTTAATCTGAAAAAGTGATGATTTATCTAATTTTTGAAGAGCCACTTCACTAAATAAAGAGTTCTACATTTTGTTGTGTGTGTGCAAAGTTTTTCTCTTCCATTTTTTCATTTTATTCTGAATGGATTCTGATAAGAATTTCCTATCCTGCTTTTTTTTTCTTTCAAAAGAAAGGTAAATGATCTTACCCTGCTGAGTTCTTCAAGATCTTTTCTTTGTCTTTCATTCCAATATATTTTTGCTATTATCCTAAAGTTCTGATTTTTTTTTTCTTTTGTGTGTGTGTGTTTCCATTTCAGATTAGAAATTCTGTAGCCCTGGGTTTAAGCTCACCAAGTGCTTCTTATTTCTGATACAATGTCTTCTAAATTTAATATTTTTATTTAGTTTTAGAGATTCTCCTTAATTTTAGATAATTCTAGGTAATTGCAGAGATTATCTATACTTTCGAACATGTTGTTGAATTTTTCCATTATATCTGTTTACAGTTTCATCGCAGGTATTTTAAACCTTCTGCTAATGAGCACAACATCTGTGTTATATGTGAGTCTGGTTCTTTTCGGTCAGGAGGGTATTCTGCCTGAGATATTCACTAGGAGTAACTGGAACACGGTAGGGTATAAAGGGACAAGTGACAATGCAGGAAATAGCCTCCGCATAAGACAGCCACACCGAGAGTTTTTCACACTCTAGCAACCATTCTAGTCATTTGTCCAAATCAGCAAGCAAGTTTGTTCTTTGCTTTATGCACAGAGGTTTCTGGCTCAGATAAATAGATATCAGCTATAATTTTCTGGGTTTATCTGCCTCTACATATTTTGATCTTCTCATTGAACACAGAACAAAAGGAAAGACATTTATTTCCAGTTTGTATAGCTTTTTTCTTATAAAAAATAAGGTGATGAATTCTGATTTCTATATGTCAGAACTGACCTATTTTTAAAAATCCATTAAAAATATATTTTGTATTCATAGAAGCAGTCCATACAAAGGTATATTAAAATGAATTCTAGAGATATGGCTTATAAAGCATTAAGTTATCCTTAGAAAACAAAAATGACTAATTTACCTCAATTCCCAATTTCGCTTTTATAGAGATGCTCTATCATTATACAAAAAGCGATAGTTTTGTTATTCAATTTAAATCTGATTGAATTAGGGTGAATTAAACTAAGATAACATATCCACACGTTGCATCTCTTACATGTTTTACTAAGTAACTCAGTATCAAAGAGAGAGAGAGAGAGAGATTAATGTCACCTATTATATGATCCTTCTATGAATATCAATTTTCTTGAATAAACTTAATACCAGTACCTTTTTTTTCCAAATGGTTGATTATTTAACCAGGGGGAAGAATGGATAAACAGGTTAGCACTTAGAGTGAGAAATTAGCATAGAATTAGAAATAATATGGGCAGTAATTTTGAAAAATATGGTTTCATGGGTTTTAGTTCCAATGTTTTTATTGGCATTAAGAAACCTTAATACGCTGCGATCCTCATTAACTAGGATTGCCGTAAGAGTACTCTAAAATCATGCTTTGTAATTGCTCAAACAGCACACAGATCAAAGGGGAACTATCCACCTTTATTTTAAAGGATGCTTCACATTAAAATTGTTCAAACTTTATGGCTGTGCATATTCCATTTATTCCAATTGATATGAATATTTCTTTTTGGGGGGAGTATCTAAGTAACACTGGCTCAATTAATTGTTATTACATTCTTCAATTTTAAACTTTTATTTAACTCAACAATGCATTTTTATATCCAGCTCTGTGAAAAAATCTTGCTGTACATTTTTGTAGAAACAGTTACTATATATTCTTCTGTATTTGTGGTCACTTAATTTTTCATCTATTTTATGATTCAGTTATTCCAACTATTCAAGCCAAAAGAGACAATGGGTAAGATGCTATTTGATATGTTAAGTACTGGAATTTCTGACTTGGGTGTTGATTCCCTACAATGTATAACTAAATTTTCCAATCTATCTCTATAGACACAAAAGGCTTCCAATCTTATGATGTCTCTGGTACCATTTCTTCATTGTTCCTTGCATCCTTACTTCATTTTTCAATAAAGAAAGATCTATTGTTCATTTGGAAATAACTGTTACAAACTGTTGATTGTCACAGCTAACTAAGAGCTAGCCTCTGTTAGCCAAAAGATTAACCTCTGACCACTCTAGGTGAAAATTCTGATTTGGATTGTGAGGCGTAATGGAAGTGAAACAAGAATAGGGCAGAAAGAACTCACACATCCTTTCCTAGTCAACCAATACAGCACTAGTGCTGGTTCTTCACTGAATGTACTACAGATGTGATTGAGGTTCCAAGACAGATTATTACTGGGGAACTGATATAATTCATTTTTTTAATTAACAAGGATATCAAAACATGAGAAGAATCTGATACAGAAGAGATTGTTCATTGCTAGTTTGAAGTTCAGTAGCTGTGAGCCAAGAAGTGTGGGCAATCTAAGAGCTAAGACTATCTTCTTGAAGCCAACAAGAAAATGATAACCCAAGTTCCACAGATGCAAACAAAGGAATTTCGCCAGTAACCTGAGTAAGCACAAACGTCGTTACTTCCTCAGAGCTTTCAGACATCAACTCATTCTGTCATCCTTGGAGGACTAAGCGGCCATACCATACTTGGACTTTTGACCTAGAAAACTGTGAAAGAATAATGAACGCAGTTTTAAGATGCCCAATTTGTAATAGTCTGTCAAACACTGATACCATACTAATAAACGCAGTAAAAAGGCAGAGATGTGAATAGATGATGGGAGAACAGTAAGTAGAAATATGGTAGAAGTAGGTAGAGGCTGTAATTGAAAGCAAAGAATGTCACCCAAGCAGGTGAGTTACAGCAGTGCCTCTACAGCTGGTTTGTTGATCTCTGTCACCCAGAGTGCTAAATGGTTTGGATAGCAACACAGGTTTGTGATGCAGCAAGTTAATTCACTACTTGCAAGGTCAGCATCTCATACCAGAGGAGCAATTTGATTCCTGGCTTCAGCAATTAGAATCCAGCTGTGTTGTAACGCACCTGGAAAGATCACAAATGATAACCCAAATAATTGGACCCATCTCACTTATGTGGGAGGCTGGAAAGGAGTTCTTGAATCCTGGCCCAGACCTAGCTAGTGCAGCACTTTGAGGAATGAGCCAGCAGATGTAAGGTTCTCTCTTATTCTCTCTTGTTGTCATTCGAATCTGTAAATAAAATTATACTAAAAGGAAAAAAGGAGCAAACACATTAATGTGCTGTGCTTATAACAAAGCAAAGAACACACTGGATAGCACTAGAGTAACTGTTAAATATATTCTGTTGGTTACTATGATTGTCATGAAGCCAATGACTTCCAAACACAGCCATGATTCTTGTTTATCTGTACCGAAGTCCCTGTATGGAACAGCATGTCACGATGGAAGAGAATTATCAGTAATTTTCTGCTCACATTAAAATGATTATTTGACCTATTTTCTCTGTCTGATTGGCCTTTTGCCTCATTATTGGTTTGTTAAAAATTTTTTGAGTTTCAAAATATGGCTTAGTCAATGCCTCACATGCAGAATGTTCCTTAAAAGATATTGACACCCTAATGCCTGCGAATATGTTTCTTGAACTGGCAAAAGTACTTTAAAAATTATTTTGGATTTTTTTGATAGGCCCAAACCTAATCACAGGTGATACAAAACTGGAAAAAGATGACAGAATAATAGGGCAGGTGACTCAACACCATTGATTCTGAAGAGGATAAAGGGGCCAGAAGACAAGAAATGTACTACTCTGTAGGAACACAAAAGTCTAGGAGAGGAATCCTACTCAGAACATGCAGAAAAGAACAGAACCCTAATAACATGCGGATGATAGCCCAGCAGTTTTCATGACTTACGACCCACAGTCTATAGAATAACATATTTGTGTTGTTTAAGCCACAATGTGTGCTGTAACTTATCACTGCTCAAAAGGAAATTAATATGAGGCATTTTAAAAGTTCATGGAGGACATTATGGTGAGTGAGATAATCCAGACACAGAAAGACAAATACTGTATGTTCTCCCTTGTTGTGGGAGAAAAAATGAAAAAGAAAGAAAGTACAAGACCTCTATCAATTTTGTTGCAAATACAGTATTTCATCAATCTCTGTCCTAAAATTTTTGGCAAAAAAGATATAATAATTAATTAGCACAATCTTAAAGGGAAACAACTAACATCTTTATCAACAGAGACTACTTTTATAATTACATGGAAAATGAAATTAAAAGATAACTATTAAAAGATAGCAATACCACTACTTCTAAGACCATTCTCAATTTCTAACTTTGGAAAGTGATCTACAGATTCAATAAAATGGCTATTTAAGTATCAGTGACATTGTTTACAGAATTATAAAAAAGACCCTAAATATCATCTGAAGCCATAAAAGACTTAGAATGAACAAAGTAACCCTGAGCAAATAAAACCCAAGTAGGAGACATCACAACACATGATTTCAAATTATACCACAAAGTTCTGATAACGAAAAAGCATAAGAGTGACATTAAAAACCGACACATAGGGCCTGGCACAGTAGCCTAGTGGCTAAATTCCTTGCTTTCCACATGCCGGGATCCCATATGAGTTCTGGTTCTAATCCCAGCAGTCCTGCCTCCCATCCAGCTCCCTGCTTGTGGCCTGGGAAAGCAGTTGAGGATGGCTCAAAGCTTTGGGATCTTGCACCTATGTGGGATACCCAGAAGAGTCTTTAGGCTCTTGGCTTCAGATAGGTGCAGCTCTGACCCTTACGGCTGCTTAAAAAAACATAAAAACAAACAAAAAACACTGGCACATAGATCAATGGAAAGGAATAGAATGACACAGAAATGAATGCACACAAATAATTTTGTGTAATTTTGATAGAGGAGCCAAGAATATATATTAAAGAAGAGAATCTCTTTAAAATTAGTGTTAGCAAAACTGTACATATGTACGTAGAAGAATGAAATTAAATCCTTACTGTTTATCATACTAAAAAATTGGTGAGAGAAAAAAAATCCTAAATGTCAGGCCTAAAATTGTGACATTGCTAGAAGAAACTTTAAGTGAACTACTTCAAGACAATAATAGAAACAATATTTCTTGGCTAAGATCTCAAAATCAAAATCAACAATAATAAAACCAGTTAGATGGGAGTATGTTAAATTCAGAAGCTCTTGCACAAGAAGATATATCCAAAAGAATGAGATAAATATGATTTTCTGACAATGAGTTAATATGTATTATGTCATTGACTTTAAAAACTCAACAGGATAACAACCAATTAATTTAAGAACAACCCAGTGAAGAAATGGCAATGGAAATGAATATACATTTTTCACGAATTTGCGTGTCATCCTTGCTCAGTGGCCATGCTAATCTTCTCTGTATCATTCCGATTTTAGTATATGTGCTGCCGAAGCGAGTACTGAACATACATTTTTCAAAAGAACAAATTCAAATGGCTAACAGACATATGAAAAAATTCTCAGGCTCCCTAGCCATCATGGAAATAAAAAAATGACATTGAAGTTCCACCCTACTCCAGTGAGACTGTCCTACATTCAGAATCCAACTAACATCACTTGCTGGGTAGATGCAAGGAGAAAGGTACCCTACTTTGCTGTTGGTAAGACTGTAGGCTAGTACAACCACTATGGGAGTCAGTATAGAAAATGCTAAGATATCTGAAAAGTGATTGACCATGTGACTCAGCTATCCTACTTCTGGCAATATATACAAGGGAAATAAAATTTTCATATGAGGATGTGACCTATAGTCCTATATTTATAGCAGCACAATCTATAATAGCTAAGACATGGAAACTACCTACATGCGCATTGAAAGAGGAACGGATAAACAAACCGTGCTACATCTACTCTATGGAATACTACTAATCCATTAAAAACATAAAATTCTAACATTTGCAACAGATTATCCCAATTGGAGACCGTTCTACTCAGTGAAATAAACCAATACCCAAAAGAAGGAAAGAAATAAGGAAGGAAGGGAGAAGGAATGAAGGAGGAAGGAAAGAAGGAAGGAGGAAGGAAGGAAGGGAGGAAGGGAGGAAGGGAGGAAGATATTTAAAGAAACTAAATGGAGAATCCTCAAAAGAATGAATGTAAACGGCCAAAAAATATATGAAAGAAATGCTTAATATCCCTAGCCATCGGGAAAATGCAAGTCAAAATAATGATATATCACTTCACCCTTGTCACAATGACTGTTATAAAAAAATACAAAAGTAGAAAATGCTGGCAATGATGTAGAGAAAGAAGTGTGATACACTATTGGTGATACCGTAAATTATCTCAGCCACTGTGGGAAGCATTATAAATATTTTCTTACAAAAACTAGAAATTAAGCTGCCACATGATCTGGCAATCCCACTACTGGGTGTATGGCTGAAAGACATGAACTCATTATTTCAGAAATACATGCTCCATCCTGTTAATTAATCACATTTAATGATAGCCAAAATATGGAGTAAATAAAAATGCTCATCATCAGATAAATGGATGCAGACGCTGGCATATACACATTGGAAAAATTCATCCATGAAGCCTGTCATTTGTAGCAAAATGAACGGGACTGTGAGACATCTTGTTGAATGCAATAAATCACACACAAAAAGGCAGAGTTTTTATGATGCATTAGCACAGTTTCTGCTCGAAAGTGACACAAAATTCATCAGATAACATATATACAGTCATTGCAGAACGTGCTACATAATATATGTTGATTTCTAGAGGCTATGAGGATTGGAGTAGACAGGAGTTTGGGTTTAAAAGGGGATGAGATTGCAGTTCAGTTTAAAATAGCTAAGATGTACCATCAACCCAGATGTCTACCAACTAAATGCCCAGATTTTTAAAATGTGGTTTATATATACTGTGTAACACTACTCATACATCGAAAGAACAAAATCCTGTCTTTTGCAACAAAATGTATGCAATTCATGACCATATGCTTAGTGAAATAAGCCAGTTTCAAAAAGACAAATATGTTTTCTTTGGTATGTGGCAGTAAAATACAATGCAAAAAAAGTGTGAGGATCAAACATACATCTTGTGATACAACCATTGTCTTTAGCCCTTACTTACACTCCTGTGGAATCGTCATTGCACTTTTGCTTGTTGAATTGTACTTTTGGTTAGTGTTGATTAGGTCTGTGATTGTAGGGTGTATTGAAACTATGTCTTTCAAAAAATTAAAGGAAGAAATGAGGTGTTTCCATTAATAAAAAATTTAAAATGGTTGAAGCTGTGACAAATAAATTAATTTAAGACATTAATAATAGGGGATGATAGGGCCAGTGTCATGGCAGAGTGGGTCGAACTGCTGCCTGCAATACAAGCATCTAATATGGACACCAGATGGAGTGTAAGCTGCCCCATTTCTGATCCAACCACCTGCTAGTGCACCTGGGAAAGTAACAATTGATGATCAAAGTGCTTCTCCCCCTATCTCCAACCCCAGTAGGATACATGGATGGAACTACAGGCTCCTGGTTTCAATCTAGCCCAATTTTCTGGCTTTTAAATAAATGATTAGACCCAAATCATGAAGAGGTTGAGTGAGTAGGTAAGTGGGCACTCTTATGACTATATGATTCTGGTGTTGTAAGTATTTGTGAAAGCTGTTTAGTTTGTGCAAAATTGTTTAAAATCCATGAATAGTTTTTTTTTAAATCATAACTTTAGTTCCCACGTATTTTTTAAAAGCATTTATATTCACAAATTTTATTCGCTACCTCGAAGTCGCTGTGTCACTTAGTGTTCCTTTGAATCAGTTGACATAAAATAACTCTCCTCTCAGATTCTGAGTTGTTTGTTGTTTAGGTGTTTATTCTCTTTCTTCATTTCATGCAGTATAATTATTAGCGCAATGTGTTATACTTTAAAACTTAATGTTTTCTAATCTATTTCACTCAATAATACAGGCAGTTAGAGCAGAGAAAGCAAAAAGAATTGGTACAGAATTTAAGTAATTGAACAAATTAATCAATACTGAAAATATAATGTAGATTTTACTGTGGTTGTTTATTTTTCTGCATAGAATATTTATATTTTTATAGGGTTCTGAAAAAAATACATTTAAGAATCTGTGAGCCATAATTTTGTGCTTTACATTGTATGTCATGCTCTGTGATAACTTTATAAATTGAATTAAGATTAAGAAAGCATTAAAATGCTATCTAATTTATTATTTTAATGAGGATTTGTGTTTTTATTTGAAAGACAATTCACAGGAAGTGGGAGAGATAGAAAAAGAGAGACACACCTACATCCATTGATTTAGTCCCCAAGTGGCTGTAACTGCTAGAAGTGGAACCAATGGAAAGTCAGGAGGCCTTGAGTCATATTCTTCCGCTTTCCCAACAGAGAGTGAATCGGAAGTGGAACAACCAGAATTTGAAACGATGCCAAGATGTAATGCCCAGTTATGACACAGAGGCAAGGCCAACAATGTTATTTTGAACTAATAGCCATCTGAATAATTTTTAGAGTGCTGAATTAGCACCATTAATCACCATTTTAAGTTTATATCAAAGGAGGAAAAATAATTTTGATAGAAAAATGGTGCAATGTGAATTTAAATGTTATGAACTTATATTGTGTTGAATGTTAATGTTTTTCTAAACCATTCATTACAGTCTATATTTCTAAATAGTATATGCCTACTTAGCAGCCTTAATGTTTGAACTGAATGTAACCTGAATGTGTAGTGAATGGAAGAGTTTTTCATTATTATTCACGGCCCAGGAGTCCATACTCTCTAATACATATCCAGCTCCCACTCTACTACTGCAGAGCTCACCATCGTCATGCTGAGAGAAAAATAAGCACAGGTTCAGCCCTAAAGAGGCACCAAATCCATCAGGGAGAATAGATACAGTCATCCTGGAGCCTGTCACCCATTACAATCAGGAAATCTGTGTTGAAAGCACGGTTATTTCCCCGAACAAAAATTTGTTGATGAATCCGAAAAAGCCTCCAACCCAACTGAGAATATATTGTTCAAGCAAATCACATCTTTTAATGTGTTCCTAAAGCATTTATATGCTATTTGGCTACATTATTCTTCTATCTAATTGAATTCCATTGCATTCACTTCATAATGAACCACACAATTAACTCACTAACACTTTTACCAGAACCTCACTACATGATTCTAAATTATGAAGTTTGTAACCATGATAGCTTCATAAAGCCAGAGTGCTTTAAAACATTTTTAAAATGAAATCGAAAGATAAGTTTAATTTGGTGTAAAAATTTTTCATATCTTCACATAGTTTTTTCATCATGCATGTTTTCCACGAACTTTTGGAAGATCACTGAAAAAAATCATACAAACATCAAGTCTGAGATTATATCTCTTAAATTTCACAAATAACCCATTCACTTAGTACTTTTCTAACACAATTTCTACTTATTTTAACAGGTGTAAGCTAAGTTTTGGAGTGGAGAATACAAACCCAATAAAATCCATGGTAGTGGACTGTAGAAAATGTCACATATATAATTAAATTTATAAAGTATGTTAAATTATTGCAACAACTAGTGAAACTTTAGCTGGCAATAGACCTTCTAAGTATAAAATTCAGTTATTTGTCATCATCACCCATTAAGATAATTAGGTTATGCAACAAGGTGGAGGAATCCACAATGGGGGAAGTGTTTGGGGAGGGGTGGGAGGAATCCCAGTACCTATAAAACTGTGTCACATAATGCAATGGAATTAATTTTAAAAAAGGAAAAAAAGATAATTAGGATTTAAAAAATTGAATAACTTGGCCCATTATGGAAGCCTAGGAGCTAAAAATCCTTGCCTTGCATGAGACGAGATCCCATAGGGGCTTCGGTTTTAATCCCGGCAGCCCTGCTTCCCATCCAGCTCCCTGCTTGTGGACTGGGAAAGCAGTCTAGGATGGACCAAACTGCTGGGATCCTGCACCCACGTAGGAGACCTGGAAGTAGCTCCTGGCTCCTGGCCTAGGATCAGCGCAGCTCTGGCCATTGTGCCATTTGGGACACAAGATCTTCCTTTCCTCCTCTCTGTATGCGTGACATTCCAATAAAAATAAAGAATAAATCTTAAAACAAATTTTGAATTATAAAGATTTGTTTCCAAAGGCCTGACCAGAAACTTCAGTACTGAGCATTTTTGTGAAATTTACAGACCAATATAACGGGAATAAGCTGAGTGTCAAACCTGCATTTTGAAAATGGGTATTTCTTTGAAAAATACATCATAAAACCTTCCCTAAAAGTTGAATAAAAGCCATATTTAACTTTCTATCATAAATAAAAAATATATATACCTTTTGTATTTTACCCATTTGATAATATTTCAGGATTACCAAGGTTTTATTTAAAGCATGAATTAAGTGTCTTTAGAAGTTTATAAAAACAAAATTAAGTGGATCAAGTCTTTGATGATACAATTATTGTTTTCACATGACTGATTATTTAATTAACATATTCACATATGATTTACATATGCTTAAAGCTCTAGATAATACATACTTCAGCTCCTCTAGGCATCTAGAAAACAAATACATGTTCAATCGTAACTAACACCCCCGCTCACCTAGGAAAAAAGTAAACATATACTAGCATTAGGCTGTGCTTTTTTGCAGAAATTTTATATTTTATTTTCCTCCAGGTTCAGCCTATTTTTCTTACTATATTTTCCTTGTTAAATCCAACTTTGCTTCTTAATTTAAAATATTTTTTACACTAAAATTTAGACTTAAAATATACTCATTGTGGTGATAATAGTTGAGCTGCAATAGACTCTTTACAGCTCTTTGGTCACAGGATGCATATGTTGGAGGAATATTAAATATTCCCTTTTTTCAGTCTGAATGAATTTGGAGGATGAGTTTTACTAGCTTTTCAGCATGTTATAATTCAGAATAAGAGTTTTGTGAGCCTCTGCATGTCTGTGGATGAATTTGAACTCGAAACTCCTACTACAGCATCCATGATAATTGAACCCTGTGGTAGAAATTACAACAAATAAGTAGACTTTTCTGTCCTTCTCTCTTTCTTTTAGCCCTATTTCAAATGTGGAGCTCCCAAAATGACAACAAGCTGAGAAAAATGTCAGACAGGAAGTGAAGCTGCACATTCAATATAAGATACTCTCCTTTTCTCTAGGATGTAAGATCAATCATTTTTTCATACCAGTAACTGACAAATGTTAGTGTAATTTTTCAGTTTAAAGTCAGCAATGCATAGTTATTATGTAATGGAGTATTGGTATTATGTATGTAATGGTACATACCATAGTATGCAATGGTCAGGAATTTGTGAATGACATACAAATGTGGTTCTGCGCTGCATTATCTCATATAGTTACAAGCAAGCTGTCGACTAAGACACAAACTTCTGAATATTTAACTGAGTCCAGAGAATACACTCCCAAGACATCTCATTTGCTTGGATGACAATTGTGTTCCAACTTTTGGAGGACAGTATCAACTTATTGCCACATGGTCTTACCACAGTATGGATTAAGTTGTTATAATTGGTTGAATGCTATATACTTCCAAAATCCAAATATTGAAATACTAACCCCCAAAGTGATGCTGCAAAGAAACGAGGACTGTGGAAATAATCAGATCATCATGGCAGCACCATTGCTAATAGAAGTATTGCCTTCATGAAAGAAGTGCATGAATTTCAAGAGGCTAGAATTACTTGAAAGATAGGCATCTTGAAATCTACCTGCTATAATATTCATTAAATATCTATCTTTGGAACTCTGGAGAAGGTAGAATTTTTTATAAATATTCAATTTGCTTATGATACAATACTTAGCCACTTTACTCATTCTTGAATTCTTTTGGGAATATGTATTTTATTACAAACATTTATTTAAGCTAGATTCTCAAATATACTGTTTATAAGTTTAAAGTGAAAAAAAAGAGTTTAGCAATAGGTAAATCTGTTGGTAATGACGAAAAAAAACAAACTGTAAAGAAATGAAATTAGAGCTAAGAAATGGGGATAGAAAAATTTATTTTGGATTATTTTGGATGAAAAATTATCCAAAATACTGAACATGTAGACAGTACCACTTTAGACATTCCTTAATTCCCCATGTTAAGAAACTATATTACTCCTCAATTGCAGTAAAAAGTTGAGATTGCAGGAGAAATAATGTAGCAAGAGTTCTTCATTGTTAGACAAATTCTAGGTCACGAAACTAGAAAGAGTGAATCTTAGATCATCACATTGAATCTGTCCTATTTCCTAAAGCCAGTTCCAAAGGTGACTCATTTAATAATTTTACAAGATGTTGCCTAATACACAGGCCATATTGATGAAGTGTTCTTTGCAACACCATTTTTTTTTTCAGAAAAACATTTTATTTATTCTCCATAAACACATTCCTCATGATACTTAATTTTTCATTATTCTAGCTCACTAGTTAAATCCCAGAATTAAAACATTAGAGTCTTTTCAGGAGGATTACAATGAATAGTAATATACTTAATATTATCTCCTAAATATCAGCCAAAAAGTGACATTCCCTTGCCTAGAGAGAGGATAATTTTGTGTTCAAATAAGAATTATAATGGTAGCTATAATTATTATTATTATTTATTCAACAACTATTTATGGAGAACCAACTATGTGATATTATTATTATAAGTAAACTAAAAGACTAGTACAAAGTTCAATTCATTTTTTTGATTTATAGTTCAGGAAAAGAGATACAGGACAAATATGTAAAGAAGTACAGATAGCAGCTGTTGCCAAGGCAACAGAAAATCCAGAAAGGGAGTTAATGGTAAGGTAAAGGTTGAAGTGTTAGTTGAGGGGATGGGGATAGCCTTTACTGAGAAATTGGCATTTAAGTAACTGCTACCTAAAGAGCATGAAGGGAGGAAAGGGTTAGGTCGATTTCTGCTGGGAGTACACTTCAGGTAGATTTTATGACACTCAGACCAGGTAATGTTCATTTTTTTTTCAACTCTGAGATTCTGGTACAGTTCTTGCACAGTGGCTGCATGATAAATATTTTTTGAATAAAGAATAACCCTCCACACAGGGGAAATAAATCTTTTGGAATATCATTAATTTTTAATCACTTTATTTATTTTAGCAAATAAATAGTTCCCTCCTCAGAATAAAATTTCCATTGAAAATTATTCATAATAAAAAGGAAAAGATAGTCATTGTCAGACCAGAGGCCTAGTTAAAAAAGCCCTAGGATTGGTAACAGAGAAATGTAGTCCTCAGATTCTGCTGAAGGATAAATGGCAACATTTATATTCTGATAAACTGATCTTATTTCTTAAGTCTCTGCTTCCTAAGTCGTTTAATCAACGCAAATAAGGCTTTATATTCACAGAATTTTTCACATTGATATATTTTTTGAAAATAATTTTACGCATGGTCAAGCCTTAGGAAATACTGCCTGAATCTGCATAAAGCAAGTTTAAATTCCTTCTTGCCCCATTTTCCTGCTCTTTCTTCTACCGTCTGTCCTATGAAATACATTTTTCTCTTCCAAAACTATCCATACTGGGAAATGTCAGTAGAAGTTACTTTATTTGACTTACACCACTCAAGATAGAATCTGAGTCCCTTTAGAGAATAGACAGTTTATGACTCAATTCATGTATCTTCTGTATGGATTACAGTAATGGGAACTAAGTGAATAGCGAAACTTGAAATCTTGAAATCTGTCATAGTAAAATTAAAGATACAAGTAGATAAAGCTGAGTGAATATAATGTCAGTACCTATTTCACTGAGAGTCTCAGATGCATGTAGCATTAAGGTTTTGCATGCTATTCATAACCAAAGGTAGCACCACTTTTTAAAAAAAAACACAGTGGAGATTCTGCTGAACGCTTATTATATTTTTAAAGTTTGAAGGCTGCCATAAAAGGTAATGACTTCATTATTAGTATCTTTGAGCAAAAATATACTATGAAAAATATTTTTATTATGAGCCCTGAACTGTTCTTTCCCTTAATCTTCCATTAGTGAGTGTGCTGGAGATGTTGTCTTGAGTTTGCCATTGCACTGGTATTCTCCTATATAGCATATTATTATGGAATTATGAGATTTATATTCTGGTTTTGTTTATAAGTGGCCTCATGAACTGGATAAGTAATTTTAGCACTATTTGTCTACTCCCTTAATGACACATTTAGAATAGTCTCATATTTCCTGTAGGGATAGGAAACACAAGAAGGAATATAATTTATGAGATATGAATATCTAAAAGTGGATTTTGTGCTAATCCCTGGGAAAAGCGTGTTTTCTTTATCTTTGCAAATCCGTATTGCTTAATACATTCAGACTTGCAACAAGCTATCCTTCTGTATCCGGAGAATTTACTTTCACTAAGAATTTCTTCTGGCATATCTTACCTGTACTAGCACAAATCTAAATACATTTTATGGAAAAATTTGAAGAAACTAAGCTCACAAATGCTGTATAATTTAGAAGTCACAGGACATATTATCCTGGGCTTGGCTCCTTAGCCTAACACTGAAGACAACCATAACTACAGCAATAAAAGTATATCTGAAAATACCTTCACAACAAATATTATTTAATTCAGTAAACCTAAAATTAAAGAGTCAGCCTCAATGTCAATATTTCTCCCAGTTTATCAGATTACAAATACAAATATCCACATTACCATTGATTCTCCTTGACATGGCCAGAACTTCAAAAACCTTCACTTTAGTGGAGACAGAGTTGAGGAAATTGTTATACTAAAACTCAAAGAAAAGAGATAAGTTTATATATTACTACTACCCTAATAATGTCGATACTTACCCTCCCATCCCTGCTGTTCCTGTCAAATCAGCATACTGCACTAGAGTATCACTTTGGAAAATAGCTCCACTGTTGTTGTAATACTAAGTAAAACATTACTGGGATTTATCATTTTTCTGGGATCAGCAAGGAAGAACAATTTCTTTTGTTTTAAAAAATCATACGAGTAAAATATTATTTTAAAAAATGAAACTATAAAACTGATATAAGCTTTAATTCTGTCCATTGTGAAAGTTTAATAATGCATTTTAACTGGCATCATGAATTAACAGAAGTTTGTTTTTCTGTTTGCTTGTTTTTTGTAAAGATTTATTTATTTATTTATTTTTATTGGAAAGGCGGATATACGGAGAGGAGAGACAGAGACGGCGATCTTCCAAGTGATGCTTCGCTTCCCAAGCTGCCACAATGGCCTGGAGCAAGGAGCTTCCTCCAGGTCTCCCACATGGGTGCAGGGTTCCAAGGTTTTGGGCTGTCCTCGACTAGTTTCCCAGGGCACAAGCAGGGAGCTGGATGGGAAGCGAGGCCGCCAGGATTAGAACTGGCACCCATATGGGATCCTGGCACATTCAAAGCAAGGACAGGCTGCTAGGCTACCGTGCTAGCCCCAGAAGTCTGTTTTTACAGGAAGTTAATGAGCTTTCAGGGCATATTTATCAATAAAATTTCAAAATTTCAAAAAAAGTGCATCAAATCTCTCTCTATGAATTACTCAGTGGCATGGAAAACAACAAGATTTTTTATATGAAAAGAGCATATGTTGGAATAGATATGGATACAATAAACAGTTCTGTGAACCAATAGGGCATCAACATAACCAGAATATGCAGAATCTCATGTGGGGGATGGCTATGTAAAAAAACCTGAATAAAGTTTGGAAATTTCTTTAGAGTGTACCACTACTCAACAATGTCAACATGTCCTGTGCTTCCTCCAGCACTCCAGCATTGAAGCACATTTATGCTTAGGTTTATCACTAAATATATTCATTTATGCTTAATGATAATTATAAATGAAAAATAGTTACAAGTACACTAATATCATAGAAAAGACTAAATGATGAGAAGCATGTAAAAAATAGACAAAATAAGGATCAATTAATAACCCTCATAACATGATCCCCCTAGGGAATAAGCTCTCCAAATTAAATAATGGGTGGAATCAGTAGCAGCTAATAATCAATTGAACCTGAATGTATTAAATTCTGCTGTAGTTTTTAACACTCTGCTTTTTTTTAACTTCATATACCAATGATTTTCTTTTTTTTGTTTTTCAATGAGAAACTTGTAACTTATGTTTTGGTTAAGAGGTGATAATAGCACAGTTATATGGAGCACAATGTAATACTTCTTTTTTAATTATTGATTTTCATGATGCAGTTCCTTAGCCTCAGGGATTTCCCCTTTCACCCTCCTCCTCTCTCTTACCCCTCATTGCTTTTCCTTTTTTTTTTTTTTTTTGTAACATTGATTCAGTCCGTCAATACAGTTACAAGTCCATCATTCTGCTTTTTTAAGTATATCCTGAATTTGTAGATATAGAGAATGGTGTAAGTCCAACACGTTAATGTCAAAATGCATTTAACAGTTTCATTAGCAGTCCGTCATTTAGAGAGAAGTAGGGATCCATACTGCAATATATCTCTACTTCATGGTATAATGATTTTCAACCATGCATAGCTTGTCACCATAGAGACATGGCATGATAACTGGAGATGTTTTGCTGTGTTAAGAAACTGATGAAAGAATTCCCTAGTAAGGTTAAAACATTTCGAGTAGAACACATAAGATTCCCCCTGTAGTCTGACACCAGTTCTAGACAGTATTTGCTTCTGATACCCACAATTACACTTTTGACTTTGTTTCATTTATGGATTATTCTTTTTATAACCCTCTGTAATTTATGCATTTTAGATATATAAGTTGTGTCCTGCCAGAACAGCAACTGGTATAAGTCCTGTTGAACTCAGTGCAAATGTTTTGGTATCTGGGGAAAGAGAGAAGTCATACAATTAGAGACAGACATGAAAATTACAGAAAACCAAGCAAACAAAAGAAGATTCCCACGTTGAGTACTGTCAAGGTCCTTTAGAAACTTAAAGATGTTATTGTAGCAGTACTCAGTACCCCAGAGAATCCCAGGACCTCAGAAGAACTGTTGGAAAGACCAGATGAGCCCATGAACTATAATCTGTGTTAGTCATACTATTATAGGGGAGGAAAAATTATTGCCTTCATAGAAGAGTCAGAATCCTCACAAATGAAGAAAATTCAACAAAGTGGCAGTAATAGCCTCCATCTGGATCACGTGTGTGTGTGTGTGTGTGTGTGTGAGAGAGAGAGAGAGAGAGAGAGATTTTTTATGGCTGGGTAGTATTCATACTCTGTATATGCCACATCTTCTTTATTTAATAATCGATGCAATTTGGATTGACTTCCTATCTTAGGTATTGTCATTTAAGCTCCTACATAAGCATGGGGGAACACATACCTGTGCCATATGCTGACTTTATTTCCTTGGAGTAAATTCCAAGAGTGGGATATCTGAATCATACGGTAAATCTGTTTTTCAGAATTCCCATTCTGTGTTCCATAATGATTTTACTAGTTTATATTCTCAGTAACAATTAGCGTTAGGGTAGCTTTTTCCCCCACATCCTCACCATCATTTATTGGTTTCTTTTACTTTTTTTCTTTAAATTTTGAAAGATAACTGCTCTCAATAGAGTTGGGAACATTTCAATGTGGTTATTATTTGCGTTACCCTAGGGGCTAGTCATCCTGAGCATCTCTTCATCTAGTCAAATATTCATGTTGAATTCATCACTTAATCATTACTTGATGCTCTGTCTGCAGGCAACTACACAGGTTACTTTGTACCTAGGCAAGTGCTATACTACCGGGGGAAAAGCAGCCAGTAGCTGGCAGACACTCTGGGCCTGGTTAATGCCAAATTTGTGTTAATTGAGCCATCATGTCAGCATAGTTTCTTATTCTTTTTTTTTTTTTTTAGAAAAACAGGTATGTAGGGAAGGTGGGGAATGCTAGGACAGAACACTCCAACTCAGCCCCCAGGCAAGGGTGAGGGGATTTTAGCTTGTCCGTGTAAGGGGGTTTGAGTTCATATAGAAGTGAGTAGGTGAGGGCATGTTTGACAGGGGAGGAATGTCTTCTGGATTATTCCATGGACTGGGCAACTGCACTCACAGGTAGGCATGTAATGACTTCATCTTTTCATTTTTCTATAAATAGCCCTGTTGTTTGATTTTAATTTCAATTGTACTTTTACTGGGAGATTTTCTCCCTTCATTTTTTCATGATTGTGACTATCTTTGTGTTTCTTGTGTATCACATCACGAAGAATCAACTGTAAGTTTGACCAGGTGGTAACAATTCTTTTAGATTTAGTTTGTGGTGAAAAGTCTTCATTTCACTTTTCTGTATACATGTGAACATCACTGGTTACAACATTCTCAGTTAACAGGTTTTGTTTTGTTTTGTCTTGTCTTTATGGATGGTATTATGCTGGCTGACAAATTCACAACCCTCAACCCTCTTTACAGAAATGAACCAACTTTCTCAGAATGAAGCCACAGTAGCTATGTACCCCTCCCACTCAGCCACAGATATGTCCCTTAGACCAAATACATCTATAGTATGAATGCTGCAGCGACCGTTGCTTAAGTTATTATAGAAAGATGGTAGTTCTTCCCTTCTGTTCCCTGTGCTTTTTATTGGAGATAACAGAAGAAATCAATGTGCCCTTCCCTTATTTGATTATGTGAGCAACCTATCCATCACCATTTTTCCAGACTAGACTCAAAGTCATTGGGCACCATGAGACTCTCCTTAAAACAAAATCCTCAATACCATGCAAGATGCTGTATATACTTATCACCTTGCTCAGAGAATATGGTACCTCTGCTGTTCATGCGAGTCACTATTGACATATTGCAGGCTGCTGCATATTTGTAGTCCTCACTGATCCGTGGGTTTCTCTTCTTTCTGTATACTTCTGAAATTTTCTCTTGCCTGTTGTTCTGGTATCTTCCAGTGATAAAAATAAGATTGCAGGCCCGACTTGGTAGCCTAGAATGCCAGAATCCCATGCGGGTACCAGTTCTAATCCCAGCGGCTCTGTTTCCCACCCAGCTCCCTGCTTGTGACCTGGGAAAGCAGTCAAGGATGGCCCAAAGCCTTGGGACCCGGCACCCATGTGGGAGACCTGGAGGAGGCTCCTGGTTCCTGGCTCCTGGCTTTGAATTATCTCAGCTCTCACTGCTACAGCTACTTGGGAAGTGAATTTGCATATAGAAGGCCTTCCTCTCTCCCCTGCTCTGTATATCTGACTTTCCAATAAAAATAAGTAAATCTTTAAAAAAATTAGATTGCTCATTGATCATTATTCAATCAACTTTGATCCCTTAAAAAAAGCTGTTGAATTTGTGTTTCTGAGAAGCTCCATCTAACTGGATGAAGAATTGAAAAGGAGAGAAGAATCAACCAACTTGGGTAAGGTTTAGGTTGTATTATTAGATGAAGTTTAACTTCATCACAAAAACAGAACCAAGAGAAGAAGCAGAATTGGGCAGATGTTATACGAAATCTGTGCTATCACAAACCTTTATGACAGCTTCTGCAGATGAATCCTCTATGACAAATAATGGTTAGAATTTGCAATACAAATATCACAGTATCCATAATCAACTTGACGTTGCCCCAACAGAAGAACATTATATTGCTTGGTTTTTAGAGTGCACATCTCTTATTTGCCGAATAGCAGCTGCTTGATATTGTATTAAATCCTACTTTAAAGCACAAACAGTTCCTCTAAGGCTGTATAATTTCACTTAAATAGAAAATTCATTTCATCAAGAAACCACTCAACTGAAAAAAATGGTAATAATTTGTAGAGAAGAGAATAAAGATAATTGTCTGGATGTATTTGAAAAAAAATTCTAGAAGACACTTACATTTTATTTCTCTAAAATAGTAAGGACAATAACATCATAAAAACTGAAGTAAATAGAATAATCTAGCTATGTCAAAACACAGTATACAGGGCTCAGTGTAATGGCTCAATTGGTTACATCCTCACCTTGCAAGTGCCAGCATTCCATATGTGTGCTGGTTCCTGTCCAGGTTGCTCCACTTCCTATCCAGCTCCATGCTTGTGACCTGGGAAAGCAGTAGAGTATGGTCCAAAGCGTCAGGACCTTGTACCCATGTAGGAGACTCAGAATAAGTTCCTGGCTCCTAGCTCAGCTCCATTCATTGTGGCCATTTGGGAAGTGAATCAGCAGATGGAGGGTGTTTCTCTCTGTCTCCTTCTCTCTGTAAAATTGACCCAACTTTCCAATAAATAAAAAATAAATCTAAAAAAACAGTATCTATACACATTGTTGATAATATCCACTCTATCTAGTCTCAATGAGTTTTTCTTGTCATATGTTGTATTATACATCTATAAATAATTCCTTTGAAAACAGAATGAGAAATGAACAAAACAGGGATCTAAGTATTTCAAGAGCATTATCAGACATATTTTCCACTGAAAACGCAAATGAGAACTAGGATCAAAATAAAGACAGATCACAAGGCAGTGCAGCTGGTTTGAAAAACCCAATTACTGAAATGTATATATTTACTTCAATGGAGTGATATTTAGGATCTCACTCAGGACTTATTTGCTGAGAGTGTTACAGATCATCCTAATATGTTTGGTGATCTGGTTTCCCAAACAAACCTTGGAGACAATGAGGCATAATAGAAGGAAAAAGTCTTCAGATTTACACATTGAAAAGTAAAGAAAAAAAAAAGAAAGAAGGAAGGAAGGAAGGAAGGAAGGAAGGAAGAAAGGAAGGAAGGAAGGAAGGAAGAAAGAAAGAAAGAAAGAAAGAAAGAAAGAAAGAAAGAAAGAAAGAAAGAAAGATCCCAGTATATTCCATATATTGCACTGTATATTCTATGCTTGCCTTTGATGTCATTAGTATGCAGTGAGTAATCTCAGTATAAGAATGTAACTTTGATTTTGTCATGAAACCTGTACAAGGATTCTTTATCTGAAAATACAGACTGGCAGAGTGCTCATGTCAATAAAAAGTACCCAACACCACAGCTCGCACATAGCACATGATTTATAGATGCATGATCTTAACTCATGATGTTTTAGAATCAAGGAATTGAAAGGCCAAAGAAAAGGGGCTTCTGGCAGTACGCTTATTACTAAGAGACAAGTCACAAAGAATAAAGCAGAAAAGACAATTAAACTTAGAGCATTGGATTCCACACACTTTAAAAGAAACCTACATCTAATGCAATAATACACATGAACGACAAATAGTCCTGCCCACTGAGTCAGCAACATCTTCTCTACATTTCACCAAAACTTCCAGGCAACAGAACGTAAGAGAATTAAATTGAAAGTAGCAACATTGGAAGCAAAGAAGTGGACTGAGTTTCATTAGAGATGATATGAATACGTTGCAAAAAAAAATGATGGGTTCCACAACAAAGGTCCTGGATTCAATATGTCAAACAACATACGACATTCAATTATTTCTCCATACACCACCAATAAAAAGGATAAACTAAAATTATCAAAAATTAGTGCTATTTACAATGCTGCCAAATTATGAAATTATTAATATTGTTTCTGATAAACATGTAAAGGAGCAGTACATCCAAAAATAAAATATACTGCTGACGTAAGTTAGAAGAAGACATAGATATTGTGTTCATGAGTCAAAAGATGCCATATTGTTAAGACATCAATTCTCCCCAAATTGATCTTTAGAGTTAGTACAATTTCTGTATAGATGCCATTAGGCAATTTTAGTGGAAGTTTAAAACGATGGAGATTATGATTCTAAAATTCACAGGGAAATGCAGAGGAGCTGAAACAGCCAAAATAGCAGATAAAGATGAGAGTGGAGAAAGAAGAATGATACTGCTGATTTCATGATTTGATCAAGTTAATGCACTTTATCATCAAAACAGAAAAATAAAGCAAGCAGGAAATATCCTGAAATATAATCCGTAGATAGCTATTTTCAACACAGTACAAAAGCAACTTTAAATGGAGAAAATACAGTGCTTTTTTTTCCTCTCAGAAAAACTGCACGGAAATCCTAAACAAACATATTCAAAATAATGAAGTTTTCAGTACATAACATGGATTTAATTCAAAAATTAATTCAAAATGAGTTCTCTACCTACATAAAACCTAAAAAGCAATAAAACTTAGAGAATAAAACTGGAAATTCATTGTAAATTGATTAAAATTCCCTGACAAGGAGAGTACAAGCCATTACAAGAAAACAAATCAAAAAGTAGGATCTGTCAAAACTAAAGCCAGTGTTTGAAAGGCACACATAGAGAGTTATTTGGTTCAGTGGTTAGGTTATCTTGGGACGCCCACAGCAAATATTAGAGTCTATGCATTCAAGTTCTGGCTTCATTTCCAATAGAGCTTCCTGCTAATGTAGATTCTGGAGGCAAGAGATAACGGTACAAGTACTTGACTCTGCCTCTTTGTAGAGTCAAAAAGGAATAAGTTGCAGGCTCCTTGGCCCAACCCTAGGGAATTCCACTGTGGGAATTAGGGAGTGAATCTCTCTCTTCTCTCTTGCTTTCTCATTCTTACTCCTCCTTCCTTTCTTTCTCAGCCTTGCTCTTTCTCCTTCTTTGAATAAATACACAATAACAATGTTTTTAAAGAAAGATATAGATAAAACAATGGAAAGATAAGCCATAATCTAAAAGCATATTTGGAAATTATATACTTAATAATATATTAGAATATAGAATATATAAAAGACCTGTGATATTCAGTAACAAAATGATTCATACAATTATCTAAAAATGGCAAATGATTTTAACAGACATTTCACCAAAAAAATACACAAGTGACAACTAAGCATATTTGAAAATTAAGCGCTTTTGAAAAATGTTTCAAGTAAAATGATTGACCATGTCAAGTATTTGTGAAGATGTGGACAAACTGTAACTGATACGCTGTTGGTGGGAACATGCACTGTTTAAACTGTATTGAACAATTATAGGGCAGAACCAGTATTTGGCATAGATCTACCAAACACTCTAATCACTTGACTTCTAGGTATTTTCATAAGAGAAATGAAAGCAAATAGTCATAAAAATATTTGTAGACAAATATTCACATGAATCCTATTTGTGATCATTAAAAACAGAAGAAAATTTGTTTTCATTAAAGTATAAGTAAATTGGAGCCAGCACTTTGGTCCAGCAGATGAAGCCATTACCTGCAGTACCAGCATCACACACAGGTACCAGTTCAATTTACAGATGCCTAATTTCCAATTCAGCTCCCTGCTAATAAATCTGTTTGGGAAAGAAGCAGAGAAAGTCCCAAATTCTTGGTTCCTGCACATAGGTGGGAGACATGGAAGAAGCTCCTGGCTCCTGACGTTAGCTTGGCCCAGCTCTAGTCATTGCAGCCATCTAGGGAATGGACCAGTGGATGCAAGATCTTTCTTTTCTTTCTTTGAAACTGTGCCTCTCAAATAAATAAATAAAATGTTCTAAAAATAAATAAGTAAATAAATAAGTAGTGGTATATCTACTCAATAGAGTCAAATTTACAATAAAAAGGAGTGAACTACTGACACACACCAGCATAGCACATGTCAAAATAGTAAAGCTTAACAAAACAAATCAGAAAAAAAGAGGACCAACTATGCACCTCCAAAACAGAGTTTCTTTTGTGTGAGGGAATCTTCAAAAAGTTTGTGGAAAAGGCACATGATGAAATAACTATACATTGATTTTCAACATTTTTGACTAAATTTTATTGTGAATTATAATTTTATTACTATTTGATAATTTTATTTTATTGCTGAGACTTGAAATATAGCTGTAGAATTGATGCATAATTGAATAACACCGTGCCAGAAAAAAGCATTAAATCCAGTCTCTTTCTAAAACTGTCTTTAAGGAATATGGTTCCCCAACACTCACCACAGTGATTAACCCCAATGCCTTAAACTAAATCATTGCTTTTGCTTTGTGTTGTATGGGTATTTTTACTTTTTACTGTATGAAAGTTTGCCTAACAAGGTAGTACAAGATATTAAAAAAAATCACAGTATCATTTTTTTCCTGATGTCCAAAATGAACTATATAATTTTGAACACAGTTTTGTCTTCTAAGATTATAATAAATTCTGTTTCCTACAATCTCAAATACTCTCATATAAAATTCTACAAAATGCAAGTTTGTGGCGCTAAAACATAGATCAATGGTGATCTGTGAGTGGATTTGGAGTGGGATATATTTTCTTCATGATGATGACAAGTTCGAAGATACATAAATGTATCGAAATGTGTCAAACTGCATGCTAAATATTTGTGTTATTTTATCAGTAATACTTCAACATTGCTTTTTAAAGAATGTAATTATAACAAAGCAAGAATTACACAAAGGATAAAGGCAAGTAGCAATTTAATTCAGTTTGTTCGAAGCCAGCACCATAGAGAAAGCGAGATTTGAAAACATCTTTAAAAAGGGAAAAAAGGAAGAGCCAAACAAAGGTCTTATGAGTAGGGTGCACCTGTCGGTGAGGCCATTGCGCCTAGAGCCCAGAAGAAAGCCTCAGAGCAGAGGACAAAATAAAAATGGCCCCCTTACCACATGAGTTTTGACTTACCCTAATAGTGAAATAGATAGATATGGGAGGTTTTTATTAACAATATAATTATTAATTTAAACTTTAGGATGAATGTTCTTGCTGCTATGTTAAGAATAGTCTTAAAACAATAGGGAGAGCGCAGTTTGAGTCCTACAGGTTCCTGTACTTGAGAAAGGCTGGTATTGACAAAAATAAAAACAAAAGGACCAATCAAGAGGCCATTATCATTCATTAATGCAAAGAAGAAAAAGAAAAAATGAAAAAATGATGGTCCTTTGAAAGACAATGGTAGCATTAAAAGAGAGGAGAACTGATAAGATTACAGACGAGGTTGAAATTGGAGCCAATTTGTGCCTTGGTGCATTCAAAGTTGGATATTGTACAAAGAGACACATTCCTTTGAATTGGCTTTTGGTCCCTTCATCTCCCCATGATTCATCTATGAAAGCCTTCAATTTTGTGCACATTCCAATGAATATAAATATCGTAACCTAAGCAAACGCTGATTCGGTCCAGAGAGGATGTTTGAAAATTTCCTTCTCTTTGAATTTGGGGTGAATTTGTTTAGTGCTTCATCTTGATTTGATTGACTTCTACTTCAAAAACATTTCCAATATTGTTGTCATGTTTGAATGAAATCCAGTTATTTGGTTTAACAGACAACATATATCTGAATCATCAGAACTAAATATGCCTTGTAACGTCCATACATTTCATTCAATAAGCTATTATCTTTTTAATGAATTTTACTTTGTTAGGACTTCTAAAGTTACAGTTATCAGCTTAAATATGTATTTAGCTACATCTGTGTTTTTATGTGAATGTTGAAAACATATATGTAGAATATTTACACAATGATAGTTATATCCAAAAAGTCTTTTATTCCTAGAAAATTTTAAACAGATCAGCCTATAGTAAAAGTAATTATTATTGTCAAGCAATAAACATTTTTTCTTAAATTTTGCCATAAGATCATTTTATTATCTTCTTTCCCATAGTCTAGATGCTTACTTGACATTTTTAATAATCTAAAATTATTTCTATTCAGCACTTAAAAAAAACAAGTGTTAATACAGTGAGGGGATTTAAGCATTGTAAGTTTTTTTTTTCTGCTGCCACATTCTATACAGGATCACACTTAAGCTTTGCAATTGTTGACAGAAACAAACATTACCATTTTTGTCCCCCAACACACACATGTACATAAACACACAGACACATGCACAAACACAAATACATGCTTCTCATTACTCCATATAGATCTCTGAGACTTCCTGAACTGCTCAAATATTAGTGAAGCTGTACTGGCAAGTCCTACACGCATCATCAGTATCCCACTTCAGAAGCCTCTCAATGCCAATCTGTTTTGGAGCTTTTTCCAATATCATAAAATGCCATTCAGTCACCAAGTACATGAATTCCAATTGAATGTGGAAGTTAGTGACACTAAGAGCAACCCACATCAAAGAAGGATGAGGGTCAGTGGATACACTTTCAGATGCCTTATGTTTCATTGGTATTCTTTGGAGACATCATTTATATAATTTTCCAGAAGGTTCTCAGGGTGAACTGCGCATCAATGTCTAAAGTGGTAGTTAGCTAATTATCATATCTAATCATAAGTAATATTTTTATTTCTTTTTTATTTCTTAGTTCACTTTCAATATTCCCTACTCTCTGGAATAACTGCCCCCAAAATAATTGCACCCAAAGCCTTATTTTCTACTCTGATATTGAGTCAACTCTAACCAAAGCTGCCTTTGTGGTCTCTATGGATTTAGAAACTTCTATAAGAGAACAAACATATTTGGACTACTTCTTGAATAAAAGCCAGATTCTACATAATGGCTATGATACGGACCAGTTCCCACTACAAATATAGAAGACCCTCATTATATACTTTTACAGGTAGATTAGTACTTCAGAATTAGCAATTAGGAAGGCTGACTTTCAAACACAAGTCTATCTGTTCCAAGCTAATGTTCTTTCTACCATACTAAGTAACCAAACATATTAAATAATGCAGATTTCTCCTCAAGAGATTATAATAATTCTTGTGACGATGGACAGGTGACAGAATTTGTCTTCAGAGACTGGAAGTACCTGCCTGCACCTCTCAGGTCACATGTCAAAGGAAGAGCTTTGTCCTCTGAAGGAGCCCTCCTGTTGTTTTACGTTTTTGCTCAGATTTTATTACTTCTGCTCTGGCTTAATTCTAACTCACATAATTTCAATAGCCTACATAACTTCACTAAAAATTCTTAAAATGTCTATTGTTCTGCTGTTTCCATCTTAGCACAAAATTACAACCCATCAAGCCTTCTGAATAAATAACTGCATTAAGTTTCGTCATGCTATGTATCAGCAATAATGATTTTATCTTCATTATTGCCACAAAAAGTATAGATAGGCTGAAGCATAATTATAATTAAATTCCAAAGCTTACATCTATTATTCTATTGAAATGGAGTTTGATTTTAGCAATGTATGTACTAGAAGTTATATTATCAGCCTGCAGTATCCAGAAATAAAACAGAGTAATACTTAGCATTTCTATACAGAATTTGCATATGAATTCACTGATGTAAATCAGTAGTTTGGTAAAATAGAATTATTCTGTTCTATAATTTAGATACGTTTAAATCTAAGTGATTGAAAAATCACAAACACAAATAGCTTTAATAAGGTTTTTATTCTTCCTCGGGCCAATTCCCTAAATATTCTGAAAATGGAGGGCAACTGACTGACCACTACAGTTACTCCTACCTTGCTGAATATGAGATCTTGTATATGACAGATAGATATAATCATGGGTACAATCATTTTTCTTAAGTTGTGGCCATAATGTTCTATTTCAATCAAGAAGAGTTAAAAAGATACCTTTCTCTTAATGTTGTTGCCATTTTCAATGTAGTTGTATGTAACACTTTTGTTAATATCTCACAAGCAAGATTTTGCCCAGCAGAACAGTCAGGAAATGAAATCTCCATAAGAAAACCTGTTTTTATGTTGCATAAAGGCTGCCTTATATCAGAAAGAATATATGGTACTTGTCCTTGGAATTGTAACTGCATCTGAAGGACACTATCACTGTAATCATATGAGGGGAAATGGAGTGGGGGAAACGGTGGCAGAGGAAAGAGTGGGAAAGTGGGAAGCCCAAACCTCCAAACTTATTAATAATAATAGAGACACAATGAAAAATAGCCATATGCTATTGTTTCCTCTATTCTTGCTTTTCAGATAAAACTTTTTCTATGTAGAAAACCTTTAAATGTGTCTACCTATTTACCATCTATCTATTTTAGTGAGTTAATATTTTCATTTATTTATGATCATTGTAAGATCTCAAAAAATTATAGTATGTCACAGAATATGTTACTTGAACATCTTTGGTCAACTATTTCTCAAGTGTTGCAAGGACCTGACAATATTAGTATGTGGCTCACATTATTCACAAATTTTGTATTTTACCAGTGTAGTTCTTCTAAATTTAACATTATTTCTAAGATATAATGGCAGTTATTTTATCTGACTTCTTAAAATAAGACTTTCAGTAAGTCTTTTCTTGGAAAGTTCCTATAAATACATTAAAGTAAGAATGAAATAAAATCATTAGTTTTTCATTTCCTCTTCATACCATGAATATTTTCTTTGTGATCTACACAAATTTATATCACTGCTGTTCTATAAAATGTGTTGTTAATCTATTGTAAATGTGAACATATGTTATCAATCAACAATGGAAGTATTACTGGATGTCTTAACCAATTTTGCATTTCTTATGTTTAATCCCAGCTACTTTATGCCCTAAATTTCTAAAATGTTTTTTTATAAATTAACACCAAACACAAATGTTTATATTTGTAAAGTGGGAGGAATTAGGCCATTGAACTTGGCTTATATAACCTGCTTATCCTCAAGCTATACAGATTTTGGGAATGTTGATAAAAAGAGTGAAATGAAATACATAAATTATAAAAGTTACACAGTTCACAGTATAAAATTATAAAGCTTTGGAATTGGAAAATGTACTATATTTATATGGTATTCAAAGTTAACTAGTCTCGAAGTTGTACCAAAGGCTAAATTCAAAGAAACATGTCTGCACAAAATTTATCATATTTTTAATGTGTATGATTTAGTTTTTCTAGAATATTAAAGCCTACCAGTTGCTACTAAAATATTGTTATATTTCCATTTATTTAAGATTGTTTCTGGAAACTTGAAAGAGATATTGTACTTTTAGTTCACACTAAATGTGTATTACAGAGAATTCATCTTAACATTTTTTTGAAATGTGTTGCAGAACTAGGCACAATTTAGCCAACAGTTATTCAATAGTTATATTAAGATCATTTTACCATTGAAATAAGTGGCCCATGATTCAGAGAATTTCTGAATATATAACAAATGCCTTTTACATTTCATCTTTATTTTTATTAAGCATAATTCTAAGTGTTGTGTTTTCACATGAAAAAAATCATATTTAACACTGGTAGCAAAAAATCGCATTTTATGACCCAGGAAGGGATTATAACTCTAAAGATGACACTCAGCTTCCAACTAAATACTTAACTAGAAACACATTTATTTACAGCCAACTTCCTACGTCAGCACACAGATAATCTTTGTTCTGAACTAGAAAGCAAAACTACACACATGATCGAAAGATCATGTGTGGAAGATCATGTCTCCTCTCCGTAAATCTGGTCTGCCTTTCCAATAAAAACAAGTCTTAAAAGAAACAAAGAAATAATGATGTTATATTCATAAATTTAGATATGTGACAAAAATACCCCAAAGTTGAAAAGAGATAGAAAATAATATTAACAATAATAAAATGAAAACAGTACAGCATTTTAGTTTTCTAAAATTATTGAAAAGATAGAGAAGCAGACAGAGAAAACTGTCACTGATTCAGTCCCCAAATGTAGCAATTAACCAGAGCTGGGTCACAATGAAGCCAACAATTAGTAACACAATTCATGTCTCAAATGGGCATGGCAGAGTCTTACCTAACAGAAAATTAGGTTATTTAAACATAACAAAAGTATTTAAAATGTAATCAAATGCATTTGGCATCAGGTGAAAAAATTATGTATAAAATTTTTAATTATCTTTGAAGGCCTGGAAGAATTAATTAATCTGTAATGATTGAAATATTTTTAAGAGGAAACAAATATTTCCACTTGAACTGCAGTTAATAGCATCTTAGATATAAAACATATCAAACCTTCAAATGATTGATAACACTTTTGTTATGCCACATGCTTCCAGTACCAAAATTGTTTTATGAGGCTAGTATGTGTTCATAATGAAATTGTATAAAGCAAGACAAATGTAATGAACATGATGAATCTCATTTCTGAACATCAACAACTCAAAATGTTTTTTAAAACAGACCCATCAGCAAATGTGGCTTATTTTAATAATTCAGGAAAAGTTTAGTAATGTAATACATATTTTTCAATGGACTGAAATATTAAGAAGAAAATGATAGTTTCATGACAATAGATGTGGAAAATTGAAGTATATTTTTGCATAAAGAGCTGAAGAGAATGAAATGACGAAGTAAAAATAGAAAAAAACAATAACAAAGATGCCCTCTAAAGGGAAAAATAGCACGTATGGAGACTTTAAAATTTAAAATAGAATTTTATATAAATAAAGTTTATTTTATTTATATAAAATAAATACTGCCTCACATTCTTCAAAATACTAAATAAGGTGTCACTCTTTTAAAAAACAAAGTTTATATGCTATGTGTTTGCTTCTTTTTAGAAAAAAAAAAGCATATAAAGGAAAAGAAACTAGAAAGATGGTCAGCTACAGGAAATGAATGAGGAGCAGCACCGTAGAGCAGGAGCAATAGAAATGTGACTGAGGCTTTTCTATGTAGCATAGATGTGTATATATAGTTTTGGCTTTTTGAAAAAATGAATGCAAAAGAATAAACAAGAACAAATCTACTTCCACAAAACAGAAATAAATGAACATAGTACTTTGTGTACACTGTGACACATTCTAAGGTTAAAACGTGACAGAATCCTTGGACATTAATTAGTTGGTCATTGCAAAGAGTGGTATTAGTATAAAAATTGTGAAGCTTGCTTATGATCACTGTAGGACTGAGCAAAGACTGAATGGACTGATATTGTTATGAGCCCAGATTTTCCCTAGCAGAGAAGTTGTTATCATTAAGAAATTATGAGATGTACAGTAACTGTGTAATGGAGATGATCATATGCAGTAGCATGCTATCTAATTTCATGGCATTGTAAAATCTATGTTTCTGCCTTTTGTTGATTTTTTTTATTGTGGCTTTTCATTTAATGGGATGTATAGTAACTGTAATGGAGACTATCATATCCAGATGTGAGGACACAATGCAGTATGCATATCTATGCTGGACACTTTGCCATTGTCCATGCCCGCAATGATGGACATATGACTGTTTACGAAGAATTATACTATAGTAATAATATAAGGAGATACTATAGAAATAATTATACTACAATTATACTATAATTATACTATAGTAATAACATAAGGAGAACTTAGTGGTGGCAGAGAGGTAACTTGGAGAAGGGGTAAAGGAAATCCCGGAGCCTATGGAACTAATCATAAAATGTTCATAATAATTAAAAAGTATAAAAATAAATAAATAAATGCATAAGATAATAAAATAAATTGTGAAATAAAAATGAAGAAAGAAAAAAATTGTGAGATGAGGAGAGGAGGAAGCCATAAAACTGGGTTGTAATTAGACATCTTTTATAATAATTATGAATATCTATGTATACACATAGACATGAACCAATTATACATACATAGTGATTACATACATCTTTATATATATGTGTGTGTATATATATGTGTGTGTGTATATATATGGAGAGAGAGAGACAGATCTAAAGCATTAGAGTCTAGGGAGCACCATTCTTGCTCAAAAACAACTTGGAGGGGTTGGTACTGTGCAGCACAGGCTAAGCCCCCACTTAGGATGTGTTTTCTATATCAAAGCACCACTATCAGCTGCATTTCAAAACCAGCGTTCCTGTATCTGTGACGTGTCTGGGGAGGCAATGGGCTACAGCCCAGGTGTTCTGGCCCCTGGCACTCATGTGGAAGAACAGGGTAGAGGAGGGCTGAGGGACATCCTAGCTCCTGGCTTTCGAGGAGTCCAACCCTATGGAGTGAGCCATTAGACAGTAAAATGGAAAATTAATCTCACATTCAAACTTTCAATTAAATAAATAAATCTTAAGCAATGAAAAAAAGGCCAAAACAATGAAAAATGGTCAACTCAGGATCTAAAACAGGGGAAGTATAATTCTAATTTAAAAATAGTTTTTTTTTTGTTTGTTTGTTTTTTGTCTTCTGAAGCTAAGGAAGAGCTTAAAAATCAGCAGGGGAATTGGACCTGGCACAGTAGCCTAGCAGCTAATGTCCTTGCCTTACATGCACCAGGATCCCATTTGGGTGCCAGCTATAAACCCAGAAGCCCTGCTTCCCATCCATGCTTGTGGCCTGGTAAAGCAGTCAAGAATAGCCCAAAGCTGTGGGACTCTGTGACCCTGCTTCCACGGAGGAGACCCAGAAGAGGCTCCTGGCTCCTGGCTTCAGATTGGCTCAGCTCTGGCCATTGCAGCCACTTGGGGAGTGAACCATCGGAAAGAAGATCTTCCTCTCTGTCTCTGCTCCTCTCTGTATATCTGACTTTCCAATAAAAAATAAAAATAAATCTTTAAAAAAGGTCTTGAGTTACAGGGGAATGACAGGCTCTCACAGGTGGTGGTGAGAGATGACCTGTGGTTTTTATGCCCAGGTTAGGAACTACAGCTGAGGGACTTGCATAGACCAGTCCATGACAGGTGTATGGAAGTAGGGGACTGACACCAAATGAGTTTGGAGGGGAGAACAAGAGTGAGAGAAGTAGACCTGATAGAATCTGTGGGGGAAATGTGGGCTCACCCCGTGGAATTGCAACCTGCTGGTTCACCCAAGAACTGTGAATAGGGTCAGGACTTGCTGGGGAGCTAACGGGGCACTACCACTGGGTTGGGATTCCAACTGGTGAGAACGAGAGCAGGATTGGGGGCATCAACCTTGGCTGGAGATGGCTACATCCTGCACCAGTGTAGGTGTGCACTGGACTGTGGAGCATCAAATTAGGCTAGATTCCAGCTCCACTGGTACTCATAAGAATCAGGTTGTATATAGAACAGGCCAGACTAGGTCTTCACTCCCTCAAAACTATGTGAAAGCTGTGCCCGGGCATGAACCAGGTATCACTGGGCTGCAACACCCAACAATAAGAACCAGAATGAGTGTGGACGGTTGAGCAAGGCCACTGTTCTTGCCAGGACAGGAGGTGGACAAAGTCAACCTGGGCCAACAATCCACCGGGGTGCACAAGAACTGCCACTGGAAGGAGGCTCGATAGAGGAACTTAGGAAACTCCTTCACTGGGACACAGAAGCAAGGCAAGGAGCAGCCAAGACAATGCCAGGTTATAGTGGAAAGTCATGAGTGGCTTCTCCCTTTGTCTCTCCCCTTCCCCTAGAAACAAGAAGATATAGCAAATTTGGAAGCAATGACTACACCCAATTTTCCCTAAACCTTGATCCTTCCCACCCTGATCCATCTTGTAATCATTATAACATAAAATTTATAATAAAAAATTAACAAGGGAATCAAAATTAGCACCAAGTTTAAAAAGACTCATAAACATTCTTTCTACGAAGGTATACGTATCACCTAGGAGCAGATAAATAACGATGGAGAAATGCGTTCAACTATGTGGAATTCTTCCTGTACTGCACTCCTCTGTCTTTGTGGATATTTTAAATAACTTTACTAGGAAAACACACATCACTCTTCATATTTCTTAATGGCTCCTGTAGTCATCATTTTGACAGTCGTTTGTTTCAGTGTGGCAATGATGCCGAACAATGGAAATGCTTCCAGTTCTGGTTCTTTTTTTTTCAAAATCAAAGCACTCTAAGTTAAGGAAAACTATTTCCAAACTCCTTATTTCAAACATCTTGGACTCACAATATATTTCATTCTATCAGCTATGTTTTAAGGTTAATGGAAATATATGTAATAGATGTTTATTCAGTTTTACCAAATATATAGTACTGAATTATATACTTTTATAAACATCCAGACATGAAATTTCTTAAAATATCTTTGTCTACCTGAGAATGAAACACATGTAAGAGGCCTATATAAGAGTAAAACAAACCATTTCTGTGTTCAGTTTATTTTTGAATGTTTGTTTTGCATGATGTGGTTTAATAGGCAATTTTCTATGGGAAAACAAGGATCAAAACTATGGTGATAGTAGTTTTGAAACATTCCAAGTTGACGCAATTAACTGTATTGTGTCTCAGTGGAAGGCTGATATTTTATTTAATCTCCACCTACTCTTCTTCTGAAATTGTAACTTTAAATAGTGCATTCAACAAAATCCAAGCAGTAGGTATACAGCAGATATGCACTGAGCATACAATGTGTGGGCACTTTAGTGAAAAAGTAGGAGATATCAACAGTATCATTACTATTTCTTCTCCACAGATTATTGTCTTTCTTTGAGTAAAATATTACATCACCCAAAATAGGGGGAACAAAAATCCTCATCAAGTACTGAATTATTATAACATCATTTCAATTTCATTGTATTATTTTCTGAAACCGTAAATATTAGCTACTACCGATCATCTCTGCAAACAGTATGTGTAAAATGTAAAGGGAAAAGAGAATAATTAAAATAAAGCAATTGTGTTTCAATGCTTGTGTCTAAAGCTGATATAAGGCCAGTTTAGGTACAATCATTCTGAATATTCCTTGTAATCCTTAATTTCTCCCAGTACCTTGCTCTAATATTTCACCCCCACTACAATCTGTCAAGAAAATATCTAATATTTCCCTAAGTTCCACATGCGTTAGACATAGTCTTCTTTGCTCTCATTGTACACCAGAATTATTTCTGCTTTAATTAGAGACTATTATTTAGCCCTCCTTGAACATGGAAATTTTTTTCAGTGTAGCATATCAACAAATAAAGCATTCTCTAATTTCTAAATTGGTACTAGAAAAAGATCTTTAGGTAGAGAGAGTAAGTCTTTAGCAAATATTTTTGCTCTATATGGCCACACCAATGATGGATAAAGTTTAATGTAATCTGATCAGAGAACACATTGAAATTCATAAGAAATTATGACATGTTTAAAATGAACCTTGGCTTCTGCTGCTGGATTGTCAAGCACTCAGGAGATGCAGTAGCCAAAACAATGCTGATTCCTCCAAAAACAGACAAATTGGAAACCTAGAATAGGTAATTTCTGTATGCATACAAGGTATCAAAATGGAGGTATTTTAAAACAAACAAACAAACAAACAAACCCTGAACAGATCAATGCAAAAGCAGAGGCTGAATCAGTAGTCAAAGCTATTCCAAGTCAGGATGTCCCAGGGCTGGATGGCTTCACTGCTGATTTACACTGAGTTTTAAAGAAAAACGAATCCCTCTCCCTCTTAAATTCTTCACAACAATAGAAACAGAGGGCATTATCCCACAGTCATTCTATTATGCCGGCATCATTTTCATTCCAAAGCCCAAACAAGACAAAACAAAGAAAGATAATTATAGACTATTTTCCACTGTAAACAAAATTCAAAAATTCTCATAAAAATACTAGTTTATCAAATTAAATTACCTAGTAAGAACACATCTAGCCAGATTCAGAGACATTTATACCTGGAATGCAACAACATTTCATCATAGGGAATTCAGTAAGCTGATACATCACACTAACAAATTAAAGAATAAATTAAAACGAAAATAACATTTAGGTTTTGTCGCACTACAGTTAGACTGGCTATCATCTAAAATGTAAAAAAAAAATCAAAATATTGATGAGGATGTGGGGAAAAAAGATTCCCTAATGCACTGTGTGTGAATATAAATTATTAAGACCATAATGGAAACACCATGAAGATTTCCCAGTAACATGAAAATTGACCCAGTCGTCCCAAAAACTTTTGAAACTTTTGGCACTTACCCAAAAGCAATAAAATCATAATAGGAAAGAAATATTTTTACTACTATGTTTGTACCGTCTGAATTTGCAATAGCTAAGACATAGAATTAACCAAGTTGTCTATCAAATGATGACTGAATAAAGAAAGGGTAGTATTATATATACATATATATATATATACACACATATATGTCATTATATATACATAATAGAATAGATATTTAATACATATACATAATACGGGACACACAGATGGTGAAATGCTACTGAGCCATAAAAAAAGAATCTTTCTCAATACAATCGATGCGATTGGAGATCATTATTCTTAATGAAATAAATCAATTTCCAAAAAGGCAAACATCATATATTTCTTTGATAGCTGATAATTAATGCATGAGATTTTTTAAGCAAGGTTATGTATGTGAGATTGACATCTTGAGGTTTGACGATTGTCCATAGCCCTTGTCTATATTCCTAAGGAACAGTGGTCCCTATACTTCCTTCTTGTTGAATTCTTCATTTTAGTGCAGTATTTAATTTTAGCATTACAAAGAAAACTGGAGGTATGTCGTTGAAAAAAAAAGAAAAAAGGAAGGAAGGTGGGACTGAGGGAGGGGCATAAGAAATACCGGTATGTTTCCAAAAATACATAAAAGCAATTTGAAATATGTTCCCTTAATATAAATAATTTTAAGTGAAAAATATTTATATCAATTTTAATCAACTGATAAAAAATTTTTAAAACACAGAATATATGCACTATGGAATATTACTCAGCCAAAAAAAGAAAGAAGTCTTGTTATTTGCAGCAAAATGGCTACAACTGTGAAGTGTAGTGCTTCATGAAATAAGAGCGTCTGAAAAAGGCAAATATCAGGTTTTCTCTGATTCGTAGTAGTTAATATTGTTGCACCCAAGCAAGCAAATACAGAGGAGCTCCACACACTGAAAAGATTTCAAAGTCTTTTATTGACCAACAATAAACAGCAAGCTCATGCCCCCCAGAGATCTGCTACCCATGAAGTACAGAATAACAGTGTTTGTAAGGGCAAAACTACAAACTGGGAAGGATTGAGGTTAGCTCAGGCCGCATTATATATGAAACTACCTTAAAGATAATTAAAAAAAAAAGATTACTAACTGCAAGCTTTTGTAACTGGGTCAGCCAGAACTTGTTTGTTTCTGTCATCATGCTTGGAGAGTTCAGGCCAGGAGCGTTAGCGGTGTGGAGGAGGGAAGATGGAGGAGCATTCTTCCAAAGAGCCTGCAGGGCAGGTGTGCCCCACCAGGAATGGAATCCCACCCAACATGGAGACCTTAGGTCAAGCCTGTCCAAAATGTACAGAAATTAAATGGTCATTTTGGCATACAATTGTCTTCCTACTTTTTACTTGATGAAAATGACGATTAGAAGTGTATTAAACCTGTGAATTATAGTGTGGATTAAAATTGTGTTTTTGTAAAAACTGATAAGGAAAGGCAGGAGGGAGAGAATTATAGGGAACAGAAAAATGAAAGATGTGAGATTGTGTTCTTGGAGCTATACCTTAAAAATGCATAAAATCTATTGTCTTTATACAAATAAAATGATTTAAGAATCATCTATTGTTTTAAGTTCTGTACTGTCAGGAATTACTCAAAGATTACTCTGTAATCTCAGAAATACCACAAATAATTGAAAATTATTTCCTAATAATTAACATAGTTTGCTATTTCATTATTTCCCTCAATTGAATTCTAATTGATTTTTAGCTTATTGCATATTTTTTCTAGGTTAAAAATAATTGCTTTTTTTAAAACAACGTCTTAATTCTTCAGTTGTGAGCAAGTTAGAGCATAATCTTCATCCAAGTTTGTTTTCATCTTTTTATTGGCAATGAAATGTCAGTGTGAATGGTTTTGATTGTTTTCTGCCTCATTTTACATCATAGAAAAACTTCTGCAAAACTAAGATCATTGTCTTCTGTTGTTTTTACAAGGTCTTTCATCATTGTTTCATGCAATACTGTGCTTGCTTTATCAGCTATGCATCTGATACCTTAAAGAGAAATAATTGTTTTTGTGTTTCATTTTTAATGACAAATTATATTTAATGAAAGAGACTTTCCAAATAAAAACTTAGCAACCCAGTTCAGAAAAAAAATTAACCTACTACAAACCACTCTCCAGGATTCCAGATCCAAAGTAGACTGGGCTGATAAAATGAAAAAATTACAAAGTAAATTGCAATGCTTTAGTTTAATATCACTGTAAAAATACAAACAATCCATTTAGAAAAATAAAGCAACCTACTTCGTGTAAACTGCTGCTGTGGAAAGCATTTCTTATGTAACTTGAAGGAGTTCAACACAAATTTAAACAAGAAATATAAACAAAACCTGAAAAACGAAGATAATGGAGAGAGGAACCATTTCAGAAGAGTTTGAAATGAGGAAAATGCCATTAAAGACTATGAGTTTTAAGTAAGAGAAAGAACTAAGGAAATTTTCAAAAACGAAAAGCAACCACGGCCTAATGGTCTGCATGTGAGAACAGAACTTAAGCAACTAATCAGAGCACACACAGAGAGACGCCCTGCACAGTAACAGCAGCAGGTGCACATCAGCTCCTCTTCTAGATCCTTCACTAGGTGTGTGGCTGCTGTGCTGAAGATAACAAGTCATGATCATCGTCCAAGTTTTTAACACTTCGGGCAGGAAAATACATACAACAAAATGTTATTGAAATTGCAAGTAGTAGCTATGACTATTTATGTAGCCTCATTTTATGAATGAAAAGTGTCAAAAATTCTTGTTTGTGAATTGAGTATATAAACTTAATGGATAAATGTTGATGAAATATTTTATGTATTCATTCTGTATAAAATTATTTAACACATTTGGAATCACATAGATTAGGAAATATATTAATTCAGAAATATGAATTTTAAATTCACTTTCATAAAATAGTGCTAGTCAAGCATGCACATTTTAAACTTCACTTTTTTTGGTATTTACATAATTTTGAGGGACACATTGTCTTTACCTCTTTCTAGGTGAATTGAGATGTTTGAAAGTTTGAAGTTGGGGGAATCCCAGAGCTTATGAAACTGTGTCATAAAATGAAATTACAAAATGAAAAAAAGAAGAAAGTTTAAGTATAATGAACTGATTGCATGTAAGTCATAAGAAAAAATCTTACGTGTAAGTCACTTAGAAAAGAAAAATGCAAGCGGAACAGATTCAAGGACATACGGGAGTTGGTTTGTATTTTTGTTTATTTTCACAAACTTGACTAAAGTGTAGTGGTCTGGAATGAACACTCCAGTGATAAAATCAATAAGAAAATAAATGCTGTAGAATCTGTTTATGAAGCTGAAGGGGCACAAGGAAATCATGAGACATTGCTTTAAAGGCAACGTTACACTGCATATTCCTGAGTTTCACATCAGGAAGGTATATTCAAATTAATTTATATTTACTCATCGAATAGATTGATATTATCATACACTTCTTTTATTGAATAATGTTGTAAAAATTAGAATTTAGCTAAACTTTGTGAATATTCTTGACTGCATCTTTAGAAATGCTAATTTTGTGACTGTCTATGAATATTGCCAAACCACCTTTCAATAAGATTCCTATTTTACAGGAGGCTACATCCTCCTATTTTGCCTTGTATGCTAACTTTTTGTGCAAATTTGATCTTTAAAACATTCTAATTTTAAATAATTTTAAAGTATTAAAACATTACTGGGTTTCAGCTATGTCTGTAAAAGTATCCAATTATGACAAAATAGCCTGGGACAAGTTCAATAATACATGCCTGGTGAATCCAATTGTGTTATTACTGCTATTTGTATTAATTCAGAGTGTAGCAAAAACTTCAGCAATGATACATATAAGAAAATCATTCAATCTATTTTAATTTCAAACACTTAGAATAAAATATACTATCTGCCATGTAGGTCAATTGCAACTGTTTTGTTAAATGGACCAACATAAGAGACAAAGTAACCATATTTCATATTGTAATAGAATTGTCTCCACAATGTCAAAATGGGATTATGTGAATTCATTGCTCTAAGAAAATGGCACAATGTAAAGAACAACTTATTTCTGTGTTGTGTGATTCTCATACCCATATTGTTGACAACTGATTGCTTAAATGACTTTAAAACCAGTTCTTAATACATAGGTTCATGGGGGCGGACACTTTGGATTTAAAAAGAATTCACGTTGTAATAGGAGTACATATTAGAAGCTGCACTGGAGTTAACACCTTATGTATGAGTTTGTATAGGTGTGCATGTGTATTTCTGCCCATAACCCATAAATCACAGCGACTCAACAACATCTCTAGTCTGGGCACAGATGTCTTTTCCAGTGAGTTAGTCTAATTTTGTTAAACAGGCTTTTCTGAGACCTGCCTTCTCAGCACATCAAGCTGCCTCTGCTGGATACTATGATTTTTATGCAAAGCATCACCGCTGCTGGTGTACTTTTCACTCCATTGAAACTATCTAGAGATCTGTAGGTTAAGAATTGAATGTCATACTTCACACAAATATTAAAACTATACACTCCTGCTTTATGGTGTAATTAAAAGTCTTGTAAAACAACCTTACCGCATGCCTATACTTTATTGTAGTATATAGCCACAATCAGAAAATAGTGACCCCACATGGTTGACTCTGAATTTTTGCTTCCCACATGGTCAGCTGAGCACATTGTAAAATGAAGCCTCTCAATTGTGCTTATCAATAACCTTCCTTTCAGCTTCTTACTAATTCTCCATGTACAATTATGTCTTAACCCTGGAAATAATCACAATGAAGCCTCAAACTGAGACTCCTGCTACAAATTGTTATTTGACCAGCAACTCAAGAAGGATGAGAAAGAAATGAACATAGTTTTGTCACATTCCTTTTCAGCCACCAATCGACTTCTTCCCACCAGGTTGTCAAACTTGTTCAAACAGTTCCCCAAGTTGAGACTAGTTCCTTATTTATTTCATGATTTGGGTTGTAAAGTGCTTACTCCACTCCCACTTCTGCAAAACTAGAGCGATCATCATCAGAATGGATTTATAATGAAAAAATGAAAGTTTGATGATATCGCAAGGGAGTTTGTTTATGCAGCCTTCTACATATCAGTAGCTCTAATTCATTTTTACTATTTCCCACTTACTTTACCATTTCGGTTAATACTCAGTTACTAATTAGAATATATTATATAGTTCCCTTTCATGATTCTTGAACATGAAAAACAAGGGTTGAACATTAAAATTTGGAGCAATATGTTCCTCCTTAAGTCACAGTCTCAATTTTCCACCTACGCCTTTAGTTTTTCTAGCAGAAAATTTTGTCTCTATATGACTCTCATCTTCCTCTCTTCCCCTTTCCCCCATGTCTCCCCACCCCTCTTCTCATTTTTCCTCTCTATTGCTTTCTTCTGGTAAACTTCAAGTTAAATTTAACATCTCTTTTGCACTATTTGGATCCTCTCTCTAAAATATGATTATTATTAGCATTCTTCTAAAGGCTTACCTTTCTTTCATATTAGATTTGAGACATAAACAAACCTAATTTTCAATAGTTTTCTCCCTCCAGAAATTTTAAACAAGATTCTTTGTTTGAATGCATTAATAAATTCAATTTAAAATGACCCAATTAAAAATAGGAAAAGAGATAAAAATGGTGATGCCCAGAGCAAAAAGAAGGTTTTCATCATCCACAGTTCTGCAAAGTCCAAGTGGTAGGAGTCTAGAGAATGGCTAAAATCTACAGTTAAAACCATTGGCACCGGTTCTTTATAAGCATTTTCTTTTCATCAATGACTACTAGACAGTTCAGATTATCCTAACCCCAGCAGAAAGCAAGTATCTCCCTTGAAAATGCTGTGGCAATTGGTCTAAAATTCATCTCTATGGGTCTAAATGATAACACACCATCACTCTAAGAAGGAAAATGTAACATCCTACTGAGCAAAAATTAACTCATTTGTCTACTTAGGAGGAGAAAATACCTCAATGAAAATTGGAATGCCATTACTAAGTGAGAACAACTGATGTTAGGTAGACAAAATCAATGATATCCACTATAAAAGGTGTCTGATATCTTCACGTAAGCATTTCATTGGGAAGATAATGGGTGATAAAATATATAGTCAGGCTGCAGGGCAAGATCTATCACCGTCAATAATGAGTAATTCTTGAATCTCTGACATAGTTGAAGAAATGCACTACATAGTGTTTAAAAGCAGTCCTACTATACATGAAAGAATTGATTTTTGAAATGCCTTTCTTTCTCTAAGGTGTCTTAATTCACTTCTGATTATCCTGCTACCGGATGGCTTTCACTCTTAGGAAGTCCACCACTCATGACAGGACCAAATTCAAGTCGCTTCATTGTTTATTTTTGTTCCAAGATCTGGAACTTGTGTTTCAATTCCAAATTTGAAATTTGTTCTCTTTGTTTGACATCTTCTAATATGCTCCTTAAAGAATCTATTACATCAGACCTGTGATTTCTGAATATTTCCCTTACAGAGAGCCCTATTGATAAATAGTTCGTCTTGATTTTTATGCAGTAATTTACTTTTAAGAATGATTAGGGGCCCGGCGGTGTGGCCTAGCAGCTTAAGTCCTTGCCTTGAACGCCCCGGGATCCCATATGGGCGCGGGTTCTAATCCCGGCAGCTCCACTTCCCATCCAGCTCCCTGCTTGTGGCCTGGGAAAAGCAGTTGAGGACGGCCCAAAGCTTTGGGACCCTGCACCCGCGAGGGAGACCCAGAAGAGGTTCCAGGTTTTTTGTTTTTTTTTTTCTATAAAGCCTTTGATTTTATTGCACGTCATATAAAAGCAGCTGCACCACATGTAAGACAAGCACCTGGAGCCTCAGACTCATTCTTGGGGCCTTTGCTTTTGCTTCCTGGCTGCTCCTGGAGCTCTCACAGCTCTGGGGACACGATGCAACCTGCTCAACCTGCCTGGGCTATGCTGGGCCTGGGGGCCGTTCAGCGTGGAGTCTGCTGGTAACAGTGAGAGGGCCAGGAGAACTGGCCCCTGGTCACATAGTGGCCAGGGCTGGTGTGAGTGCTGAGGCAGCGGGGGCCAGTCCTGGCCTGCAGCTCAGGAGGCACTTGTGAGCCACAGGGCATGCAGAGTGGCCAGTGGGGCAGGATCAGGCCTTGCCCAGGCCAGGAGGGGCAGCCCACTGGGACAACATGAGGCCGACAGTGTACTAGCAAGGAGTGGGGCCTTCATCCTGCTGCTCCCAATTCCATCCAAGAAGCACAGTGGAGAGGGGCTGGCTGTGCCCTTTTTTCCACTGGTGCTGTGCTTAAGGCTGAGACACCTGTGGAGGCCTGGTGCGCGCCGATCTTCCTCTCTGTCTCTCCTCCTCTTTGTATATCTGGCTTTCCAATAGCAATAAAATCTTAAAAAAAAAAAAAAAAGAATGATTAGGCATTGATATTATAGTATTCAGTTGTTTTCTGATTCTTAAATTAGGTACATAGGAACTGGAAGCAAGTAAGTTAATAAATATTTAGTACTTTCATTCCAGAGAGACTTTTGTGGAAATGGGAGTGGTAGGACGAGGTCCAAATGAAAGAATCAAGAATGTTCCCAGTTAACCTGCTGCACTTGTGTAACCAACATAATCCACAAGAAGGCTCATCAGGGTTAGGTGAATATCTATGTCTATAACTGCTCTAAAACAATGACTATCATTTGGATATTGAGGGTTCAGGAGTTCTTGATGTGACTGAATTGCATGTAGAGTGTCTCCCGCCACTAACCCCAATTTCACACCACAATAGCAAACCAATGATACATGGCAGTAATCTCTGTATCTAAATTATTTTTCTGGAATATGCTTCCAAAGCAGATTTTAAGATCCATGCCAAGATAACACGAAGCAAAATCTCTGATTGTGAGGTCATGGATATTGGCATTTTTTTAAGTACCCTAGAAAATTCTGAAGATCAGCTAGGTTTGGGAACTTCTAGGATATAGCATCTGGTCCCAGAAGGAAAAAAAAAGAGAGAGAGAATTACAACTAAACAAGCATATGCTCTGATTGTACACTTGCTTATCACCCTTTGCTTGCTTTGAATAAAGAATAACCCAAGCGTTTCTTCATCTGGGGTTTGAACAGAATGCATCAGTAGAGCACCCATCCCACAGAAGCAGCACATTCAAAGGTCCTTCATGCATGAATTAACTTTAATAGGAAAGCTGTTCTCGGTGCAGGTGACCAGCTGGGTAAACCTGCCACCACACCACTGTAGCAATTATCCCCATGCCCTATTATAGAAGTCAAAGCAGGTCAGTTCCTCATTTAATCAAGGCAGTGAAACTTTTTGTGCTCTATGTACTTACTGCTATATATGAAAGCCAAAATAGAAAGCAGAAAAGTTCAGTCAATAAGAAAACAATTCAAGCAAATCAAACACTTTATGAGTTGTGAATATGTTCACTTTTCCATCTTTTATTTAACCTCTGATAGATATGAACATTTTCTGACTTTATCATTTTAACATTAAATGACTAAATTAAAGGCATGTGAATTCTTATTTTCTGAAGTTATGGCAAATAGTTAATTTCTAGCTAAAAAGATAGCTGCTTACTTGCAAAGAGTACATATATAGGCTAAACCACAAAAGGTCTCTCTTCACCAGGGTTATTGTTATGCTATTTTCATTCTCTGTGAACAATTGCCACCTCTTCCAGTGTCAGTTTCACTGCCAATAGACAGTCTTCAGCTATCTGAAGTCTGTTCCTGCTCTGCCTAGCACAGTTACAACTCAGATCTAACTTGTGCTAGTTTAATCACCAGGATTTTGTAGTCCCAGTTTTCATTAACACTGAAATGTTTTTAGATTTATTTTAAAGTGGTAAAGCAATGAATAGCTGAGTAATTTGCTTCTCTATCAACTATGATAAAGTCCCAATCTGTAAGCCCATCTCTACAGCTTTCTTCTCCCTTGTTGTCATTCCCACATCACTCTCTACAGTATAGCCTTTGCTTTGAATGTCGTGAAATTGTCACTCATCTCCAAAGTATTTAGTCATTTATTGGCTTCCATTAAAACCAGGACCACCTTAGAACTCTGTTACCGCAGGAGATGTCCCCATAAACTTCAGCAGTCTGTTCCTTACAATGGCCCTCCAAATTAGAAAGGTAAAAAGTATTGACTTTCCTAAAAACTGCTTCCTATGATTACTCTTCTGAACAACTTGGAATTTCATTGTGCAGTTCTAATTATGTCCTGTCTTGCATTTATACAAAACTTACTGGGCACTCCTCTCCAATCTTTGAAGAGTTGTATCATATGGTTCACTTCACAATCCCATTGCAATTCTGCTATCAGTAGGAGGGATTCCAAAGCCTAGCACATCCACTGAATTTTGATTATATATCTCAACTCAAGATCTTCACTCAAGTCCTCACTAGTTTGGCATCCATTTTTGTCATCACCTAAAATAGTTCCATCTTTTAAATACTGAACTGCAATGACGATTCAAATTCCACTGAATCCATTTATGCTTTATCTGTTACTTTCATTCTTAGTCTTACTTTCATTTCATTGCAATTTCTCATTTTTATTCTAATTCTCTACCATTGCATCATGTCTATCTTGAGTAAGTTTTATAATTGAATTGCACCTGATGTCAGATCATCTGAAAAAAAAATATTTTATAGACCCTAAATATTCTGTTACTTTAATTGCATTGCTTAGCAAAATCCCAAGACTAGAATAATACTCTAACATTCCTGATTATAACACATAATGAATTTGAAATACACTACTACAAAGAGTTTCATTTTTTGCAAATGCACAATGTCCAGCTTCTGATTAAATGCTCAGGGAGACTCATTAATCATTTTTTAACTTACACATCAAATCTTTAGACTAAATTATGTTTCAAGATTTTTAAAAAAAGATTTACCTAGTAAAAGACAGAATTACAGAGATGAAAATGGTGAAAAAGAGATCTTCCATCTGCTTGTTCACTATGCAGAGGGTCACAATGCTCAGGATTGGGCCAGATCAGGAGCTAGAAAGTTGTTTCAGGTCTCCCATGTGAATGCAAGTTCCCAAGTACTTCAGCCATCCCAGGACCACTAGCAGAGAGCTAGAGTAAAAGCGGAGTGGCCCATGTTTTAACCTATTAAGGCACAAAGTCAGCCCTTCCTGTTTCAATATCTTAAAACTATATCCATGTCCCTTACACAAACAAGGTAAAACTTCGGTTCTCAAAAGCAATCTTGTCTATGACTTTAGGAAAAGACATGAAGTTTTAAGCTTGATCTATAACCATATCGACAAACCCTCAGCTGTATTTTGATAGCCATATGCATCTAATATCTTTCTGGCTCAGAAGCATATCTTCTTTTTATGCAAGCAATTGTTCAAGCATTGCCCTTGACCTCATTCCCACTGGTTTCCTTTAGGATCTATATCCATTGATCTTACCTTCACTTTCAATTAATTAGTTCCTTTATCTCACAAAAAGGCTCAATGGTTTACCATTTAAAAGTACAAAAGAAGCGTGCTCTTGACCCTGTTTTCATTATGTCAATCCTTCTTGACTGGCTACCATCCCAAAGGTACTCAACATTTATCCATGAAAAGCCTTCTTGTCACTAATTACTCGGCTCCATAGGAAGGCTGACCCCACTATCTAGCCTGCACTGCTGATTGACCATGGCAAATAGTTTATTAGATTCTGGCGCTTGAAATTTTCCTGTTTTCTGTGACTTACTATTTGAGCTATATCCAATCTGTGAGTTGAACTTTAGGTTTCCTTTTCCACTCAGCTTACACAAAAGTATTAGCTTTTATCCTCTAGTTCTATTTTTAAGATTTGTTTATTTTTGTTGGAAAGACAGACTTATAGAAAGCAGAGGAGAGAGAGAGGAAGATCTTCCATCATATGGTTAATTCCCCAAGTGGTTACAATAGATGGAGATGAGTCAGTTTGAAGCCAGAAGCCTAGAACCTCCTCAAAATTCCCCATGCAGATGCAGGGTCCCACAGTTTGGGACCAAACTCCACTCCTTTCCCAGGCATCAAGCAGGGAACTGGATAGAGAGTGGAATAATCCATTCATCAGCACATCCTTTGGGACATGAACTGGTGCCAATAAAGGATGCCAGTGCTATAGATCAAATTGATATATATAAGCAACTGGAAGAGAGGATCTGGTGGGCTCAAAACATGGAGAAAGAGAGGATAACTATGGAGGCTGATTGCCTGCTTTGATCCATTTACGTTGCATGTGTTTGTTGAAATATGACACTAGATACCATCAAGATATACATTTCTTAAATAAAGAAAAATCAAACTCAGAACATTTAAAAAATAAATTTACATTCCTACCAACATGCCTACTTGCCTTCTTGAAATTTAGCTTACTTGGTTGCACAATGGTTGAATTCAAAATTACGTAAAAACTTACAATCCATCTTTCTTTTCACCTTTCTACTCATAAGCCTAATTAGGAACTAAATCCTGCAAATTTTATTCTAGCATTATTTTTGCTTGAACTACAAAAGTATATTAGGAATTAAGAACAAGGAATAAAAACCTCCCTCTCTGCTTCCAGGACTCTGCAGGACCTTATGTAGCTTAAGATCCATCAGGCCCTTTGCCCATCAGTTGTGTGCAAGTTATTTAGGGTTTAACTCTCTTTCAAGTCAATTATTATTTGGCCTTTTGCTTCATATGAGATCATTTCTCTATTCTTACAGAATAGCCAAAGCTATTTATAGAAAACTCAGAGAGGCCAGCTATTTTGTTCTACTGTCAAGAATGTGCAGTTCATTTTATTATTTCCGTGTTGAGAATTGGAGTTTTAATCTCATAGCATTTGCTTAGATGTACCACACGAGGTTATCACTACTCTTGATCTTGCTATCTTCCTGTTTTTCCCTGAACAGGAGTACAGGTTATCTCTGAATTTGAAAACCTATGATCCTACATAGATTTCAGGTCTTGTACTCTCAAACAGAACCCAGAGTTGAAAATGCACAAGATTCTTCTACCCAGGTTTGCATATCTGTTTCTGTTTTCTGTACTATAGAGATGGTATTTGATTCAAGCACAGTGGTAAGATAAGCTGGAAATGCTTCACGTACTTATCAGTAAGACTCAGATAAATGGTTTAAGCCCTGTGTACATCCAGGTCCTGGATGCCAAGGTCTTTGCACAGAATTTCCCTAGCTTGGTAAACTGTTAGTCCTGTGTTCAGAAGTGTGAATGCCAAACTAATACATGTAAAAAGATTTATTTTTGCAACTCAAGAACATCCTTTATACTTGAGCCATTTCAATATATTATATACATTGGAACTGACACCTAATGGTTTCTGCATTTGCTACAGTGTATGGTGAGCACATGACAGTGTGTGTATTTGTAATTTTTAAATATAAATATATAATTGCCCTTCTCACTCCTGTTGCTAAGTGGTAATTCATATATGTGATTATTCTAATAATAAAAGCTCATATATATCTTTTGACGTTTCATATATAGTGTATGTAAAAGAGAATTAAAAATATTTATAGAACAGAAAAATGTGAGAATAGGCAGACATAGTGAATTAGAATAAGAACTGCATCATTATTGGAACATACTGGTACATATCTACCATTAAAGAAACATATAAATAGTATATATATATATATATATATATATATATATACACATTTGTGTAGGTATGAACATGTTTGCATGCATGCATTGTGTATTTCTATAAACATGCTTAAACATTACAGTAATTATATATTTATATATGATTTCACAAATGCATGTGAAATAAAACCATATAAATCATCATTCTTGGATTGGCTTCTAATTTGAAGATATAACCTGATTGATTGCATTTTGGTACTTCTGAACATTTGGGTTGTCATACTCTTTGCATTTTAATTCAACTGGAACATGGCATAAAGAGACTGGCTTATTACTGTGTTCACTGGAGTGAGTAAATTCACCCTAGAGTCATCAGAACATGTCCGTGAACACTCAAGAAAATACAACCTATTTAACTGAAATTTATAGCAAGTAATTAAACGTAACTGATGTTGTGGGAATTTGATACTCCAAAATAAAAGCACAAATACAACAAGAAGACATCTTAATTTCCATGTTTCTTCTTCTCCTATTATATGTCCGTATTCTTGCCAACAAACAATGGCAAAGAGGAGCTGTTTCTGATTTGTGTCTAACCAGCATGCATTGTTATGCTTGTGTTTGCTATTCTTGAAGTACAATTGAGAAGAAAATGAGTCTAATGAGTTTGGATGCTTGCCTTGCAGAACTATTTATGTTAAAAAGTCACAAAACACTCTGGACAATCATTTGTACTCTAAATATCTCCTTCTAATTTCTTTTAACATGCTCCAAATTGTTATTATGGTTCTTTTTGTCCCCAAAGTAGCTTCTATAAGAGTTTATCTGCCTCCAGTTGATGCAAAGGGCCCACATTAGGGGAGAGACATTTACCCTACATTCCATGTAGTATTACAGCTACCAGAATATTGCGTTTTTGTTCTAAACCAGTCTTCTAAACTTATATACGTGTGTGTGTATATATACACACTCACATACATACGAATATGTTTTCATATACATATGTTGTGTATAAATGCGTGTTCATGTGTATATTTGTATATATGTTTATATTTAACATGCATATATGTATATATACACACATTTAATCTCTCTAATGGTAATACAGTAAAGACCTAAGAAACTCCTGTACTTTAAAAATTAATTGAAATATTGAATATATGAAGAGCTTGCTGTAAGCACACTGTTGACACAATTTCATATTACATTATTTTTTATTTTTATTTGGGGTTTTTTTATTTTAATTTTTTTAATGATATGGTTCCATAGGCTCAGGGATTTAAGAGACAGAGAGGAAAACTTCCACCCACTGTCTCCACCTTTAAATGAAGTCAATAGTCAAGACTGCTTCAGGGCTAAAACTAGAATCTAGGAATCCAATCCGTTTCCCACATGGTTGGAAAAAGACTCAACTATGTGAGCATGCCTCAGGATCTATATTAGCAGGAAGCTGGAATCTAGAGCCAGAGACAGAAAGCAAACCCTTGCCCTCTGAAGTGTGATGTGGAACTCTATTTGGAATCTTAACTGCTGTGCTAAGTGCCTCCCCAACTCCACGCTTTCTTACACCTAGAAGGTGAGTGCCAGAGAAAGAGAAACAGAGATGAAGAGATGAAGAGAAATATTTCTATTGGTTCATGTTCCCACATGCCTTAGCAAAGCTGAGCCCGGGGCCAGGAGCTCCAAACTCAATCTGACTCTTACATGAGGGGCAGATATCCAAATGCATGAGGCATGACCTGCTACCTCTCAGGCTGTGCATCATATTGGACTTGAACCCAGGCACTCTTGTACAGGATGAATGTATCCTAACCAGTGTTTTAAATACTGTGCCAAATACTTGACACTTTGAGGAGGGCAATAAATGTGTGCCTACGTTCTCTTTAAATGTGTGGCATATCATTTGTAAGTAAAATAGATTACTGAGTTATGTGATGAGCAGAAGAGACAGTAGGTTCTGTCAAATAGAGGACTTTACTCAGTCTTACTATGATACAAACAGAAACATGGGCTATCAGAGCACACATGTACTTTCAATAAGGACTGGCAACCCTAACTTTGACTAACAGAAGATTTTCAGAATATTAGAGATTTATATATCTACTTTACCCACTAGATTCTTAAGCTTATAGGGAAAAATCAATTAAAAGTAAAAAAAAAATGCTTGATGTCATTTTTTAAGTTTATTTTATTTAAATCATTTCCATTTATTTTGTTCATGTATATGATTTTTCTCTATATTGATGGTATGGTGTTTGTTTATCTGATTATTGAGAAAGAAAGGAAAAGAGAGATTTCTCAAACCCTCGCTCACTCCTCAAATGGTCACAACGGCTAGAGTTGGGTCAGGCTCCAAGGCTAGGGGCCAGAAATCCAATCTAGGTCTCCCATCTGGGTCACAGGGATACAATTTCAAGAACCTTTATCAGCTCTCTCTTAATTGAACACTAGCTGGAACCTGGAAGCAGAAGATAGAGCCAGAAACTGAATCCAGAAAATTGAATATATCCTACAATATAAGATGTTGTTGAACTAATATAAGATGTTGTTGAACTAATGTTGTTGTATTAGCTGCTATTCCAAATACATACTTCTTTAAATTGATTTTTAAATAAAAGACATAGTCACACTCACACAAGCCTGCATGAGCCTACATTCTTACTCAGTTCCGTATTGTGAACATGGAAAGACAGATTTATGTGATAGGGACAAATAACTGGCAGGAGGCCAGGGAGAAACAACAAAAAATGTTCATAATACAGAAAGGTAGAGTGAGAGTAGGAAATATGCACTTCTACCGTAAAGTGTAAACTGGTAACACACACACACACACTACATTCAGTAAAAGACAATGCAGTAAAACATAAGTTTATTTTGAGAAATACAAATAAATGAATAGATTTCTAAGCTTTTTTTTAAAAAAAAAATTGTTTACTTATTTGGAAGGCAGAATCACACAGGGACAGCAGATCAGAGAGAGATCTTCCATCTGCTGGTTCAGCCCTGAAATAGTCATTCAATTACCAAGGCCGGGCAAGGCTAAAGTCAGGAGTCATAAAGTGCATCAAGGTCTCCCACCTGAGTGGCAGGGACCAAAGTGTTGAAATCATCGTCCACTGCTTTCCCAGGCACATTAGCATGGGCTGATTTGGAGGAAGTATCTCCAGCAAGAGGGATTTTAAAGTTCCTAAAGAGAGCAGAGGCAAGTTGAGTTCCCCTCTCCTTTAGCTGGAATGGGAAGAGTTCAGCGATGACAAACCACAGGCTAGGCAGCTGGTGGGGATCACATAGTCTGCAGACTCCTAGAAACGCATAAAGATAGCACAGTTCACATGATTATGCTTGGATGGGGGTTATGCACAGCCTCCAAATGTGAAGCGTATTGCGTACAAGGATGAAATCTAGGCAATAAGTGATTGACACATGCTGATGAGATGTGCCTCCCTTCATGTCTTAAGCAGTTCAAGTTGCTGTCTTCATTGGGATTCTAGGAATGCAACCTCTCTACTAAAATTGTAAAGTAAAATCTTTCCCTACCAATCCATCCGTCACTCAGTTTACACCAGGTTTAGATATACAGCCCTATATTATTTTTTATATTCTATTGACAATTATTGCAAATTTTATAGCTTAAAACAATGTAAATTTCCTCTTTTATGGTTGTTTAGGCCAGAAGTCCAACACGATGAAACTGGACTGAAATGAATTTGTCAGGACTCTTTATCTCTTTTTAGTTGTAACAGAAAAATCTATTTGCTTGTATTTTTAAAATTTTGCAAGATTCCCCCTGTTTCAGAAACCAGCATGTTAATTTTCCATGACCTTGTTCGGTGGTCACTCTCTCTAACCACAACCTGAGCTTCTCCATGGTCAAAGATGTGTGCTGTGGGGCCAGTGTTTTGGCTTGGTGAATAAGGCCACCACCTGTGATAATGACATGTCTCACAGGTTCTGATTTATGTACCAGCTGCTCCACTTCAATCCAGTGTCCTGCTAATGGCCTGGTAACGCAAGGAAGAATGGCCCAAGAACTTACACCCTTGCTGATAAGGAAGTCCCAGATTAAGCTCCTGACCCAACAGTGGCTATTGTTACCATCTCAGGAGTCAAGCAGGATACAGGATCTTTGTGTATCTCTTTCTCTGTGTCTTTTCCTCTCTCTGTAACTCCTTCTTTAAAAAAAAAAAAAATAGACACATGTTATATAACATTGGATCCATCTGGACAAGCCACGACAACCTTTCTGACAAGGTACTTTACCCTCAGTCTCTGCAAATCCCATTTACCATGCCAGTGTTGGCATCATTGGGGTCCACCATTGGTCATACAACACAAATATAGAGAATCAGAGAATATCAACATATAAATGAAGAAAATTGGTTTTCAAAAGCATGTTAGAAACAAGAAATGGTCAAGGCATGGCAATACACCTACACAAACTGTAACATCATTTTTAGATCATGTGTGATAAAAGGTGTAAGATACTGGCATATTGGTGATTTCTATCAGGAAACTGCCTTCATAAATTTACAGAAATGCTCACACAGGCACTTTGCAGAGCCAGGGAGAGAACAGAGTATAGTGAGAACACACCGGAGAATGGAGATGGGGAATTAGTCAAATACCTACTGCAGCATTCCAACAAAGTTGTGATCAAGCAACAGAGTCATTCCTGGGGACCTTCACAGTGGCATACTCACCTGCAGAAAAATAAAATGATTGTTTTCACATTTTGCTTTCATACAACCATTTATTAATTAATTTATTTTCATAATGCTATGTATTAATGACACTTGAATACATAACATTTTGTAAATCGCACATTTAGATTACATATTTTCATATGCTCCACAAATTTTAATAAAACTACAAGCTGGTGTTCAATGTATAAACCATGGCATTCTTGTCCTTTTATGAAGTATGAGAAAAAGGGATTTTTGCAAATTCTTTAGAACTTTAGCATATTATAAAGTTTTATTTTGTCAAAGTGTGTTACTGTACAGTGTTACTTCAGTTGTGATATGCACGTGTTTTGTTCCAGTTCCCCTGGCTCATTAGGTATATATTAATATGCAAAATAGACTAGAGAATTGAGACCACGTTGCTAAGAAAATGCCACTTTCTTTACAAGTAAATTATCCAGGTAACTGAGACCAGGATGTGTTCGTCATTTGGGCAATTTAAAGAATTTCTCCAGTTTTAAACTTTAAATGCATAGAGACCATCTAAGGAAAGAAAACGATTTAGTTACATTTTCAAAATCAGTTAGCTTTGCATTTTGAGGTAATTTGCTATTGTAACTTTATCATGCCTGTACATTCATAGGAATATACGGGAAGAAGCAACTTCCTTATCTAGGGAACTTGTCATGAATCAAAAGCTGGTTTCTGCTTTTTATACATCTAATCATCATATCAAACATGCAGTTTTTGTTACTATTTTCAAAAGAAACATTGTAACTGAAGTACTACGAACTTAAGCAGTGTATTCAAAAATCACGAAGGTAAGTGGCAAAACTAGGAATTTCTGAAGTGTATATTTTACTATCAAAACTGCATTAAAATGAAGCATGCTGTAGAATCCGAAGGAAAATAAGACCACTTTGTGAGCTCACTTCTCCTGCGAATGTCACTGAAGCCACCACGCTGCTCCAGAGCGGTGTGTGGTATGCTCACATGAACTCTGAGAAGTTGTGCCATCTTCCAGTGCACCCAGGGATCCTGCTGCCCATGGACCACAGCTGCCGTACGACCCTGAGAACTACACTTCCCAGCGCTTGCCAGAAAGGTGCTATTACAGGAATGTTTCTTGTTGTCAGGTCTGCCATTAATTCCTATTGATCTTTCTTGGACCTTTGCTCTTCGCTGGCCCTGGCGTGGACTTTGCTCCTTTCTGTGACAACAATTACTGTGTGAACTTGGTGTGAAGACATGCCCTTTCTCTCTGCACTGCCCTGGGCTTCTGCTTTATTACAGAAACTTTCGTAGTTTCGCTTTGTATCTGAATCACTCTTTATTGAGGTCATCCCTGCTTGAGATGTTAGCATGAGAACAGTGTTGGAGATGGCCTGAATTCCCCTCAGCTTGAGGAAAGTGCAGACAAGATTTTCCGATGAGTGTCTAGCCTTCCTTTTCTTAGAGCATTTACTTTGGACAAGTTCCACTGGAAGTTCTTTCTTTTCTCCTTTGAAATGTATGTAGATATTTTGCCTGTTGCTGGGTACCCATGAGGAAGCACAGGTGACTTATCCACAAAGAAATAACCGACAACTCAGGAATAACGTGTTAACACGCTCAACACATCTCATGGACCAACCTATATGCTCATGTCCACAATACTTTTTATTTTCTATTTATTTATTTTTGAGAAGTTATTTATTTTCATTCGAAAGGTAGATTTACAGAAAGGAGACAGAGCAAAAGTTCTTTCATCTGTTGGTTCACTTCCCAAATGGCCTCAATAGCCAGACCTGAACCAATCCAAAGCCAGTAACCAGGTTCTTCTTCCAGGTCTCCCATGCAGGTGCAGGGGCCCAAGGACTTGAACCATCCTCTGCTGCTTTCCCAGGCAATAAGCAAAGATCCAGATGGGAATGGAGCAGCTGGAACAGGAACTGGCGCACATATGGGATGCTGATGCTTGCAGATGGAGAATTAGCCTGCTGAGCAACTGTACTGACCCATAAGTACTTTTTGAACAGCTCACCCAAGTACCTAAACATCCCTTTTTTTCCCAGTAAAATTGGTTTAGTCTCTGCCTCCTGTTACAACTGTCTTGCACAAAACCTTCCTTGCTATGTAAATTGGCATATTTTTTTTTCATTCCCGGAGTGGGGGTTGGAAGACAGTCTCTGTGCCAGCAGCATCACCACCTCCATCCCACGGAATGTGCCCCTTGGGAAGAGCTCCTTCCCTGGGAGAGCATTTCAGCAAATGCTTGATGTTTTAGCCCTGGAGGTCCACAGGCACTTCAGACTTCAGTTAGCTCTCTTTCCTGTAAAACCATGCAGACTGATACTTAAATCAGCGCTCATTTGGCACAGAACAAGCTCTCAAGACCAGCTTAGGATCGGCTTGAAGTATGCACGCCTCTCCAGCTGGCATTCCAGGAACATGTTCTACAGCCAAGGAGAGAAACTTCAACTAGCAGGAAATCTAAGAAACCTTAATATCGGAAGACTCGAAAATAATGATAATCTTATGTACTAATATATTCAAAATGTATTTTTTAAAATATTGACAAATTTGTTACCACAGCAAGGGAGGAGACAGACAAAAAAATGCACTGGTATAAAAGACAAAACATATATTGTTGGCTACAGGCATGTAGCCAAGTTTAGTTTAGCTACTTTAATTACCATGTCTTCTAAATCTGCAATTTCCTGTAATACTCACTCAAAATCATCTATAAAAATACCAGATTGTCTTTGTATGTACAATATCCATCAGATATTTGTGGAATATAAAGCTCTACAGATAACATAGAAATTCAGAGATGCCACAAAAGAAGCAGCAGTTAATTTTTGTGATTTGTCATGGTCTCTTTAATATTTTTCATGTCCAAATAATATATGTATTAGTAATACACTATTAAGTCAGTAAATAGCTTAAATTTAGCAAATGATTGGTATTACCCACTTACTTTCAACCTGAAATGGCAAACTTGTCAATGGTTTCCGATAATCATAATTTATCATCCCTTGCTTTAAACATCATTGGTGAACAGAAAGCAACTGCATAACTTAACACTGTGGAGAGACTCTAATCATTGTCTTTGAATACATTAGTGTCTTTATTGTTGATTCAGAGATACAGATAAAGAGCTAACTATCAGAAACACACCACTTGGATTCTCCACAGGAAATGTACCCTGACAACTTCAATAAAAACAGACGTTCCCAATTAATTTCACCTACTACTTGGAAAAGATAATCTTTCAGTCCTCCCAGGATAAGAAGTTAAAAAAGCAGACAAGAAAATGAAAATGTGTGTGTGTGTGTGTGTGTGTGTGAGCATGCACAAGTGGGGGACAGTGGAAAGACTACTCAGCATGTATCTGAACTCTGGCTGTTCATCCAAACAGAACGGGGACTTTCAACTAATATTAAAGCTTTGATCCCACCATCATGAATTCTAATTTACTTGATTTGAGTAAGTTGATGAGTATTTTTTTTCTTAAAATGCTCCAGATAAATCTATTGTAGAATTTGTGAAACAAAATTTTCAGGAGGTATAAGCTAGCTCTTATTTGATTTTTATTAATATGTAGAAATGTTACTTGATAAGATTTTTCAACAAGCTAATCTTGATATCAAAGCAATCTAAAAGAATATACTAGCAAACTAAGAATTGAGACTGGAACAGCATCAAAGACGGCAAAGAATTCTTATCTAATTTAAATATTAAAATGTAACGCAAAGTAAATATTACTAATTATGTAAAACAGTAAATTATGGAAGAGAATAAATTCATACATGAATAACATTAATAAGTAAAGCTGTGGTTTATAATCTGTTTGGATTCAAGAAGAAAAACACCTGATGCAGGATTTAAAAACACATGAAATCTGTTGAATAGATGCTTCGACTGAACAGATTAAAAGAGAACTGCACAAATGTGATAGCTAACATCTAAATAACTTGGAAATCAGCCCCAAATCAGTATTTTCCCACCTAACAGTTCTCAGTTCACAGACATTTACCATGTGATTTATATAAACCAGATATCACTTCAGATGTTATTTTTACTGAATTCTGGCATATTTTTGCTCTTTTAAGAAAACATGATCTGTGGGAGGGTTTGGGGAGGGGTGGGGAGAATCCAAGTACCTATGAAACTGTGTCACATAATACAATGTAATTAATGAATTAAAAATAATAAATAAATTAAAAAACGAAAAAAAAAGAAAACATCATCTATCCCAGCCAAACTTGTTCCTGAAAAGCATACTGAGTATCTACGATGTGCAAAGCAAGAGCCCCACCAATGGCCATGCCCTAACACTCCAAATCTACAAGTATATATTTTTTTTTCTTATTTTTTTTTAAAGATTTTTTTATTATTACTGAAAAGCCGGATATACAGAGAGGAGAAGAGACAGAGAGGAAGATCTTCCATCCGATGTTTTACTCCCCAAGTGAGCCGCAACGGGCCGGTACGCGCCAAACCGATGCCGGGACCAGGAACCTCTTCCGGGTCTCCCTCGCGGGTGCAGTGTCCCAATGCATTGGGCAGTCCTCTCCTGCTTTCCCAGGCCACAAGCAGGGAGCTGGATGGGAAGTGGAGCGGCCGGGATTAGAACCGGCGCCCATATGGGATCCCGGGGCTTTCAAGGCGAGGACTTTAGCCGCTAGGCCACGCCACCGGGCCCAAATCTACAAGTATATTTTAATACATGGCATGGGAGAATTAGACTTGCAAATAGAATCAAAGTAATTAGGGTTTTTTATTGGCCTGAAACGAAGCGAATATTCTGTATTATCAAAGGATAGACAATGTATTCATAAGGGGTTGCAAATGTGAAAAGGAAGACAAGTAACAAGAAGTCAAAATCATGTAGCATAAAAACCAAGAAAAAGCATTGCTGATTTTGACAGTAGAAGTGGGCTTTGATCCAAAGCAAGAGGGCTTTTCTAGAAACACTGGGAAACACACACACACACACACATTGAAATAGAGTCTCCCCAAGAGTCACTAGCAAGGAGCACAGTTCTGCTGACACATGCTATTTTAGCCCAGTGAGATCTATTTTGAACTTCTTACCTCCAAAACTACAAGATAATAAATGTTGTGCTGTTTTAAGGCTCTGTATTGATGGCAATTTGTTACAGCAGCCATAAGAAACTAATACGGTGTGCATGGAATTAGATCTTAAATTATCTTGACTCCAAAATTGACCTCTGTTGGGCTCCCATCACTAACGTTCTTGATTTCAGACAGCCGGCTTGAACAGTCTCTGGCTTGGGCTCCCGCATTGCCTTTGGACAATTTGTCCAGCCGTTGTCAGGCTTTAATGTTTACTGTTGTGTTGTTTATCTCATTTATTTTTATGCCTGAAAACATAAACCACGACCTAGTTGCATGAGAGACTTCCGGCTTAACTACCCCTTCTGAACACCCTTTCAAAGCGTCCCTTGTATGGTGTATCAGAAAGGCACACATCTGACCTATTTCAACTTCCCAAGCTGACCCATATTCCAACGCATGCAACTATTGTGAGTGAATTTTTTTTCCAGCCTGAATAAGGCAAGAGTTTGCCAACATTTAATATGTATTTTAAAATTCCTTGTTTACCGATGGAGAACTCAAATGCACTTGTGGTAAGGAAAAAGAAAATAAATCTGCCATCTACTGGTGTCAATGAAAACTGCAAGCATGAAGCCTTGCCCTCAGTTTTCTCCATCTCATTGTTTCTTGAAAACAGCCAGTATTTGTTTTATGTCACTTTAAAAATTATTTTAAAACACTGAGAAATAATTATCATAAAACAAACCTCATATCTGAACTGAAATTGGATAAACTGACTTATGCCTACACCTGTGAAACAATCAACTCTTATCACCATCAAGATTATGAATATGCAGGTCACACTTGAGCGTTTCTTGTACCCCCTTTTAGGCTGTCTTTCCTTGCCTTCAACTTCCTGCAGTCTGGCACTGTAATCTGCACGTCCCAGACCTGTGTGCATGCTCTCCTACTCCACGTTCTTTCTACTGTCTGACTTCTTGTACTTCGCAGGATTGTTGTGAAATTCATCCCGATTGTCCTACTGAGAACATTTGTTTTGTTTCTCTTTGTTTACTTTTCCATTCACCTGCAGATGGACATTTAGGTTGTTTTTGGTTTAGGAATATTACAAATAAACATTCACATACACATCTCTAAAAGAATATGTGCTGTCATTTTTCACCAATATCGAAGATAATGTATCTCCTCAAACATTTAATTTTTTTTAGTGAAAGCATTCAAAGTATCATCTTCTATTTTTTGTTTTTAGAAAGAAAGAGATAACCATACAGTACGTTAGCATCATTTGTAATATAACATCGCAATTTTACCCCGGAACTTCTTACTCCTATTTATAACTTAGTATATGAAAATCAACCTTCCCCTATCCCATGGTCCTTCCCCCACCAGCCTCTGGTAATGCCGTTATGCTTTTGAGCTTCAGCAGTCACCTTTTTCAAATTCCATGTATGAGTACATGTTGTGACAGATGTGTTTTTGTGCTTGTTCAATTTCACTTAGCAGAGTTAGCACCCAGGTCCACTCACCCGCTTTTATATGACAAGATTCCACTGATTTTACACTTGAGGAACATCCCATTGTTATGTTGTCTATTAACCATTAGAGGAAGACTTTGTTTTTCTGTCCCTTGGCTATCATGAACATTGCCGCACTAAGCATGGGAATGCATACTCTTCTTTAGTGGAACAATTTCATTTCCACGGTGTACATCTACCCATTAGCAACACTGCTCAATCACATGGGATTTGTTTTTATTTTGCTGAGGAACTTGCACACTCTTTTCTACCCTGTGAGTTATGGTAGCAAGAATTGGATAAGTTCTAAGATACATAATTGCACTATATTTTGTCTCCATCATAAAAGAAAACTTTTAAGAGGCACATTCTGCCCTTATTGTTTAAATCAACATGTAAAATAATCTTTGAAATGAGATTTTCGTCAAATGTTATTCGGTTGCATATTATACCTGGGTACACAAATCCAGAAACATTGTGTTTCTGTGTATCCTAAGCAACATAGTCAAAACTAAAAATCTGCTGACTTAAAGACGAAAGGACATCTTGAGTATTATGGGAAAATAAAAATCAGCATTTGATAAATTAATTAAATTATAATGACAAAATCAATCCTATTTGACATTTATGTGCATTTAGTTTTCATTGTCACTTTAGGAATATGATGACACAACGGTTATGTTTATAATAATTTAATTTTTTGGTTCTCTAAAATTAACCATTTATTGCCTGAACTCTGTATACTTTATTTTTGTTAAAGCAAAAACAAACCACCAATAGCAACAACAGGAAATCCACCCTCTCCAAATGTGTGGGTTCAGATCTACAAGTGAAAAGAAGATATTAGTAGTAATATTACTAGATGTTAATATTAATACTAATATCAATAGATGTTAGTAGTAATGGCAGTAATCCTATTACAAATTTTCCTCTGTAAAAGTGACCAGAATTTGTTGATACACATTAGAAGGAACTACCCAATCATGCTTTAGGGTATTTTAAAAGCAGGATAACACAAAGAGGGACAGGCAGAGAGAAATTTTCAAATCGGTGATTAACTCCCAAAATGGCCACAACCAATGGGAATGGGCCAGGTGAAAGCCAGGACCCTGGAACCCCTTCTTGGTATCTCACAGAGCTGGCAGATCTTTGGCCATCTGCTACTGATCTCCAAGGCACATTAGCGTGGAGCTGGATTTAAAGCAGAGTGACTCAGACACTAACTGGCACCCAAATGAGATGCCAATGTTGTAAGCAATCGGCTTAACTCACTGGGCCACAATACTGGTGCTCCAATCACATTTCGATTATTGCAGGAGTAAACCAGTTTGTAGATGATATCTCAGTAAGTAAAATTAACAGTACTTTCCAATAAAAATAAATCTTTAAAAAATGACAGTGGGTTATAACCTATTGAAAAACATGAGGTCACAATAGCAATAAAGAGAAACTTTTTTTCTTTTTTAGAAGCTTTATTTTATTTTTTATTGGAAATGCAGGTATACAGAGAGAAGGAGCTACAGAGAGAAAAATCCTCCACCCAATGGTTCACTCCCCAAGTGGCCGCAATGGCCACAGGTAAGCTAATTGGAAGCGAGGAGCCAGGAGACTACTCTAGGTCTCCCACACGGACACAGGATTTCAAGGCTTTGGTCATCCTCTACTGCTTTCCCAGGTCACGAACAGGCCAGGATTTAGCCACTAGGCTATCACACCAGGCCCAGAAAGTTCTTTCTTACATTAGAATGGCAAGCAGTTAAATATGGAAGAATTCATAGTGAGAGGAACATGATCCATATCTAAAACATATGATGGAAAAAAGTTTGATGAAATTTATGTAGTCTCAAATGATTTCTCCATAAATCATTAATTAGCTGCAAAGAGAAACCTAGCAAGATTACAATGAGAATTATGTCAGTTGTCCTCTCTGCCCAGCAATCAAAATCAAAATCACACATAGATACGATGTCAATGAGGAGGATGAAACATCATTCACCATATTCCTGCCAAAAATGCATAAATGCATAATTTAATTCTAAATATAAGGAAACATAAACATACAAAGCTGATATCTACCATACTGTAAGTCACCAATGAACAAGAAGCCAAAGAACCGTTTCAAGCTGAAGCAGCCTTAAAAGGCTTGACAAGGAACTACTCTAGGCTACCTCTTGAGCCAGGGGAAAAAACCGTTTATCAAGGACATTCTTGAGGCAACAGACAAATTTGAAAATGAATTCAAGATTAGATGACATTGTATTACTAAATAATTCTTGATTCTGATAGTTGTATTAACATTACATAGGACATGGTCTTTTTTTTAGAAATATACACAATAATAAAAGAGCGCTCGCCAAATTACAACATGAAATTTGTTATCCTGAAGTAAGGAATGCATAACTATAATAAGAACGCTAATATTTGAAATACATAGAGAATATAAATAACAAAATTTGTACAACTAATAGAACACATATAAATAAGCAAATTTCAGAAACTAAAGGCATTATGTTTTCAACTATATGTGGATCTTTACAAAATTTTTGATATGTTAAGCCACAAGGAAAATTGATTAACTATAAATGAACAAAAATATGTGATATATCTTCTCATAATGATGGGAAAGGAATAATATTAAAAACCTTTTAAATCTGTGTGCTCAGAGGAGAACTTTGCCATAAGCACATTAACCAGAGAAGAATTTATTACATAGTTAAAAATTAGAATCAGATCAACATAAAACTTTGGAAATAAGACTAAAGAATTATGAAACATAAACTTAGAAATGAGAATAGCATGGAGCCCCAAGGCTCAACAGGCTAATCCTTTATCTGTAGGTGAGAGTATACTATGTGGGTGCTGGTTCATGTCCTGGTTGTTCCAGTTTCTACCCAGCTCCCTGCTTGTGGCCTGGGAAAGCAATAGAGGACGGCCCAGGTCCTTAGGCTCCTGCACCCATGTTGAAGACTCATATATAGCCCCTGGCTCCTGGCCTCTGTATCCTGTGCCCTGACTTTCGATTAGCTGAGCTCAAGCTTGTTGCAGCCATTTGGGGATGAACCAGAGAATGGAAGAGCTCTTTGTCTCTGCTCTTGTAAATCTGTCTTTCAAGTCAAAATAAAACTTTTAAAAAGGGAAATGATGTGGGAGATCGCCATAGGCACATGGCACACGGGCTAACACACCCCAACATGGCCTGTCCACTGGGCATGCAGCCAGAGCGGTGGGCTGCTTCCCTTTCTCCCTTCCCTACTCTGCTAGGACTTCCTCTGTAAACAACTCGAGGAAGTCAAATGTTAAATTCATCCTGCTTTTCAGCAGTTACTGAGTCTGCCCTGAGATACAATTTCCTGTGCTTTCTGAGCTTTTATTTCATTGGAGGGTCCAGAGAGATAGACATATTGTTAGGCAGTCACAGTGTTGTTATCGGGTGGAAAGACCACCCTTCTGCCTGCCCCCCATCCTATAAATGCTTGCAATTTCTCTCAAATAAATGGATATTCTTCACCACTTGTTTGTCTCCAGTGTTTCTGCTGCAGAAGAGCACTGTTACCTAGCCCCTCGGTGGTCTTGGGGCCTGCTGGACAGAAGACCCCCGAGAAAATGAGAGGGCCCAGCACAATAGCGTAGTGGCTGAAATCCTAGCCATGTATTTCCTAGGATTCCATATGTGTGCCAGTTCATGTCCTGGCTGCTCCACTTCTCATCCAGCTCCCTGCTTGTGTCCTAAGAGGGCAGTGGAAGATGGCCCAAGGCCTTGCGACCCTGCACTCCTGTGGGAGACCAGGAAGAAACTCTTGGCTCCTGGCTTCAGATCAGCTCAGCTCTGGCCATTGCAGCTGCTTGGGGAGTAAACCAGCAGAAGAAAGATCTTTCTTTCTGTCTCTCTATCTCTCTGTAAATCTGATTTTCCAATAAAAATAAGTAAATCTAAAAACATATATAAAAAAGGAAATGAGAATAGGAAAAACATAACAAACTGTTACAATAATAAAAGAATAATCCTATAAATCAATGCTAATCAATTGAGAAACTTTCTTTTCTTTTCCAAAGGTTTGTCAAACAATTATTTTTACTATTTAATCATAGCAAATCCACCCAGACTACAAGCATTTTTCACATCAATTCCTACTTAAGCTCAAGTTACTATTCTGAGTCAATGAGTGTGGAAAACTTTCTAACTACTAAGCAAATTTGGACATTGGGGAACCCAATTAAGAAAAATATGGTTGTGTAGCAAAGAAAAAAATAAAGCTTGTAAGAATTCACACAATATGGAGAAAAACCAATGACATCAACTATGCATAAATACTAGGAAATGTAAAACAGATCTGAGCTCTCGGGTCTGCATGCAATATGTTGGAATTGTCATCATTTAGTCCAGAAATTTGCATCCTGTAACAGCAGATAGCGGAGCAAGCCGCATCTATTAGTCCTCCTTCTCTATGTGTGACAACCAATCAGTGCAGTGATGGGCAATGAATAGGGGAGATAATGTGATCAATCTTAGCATCTCTAATCAGTGTTCATATGGGCTTAGCTATGTCAAGAAAGCCCAGGAGAGGGCACAGCTGGTAGTACTAATTAAGTTAAGAATCAAGCAATTAAAATAAAATGATCCTCATTGTAGAGGTCAAAGTGTAAGGATAACAGGAGTTTGGCAAATTATCTTAGATGTAATATTTGGGAAGTGCTTCCTGGGAAGAATAGGTGCAGGTTCTAGGCCTGCTTCACATGGCACAGAGAAGTAGCAAAAAGAAAAGCTCTTATTCCTTTGGTTTTGAAATTTGAAGGGGTACAAAAGTTGAGATTTGGTTCTAGATAAGGCAGCAAAAGCATCTTTCAAGGAAATACGGTACATGTGTTTAATAAATCACATTTGACTGTCTTGCTTTTCCTCTTCACATTCGGTCTAATTTGGGCAAAGTATAATGCATTAATTCTTATTTGATAAATATTTTATAGAATGACTATAAGTTTTCCCTCTGATCTTCACATTGTCAAGTAGAAAACAAGCATGTAGAATTAGAATTGATATAAAACTAAACATTCGGTAAATTTAATTTACAATTCTGTAATGAATCTTTTAAAAGTAATATCCAAGATACTTAGTGAAAAAGACCTTAGTTTATTGCTAAATATAGTGTTACGTGGATATTCTTTGGACCATTTTAACATTTTCCATATTTGTTTCATATGTACATATATATCCACATGTATACTCTTTTTAAAGCAGGGATGAATATATCAGTGTCATTGATATAAGATTCAGGTTTCTGGACAAAAACCATAAAAGGAAGAAAGCAAGCTGCATTATCATGCCAAGTGTACAATTCAGTGAACACAATGTATTTATAAACCAAATGCTATGTCATACACATATTTATATTTGTACATAAGTATATACTTAAATACATATATACACATATGAGAAAACATATGATATTTATATTTCTATATCTAGCTTATTTCACTTGCCATACCATGATGATCAGCAGTTCTGTTCATTTAGTTGCAAATGTCAAGAGTTTTTTTTAATAACTAATTGTCCATCGTATATAAATGCCACATTTTCTTTATCTGATCATTCATTTATGAAAATCTGGGTTATTTCCGTTTCTTTTCTCCTTTGAATAGTGTTGTAATAAACATGGCAGTACAGGCATTCCTTTCATTTGCTGACTTCATTTTCTTCAGCTATAGTCCCAGAAGTGGATTAGTTGTTTCATATAGTATAGCTATCTTTAGCTTTTTTTTTTCTTTTTTTGAGGAATCTGCATATTGATTTCTGTACTGGCTATACTAATTTGCTTCCTTAACAACAATGCATTATACTCCCTTGCTAGCATTTCTTTCTTTCTTTTTTCTTTCTACTGTTTGGTAAGAGTCATTTTATTACAGTAAGATAATATTTCCATAATGGCTACTGACACCAGCTCTTTTTCGTGTATTTCTTGTCCATTTGTATTTCTTTTTATGCAAGAAGTTTATTCACATTCCTTACACATTTCTTGACTGAATTACTTGCTTTAATGCTATTGGAAATTTGTGAATTCCTCACACATTCTGGTTGTTAATGCTTTATTAGATGCATAATTTCCAAAAATTTCTCCCATTGTGTAAACTGTCTTTTCATATATTGCATTAATATTTAATCTGTAATTTCCAGTGAATTTCAGGATTAAGAATTCATGTTTTAGATTTAATTTGAGGTTCAAATGATTATTTCTTTTTTCCTTTTCTAAAATCACTCATAAACATAAGATTAAAGACCAAAGAGAAAGCCTACAAAAATCTAAGACTTGTTGCTTTTCTTATTTCTATATTTAGGCAAATATACAAGTTCTATAGTAAAATAATTCAGCATGCACATGTCTTAGTAATGCAAATCAATGTGAAGAATATGAGATACAGGATATTAAAATTAATGTTGAGCAGTTTGAACTGTTGTCTTTTGTAACTCCTAGAATGGCACTGATATGCCTTGTGGTCTCTTATTACCAGGTCCACATTTGTGAGTTGAGATATCCGCAATGTGCCACACTGAATTGAGCATTTTATAAAGTGCTCGACAGGGAATCAGATCTGGATGACTGACGCATGTTATGAACAATGTTGAAGACAATCCTACAATACACACTTTATGCTAACATTTCCCAGGCATTAACAGGTTGAATGGCAAAACTGAGACTGAGACTCGGGTTGACTTCACTCCAGCCATCTACATGATGGATTTCTTTTGCTGGCTTTGTTGAACCTGCAGAAAAGAAAATAAAAATTACATTGTGTCCTGAGACAAGGAGAATTCCTACAGGAAAGGGAGGGTCAGTGATGATTTTCAGTAGGTCGTGACCAGAAAGAGAGTTTTGTAACAGTAAACCACTCAAGTGTTGTTCCAACGTCAATGTCTCTATTACAGACTCCTGAGACCCAGTTTAGTTTGTTAATAGAAGCAGACTCTGTTTTCCCCTTTTAGTGCGCCATGAAGTAAAGGGTTGTAGATAAGAGTATATTTGAAAGAATCCAAGGTTTGGGGCTGCCAGTAGGGACCAACCACCTACAAGCACTATGTCAGGAGAGCAGCGAGGCGGACAGCTGGACTTCAGTAACACTCACGCCAACAGTGACCAGTGCTGGTGTGAGGTTAGGCTGGGCATCAGGGATGTGGACTGGAGGCCGCAGAATGCAGTTATTCGCACAGCCGCTCCCATTGCGCAGGAGACAAAGATTTGGCTGCCTTAAGTCCACAGAGAAAAGGGGGGAAGGACTTTCCACCTGAATCCCATTATGTAACTGTAGCAAAAAAGACACTTGGCTGTCCTTTAAACCAGGGATTATCTGGTTTAAATTGTCAAGAGATAACATCGTTTCAAACTTGGATTCTCATGAGGCTTCTACTTCTTGTACAAATCAATCCTCTGAGTTAGTGTCCATATATCATTGTAATAGAGCTACTCTAAATTGAATTCAATATGGTGACATGTTTATGATTATTTTATTTACTTTAAAGAACATAATGGAAGGTATGTTTATTTTGTACTGCTATTAACAAACCATGCTGCCACAAATCTTTTATAATTCATCCTAAGCTACACAGGGAACACAAATAGCTTTAAAAGAGAAAAAAAAATGAACAAATAAACCATAAAGCACATAAAAATTATTACAAGTAGGAACACAATACTTACAAAACACTCATATAGTATGCGTAAGATTAATGTACTTAATAGACAAAAATATTTGGCATATTATTTTTAAAAATAAACACAAAATGGAAAAATATTCAAATAGTCAATTCTTCAAAGAAGTAAAATAATCATTAAGTCAACATATTAAAGGGAAGTCAACCACAACAAAGGACATGCCAATTAAATAACGTTGTATCAAGTAAGCAATGAGGAAACATGAAAAAAAATCTCCCTTTAGGCAATCTTATCAAAGTGCTGCAAAAGCAACACTAAACTAATCTCTAGAATACTCTTTAAAAGGACAAGAAGGGGGCCAGGTGCAGTAGCCTAGTGGCTAAAATCCTCGCCTTGCATGCACTAGGATTCAATATGGGCACCAGTTCTATTCCTGGCTGCATCACTTCCTGTCCAGCTCCCTGCTTGTGGCCTGGGAAAGCAATTGAGGAGAGCCCAAAGTGGATGGAAGATCTTTGTCTCTGTCTCTGTCTCTCCTTACATCTGTAAATCTGCCTTTTCAACAACAACAACAACAAAGTAATACATCTTTACAAATACAAAAGGTGCAAGCAGGTTTTACCTTAGTCTCTGGGTACTAAACCATGGAGTCCGTCCCTGTGCATGAGAGATTTAATGGAAGGACTTGAGGGAACAGAGTGCAGCAGAGCCTGGCTTCCATCTTTGCCACTAAGACATCAGGGATGTAGGTTTAAATGATAGACAAATTTTTAAAATTAGACTCTTTGGACTAAACCATCATCCACCAGCTGACAAACATGAATTATTTCAATCAATATGGAACAAAAAAATTCTTCAGTCAAGCACTTGGTGAAATTTTGATCCACAAAAGTCTGTTTTATTCCTCTTTCTCTCTCTCTCTAGCTCTACCATTCAAATAAATGAATAAATCTAGTAAAAAAAAAGACAGGCCAGAGAAAAATTCAGAATCAATGATGTCATCATTAAGAAAGGAGAAAGTGCAGTATTTATAAATGTACTAAATCTAATACTTGATGGACCAACATAAATCATATAAAAAGAATATATTGAAAGCAGAATGGTTTGACTCCCAATCAGAATTTTATTCAAATATATACTAAGAGATCTCGGCAGCTTTCATCCTCAGAGATACTGCTCAGCTTTGAAGAAATCCCCGAAGTCTTTTGCCTTTAGGAAATGCAGACCATGATCTCTGAGAGAGTGTCAAGGCATTTTTCAAATATCTTCATCGAAGATTCATTCACTTCTATCTATTTTGAGCTTTGTAACAGCCCATGGGCCAAAAATAGCTCATCTGGCAATGGAAACTGAACAATTATCTCTGTTCAAGGGAGCTATGAGACAACTCTTACCACTTCATAATCTAAGCCAAACTTTGAAAACAAGTACGTGTATTTTAATAAACTCTAGCAACAAACCTATTTTTGAATTGGTTCAGGGCCTGGCCAGTCCTTGGAATTTTTTCAGAAGCAGGGCAGCATGTCCTTGAATAGAAGATTCACATTCAAGGAGATGCTCTGACAATGTCATCAGCTGTTGAAGCAATAGTAATAGGAGGTCAAATTGCAGAAGCCTGAGGTTAGGAATTTTCTTTAATCTGTACTTCCTGTTATCTACCTATTCCTTTTTTCTTTTGAAAAGAAGAATTTCTTTTTCCTCATGTTTGAAATGATGGGCAGCTTATGCTTGATAATGGATCAGTGAGAAAAATGTCATTTGCACCAATTATTCTTTTGAGACTAATACCAGAATAGAGGTTCTTGTGCTACAGTGGAATATCCAGGGGATTGAGTTATCAGTTGAGGTACATGGAAACGTGAGTGGACAGGAAAAGAGAAGGTAACTGCTTGATGGCCATTGTAACTAAATGCTGTTCATGTACTCATGGGCCAAAAGGCACAAAGAGTCAAGCACAAAGAGTACCTGAGTAGGAATTCATGATAAGTTCTTAGAAAAATTCAGTTTATGGCTGAATGTGATTGCTCAGTGGCTGAATCTTCACCTTCCATCCACTGGGATCTTTCTGGGAAAATGTGATTTATAAGTTTTCATGAGAGGAGTAAAACTAGTTGATTCAGTTTGCTATTCAGGTACCCTGAGCCACATGCTGTCAGGATGCTATCACAAATGAGTCATAAACAATGTTCTGTTCATGTTGACTTTTTATTGAATTTGAGGTCAGAATCTGTCCCATATACCATGATTGTTCCTACATTATTTTTAGTCACATGCCTATTAAATCAAGAAGAACAGTAAGTGTGGAGTTTGTAGGGTTATAAGCTATGGGTATCTAATCTAATCTAATCTATGGCAATGCTTTTGGCAAAATAAATAATACCCTACATCTCTTTGTGGGACAACATCTTGGAAACACAGAAACATAAATATAACATAGGAGGCTCCACACTGCTAACAGTGTTAGGCTGCACCTTGCTTTTTTAAGTACTTCATAATGTGTATGCCAGAAATAATACTAATAATACTAGTAATAATTTGTTGAAAATTTAAGGTGTGTGACTTAAAATGAGTATATAACCTTCTAGCATGCTCTCAAATATGTCCTTACATTTTCCACAAAAGTCTTCTGTCAACCCAGTCTTCTTCCATTGCTAACACTTAAAACTGAACGAAGACCAAATCACCAAAAGCATCACTCAGTATGAAGTCTAATTGTTACCCAAGTCTCTAAGAAAGATTTATTCAATAAGCCTTATATTGCTACCTTTCTTGGATATGTTTTAAAATTTTAATGACATACACCCAAAGATACATATAAACAAGAAAATCTCTGAACAGTTTTAAAGCACCACTTTTATTTTCACATTGGAAGATGGAATATGATCTGAAGATTAAAATGTGTTCTCAGGTTTATGATGAGTGGGTAGAGAGAAGAACAAAATTCAGCCAGGGAGAAAATGGGCCTATTCTAGTTAAATCTATTCATGAATATGCCCCTTGAGCAAGAAGGAAATTTAGTGTCCAATGAATAAATGGTATCATAAGTGTGAAAAGAATAAATTTTAAAAAAAAACCCGCTAGAGTAAACAAAACTAGATAAACTTTTATTTATCCAAAACAAACAAGTTTGGTCTTAATTGTATACCTCAATGAAACTGCTAAAAAATAAATGAGAACAGTACCATTAGGTTACCACACTTACTGTTTTTTATAAAGAAATGTTAAGGATAACCCATAATAATAAACTATAATGCTTTGACTTGAATTCATTTCTCTAACTTAAGCTTACTATATTATGCTTTTCAACTTTTCAAGAACAAATAAATACATTTCACTAATTAGTAAATTTTCCTAGACTATTACTGGCCAAGTAGTGAGCTTCATAATTAGTAAAATTATTACTTTAAGCCTGCCTTATTAAACATTGTTATTTTAACTAAGGTTTTAACAAAGAGATCGTATAGCTGTTATCTTTTTGGAACCTTGGTGGTTCTACCATTAGTATTGCCCTTTGCTGTGACAGATGCTTAACATTTTTGAAACGTTAGTCATGACACAAAGAATGGGCCATTACACACCCCAAAAGTAAACTTATTGCTTTGTCATTTAGTAAAACTTATGGATATGTTTGAAAAAAATGTTAAGCTTCCGCACAGTTATCTTGTTCTGCTTTTCATAATAAGATTTAAAATCCTAAAAATAGAAATGTGGGCTGATGTTTTAGATGGCACTACGGTAACTCCTTAACACAGTAGTTTAAGCCATGACAGTGAGAAAATTTGAAAAATTTCCTGATTTATGCTCTAGAGACTTTTAACTGCCCAAGGTTATGAGATTTTACTTCAAGAAAATATTTTTAAAGTGATCTCTGGAGGAAATATAGCAGAACCTATATAGAGTCATCTTAACTAAAAATGACATGATCAGGAATGTCCTATAGACTTGAACTGAAGGCAGCATTTGAGCAATGGAGTAGAGGACTGAGCAACCTGTATTATTTTTAAACAGACTATTAGTGTGACGGGAAAACTAACTTCAGAAGAAATGTTGAGCTAAGCTCCCAATTTTCTCCCAAATGGTGACCATGAGTTATAAGAATCACAGCTAAAGCAGAGATTATTAATAGTCTGCAATTTTAAGGTTTATGTTATATTCCCTCAGAAAAGCGAAGAATGAGAACAGCCAAATTAGTTCAGAGACACAGAAGAACAAGATGTTATTACAAACTTTGTCAATTCCCAAGTGAAGATAAAATTATGCCATGGATGTTTGTTAAAGATGTGTTTAGGTATTCATTTAAAAAGCACAGCAATGGAGAGTTAGACAAATAGAGGGCAAGACACTGAGAGAGACACAGAGAGAGAGACAGAAAAGAGAGCTTCCATTTTGCTTAACTCCTCAGTTGGCTACAAGGGATTTGTTCAACTTCAAGGTCGATACAGGCCACATCCAGGAGCCCCAAACCATCTCTGCATCTCCCACAGTTCGGGTTGGAGTCCACGTAGTCAGGCCATCCTCCGCTGCTTTACCATGTGTGCATGGAAGTGGAGCACCTGGGACTGGAATTGGCATTTAGACGTGGGATGCTGGAATCATAGGCTGTAACTTAACCTGCGGCACCACAAAATGGAAGCTTCATCAGAATGAATGAGCCATATTCAAAACTGTGGAAATAAGATATAAGTTTTCTGAAGACAAATGAGACTGTGAACATATATTTAAACACTTTTCATTAAATCTAATTGTAGTTTCACAAACTATGAACAATTTTATTTAAGGAGACTATATTCACTTGCATGTGGGTATGTATGTAACATGCCATCACTCTTCGAGGAACCCAATGGCTCCTATTGCTCCGTGTATGAATCCTTTCATCCACACCCTTTCTCAAGTCATTTCCAGGAGGACATGTTGCTCGTTCAGACAGTTTCCTCAACTCCAAAATTTGTGATTGGCCAGAATGAAGCAATGAGATAGAAAAGGCAACAGCAACAATGTATTTGTAAGCTTGAACTTTCATGTATAGAAATTGAAATGACAGAGAACATAGTAACCAACATGTAAGAAAAAAAATCTGTTTTGTGTTGAGAGTACAAGTTCTTACTATTCTGAAAGAAAGTGTAACACATATGGAAATTAGAGAACAGTGATCATACATAGAGAAAACTTTTCTCAAAGAAATATCAGATAAAAATATCAACATCAAAGATATGATAATCAATGAAAAGAAAATATATTACAACCAGGAAAAATATGTGGAACAGCTAATCACACTATTATAACATATAAACTTACTTAGAACCTTAGAGAAATGCTTAAATTCCCAATAGAAATGTTGTTTCTCCATTTCTTACATTTTACACTTTCGTGAGAAATTTTCAAGTATCCACTTTCAATCCAGCTCTGCTTGTATACCTGAGAAAGTAGTGGCAGATGGCTCATGTCCTGGGGTTCTTGCACCCATAAGGGAGATATCCAGAGAGTTATTGGCTCCTGGTTCTGGCCTGGTCCAACCCCAACCATTGCAGCCATTTTAGGACTGAGCAAGTAGATGGACAACCTCTCTCTCTCTCTCTCTCTCTCTCTCTCTCTCTCTCTCTCTCTCTCCCTCTCCCTCTCTCTCACTCTCTCTCTCACTCACACACACTGCTCTTCAAATCGACAGAATAAATATTAAAGAAATGACGTTAGATTCATTGAAAATTTAACAAAATGAGAGGATTGTTTTAATAATATAACCTGCTGATACCCTATAAAAAGTAATTTAAAAAGAAGATATTAGAAAATAATTCCTCAGGTGTTTTCAAGGATGAGGGTGCTTATTAACTGACTAGAAATGGGTTTGGAGGAGACATAGGAGTCAAAAAATTATGAGACCAGTGTTGTGGTCTTGTTGACGAAGCCACCATTGTCTGGTACCCTGGATTCTAATACAAACACCAATTCAAATCTTATCTGCTCTGCTTCCTGTTTGGCTCCCTGGTAAAGTGTCTGGGAAAGCAATGGAAAATGGGCGGAATGCTTCAATTTTCTTTAATTATCCGAAAGTGTCAAGTGAGAAGCACTTTTGTGTATTTCATAATTACTGAGAAACAGGTCAGCATTTATAGAAATAAGGAGATCAGAAAGGAAGACATAGAGGAAATAGGCAAGCCTGCTAAGATGACATGTCTTGTTAGAAATATCTGTGTGGGAGGTGTAAGTTTAGCACCAGAGCTTGTTATAAGTCATTAAAGAAGATATACACATGGATATAGGTATAGATAAAAATGGGTGAATCATTGGCACACCAGAAGCCTCCAACAGGAGCCATCAATAATCAAACCAGAAACAAACAAAAAAAAGGGAAATAAAAGCCTGAAGAAAAACCTGTCCGCTTAGCTAAACAATCTGGAAAAGGTCAACGTAATAGTGGAAAATGTTTTTGACAATGCCAGTCGAACTCCCATCAAACACCAATGGCAGCTTCACTCAGTGCCCATCGTGTGACCATGGAAATTTCCACTCACGCCTCTTTCTTCACAGAAAGAAGCACCTGCTCTAATTTCCCAGCTCAGTTTCCAAGCGCTCATACTTTGCCTGGAAGATCCGGGCAGTGCTCCCATGCTCCAGCTGGGTGTTAGCCACCGACGGCAGAGGATTTCTCCAGCGGGGAACTGTTGGTGGTGTGATCAAGGTCAGGAGTCCTTCATCCCTCATCCATCAAACGTAGACAGTGATTTGATTTTCTTTCCTTGTTAGTAGCATCAGGGTCAAGCCTCATGGTGTGCCTCCTACTCCCTCCCTAGAAGCAACAAAATTAAGCAAAAGCTGTGTAATGGTGCCATTTCTACCATCCTTCCCCTGCTCTCACAAACTCGGCTTCAGCTGACTTCGCAAGCTTAGGAAGGCATGGCAGGGAGTCAGTCACAACTAACAAAAGTGGATGCCTACAAATTTTGGGTATCCTGCAATTTACTTTTCTTCCCATGATGTCATGGGTATAAAAATCCTATTTCATGATTGAAACAAAGATTTCATGATCATGGAATTGACTCCTGGCTAGGTGGACAGGGACCAGGAGCCCCTCTTCATCATGTGGAGGTAGGTTTCAGAAACCCTGAGAAAATTCAAACAGCTTTGTGAAAGATGTTGATGTCATGTGCTAGTCCTTGTAATCAAGAATTTTCTGTGCTGTTGTAACTGGTTTAGGTGAAAAGGATTCAACACATCCAGGGGGAGAGTTTCTTCTGTTTTATGTTGTCTTTATGTAGTCACTAATCAAAATCATCCCACCATCAGTCAGGCACAAGAACTTCCCTGTATACCTCCTGTTAGAATGTCTACACAGTCTTTTTTGGCCCTTCCTTAGGGAACTCTTTGGGCCTTACCAGAAGCTTTCTTTCCTTATGTTTTGCTTTAACTTTGCTTTCTTTCAACCACAAAAGTCTGCTTTAAACACTCTTCCTTGCCCAAGCTTCTCATTCTTCATAGACACACAACACAAATCAATATAAAAAAAAAAAGAACTGAAACAGTTGTAGATTCCTGCAATAATAATGCAAATATAATAACAATGGTGATGATGATCAGGAATGTGCATAGTGAAAACAACAAAATGGGTATAAAATTTCTTCGTTTCACTGGAAGTGTTAAACTTTTGTTATCGATAAACAATAATCAACTTTGTCGGGTGAGTGTGGAATCTAGAACAACTACTGTGAAAATCATATGAAATCAAAGAACATTGTAATTAATATAAAATCCTAAAATTTGTTCAACCAACATTAGAGAACAAAAAAGAAGCAGAGGGCCTGGTGCAATAGCTTAGTGGCTAAAGTCCTCGCCTTGCAGGTTCCAGAATCCAATATGGGAGCCATTTCTAATCCTGGCAGCCCTGCTTCCCAGCCAGCTCCCTGCTTGTATCCTGAGAAAGCAGTTGAGAATGGCGCATAGCCTTGGGAATCTTGCCCCGCATGGGAGACCCAGAAGAAACTCCTGTCTCATGGCTTCAGATGGGCTCTGCTCCGGCCACTGTAGCCACTTGGGGAGTGAATCATTGGATGGAAGATCCTCCTCTCTCTCTCTTCCACTCTATATATCTGACTTTCCAATAAAATATTTTTTTTAAAAAAAGAGAAACAGAAACCAGAAATAGAACAAAGTAAATGACAAAAAACAAAAGAGCAAATATAAATATTAACTTGTCAAGAATCACTTTATGTTTAAACGATATGAAAACATCACTGAACATACTGAGATAATAGAATTTAAAAAAAAACAAAGATTTTGCTTCAGAAATGTGAAGATTGCAGGAAAGCCATTATAAATGTAAGGATGTGGGCAGGATGAAGAAAAAGAATGAAAAACAATCCCTGTTTTCTGGTTATCAGAAGCAGTAGTATGAGAAGCTCTGTTCTGTACTAGAAAGAGCATAGAAATTCTAAGCGAGGAATAATTTACCCATAGGAGGGAGCATCACTCTGACAGAGGTATCCTATATACTCTCTTTGTCGGAGAAACTATTACATATCAGCCTATTGTTCTATCCTAGTTACTCGCAGCAGTGATCAAATATTCATGTCCATTTTTTCATTCCTCGTAATTACATCCATCATATCACAAAAGAGAGGAAGACTCATCAATTAGATCAAAATTTCCAAACCAACCTTATTAAAAGTTTTAGCTCCTCTTGCTCTTCTGAAAACTCTTTTCAATCTTTGTTATTTTATATTCAGCAATGTTACAGCCAGTTCTCTTTTCTTTCCAAACTGGAATTCCCCTGTGATAATTGGATTTCTTTGATTTTCTCATAACACATTTCCTCCTTATTATATTTAAGATCTTTGTACAGGGCAGGAGTTTAATCTTATAGTTAGGACGTGGGGCGATGTTTGCACACACAGAGTACCAGAATTCAATACTTGACTCAGGTTTTTGACTCTGTATTCCTACTAATAAGCATCTCAAGAGACAATGGGGATGGCTCATGTAGTTGGAATTCTGCCAGCCATCCACCCATCTGGAAAACCAGGATTGAGTTTCTGGTTCCCGGTTATACTTGTTCAGGCCTAGCCAAAACGGTTATTTTGGGAATGAATCAGTGGACAGAGTCATGTTCTTTCTTTCTCTCCCTTTCCTTCTCCCACTCAACTAAATCAATCAATCAATCAATCAATAAATAATTATAGAAAATTTTTTGTGGGGAAGAGTTAAGACTCAATAGGTTAAGCTGATAAGCACTGGTTTAAGTGCAGGCATTCCAATCCAACTGTACAGTAACACACCTGGGAAGGTTGCAGAAGATAGCCCAAGTCCTTAGGAGCCTGACACCCACTTGAAGATCCAGATGCAGTTCTAAGACCCTAACTTCCGTCTGGCTCAACATCAGTTATGGGAGCCTTTTGGGGAATGAACAAGTTGATGGAAGATCTCTCTCTTTCTCCCTCCCCAAAGCAGCCTTTCAACTAAAAAAATGAGTTTTTTTTTTTAATCTTTGCAATTTTGGTACTCATTCTGATTAGATGAAAAATTACTGTACAGGATGTTTGCACCATTGATACCAGATGCCTGGTAAGCTGCTTATGAGAAAATTTGAGTTCTAAAGATTTCTGAGCCTTCACAAAGAGCAGGTTGTATAGTCTTAAAGCATTTTTATATACATACATACATACATACATGCAATCGTTGACTAATAGCTTGCTTCTACTCTGCAACAGTCTAAAATTTTACATTGTGAAGAGGGATGTAATTGGGAAAATTTAAAGTGTATTAAAGATAATAATCTGCTTATGAATTGTGCAGTTTGGAGTCAAGATATATCCCTTACAAATCAGTACCATTAAAGTTGCTAATTGCCATTTCCTCTTTTCTTTTTAATTTTAGATGCACAGCGAGAGGAAGGAAAGAAATAACTTAGGAAACTACGAGAAAAGAAAATGGGGAAGGGAAGTAAGAATGGAAGGACAGTGGTATCTTCATCCTCTGGTAAAAACTTCCAAATGCCCTCAGTGGAAGAAGCTGAAAAAAAAAAGGATCAAAACGGAGATCAGAGAACTGAGTACAGATCTCCAATGCAGGTTGCAAGAACCTAACCATGTGAGCCAGTATCACTGCCATCCAGGATCTACTTTGCTGAGAAGGTGGAGTCTAAGCCAACTATTGAATCCTGTTCCTTCCCATTGCTTTTTAACGTCTGTTTGAAAATCAGAGTGATAGAGTAAGAATAACACCTGAGAGAAAGAGAGAGAGTGAGATTTTCCATCCTCTGATTTTCCAAATGGTTCTTTCAGCCAGGGCTGAGCTAAGTCAAAGCCAAGAACTGTGAATTCCTCCCTAGTTCTCCACATGAGTGACAGGAACCCAAGCACTTGGATCATCATCCAGGTATGTTAGCAGGGAGCTGAATCAGAACAGATGGATCTCAAACCAACACTCTGACATGCGATGCCAGCGTTGCTTAGCCCACTGCATCACAGCACAGTTCCTTTACTGCCATTTTTAATGGGGTTCCTCTTTGACCTCACATAAACTATAAAATCTCCCAGAGTTTCAAAGTTGTACTAGTATTTTTTCTCTCTCATAATATTTAAGTGGGATGCAAAACATTCGTGAAAAAAATTAATTTAATAGGTAAGTTTATTTTTATACTAAAGCATTTTGAAATATATACATAGTTTTTTTTCATTTTATGCAATTCAATGAAGTATTTATATGTGCCAAAAATCATACAAAATTTTTAACAGGGAAGTTTTTTGTCAACAAATATTAGCACTTTGCAAACAATTAAATAGAAGGAAAAAAAAACATGAAATGCTCTAGGTTTGAGATATTTATACCCAAGGAAGAATCAAACATGGAGGTAGATGAAAGCGAATTTCCTCTGTGATATAGGGTTTCAGACTTCACAGGAATGGTTAAGCTTTGTTCAAAGTCAACAGGCCACAGATTCAGAAATTCACCTTCTGGTGTGCTTACAAAGTTTTGCAGGAAGTTACATGTCTCAGTTGCTATTGGTCTTGTTAAGTAGATCGCTGGGACACCAGCTGGTCTCACCAAGGAGTTACCGTGGCTCTGCCCACAGGATACTTAAGCAAACCGGAGCAACTTTGGAACATAGAGTGAGGATGACGACTGGCTGTCACAGAATTCAACCAGAAGCTGAGGTATCACTGAATTGACTTCTAGGAAGCTCTCTAAGGTTCTGTGAATGTGACAGTGACCTGCTGAACTTGTGGAAAGTGAGCTCCTCTAGACACCCTAAATAGCAACCTAGATGGAAACTGAAAAGCAGAAGCAACCTCAAACCCAGAAGAGAAGCCCGTTCCCACGCCATTGTCCTCAGGGTCCCTTGGTGCCAACCAGCAATGAAAAGATCTTCCAGTGTCATGAGCAGGACAACAAAGGGTAGATTTACAGTTAACGGGCAATAAATTTATAACTGGCACAATTTTACACACCAATGCACACAAGTGGACAAACTAGAAATGCTTTCACCTTCACTTAAAGTGTCAATATTTCATAATACGCTGTCTGAAGGAATAGAAGCCTCATGGAGAATAATGTGTATTTATATTTGAATCATTTGAATGATGTTTTTGTCTAAAAGGACTACAGTATTTAACTTCTATTTAGAAAGAAAAGGTAAAAATGATGTTTTGTCCTTTCCACAACACAATTGTAAAGCTATTGTTTCATACAGTTAGCATACTAGAAATCCTAAAGCAATAATGAATCTGTCTGCTCAAAAGAAATTCCAGTGGCCTGGCACAAAGCCTAGTGCTTAAAGTCTTTGCCTTGCATGCACCAGGATCCCATATGGGCACTGATTCATGTCCTGGCTGCTCTACTTCCATCAAGCTCCCTGTTTATGACCTGGGAAAGCAGTAGAGGACAGCCCAAAGTCTTGGGTGCCTACACCAGTGTGGGAGACCTGAAAGAGGCTCCTGGTCCTGGCTTCAGTTCAGTTCAGCTCTAGCCACTGTGACCACCTGAAGAGTGGATTAGCAGATAGAAGATCTTTCTCTCTGTTTCTCCTTCTCTCTATAAATCTGACGTACTAATAAAAATAAATGAATATTTAAAAAAAAAAGAAATTAGCTTTTTCTCAAAAACTTTCTGGAGCCAGTATGCCTGTAACTATTTGCAGCTGAGAGGCAAGGGTTAACTGTAGTGAAAGTGTGGAGTTCAGTTACTACAGTCCTTCAAAGCATGAAACATGCCAATTAATAACGTTGCTTTATAACCATGAATCAGAAGAATTTCTGGGTCATTCGAACTGTCTCCTCAGCATTCTTTATTGATTAGCAATTTACACTTGGTTTTGGCAAGACCTCTGGGGCCAGGAGAATGAAAGATACTTTGCTGTGAGGAATGATTATGTAACAAAGTCTGCTTTTATGTGACCAATGAACTGTAAGAAACTCTGGTTGCAGGGTCTATTTTAGGTTCCCTGGTTCTAAGAAATTTTGTATCCATACCAAAGCTTTCAGATCTGAGAGAAAAAGTGTTTCCATATAACTTTTGCAGAAAAAAAAGGCAATTGGACCCTTTTCTGTGAGATATTTGCTGGCATCCCTTGGCTGTCATACAAATTCTTACTGTAATGATGTTTTTATGTTATGTAATTTTCCTGAAACAAACTGTAGGTTTATATGCAGCCATTTCAGGACTTACATCTTTTTTTATTAATCATAGCCCATCTATATGCCAGAGTTGATGCAAAAAGAATGATTTAACATGTACTTGTCTCTAGGTTCCACAAGGTGGATAGGCAAATATTCCTAACGTAAAATAAGCTTTCCCCCAAGAGAGGACCACTTCGGAAGGAGTTTTCTAAGTATGCAGTTTTTTAGAGCCTCAGAAATTTTCCATTTGGCATCTCTCTGTTCTCTCACTCGAAATTTCTCTCGATTTGACAGCTATTAACAGAATCCTACATCCCATCATGCTGCCTTTAATATTTCCAAACCAGTAAGTTTTTGTCATTTTTATAATGAAACTAAAATGATGAAATGTATTGGTTCTGGCAACATTTTTCCTTTTTCTGAAAGCCAAGTGTTGAAGACAGTTTTTTGTCTTGTTTTTGTTTTTGTTTTGTTTTGTTTTTTAAGAAATGATGCTTGTATTTCTCCTCTCAATTCTTCATCTACAGCAAAACAGCACCATCCCTTCACCTCCTGGCTGCGTGCCTGAGGAGCCCAGTGGATTTGTTTGTCTTTTGTCAAGGAACATCTTCTCCTTATAAAAGGAGCTAGTTCTTCCTCTACTGAAATAAGTATTTCATTTTCTATAGTTCGTTCTTACAGCTGTCCTTATGAATGCTTAACATAAACTGGAATAGATAATAAGCTATTAAGCCATTTTTTTCTCCAAAAATTTGTTTCAATAGCATTCAAGTAATCTGGTCTTTCTTAAAATAGGAACTAAAATTTTGTACAGCGTTTACATAGTAATTATGTTTAGATTAATGAATTAGTGAATCAGAGGTAACCTTTCAGTGGTCTTTGTAATCTAGACAAAAAGAAGCTTTGGTTTCTAAAGCTGCTAACTGTCAGGACCAGCATTTGACACAGCAAGCATCACTTAAGTCGCCTGCATCCCAGATGGAATGTTTGACTCAAGCACCAGCTATTGTGTTTCCAATCTGCTTCTTACTTCTGCATTCCTGTGAGGCAGCAGAGGACTACCCAAATACTTTGATTTTTGCTGTCTCCATGGGTGACTCAGATCGAGTTCTGGGTTGGTTCCTGGCTTTATCAAGGCCTGTCATTTTTGTGGGCATTTGGAGATTAAACCAACAGATGAAAGATTCTCTTTCAATCTCTTTTCTCTCTGTTTTTCTGATTTCCAAATAAAATTGCTATTAAATACAAAGTTAAGATAAAACACCAAACCATTTCATCCCAGTCTCCATTCTTAAAGTGACGATCTTAGGGGACACCAAAGTTAAAATCTAATCTTACTCTGATGAATAACATCTAGGAGTGGGAGTTGAGGATATGGAGAAGAACAATCAAACTCAGTTTTCTCAATTAAAAAAAATCAAAATGATAGTGTGGATACTTTAATAATTTTGGTGAATCCTAATATAAAGCTTACAACCATTGCTGAAATGGTTACTGGATTAGAGGTTAGGACAGCGCTGGGTTGCCTGCATCCCTATGGGAGTGCAAGGTTCAGCCTGGGTTGCCTGCATCCCTTATGCGAGTGCAAGGTTCAGCTTTTATTTATACTTCCAGTGCCACCACACTGCTAATGCTTGCCCCGGGAGGCAGCAGATGATGGTGCACAAAGATGGGTCCGTGTCACCCGTTTAACCGATCTGGACTGAGTTCATGGCTCAGCCCTGGATGTGACAGGCATTTGCAGAAGGACTTGGTAGCTAAGCACTCACTTTCTTGCTCTCCTTATCTCTCAAATAAATAAAAAATAATTGAATTTAACGGAGAAAACATTTCTATTAACTTTGCATTTATCATATGCTTGTCTGAATTGCCAGCATGCTTTGCGTTTTTGCCTCATCAGATCTTAGTTTGTAACTATATCACATGATATATTTCTATTAAAATTAAATAAGATAGAATCATTGCCCTTTTGTGAAAAATAAATACATAGAAATTTCTACAAGATTATCTCGTGTGGTCAGAAAGCAGAGGTGTCCTTTATGCGATTGCTTAGCATACTTCTAATTAAGAAAAGCTAGAGGGTTCAGTGTCACCTTAAAGAGGATTCACGTCTGGGGCCAAGACTAAGGCCTAGCAAGTAAAGAAGTAAAGACGCTACCTGCAGGGAAGGCACCCTATAACGGAGCCAGTTTGAATATTGGCTGCTCTAGTAGCAGAGGATGTCCCAAGTCCTTGAGTGCCTGTACCAACACGGAAGACACAGAAGAAGCTCCTGTATCCTGGCTTCAGCCTGGCAGAGCCCCAGGCATTGTAGTCTTTTGGGAAGTGAATCAATGCAAGGAAGATCTGTCTCACTTTTCTCTCCTTTTTCTCTGCAACACTGCTTTTCAAATGAATAAATAAATCCTTAAGATTGATTGGAAAGGCAGATTTATAGAGAGAAAGAGAGAAAGAGAGAAAAATCTTCCATCTGCTAGTTCACTCCCCAAGTGGCTGCAATGGCCAGAGCTGAGTTGATCCAAAGCCAGGAGTCAGGAGCTTCTTCAAGGTCTGCCACGTGGGTGCAGGGTCCCAAGTCCCTAGGTTATCCTCAACTGCCCTTCCAGGTCAAAAGCAGAGGGCTGGACAGGAAGTAGGGCAGCCAGGATTAGAACCAGTGTCCACATGGAATCCTGGAACATGCAAGGCCAGGATTTAACCATTAGGCCATTGTGCTGGACCCTAAATATATCTTAAAAAAAGAGAGATAGGATTCAGATTCGAGAATCAACAGGGAAGAGATAAATATATTCAGTTATTCATCAAACATTAACATTTATACTGGCTCCAAAAGAATATATGCACACGTTAATATGTTTCTTTGTGTTTCAAGATTTATTTGTTGGGGCCCTATACCATGGCTTAGCAAACTAATCCTTCCCTTACAAATACTGGCATCACAAATGGGCACCAGTTCATGTCCCAGCTTCTCTACTTCAATCCAGCTCCCTGCTTATGGCCTGGGAATACAGTGGAGGATGGATGGTCTAAATCTTTTAGGATCCTGCACTCATGTGAGAAACCCAGAGGAAACTCCTGGCCCATGGCTGTAGATTGGCTTCCTTCTGCCCATTGTGGCCATTTTGAGAGTGAAACAATGGATGGAAGATCACTCTCTCTGTCTCTCCATTTCTCTGCAAATCCACCTTTCTAGTAAAAAAAAAAAATTTTGATATATTTATTTACTTTTTAATTTATTATTAATATTATAGTAACACAAATAGAGGGAGAGACACAGAGAGAGTGTGTGTGATAGAGAAAGGTCTTCAATCTACTGGTTCACTTCCCAAATGACTGTAAGGGCCGGGGTAGACCAGATCAAAGTTACAAACCAGGAGCTTCAGCTGGGTGGGTACTTGGGCCATCTTCTCCTGCTTTCCCTGGACTCAGCCAGCAGCTAGGCCAAAAAGAAAACAGGCAGAACACAAGTTGGTGCTCATTTATACCTGCCAAGTCATAATGTTAGCCCAGGGTCATTTTCTGAACAGCTTATTAACTCCTACGTGTGGTGACCTCAGAAGTTAAAACTCTACTTCCTCATACCATATACTGAAAACAAGATAAATTTTAATTAGGTCCACTATATTAGCTAAGATTTTGGCTCAATATATTGTAGATGTCCAATGATTTCTATTTCACTGATAGATTTTCTGTTCAAGTCTTACACAAGTGACTGTCGGAAGGGAAATGATTCAACAAATGTTTTGAGAAAGGTTTTTGACTGCTTCACAGCTTATCACTACTTCTGATTTAGTGACTTATTTCCAAGAAACCCATTTTCTTTGGAATTTGGTTCCTTGGCTTTTAATCTAAGAGTTTAGGAAACTAAACATGAAAATGATTGTTTGTTGAACTAGATTCCCATTTTGTTCTCACTATGTATCTGCAGATAAGTTCCGAAAGTGCTACCAATGACTCCAAGTCTAAGTTTAGTACTAACACAACAATTCAGGGCACAAGACGTAAACAGCAGACTTCTTAGAACTTGACTGACAAGTTTCTTTATTCAAGGTGTCTCCCCCAAAATTTCAAACTACAAACCTAACAACTCCGTAAGAGTACTTCCTTGTCTTCTATATTGATATTAAGGAGGAAAACAATAATTACTTTTAATTCCACTTGGATATGTTACTGGAATGAAACAAATATGTGATTCAGTCTGCCTTACCATACAACATATGGTTTCATTGTCTAATGATTTTAGAGAGGGGGATATGTAAATGTCGCAAGACTGACTTAGCCAACCTACCTGCTCTCATTTCACAACTAACCACACTTGAGGCTACATGAAACCATTGTCCAAAGTCACCTTTTTATCCCCATGTGCTACTAAGATATCTATCCTGTTATAAAAGACAAAGTGCTTTGACGGGATACTTAACTATTATTATGTAAAAACCTTGTCTTTGGTTACAATTAAACTGTGCCATTGATGAACCCTGGGTAGAATCAACAAAGTCATTGTCTCTTATAACTTGCTTTATGCTCTGGTCTCAGAAGTAACAAAAATATGGTGGTGCCTTTATGTAACTTATTGCTATGCTTCTGAGTCAAATGAGAAATGAAACAGTCTCTCAAAAAGCAATAAGGGCTAAGCTATGCTTCATCACTTGGACATAGCTATATTTTTATTTAAAAGATATAAAGATTCACATAGGATTCTGGCCCTTAACATTTCTTCCTTTATAGCTACAACAGAAACTTAAAATCTGAAAGTTGAGCTGTCAGTGAGGCAACACAACCATCTTCTATTAAAATGTATCTCACATAGCGAAGACCCTCCTCTCCCCCCACAGACTCTGACAACTGCCCAACTTGCCCGTAGCAGTGTCTTTGGGTGCCTCTGAGCCGCAGTCAAGAACCCTGAAAGAATAACAGAGAAGTCACAGATACAATCTAGAAAACCAGTCTAGCAGCTCTAAGGAAATATTGTATAAAAATTAATTCTTTAGATCTTTAAAAACTATTTGAAATAGATTTTGGAAATCCCAAGGGAAAAACATAACTTTAAAAGAAAATCTCATAAATCCTGTTGTCCACTAACATCTTCTTGCTGTTACGTGATTTTGTTGTTGTAGTTGTTGTAAAATATATTTCTCATGAAGGTGTTTCCAATCTACAGACCCCTCAAACAAAATAACATAGAAAAGTGGAGGCAAAGATAGAAACTGACAGTATTCAAATTATGATGCCTTGCCAGAAAGACCATAATTCATTATATATATTATCTTTTTCAATCTTCATCACAAGCTTGAAAAATGTGAAAGTACTAAACATGGTGGTTACAAATGCAAGCTCTGAGTCAGCTACATTTGAAATTTTTTCATACATTCACCAGCCAAGTGACAGCCAAATTGCTACGTATCTCTGAGTTTCAGTTTCCTCCCTTGTAGAAGACTGTGAAAATATGTCATAATGCTCTTGTGAATGCTAAAACAGGCAAAGCTATGAAGCTCTTAGCAGAGCAAAGTGAATGTTGTGAATTCTCAAAATATAAGACCAAATGAAAGATCAAGATTACTGTTCATTTTACAGATTTGAAAAACAAGACTCGGAAGTAAACTAACTTTCCTACCCCATAAACATAGGTAGTAATACAGATACAAGGATAATTCAAGAAGTTCTGTTTTTTCATTATATTCCTCTCAATGAATTTTCTGAAGAGTCATCAATCACATACTTTAGTTTCCGTCTCTCAAACCCTAAAATCCAATTCTCAATTGCAAAATTCTCCTAACAATCGACTCTAAAATCTGTATACTGAATATCGAAAGAAAATTTTAATTTTGTTGGGGGAGGGGATATTATGCAATGAATCCTTCTATTTATGTATGAGGTGAAAAAGTTTGGTTTGTACTCTGTTTATGTCTTTATTTTTACAGGAATGATTTGAAACACCTCCTCGAGAAAAAGGTAAGTGGCCGATGAATGAAGCTGAAATGGCACAGAGTTTAGTATGCAAGATAGCCACCAAGATTCAAGGGGCTGTAAGCTGAGAAGTTTCCATTAAAAAGAACATGGTCAGGAAGATCGTGATTATAGAATATAGTTCAGAGAAGCTTGGAGATTAATGGCTTGCCACACTTTTAAGTATAAAAGTATGATTTGAAAAGCGTAATACAGCTTGCGCTGTAAGCTTCAGGTTTAAGATAATGTAAGTTACAATTCTAGAATGTTTTTTTACCACCATAAAGGATGTGTTTGTTCATATATCAAAGACAATCCATTAAAGAAAAACTATTTTTGCAAGATGCTATCAAAGCAACATTTTAAAAATGTATTGTGTACCAGTCTGCATTTTTGAAAGGTGTCACAGAGCTCAGATTTCAATAGTTACAATTTCTTAGTTCCCAAAACATACCATAATGTTTCATTTTTCTTGCTTTTGCACATAGAAGGAACACTGGAAGGCATTTCAGGATAAATCTGTTGTTATTGTTCTAAGACTTGATTTATTTAAAGCTACCTTGAAGAAAGTATCCTGGCTGATACCAGTGTGTTACTAATTGTTCAATTCTCTGAGAAATATCTGTTCCTTGTATAAATTTATGCTGCAATTATCATACAGTAGAATCATTGATTAAAGGGCCTATTTTCTCTGCCAGACTAAGAATTTGAGCAATAATAGCCATGTCATGGTCATTTTCAAGAACACAATTAGCAGAAGACCTAGCACAATACAGAAGACCAATAATTTTACTTAGTTGACTCTTAACAGGAATTAACAGCCTATCTAAAATGTTTAAAATAAAATATAATTCTTCAAGTATGTGATGCTGTATATTATGCTATTTCATTATAACTAATATTTGTATGTTTCTCAATATTTAAAACAGATATAAAGAGAATGTGAGATATGTGATACTATGAGTAGTGAGATACTACATGACATTATGATGGGATAAAATAAATATGAAGGAAGAAAGAAGTTTATCCATATATTCTATCCTTTTATAATCATTCTGATGCATTATGTTTTTAAAATATTTATAAGTATTTGTAAGTACATTTTAATCAGTTCTAACTTTATGTGATAAATTTTCATACTTAAAACTATTTACAACTCAGCATTACAATAAAAACTTCAACATTGATAATGTATTTATATTTACTACTTTTAAAAAAGTAAACCATAGTATTAAACCTATGGTTCTACTCATCTTTTCAAAACTTCACATAATTCATTGAATTTGAAAAGTAGTCACTTAAACCCAGATTGCTTTAAAGAAATACAAGTAAGAGTTCCAAGAAAGTACTATGGCTGTGATGTAATCCTTTTCTGTCTCTTAATGCTTTGTGTTTGCAAACTGTATTTTAAAAACCACTTTTGTCAAAGATCACAGACTGCAAGCACATTAATGTTGTCTTCAAGCTTAGCTACAACACTCAGTCTGTACTACTCAAGTAAACAACAAAAGGCAGCTGAATCGTCCACAATGCTAACATCAAATATTCTTCAGTCCTTTTGGCATTTCACTACAAGACTGCTTACCAAGCCAAAAGTACTTCTGGGAAAAACTGCCAAATATTTGGAACCAGCAGGGCTTTTGTCAGGATTCCATTTCATAGTGACTTCGGATTCCTAAAAACATACATCGGTCTTCATTGTCCATTGAAATCATCATCATTGTATCAGATGTGTGCCTAAGGAGATCCTTGCCATGATTTGGAAGCTTGTTAGTTTTTTCTAAATTATGTTTCACTGCTTCACAGCAGTAGCACTATTCCACACAGCTGGCTTGGCCCTCTGTGTTTCCTCAGAGTGTGAAAATGGAAAAATGTAATGGCCATCCAGGTTAAGGAGTCCTGCTGTGAAAATTTGGGTTCTTCTCACAGTATTCATCAAGACAAATTGGTTTTTTGGCAGTTCATTCTTGAAAGTAGACATTAGTACAGTTTTCCGGCTACGTTCAGGTGATTTTCTGTATTTTCTCATCTATTTTGATTCTTCTTTGATTGGCAAGTTTTGCCAGTATTGTTCACTATCCATACATGCTTTTAAAAATGCAAGAGTAATTTCTTAGCCACCGTTGGTCTATAAAGCATTTGTTTAAAACCTTACTTCCCTAAAGTTGATTATGTTTTTTCACTTGCTAGAGTAGTCTACCATATTTCAAGAAAAGCATGGATTTCCTTTTTTTAAAAATGATTTTTCTTATGTTCCATGTATAAAGTTTTGTAGATATGTAGATGCTTCCCTTTTCCTCCTTGTCCCTCCTAACTCCTCTCCTACTATATACCCCATACTATTACAACAGTATAGGCCCCCAGCAGCAGTTGTAACTTTTACCGTAACACTGTAAGTACAGGCAAAGGAGCAAAACCCAGCATTACATAATTGAGTTATATTTAACTATTTCACTAGGAGTCCTCCTTTCATTTTGGAGTAGAGATGCTACTGCAACATATCTTCACTTTTTGATACGTTAGTCTACACTAGATAGTTCATTTATGAGAATATATGCTTGGTCAACTATATATCTGTTTTATACTTCATCAGAGAGAACAAATATTTATCTTTTGGAGATTGACTTATTTCAGTGAGCATAATGATCTCTAGCTAGGACCGTTTTGTTGCAAATGGTAGAACTTCATTCTTTTAAATAACTGAATAGTAATTCATGGGGTAGATAAGATATACCGCAGTTTCTTTATGCGTTCCTTTCACCAGACATCTGGGTTGTTGCCATGTCTTTGCTATTGTGGATTGTATTGCTACAAAAGTAAGATGTATGTAAGAAGATTTCACTTTCCTTTCTCATTTGCAGATTTCACTTCCTTTGGATACATTCCAGAAATGGGATAGCTGGGTCATATGGCAGATAAATTTTTAGTTCTCTGAGCACTCTCCATACTGACTTCCATAGTGGCTACACTAACCTACATTCCACCAATAGTGTAAATGGGTACCTTTTTCCCAAAATTCAGGCCAGCATGTGTTGTTAGCAGATTTCTGAATGCAGTCCAATCTCACTGGAGTTAGGTGGAACTTCAGTTAGGTTTTTGTGTTTCCCTGATAATAGGGAGCCTGAGCATTTTTTATATGTCAATTAGCCATTTAAATTTGTTCTTTGCCTGCACATTTCCTCACTCATTCCCTCAAGTGTTGTTTGTTTTACTGTCATTGAGTTTCTGAAGCTCTTTTAAATCCTGTATATTAATTCCCTATGTGTTGTGTAGCGTGCAAAGATTTTCTCTCATTCTGTTGGTTGTCTCTTCATGTTGCTGATAATTTTCTCCGCTGTAGAGAAGCTTCTTAATTTAAGGTAGTTTCATTGGTTGATTTTGGCTTTAACTACCTGTGTTTTTGGTGACTTTTATGTTATGTCTTTACCAATGCCTAGACATTGTAGAATGCTTCCTTTGTCTTTTTCTAATACTTTGTTTTTGGGTGCTTATTTGTGTCCTTGATCCATATACAGCTGACTTTTAAAATAAAGTGTAAGGTGGGTGCTTATTTTCTTATATCTGCAAGTGGATATCCAATTGTTTCAACAGAATTTGTGGAAGAGATCAAACGTTTTTCTTGGATTATTTTCAGTTCTCCTCTCAAAGATTAGGTGGCTGTTCATGTGTGGACTCAATTCTAGGGTTTCCATTCTGTTCCATTGATCTTCTTCTCAGTTTTTGTACCAGTACCAGTGTGTTTGGATTACTGCCACCCTGTAGTTTGCCTTGAGGTTTGGAATTATGATTCCTCTATCTTTTTTAATTTTTAGGATAACTGGCTATTTGCGGTCTCCGGTTTTTCCAGATGAATTTTTGTTTCATTTTTTTTCAGTTCAGTGAAGAATGTTGTTGGGATGAGATTAGGATCATATTGAATCTCTATATTACTTTTGTTAATGCAGACATTTTAGTGATATTGATTCTACCATTCATGAACATGCTGAATTTCTCCATCGTTTAATGTCTTCTTCTATTTCTTTGTTTAATGTTTTGTAATTTTCATCTTAGAGGTCTTCTACACCTTTGGCTAGGTTTACCCCAAGATATTTTAGTTTGTTCTCTGCTTTTTTAAGGAGGACTATACTTACAAGTTCTTTCTCAGCCATGAAGTTGTTTGTATATACTAGGACCATCTATTTATGATCATTGCTTTCTTCCCTGATATCTTGCCAAACTTTGTACAAATTCCAATCGTCTTTTGTTTGAGTCATTGGTTCTCATATGTACAGAAGCATTTCAACTGCAAACAAGGATAATTTTATTTTTTATATCCAATTTGAATCCCTTTAATTTCTTTTTCTTGCCTAACAGCTCTGGCAAAAACTTTCAATACTATGCTAAATTTCAGTGTTGAAAATGAACACCCTTGTTCATCTTCTTCTTACTGGAAAAGCTTCCAGTGTTTCCCCATTTAGTATGGAGGGTTTTCATATATTGCTTTGGTTCTATTGTAGAATGTTCCTGCAATGCCTATCTTGCTTAAGGTTTTTAGCATGACGTGGTGTTGGATTTTATCAAATGCCTTCTCTGCATCTATCGAGATGATCATATGATTTCCATGCTTCATTTTGTTGATGTGGTATATCACATTTATTGATTTGTGTGTGTTATATCATTCCTGCATGCCATGCTTACCTCCATTCATATCCAGCAATTTTTAAAATTTTATCTTTGATTTTTTCTTTAATCCATTATTCATTTAGCAGCATGTTGTTCAGTTTCCTAGTATTTTCATGTCTTCTGGGGTCTTCTAACTTGTTGCTCCAGCTTCACTCCATTTTGGTCTGAGAAGGTATGTGGTATGGTTTTGATTTTTTTTTAATTTGCTGAGTCTTATTTTGTGTCCTATAATATGATCAATCCTGGAAAAAGTTCTATATATTGATGAAAAAAGGGGGGGAGTGGAGTGGGGAGCCAGATTATATGTCTGTAGAATGAAAGGTTCTATAGATATTAATTAAATCCATTTGCTCTATTGTCTGGGTGAACTCTGTCATTTTATTGCTGAGTTTCTGCCTCATTATGCTGGATCTTTATCAATGAAAAGCTGACTGATTGTCAAGGTCTGGTGTAAAGAGGAATAGGGAGCAACCACTGGCAGGCAGAGAGTTTAATATTCCGGAACTAAGTAGTAGTTCATGGTTTCAAACCTGTATGAATGCACAGAAAAATGCTGAATTGCATATTTACCTGGATTAATTAATTATAAGCTATGTGAATTATCAATGTGAAGTTATTCTAAAATTATACACTATATATTTCATTACACATGCACTATTTAGAGTATAATATAGTTATTATACTATACATTAACATACACTAATACACTTTAAAAAGCTTTAAAATTTCATTACTGTAAATGTTAATCCTAAGTTTTAACACTTTATGTGCGTAAACAATTATGAATTACTTTCGAAATCAAATGAGTAAAATGAACTAATGAGGAGTAAATAAAATTCTATGACATATGATACAGAGAGAAAATCACTATTTTACTTAAGGTTACTTAGATAACAGGTTTTCAATATAATAATGAGACTAGTGTCTCATTATATAACTATGTGATAGTATCCTTTCTATCTAAAGGCCTAAAGTGCTCTGCTAAGAATCACTGACAAGCTCATAAAATATTTCTTTTAAGTTCATTAGTTTTCATAGCTTACCAAAGCTATGTAAGTGAGTATTTAATCACTGGCTAAATGGGGTACAACCTGGTATTGCAAAACCTTCGACTACTTTCACCCCTGTATCATACTTGCAGTAGTTTTCTGAAGTAAAAGATTTGTGTAACTATTATTCAGGGAAAGTTCAGAATCAGTATTTTTAATCATTCAGTTTAATCACTCCTCCTATTATGCTTTCTTGAATATTAAGTCCTTTAATTAAGTCCTTAGGACTGTTAATCAGTCTCTAAAATTGTTCATCTTTCCAGAGGTATAAGCCTCTGCAGAGTAAGATTATTTTTTCCTTTGTCTTTAGTTTTCAGAAATTGGACTATTATATGTCTCAGCTAGGATGTTTTGAGATTGATCTTATTCCTCATTTTCTCATCTCGATTCTACAGGAATAGGTCTCATACCAAATTCAGCAAATTTTCAGCTATTGTTTATTTGTATTTTTTTTCATCCCTGCCATCTTTCTCCTATATTCTGGTACTCTGATGTCATGAATGTTAGATATTTGCTGTGGTTCCTCAAGCTTAAAATCTGTTAACTTTTCTCTTTCATTTATTTTTTGCCCCTTTAGCTATTATTCAGACTGAATGATGTCTATCATTCTGTCTTCCAGCTCAATGATTCTTTCTTCTATCCTCTTCATTTTTCTGCTGAGCCCGCTGAATTTCATATTCCAATGCATTTTTCAGGTTTAATTTTTTTTAATTTGATTTCTCTTTGTATCTTTTATTTTTTTTAAGCTGAGACTTCATATTTCTTTGTGGAACCTTTCTGTTTTACATTAATTTCAAGCGGATTTGTAATTTCTCATAGAAACATTCTTACTGAGGCAGATTTTTTTTTAAAGATTTATTTTATTTTTATTACAAAGCCAGATATACTGAGAGGAGGAGAGATAGAGAGGAAGTGGAGCTGCTGGGATAAGAACCAGCGGCCATATGGGATCAAGGCGAGGACCTTAGCCACTAGGCCACGCTGCCGAACCCACTGAGGCAGATTTAAAACCTTTACAGGTTGTTCTAACATTGCAACATTATCATCTACAGAGTTATTTTCCATTAGTTTGGAGTCTTTCCTATCCTTTGTATCACAAATGACTTCTAGTTAAATGTTAAGGCTTTTATTTAATAACCCTGTGTCTTATTTCAATTGCCTTTTTCCCCCTGCTTTTCTTGAACCCTATTCCTGCAGATGAGGGATAAGGTGTACTTTGAATTGTCACTGTTAAGAGGAGCCAGAAGTTGAGGTTCCCATTTAGTTTCTATCACATTCCTCATTATAGCTAGGCCATCGTGGGAGTTCTAGCTCCTGGCCAACATGTCAACAACACTAAATTGAGATTGGCTTCATTGCTACTTGGCGATGGTGAATGCAGTTACTATCTGTTTGATTTCTTTTGACATCACTCCGTAGGAGAGTGGGAAGGGATCCTCATTACCGCGAGAGATGGATGTCAGTACAAGTTTACCACATGGTCTTTAGTGACATCATAGGGATGAGAGAGCTCATTACCAGGTTGGGAGGATGGAAGCCTGCATGTTTTATCTGACTTTGTCTGACACCACATTGGTGGGGAGCACTGAGGCATCCAATTACAGCTCCACCGTGGTGTAAGTAAATAAACTACTCATTTTCTTGTGATTAGTAGAGATAGGGCCTAATACTTTTGCATTTTTTATTCATTGACTTTTGTTTGTTTAACTGGAACACAGTGGTTATTATTATTTGTTTTATTATACTGCTGTTGGTTGGTCAGAAAGAATAGGTTTTGTTGAATTTTGTCTTTCATCCATCCTTTTGTAACTTGTAACTTATTGGCTTTTTTTGGCTTCCAGTTTAAGATTTATGACACAAAATTGAATCTCAGAGATTTCACCACTGTTTTGCTATTTGGTATAAATATCATCACACCTGCACTTTCTGTTTCACTTCTCCAATTAGAATCTTTATATTTGTTTAATGCAAATTTTGTATACAGTTTTAGTTTTAGCTGCTGAGAGGAATAGAATATACATCTATACCATTTGTCAGAAGCACAAATCCAAATATTTTTAAATAATGAAAGTTTTAAAAATAGTAAAAAAATAAAAATGTACTGGAAAGTAGTGTAAAAATATAATAAACAATACTAGAACAATATGGGCTATATTCAATTTTTCTATGCAAGGAAAGACTATATTTAGATTGCAGTCATTCTATATGGATCCAAATAATGTGGCATGAATAATACGCTACACAGACTTGCTATGGGGAATCATGAGAACAAAAATGATAAATAAGCCAATCACAGCTGCAATAACTCTAAGCACAGGTTTGTAACACAAAAAACCTTATTCTACCAAATAGCAACAGGGAAAGCTAAACTAAGTAAATGTTTAACTTTTTGATTCTCTAGAAAAGTTCAATGTATGTTATTACTGATTCTCTAATTTTAAGCCTTGTGCTTGTGTTCAATGACTATAAATGGAATGGTTAAAATAAAATTTATCACAATGTTGAATTGGAGAGGAATAATAAATGTTTCCCATCATTGATTTTTATATAACTGTAATTTAAAATAGCATGAAACAGATGGCCAATGATTTCTATGACTTTAAATATTTTTGCATTTTTTAAGGTTTTGGATGGTTACTTCTTGCTTCAAATGTTTAAATAATTTGAGGCAAGTTTAAGCCATTGCACCTTCCTTATTTGGTTATTATTTCATTTATTTTTTCATATTCCATGTATAGTATTCTAATTGTTGTTTTCTCAGCAAATAGGAATGAATGCTTAAAATGAATGTGCTCTAAGATTATTTAATCAAGTTAGTAAATTTTGGCCGTTTTATAAACTATTTTGGTTTTTATAAATTTTTGAAAGATGTATTTTTATTGTAGCAAGGTGAGAACTTCAGCCACTAGGCTACCATACTGGGCTATGGTTTAATGAATTTTAAACTCATAGAAATTTTAAACATTTCAAGTAGCACAGCCAGGGCAGGCATATGGAAATTCATTAAAACACCACTTTGGAAATGTACACCCTAAAGAGAAATGTCTCAGCTGAAGCTTCAGCTCCGCTTCCAATTCTAACTTCCTGCTAATGGGTACCCGGGGTGGCAGCAGGTGCTGCTTCAACTACTTTGGTCTCTGTTACCCACATAAAAAAATCCCACTAGATTTAGCCTAGCTCAGCCCTAGCTATGGAGGGCACTTTGCAGCACAACAGAAAATAAAAAAACTCTCTCTTCTCTCAATAAATAAAAATTAATTCCTAGAAAGCAGTAAGGCCAATTTTATACACCAGGCCATAAATTAAGATGCTTTTAGTTTGTATTTCCTTTATCTGATCAGACCTTGCAGGAAATAAATATTGACACTCTGAAGTGGGAAAATACCTTAACTTGATATTTTTATGTGGTGAGTTTTTTTAAGATTTATTTGCTTTTTATTGAAAAGTTAGATTTACAGAGAGAAGGAGAGATAGAGAAATATCTTACATCTGTGGGTTTACTTCCCAAATTGCCACCAAGTCCGGAGCTGAGACGATCCAAAGCCAGGAGCCAGGAACTTCTTCCAGGTCTCCCATTCAGGTGCAGTGTCCCAAGACTTTGAGCCATCCTCTACTGCCTTCCCAGGCCATAAGCAGGGAGCTCAATGGAAAGTGGAGCAGCCAGGACACAAACCAGTGTCCATATGGGATCCTGATGGTTCCAAGCTAAGGTTTGAGCCACCAGGCCTTCCCACTGGGTCCCATGTGGTGAAATTTAAATCTTTAGCAAAAATCATACATTATTACTTCCAAGGAAATTTCTAGAGTAAAACAATGCTGGGTACATATTGTTCAATAAAACAGGAGTGTTATTTATCTGCCAACATCCGTTCCTTGATTTATTTTCCATGCATAAAGACAATATTGGCCTCACAATTGATAGTAACAGAATATAAATTTTTTAAGTTTAATATAGTAGTATATGTTTTGGCACAGGAGGTTTAGCCACCATTTGAGACTTTCATATTTTGTGTTGGTGTGCCTCTTAGAGCCCCAGCTCAAACAATTTTATCCAGTTTCCTGTTAACATCACCTGGAAGCAGCAGATGATGGCCCATGTGCTTGGCTTCTGCCAGGTGGGATGCTTGATGGATTACAGAAACAATTTGTGGAGTCTAGTGCAAATGAAAACTAAGGGACTCTTGTTTAAAAATTGTGAATCATTTGAAGATAGTAACACCAAAGAGCATTAAACCAAGCATGAACTTCTGTGCAACTGGACAAATCTCACAGCCATGAAACTAACAGGAAAGAAGAGGAAAGTGCAGAACCGAGTGAACAACTGACAGTAACCATCAAGAGCACTATGTATAAACGTGCTATTTTCTCATTTGTCTTATTTACAGGGCTGCTAATAGAAGACATGTCATAGCTTTACATGCCAATATACAAAGTATGTTTTTTCAAATGTTGCTATAATAATGAACAATTAGAAAATCTAATGGTAAGAATAAACCGTAGTGGTCCAAAGCAATATTGGTAAGAACATCTTCTTGGCAACACTATAAAATACCTCTAAATGAACACGTAGACTGTATCTCTCTTTTCTATTCCACCCACTTTCAGTATTTCCATGTTGTTGCATCATTTGCCATGTAGCTCTCTGCTTGTAGCCTGGAAAAGCAGTGGAGGATGACCCAAAGCCTTGGAAAGCTGCACCCCCATAAGAGATCCAGAAAACTCCTGGCTCCAGGCTTCATACTGGCTCAGATTCAACCATTGCAGCCACTTGGGTAGTAAATCAGCAGGCAGAAGATCTTTCTCTGGGTCTCCTCTCTATAAATCTGCCTTTCCAATAAAAATTTTACAAATTTAAAAAAAGAAAATGAAATAATTATCACCCATGAGCAAGTGCAAATGATGAATAGAAAACGAATTCTGAATTTGTTTTTAAGATTTGTTTCATATTCAGAGACAGAGAAAGATTTTCCATATCCTGGTTCACTCCCCACAATTGGTGCAATGGCTGGAGCTGAGTTAATCCAAAGCCAGGAGCCAGGAGCCTTTTCCAGGTCTGCCACTTAGATTTAGGGTCTCAAGGCTTTGGGCAGTCCTCCACTGCTTTCCCAGGCCACAAGCAGGGAGCTGGATGGGAAGTGGAGCAGCTGGGAGGATTAGCCAGATGCCCCATCATGCAGACCTCAAAATTCAGAATTTTAAACTGTCTTAACTTAGACCTTCAACAACAGCAACAGCAAAAAAACTGAGATAAGAATTTGGATCTGGGTAGTTTGCTTGAAAAGTAATAAGAAAACTAATTCTAACAAGGAATCATGAGTGACAAATAGAAAAAAATAAAGCATCAAGGACATTATTGAGCTTATTATCATAAGCACATGTGCTAAATCACTCTAGCCCCATCTCAGTTGCTGTGTAGAATTCTTGTAATTGTCTCATATCATCCTGAAAAAAAAATCTAGAGGCTAAAACACACAACTTCCTCATTGGCTGAGCATGCCCTGCATTTCTTGGTACTAGGTAAGGAACTATGTAGGAGTCATGAGCTTTGCAGAAACTGCAGAAGCTTGAGACATAATGCCATCTAGATGCTTAGGAACTGTCTACCGTAGTTGCAGTTGAAGCAGTTGGCTGAAGGAACTCAACATGAAGTCTAAAAATATCCACAATTGGAGCAGAACAGGAGAGTAGAAGTGCGGGAATGTCTGAGATAGCCAAAGAAAACTAGAGGGATAGATCTGATTCCCTCTGTTGGCACTGTGCAGAGGAAGACTAAATAAGAGGAGACAGGAAGACATTTCTTTTATGTGGGCGATGCTTTTGCCAAAACAAACAAAACACCTCATGGACAAATTACAGATGTGGAACATTACAAAATCGGGAGCCAAATTAAAAAAAAACACACACCAGACAAGTGCTGAATCCTATGCTTTGCACCCTATGAAAGCCACCCTACCATTCTTTTCTTTTGCCAATCATCCAAGTAGTTATATAGAGAGGATGATTATGTCAGCGCTGCTTAAACAGTAAAGCCAAAGATAGTTAATGGTTTATGCATTACAATGAAAAAATAAATTACTTGAACAATCAGGTCATTTCTGTGAAGCTCAGTGTAGTATTATGTGACATATCGCCTTTCACCTACAACTGCCTTGAAAGAAGTGCTCAGTGACTTAAAGAGACATGACATATTCAGTGATTTCTCAGCACTTCGTCCAGTCTCTGTAGCAGTACCATACATAGCCCAGAGTTCTGCATCTTGTTGCTTATCTAACTCTCCCAAAATTGGCAAGTTTCACAATGAGTGAGACCTTTTCCTATGTACCTCTGTATCCATAATGCCTAATGCAGGGTCTGAAACAGTGTGGGTGACTAATACAGATTCGCCACATGAATAAGCAAAACATTCTCTCAGCTAAGATTGCTTGATTTGCGCCAGAAAGCCCGGACCTACATGGGTGATCTGAATTCAGTTCTGGCATTGCTAGGCAGGAGACACTTGCAGAGTGAACAAAGTTTCTTCAATCTCATTCTTTTCTCATCTTTACAATTAAGAGGGTTGAGCTGCTGATCCCCAGGGTGCCTTCAAGCTCCTGCAGTCGGTGATCTATGTGTCCCAGCTGTTCGCTCATTAGAATGCACTAAAGGGATTCTGTCCCCAATTCTCTACCTTGTTTTCCAAAGAATCTGAAAATATCTTTTGACTAATGGTGAGTTTATATGTTTTTAAATAAGATAATTATATATATATATAGTATATACTATACGTATTTTAAATCAGGAAGCTAATAAGGTAATTTGTAGCTTTGTTGTCAAAGTTTTTAAAAGAGATATTTTTGCTTGCTTTGGAGGATTTTCTGTTATCTTGGTTATGTTCCATTTCAATTTCCACTCTTTGGTTTTAGAGATCTGGAGATATATGTGAACCTGTCAGCCACAAGAATTTGTGTTAATTGGTAGTATCTTTTGTTTTTGTAGCTCCAGCTGGTGGTGCAATGCTAAACAAAAATAATCTTGGAATTTTACTCACTCTATTAGCAAACTTGACCTAGTAATTAAGACTGATTTAGATGTCCACATCATGTTGGAGTCCCAGCTCTAGCTGTTGATGAGAATAACTTCCTACTATTGCAGATCTGGATGGTGGCAGTGATGGGTCAAATCATTGGTTCCTGCACTTACCTGGGTGACTTAGAGTGTCCATCAATTTTCTCCCTGCTAAAGCTAGCACTTGCAGGCATTTAGCAAATGCGCTGACAGATGGGAATTCTATCTGTTTCACAAACAAATACACTGATGAGTATGTACCTTTTTGAAAGAACAGATATACAGATCGCATGCTTACATGAAAAGGCAAGGAGGAAAACATGACGTTAAATGCTCACATAGTGCTATGAAGAGGAGAGCTGGATAGAATGGGGAGTAAAAAAGGGGTTCTCAAGACGTAGTGGGCCTGCACCCCACACTGTGTTTCTCAGTCTGAGAGGGCATTACACATGCATTGTCTGCATAAAGATTTCTCAAGTGTAAATACATTTGCACAATTATATTTATATCAATGTTGCATACTTAAAAATAAAATGTGATGGAAAAGATTTTGGTATTTCTGTTTTTATTATTTATTTATGCATGTATTTATTATGTATTTAGGTAACAAATTGCAGACTCAATTTATAAATCAATAAGTAGACTTAAATAGCAAAATAAAACCTATTGGAATTTTAAAAACTCCAAATTTGAACATTTAATAACCTATTCCTCTCACACTATCATTGTAGCCATGAGAAAATATAAAACGAAGACATAGTAAGTTATTTACCAATACAAGGATTTTTACTCAAAGGTAACCATAGAGTGCTAGATCGTCATTAAGACTTTACCCCTTAGTTATCATAAACTACATTAACAACTTTGGCCTCTGTTTTTCCTCATCTTAACAATTCGGATATTGCATTTTTTTCTGGAACTCTGATAAACATCTAATAGATTTTTGCAGAATTAGTATGTTTTATTAATAAAAATAATACTTTATATATTTTCATTACTATTAACTTGAAAAGCATAGAAAACAAGATTTGAATAAAACATGCCAAAATTGTTCATTACATTCTGGCATATTTTTCATTTTCTCATTATCTCCAAGGCTGAAAGCCATAACTTACCTTTTAAGATATTTGCCTTCCCTTATCTTGATTTACTTGAAAAGCAAAATGGTAGTAAAAGAGAGAGAAAAAAAGGGAAAAACTTCAATCTGTGATCTATCCCCAAATTTCCAGAACAAAGAGGCTAGGCGGAAGCCAGACGCCAGGCATTCCATCCAAGTTTCCACAGTCATGGAAGGTGCTCAGGCACTTAGTCCGAGTCTACCAACTCCCAGAATCCATCAGAGGCAGCCAGATCAGAAGAGTGGCAGAGACTCGAACCAGCAGACTGTGTGAGATGTAAGGGTCCCAAGCATCAGCCCAAACTGATGTACACCATGAAAATCATAGTTTAATAACCAAATCGGGACACTCATTGGAAATAGAAGCAAGAATAGTCAAACTCTTCAATCCATTAACGAACATTTATAGTCAGTCTGAGCAAATGTGGTACAAGTGGCTGCAGATTGATTTTGTTTTGTACCTGTAGTGGTTTCCTCATAAAAAGAGAGTTATCAGTAGAAATAAACACTCCTCAAATTACTCAATTACATTTTTAGCCTTGAAATTCAATTTAGGAGTCAAGATTGATTACTGTTTTGGAGTGTTTGCAATTTCTTCCTCCCACTAGCTGCTTTAGGCCTCAATTTAAATTCTGCATGTGAATCTTCATGTGATAATTTTCCATGCACTGAATTGGTGTAACTTTTCAAGCTTAATATCTAGAATTTCTCTGAAAATTAACATTACTCCGTAAGTAGTGGTAGTAAAATCTATGTTTCCTGAGTTCTGTTACACCCACGTATGCCTGGCCTCACCCTACATCTGCTGTGAGGGAGAATTCATGTGTAAAACGTGAACACAGTCAGTGAGACATACAGGCAGGGAGGGAAGTGAGCACATTGCAAGCACAGCATTTTTATTTCAGTGTAAATTACCTTCAGTGGGCATCGCTTACCAGTGCTATTGTCTTGCCCAGTGGCTACTCAATCTCCTTTTGATTTCTTTGCTTCTCAGGCTGCCCCTAACCTCCTAATTGACTCTCCTCTGTCATTTTCACTTTACTCATTGAGAACTGTCTCTGCCATATTCTCCAAAAGTATAGCCACATACTCACATAAAACATTGTTTGCAAGTATGCAAGCGGTCAATACATTGAGAATTAGTTGTACATACATGTGTGTTTGTACATGCTCGCATGTTCTCCCAATTAGGCCATAAAAAGAAGTTTTGGCCCTTCTCAGAAAGGAAATGGGGTAGACAAAAACAGTACAAGCAACAATTTTTTCCTGAAAAATGTTTTCCTCTCCCATATTTCCGCATTTGCAGCATTTATGACATTAAGATGCATCTGACAATTCAAGCACATCATAAATGTGGGTGTGCTTAATTTTTATACAAAACTTCTATCCAAATTGAAAATATTCCACAATATATAGTATCTCAAAGTTGAAGGATATGCTATGTGTTTTTAATAGTTGCCTCCAATGCATTTAAAATTTTTTATTAATATAAACAAATTTCATGCCTTTCATTTACACAAACTTAAGACTATCATGAACCTCTTCCCTGCCCTCCCACAATCCACTCCTCTTCCTCTTTCGTTTACTTTGTCTTTGAGTTTTTACAGTGCCATATTTTCAGTGGATTCTATAATCACAAGCTTATCTATTAAGTAAAGAATTCAACAAGTTATAAGTAGAAAAATCACAGTTCTTCAAGAGCATACACAAGGGCTATAAGCCATAATCAAATCTCAAGAGGTCAAATTTTTTCATATACATTCCGGTTTTCTTTTATTCTGCATATTAGTCACAACAAATCAAGGAAAAGATACTATTTGACTTTTTGTGACTGACTTGTTTCATTAAGCATAAGACAGGATTTCATTGTTTATTATAGCTGAATAGTATTCCGTAGTGCACAGATCTCACAATGTTTTATCCAGTCAGCAATTGGACAAATAGGTTGAGTCCATACCTTACCTAATGTGAACTGGTCTGCAATAATCATGGGGATACAGATAAGTCTTATGTGCTGATTAATTTCATTTGAGTAAGTTCCCAGAAATAGGATGTCTCAGTCATAGTCCAGATCAATTTTCAGATTTCCGGGGCATCTGCAGCCAGTCATCCATGAGAGTTGTACTGGTTACATTCATATTAACATTATATTTTCCCAATATCCTGACCAGCATTAGTTTTTTTGGATTTTGGATGATCACCACACTGAGGTGAAATTAAACTTTATTGTGGTTTTTATTTACATTTCCCTGATGATAGAGATCCTGAATATCTTTTCATCTGTTTGGTGGCGATTTAAATTCCATTCTCTGAAATATGTTTGTTGTGACTTTCGTCCATTTTTTTGAAGGGATTGTTTGTTTAATTGCTGGATTTCTGGAGCTCTTTAGAAAAGCTTGATATTATTCTGTGTTAGTTTCATAGTTTGCAAATATTTGCTTCCACTCTGTTGGTTGCCTCTTTATTTGGTTGAGTGTTCCTTTGCAGTACAGAAGCTTCTTAGCTTCACATAATTTTTATTTGCTATCTTTGTTTTAGTGCCTGTGTTTGTGCAATGATTTCCAAGTCTTTTGCCCATGCCAATGTGTTGTAAAATTTCCCCAATGTTTTTCTCTAGTAATTTGATAGTATCAGGTTGTGGTTTGGATCATTAATCCACTGTAAGTTGATTTTTGCATTAAGTGTAAGGTAGAGATCTTATTGCATACTTTTTCATTCATGGATTTTTCCCAGCATCATTTGTTGGAGAAACTCTTCTTTCTCAAGGAATTGATTTCAACTCCTTTGTCAAAGATTAATTGATTATATACGTATGGATTGCTTTTGGGTTTTTTTATTTTGTTCCATCAGTCTGCATATTTATTTTTGTGCAACTACGATGTTGTTTTTACTATAAATGTTCTGTAATATGTCTTAAAATCTCTTATTATGATGTCTATGGCTTTGTTTTTGTTGTTTAAGAGTGCTTTAGCTAGTCGGGGTATCATGTTTCCCTGTAAATTTTAGCATTGCTTTTAATGTATTTGAGAAAAAATCATTCATATTTTGATTAAGATCATAATGAATCTGTACATTAAGTTGGACAATACAAACATTTTGATATTATTCAAATTTGTTAACATGAAAGTTGTTTTTTTTAAATGTCTTTTCCTATTTCTTTTTTCCCAATGTTTTGTAATTTTCGTTGTGAGGATTTTTTTACATCTTCGGTACAATTTATTCCAAAGCATTTAAGTTTTTTTGTAGCTATTATGAGTGGACTGATCTTACAGTTTCTCTCACCCATGGCATTGGGTAGACAATTGTTATTGAATTTCATGTGCTGATTTTATTTTGTGAATTTTGCCAAACCCTTCGTTGAGTTTCAATAGTGTCTTTTTTAAAAGATTTTATTATTTTTTAATATATATATTTATTAATTACATTTCATTATGTGACACAGTTTCATAGGCTCTGGGGATCCCCCAACCCCTCCCCTTACCTGCCCCCCATGGTGGATTCCTCCACCTTGTTGCTGTATTACATTTCAAATCCAGTCAAGATTCTTTCATTGCAAGAGTATACCAAGCATAGAGTCCAGCATCTTATTGTCCAGGTAAATTCAACAGTTTCTTCGGGAGACCATCTCTGGTCTGAAGGCAGAGCTGGCAGAATATCATCCCGATCAATTTAAAGCATAGTTTCAATAGTGTCTTAGTGGAGTCTTTTGACATTCTCCCTTCCAACTTACGTCCCTTTGATTTATTTTAAGCCTAATGACTGTGGCTAAATTTCCCAGAATTATATTGAGCAACCATGTTGAAAGTTGGCCTTCTTGTCTGATTCCAAATCTCTATTGGAAATGTTATCAACTTTTCTCCATTCAATTTGATGCTAGCTATTGCCTTGATTTTGTTGTAGAACATCCCTTTTATATCCAATTTGACGAAGTCTTTATCAAGAAAGTGGTAAGACAGTAAGATGAGTTAATATACAGTGAGGATTAGGTTCCTATTGAATAAGAAAAGGGGGGGCTTTGAAAATGTACAGAATGCTTGCTGCTCCTGAAAAACTGTCTTTTAAAAGACAAAATACCATCACACTCCTGAATTTCTAGCTTTATCATGAAGATACCAAGAAGGCAGTGATATCCTTCTGAGTTTTCAGCTCATCATGATAATGGAGAGAAGTTGCTAATTTATTATATCTCATTATGAACAGGCTGGACGGGATTACCGTTCTGGCCCTTTGATGAACTTAATCCCCATGCTCTGATTGATTGGCTGCTAGTGTCCTGCTTTTTTTGTCCCAAATGATGTTTCAAAGACTCCATGGTCACCTTTTCTTGGGTCTTTTCCTCTCTTGGATCTCCCTTGCTGCCTGCTGCCGCAAGAGCTTCTGACTTAGTCTTACTTTGCACACTTTGGTCCATATGGAAATTCCTCTTTCATAGGAGAACATAGCTGCTGACTTCCTTCCACCATTTTTTTATAACAAAAGATTGTTGTAATTTAACAAATGCTTTCTCCATCTCTTGAAATTTTTATTGATTTATTTATTTTTATTGGAAAGTCAGATATACAAACAGGAGGAGAGACAGAGAGGAAGATCTCTTATCCTCTGGTTTACCCCTCAAGTGGCCACAATGACCTAAGCTGTGCTGTTCCAAAGCTAGAAGCCAGGAGCTTCTTCCAGGTCTCCCACGTAGGTTCAGGGACCCAAGGCTTTGGGCTGTCCTTGACTGCTTTCCCAGACAGTAGGGCTGCCAGGATTAGTACAGATGCCCATATGAGATCCCAGCGCGAGCATGACAAGGACTTTAATACTAGGCTGCTGCACCGGGTCTCACATCAATTGAATTAATAAGGTGTTCATTCTCAATTTGTTAATATGATGTGTCATATATATTGATAAGCATATATTGAAACCATTCCTGCTTAGTAGGTATAAATCCCACTTAGTCTAAATGAATGATATTTCTGATGTGTTTTTAGATTCAATTAGGTAGTATGTTGTAGAGGGTTTTGACACATACGCTAATCAATATTGTTGATATATAGTTCTCTCTCTTTGTACTTTTTTTCTGGCTTGGGAATGAAATTGATGCTACCAGAAACAGTTTTGAAAGATTCTCTTTCTTTCAATTGTTTTGAATAGTTTGAGGAAAATTGCTCTCTGTTCAGTACTGGGAGCACATATGGACACCGATTCACGTCCCGGCTGCTCCCCTGCCCTTCCAGCTCTGTGCGATGGCCTGGGAAAGCAGTGGAGGATGTCCCAAAGCCTTGGAACCCTGCACCACCCTGGCATGGGAGACCCGGAAGCTTCTGGATCCTGGCTTTAGATTAGCTCAACTCAAGCCATTGTGGCCATTTGGGGAGTGAACAAGCAGAGAGAGTATCTTTTTCTCCATCTTTCCTTCTCTCCGTAAACCTGCTCTAGCTTTCCAAAGGAAATAAATCTTTAAAAACAAAAGTTTTGTAGAATTCAGCTGTGAAGACATTTGGTACTGGGCTTTTGTTTGTTGGGAGGGTCTTTACTATGAATTGAACCTCCTTCTTCGTTATTGGTCTATTTGTTTTCTGTCTTCATAACTCAATTTTGGTAGATTGTATGTGCTCAGAAATCTACACGTTTCTTCCAGATTTTCCAATTTGTTGTCATATAGGTGCTTGTAGCAATTCCAAATGATTTTTTAAAATTTCTGTAGTATCCATTAGAACATCCTTTTATACCTCTCATTTTATTAATTCTCCCCTCTCTCATTTGTTTGCTTAGTGAGGCAAATGGATTTTTTTTTGCAAAAATTCAGCTCCGCACCTGATTTTTTTATCTGTTTTTTTTGTTTCAATTTTGTTTATTTCTCCTCTAATTTTACTGATTTCTTTCCCACTACTTACTTGGGTTTTAGCTTGCTCATCCTTCGTCCTTGAGACGCATTGTTATGTAAGTAATTTAATTATTTTCCAATTTTTTGATATAGCCACTAATTGGTATAAACTTCCATATTAACACGCTTTAGCTATATCCCAATATTAAATTACATTACAACTTTAAAAAGCCATTCTCCCAGGCCTGGCACCGTGGCCCAGCAGCTTAAGTCCTTGTGTTGCACGCACCGGAATCTCATATGGGCAGTGGTTCCTGTCCTGGCAGCTCCACTTCCCATCCAGCTCCCTGCTTGTGGCCTGGGAAAGCAGTCGAGGACGGCCCAAAGCCTTGGGACCCTGCACCCACATGGGAAGCCCAGAAGATGCTCCTGGTTCCTGGCTTCAGATCAGCTCAGCTCCGGTCATTGTGGCCACTTGGGCAATGAAGCAGAGGATGGAAGATCTTCCTCTCTGTCTCTTCTCCTCTCTGTATATCTGACTTTCCAATAAAAAAATAATTAAAACTTTAAAAAAATTCTTCCTCATTGTGTCCAGTGAAGTAACTGCAAATTTTTGTAATGTTAATATCTCTCCAGACTTGTCCGTACCTACTGAGGTTACCATCATCAACAGCTTGTTTATATCTTCACAAAACTGAAAGAATTCAAACATAACAGATATACCTATATGGAGATTTTGGTTGTGGATGTTTTTGTAAATGTATGATATAATTCTAATTGCTATTCTCATTTAAAATACAATGTGCATATCATTTATGGACAATTAATAAATCTATTTATTTTTACATACTAATATGGTTATCCATAATGTAGATGTATCACAATTTATTCAACAATTTCTCTCCTCAATTTTCAGGGTCTTTTAGCAATGCTGAGAAATTTTTCAATATATATCTTTACACTCAGAAATTTTTCAATATAGATTCTTACACATATAGCCTCAAGTAGTGATGCCCTTGTTTCTGCAAGATGGTCTCTCAAAGTGGAGCTTGCTGAATTAAATGATATGTGCATTTTAATTTAACAAATATTTTCAGATGAGTTCCCTCAGAGGTATTGGGATTTCACATGACCTGGAGAAGCCTTCATGAACTGGCCTATTTCCCTACATTCTTATTAACTCTGCTGTAGTTGCTGTTTTTAATTTTTGCTTTCTAATGGATAAAAATGGTCTGATTGTAGTTTAATATTCATTTCCCTCACTAGTACTAAAGTTGAACCTTTTTTATGCATTTATTGGCCATTTGGGCATTGTCTTTCTAGCCTTTATACACAGTGACGATTTTTCAACTAGATTGTGTTTCTCATAAGATCTTATTACTCATTAGGGATGTTCACCTTTTGTCAACACTGTGTGATGCAAATATTAAATTGTGGTTAACCATTTCCTATCTATCTTATAGTGTAATACGTTTTTAAAACTTTTACATAGTCAAATATGTCTGTCTATTACTCTTTTGTTTGAAAAATTTCCCCCCCTTTTGGACATCACAGAATCCTCTATTATTTTAAATATACATATTTTTGCATTTTAGCTTGTTGAGGGATTCTTTACATGAAATAAAATGTAATCATTTTAAGCATACAATTTGATAAATGTGGTATTAGATTCAATCACATACCTTCACAAAATTCAAGCTATTGAACAAATCCGTCATCCTAAATTGTTTCTTCAATCCTCTCACAATTGACAACCTCTTGTCCCTTGATCCCAAACAATTACTGATCTACTTTCTCTCACATTTCTAGAAATTTGTATTAATAGACAGACCTATGTGGTAGGCAGTTTTGTGTTCATTTTCTTTGATGTTTATGTTTGATATATACTTGTAGTTAAGCTGATATTAATTCTTCACTCGTATTATTGAATAAAACTAAATAGTATACATAATATATAATTTGATTAGATGTCAGTTTCTTGTATCTAAATAATTTGTTTCTAGCTTCGAGATTATGACACACGATGTTATTGTGAATAGTTCAGGAAGCCTTTGGTTTTCAGCTCTCAAGAAAATATACATGAGATTATTGAGTTGCACAGTAAATGTCTATTTAACCTTATAAAATTCTGTCATAGTGTCTTTCAAAGCAGCTGTGCCATTTTTCAGTCTCAGTAGACATATGTCATATTGGTCCGCATACTCCTAAGTACTAAATATTGTCAAGTTTGCTTATTTTATCCATTCAAAATATTTCCAGTAATCTGACATTAGAGTTTTAATCTGAATTTGCCTGAAAATCGTGTTAAGTATCTCTTCATGTGGGTGTATGTGCCATTTAAATTCCTTCCTTTTTTTAAAAAAAGTCTTGATTTTCTGCTTTTTATTAAGATATGTTTTTATAAATTAAAATGCAAGTACTCTATCATAAAAATAGTTTGCGAATATTTTCTTGTAACTCATGGGTAATATTTCAATTTAACATCTGTATCTTCCAAATCACAAAGATTTTTAATGCTGTTGAAATGCCAATTTGCATGGCCTAGGGGCTAAAGTCCTCGCCTTGAATGCCCCGGGATCCCATATGGGCGCCGGTTGTAATCCCAGCAGCTCCACTTCCCATCCAGCTCCCTGCCTGTGGCCTGGGAAAGCAGTCAAGGACGGCCCAAAGCCTTGGGACCCTGCACCCATGTGGGAGACCCAGAAGAGGTTCCTGGTTCCCGGCTTTGGATCAGCACAGCACTGGCCGTTGTGCTCACTTGGGGAGTGAATCATCGGATGGAAGATCTTCCTCTCTGTCTCTCCTCCTCTCTGTATATCTGACTTTGTAATAAAGATAAATAAATCTTTAAAAAAAAAAAGAAAATGCCAGTTCGCAATTTTCGTGTTTTATGTCTATATGTGTCCAACCAAATATCATTAAGATTTTATCTTCTGCTTTCTTCTGAATATATAATAATTTTAGGTTTTATATTTAGGTTTCTGATCTATCTTGACTTACTTCTTGTGCATGGAAAAAGACAAGGGTTGAGGTTTATAAAAAAATGTTTTCCAAATACCATATATTAACTTTCTAATTATATACAATTAGCCGTTATATTCTATGAGGTAGAACAGTAACTTGATCTTCTCATCTTTGTTAAAGATTGAACCAGGAACCAGTAGCCAGCACAGATGGTTGATTAATACTTGATAGGGTGCTCATTAAAGTGGTGCATGGTGCTTTCTGGGATGTCACAGTTCTGGATATAAGGAGAGGCCCTCTCTTCAGTACAAGAGTCCTGGACCACTGTTGTTGTGCCCAGATTTTGGGATCCCCAGAAAATCATCAGGAGTCATAAGCTGATGCAAAGGCACGAAGGCAGTTTATTCAGACTAGGCTCCCAGTCGCCACCCCAGCCCGCCACGGAGGCCAACAGGGATGGAGGGGTGGAGGTGGGGGCTGCAGCAGAAACAGCAGGGGCAGAAGGAAAAAAAAGTGAGGTTGAACAGCACAGGGTCCTTATACATTTCAGACCAATTCCATATAATTATACAGTCATGATTGGTCACTTTATCTGTTAACTTTCGAAAACAGCAACTTGGTGGATTTGAAGCAAGCAACTTTCAGAAAGTACAAACTGATGGGCCATAGGGCAATGGGCAACTTATCTAACAAGCACACCGGAGCCTCCTTCCGGAGGAGTGCTCTGCCTACCTGGCAGGTGTCCTGGCAGGTGTCATGGAGACTGTTGGGACTCGAGTTCACACAGCCCCCAGCCAAGCAAGTAAGACAGAAATCATAAAAGCAGAAACCACTTAGGTTCTTCACTGTTAGGCAAGGAGCAGAGAATCCTCTGATCTTATGGAATATTCTGAAAGACGGTCCACCCTGAAGTGAGGTCACTTAGATCCTGACAAGTACAGGATCCTGAAGAAATGCTTGATGTTGACAAATAGGATTTCCATATTTGGAACAGATCCTGATTGGCGACGATGATCATCATCCAGAAAGAAATCTCACCCCGTGATGGCTTGCCCACCTTCCAGAAGTCTCTGGGTGTGTTTGTTTGCTCCCCTCCTCCAACAAAAAGCAGCTGCCTTTGCTCTGGTTGCTGTGACAACTCAGCAATTTGCTCTTGTTCCTGAGAGTGAACCCTGGGGTGCAGCTTCCTCTCTAAACCTCTCCCTCAAGCTCCAAATGCCTTTGGCCTCATTTTCCATTACAATCATCAGAGGGCATTCAGCAGTTCTAAGACAGTTATTGCTTTCTTTCATGTATTTCCTCAAATATCTGATTGCAATTCTGATCTCCAGAGAAAATACAAGCTGTCTCTTCAGGGCTTATGAAGACAGAGTGAGTTTTATCCTGGATTCAGTGTTTTAAAGTTGAAGAAGACCTCGAATACATTCTGATCATATCCCTACACTCATGGGAAAAAAAAGACTGCCTACTGTGCCTGAAAAAGGGCTTCCCATACAGACAAGTCACTCAAAAAGTTTATCCAATGAATGCATGTAGTTCAGGGAATCATGACTTTTCTAAGATGACACAAGCCTGTGACAGAAAAAAAAAAAGAATTCCAAAATTCATTCCAGAATCCAGTCCATTTATAAGAACAAGTGGATCACGTTTATTTATTGAAATAATCTAAAAAATGCACTTATCTTCAAGTTCTTAGTCTCCATAGATATTGTTAAAACAAAATTTGCCTTCAAAAATTAATCTATTTCTTACTCTATTAACATGCACAAATTCACCAAATTTAATTTTGATGAAGTTTTTCTCACGTATTTATTGTGAAATGCATACATGGGCACTTTGAAACATCTGTGGAAAGTAGAAGTAAAAGATAAGTCTATTTTGATGAAGAAAGTATCTTTAAATCCGCACAGGGAATGTTCACAAAATGTGCACACAGAGGCAGGTGGTTGGTCTAACCATTCAAACATCAGCTAAGACTTCAGCAGCCCATCTAGCAGTACCTCTGGGTTTCATTGCCAACACTAATTCCCAATTTCCACTTTTGGAATATAAACCCCAGGAAGCGGTTGGGAGTTGAATCTTTACCACTCATGGGGGAAGCCTGCATTGAGTTCCTGGCTCGCGGTTTTAGTCTGCCCTGGTTTGGGCTGTTGTGGGTATTGGGAAGTTAACCATGGGATGAGAAATCTGTTCCTCTATCTCACTTTCCTTCTTTGTCTCTCTATCTCTCCAATAAAAAAAAACTATCATTTTAAGAACCCTTTTGTTATTCTCCCTAGTCCCCATTAATTAAATTAAATCTAAGCTAATGTGATCTTATTTTTTAGTCAAGATTTTTTTTTTTATTGGAAAAGCAGATATAAGAGAGGAAGAGACAGAGAGGAAGATCTTCCATCCGATGATTCACTCCCCAAGTGAGCCACAACGGGCCGGTGCGCGCCGATCCGAAGCCGGGAACCAGGAACCTCCTCCAGGTCTCCCACGCAGGCGCAGGGTCCCAATGCATTGGGCCGTCCTCGACTGCTTTCCCAGGCCACAAGCAGTGAGCTGGATGGGAAGTGGAGCTGCCGGGATTAGAACCAGCGCCCATATGGGATGCCAGAGCATTTAAGGCGAGGACTTTGTCTGCTAGGCCACCACACTGGGCCCGCCTATTTGATTTTGAAGTAAATTAAATTTAAACTAAATCAGAACTGCCATACTCTCAGTCTACCTTAACACAAAGTGAATATTAACTCACATGTTCCTTGTTTTTTCTGTAATGTAGAAACAAATTTTGTTATGCTTTACTGCTTGTGTATTTGGTCCGATGATGATGTGCCAATTACACCAACAATGTATTGTCTATAATCTCTATATTTCTAAAAGTTAGCAACTTAATGATACTTTTGAAGAAAATAAAAGGCAAGTACTTCCTAAACTTTTCCACATTTTACAATTGCGTGGCCCAAACTCAATTTTTTTAAAAAATCAAATATGCTGAATATATACCAAATTTTTGATTTTATCTAAATTTATGCTTTCCCTATTTTTTTCATCTATTATCAGTTTATATAATTGCAATTCTAAGCTTGAGGATTTGGCCTAGCATTATGACAGCAGCATCTCATGTCTGAGTACCTAGGTTGGATATCCAGCCCTGCCCCCAGCTCTACTTTCCTGTTAATGCAATCGCTGAGAAGTAGTAATGGCTCAAGTCACTCTCATGGGAGATCGTCACTGAATTCTGTGTCCCAGCTCCAGTCCCGAGACAGAAGCTCTCGTAAGCATTTGGAACTGAACAAGTGAATGGGAACAGTATCTCTCACTCTCTGTTTTTCAGTCACTCTGACACTCAGTTGGTGTGTACCAACTGAATAAATAAAAGTTAGAATCTATGTATTACTTTTAGCACAAATTTCGAATGAAAAATACAACTGGGGTATGTAGATTTGTGAACACACACAGTTCAATGTTGAACAAGCAGATCAACCGAGAACAGTGGTAGAGGATCAATTACCCGAACAACCAAGACGGAAGTCAGTGCATTTTCCTGAAGGAATGGACAGAATGTGTTAATCTAGTAATATGGATGGGAGAAATTCAGTTATACAGCTTAGAGGTGTCTCTCTGTCTGCATTTTCCACATTGCAGTGTGTTTGATCCACTGGGGACCTTACACTTGAGCAGGATGTCTACTTTCAGAAGATAAGAGGATTTCCAACAGGACTGATAAGGAAAAGGGAACCTGTTATTCAGGAAAACTGCTATCAACCAGGCTGCGCCTTCGTTCTGACCTTCACATTTCCCTCATAAAATTCCAACAAAGTGTAAAACAAATGGGCAAAAAAATTATAAAAATAACATTAAATATTAACATACTCACATAATAAATATTTCATTGAAGGTCAAAGAAAGCTAGATTTCTGAACTGAAAGCAATGAAACACTTCAAGATAAATCAGAGAATGTGGACAATTTGACCTGTTTGGCATCAGGGTGCTTGAAAAAAAAAAAAAAACCTTCACAAAGTAAAATTTTAAAAGAATGAGTCTCAGACAAACCCCAAAGCTATACTCAAGTTTATAAAACCAAAGGCTGATAACATATTTTTTGAGCCATAAAAATTTTAAGAGCCTATTACATGTGTTTTATATATATATTTGGAACTCCAGATCATATATATATTATATATGTATAGTATATACACATGTTTATATATATATAAACATGACCCATGTGTTCAAGATGATCAGCTAATGGAAGGAGAGGCAAATTTTGGTTAAGAAATGAAAAATCGTAGGGAGGGACCTGCCTGCAGAGAAAAATGCCAATTTGGTTCCCATGTCCTCAAACTTGACTTTGTGGGTGAATGCGTGATACACAGACTGCTTTTACGGCATTAGACAGTCATGTACACATTTGCTTTGAGGAACGAATCAAAAGTAAAATCAGAGTACCTTAATTCTAGAGACCCATTTCAATTTCTACAGAACTAAGTGTGTCTTCGTGGAAGTCTCCAGATCTATGACCTAGTTATACTGATACTGTCCTTGAGCTATCTTTTATGTAACAAGAATCTTACGAAACTGTGTGTTTAGCCTCAGCAATACAGAGAATAAAGTCCTTCCTCTAATTTAAATTTTCTCCATTAGAAATGAGATACAGCCAGAAAAATCTAATTCACATCGGTGCTTTTATTAAGAAAAAATAAGATTGCCGTTAGTTTAGTAGATACAATTTTATGCCTTATAAAACATGAAGCTGAAAACACAAATAATAAAAACTAATCTGTGCTTCATCTTTCTTTAGAATGACAGATTAGTCTGCCAATTCATTTGTTAAAATTAAATTCAACAATAAATTTTCAGAAACACCCCAGGTGCTCACTTAATTTCACTTTTAACAATTGAAGACACTTGATATTTGGATTTGTGATATGTAGCAAAATTAAGTTAGGAGTCAGAAAGCTGAATGTAAATGGTTATTGGCTCACTAAAGGAGATGCATAAAAAAGAAAAAAAAAGAAAGGGGAGGAGGAACGCACGTAACTTTATTTTCTTTGCCTAGAATGTTCTACCTTTTGTCCTTGCTACATGTTGTTTCTTCTTTTTTGGAAAGAAGTTAAACTTTCACATCCCCTGGAAAGCCATTTCTGGCCATCCTACCTAAAACTGACCTGTCCTGATGATTTTCTTATTTTTCTCCCATTAAAATGTAAGCTTTGTAAGAAGGCCATTGTATATCGTATGTGCCCATTTCTAACAGCTATTGAGCCATCACTAAATAAACACATACAGAGATACGTGTCTGGTAGGGATGTTGTTGTTGTTGTGTATATCTATGTATCTATATATCTATATATGGTTATATATATTTATTGTTGTTGTATATATATTTATTGTTTGCTGGGGTCCGTGCAGTAGGTGTGGATGGCACGAAGGTGTGAAGAGAACAGCTCCCCTGCTTGGCAGGGCCCGGGGGAGCTTCCAGCTGTTTGGCAGGGCCCGGCAGATTTCTCTCTGACCAGCTTGAAGCAGGCTCACCACCTTTTTGCATGGAAACTCAAGCACCCCACTAAGAATTCTGTAATCTATTGAGGCATTGTTTGCCCCTGTGAGATGGCTTTTGCCACTAACGTGAGCTTGAGAGTTAATGTCACTGATAATGTCTTGGTGAGTGGGCCTTTGACAATTTACACACGGGAGTACAATTAAGCCCATGCCATTTCTGGACACTTTATTGGGTGCTTAACCATTGCCTCAGAATTTGGTCCAGACATGCAGCACTCCTTCTGGGAGGGGGCTTGAAAATATCCTAAATATTAATGCGAGTGATGGGAGTGAGAGCTGAAATTGCTGTGGCAATAAATATAGTTATTGTTATCTTATAGGCTAGCCTGTCTTTGCAATTTTTTGGAGCATAGAAAATGTAATTGTTTCAGCCGCTTTTAAAATTTTTAGCTAGAGGAATTAAGGATGCTTATTAAAGAAAAATGCTTTTGATTGTTTCATTGTTTATGGGGCTGTAGAGCTTATAGTTGTAGGGCGATTTAATATTTGTAACTTTTGTTTTTAGATTTATATTTTTTCCCCTTGTAAACTATTTTCCCATTGAATAATGGGCAAGTTGTAGAAATAGAAATGTGGTAGGAATGTACTACTGATTAGCAGGTAATCGCATGTGCCTCGGCCTTGGAGTCCTGGCTGCTGCTCCATGGCTACTGTTAAAGAATGAATAATGGTTTGCTTTGAAGAACATGAATACAGTGTTTTAAAGAATTATCTCTAGGGGCACCTGCTTAGCCCTGAAGTGCAGACGGAATGACCGAATGTCTGTACATGCCCCTTTAGTCTTGAAATAAAAAATAGAACAATTAGTTGCTTGTGCAAAAGCTGTGAGGTTTTGAGTAAATAAAAAGGACAGCTTTTTCTTGGGCTGTTGTGAGAACGCACCAAGTGTCAGTGTCTATGTCTTTCTTTATCGCCGACTCCACGCACCCTTCCTGAGCTCCGAACTCTCGGCTGGAGCTGGACTCCGGCAATTGTTGTTGTTTTTATTGGAAAGTCAGATTTGCAGAGAGAAGGAGAGACAGAAAGAAAGATCTTCAGTCTACTGATTCACTACCCAAGTGGCCACAATGGCTGGGGCTGAGGCGATCTAGAGCCAGGAGCCAGAAGTTTCTCCTGGTTCTTCCACGTGGGTGCAGGGTCCTAAGGCTTCGGGCTGCCCTTGACTGCTATCCCAGGTCTCAGCAAGGGAGCTGGATGGGAACTGGAGCAGCTAAGATACGAACCAGTACCCATATGGGATCCCAACACAGGCAAAGCAAGGAGTTTAGCAGCTAGACTACCAGGCCGTACCTCTGGTAGAGAGATTTTCATTAAGCCTGATAGATACGTAAGTATCTCTATTTTGCAAGCAAAGAAATTGAATCTGAGAGAAATTGGAACTCCTTTTATCAATGCCAGTTAATTGACAGAATGGTGATGCCTTTAAAGCCCATGTTTAAATATAATCTTTGAGCTGAGCACCTCAAGGTACAAGTACCTCATGTGTACTGTGGCAAGAAAACATACTTCCTATCCGTCATAGCATTTTCCATGATGAATTACAGTGGGTTTTGTGAACTCTGATATCCCCTTCTTCAATCTGAGAACTCCTCAAGGACAATGAATTTTTCTTTTTTCAGAAGAGCTTCCATAATTGCCCAGTGTACATTTGTGACACGAATGAATGGGTTGAGGATCAAAGCCACATTAGCTTTTCAAAGTAAAACAAACAAAGGCTCTTCCCAACAGGAAGAATTACTGTACTGATGATGATTATACAACATAAAGCAGGTGTATTCATGGATATTAAGATTTCAAGATTATTTTACAACTGCCATCATCCTGACATCAAGCTGTTTATAAGGCATTGATATGTTGTTTACCCAAGGTTACACAGAACTTTTGCATTTAGCAAAGAACACACAAACTGTTGATTAGTCATCTAACAACAATGATGTTAAGTCAAAGTTAGGAATTTTAGCTTTTAATTACTGTCACTAAAGAAATTCATCATTTAAGAATTATGTTAGGGGTCTTAGGGACAAATGATTACGTGAATCCAATATTGTCTATTAAATTTCTGTTGAAATGATTAAGCAATGGAAATGGGAAAAAAGAAACCCTAAGTTAACTAGTGGAACTAGAGACTGATACCATCTAAATGACATCCACTTTGAAGAAATTGTTCCGGGTTTCATATATATGAAACCAATATCATGCTACAGAGAGAGATTAAATACCCTTGGATTCTACTTTGCTTCTGCACCATTCAATAACATTTGGGTTTTTGTTTGTTTATTGGAAAGGCAGATATACTGAGAGAAAAGATACAGAAAGAAAGATCTTCCATCCACTGTCACACTCCCCAAGTGGCTGCAACGACCAGAGTCTAGCTGAGCTGAGCTGATCTGATCCAAAATCAGGAGCCAGCAGCTTCTTCCAGGTCTCCAACATGGATGCATGATTCCAAGGCCTTGGGCCATCCTCCATCTTCTGCTGCTTTCATAGGACACAGTAGGATGGGAAGTGGAGCAGCCAGGACATGAACTGGCACCCATATGGGATCCCAGTGGATGCAAGGTGAGGATTTAGCCACTAGGCTATCATGGTGGTGCTAGGTTAACAGCATTTGAAAATAGAATGGGAAGCCACAGTATTTGTTCCACTGTGTGATGTTACTGGTCCCAAATACGTGGTTGCACAGCAGTTGAACCCAGCCTGAAGCCTGAAAAACAGAAAGCTAGAAGACTACTGGTCATGGCATAAAGACTTGAAAGTAATATCACAGAAATTGGCATCACCTGGTGGGGCTGGCTTTTTGCTAGTTCAAACTGTTGATTTTTACACCGAACCAAAACTATTTTCTGTATTTATACCAGTCAGTTCTTTGAATTATAATTAATTAGATATATTGCAAAATCTGACTTGTTAAAGACTGAAGAGTTAAACAAATTCTAGAAAGTAGATATTATTACCTACATTTTATAATATTTGTAACTAAGTCATAGAGAAGTTAAAGTGATTTGTCCTAAATCGGGTGGTGCTGTGTGACAGAGTGACACTCTCAGCAATGGAATTTTTCTCAAAAAAAAAAGGAAAGAAAGAACAAAAAGAGAGATGTATTTATTTGCTTGGAAGAATTACAGAAAGAGAAATACAGAAAGAGATGTCTTCCATCCTTTGGTTCATTTCCTAAGTGGACACAACAACCACAGCAGAGCCAGGAGTTTCCTCTGTGTCTCTGCATGTGTGGCAGGGCCCCCAAGCACCTGAGCTGTCTTCTACTTCTTCCAGGCCATGACCAAAGAGCTAGTTCAAAAATGGAATAGTCAGGATATGAGCCAGCACCCATTAGGGATGCCAGCACCGAAGGTGCTGGTTTTTCCCTGATATGCCATGGCACTAACTCTACCACTGGCATTCTTTCTGGAATTAATACTATTCTATACTCCTAAGATATGATCGCAAATGGAGGAAAGGAGACAGATAACTGGCTCTTGGTGTAAGGATTATGAGCAATTTCTTTATTTCTCTTTTATTATCCCAAAATTATGGCAAATGCATTTTATAATAATGCAAAAGTTACTTTAAAATATACAATTTAAAATAAGTGATTTGGCTGTAAAAATATTCATGAATTCATAAATATGTGACTTGGAAATTTATTTAAGTGCTTGTCTAATACAACCTGCCTTGCATTTGCGTGACCTCTACATACTATGTGACACATATACCTGGTCTCTCTCCTCTGTATCAGCTTACACTGATAACTGCTAATTAAAATGCACCTGCAGAACTTGTGTAGTCTATCCGTGACTTCCAGAATACCATCACCCTGCATTTCAGTAGAATATGGCCAGGGCCAGAATCCTGGGATTCATTGGTAAAGTGATTTAATATTATTAGATACTGTGAGATTTTGGGGTAAAACTTAGTCTTCTCAAAGAAAAGCATTTTTTAAATAAAACTGCAGCTTCTAAAGTATTCCTTGAATCTCTAGAGGAGTATATGCAATAAAATGTAGTCACAATCAAGATCATTGAAGTGTTTGTATATTTTTTTCTTCGACAATGAACAGAAAAAGGTTTTTTCTGTGTGTGCATTAAAAACTAAACATGTGACAGCATCTTTAAAAAACAAAAAGGATTAACTATTTTTATTCGAAAGGCAATCACAGAGGGAGAAGGAGAAACAGAGAGGAACCTTTTATCTGCTGATTCACTCTCAAATGGCTGCAATGGCCAGAGCTGGGCCAGTCCAAAGCCAGGAGTGGGAGCTTCTTGCAGGTCAACCCCATGGGTAACAAGGGCCCAAATATGTTAGTCATCTTCTGCTGCCTTTGCAGGCCCTTGGCAGGGACTTGCTTCAGAAGCAGAGCAGCAATCTCTTCTCAGCCTTTTGGCTAAGCTCAAGTGTACAGGTGGAGTAGCTGGGACTCAAACCAATGCCTATTTGGGATGGTGGTGATGCAGGTGGAGGGCTAATATGCAACACCACTGCACAAAACTCCTGCAATGGCATCTTAATTGTCCCTTTTCTCTACAAATGTGACTCCCCCTTCCCAAAGTATCCCCAAATGATTGTTATCTAACGTAATTCATTTAACAATTTATGTGTTTTGTTATTTTTGACTGCTTCTCTTTTTTCTTAATTTTACTTTGCTTCCCCAACTTCTTAACTCATTTTGAGAACATCAAGTTCAAATGATAAAAACCACAATAGTTCAAGAAACATAGTTCTTCCACAAAAAATTATTTCATACCTCAAATTATTTAATATTTTACTCATTATATATATTTTTGTAACATATGAATAATTCATTTTTTAGGAAAAAAAGATCTCGCTAACACTTTAACTTGTATCAATTACTTTCTTGATTCTAATCTTATTAAACTGCCTCAAAAATATACATTCCAGAATCTCCTTTCAAATGTAAAAGAAGGGAAAGAGCTAGTAAAATCATATATCAATACTTTCATCTCATGACAAATATCTAGGAAGGAATACAAAAAATTGGAAGGGAGACTTTAGTACATTTGAAAACTTTACCACAATCTAACCAATTTTGTGTTACTTTAAAAAAAATTTATTTATTTTTATTGGAAAATCAGATATACAGAGAGGAGAGACAGAGAGAAAGATCTTCTGTCCTGTGATTCAACTCCCTAAGTGGCCACAACGGCTAGAGCTGAGCCGATCCGAAGCCAGGAGCCAGGACCTCCTCTAGGTCTCCCATGCTGGTGCAGGATCCCAAGGCTTTGGGCCGTCCTCGAGTGCTTTCCCAGGCCACAAGCAGGGAGCCGGATGGGAAGTGGGGCCACTGGGAAAGAACCAGTGCGCTCTGGGATCCTGGAGTGTGCAAGAATATCGTGCCTGGCCCTTGTGTCATATTTTTCCTACTTTTCTTCTGACATTTTCTGTTTTTCTTGCTCCCCTACACTCTACCTACTTGTTACTTAATGGGTGTATGGCTACTGTTTTTCCATATCCATTGGCTTGAAACAGACTGAAAAACTTTAATGAGAGGCTATCATGGAACTCTTTTCAGACTTACTTTAAGTGGAGACTAAAGGTCATCAGACCACTGTGGCAGCTAAAAGCACTTTCACTGACATTATCTAATTCCCACAGAACTCTTGAGATATAAGCAATTATTTTGATTATGCTTCTATAGATAAGACATTTAGACATGTAGCAGAATAATGGAGGTCAATCTTTGCTTGTTCCAAAAATACACATACCTACTAATATTCAGGGGAGCACTATTCTAACAATTCAAGTTGGCCTTCATAAAAGGATCTTTTATCGTCCTTTTCTCACCTAATACAGTGAAACACATATTCAAATGTTTTCATTGTAATCAGTAACTTGGAGTTTGAGTATTTGTCATATATCCTAAGAATTAGAGGTCCTCCCCCAAATACTGTGCCATCTGTGAACATAACTAGAATTATAAGTCAGTACTTGTATGGCAGATTCATTGTAAAACAATTCTACTTAACAAAATTTTCTCACTGAAAAAAAATCTCCAAATATGTATTATGAAAAACTAAATGCACCTTAAGAACTTTCACAACAAAATAATCTTTTAATTCTGTTTTTATGAACATTTTGAAGTATTTTAGTACATATTATTAGGACAATATTATGACAGATATTTGCTGAAGATACCACAACTCTTGAGTAAGAAACATGTGTGGCCTTCCTGACCTTGACAATCAATAACGGTAAAGGATCAAACAGGGATCACACAACACGCACCCGAGGCAGGTCCTGACCCATTGCTAAGCCACGGCGATAAAACTCCGAGCACTAGAAATAGAAACAGAGGTTGAGTGTCCCTGGATAGTACTAAAAGTTGAAGCTGAGAAAACCAGAAGCAAACACCAAAGCAGGGGTCACACCTGGATTCAAAGCTGGTACAGGAAGCTCAAGACAGAAAACTGGAAGAAACAAAAGTGGGGCAGCAACTAAAAGGAAGTGAAGCAGGTAGAATCCTGCTAAATCATTTTGCAAATGTTGAAAATGTGAAACATTGAATCTTCTCTCTCTCTCTCTCTCTCTCATTCTCTCCTTCTTGATTCATTCCCTATGTCACCCTGCTTTCCAATAAATAAATAAATGCTTTCAATTTTAAAACTTTCAAAAATAATATTTACATAACCCAATTTCCCCTTTGTTATGTAAGTGAAATCAAACTTGGTCACATTTTCTTCATATTAAAACTATTTAGTTACCCAAAATTTTGTGAGTTTCTACCTATTGTGACCAAAGGACTATAGTTAAGGTTTCATAGGTAGGGCCTATTTAAGTTATTATAGTTGTTGTCTTTGTGAATCTTGTACTTTGGTGGGAATATCACTTATTAAATACAAAAGGCTGTGTATATAATTGGGAAGTACTATGAAATTGATGAACAAAGCACTGTGAGACAAAGAAGGGAAGGACAAAACTGATTGTGCTTAAATACTGTTGTGCACTTTAAGGAGTCACCAATTAGGCTGAGTCTTCAGCAGGGAAAACCAACCCAGACTTAGAAAGCCAAAAGTGCTGAGAGAGCCTCCTATGCAGACATGACAGCATAGCTAAATTCCCAATGCTAGAGGGAGAGAGGTTGACTTTGTGAACAAACTGAAAGAAATCAAGGTGGCTAAAATGCAACAAATAAGAAATTATTGGAGATTAAGATGGAGATTTGTAGGCTTCAATTGTGAGAATTTTATAACTGTACAGTGTGAGTCATTGACAGATTTGATTATTTCAGTTGCCATAATTTAACACTCCTACCCTGTTTAATTGCAAGAAGTCTCCTCTTAACAGGTTTCCCTATCTCCAGTATGACTAAGAATCCTTGGAGGGCAATTAAATGGATCAGAAATATGTACTGCTGTCACCAGCTGCCTCAGCCTGCCCTGCTGTATGTTACTGCCTGAAGGCCTGGGATGACCATCTCCCTTCAGTGCCTACTGCTTTCCTCTTTACCGCTTTGTACGAACAGCACTGCTGCAATTTTAATAGACTTTACTCAAGATTTAAAGTATAACACAGAGCAACGTAAAACCATTATTACATGGATCTCTTTTTTGAGCAAACCCATCCCTTGGCCTGGACCATTCCATGTTCAGTGTTGTCTGTTCTAGACCATCCAGAACAGTCTCCATGATGTATAAAAGTAAATGATTTTATCCCACCTTACCCACCACTTCTCAGTTCCTGTCTTAGCATCATACTCTTCCAAGGATACATCACAATAGAAATGAGTTCCATTCAGAGGAAAATATAACTCCCTAGATCTTCTCACACCGATGGATGAGGTCCACCCCTTTAACTCTGAACCTGACAATTCAACATCAACAAAAGCTTAAGTCACAAATCTGCGTGGTTCAAGCATTCCCACATCACATCTTATTCTTTTCTATAATTCAAGGTAAAAGTCAGGTTTGGGATAAGTCCTTCCTGTAGGATCATTATCCATACAAATGAAATAGCAAAATTCAGCCATAATTCATTCTATACCCATAAATATAATACACATACACTCTGAAGAATACATCCTTAGCTATTTAATCATTTTTATTACATAAATTAATCCCAGTTGCCTCTACATTCTAATCTGGAAAAGACTTCCATTTTGCTTTTGTATAGCAAATCAATATTACTCTGGTTTCCTCAAATAAAGGCACAATCTGCATCAAAATTAAATTTAACTCTGTCCTTGGCAAAAGAGAAACGTTCTTAAAAAGTTAACGGGGCCCGGTGGTGTGGCCTACCTGCTAAAGTCCTCGCCTTGCACGACCCAGGATCCCATATGGGCGCCAGTTCTAATACCGGCAGCTCCACTTCCCATCCAGCTCCCTGCTTGTGGCCTGGGAAAGCAGTCAAGGGCAGCCCAATGCCTTGGGACCCTGCACCTGCGTGGGAGACCTGGAAGAAGTTCCTGGATCCTGGCTTCGGATTGGCGCAGCATCGGCTGTTGCGGTCACTTTGGGAGTGAATCATCGGACGGAAGATCTTCCTCTCTGTTGCTCCTCTTCTGTGTATCTGATTTTCCAATAAAAATAAAATAAATCTTTTAGAAAAAAGTTAACAAAAATTCTCACATTTAACCTCATCTCATATATAAGCTTGATTTAATATGAAACTGTCCCAACCTGCAGGACACGACGCTAAAACTCTGAGGGTGGACTTGGAACGCCGGACTGCTAACCCCAGGTTGCTGGCCCAAGAAACACACGGACACAGGTACTTGGTGAAAAGAGTGCCCATGTTCTTTATTTTACGCCTCATATATATGCCTCTACTCCACTCTGTCTCTCAACATTTACTGAGTCGATGGGTCATTGATGGCTAGTGTTTTACTTCAGAGTGCCTCATTACACAGTTATTCTAATTCTGACCCCTAGTGGTGAGCTATTCAAATGAAATTAAGGAAGTGTGAAAATTCCTGCCATCACTATCAACCCAAGAACATGACTAATACAGGTGCTAACTGCAGATTACTAGCTCTCTGTCTCACATAGATATGTGGATACATTAAATCATAATCAGCAAAGAATTAATCATGATCTTGTTCAATCAAGCATTCCAGAGATCAAAGATAAATCATTCTGCCAAATGGTACTCAATAAATGTTTTGATCAATGACCACCATTGCTGTTGAGACATTCGGAAGGCAAAGGGTCCCGTCCACTGTCAAGTATCAGTGGATTCTCTCAGAGAATCTGAGATGCAGTGGTAAGGCTCTCTGTGGTTTCATTCCTTTCTTTCTTTCTTTCTTTCTTTTTTGAAAGCACTAGAATATGAATGTCTTAGTTTCTCTCCTTTGATTACTCTGCCACCTTTGAATAAAGACATAAGATATATCACTCATGCTCTCTGGGACAACTGTGACTAAGTCATCTAGTTTGGAGCTAGGGTAAACAAACTCTACAGAATGTGCAGCCCAGATGTCTGCTTCGTTGACTCTAGAGAGGAGCTCACTGCCCTTTCACCATCATAACACATTCAGGAGAAGATTCTCACTACCGTAAAAAGATTGTGCTCATGTGTTGAAAATTATGGGCTCAAGTGTGATGACCAGATTTAAAAATATTTGTTTTGTGTTATCCTTTATTCTCTGTCACATTTGAAGTTCAAATAACATAAAATTGAATTTCTACTATATTTTGGATAAAGCTTTGGTCAAATAGCATGATTTTTAGCTGTTTTTGGAGAAAAATTGATTAATAAAAATACTGTCTTCCAAAAGTGCCACCAGCAGTGATTGTGCAATCTAAAGATTCATTATTGACATCTAGCTTCATCAGAATCTTTAATTTTTGTTGTGTCATTGTTATGTTACAAAACAATAAGGTTGCTGTTTTTTTTAAAAGTTGCTTATTTTTATTGGAAAGTCAGATATATATAGAGAAAGAGAGTCAGAGAGGAAGATCTTCCATCTGATGGTTCATTCCCCAAGTGGCCACAATGGCCAGAGCTGAGTTGATTTGAATCCAGGAGACAGGAGCTTCTTCTGGGTCTCTCACATGCGTGCAGGGTCCCAAGGCTTTGAGCCATCCTCGACTACATTCCCAAGCCACAAACAGGGAGCTAAAAGGGAAGCAGGGCTTCCAGGATTAGAACCGGTGCTAATATGAGATCCTGGTATGTACCAAAGGAGAATTTTAGGCAGTAGGCTGCCACACTGGGTCCTAAAGTCGCTTTAATTTATGTTGCTACAGTAGCTCTGCAACCTTGTGTTAAGACAGCATTCTGAATGTTCTTAAATACCTAAAGTCAAATGCTGTCTGATATAATAAGTATACTAATATGTCCTATGAAAAATAGAGGTTATGCCTCTCTAAAACAAAGGTACTCAATAAATACATAAGGTATTTAAAAACATACAAAGGGTTTTATTATGGTTATACTGAGAGTTTGTTTTCATCAACAATCTTTATTACTATAACACATCAGGTAAAATCGAACATATTTATTATCTTTCAACTTTGATGATCTCTGATGAGTAGCTAAGAGGTTTTTAAATAGTGCAAATTAAAGCATATTTTAGAAAGTAAAATGAGTTTGATAAATCTATCTAAAGTTATTTTCATAATTTCAATAGCAATAAATGAGATCAGGGTAGAGTTATAGCATGTAGAAATATTGTTTATTCCTTTGGATGTCACTAAAATTTGAAGGAAACAGAAGAGGATAGTCCCAGAGCCTTTTATAAATAACAGAATAATGAAAAATTGAGCATGACCTATCCATGGTTATGGATCTTGGGTAATAGGTTGGGACATATCTGAAACCATCCTTGGAAACAGAAACACTTTTCCTGTAAGTCTATTCTATTTTAATTTCAAAGGATGGGGAATAACTGGATGAAGGAGAATCAAGATGATATAACAGGGTAAGGACACATTTAAATAAACAGAGAATCATTAGCCAGGTTGAAGCAGAGAGCGCACATTCCAGAAAATAGGAGAGGACAAGCTGATGACAGAGGGGCACCTGGACTTTGACGGACACAGGAAAGCAGCTGAGACAACACTGTGGTATTGCAGTGACCAGATGCTCCAGCAGCAATGAGAGAGTGGTGATCTGAACTCTACCAGCCTACAGAGCTACACCAGCAGCCAAATGGAAAGTTGAGTTCACAGGGAGCTCAGCAGGAGAACCCAGGCAAAGAACTGCCCATCATGCCAATGTGTTTGATTTGACCAGGAGCAGAGACAGAGCAACAGATTCCTAACAGGCAGTGCGAGAACAGAGTGGATCTCACAGCCAGGATACTCACTAGAGATGCATCAGGTGCCATTTTGTGTAGGGAAGCAAAGATTATGGGGCAGGACTATGCATGCACCAAGCTTGGAGTAAACTCATTTCTGGCTCTGTGTATTGCACCAACATGGAAAACTACAGGTCCCACCTAAAATAAGTCTGGTACCCCCAGATCTAACAGCCAGCAGATTCAGTTCTCCATCACTGGCACATCAGGCACCATTTTATCCAGTGTAGCAAAGGGTATGCGCATGTGCTGAGCTGAGAGCAAACTCACCTCCAGCTCAGTGCATTCTACTTGGTCCCACAAGGAAAATAATGTCAACTTTGGCATACTATGTATCAAAGTAAGTCTGCATAACCCTCAGACCTAATGGCCAGCAGGTTCCAGCAAGATCAACACCACCAACAACTTAGGACACCTGGTATCTCCCTAATCCTGGAAACTACTTGAATTGGAAGTGGAAAAAATGCTGTAGAGACAACAGTGCAAACACAGCACGGGATCACAGGAGTTGGAGAGTGGAAAGCCAGGAGCTAGGGCTTTGGAGACCATGGTGGAAGCCTAACACAAGAGCCTAGATCTGAAACTTGCTGGAGGCAGTGGCACAAGTGACTGCAAACAAAGACCAGTGTACCAACTGCAATTAGTAAAAAAAAAAATTGTTGGCCAAGAACAATGTATCCAACAATGCTTTCCTTTGTCTTTGAAAATGAAATACAATTTTTCAACAGTGAAGAAAAGCTCAAAGAATATGCCTCTTCCAGACCTGCCTTACAAATGATGCTTAAAGATGTTCTCTTGACAACAAACAGGAATAACACCCACCAAAACAAAATACAAATGTGAAGAAAATCCCAGTAAAACAACAGCTGAAGACTAAATCAAATAATGAACAACCCATTGCTAAAATGACAAGACCAAATTTCCACCTATTTATATTAAACCTGAGTGTAAATGGTTTAAACCCATTAATCAAATGTCACAGTTTAGTAGACTGGATTAAATAATGAACAAAATCTATTTATATGTTGCCTATAGGAGACACATCTTGCCAACAAAGATCAGCAGAAACTCTATCTCATGGATTCTGATGTTTTTGCTTTTATTTTCATTTCTTCAAAAGTTTTTTTGTCATATTAAGTTCTTCACTAACTCATATGTCATATAGTAGCATCATTTTCTTCAAAAAAGTTCTTGATTTTTTTGTTCTGCAGAGACACGTGAGTCATCTAGTATCATGTTATTCAACTTCATGAGGTTGTAAATTTGAGATTCTTTTCCTGTTATTGATTTTGTTTTGTGACTTTTCACTTAAAGAGATGTATAGTAACTATGAAATGGAGACTATCATACCCAGATATGAGGATATAATATGCAGCTCTACTTTCAGATCAAAGATAGACTCCAGATGAAACTGCTAAATTTATCTTAACAATAGGATGCTGGACTCTCTGCCATTGTCTTTGCCCAAAATAATGGACTCAGGACTGCTTGAGAAGAACTATACTATTGTAATAAAATAGGGGAAATTAGTGTGTAGGGGCAGAAAATTTGGGGAGGGAGTCAGAGAAATCCCAGAACCTATGGAACTGTATCTTAAAATAATAATACTAATAATAAACGGGAAAAAACTGGATGAACATATCCTGAAACTGCATGTAAGTAAATTTCAGCAAAATCCCACAAGTATGTCCTTAATTTCCTCTCTTTATACTTTCATCTATAAAAACACTAGAAGCACACTTAGAAAGCTGGGTAGGACAAAGAAATGGAGAGAATGCTAGATCTTTTGAATGATATATTCTAGATGTACAAAGAGTCCATTTGGACAACCAACAGGAAACAGGCAGTCAGCAGGTCAGAGGATCATTGAGCAGTTGTGTATGTGATAAGTGCTATTGTGCAAAGATTGTAAGATATCTTCCTGACACATGTCAGCCATAGGGCATAGGCACCTGTTCACTGATTTTGAGTCATGAAATTGAACTTTAGTTCATTATGCCAAGATCGTACCAAGAGTTGTTTGCCTTTTTTAAAAAAAACAGTTATTTATACTTGTTTTTATTGGAAATAAAAATTTTATTTTGATTTTTTTATAATTTATTTTATTTAGTTTAGTTTAGTTTTATTGCACATTTTACAGACAGAATGAGATAAGATCTTTCATCCGCTGGTTCACTTCTCAAGTGGTTGCAACAGCCAGAGTTAAGCCAATCAGAAGCCAGGAGCTTTTTCCAGCCTTTCATATGGTGCAAGTTTCCAAGGACTTGTACCAGCTTCTACTGTCTTCCCACACCATAGGCAGGGAACTGGATGGAAAGTGGAGCACCCTGGACAGGATCCAATGCCTATTTGGGATCCTGGTGCTTGCAAGCCAGGAATTTAGCCATTGAGCCATTGTGCCGGATCCCAACAGTTACTTTCTTTCCCCTGACAGTATAGTACTACCTGGTACTACCTCTTTATAGAAAAGTATGTAGTAAAGAATTTGGCTTTGGACAACAAGAAGTCTGCCCTGTCCCCTTGACTTCTGGGTGGTAATCCATACATAATTAGAGAGCCTTTATTTAGGTAGATGCTAGCTACAGTGGATCTTAAAATGAAGCCAAGAACACTTAATAGACTTAGAATGAGGGTTAGTCACACAAACAAGACTGATCATGTAACTTAAAGCAGTGACTGTGAGTCAGGTTTGTCAACTAAGCTTGACGACTATATTTAATTACATTGTCAATCAATCTACACATTGACTCCAGATAACAACATTCAAAGTTCAGGTGAGTTTCTCTTGAGGACAATACTATATGCATAAATATATGAAAGCTTAGAGAGATGCAAATCCTAATGCTACAATAGAGTATTGGAAGCGTTATATTTAAAACCTTTCTAGACACCACCTACATATTTCCTCCTTTTATTGATTTTTACCTTTATCTTTTCCTTGCAACAAATTTTAACAGTAAATATAATAGAGTTCCATAGTGTCCAGGGAGTTATTTGTTATAATGGTGGTTCTGGAAACCATACAAACATACAGCTGTTATAATAAGGTATACAACCTTGTTAAACCTCAGTTTGGCTAACTCTGGGTGGTAACATATCTGAGTAGTACAACCATCTACCCTACATTTGTTTAAAGTCATACTTTAGGCATTAAGGGCTGAATTACCATATTTTATGCAAATGGAGATTGCATTTACTAATTTGAGGGTATCCTTCTCATATGGGAGAAAATCAATAATTACTTTTCTTTTGAGTAGATGAAGATTCTTTATGTTTCGTTAACAGCCCATTCCTATATTTGAGATTATTCTGTTTAAGAAGAGAGCTGTGTAACTTCAGATATTCCCATCCTAGGTTTGTACTCATGATAATTCAGTAATGTCTCTCAAAACATTAAATATACTGTACGGAAAGTAATAACAATAATGAAATCCCAGCATGCCACTGTCCAGCTGCTTCTTTCATTCTTAATTATGTCATATTCTTGATTATTAAAATAGCACAATATATCTCTTTCGACCTGTGTCCTAGGCACCAGAGTTTGTTCCGTTCATCAAATATTCTTTGCTAGGAGGTATGTCTGAGTTCAATCTCAGAAGAAATTAAATGAATAGATATGTAAGCATTCAACATTTTTATTTAGATCTGTATATTATGCTGTTGTAGGACTTAATTATGTTTACTTACTGAAAATGATCATTAAAATTAGTGATCTTAAATTACCGCAGCAAAAATATGAAGAGAAAGTAGGAGAGAGAGAGAGGCCTAGGTGGAAAAATGTCAGCTTTATTTATTTCTTGCTGATTTTGCTTGTCCACCATGAGATAACTTCACCATGTGTCTTCTTCATCTGGGACCTAAAAGGTCAGCACTGCCCAACCAAGAATACAGTCAAATGTCATGGTATCAGAAAAGAGAAGGCAGTGAGACTATTCACTGTCTTAACTTCTTCTTGGAAGTTACTTATGTCACTTCTGCTCACATTCAATAAACCTTCTAAAGTCATAAAGATTAGCCCACTTGAGAGATAAAACTCAAAAGTTGAATCAATCAGAGCACCAGTACTCTGTGAAATTCAAGACTTCACAAAGTAATATTCACCGGAGCCACTGACAAACTCTCTTGAATTAGAAACTATAAATAGAACAAATTATTTGCATCTCACATATCTAATAAAAATAATAAAGAAAAATCTGTGATATCCCAACAAATGCATTCGTTTGGAATGAAATTCTTTGTGTTATTAATCATACTGACTGTGAAATCCTGCAAGGGAGGTATCAGACAGTTGTCTACACTATGGAGGGAAATGTTGCTTAATTAGGACCCAGTTCTGCTTCTTAATAGCAACATACAGCTTTTGTCCTACTTGACACCTGAATTCACCTTCTAGGAGATTCTATTTTTCTATTTTTCTCCATGGCTACAACGGACAATAGCATAAAAGATTAAGCAGACTTCCCTGTCTTCTTCTGTATGTAAAAGGTCACATCTCCAATATTTTAAGCCTTAAATAATTACTTTTAGCCCAGGTTTATGAGTCTTTTAGCATTATGATTCATCTCAAAAATATATTTTTCAAATTGTAATTAGCAATATGTTCAAATGACAAACTTAACTGTCAATTCCTTAAATTGAGCATGTTGCTATGAGTAGCCACATCCATAATTTTTTTCTAGAGCTTTTTTGTCCAACTAAGTGACTCACTAAGCACAATCAAAACAGATTTAGAGGTTTAAACAAAAGGCCAGAATGCCATTTTCTTGCTTTGGTCCTTATCAAAAGACTGAATTCTAATTAGAAATTGAAAACTGCGGTTAAATGTTCTATTAAATTCAACAATAGTGACCAAGAAGCAATACAGGTATCTTTTCTCCTACATCTGTCTAAAACTGTAAGTTCAAAGTTACTAACACAAATTTAACATCATACGTCACAAAACTGCATAACCTAGGATTCAATCTTATAGCATTTAATAATGTATTCTTCAATACCTAGGCTATCATTGAGCCCATATCATGCATTTACACTTCGGGTTCTGATCAGACCTCTCTTTGATGGAGCAAACAACTGACTCGGGATCTTAGGGAAGTCATATTGTAGTAAAAAGTGAGCTGAATACTCACCGGTTTCCCAAAACAAACGTCACTCTCCTTTTCATCTTTCATATATATCATAGGTAAGCTTCAGTTCCACCCCATGACATCCTCACTCCAGCACCTAGGATAAAAGGCAGCACAATGCATACATTCAGTTCAGCAAAAGTAAAGTTGGAAGAATCCTGAAAGAGCTCCTGAATCTTTTGCTAAAATTATGTATCTGCCATGCCTGCTCTGAAAAAAATGTTACAAGCCTAGCTTAGTACATTTGGGCTATTATAATGAGACACAATGTGCTGGGCTTAGTATAAAAAGCAGGAAAGTATTTCTTACAGTTCTAGAGTATGAAAAGTTCGAGACCAACATAGCAGAGTAAAATGCCCTCTTCCTAGTTCAGAATGTGGAAGTGTCAAAATAACTTTTGGGGACTGTTCTGTAAGGACATCAGTGCCATGTATGAGGGTCTTTGCTTTCATAATTTATGTTCCTATATTAGCAATTATGTTTTCAATACAGGAATTGAAAGGTGATAGGAGTATCCAAATCATAAAACAAGACCTGGTCTTATGTCTATGGATAAAGGCAGCTTACTCTTTCCACAAGAGTCACTAGAAACTCCCTCCCTTTTAATCTCCCATACCATTATTCAAAGACCTAATAAAATTTTACTTAATCATTGTTGTAGACTGTGAGTTATGATAAGCATTAAATATATAGCAAAATATGCAACTGTCCCTTTTAATTACTATGAACTTCAAAGCATATCACTCTACACATGAATAAACAAATATAGAAAAGTACAAAAATAACTTGGTCTCTGTAAATTCTTTCCACGCCTTCTCCAACAGATCTAAATCCATTTTTAATCTGTAAGTAAGGAATTAACATAAATTGAAGAAACATCATAGAACTCACTTTTAAAAAATAATTCTGTGTGTCAGACATCTGGCTGGTCTCAGCAGGAGCTGTTGATTAGGATCTCACAGGTGAAAATTAAGGTGTTGATCATGTAGGCTCCTACTAGGAGATCCTTCAAGCTCATTCTAATCATTGACCAAATCCAGTTCCGTGCACTTATGGAACTGAGGTCCCCATTTTATTTTCCTGGTGAAATGTACCTGACTGAGCAAAAGTAAGCGTATTTTCCCAGGACCTACAACAAAAACCTCTCAATATAATTTTTTTTATGAAAACAAAATACTAAAAACAAGCCATTGCCTTGAAGGCATCAGAGAGAAAACGTGAACCAGAATCAGCTTTCTAAAACATCCCTAACCGGTAGAATTTTCCTCCTGAGTAGTCAAGAAGCATGACGGCTTTCTGTGATTAAAAAAAAAACTCTAAAATCAAAATCAAAGGTTATATAGAGTATTATTTTATTATAAATGCTATAAACTTATCTTGCAGAACATTTTAAAATTCATTCCTACGTATTGAAAACATGGAGTTTGTGTTTAACACGTGAATACAAAAATATTGTATACATTTTATCATTTAATTTTGAGAAGTTTTTAATCCCAATTGTTCCTTTTTACAAGCTACAAAATGCCAAACTGAAATCAATTGAAGACTATATCACAATGAAACGATTGAAACAGAAAAAATGGCAACTCACCATAATAACATACAAAGGAAACAAGACAGGCATCATGAAGAGAATAGAGATTCCAACAAATTGTTAGAAAACATATGTTGGAATATTAACTAATGATCAGCACACACAGAGCTGCAACACCAAAAGAAGTATGAAAGGAATGCAGTAAAGAAACTTGAGTCAACAAACCTCTACATTAACATCTTGGAATTTTTGATACAATATAGACAATGAAATAAGAGTAAAGCTTAAAGTGAAGAAACCAACACTTCAAATACAGAGCTGCAATTTTCACCTGTTTTAAGTTCTGTGAACTTTCTTTAGTGATGAACTTTAAAGCAGGCAATTAAATGGGTTGATAGGAAGAGGTGGAAACAGCTCTTTTGAAATAAATAAAGGGAAATGCTTGGGAGATACTTATTATTAAAATCAAATATACAGGGAGAGTCAACCAACACTTGATGGAGAAAAAAATTACTACCTAAAATGTAAAGCCAGCCTAAAACAAGCAAAAGGGTTGGTACGATCTCAACATAAAGTGAAACAAAACAATGAACAGTAAGAAATGTAAAACATTCTCTAATTAAAATTCTCAGAAAAGGCCCTGACAGTATGATATTCATAAATCATGGACAGGCTGCCATGGATAAAGTAATAATATTAGAAACAAGCATGACCCCTGGGAAATTACCAAATAAGATGAGCAAAATAAAAATTTCATAGTGAAGTGGGGAAATAAGTTTAAGGAAGCCTACCAAGCCAAAAATGTGGGTATCACTACTCAAGTAATATGATTTCCAAAAACAGATTACAGAGAATATAAAAATAATAACAAAAGGAATAATAGAGAGGAATTCCCCAATGCTGAATCAATCCTCAAGATGGCAGGACCTAGCACAGTAAATAAAGTTCAACTAGATCTCACATTGTGTAAACCTAAATAATACAAATATTCTAATAGCATAGGTAAACAGATTCAACGGTTTCTTACAAATATTTAAAGCCTTAAGGATAGCGAGAGTCAATACTGCGAACTTGTGAGCCAGAGTTGGTTCCTTTGTGACATTCATTTTCTTCTCTATTATCATGCTTTTGTAAGATTTCTGGTAACAATTATTTGTTCTATTCTAACTTCCCCTACACACCCTTTGGACCCCCTGCAAAAATTCAGCTATCCTGCTGGTTTCCATTTGTGATTTTTGCAGAAATATCAGCAGCAAAAATAACTATTATATAAGATTTTTCAGTAACTGGTCCCCTGCTTTGAGCTGCTCCCTGCCACACAGTCATCCTTCAAGTTGCCAGCAGAGATAGTTTCTAATTTACAGATGCAGGTCATTTATGCACTGGTATAACATACAATGAGGGAGCACAAAAGCTGCATTGACAGGAAGCGGGAGATAGGAGCCACAGGCAGAAAGCAAAACCGGGCACTCTGATTGATCATTTGGATCTCTTAACCACTAAGCTGGACACCTGTTGAATCCATGTGGTTATTATCCTGACTGTAGCAGTGTTGTGCGCTGGCTGGCTCTTAGCAAGGTTTGTTGCAGATTCTATCCTACATGTATAGAGGAATTCGAAGATGGAGACACAAACATGTGCAGCATAGCAGGATTTATCTGAGGCAAAACAAAAGTGCAATCTCAAGAAGGAAGTTGTTAAAAAACAGTCAGGAATTTGAAAGAGTCCTGAAACAAAACAAGGAAAAACATCCAACACTGCAAAAGCCCTCCACAAAGAAAAACAAACAAACAAAAAAACCCCAACTCCGATAAAGCCCTCTTAAGGCAGTTAGCCCTTCCCATTATACCTTCCTGTGGTATAGATTGTGTCTTCCAAAGTGGAGACCAATTAGATATTCAAAAGGGGATGAAACTGCTAATTTCTATGCCTTTTTTTGGAAATACCTTGAAACACTGAAAGTGTTGCCATGTAGCATATAATGGGAGTTACATGCCCCTCATGGAAATCTTAATGACATTATCATCACCTATAGATCATCAGGGAGCAAATCCTGCAGCCATGTGGGATATGTCCAGCTAGCACTAATTAAAATTGCAGAGCTTGCTATTTCTGCTACTCAGAAAGGAGCGGGCCTACACTGTGCACTGAAAGCGAGGCTTGCAAATGGTCACAGTAAACGGACTTGTCATCAGGACCTGACCAGGCTGTTATAGGAACAGGCTGCTCCAGTTCCTGTGGAAGGTCAGTGTGAGCTGTCAAAATGTCAATCACTTGGAGCTGTCAATCACTGATTTGCACAGCTTAGCAAGGAGCTGTCAACAGCTATTGGGCTGAGACTGTCAATCACCCATCCAAGCTGTACTGCCAGGTGGAGAGGAGCTGTCCAGCAGCATCTCTGCTGAAGCTGTCAGACACCAATACCTAGTTACCTGCACTTCAACATCGATAATAATCTTGTGGGTGACTGCATATGTCACAATATAAAGTTGTACAGATTTCCTCTGTACAGTTTATTATTCATCAATTATACATCAATAAAGCTATTAAATTTTCACAAAATATGCATACACATTTTAAAAGCCTGTTGTTATGGATTGAATTGTACAATTCTATTTCTCAGTATCTCAGAATGTGATTGTATTTAAAGATGACATCTCTAAAGAAATAATTACATTAAAGCATGGCCATCAGATTAGCATCAAATACAACATGGCTATTGTCATCATTGATACAGGAAATTAAGACACAGACCTGGGTATATAGAAGGGAAATCACGTGACAATATAGGAAGAGCTGGCCACTCGCAAGCCAAAAATAGATGTTTAACACTCTCACAACCTTTGCTCAGACTGCTAGCCTCTTGTAACAGTGAGAAAAATAGGTTTTTGTGGCTTAAGTAACAGGTGTATGGTACTTAACATGGCAGCCCTAGCAAACAAATGCATGTAAATGCAAATATTTATTAGATATATGCTTACATTTATATAAGCACATGCTGTCCCTGTGGCTGTGTCAAGAGGTATTTATTTTGATCAAAGTGATTTCCTTTGTTTGATTGCTTGTTTTCACCATAATCATACAATTCTGTTATAGGTGGAAAAACAGCCATAAACCCTTATGTGGAACTATTTGTTGAATTCAATTTAAAAATTCTAACTAAAAAAAAAACCACCATGGCAGGAAAAAGTCCCATTTTCTTATTCTAAAAGAAGAATCTAGTAAAGGAAAAAACATGGTAATTTTACAAAGACAACTCAAAGAAAATTGTTAGGTGTTCTCTTGAAATGTTTCTATAAATATTCAAGAGGAAGCCTATGGACTCTAAATTGCTGATACTGCTGATTCAGAGATCCTGCAACACACACAGGATAGGCTCAGTGGAACTATAAACGAGCTGTTCATTAAAGATACCTATGTAAATTACAATACAAAAGGTAATATTCAATATAAAATGTTCCCATTTTTAAAGAAAGCTTTGCAAAATGGGTTTTAAGTTGGCAGTGATTACCAGCAATGTTTTTGTTAGGCGCTTCACAAGGATTTCTTTTATTCTTAATTACTTCTATAACTACCAACACTTATTCAATTAGATATGTTAATAGTCCCCGGATTTCTCTACACCTGTTTCTTCCAGCTGTCTGCAACGCTTGTTCTATGACATCTGTATTGAATTGGTAGTCTCATTTCCTAACAGTAAAATCACAGAAAAAGAAGTCCCAGAATCAATGCTTAAAGAGCTTAAAATACAAACAAATGTAGTTAAGCATGTATATATATTTTTTGGCAATGAAATCATTGCTATCAGCACACATTCTGGAATACACCCAAAAACTATCAGAAAGCTCCCTGTGCTTTCATAGGTATGAGATAAATCTCTTTAGTGAAGGAAAGAGAATGTTTACTTTGTAAGTCTTCTAGTGTCTGCAATGAATTTGTAACTTTATACTATTTTAAGATTCAGATTTTAAAGTAGTGTTCATTATGAATATTAATAAAAATATTAAGTACTGAAAAATTAAGTCTCAGGACATGTATTTGGTGTAGCAGATAAAACCCTTATTGGAACATCTAAATCATGCATTGGAGATCCTGAGTTTGAGTTTGAGAACTACTCCAGATAACAGCTTCCTTCCGTCACACATTATGGGAGGCGGTAGTGATAACTTAGGGAACTGAGTTGCTGTCACCCATTTGAGAGACCTAGAGTTCCTGGCTCTTACTTTCAGCCTGATGCAATCCAAGCCATTTGAGGAATAAACCAGAGGATGACTCAGTCTCTTTAACTCTCTTTTCCAAGTGAATAATTAAAAAAAGAATTTTCATTTGGATCATTTGCAATAGGTTCAAATCTATACCAGGATACTTCAAAAAGATCATAGAAAATTGAGCTAATGTAACTATTTTTTAGAAATCATGTGCAGTTTTTGCATCAGCAGCATTTTCCACAAATTTTTTTGCTTTCATTTAAGTATTTTTAAGTATTTTATTTATTTTAAATGCAAAGGGACAATAGGAGAATGCGAGACAGAGAGATGGGTATCTCATCCACTGATTTATTCTCCAAACATGCACAACAGCAGGAGCTGGGCTACATAGAAGTGATGAGCCTGGAACTGTATGAATGACAGGGATCTAATTGTTTAAGTCATCATCTCTGCTTCCCAAGACACACATTAACAGGAAGTTCTAGCCAGGGGTGAAGCCAGGGACTGAAACCTTCTCAGATATGGGATGTGGGTATCTCAAAAGGCAAGTAAATCTCTATACTAAATATCTGGCCATCTCTCATTCTTTCAACACCAAAGTTCTGTGATGCCATGATTTTTTTTTCTAAATTCAGAGAGTAGCACTGTGAAAATAATGTTCCTGATCTCATAGATTGAAAGGCAGTAGAAAGGACCAGTAAATCTAGCTAACTATTATGAAGAGACTTCATAAATTACAAAGAGTAGCTGGTTCACATGGAGAAATATATCATAGGATAGTCTTTTCAAGCATACAATATTAAAATAATATCAAATCTTATAAAACTAAGAAAAATTAAAAATGATTATTTCACCTAGTATGAAAACACTAGATAATGGGTACTATAAATAGATTATTTATTTGAAAGGGAGAGTGATAGAAAAGGAGGGAACAGAGATAATGGGGCTGGACTGGAGAGAAAAGAGAGAAGAGGCTCTTTCATCCCCTGGAACATTGCAAAATGCAGCCTCTGGTCAAATTCAGGAGGCTGGGACTCCATCTGAGTCTCCAAAACACGGCATTGATCTAAATACTTGGACCCCCTTTCCACATTTCCTGCATTAGCAGGAAGCTGAATTAGAAGTACAGTAAGCAAGACTCAAATTGATGTTACGATAGGAAATGCTGGCAACACAAACAGCCTAGCCCATTGCATCAAACTGCTGGCCCCTACACACACACATATATAAATATGTAGGAATGTACCTAAATTGCTTGTAATGAGTTTACTTTAAGGTTATTCAATGTATACATGTTGAGAATTATAGTCCAATAACACAGCATTAGGGCTGCCAATGAAATGATGCTGAGGTGTTTCCAATGCAAGGGGACAGGGGTTCTTTTCCCATACAAGGTAGTAAGTTAGAAGCTACTCTGTCATAGCCTCATTGGAGTTCCAGGCTTACATGCTACCGCCTTGGCAGGGCCAGATCATACGATTTTGCAAGCCTTATATTGTCTGCAAGCTGGATATTTTCTATCCCTGAAAGCTTCATGCCTATTCCCAGAGAAATCTGGAAAGAACTGAGGTAGCTAGAGGTAAGTACTAATACATAGAATACTTCTGTAAAATAATGGACAGTTTCTGCTCCTTACTCTAAAGGAAGCCTGGCAGTCAATAAACCTTAGCGAACACCATGGGTTATGCAGTCAGGCTTACTATCGTGCATTTCTAAATATGAGCAAATGAGACATTTGAGGAAAGCCTGCAGCTTACAAGATAAATACCAAGAAGTAAGAAAGTAATAACAACCTTTGCAAAAAGTAATAGAAAAATGACAAAGAAAGAAAAAATGTCCTCGGATGACATTTAATAAAATATCCGTTCTATAAAATAGATTATTGTGCTGTCAAGGTAAATTAAAAGCAGAGAATCAAGAAGGACATTTGAAAATTAAATACTTGGATTTCAGAAGATTATCATATAAATATATCCATTCTGCCATACCATCCCATTCTGTTTCAGCTCCAATGTTGAGCACAAAAGCTGCCAAGCAGGGCCTGGCAAGATTCTAAGATATCTGAGCATGGCAGCACAAAGCCTAAGACTCAGCATGTAACACGGTGGCTACCTGCAATAATGATCTTGGGTCTCTGAAAATAAAGAGTCCTTAAGAGGAAAGGCAGTTCTTGATGGAATTCTGGGAAACTGAACCTAACAGCTGAGGTGACCCTGATCCTCAAACTGGGAAAACTCCAGCCCACTGATACTCCAATTTAGAAATTCCAGTAACTTTTGTGAAATTCCTGTAGCCCAGACCACACTCCACGGCAATAACAGCAGACTCTCTGGATGCAGAACAGAGCTTAGTATTATCATTATTATTATTTTAAAATTTTAGTTCATTTATTTAAAAAGTAGAGAAAGACAGACAAAATATGCTCCCAACCACTGATTCGTGCCCCAAATGCCAAAATTGGGATAAATGGAAGCCAAGGACTGGAAATGCAATCCAGATCTCCCATTTAGGTATCAGGAGCACAGCTGTGTGAGCCATCATCTGCTGCCTCTCAGTGTGTGCTCGCAGGAATCCAGAATCAGCAGCTGGAGCTGAGAAGTGAATCCAGGCACTTTGATCTGAGTTGTATGCATCTTAACTGCTAAGCCAACCTCTACCTTCAGACCTTATTGTTTTTGAATCTCTACAGGTAATCCCATTGACTGGCCAAGTTTGAGAATCAAAGTTCTAGTTACTCTCAACAGAAATAACTGGGAATGTGTTGGAAGTGATGAATCAAGCCCTAGTCCAGACCTCCAGAATCAGAAACTGTCTCAACAAGATATCCAAGGATTCATATGTTTGTGAATGTGTAAGAAAGTCTACATCTGTGCCAAATGAAAGAATCCAGCCCAATACATTAAGATGGAACTGGGCCCTGGCACATTTGTATGACTATTATTCAAGAGGGAGAAACAAAGTAGACAGAGAGTTCTTATCCACCAGTTCACTCCTCACATGTGCACAGTAACCAGGGTTGCCTCGGGAAAAGACAAGAACAGGAAACTCAGTCCAGCCTCCCACAGGAGTGCAAGGGACCCAGCTACTTGAGCTGTCATCTGCTTCCTCCTGGGGTTTCAACAGGCAGCAAACTGGAGTCAGGAGCCAGTGCCAAGAATGGAGATGGAACCACTAGGGAAAATGTCTGCCTGGCACTGGGACTTCTTAAATATTCCAAAGGGAATCCGTGTGTGCAAGGAGGTTGAGGATCAAGCCCTAGATATTGCAGTAGAAGAGATAAGAACAGCAGAGAAACATTTTCCCTGAAATTCAAATAGAAAATTGACAAATCATCACTTGCTACTCTCACTAACCACAAGGAAATGAAGCCACTATAATTCCTAGCTCACTTAATGCTGATTCCACATTAGATAGATCGATATCCTCATGGTTAGGGGGAAGACACATCCATAGATCTCCTGGGCAAAAGCAAGCAGCTTCTACAAAATGCATCAAGAACATTTGAAGAGACTGAGTTATAGCACAAAATACACACATATTTTATCAAATGTAAGCATGCTTAGTGGTAAAATGTAAAACATCAATAAGAGATAATTGACATTCAAAACAGTTTTGATTCAAACTGAAGATGAAGTATAATAGGTAAAGTACGATGATACGGAAATCATGAAACTAGAAACCTAAATGATGTGGGTTTAAATGAAGCCCCCCAAAAAGTATGCATGCAAAACCACTAATCATCACATTAACCCCTAGGATCTATGGTTTTGTTGTTACTGAGAAATAGGATTTTGGAAGATGTTACCAAATTAATATGATGTCATTCCAGATTAACATATGTTATAAATCCAAAGACCAGGGTCCTTGTGGGGACTGGGAGATTGAAAAGAACAGAAGAGGCCCAGGAAAGAAGGAGGCAGATAAATTGTTCTACTGTAATCCAAGAAACAAGGGTTGTTGGTAACCAACCACAGCTAGAAAGGTAAGGGAAAAGCCTTCCCTGGACACCAGTGAGAAAATATAATTGCACTAATCCCCAGATTCCTGACTTTCAGCCCAGGAACTGTTCAAGAACAAACTTCTCTTGTTTAAAATCATCAGCTTATTTTAATTTGTGGTAGTGGCCTTTAAAACTAACACTGATGACAAATTCAGAAGCTATAACATATGAATAGAAGAAAGAAAATAATTTAAAATTAATAGACAACATTTTAATTTCCTTGAATTTCAAAAATCCTCAAGGCTTCAGACTGAAAAACACTGCTCAATTCCAGTACTGATTGAAAAGTCATGTCCCAGGACATATACATTCTGTAAAAATACCTGAATTCAAAGATTAACCTATGCCCTCTTATAGAAAAAAAGGAGAAATGTCTAGCAAAACAAGGAAGTCTCAACTGAAATCTAAAAGCTGTAATGTCTGGATTAACTTCTACAGATTTTAAAAGACTGCCATGTAAAGGTGTTTTAGCTTTGTAACACATAAATCACCTCCATAACAACAAAAAAACAGAATGTAAATCACTAAATAGGGGTTTCCACATTAGACCTAAGCAATGGAAAAATTATTTTAGCCAAATTTCAAGGAATACAGAATATAGACTTCAAGACAGAAATAGAAAAAAGAGAACACAATGATGCATAATAACCTTATAAAATCTATAGATTTTTCATCTCTTTTAAAGTTATTTTTCATGGTACGGTCCCATAGGCGCAGGCACTCCACCTTTTATCTCCTCCTCTCCCCAACTCCATTGCTGTTTTCCGCCTTATTATTGCAATAGTATAGTTCTTCAATATCAGTCACAAGCCCAACATTCTGCTACTTAGTGTATCGCAGCATTATGAGAATAGGCAGCGGTACATAGTCTAGCAACCCATTGTCCATTTATATTTAACAGTAAAGCCTGTAGTTAAATCTAACTAATGGTTAGAGACTGGGAAAAGAAGACAAAGAGGTGGCTTTGGTTAACAATAGCATATGAGCTTCATATTATATGTGTTGTGTACACATCTCTAAACTCACACATTTTAAATATAATTATTTGCTGAAATGGATATAGAATTAATAACTCGTCAATTTTTTAATATCTCAGCTCCCTCACTTATAAAGACATTATTTAGATTTGCCCTATGGGAGAGAATCAAGATGGCAGAATAAGGTAAGGACACGTTTATACAGACGGAAAAACATTTAACCAGGATGAAGCAGAGAGGACATATTTCAGGAAATAGGAAAGGACAGAACAACAGCAGAGGGGTACCTGGAGACTGACAGACACAGGAAAGCAACGGACACAACAGTGTGGTGTTGCAGAGACTGATACTCCAGCACGGCAATCTGAACTCCACCAGCAACCAGGTGGGAAGGGGCTTTCATTGGGAGCTCGGGTGGTGAACCCAGACAAAGAACTGTCCGTTTTGCTGGTCCGTTTGATTTGACCAGGAGCAGAGACAGAGCAGCAGATCTCAGATGGACAGTGCGAGAACAGAGTAGATTTCACAGTCCAGTTAGCCGCCTAGAACTGAATTGGACGCCGTTTTGCGTAAGGAGGAAAGGACAAGGGAGAGGACTGAGCATGCGCTGAGCTGGGAGTGAGCTCATTTCTGTCTCGGTGAACTGCAGCGGCGTGGCATTCTACTTGTTCCACTCAGGGCAGGTCTGGGATAGCCCTCAGATCTGACGGCCAGCAAATCAAGAACCTTAGTGGTTGTACATCAGGTGCCATTTGGGCACTGTGGCAATACCTTTGGGACTGCAGGGACAATAGTTAACTGCGCATGTGCTGATCTCACAAGAACTTGCTGACGTCAGTGATTGCACTGGTCCCGCAGGAAAATAGTACCGACTGTGGCATTGTACCGGCCAAAATAGGTCCGTGTGGCACCAAGATCTAACGTCCAACAGATTCCGACAAGATCAGCACCACCAACAATCTAATTATATAGGTCACCTGGTGTCTCTCTAATCCTGGGACCTGCTCCAACCGGAAGTGGGAGAAAGGTTGCAGAGACAATGGTGCAGCCTCAGCACAGCATCACAGGACGTGGAGAGTGGTGAGCCAAGAGCTGGGGCTGTGGAGACCACGGTGGAAATCTGACATAAGAACCCAGACCTGTAACTTGCTGGAGGTTGTGGCACAAGTGGCTGCAAGAAAACTTGTGTACCAACCGCAATAACTAAAATCGCATTGTAGACCTCAGAGTTAACTGAGGAAGACATCGAGAAAATGGGGGACACAGAATCCATAAGACTCATTTTAAAGATTCTGATCAAAAATGAGAAGCTCATGCAAGAGTTCAAAGAATTTAAGGAAGCAATAAAGCAAATCAAGGCTGGTATATCAGAAATCAAGAACACAGTAGAGCAAATTAAGAGTACAGTGGAGAGTCTCCAAAACAGAATGACACAAGCAGAAGAAAGAATCTCAGAATTGGAAGGTATTTCCTGTCATCAGGGGGAAGCAAACAAAAAGCTGGAAGCAGAGCTGGATTAGGCCAAAAAAAGTATTCAAGAATTGAAAGACACTATTAAGAGGCCAAATCTAAGAGTTATGGGAATCCCAGAAGGTGCAGAAAGAGAAGCTGAGTTTGCAAATGTATTTAATGAAAGAATAAAGGAAAATTTCCCTAATCTAGAGGAAGAATTGGGAAACAAGATCCAGGAGGGGCACAGAACTCCCAACAGGCTTGATCCAAAGTGATCTTCACCACGACATATGATCATCAAGCTCTCTTCAATTGAACATAGGTAAAAGATCCTTAAATGTGCACGTGAAAAAAATCAATTGACACATAAAGGAAAGCCAATTAAGCTCACAGGAGATCTCTCACAGGAAACTCTACAGGCAAGAAGACAATGGAGTGATATATTCCAGATTCTAAAAGAAAAAAATTTTCGGCTCAGGATAGCATATCCAGCAAAGCTTTCTTTTGTCTTTGAAAATGAAATAAAATTCTTCCACAGTAAAGAAAAGCTAAAAGAATGTGCCTCTTCCAAACCTGCCCTACAAATGATACTTCAAGATGTTCTCTTGGCAGAGAAGAGGAATAGCACCTACCAAAACCAAAGGCAAACGGGAAGAACATCCCAGTAAAATGACAACAGAAGACTAAACCAATGAACAACCCATTCTAAAGTGACAGAACCAACGTAGCACCCATGTATATTAAACTCTGAATGTAAATGGCTTAAGCTTAATCAAACGTCCTAGATTAGTAGACTGGATTAAAAAACAAAACCCATCTGCTTATTGTCTGGAGGAGACACACTTCAACAAAGACCAGCGGAAACTATATAACATGGGTTTTGTTATTCTGTGTTAGTTTCATCACTTCAAAACACTTTCTTCTGATTAAATCATTCAATGACTCGTAGATCACGCAGTGGCATCAATATCTTCAAAAAGGTTCTTGATTTTCATTTCTTCAGCTACACATTAGTCATTTAATAGCATATTATTTAACTTCTTGGTGTTGTTAATTTTTTTTTCTCCCGGATGTTGATTTTGTTTTGTGGCTCTTCATTTAAGGGGATGTACAGTAGCTGTGAAATGGAGACTAACATTCAGATGTGAGAATGTAGTGTGGCATGCATTTCTACTGCCAGACAAAGATGGACTTACAATGAAGCTGTTTACTAAATCTTGACAATAGGATTCTGGACTCTCTGCCATTGTCTAGGCCCACAATGATGGACATAAGACTGAATATGAAGAACTATATGTTAGTAATGATTTAGAGGAATGGGGGGGAGGGAATTGGGGAGGGGATAAGGGAACATGAAACTGTAGTATAAAATAATAACAATAATAAAGTATTTTTAAAAAATTTACATTACAGTAAAAAAAAAAGATTTGCCCTATGATTAATTAGAGTTTCACTACAAAATGTTTTGCTTTTCCCTTACCTTGAAATTTGCTGGGGAATACTTTTTATTGCTTTTACTTTGAAGGAAGACATTTAGTGGAGTAAAACTTTTTGCTTTCCTTCAAAACATCATTTTACTCTAACATGTTTTTTCACTAAGAAGCTATTTATTTTCCATTTTAGGCATGTGTTGCTTTCTTTCAATATGTTGATATGGTTCTTTTCAATCTTTGAAATACATTAACTACATTAGAATAAGTCTCAGTGTTAGTTGATGCTATGGTTTGTATGTGGTTCTTACCCCAAGGTTCATGCATTAACAATTGATCATCAGGACGGGAGTGTTGGAGGTGGTGCAAGACATCGTTGGAGGCATTTTCTCAGACAGGACGGTGGGACTCGTCTCTTTACGGTGTCCTCATTCAAGACATGATCTCTCCTTGTACGGGCTCTCACCATCACCATCCCCTCACCTGAGCTTAGTCTATGCCAGGCCTTTATCCTTGATTTTCACAACAGTGAGCTAAATCAGTTTGTTTTTCTGTTTATTTGCTTATGAGTAACCTGCTTTATATATTTTTGTTACAGTAAAGAAAAGCTTGCGGGCCTGGCGTCGTGGCCTAGTGGCTAAAGTAATGAAAAACTTGCTTACAAAAATACTTTAATTTTGCCTTATAGTTGCAAGGATTTATGATAGATTAAGACCTACCTTTACTTCAGAAAATTTCTTTTGTAATTTTTGTTTTTCTCATTTTCTTGACTCTTTCTTATTCCTTTTCCTAAGAGTATGAAGTATGAATATGTTGAATCACCATTAGCTATTCTTTCAGATAATTTTATAGCTTTTTAATAACTTTTATAACAATGTTTTATAACTCTTTGTTGTGTTCTAGGCAATTTTCTAAACAATATCTCCATGATTCAGTGTTTCTTCAATGAGTTTGTCCTTCACTGCACCTAGTACATTATTAATAGGCTTTCAAATTACATATGCTGATTTAGTTCCTTAGCAAAAATCTCTATGGATGCCTGTTTCATACAACATCCATGACCATTCAGACATAATAATATGCTTAGTATTGAATTAAAATTTACTTTGCTTTTCTGGGAAGACATTAAATACATGGTTTTCAGGTAAATGTATCACACTATTATGGAATATGGCCAGGATATGAGGAAGATTGATTTATTATAATGGACTGTAGTCTAGTCACTTTTTAATTGCTAATGGGAGGTTTAATGATGGCTTTTTCTTGATTTTCCCTAATATTCAAAAAGTTTGTTCCTGGAGAGCAAACTAGAAAGTAATAATGTAGATTGATACTCTCATTCAATGGTTTAAAACATGTGGAGAAGGAATTGACACTATAGAAAATTGCAAGCAATGGCCTAGCACAATCGCTCAGTGGCTAAATCCTTGCCTTGCATGTGCTGGGATCCCGTAAGGGTGCCAGTTCGTGTCCAAGCTGTCACATCTGTCATCCACTTCCCTGCTTGTGCCCTGGAAAGCAGTGGAGGATGGCCCACTGGGGACCCTGCACTTGTGTGGGAGACCAAGTCGAAGCTCCTGGCTTCTGGCCACTGTAGCCAATTTGGGAATAAACCAACAGATGTAAATTATTTCTGTCTCTCCTTCTCTCCATATATCTGTTGTAGCTTTCCAATAAAAATAAATAAATAAACCTTAAAAATAAAAAAGTTGCAACCAAAACACATTTTCCCTGAAAATGTTTTGTATATTTCATGACATCCATCCCATAGCAGCCAACTCAGCTAAGACTGTGCAAATCTTTTTCTTTTTTTTTTTTTAATTATTTATTATTTAACTTCAGTAATTACATTGTATTATGTGACACAGTTACATAGATACTTGGGTTCTCCCCACCCCTCCGCAAACCCTCCCACCATGGTGGATTCCTCCACCTTGTTGCATAACCACAGCTCAAGTTCAGTTGAGATTTCCCCATTGCAAGCGTATACCAAACATAGAGTCCAGTATCTTATTGTCCCGTCAAGTTCAACGGCTTCTTAGGTATACCCCTCTGGTCTGAAGACAGAGCCAGCAGAGTATCATCCCAGTCAATTGAAAGCTCCAACATACCATCAGCAAAAATTTACATCATTATGGAATTAATTGACATAGTAATGAGTAACCAATATGTTAAAAGTAAATGCGAGTTCCCAGCCACCTTCTGTGACCACCTCACCTATACTTCAATTTTAGTTTATACACAACATATAACATTCAAAACAAAACATGTTATACATAACATCATATCATCTTAAATCAAGGCAAACATGTGGCATTTAACCTTTTGGGATTGGCTCATTTCCCTTAGCATTATGGTTTCCAGTTTGGCCCATTTGGCCACAAAGAACTGCATTTTGTTTTTTTTAATAGCTGAGTAGTATTCCATGGAGTAGCTGAACCATAGCTTTCTTATCCAATCCTCTGTTGATGGGCATTTTGGTTGTTTCCATGTTTTTGCAATTACTGATTGTGCTGCTATGAACATAGGAGTGCATGTTGGTTTCTCATAGAACAAGTGTTCTGGATATATTCCTAGGAGTGCTATTGCTGGATCATACGGTATGTTGAATTTGAGTTGTTTGAATATTCTCCATACTGATTTCCATAGAGGCTGTGGGGCTGCAGGCTGGTACAGCAAATCTTTTTCAATCAGGGTGAAGATAAGGTCCTCCATCTCTTCTACCTCTCATTCAACTGGCCATGCCGGCAAGAAATTCTGTGAGCAAAAGAAGTCCTAACACATTCTTATGTTACAAAACACCTTCTTATTACTTAATGTTTTCACTATAGTAAGGATTCGTGACATTTAAGTGACTCTAAATATTCGCCCACCCTTCCAGCTTCATTTCCTCACTTCCTTGCTCCACGTGAATGTAGTAGCACAGACAGAAAGTCCCTGTTTCTACCCGCTTCCTATTGCACTTTTGCCCAGCTGTAATCCTTTCCCCTTGAATGTGAGCAGGATCCTTCTAACTGAAAATAGAAAAAGAGAAAGACGATCCTGTGTTACATTGGATTACAACTTCTCCCTGGCAGACACTCTCCATTGAGGCTGTTCCTCACTGTCTTTGACGAAGTATGCAGAGAAGTGACTGGTAGAAACAAATTGAAAATGACACGCAGGTAACAGCCAGCAAGGAGCTTAGGCCCTCAATCTAATGGTCCATAAGGAAGTAAATCTTGCCAACAACCGCATGAGCTTGGAAATAGATCCTTCCCATCTGAGTCTCAGATGACATCCTAGGGTCAGAAAAACAAAAAATAGCAACAAAGCAAACAAACAAAAACATTGCACTGACATTTATAAAAGGCTTTAAAACAGAACATGCGAAAGAACCATTTTGGAATCCTGTCCTAGAGAATGCAGGCTTTTTGTTTTGGGGTTTATTTTTATTTATTTATTGTGGAGACAGAGAACTCTCACTCACTGATTCACTCCCCAAATGCCACAAATGGAAATTCAGGATCACAATGTACATCTCCAATTTTGGTGGCAAGAAATCAATCACCTATTTATTGCCATTTATGATAAACCATAGCATGGAGTTAAAGACAGGAACTTGAGCTGGTAATTAAACACAAACATTTGATGTGAGACATCATATCTTAACCATTAGGTTCAACACCAACTTTCAGGCTTTTAAAATCTCTACACATGTGTGAATTTATTTTTCAGCAATAGACAAATACTATAATAGATTTTGATACCAAATCAGAGTATTGAAAATAGAAAAATGATATTGAAAAAACAGAAATATTTTTGTTAAAACCATGTCTATCTTGGAATACAGTACATCTATTTCAGAGAAAAACACTCCACAATGAATTTTTCTAATCCTTTTTATTGGTCATCTGTACCTCTAAACTCTGGATATTCTCAATGAGGAGCTATAGGAAGAATTCTGTATATTCCATGGCAATATATCTCTCCTAATAGATCCCTAGACGCTAGAGTGAAGAGGTTCTTGTAAAAATGTTAAGGGGATTCTTAGAAAAAAGATAGTGAAAATATGAGTGGGAAAATCAATAGAGCTAAAAAGGATATGATCAGAGCAGGAGACTCACTCCCACCTTGGTCCCATTGGAAAAACTATCACAAAAACTGAGCCTCAAAATTGATTGAAGACAATGTTTTGTTTTTGTATAAATTAGGCAGCTGGCACTGGCTATCTTGAGGAATTCTAGAATGAGAATTTGGATAAACAAGGAAGCTGACACTCAACAGGGGTAGGTTGTACCTACTTGGTGAAGGGTAACTGCCAGGCATCAGTGGCATCCACTATAGAGAGTAAGGTGCATTCTACTTCCTGGAGTCATTCACAAAAAATGTTTTAAATTAGATTACATCTGAAAAATGTTCTTAAAAGATCTGCAATTGACAATATTTACAGAACTGTAGAAACTCTGGATTTTTCATCTGTGCATTCTTTCTTTGGGCGATTTGATTGTGCTAATGGGAGATAACAAACATGGTTTACCAGCCCCCAAATTACCAGATCTGTGAAAGAGCAGTAAAGTATTGCTGAATTCTACATAGGTATTATGTATTAGCTTCTTTCTAAAACAAAGCTTACAATTTACATGTAAGATGGATCATCTATCTCTTGCTCTTCTATAGCCCTGGCAGGTGATGTGTCAAAGAGACATCATGAGTTGGAAATCTAAATCTGATTCAGGATGAAAAATAACAGTGTGCCATACAGATTGTGAGGTGGCTCGTCCTATTTCTAATTCAGTCTGGGGCTTAATGTCTGGAAAGGAAATCCTACGGCTTGGGTTACATTCTTACAGTGCCAGTGGGTAGCTGGCAGGTTCCGACTGTCACAGCAGTATTATCTTGACTTACTCAGCCACAGGAAAATTGCTTTCTAATGGAACCCTAAGCCATCCATTCAATTTTCCCTCAAGGTCTGAAGAGTGCAATCCCAAGAACTCATGCTAAGCAAGGCCTCTTCAAAAATTATAGTCTGCACTCATTTGAGACTCAGAAATTTTCAATTATGTAGCCTCCCAGGATACATTTTAGAGAAAAACAGAACACATTGTTTTTGCTCACTTGTTAAACACTAACCATTTTGCTCCTAGCTCCATTACTTTTTCTTACTTTATCCATTTTATGCAAATAAGCAGCCCATTTTCAATCTCCCTTGAAACAAGAAATGTTGTCTCGGTGTACTGGAAATATGTGCTTTTGGAGTTTACTTTTAAAAAGTATCTTTGGGAACAATTTGAATTTTTTGATACTGGAAAATTTCAAACATACTTTCATTTGGCTCTCACCACAAGCTTGCAAAGTGAGCAGGTGTTATAACACTCAATTTATAAGCTAGAGTTTAGAAATTACCTAACTTCTTAAAAATCACATCACTAAGAACAAACACAACCAAGACCAAGAACTGGCCTTTGTCAAACGCTGTTATTCCTCCTCTGTGATGCTTTTTAACTGTCAACAACAGGAAGTCTCAATTTCTTTTTTCATCCTGGGGATATTTATTCTATCATTATTATTTTGCTCAGGGATCCCACAAAGTCACCACAGGATATAGAAACACCCCATTGAATACCGTTCAACGCTAATACTTCCACATTCTCTAATGAGGACCCCTACTTAATTGCCTAATCTGGACCTGGTATTCTACCAGTGTGATTCCAAGATGCTCTGATGCATCCTGCAACTGGTATGTTATTTCAGTTTATTTGAATTTTATTGTGTCACCCTCATGCTTTATTTTCATTGTAATTCAAAGTCATTTTTCGCATGCACAGTATCGCTTAAATAACACCTCGTGATACAGAGTAAGACCTCTCTCAATGTTTCTTGCCCAATTATAGGAGGCCACTTCTACCGGGGGGAGGGGAAGCTGTGAAATGTATCTGTGGTTTCTGCTGTAAATTTTGATCTGGAGGCATGTTTAATAGCTTTTCGGTGACTATTACAAAGGGAGTATTTGTTCAAAATGATGCCTGCTTATATTATTTCTCTGCCAAATTGCTCCCAGCTCCTAGACAATGTGCTTGCACCTCTCCAACACTGCCCTCGCTGGACAGGGGACATTTGCTGTTTGTGTACTGCAGGGAGTATTTGATTTTACTTGATGATCTTCAAAGTTCAGTCAGTAGGACAAACAGCCCATCAAATATTCTCAGCCTGTTTCCCCACTGAGGAAATTGTTATTATTTCATGGCTCTATTTCAAATATTTCACCTATAAACTTTACATTGCTGAAGGGATTTTTCATATCTCCACTTTTAGAGTTAAAAACATCATAATGGAAAGCACAGTAAGCACTTCATGTGTTCAGTCCATTCTAACAACGTACGCAACTTCCTTGACACTTTTGACATCATAATACGTGGGTATATTGGTCCTCATTTTACATGAAAGGCACTTTAAAAAGAAAAGACAGCTGGCAGTATGGGAAAGCTGAGATTTGAGTGTGGGCAACTTAGCTGCAGTATCAGGAGTTTTGACTCCTACGGTGCTTTCTATCATTGGTAACATCCAAAAGAGATCAATTAAAGTATTTGGCTGTTTTATTTTTAAGTGGAATTAGTTATATTTACTTATTTTTATTTTATTTGAAAAATAGAGAGCCTAACTGCATCCAGATTCTTTTTCTGATGCAAAAAAGAACTCAAAAAAATAGACATAAGTGAATGATAGCAAAAAAATAAAATTCATTATGAATAAAGCAATGAAACCAAAACAATGCTCTTCAGATGGTGTGCAAAGTTTGGGCATGAGCTTTGCTTAACAGGCATTGGCTTAAATGACTTTGGAAGAGGGAAGGGGAAAAATCCTTATCAGGGTTGGTTCTTAAGACATGCTTTCCAGGAACTCTTTTGAGAGCTCTAACAATTTGACTTCACATTTTCTTGCCTTTTTAGATAGTCTCAGACGTATCCTAGCATCCATTGCTTGATGGGAGTTGGGGTGTCAGCCATGGTAATTTTGTTATTATGTTGTTATAATGATCTATTATAGGTCGCCATGAAGACCGTCAGCACCCATGTTGGTCATTTTCAGCCAGTGCTGGTTTTGGACTGTGGTGTTGCAACAATATTGATTTTCTAATGAGTGTAGCCACAGCATAAAGCAGGGCTACTGGTGGAGTATACAGAGTTTTTGAGAAGAACTGGTAACAATATAGCTTTCAGTTCTCACCTGGGTCTGATCCTGACTTAATATGGATTCTGGGAGGCAGGTAGTGATACATTAAGTAGCTGGATCCCTGTTATTCATGCAAGAGAAATAAATTGAATTCCTGGCACCTGGATTTGGCTGCAGTCAGCTTGGTTCACCACCAGCCCACACAAGCACAAAAGTAAACCAGTATCTGGAAACTCTGTGTCTCCCTTTAAAATAGAAAATTAAAACAAAAAAAAATTTGAAAAGAAGGCACATGACTGGGACGAAACAGGATATGTAAACGCATGAAGATACACAATCAAAAGATATGTCCATAATTCAAGCTGTTCTAAAACTATAGAAGACATACATTCTGGGAAATTTAAAAGAAAGAAGACCTTTTTATAACATTTATTTATTTTTATTGGAAAGTCAGACTTTTTGATTGTTTTTGTTGTTATTTATTTGTTTTTCCTTTAGTTTGTGACACAGTTTAAAAGGCACTGGGGCCTCCCCTCTCTTTCCCTGTGTTCCCTCCCCTCTAATCTTACAACAGGTGTCTTTTGTGTACACTCAGAAGGCCATCATACTTCCATTGAGGTGTCTCCCAACAATATAGGAGATTATCTGCTGTTTTGCTGCAAGTCCATCCTGGTGCTGCATGCTCGGGGATATACTTCTGTTTGTTTCTACCTATGAACATCCTTATTTCTGCTACATTTCCATTATACAGTGGAAAATCAGATGTTTAGAGAAAGAATGAAATAAAGAAAGATCTTCCAGCCCTGATTCATTCCCCAAATGGCCACAATGGCCAGAGCTAAGCTGATCCAAAGTCAGGAGCCAGGAGCTTCCTCTGGATCTCCCAGATACAGGATCCCAAGGCTTGGGGCCATCCTCATCTGCTTTCCCAGGTTACAAGCAGGGCACTCGAAGAGAAGCTGGACAATCGGAATATGAACTGGTGCCCTTATGGGATCCTGGCACATGCAGGGTGAGAACTTCAGTCACTAGGCTATCGTGCTGGGCCTGAAAGAAGGAAGATTTAATCTGTTATGGAAAACTCTAAGGTGAGGATTGATTTACTTAATCTGGCACTTTATAAATCTCAAAACTCTATATGGATAGGCAGTAGAATATAGAATGATCTTTACTAAGGACTTGTATCATCACTGATGGCCCAGTACTTTGCAGAGTTCAAGGTCACCAGCACGTTTAATCTTGACTGATCAATTACACCTCAATAAAACTAGAAGGGACAAGGGAGAAAATACTCGCACCTGCATGGTTATGAACTGTTTTAAAATATGGGATCCCCTTAAACTTAAGCTCTGAAAAGCTTAATCCTGACTGCCTCTCCACAACTACATGAGATGAAAAAACTATGAGGTTTTTTTTTACCTTACCTGTTATACACAATTTCAAATAAATCACTTATTGTTATTTCTACTACATCTATAAAGATTAAGGCTGTATTTTGATAGAAGCTCAGACAAATCAAAAAGGCTTAATAGATCCTAAACAAGAACCACTTACCCATCCCCTTTGTGAGTGTCATGGGGCCTGGGACAGGGATCTGAGGTTATCCAGACAATTGCTTCAATTCTCTATTTCATTTTACTCTTGCAAATGAGGCTAAAATGATCAGCAGACTAATTTAATTCAGGTCTCTGGAAAGCACATTTATCCTCCCTTCCCTCTATTTTGTTTTTTGGGAAATTTCAGCAAAAAAAAAAATAGGAATACAAATTGTCTGGGGAAATTACACTGGCATAATAAATTCATGAAATTTTCAGTAAGGCACAGGTGGAAAGAAGACAGCTGTTGCCTGGCAAGGCAAATATGTATGTTTTTTTCAAAGGAAATTGTGTAACAGTTGACCAAAATAATAACGTTCCTGAATAATTGAGATAATTGACACTATTTTCCTTCTTAGTTGGATATAAGCAGAAGTTTTACGGTCTCTAAAGATGCTATTATACTTTCCACCTTCCTTCTGTTATGGATAAAAGGGAGATGAAAATGTACTCGTACCAAGCTCACATGGATTTGGTAATTCTGTTTTCAAGCAAAGTATCAAAGTCGCAAGAAAATAATGAATCAGTAAATGGTTTTGTTACATGTACAGTCTTCTTTACATCACATAAAATATCATTTAATCATAAGTTAAAGAATAAAAAGTGATTTGTATAAAATCTCCAAGAAAAAAAATCACATAACTGGATTATTGCAAGCCGTGCAGGCTTTAGATTGCAAGAGAGAAGTCCTATGTCAAACCAGCTTGAAAGCAAATTTGGGATAAATGCCTAATTGTATGAGAAATTAACTCATATTTCAACTTAAGCAATGAGAAATATGTAATTCTCAAACTGATTTGCTATTTATCTAAAACCTCAACTTTAGTGAAAATAATATTGGCAATAAGAACTTCCTTTTCATTTTAAACTTCAAAGCGGTCAGCATTACACATAGTCTCTAGAGAATTTTTAGCATTTTATGGATAAAATATGTGTAATTTCCCAGGTGTCCTCCACTTTTCAAGTTTTCTTCCCAACATAATGTTACATATAGGGAAGATACACAGAGCAACCTGCCATGAGAAGGGGAGAATAGCAAAAAAAAAAAAAAAAAAAAAAAAAGAAAAGAAGAAGACTTGAATCTCATTCTTGTGCTGGCCTTATATAGATTTGCATCTTCTAAAAGGAGCTTATTGCTGGCACTTAAGGGCACTGACATAACTTTTTAATTTGCTTGACGTTTAAAAATATTTATTTGAAATGCAGAATAAAAGAATGAGAACCAAAAATACAGATAGACAAAGAGAAAGACCTTTCATCTACTGATTCACTCCATAGTAGCCATAAAAGCCAGACCTGGGTCAGGTCAAAGTCAAGATCTAGGCTCTGTCCTTGTCTTCCATGGGGTCAAAGGGTCCTAAATAGTTGGACCAGCATGACATCTTCTAAGCCACTTAGTGGAAAGCCAAATTGGAAGTGAAGTATCTGGGATGCAAAGTAGTGCTCCCACATGGGATGCTAGAGTTGTGAGTGGCAACGTAGCCCACTCTACCTCAATGCTAACCCCTAAGATAACTTTAGATCTTGATTCTCTTGACTGGGCTGAGGCCTGCTATCACCATTAACTGACTTAGTGTACGGTCATGTTGATCTAGCAAGCTAGCTTTTGATTATGGCGACCTCATGGTAGTTCTATCCCCTCCCTAAAATACTAGCCCTGTGATAGGCCAGTTGCCACTCTAAGCAATACCACACTAGAACCTCAGAGCTCACCCTTCCCAGTGTCAATAATTGATCAGTCCTCCAACTAATCATACTGTGCTCTTTGCCTTACTTTGTTGTCAACACTCTAAAACGCTTCCTTGATCACTGAGCCCTCTTCTGAAAAAGGGAGTTCAGAAGGACAGGGAGGACTCTCTTCTCCTTCTAGTGTCCATATTTTAAATATCAAGAAAGATTATATAGAATGGCCAAAAGGATAAACAGAAAAATATCCCAGATCAGAGTCAGTCAATCTTTCCTCCACAGATTTATCATATTCCCTTTCAAGAGGAAGAGTTAGTGAGCCTTGTTTCAGGCCTGGGATCTTACAGATAAAATCAGCCAAGCCATTAGTGGGGTTTCTTTTCTCGGGCTGGAGACAAGAGCCGCAGAAGTAATCACAACACATTGAGATCAGCTACAGTGAAAGAGGCACAGACTACAGAGAGAACAAAGGACACAGGAGTAGAAGTGAAAGGCTAGGGAAGGCAGAGTTGAGATCTGGAAAAGAAACAGGAGCTATCCAGGAACTGACAGCCAGAACATTTCAGAAGCCAAAACAACACTATAGAAAGATGAGCTTGGCGGGGGGGGGAGTGCGTTGTATGAAGTATGTCTCATTAGCAGGACTGCCTAGTTGCTTGGGATAGCTACCAGACACCTATTACACATTCAGCTCTTCCTTTCCCTCTTGATTATCATTCATTTTAACTTGATTTCCCACAGCTATGAACAAGGATTTAAATGCAAAGCAGAAATGAACAGGGTCACATGAAATGAAAACCTTGTAGAAGAAGACCTTTTGGAGATGAAAGAAGCATCTTATAACGTTTTCTAAAAGGTGATTTGCTTCTAAAGACTTTGGGCTGCCTCTTGGTTTCAAATAGCAGAATAATTGGCTATCGATGTTAGTTCTTTTCTCTTTCTCCTATTAAGAGAATTTTTTTAAAAGACTTCACCAATTACCAAGAAGTAAGAAAGGTAAATTACATAGGAAAATTCCAGCACTCATAAATGTCATAGTAACAGGGAGTCTACCTAAAAACATGTTGTTTAAACTATAAAATAATTGGGAAATAGTAGCACAGAGTAGTCTTGCGTTGATAGATCATCTGTCTTTGCTTTTATTTTTATTATAAACAGGGATGATTTACAACATGCACATTCTACATTTATTTAGGACATGAAGAAATAGATAATATAAGTTAAACAGCAAAATGCCAGCATATAGGAGTTTCACAACAAAAACATGAAGATGTCGATAAGCAGTAATGGTTGAGTATATTTCTAAAGTAAGATCCCTAGGAAATTATACTAATTTTAACCATTTTCTTTAGAATCAATAAAGCTTATCACTCAATTTAGAAATGCAAATATTTATGCAACTCAGTGAACTGACATGATCATCTATCTGTCCACTATAGTTTGGAGAATGTATTTATGGAAGAATATGCCAAATATTTTAAGTAGTCAAAGGAATCCAGTTTTCTAGCATGGCATGTAAAAAGGTCAGTTGAAATCTTGAATGTCTCTCCCATCTTGTTTAAAATGATAAATATTATTCACCTTCACAAGAAAGTATAAGCATTTTATATTTTAAAGATATTAGCTATAGTATTCTGTTAATATACTAATAAAGGTGTTTCTTTAAGCCAGTAGACTTTACAGTTACTACTTTCCATATTAAGATGTAATTAGACATTTTTTCTTCAAATACTGAATCTGTGAAATATTCTTTCTAATAGAATTAATCTGGGATATGGAAGTGAGGGAGTGTTTGTCAAGACTTAGAGTCCCGTTTAGCGGCAGCAGAGATATTTCAATACCATTGCTGAATAACCACTTTGTTTCTTAAGGGTTAATGGGGCTAACACTAAGAAAAGGTTGGCATGAAGAACTAAAGAATCTCCTTTTCAACTCTATCTCCAAATAAAAATAGAATAAATTGGCACATAGGTTGGTTCCTGGGGTACCAGCCAATGATTAAGTTTGGATAAAGAAAGAAACATATTTTAAATCCAGTGTCTGTGCTAGATACTGCTATCCTGAAACAGCCTAAGAGAGCAAGCCATGAGTCTCCGATAAAGGCCAAGAGAAAAAGATGAGCATCATGGTACTATCTGAAAACATTGAAAAATAAAAGCTAGTATCTACAGCTCTGCACTGGAAATCTTTTCTGGACAGAAAGTTTTGAAACTAACAGAAGTCTCAAAATCACATGAGGCATCATTGTTCTCTCAGTTACCACTTTAGGACTATGGAGATGGAGCAGGAAGCAAAGGGAATTAATGATACGCAACATGTCCTATAATTGCTAGTTCAGTGACACCAGCTCTAATAAGAACTTAAAGAAAAGGAAAACATTGAGTGGTATGAGGTACAGTGGTTGCAGAATGATTCAAAGAAACAATGTTTTTATTGTTAGAGTAGTAAAAATATCATTACTCTTAGATTATTGTAAGATGAAAAATAGAAGTCACATCTCACATATTTCTTCTGTGATATTCAACCAAGTTTGGAGATGCAGGTTTATGTGTTTTGAAATCTGTTCACATTTCAGCAGTTCCTTTTTTTTATTTTTTCTTGCATTGTGTAGAACTGATTGCCAGAAACAACAGTAAGAATAATCAGAAAATGTAACCAAGCCTCCAATTCCTCCCCTATTTTGAAAATTATGTAAAGTTCCCAATGTATCCATTTGACTGGGACCTGTGAAACACACTGTACTCAGGGGAAATGACTTCCACTAAGATATTTGGTATTTCATGATATTAAATGATTCAAGTCCCTCTGTTGTGGACAACGAAATAGATATTTGGGAAGAATAAAGCGAACGTTTCTGATTTCTCAGTGAGAATTCTCTTTTACTTCGGGGTCCAGAAGTGCTGCTCTCCCAACCATCCTGATCCAGTGTCCTCACTGTCAGTCCTCCATTGATTCATTTTTATTTCTTAACACTGTCATAGGGCATTTGACAGTGACTGAAATGATATCAGTCTCATCTTGGTATGTACCATTAATACAGAAGTATGGGAAACGTTTGCTTTGTAATTAAAAAACAGAGGTATTTGTCTCAGAGAAGTTCTGAGAGAGAATAACAGATGAGGCAGTAAGTCCCTATGTGATTCCTATACCTATGTTAGAAACCTATGATTAGAAGGTTGAGGATCCTAAAGCTGTCATCATGAGATTTTTGTCAAAAGAGATGGACGACTCATCCAGCCAAATGAAACTTTTTGGGACAAGGAGATGTTAGTAATAAACTGGATTATGATCAAGGAGCAGGTCATCTTCTTTCACCAGTTTGCACAGAACTCGAACAATTCTGGTCCTTTGAAGCACAAAATTTCCATGCGCAGCAGTTTCCATGGCAAAGTTGTTGAGTTCTCAGGAGAGGCAATGTGTTACACTGAACTCTCACTGAGTCCAAGGACATGGTAGTTAATATCTGAGGGGAAATGAAATTTGGAACAGGAAAAAGCAGACAGCAGGCTTGCTGGTGAAGGTGGCTGCAGCAACACACTACGGGAAGTCTATATCCTAAAATTCAAAAAGAATTCCTGTCGCAAAGTGAATTCTCAAGAGAGTGTTTGATTTAGCAATTACAACATCAGTGAGGCTGCCCGTGTCCCACACTGGACTGTCTTGGTTGGACATCAGGTTCTCGCTCCCTGCCAGTTGGCACTTGGGTGTACAGAGGGTAATGGCCCAAGTACAAGGCTCCTGCCCTTCATGTGGGAGCCCTGGATTGAGTCCTTGTATCCTGCTTTGAGGCCCCAATCTTAGGGGTGCAAAAGTTCCAGATGTTTGGGAAATGAACCAATGAATGCTTCTCTTTCTCTCTCTCTCTCTGTCTTTCCCTTCCCCACCCCAATCTCTATACCTTTTAAGAAAGTTAATAAAGCCACAGAAAAATAGAGAGTAAACTGTATTAGCAGGACCTCAAGTTTTGTTTGACACTCAGTCTAGCACTCAGCAGTTTCTCAATAAATATTCATTAAATAAATCCAACATGGTTTTAGGGATGCTGCTTTTCAATCATCTAATGGGGGGGGGGTACTGCTTCCATAATTTGATCATTGAAATACATACAACATGATTTTGTAGACCAATATCAATAAGTGGAATGTGTTTTGTGGGCAGATCAGATTTGTTGGTGGCCCTTTTTAGAAGCAGCTTGTTTGTATTTGACCGGCATGTAATACAAGGAGCCAGGATTAGGCACGGGCCTATTCTAGGCAGCAGCAAATCCAGTGGATATCGGTAGAACTTTTGTTTTTCTGATTGGAAAGAGGCTGCTGCTCTTCTCCAACTATTTTCAACCTCATTAATCAAACAAAGAATGTCTGTGGGCAGCCTCAAGGCCCTCTAGAATTCATCTTTTCTTGTGTAATTCTACCACAGCAATTCACCATGACTCCATCAGTGTGCAAAACTTCCTTCGAATCAAACACATCCTTGCTATCATCTGTACCAAGACTCTGGCACTCCTGTATCATACAGTTTCCCAGAATAAGGTGCCAGTTTAAAGTATAAATTGATTACCTTGGAGGGGCAATATGTTAATTCGCTACAGCCATTAATACTAAAACGCAAGTTAGTTTGTAAGTCGCTGAGCTGGTATTACTTCACAGAATGTGACGTAGGGCTGATTTTGTTCATCTTTCCCAGTATTGGGCTGTGATTTATTGCACAAACAAAACATATTGCAGGGGCAAAAAAAAAAATCTAGGAGTCCATCATCATGGCATAGCAAGCTAAAACTCCACTTGAGGTGCAGGCATCCCGTACTGGCACTGGTTCAAGTACTAGTTGCTTTCCGGTAATGGCCAGTGAAAGCAGTGGAGTGCTCCAAGTGCTTCGATCACTGTGCCCACATGGAAAACTCAGAAGAAACTCCTGGCTTCAAGCTCAAGCTATTGTGGTCATTATAGAGTGAACCACTGCAAGGAAGATCTTTCTCACTCTGTCTTCTCTCAGTGACTCTGCCTTTCAAATTAAAAAAAAATAAATTAACAATCTTTTAAAATCTGAAATAAGGACTAACACCTATCCTGACCCCATCACAATAATATGATTGTTCTTATTCAAATTCAAGATCACCTTCAAATCTAATGCTTTCCCTTATTTTTCAGTAACAAGCACTAACACTTATTAAGTACTTAATGTGAGTCAGGCATTGTACTAGACACCTTTAAATAAAGTCTATTTTATTTTATCAACAACTTACCAAACAGTTAAGTAATGGGTCAAAGCCACGAAGTGATTGATTGTAGCTAACATTTATGATAGTAATGCCTGAACAAAATGTTTCATTTGCCAGCAAGAAAACTGAGATATCTTTAGTTAATTAACTTCCTGGTTACTGAGCCTGCCCTGTAACCTGTATTCTTTTGATGAAAGACATGTATCTGAGGTGCTAATAAGTATCATAATAAGATATCCTTATACTCACTTTACAATTTTGAGATTCAGAAAGCTTGATGAAATTGCTCAAAACCAGATCATAAAATGACGAATACAAGTTGTAAATTCATATCTTCTGACTTCAAGTTCAGTGCTTTTTTAAGTTCTTTTTTCTCTGTGTCAACTCGTAATGTGCTTTAAGCAAACGTACAATCTGTAGTTTCCTACTTGATTGCTTAATATCATTTATGAATGCTATCTCCTGTTACTAAATAGCAACACCGTGAATGCACACCAGTATCCAGAACCATAAATCATTAGGTCCTTAAACACAGTTGGATTTCGTTGTTTTCTTATATGTTTTTCTGTTATTATAAGTAATATCATAATCTAGGCTTTTGTGTAAAATCATTTCTCTTTCAAAGTGTTTTTTACACAAATGGCTTGTCTAATTTTCCAACAATGATTCAACTTTATACACAAAATGGAACTTCAGCTCACTGCAGACAGCAATGGCAACAGGTAATTGCCCAGCAACTCCTGCATGTCAGTTGCTGGTAGACACAAAATTTTCAGCAGTGCGAAAGTTTCACAGACATCTAAAAATGAAGCTATGCTGTCCACTTGTTAGTAGGGTGCCCATTAGGTATGACAGGGTCCCTGGGCCTCTTTTTTAATGATTGTTTCATGCCAGCACACAATCCCCAAACTGATAGTCAAATCTGGATTTAAACCGTGGCTACCTAACTGGAAAGAGGAGCAGAATATTTGATAACCTGCCCCAGTTTCTGAACCACTGTTCCAGCTGTCTTTCTAGTTGCACCAAAAAAAAAAAAAAAAAAAAAAGAGTGATGAATCACATATTCAGTGCTACCAAAAATAATCATATTTAATTTAATCTCAATACATAAATAGATTTTTAAAATGAGTATTTTCAAATTATTTTATAAATTTCTTTTTTGGGGGAAGCATTCTGATTTCTTACAAAACAATGTTAAGTTAAAAAAAGGTGAAATCAAAGTATTAAAACCAAGATGGAGGTAACATTCATCCACGTTAATTGCAACCAAGAACTTTTCATTATTCACACATCTGATGTGAAATATAGAAAAACCCGCATCTTAGAACCATTTTGTCATTTACATTTTTAACAGTTTCAGTATTTAGTGATGAGTTTTTAATTTGTTTATATCACAATTATGTTTTCTTTAGCAGCTGCATATGAATTGTAATCAGCTGGGAGGTGAGAAATAGATTCGTGCTGGTAAAGTCTCTACAGACAAAAATGCTGCCACATCAAGGCTTACAGTCAATAAAGAAGTAAATAACAGGCTATTAAAAGTTACCCTCAGATCATTTTCCAAGTGTTACAACTTTCATCATGAATAGAAGCAAATTAATGAATACTTGTGTTCGTATCTAAATTTAAAAGTATTTTCTACAAAACAAAATAGAAAGGAATCAATTGCAGAAATAATTAAATCACTTGAGGATTGTCTCGGGAATAAAATTTCTAGGAGACTTTCTGCTCATTTCAATCCTTCTGTAAGGTAAGTTCCCACTAATAAGCCCATAGAGCAACAAACTTGCTGGTTGTTAATACAGTACAGTGGTTTTCTTTTCTTTTTTTTTTTATTAATTACGTTGCATTATATGACACAGTTTTATAGGCACTGGGATTCCTCCCACCCCTCCCCAAACCTTCCTCCCCATGGTGGGTTCCTCCACCTTGTTGCATTACCACAGTTCAAGTTCAGTTGAGACTCTTTCCTTGCAAGCATACACCAAGCATAGAGTCCAGCATCTTATTGTCCAGATAAGTTCAACAGCTTCTTGGGGAGGCCATCTCTGGTCTGAAGGTAGAGCCGGCAGAGTATCATCCCAATCAATTAAAAGCCCCAACATAACATCAGCCACAATTTATAACGTTATGGGATTAATTGACATAGTATTGAGTAACCAATATGTTAAAAGAAGAAGAAAGGAAAAAAATGCAAGTTTCTAACTACATCCTGTGACTTCTTCATTGACATTTCAATTTTAGTTTATATACAACTGGGTTTTATACACCTTAAAAGGATTATAGATTATTATTCAGCTGTCTCGTGTCTATTTTCATTATAGTATTTAGTATTTTATAGTGTTGAAGCATAATTTTGTTCAACCTGGCTGTTTTTCGGATAGTCTAGACTGGCTTATAACTCTAACAAGACATATGTCAACAGTTGAGGTGCAGAACAGTTTTATGGAGGGGTGTGCAGAGAAATCTTCAGTACCCTAGTGAGGAGTAACTAATCTGTGTCCCACCTAGTAAGGTGTAAGTGAATCCACACTGACCGTTTCCTGTCTGATTCTAAGCTTTCCTTTTTTGTTCTCTGTCTATCTATTCTAGATTTTGTTTGTTTGTTTTTTTGTTTTGAGGGGTTTCTGGAGCGATCCTGATGGTCATTGCTAGAGAGGATGGGGGCCCAAAGTTGGAACCAAGCAAGGACCAGAGAAAGCTCCCCTCCCTAGTCCTGAAGGAACTTTACTGTTCTTCTGTTTCTGTGGACCGCTCAGGGCTCCTGGCTGTAGTTCCGATGTCCCTGGATCCTATAAGGAAGGATTTGGACTTCTTCCATCCCATGTGGGAGATCCAAATAGGAGTGGATGACCTCAGAGTTCTCAGCCTCCGAAGGCACTCCAATTCCCCGTGGTCTCCTTGGCAGTTGGGATGTAGTCCTTGGTGCCCATACTGATAGTCCTTGGTGAGGATCTAGGAGTCTTCAGGGTTGGGATACAAGCCTTATCCTGTCCACCTGCTCTACTCTGGGATCCCCCCTGCTCTGTGCATATGACCTCCTGTTAAGAGGTTGTCAGGATCGCTCTTGATTCCCCCCATATGCCTTTGTAGTTTTACTATTGTCTAATGCTGATTCGAGTCTGTTGTCCATGAGTTACCAGTTATGAACCTGACAGGCCACACTTCATGTCTGTGCAGTAGTTTTCAAACTGTGTTGAGTGAATACCCAGTGTTGGGAGAATACCTAGTGTTTTGTGAAGATACATCCCTAAGTCCTATAGTAGAAAGAGGCCATTGAGTCAAAAATCTGAATTGTCCACTCTTTTCCCCAGAGTAATGTGAGTTCCGTCTGTTTTATACATTGACTTCCCATTTAACAGTTCTTTTTAGTGGGTTCTTTTGAGATAAATACATCTAATGATAAAACTATTTACTGTAATTCAGTGACAATGCTATAAATTATATTCATTCAGGTATTTTTTTTTCCTTTTTTTTTTTTTTTTGGTAAATCCAGACCAAAGTAACTTCATTGCAGTGAAATAACAAAATGTAACTTCACTTCACTTAACCTACACATTGAAAAGTGTTACAGAGACCAACCAGAAGATATTTGCATCTTAATCTGATTTGAATTACTCTGAATTAATGAACCTCAACAGTAAGGAAAGCACAAAGAACTTAGGAGCTGAGCGTATAAAGGGATAAAACTTGCAAAAACACACTGACTCCAGGTTTCAGTTCAGATATTCAAAGTATGAAATTTTACATTTTTTAACACTAATTTTGGTTCATCATAGTCCAGTATTTTCACAGTTCTTGTTAAATTAGGATTATGAAATAAGAAAGGAAAATAAAAAGATGTGAAACAAGAATACAAGACACAAGGTGTATGGAATATAATAAAGTATGAAACCTCCCAAAGAACATAGGGTTTTCTCTCTTAGAAATTCAGATCTATTCTTTGAGAACTTCATTCCTTAACAAACATTACATGAGACCCTATAGTGTGCCTTGTTCTTCTGGCTCTGGTATCACATGACAAAGGGTTCTATCATCTCTGTTAAAGATAAGGAAATTATCTCATTGAAATTCCATTCTATATTACTCTTCAGGGTGTCCACAGTATTTTATAATTTTTAATATTCATCATGTAGTTTTTGGTGTAGGGGTTTTACATGTGTTATTCCCTGTAGTATACCATGTATACCTAAAGGTGCAAATCACGTCAGGCTCCTTAATTCCTGAAACATTACTGTCTATAAAACCATTGCACCTTTGTGCATTTGGTGAATTAAATTTTAGAAAGCCATAAAAACAAGTGTTTAAACTTGCATAAAACTTATCTTTAATAATGAATGTAGAACAAGCACAGTTTGCTGATATCTCCATGGTTATATTAGGATGTTCTTAGAGGTATACGGAGCCTTTACTCAAAGAACTGCTATATATTTGATTTATTTTCATGAGAGCTCTAGAAGGAGAGTAAAGACAGATATTATTAACTCTGATTTAAATATGAAGAAGCTGAGTAGTTGCTATCACATTCAGTATCTTATTGTGTAGTAATCTGAATCAAGGATGAAGTTCTCATACTTCTCACTTCAATTTAAACCCTTAAGTTTCCAATGCCAATTATTAGGCAATGCACTAGGCCACTCCTTTGTTCCAAATCGATTTTCTAGGCTGGTTACACAGTAAGAGAAATGTTCGTATTACTGTTCATACAATAGAAAACTATTCAAATATCTATTCAAATAGATCTGTGTATCAGGGGGATTTTTTTTAATACCAATGAAATAAGTCCCACTAGTAAATGAAATTTTTAAACAAAATGAAGGCGTTAAATACACTGCTATGAAAGAAAATATAAATTGGAAGCAATCTATTTAGAAAGAGTAGTTGGTTTTCATATTAGCCTTATAGGGTAGTAATTAAGCGCAGAAAGATCCATATGCATGAAATTTTGGAGAAATATTCCGTGAAAAACAGAAACCACACATGTTAAAGATAGCTAGACTTACGGGAAGCAACAAAAAATATCATTATCAGAGTATAGCAAAGGAGTTGAGCTGAGATTCTATAGAAATGGGTCATTTCATACCATTTCATACTTTTAAACCAATACATAAAGTTTATGCTTAATTCAAAGTGCAATAAAATCCATTGAAATGTTTTTAAGTCAACAAGTAGCAATACATACTTTTAAAGTTTTTATAAAAAGATTTATTTATTTCAATGATACACATTTATAAGTATAGGAACCATTTGGGGTGCTTTAGTGAGACTAGGTTACAAGGGATGGAACAGTAAAGAAAGTTGGAGAACTCGTAAGATTATCAAAGTAGTTTTAAATGACACTATATTATGTGGCTAGTATTTGAGTGCTGATAATGGATGTAAAAAATTTTGAGAAGTGAATTTGTGGGTAAAATTTGAAGGACTTGTTAAAGGACTCCAAGTGGAAGAGTTGAGAGAAGAAACAACACGGACATTTTCCAAGGTCTCTGAATAACAGAGCAATGAGTAAAGTTGTACCATTTACTGACATCAAGAAGACTACAAATGAAAAGTTATTCACAATACTGACATTAAATCTATGGAATCCATAAAATCCAAATGAAGGTACAAGTAGTCAAATAGAGGTGTAAGGTTGGAGCTCTAAAAAATGGGTGGATTGAGGGACAAAAACTGAATCTCACCAACATATAGATGGTATTTATCTCTGTGCAAACGCTTGAGATCTGTCTGTTTAGAAAGGAAATGGGAAACATTCATGTTGAATACTGCAGAACTCAGATGTTTCAATTCAGTTCAAAGTACAGGAAACCAGTCACACAGGATTAGAAAGATTAAGTAGACAGAGGAAAAGAAAAAAGAGTGGTTACCAAAACAAGAAAGATGTCTTGGGGAGGTCCTAAATATCAGATAGTCTGAGAGTTCAAACAAGGAGGACACAACGTTTTCTGTGGATTGGGCAATACAGTGGCGCAAAGATCATGATACAGCTAATTGGGGAGAAATGTTGGAGGCAGCAGCCAGTTAGAAGCAGTATTAACAAATGAAGGACAGCTGGCAGCATGCTTAGCAAAGTCTTTGGGAAATGCTGGCAGTACTTCATTCATTTGATTCCTTTATTAATGTTTCTCATTCAATTTATTAAACAAAGATTCTAATTTTAGCAATGAAATGTTCTGATGATCCTTTCAAGATAGATGAGTTGCAAAATGGGCTTGTGAGTAATGGAAAGACTTGATCTGATATATAGAATTGCTGACTGTTAGCCAAATCATTATTAAAGAGTATATGCCCAGAAACAGACCGTTGGGCCTTAAAACAGTTAATCTTAAGTCACTTTTCTGACAGTAATTAAATGGGAGGACTCAGTGTCTATTGAGCAACTAATGCACCACAACAAGATGAAAATATATGTACCTTTATTCTCTGAGTGACAGGAAACACACATTGTTATTTAACCAGAAGTTGTCTGAAGTCATCAAAGAGGACAGGAAACACTAAAAATTAGTCTTCTCAAGGTTCTTACATACAATTAACGTAAGCACTTTAAATTATATTTTAAAAAGCAGAACGATAGATCAGAATTGTGAGAGTTTAAAGCAGCATGATTGCAGTAGATACTTAATGTCTTCAGTTAAAGGAACAAGTTAAACAATTCATTTGTGTGGATGCGAACTTTTATACAAGTGCTAGATAAAACTGCTAAGCATATATAAAACAGAAGCTTCACTGGGCCTGGAATTGTCTGTGAACATTATGGTGAAATCTCACCCCCTTATAAAATTGAATCTATCTGTGCTGAAGTACAAAACAAAACTACCACATGACACCTTACATAATAAACAGCTCTAAATGAACTAAGAATCTAAAGCTATAATCTGATACCATCACATTACCAGAGGATATTAGCAAGGAAACTCTGCAAGGCAGGTATAGACAATGACTTCTTGCAAAAAACAATCCCAGAAGCACAGGCAATTAAAGCAAAAATAAGCTAATAAGGTTACTTCAAGCTAAGAAGCTTCTGGACTCCAAAAGAAACCATTGACAGAGTAAAGAAACAGCCACGGAATGGGAGAACATATTTACAAACTACACATCCGATAGAGGATGAATACCCATGATCTATAAGTGCTCAAGAAGCTCTTTAACGAGACATACATTACAGTTAAGAAATGAGCAAAGGACATAGTCTTCAGAGATGAAATTTAAATGGCCAACTAACATTAAAAAATAAAATCCCAGACTCACTATCCACCAGGGAAATACAAATAAAAAACGCAATGAGGTTGTACTTCAAATCAGTTAGAATGGCTATCATCCAGCAATCAGAAAACAATAAATGCAGGCATGGTTGTAAGGGGAAAATGTACCCTAATCAACTTTTGGTGGAAATATGAACTAGTGCAATCTTTTGGAAGATAGTATGGAAAATTGTCACAAATCTGAAATTAGATCTCCCATATAACTCCATACCCTCTCCTGTGAATTTATCCAAATGAAATTGATCCAAATGGAATTTCCACAGGAAACCTTTTTTTGTTGATTGCAATATTGGCTAAGTGAGAAGCAATTACTGTGGGCTGAGAAGGTGAAATATACCAGTAATCACAGGCTCACTCATGACTAAGATTGGGATGAAGGCAGCGTTCCAAGGCAAAAGAGACACTATTCCCTAAAATAAGAGAAATGTAAATCGTGCTGCATGTCAACATCCTCTCAGGTCCACTTACCTAGTTTTCAAATATGTCTGCATTTTTTATTATTATATATATTTTTATTAATTATTTTGCATTATGTGACAGTTTCATAGGCTCTGGGAATCCTCCCACCCCTCCCCCTCCCTTCCCCCCTCGTGGATTCCTCCACCTTGATGCAGTATTACAGTTCAAATTCAATCAAGATTCTTTCCTTGCAAACATATACCAAGCATAGAGTCCAGCTACTTATTGTCCAGATGGGTTGAACAGTTTCTTGGGGAGACCATTTCTGGTCTGAAGTTAGAGCTGGTAGAATATCATCACAATCAATTAAGAGTCCCAAAATATGTTTGCATTTTCGCCAAGAGTTAACAACAGGACTCACATTCATTTTCTATATTCAGCTAGGGAAAATTCACTTTTCTTACTGAGTATCCATATAATTCTTGGTCAGCAAAAGTGAGGCTCAATGAAATGCACAGCTAAAGTTATTAATGGTTCAATTTAAATGGAAAGAAAAGAACAGATGGTGACACCTTATTGAATCATTTTGAAAACTTTTAGGTACTTTTTGTTTGGGAATGGACATGGTCATTCATTAACTACACTTGCTGTATCTTCTAAACTGGAGTAATAACATATCTCAGTCATAATAGCAAAGACACTTTTTGTCTGTCTCCTGCTCTGTGTCTGAGTGACTATACCTTCTGCATGGTCCTCCATGGCCATTTCAGGGGGCTTAGGCAAGGTCGCTCCTTCCCAGATCATAACATATATCCTGCTGGTTCAGAAATGAAATTTTTGTGATTGCCCTAGGAGGTTGAGTAACCATTGACCAATATAAATCAGGATTAGGAGGGGAGATAAATGTGATAAACTTTTTAGAACTCCATCTACAAAATACTCGAAATATATTTCCTTTATGTTGGTAAAAATACGCATTTAATAAGTCTTGAAAATTCTATAAACTACTTAAAATTCAAATTTTTGTCTCTATGTAGAACTTTCTGTGCAAATCTAATGTTGAGAAAGGCTCAGCTCTTTTACCTACATCTTATGTAAAGAAGCTCCCTCTTGGGTCCTGCCTTAGGACAATTTACTAATATGTTGGAGTAAGATGTATCACTTATCTTTTCATCTTGTCTATTCATTATCATCTTTATCATAGTAACCAATGACTTCTGTGTGGCATTTTCTACCAAGCACTAATCAAAACATTTCACATAAATAAATTTATTTTTCACCATGTATGAAATAGAGGTGAAAATTATTGCCTCCATTTTACTGACAAATAAAAAAAAACTGGAGCATAAAAAAGTTACATGATTTTCCCAAGGTCACTTCCCCAGTAGATAGCCATATTCAATTTCAAGCTCTGGAAAATCCAAAGAATAATTTCTCAATCCCTATACTGCACCTGTTCACCCACTTTGTACATCAGGGCGCTTTCTGGAGGATTGAGTTTCACTAAGTCTTACGTTTCTAGCATTTTCCCTCCCCTCTCTGATTCTGGTGTTTCTCACAATCACCTTGGATTTCAGGCTGCCAACATGAAGAACCTGTCCCCCCTTTTCTGCATTAGGACTATTAGCTTCATTCTTAACTTGGCTGATTTTTATGGGATCATGTTCTAATAAGTGGATAACCTTCTCCAATATTTTGAACTTTCATAATTTAAATTCCCGAATGCCTAACATTGTCAGCCCATATGTGCAATCTAAAATAAAATTAAGTGGCAACTTAACTTGTTTGTTTATCCTATAATTGAGTCAACTCATTTTCTTTCTGCTTTTCATTCAGCGTTAGTCTCATCAACTACATATTTGGGCGTCTGCCAATTGAATTTTACTATTCTAACAACAAATTCTGTGTGATGAATCATCTGTCAAAAAATAACACAAAACCAACTTCAACTGACCTCAGTCATAAATGAATGACACTTAACTGGTTCCACATCCAGAGATATTTCCGGCTTTAGTAAAGCTTTGAAACAAGACAGATGTGCTGTCAGGAATTCAACATTTATTCATCTCTTTTTATGCTTTTTAGGATGTTGGCTCAATCCCTAGTCTATGTACAATAATTCCTGCTCCTTGCCACAGGTAGATTCTGGGTTTCTTTTTATGGTGGCAAAATTGTTGCTGTAACTTCAAATTTCTCAACACAACACCATTCAATGTAAAAGTAATACAGACTTTCAGGCACAGAAATGTCTAGAGTGTGTTGTTCTCTGTGCGTTAATTGTGTCATGAGAAGGGAATATGTTGGTTGATCTAAACCTCAAAGGATCCATTATGAAGCCAGTAATAAAGTTAATCCCCACAGAATCACAAGACATGCAGCTGATACCAAAGGAAATCCCAGAAACGTACAGAATGGATAAGGGGACTTAAATAAGAGGCCAATTGAGGCTAACCAAGGTCCAAGTGATAAGAATTGACTAACCTTTCTAAAAACTTGTATCAGTAGAAGCGATATAAAATAAGAAAAAAAACTAACATTTCACCACAATCATAAGCTACTGTCCACAGATGTCCTATTTAGGCTCACTTCTCTGAAAATATCAAATGTTAATTTTCCTTCTCTATTTTAGATGTCTGATGAAACAGAGTGATTTCTTGCTGTTCCTATTTCTTACCATCCTAATTAAGAACAGTAAGCCTTTAATGTTGTTCCCCAAAGACTTTCTCAGTTTTACAAACAAGTCTGATCCAGGAAAGGTCCACCTGTATATTTAGAATTAATCACTATAAATCTGAATTTCAAACAGGAAATTAAAACTACATATAAATTATCCTGACCTATTTTTCCATAAGCAATGGGGTTATCAACCAATTAGTAACTTTTTAAATTAAATAGACTTTCAAGATCTTTCCGTTATTAAAGGTAGAATGCTATATCATTATTATTTCAAGTAGAATACAATAAAAATCTTACTTTCAGCTTTATCCTGCAAGGTCTTCATTAACTAATTTAAATAAATGAAAATCTGTGTCAGGCTAGCATACCATATTAAGTTTATAGTATAAAAATACTCATGCATGCATAAATGATGAATGAAAAGGGATTTATTTTAAATTCAATTCTTCTCATCTTTGGACTTCAATCTCAACAACAATGTTTAATCTCTCAAATAAGTTTGAGTAACTAACTCTGGTTACACAAATAAGAGTCTAATATATTTGACAAAATAATTCCATAGGTATATTTGTAAAAGGGTATTTACCAGGATGTTTATTCTCTGTTTTACAATGCATCTGAAAATCCAATTTTAATTAAAGTACTCCAGGGCCCAAAGTCAGATTCACTTCTAAGTCTGTGAGTTCCCAGAAATAGTGCAAGTCTTTTCTATTCCTGTTTTTACACATCTAGACTCTCAGACTTCTGTTTGGAGCAATCAAGTCAGAGGATCAGGTTATCAGGCAGTCAGAACACCTGTGAGTGGCAGTTGCTCGCCTGCTTGAACTACTGTTCCAAATACATATCACAAATGAGATGTGGTCATTGGGGAAGGACATGGCTAAAAAATATGTCCAAAACACAGAGAAAATAATTTTCCAACATTGGAAGTGTCAAGATTTAGATTTTGGACACAGGGTAGACTGTAAATGTGGCAAGTATTAAGTGGCAGAAATTGCAAGTGAAAAAATAGCTGAAGCAACTGACATGTCCCAATTCCCCAGTCATGAAGCAATTACAGATTAAAGACGATTCTTTTCCCCTCCGAGTCTGAGTCAGAAGTCAACATTGCATTCATATAATTCTTTTTCATAAAATGTTCAAAAATAAGACATTTTAAGAGTTGTCAGTTAATATTCTTCCTCTCCTTTGATTGCCTTGACACTTACCTCCTGCCTGGGGGTGATGCAACAGCTGTAGCTCTAGTTAGGAGGACATTTGGTTGGAGTTATCCTTAGTTTATCTAAGCAGGACAAAATTACATAATTCTCAAAATCTGACCAACAATGAGTTACAAAACTGCCAGAAATTTTTCGTCACTGCTAACAAAAATAAAACACAAAATCCTGTGTTTCTGGTCATGGCAGAATAACCACATTCAGACTTATCCTCCCATATCAAACAAAACACACGTTCAGTCGGCACACCACACCCAGGCAGGACTCCAGAATACTGCATGGAGCAACTGCCACATTCGTCCGTTCTCCCAACAAGTTTCCCAGTCTTGAAACAGGAAGTAGAAGCCCCAGTGAAAGCAGGGGTCTCACTGGTCTGACAAGGCAGGTATCAAAGTTCAGACCACTGAGATGAGTGCAGTTTTCTGAGCAAGATTCATGAAAGGAAGTTCTTCCCAGAGATCTTTGGAAAAAAAGCAGACTTGCAAAGGGAAGTTCCATAGGGCTAACACAAAGAAGTCACTCTGGAGTGACTTGAACTAGCATGCCAAACGTTATAGAATGCCACAAGACCATGGAGTTCTGGCACAAGCACAGCAGAGACACCTTGCTAAAATCCAGAGTCATTCCACACAAAATTCAAAAAATATAGACATGAAAAGCAAAATCTTTGCAATAGGGCAAAGACTGAAACAGTCCAGATCAGGATACGCTGTTAAGTCCCAATCCAAACGCCTGTGAATCAAAGGGAGCAGAGTAGCTCATGTTATTGGCACAGCAATGAATCAGGGATTCTTTGGAGTTCTGAATCAGTAAGGGCCTGAAGTTAGGATCTACTGCCCTAAAGGGGTTTGGGTCAGGGCCTGTGACGGAGTCTGGTAGTGTACTTGAGACCATGGAGAAACTCTCCAGACAAAACCTTTGTTCATGAGAACTTGTTCCTAAGTAAGAGAATTTGGGCATATGGAAGGATTAGTTTAACAGTAAGTGGGGAAACTGAAGGTAGAACTTTTCCCACTTGGTTAGCCCTAGGAATGATAGGCAAAATTAGCACTAGAGTTTAGAAGCCATGTGGTCTACAATTTGGGGTCTGATAAATAAAGGAAGTTGGAGAAACCACACAATTGATTAAAAAAAAAAGAAACTTACTGATTATTAAAGTTCCTTCAAGAAATTTACATAAATGAGGTCAGTGCCTTGGCTCAAAAGCTAATTCTGTCTTTAAGCACCAATATCCCATATGAGTCCCTGAGGTTGGTGCCCCAGCTGCTCCACTTCCAATCAGCTCTCTGCTCTTGACCTGGAGAAGCAGCAGAGGATGGTTCAAGTCCTTGGACCTCTTCCCCCATGTAAGAGATCTCAAGAAGCTCCTGGCTCCTGCTTTCCCAACAGCTCAGCAATTGTTTTTGTGGTCATTTGGGGAGCAAGCCAGGCCATGGAAGATATATTTCTGTTTCTGCTGCTCTCTCTGTGACCTCTTTCAAATAATTCAGTAAATAAATAAACAAGCAAGCAAATAAATAAATTTATAAAAATGTGAGTAAAAGATAAGATTATTTTGGTGCAAAGGAATGTTAAAACCCAGGCATATAGTCTTCTAAAACATCAGGAAAATCGTATATGGGGAGGGAAAAGGGGTATGAGTTTCAAATGTTTTTTTTTTTTTTGTCATATCAAAGTAAACATCCTTCAGTTTCATTTTGCGATGAATGTTCTGAAATATCCAAATAATTCTGAGTTCAGAGAAGAGAACAGCAGTCATAACTGGCCTGGAGAAAATAAAGTGGAATAGCATGCATAGGAAAGAAGTACAATACGACCTCAGGATGAAGAAGAGCCCATGTAGGGATACCACTGATCACAAATGACAGGGTACAACAAAAGTATCTTGCATCCATCGCAAAATAGCCTTTGGGACCAGTGTGAGTTTTCTTCCTGCTGGTTTCAATGCACAGTCTGGCTCCTAATTAGGATTGTGTCATTCACAGACCAGAGTAGCAGTGACCATTATTTGCTTGTAAAATTACCAACAAGTGTGTGTGTGTGTGTGTGTGTGTGTGTGTGTGTGGAAGAATACAATTGTATTGCTAATAAGACATTGACACTTGCTGGGTTGCCATTGCTAATACAGGTCAAGGAACTAATTAACAATCAAAGGAAATATTTCAGCACAAGCCAATTCCATCTGAGTGTCTTCAATGTCGCAGGAAATAAAGCATTAGAAATTTGTTCTGGATCCTTCAGAACAGAAAAATTCTTGCCCAGGATGCTATAAGAGACAGACTGAGCGCAAAAGGAAAGATAGAATGAGTCAATCTTCATAACCAGGATTCTATAATGCAGTGCTTGCTAGTTTGTTCCAGTAACACGGCCAGGTCTTTTTGTCTGTTTCTACACAAATGCAGAAAAACAAACAGCATAATAAGAGCTAAAACTACTGCAAAGGAATAGATTATACCATAGACAATCATAAGTGAAGCAACGATATGCTTTAAAATACAAATAAATAACATTTCTAAGGTAATCACCAAGGTGGTAAGGTATTTATATATACATATATATAAATCAATACTATTCTATTGTTTATGTTTCTATCTACATTCCATTAAGTGTCTGACACAAAATTTTATACTCTGATTTTGTGATTATATTTTAGTAATTTACTTTGGAATTTATATTTTTATTCTGTTTGTAATTCTTATAATCACTTTTATTATTCACTTAGCTGACTTTCAGTTCCACTGCTTGTGTTATCCAACTTTACCACTCTCAAAGGGTTATTTAATTATACTTCATCTATCAGAGTATCCCTAGAGTAATATCACAGAAAGGAACATCGTAGGAGCTGTGCAAGTGTGCAGTGTCTCCTTTTGTTTTCATTATTATTATTATTATTATTTCCCATGATACAGTTTTGTAGATATAGAAATTCCTCCCTCTCACTCTGTTTCCTCCCTCCTCAATTGCCTCTCCCACTATTTTCCTTCACATTACAAACATCAGTACAGTCCTTCAGTAATAGTTGCAAATTAAATGTTCTTTAATCTAAATCTATCATGGTATTGTAGATACAGGCAAAGTTAGAGCATCTATTATCATACTGACAAGATGGTATTTAACTGCTTCATATTGCCATTTCACACAAAAAAAGCATCTGCCCCCAAGTGGAGTCTTCAGACACAACATTTCCATTGTCTTGCTCCCAGTTTTAAATATTGCCTCCAGCACTGGTATCTAGTAATGGAGGCATTTTTCCAGACTAAATACATTTTTTTCTCCTTACACAAACCATTTGATTTTTCTTATGTAGGATTTTTCAGGATAATTTTAATTTATCCTTTAAAATTCAGATATTTCAGCAGGATAATCTAAATGTTGAATCTAACTAGTACTACCTGCTTTTTAACATGATTCTTTACTTTATAGATTCAACAGTTTCTTCAGCTTAGGAAAGCTTTGCATAGACACATCTTTGATTATTGATTTTTAACTGTTTCTCTTATCTCCATTCATTTATTTGTGATGTTGATTCTCCATCTTTCATGTTTCATCTCCACTGCCATCATCTTATTGTCTTAATTATTTTAATCTTCCGGGGGATGCTTCTCTGTTGTATGCCTCTACGGCTGATTCCTTTCTCTGCAGTATCCATTTTTGTCTTTATTTTTTCTCATGCCTATCTTAATTCCGCAGTGGTACTTAACATCATGTTAATATTGACTTGCCTTGTCTGGCTGTATTTCATCTCAATCATTTGCCTCACTGCCTCTTGATTCTTTTGTTAAAATTATAGAAGTACACTTCTGTGCAATAAATGGCATTATTGTCATGTTTGCCCATGTTCTTTTATGCTATAAAATCCATTCATAGATATCAAGTCAATACGTGTTTTTTAAGTTTACTAACCCTTAAAACCAGCAATCATATCAGTCCATAACTTGGGAGACAAAAACTGACGTTCTTTGTGATTTTCTAATGGCTGTTAAAGTCCCCAATTTAAGACAATCTGGATACTCTGGCTCATCTCCACACTTTGTCACTATTTCATTATTTAACAATAATTATCTACTATCTCTCCTAGATTAAAGAATGGTCTACTGTCCTCATATTTTGTAGGCAAATAAGCACATGAACACATACAAGCATTCTTTAAACACGTATGAGATATGCAATTATAAGTTATTTTATGTGCCAAACTTTTTTTGAGGGGCACATACTAGCTACAATGTTTAAGCCGCCTCTTGGGACACTCTCATCCCGTGTCACTGTGCCTGGGTTGCAGGCCTCACTCTGCTTTGCTCCAAGCTTCCCGATAATGCACACCCTAACACTCCATGAAGCAGCACATGGTTGCTGACGTGTTTGAGTCCCTGTTACGCACATAAATAACTATTTTAAAAAACCTGAAAACAATGCACAACGTGTCATGTATGTTTTGAAGACCGCTCATAGATATGATGAATTTCATTCAGAAGCTGGAATGTGTTAGTAGAAAAGAACAGCAATTACCAGGTTGTTGTTTTTAACTTTAAGTTTGATTTTTGGTCTGGTTTTCCTTATTGATCGTGTAGCAGCATGCTTTGCTCCTAGCAAATGCTGACTCGCAAGGTGTTTTCAGAGACTGAATAATTATGAAAATAGCCAATTTGAAACATTGCTGTGAGAATAGGATGGGGATGTCATTTGGCTCCAGCTCCCTAATGCTTCCTTGACTAAAAGTTTTTTTGCTTTAATTTTGTCTCGCACAATATGAACACAGAATGTTGATTACAGGAAGAAGTGGGAGGAATAAAAGGAGTTTGTGTTACAAAAACTCAGAGAAGCTGGATTTGCCTCGTTGAGTTTGACAAAAAAAGTACGGTATGTTAATAAGGGAAATCTGATGGGGGCATTTGCGAACTCTGTATTAGTGCTTCTCAGGGTTTTTATTTTTGGAAATTTATAACTATTTTGAAATAAGGTGCTTTTCAAAAACTGGGAAAAATGGAAAGAAAAGATTTTGCATTTTTATGATAGATGTAGTCAACGCAGAGTTGGAAGTTGTTCTGATGTCATCACATTGCTCTAGATCCCCATTGTTACGAATGTGACGGGAAGTTTTTTCTGCCATCTGGCAGAGTAATAGTCAAGCATCTCTAATTTTTCATGTTACTATAAATCCATTTAATTTTGTGACTAATATCACTAAATTGCAATTTATGACAACATTCATCTTTAATCAAGAATTGTATGCCAATTTGGGTGATTCAGCAGTCATATTCAATATTCCTTCCACTCTTATATTTTTTCTTTCTTATTGCTTATGTTAGAAAGAATAATTATCATAAGTGCGACCTCTCAAGTACACAAAGGGCATGACCAAACTATCATTACTAGTGGGTGAAGTTGCCTCATATTTAAAGAGCTTAAATATGAGGAAATATCTTTTCTATTGCCAAGAAAGGAACTTCTTTGGGGTTGCCTACCCTGACCTAACCATAGGATGCTGAGACTATGGGTTTGAATTTGAGGAATGAAGCTAAATGAGAAGTTAGAATGTCTGTGCTACGGGCCAGCTTTCCACTTCGGGAGAACACATGTACAGTTAAGATAAAATGATAGTTACTTGGGTCTTTATCTCTTTCTGGAATTGTATAAAGAAGAAAAGCACTGATTTGGAAAGGATAAAGTTATTTCTTAATCCATCAATCTAATTTTAGCTAATAAACCTTAATGTATACTGAATATAACAAGTAAGCAAATAGCCACTTCTGAACTCTGTTTGGCTATAGAGCTTATATTTACAGTATCACAAAGAAGTTTATAAGCATAAAATCTGACTGAGAATGACCCCTGCACGGAGCCCAATGTAGAAAACAATAAAGAACAGCTAGGTCTGATTGATTTTGTTTGTTATTTGAAACTTGAAATTTTAATTTACCAAATTGCACTAAGTTACATTTCTCTGCTAGGATAATCACAATTTTGTCTTGGCTGTTTAAAAAGCACATCAATATGCATAAATTTTAACATTTCTTTTTAATAAACATCTGAGGGTCATTCAGTAAACCTCATTTGAAATATCTACAAATTATATCATATTAGTTATTACCTAATTGAATATGCCATCCAGATATAGTTGTAAGTGTGCGTCATACATACATCCAGTAAGAATTTCTAATCAATTTAGTTTGAAAACACCAAATTGTTCTATTCGTGTTTATTAAAATTGGTTTTCTTGTGGGTCTTTCTTACAGCTAGAAAAAATGAAAATAAAACAGAAACAGCCCCAGTATATTAAAAGTGATTTAATTCCTGTTTCTCTCTTATTTTTAAAAGTCTGTAACACGTATTTTAAAATATATGTAATTAATGAATAAATGAATATTAAAAAAAATATATATAGTCTAAGCTTATTGGGTGAAATATATATTAATCAGAATCATGATTTTAACAACTAATAATTTCTTTGAACAACAGAATCAAATTCATTTTCTTTTATACATATATGTATTTTGTATAATTATTAAACCCATGTATAGTCCTAATTACTTGTATCTCATTTAATTTACCAACCATTTTGTAAAAAAATTAACAAAAATAAAAGTTGTACCTATTTGTGTTACAAAATATGATGGACAGCACCTGTATATATTGTTAATACACAAGGTATTTGTTGTATCTGCCTCCTGTCTAGCCTTGCAGTATTTCCACACTCAGATTGTGGTTTTTATCTATGTTCAGTTTAAACGAGTTGAGAATTTTTATTTCTGCAATCATCAGAACCACCTTATTAAATTATACAAGAATTGTAAGCGCCTACCATAATAGGAAGTACAGGTCACACATAACTGACACCCAACCAGCTTTTTCTCTGTCCAGATGTCAAGCTTACCAATTTTTTTCCAAGGGAGCCAGGAGGACAACTTAATTGCGTTAGCTGATGACCATGCTGTGTTTCTTGATTCCTCACAGCCATATCTGAGCGTCTGTTTGAGTCTCTCAGGGTCATTCAGTTTTCCATCCTTCATCATAGTTTATCACGTTCTTGTTGTCTTGTTACATTTGCTATGGTTGACTTGTCACATATTTTTGTTTCACATAATGGTTCTGTGTTTACTTGAGCAGAATTTGTGGATAGCAAAGTTGTTGGGGCTGTCACAATTACACTTCATCATGCTTAAGCCTCTTGTCAGTTCAAATACTGTGTTAGCTACAGGTGCTGAAATGTTCAGTAAGCATTTGTTCCTTCTGACTTTCTTATGGTCATTTTCCACAGTGATTCGGGGTGAAGTTAGCCTAGGGGTAAGTACTTGGAGCAATAAAGCACTGTCATCTGGAAGATTTACTAGTCCTTAACTGTTTTCCTGCTCTCACACTGTGTACTGAAATGCAATCATTCTATATCAGAATGGTTGTTCCTATTTATGATGAACTGGTCTTCCACCGGATATGACAGAGGATGTGCGAAAATTCCTTGCAGGCAGTTCTCAACATCTATAATGCTAAGATAGCACCACCTCAACCCGTTCAAGTAAATCATTATTTACAGCTATAATATTTATAATTTTGAACTGTCTTAATACATTCACAACAAGTGACATACTCTAAAATCAGTCCTTTCTGTGAAGGTTGTAGTATGTTACAGTAACTAGAGTCAGGTTTCAAAGTTTAACTCTCTCTCTCTCTCTCTCATGGGCACACACACACACACACACACACAATTCTAAATATCTGTTATGGCACGTACATTATGTACTTTTTTTCCATATCTGATATCCAGTCACAGGAAACTACTGATAATCCAGACAAAAGGAAAATAGCATAATGTCTAGTCAAGAGATAAAGACAGAAGGGACTTGATGTCTGAGCACCTCACTTTTGAGCTGATGAGCTTTCCATGAGTGGATAGATGCTATGAGGAACATTTGCCCGTGATGTGAATGTTCTTATGTCAACCTCTTCAAGCTGTTTACTGTCCCTTTATCCCCCCTCAAGAGAATGCAAACAACCGTAGACTTCAGCATGCCAATAGTTGGCCCCATCACTCCTTTTTCATTTATTTCATAATTAAAATTTCGACCCTATCTACCTTATATCAACATTTTATTAACAAGTAAAAACATTTTAATAAGACCAGCAATGTTAACAGTCAGCTGCCAAATGTGCAATGTTATGAAACTGGATCTGGCAGAACCTCTTTAGTTAGTGAGAATAATGCTAACCTGCAAAGGCTCATCCTCTGACCATTTTCACGCGTACACTCCATGGAATGAACCAGACTGATACACAGCTTCAGGCACCACTTGATATCAGGAGCAAAGAAAGTTCAACTTGCCCAAGATGTCTGCTCTGATAAATTCAATAAATGTCTTCCTCTTTCAGTCACAAATATTGAGTTTGGCACTTGACTCTTGTCAGTGGGAGGAAGTATGATGTCAAATTGCTGCTTTCAGCAACCCCATCCTTGGGCATTCATGCTCTTCAGAGAAAGTGGATGATTTCATCAGGTTTCTGCTCCACTAAACCAACACAACTGGTTGCCAAGTAAAAAAATAAATGTTACCATCAATTCACTTCTCTTCATCTGAGGGGCTACTCTGCGGGATTCAGATTTCAGTTTAGCGTAATAGCAAGCTTTTCATTGTAAAAAGGATTCCAGAGTCAATGATTTCATCATGAAACCTGACCTTCAGATTTTACTTTCTAAAATAAGATATGTAGTTTTTGTTTGTTTGTTTTAATGGAAATGGCTTATTCAAACAGGGGAAGGAAGATCCAAGAAACAACTGAAATATGAATCAGAGCTTATATTTTTACGTAAATATATGATTTGGAAATATATTTTCTGGAGCTTTATTTTCTAAGATAAAATTGGCTATTTGGATTGATTTCCTGTGTGATTTATAAACTCAGTCTGATCACCTGATGTGATTGCAATAAGGCCTAATGTTCTGAAAAATGAGAAAACAATAAGAATTTAGCAGCAGCTTTATAGAACAGGAAAGAAAAAAAGCCTCAAGAGGGTTCATCTCAGTTTAACCACAAGATTAAATGCAATTTAATAATGAATAAGCAAAATCTGTATGGCAAAAGAGACAGGAAATTACTGTTAGATAAAGCGAACAGTTTTAGCAAGCACAACTGATACAGCAGGAAAGAAACCTAAGAATTAAACAGCTCCAAAGGATTCTGCACAAGAGGAGACAACAGATGTTTATGTTTCATTACTTGTGGAGGGAGTTACAGAGGAGTAACCGTGCCATCGCAACAACCATAGTGCATCCCTCCGTTCATGTATTTAAGGCACATCCTTGTGTGGAAGACACAATAACAACCCTTTCAATCACCAGGAATCTATGCCTTAATCTCCAGGACTTGTAAACATGTCACTTTTCTATAGCAAAGGGAGATTTTATAGTTGTGATTAAGTTAAGCATCTTGCCATGCAGACTCTCTAGGACGATGAGCTGAGTCCGATGTAACCGTAGGAGCCCTTGTGAGACAGAAAGGCAAAACTCACACAATTGTATGTGATGATGTAATCAGATAAAGGAGGGATTTGGGAAAGGCGCGGTGCAGTGTTTGAAGATATGCTGTGAAGTACGTTGCTAACCAAGCAACCTGGCTGACCTCCAGAAAAATGAAAGGGGCAAATGAGTGGATTCTGCAAGTGTCTCCAAAGAAAAACATGACCCTGTTTACACTATAATTTGATCCTGTTGAAGTCCAATTCTAACCCCCACAATTGCAAGAAAATTAAGTTGTGAGTGCTATTTAAAGCTACTAAGTTTGTGGTATTCTGTTCCAGCAGCAATTGGAAACTGATAAACTCATTTCCCATACACTTTTTCATTCCTATGCGTAATACGTTCCAGTACATAGCAACAAGTTAACACATCTAAAAGTAATTTTTGTCATAGTATTTCTTGCCTAAAGCCTGCATCATTGCCCGCTTCCTAAATGATAAATGCAATGCAATGCCATAGCTTAACACTATCTTCAGTCAGTTTGCCAAGCTTAGGTAGCAGTAATAACACAGAATTTCCCAAAAGGCTTTCTCTTAGTCAAGGGTCTTTGCTCCAACTTGTCTTTTGAAAGGGGAAAGATTATAATCAAGTAACATCATCTGAGGGGGAATCTAAGCTTTATTTGATACAAGATAAGTTGATGGGTTTACACACAAGGGGTTTTCCAAAAGTCTAAGGAAAATGTGTATTAAAATTATGCATTCATCAATTTTTTTTTCTGAACCAAAATGAATATCTTTGGATTCTACTGCCATGAACTTTCTATGTGTCTACTCTTATACATGTAATATTTAGCTGTCAAAGGTTTTAAAAATTGGGGAAAATATTTAAGAGGAATATATGAAAAAAATTTTTATAATATCCAGACAATTCAGATAAATGATAGAGATTATATTATAGATTTGCAGAAAACCAAAAAATGCATTTCATATTAAATAAGTATATTAACAGGAGAATATATGGATAAACATTCAACTGAATAAATTTCATTTAAATAATAGTACAGTTTCAGTCATAAATTAGTAAATCTTGAAAGTTATAATAATGTAGAGTATATAGTAGGACACAGGGACTTAACAAATTTAAAGTCCTATTAATATACTATTTCAGCAATACAGACTGAAAGCATTAAAAATAAAGTCATTCATTTGATTAATGTATCCATAGGTATTTATAAACATTTATATAAAATATAGATTATGTGAGCAGGAAATGATGAAATTATGATACATGTATTTTATGGAGTCTATATAACCTAAATTTAAAAATTACCTAATTACGATTTTGAAATGCGGAGTAAAAAGAGAAAATAAAAAATAAAGACATTGTGTCTGCCAGTGCCCTCCTCTAGTGCCCACAGCAGCAGAGTGGCTTATCCATGTGGACGGCCGGCGCACAAGCGTTTGAGCCTTCATTTAGTGCCTCCTTGGCACTTCTGCTCCTCCCTAAAGCTAGACTGGCAGCACACATGGATCTAGATCCCAGGTATTTGGAAATGGGATACAGGTCTCCCAAGCAGTGGCTTAACCCATTGTTTCATCTCACCCACCCAGATCCCAGAAGTTTCTAATAACTTTTCAGAAAAAAAATAACCTAACTTTTTGAACTCTCTAGATAACAAGATCTCTATGCATTTGATATTGTTATATGTTTGACATATGGCTTTTTATTTGAATTTCTGCTTTCTATCGTCCTTAGAAAAGCAGAGAAATGAATTAATGTGTGGTATGCAAGTTAACCTCTAACACTCAGTCTTTAGTTATCACCTTGTTATGGAATATAAATTTTTTAATTATGTTTTTCAAACTTCTTTTTTTTCATTTGACTGTGCAGTTAAATGACAGAATTTTTTAAGAATTGGGATGAAGGGCCCGTCACTATAGCCTAGAAGCTAAAGTCTTTGCCTTGTGTGCACCAGGGTTCCATATGGGCACCAGTTCTAATCCTGGCGGCCCCACTCTCCATCCAGCTTCCTGCTTGTGGTCTAGGAAAGCAGTCGAGGACAAACTAAAACCTTGGGACCCTGCTCCAGCATGGGAGACCCAGGAGAGGCTCCTGGCTCCTGGCTTCTGGCTTCAGATCAGCTCAGCTCCGGCTGTTGTAGCCACTTGGAGAATGAATCAGCACACAGAAGATCTTCCTCTCTGTCTCTCCTCTTCTCTATAAATATAATTTTCCAATAAAAGTAAATAAATCTTAAAAAAATAATTAGGAGAAATGGCTGTTCAATTTCACTATGATAGAAGCTGTGGAAAAAACTTGCATTTTCTCATGTCATAACACATTTTAACAGAATATTTCTTGCCATATACAAGATCAAGCGGGTTTATGTAAGCAAAGCAACAGCTTATGTTCTTCAAGCAAAGTGAAACAACATAGTAAGTGATTGTTTAAAATATCTGAATCTAGACATAAACATCTGGCTTCATTGATACCCTATATAATTCATTATTAAATTATTTTCATTAAGTCTATATGCAAGCTTGCTTCATTCTAAATGATACGTAGAACTTCTCTTCAGCCAGTTTATATCAGTGTACCATAGTATAAAACTCTTGTGTATGAATTATTGAGATAAACTCCATGCAGCATCAATAGAAGTAGGAAATCGAGCTTGCTACTCTTGCTAGTACAAACTCAGGGAATTCCTGGTGATTATAGTAGACCAAACTGGCAGTAGTAAAATCACAAGGTTCCTGGGCCCATCTGCTATTTTAGAGCAACCTGGTATTTTAGGAGCAAAATGTCAGAAGAGATGCTGGATTAGCACTGATGGCAACATCACAGGTTAAAACCATGGCTCTAAAGAAGAACACACACAGGCCGAGCACCTGGGCCTCCAACGTGGAAATGGTGCAAATGTCAGGAATGTAGCCACCAGTCATTTAAAGAGCGAGGGAATCACTGAAGTAGTACTTGGTTGCCATGGATCATGTAAGAACAAAACAGCCAGTGAGACTCACGGTGAAACATAAATGACTCTTCTGGTTTCTAAACAAATTAGCTAATTTGGAAATGTTAAAATGCTTTCTGTCACTGGATAAATAATTCCCTGATTTATATCTTTATCTAGTGACATTTAAGTTGCAGAATGGAAAAAGGTGAAGTCTTTTGTTTTTGCCATAACAGTGGTTACATATTTGAATAGCATCCCTTAGTCGTGCACAGATAGTAGCAAGTCTTATTAAGTTAAAATTTTGTAAGAGGAGATTCTTTACTTCTCTTCCCACCTGGAGTATCAGCTTCTTGACTACAATATCACTCATGATAAATGATTTCCCTGTCTATGAAAATAGATGAGGGATGTAGTTCTTTGGGAATTCATATTCTTATAAGACACTCATGCTGAAAAGACATTGCAAACCTGAACAATGAAACATCTGTAATAAGGAAAGATCTATAAAATGTTAACTTAAGCACAATAAACACAAACTATGAAACCCTCTAAGTCTGGCAATAACTTTTAATGCAACATGCTAGGAAATTGGTGAAATAATTAGTTTGGTGTTTTAGATAAGAGAAATGTGTCTAGTTTCTCTCCTGTCTTCATTTGTCCATTATGATTTATTGATTCTCTTCTTTGAAGTTTCAAACTGCAGCCATTGATTCTGGAGGTTATTCACCTTGTTGATTCAAGGACTTTGGTAATAGTTACAAATAATTCTGCCTCCGTGCTCTTTGTCAATCTGTTCTCACATGAAATCTTTATCAATGATTTTACTTACTCTCAGCTGTGACATGTTGTATTCCCCAGGATTCACAAGTACCATTGCAACATTTTCACACCGCAACAGAATCAACTGGAGGATTTGCTAAGAACTCAGATTTCAAGGTTATACTCTCATAAAATATTGTAGGTGAGGCCTCAGAAACTCTAACTGAACAACATCTTTAAACCCAACATCAGAAACACAAACAGACTTGAAAACTGGAATTTATAGAAAAGTTGTCATTGATACCTAGTGAAGTAGAGATTTCATGGGACTTTCTGGCTTTCTAATATGAGGTCTCTGGGATCTTCCCCTAACACAAATACTGAGTAAGGAGTGAGAGGATGTGAAACTTCATCTTCACTTTTATAAATAATTGTTTCTTCCAGACTCAAATATGGAACACATTGAACCTGAAAAAAAATCTGTCTTTACAGCAAATCTTTTATTATGTGTTTTATACTAAAGATGACAATTACATACTTACCATAGCTCTCCATTAATAATCAGTTTTGTTGTATATTGCAAGTTCATTGTCAAGTAAGTACCTCAGATGACCCTGGAGAAACAATGAGTTAGCAGTATAGCCTTGGAACCAAATGAACAAATATAAAGCCTCATAAACAAGTTTTGATAAAGGCAGGAATTATGGCAGACAAAAATGAAGTTTGAATTCCAACCAGATTTGAGCAATTAAATATGAACATGAGGTCGGAGGAAGTAATAGTTCAAGAATCCAGCACGTGTTGCAAATTGAGAATCTTATGATAAAATATGTGAGGTAGGAGGAGAGCAGAAAATGGTTAAGTCTATAGTTTTAGACAAGGCTGCAGAGATAAATAGAATCTTCAAGGCAAAGGCAAGGACAGAATCCAACAGCTTAGAGAATTTAAAGTGATGGTATTCCGAAGCAAAAATAGTAAAGAAAGGATATCCCTGAAATAGTGAGTGATTTTCTCTGCTCACTTTAACATCTCCTGGTAGGACAGTGTGGCCCTGAAACCATAGATGTATTATCACCCACAGAAGATGATCAGAGATCAGGAAGTATACTGTGTCCCCGAATGAAGTAAAACCAGAAGAGTGAGAGTTGTTGGAAGCTCTCAGATATTAGGAACACCAAGCAGAGAATTTGCTTCCTTGCACTTGTTAATAACTCTTCTGCGTCTCACGATGTAAAGGAAAGTTCTAGTCCCTGCTGCGGAGAAACCTCTCATCTCAAGTCTCCATGTTATCTTAATTTCTCCATAATTTTGTAGAAAGGAGGACGGGATAGAAAGGATAACTATGTTCCTAACTCTTCTCTATAGAATTCATGGAAATTTGTTCACCTTAAATGAATAAAATGATTTTTTTAATTAAAAAAAATTCTCCACGACTTTCATAAAATCAATTGAGTGGATCAAACTTTGTTCCTCAGCTGCAGAAATAAAAAAAAAACAACTTAACTAGCAAAGGTTTTCTATATCCAATTGAAAGAGAAAAATGAAAGCTATTAATAAAAGCTAATAACCATTTACATAGCATTTACATTATATTAAGTAGAATGAGTAATCTACCGATGATTTCAAGTACGTAGTAGGAGACGTTTGTATTATATGCAAATGCAATACCATTCTACATAAGGCACTTTAGCATAACAAATTTTTTATATCCACAGAGAGATCCTGGAATCAATACTCTGCAGATATCAAAGAACAACTGTTTCTTTGACCAGTGTTTTAATTAATAGCACTCACGTGATGATATAATTGCAGAGGATTACATTTTGACTGCACAAGCAATGCAAAAATACATACAAATGAGACTAAATGTAAATAGGTACATAATTTTTGAAGAGTACAGTATGACAGTTCCACAACAGGGCAGGATAAAATGAAATCAAAATTTAATGCTTTTTTGACATGTAATTTCTTCTATTCAATTGCATAAAACTGCTACAAAAAATTATGAGTAATGTTAAATGAGATGCCAATTGATATTACTAACTTGATAAATAGTCAATTCTGTTTTAGACAAGCAAATTCCCAAGACTGGCATGGACTTATAGGAAGTATGGAAAGGGAAAGGACCAAATCACTCCTTGCTAGAATTCTTCCTCAGTAATACAGAATGCTGTTTAATACTGACCTTGTGAAGAGCATCTTTACCTATCCAAATGATTTGGACAGGCTTAGAATCAACGTCAACTGAGAGATTTCACTTGTTGTAGATTAGTGTTCACTCAACTATCTGGCTCTTATCACTCTAGTGTAAATATACATCTGCCAATATCAAACGCACAAGTGAAAATACAGAAAGCAACAAAAGGAATTCATGCCAGCACCTACAGTGTAACAGCGGTAGTCAACATCTGCAGTGCTTTCTAAGGCAGAAATGAAGCTCACGTGGGGCAAAAGGACATTCATAACAGGAAATAAGTACGGAAACTGTTCAAGCTTTAACTGTTTCAAAGCTTTGCTTCCTGAAAATGTTACCCAATAGTATGAATCATCAGATTAAGTTTTTATGACATAGTTAACGCTGGTATGCCAGTTAACTATTTTTAACATTTTTTTTCCGGGGCAGGTGTTTGGTGCACTGATTAACACACAATTTGGGACACCCACATCCTGTGTCAGAGTTTCTGGCTACTTTCAATTCTAAAATCATGTTAATGTAAGTCCTTGCAGGCAGGAGAAAATGTCTCAAACATGTGGTTTTTTTTTTCAAAGATTTACTTTATTTTTTTTTTATTACAAAGTCAGATGTACTGAGAGGAGGAGAGATAGAGAGGAAGTAGAGCTGCTGGGATTAGAACCAGCGGCCATATGGGATCAAGGCAAGGACCTTAGCCACTAGGCCACGCTGCCAAGCCCAAATATGTGAGTTTTTGACATTCACAAAGAAAACCCAGATGGAGTCCAGGATCCTGGTGTGAAATTTGTCTAGCCCCAGTTAATGTGGGCATTTGAAGACTGAAATCACTCTCCCTTTCAAATGAAATCAAAATCAGTAACTGATATATGAAGAACATTTTTGTAAAATAACTAGATTGGTTTCTGCCTGCTGATTGGATTTGTACTGATGTAGTATGCAGCTGTCTCCGCCTTACACTGTTTTAACTTAGGGTTTACATCGGTGTGATATGCAGATGTATATTTTGAAATTTGAAGTTCAGTCTTTTGCTGTACTCATAGTATGCTGTTTGATCCTCTTCCACAATAGTGAACATCAACTATGAGTCATAGCTTACAATTAAGCAAGAACAAAAAGCCTATGCACCATCATTATGATATGCAGTGGTTAGACATAACATATGGATTTTTGACATATATTTTATATAGGTTTCCACTTTGCATTCCTTGAATGTAACCACATCATCAATTGCAGAGCATAGATAGTTGGCATTTAAGTAAAAAGCTATGAAAAATTGACGGACAGTGTCAGAACAATGAGCCATACGGTGCCCAGATAAAAGGATGAAAACAGACATTAAAAAAAAAGAAAAAAGTGACTGCCAAAGTAGAAACAAAATTGGATCACAATACTTTGAAAGACAAGGAAAAGCAATCTTTCAAGGAACAGAAAATGATCACTGTGGTTACAAGGATGCTTGATAAGTGTGTTTAAAATAAATCACAGATTATTATCTTAACAGCTAAGTTTGAATTCAAGTAAAAACACATGAAATCAGAAAAACAGTGACTTAGAAAGTGAACAACTTGGGCCCGGCGGCGTGGCCTAGTGGCTAAAGTCCTCGCCTTGAACGCGCTGGGATCCCATATAGTCACCAGTTCTAATCCCTGCAGCTCCACTTCCCATCCAGCTCCCTGCTTGTGGCCTGGGAAAGCAGTTGAGGACGGCCCAAAGCCTTGGGACCCTGAACCAGCATGGGAGACCTGGAAGAAATTCCTAGTTCCCGGCTTCAGATCGGCACAGCACCGGCCGTTTTGCTCACTTGGGGAGTGAACCATCGGACGGAAGATCTTTCTCTCTGTCTCTCCTCTCTGTATATCTGACTTTGTAAATAAATCTTAACAAAAAAGAAAGTGAACAACTTAAAAGACAGGCATACACTTATTAACATGTGTACTAAGTAATATTTATTAAGTGAAACTACTGCAGAAGAGCTAAATACTAAAAGACAAAAAAATATCTTTAGGGGAGAGAATTGAGGCACACTAGGTTAAAACACTGTGTTGCCAACATTGCCTATCAGAATGCTGGCTGAGTCCTGCCTCTCCCACTTCCAATTCAGTTTCCTGCTAAAGTGCCTGGGAAAGTAGCAGAATATGGCTCTCAACCACTTGTGCTACTGTTTCCTCTGTACAAGAGCTAGAAAAGAACCACTTGCGGCAGGAATTCAGGAAAGGAACTAAAAAAATGGAAGATGTCATAGTCTTTCTCCCTTTGTTCTACTATGCCTTTCAAATTAACAAATATTCCATTTAAAATCATGGATGTATTTAAATGTATAACAGATTATTATATCTGCATGTCAGTTTCATCTCTAAATCAAGGCAAATGACAGGAAAGAATTTTAGAAGTATTAGTGCAACAGGCCACCACGATAGGTCAATTGGCTAATCTTCCCCTGTGGACACCAGTTGGAGTCCCAGCTGCTCCATTTCCCACAAGCTCCCTGCTTGGGGCCTGAGAAAGCAGTAGGAGATCTCTCAAAGCCTTGGGACCCTGCAGCTAGATGGGAAACCTGGAACAAGCTCCTGGCTCCTGGCTGCAGATCATCACAACTCCAGCAGTTGCGGCCACTTGGGGAGTAAATTGGTAAATGGAAATTGTTTCTCTATATATCTCCTTATCTGTATAAATCTGCCTCTCCAATAAAAAACAAATAAATGATTTTCTTGTAATAGGTAATAGCATAGGGTCTCTCGCTATAGCCTAGTAGCTAAAGTCCTCGCCTTGCATGCTTTGAAAAAATAAATAAATGAAAATTTAAAAATTTTTTTTTAAAAATCCTCCGATTACCTATTGTGGCAGTCAGGTCACAAAGGGAATCCAAATCTAACCGTGCACACGTCAGGTTCTTTTATAAGCCTACAGAAAATAGTGATCAGAAATTGAGTAGTTGCAAACCAGAGCTGTGGTAATTTCAAGTCTGCTGTTTACCATTATACCAGTTGTCAAAGAAATTAAAAAATATATATTTGGGAAGGAAGGATGGAAGTCTGATAAGCCTCACCTTCCCAAAAAGACACGGTACTCCTTAATTAAAATTTGTGTGAAAGGTCAAACTGTATTCTCTATCAGAGTGCTGCTTTGAGTCTTGATGGTACTGCTTCCAATCCAACCCCCGTTAATGCACAGAGTAATGCTGTGGAGGATAAAAAATCACTTAGGATTCTGACACCCATTGAAGACATCAGGATGAACGTCTTTGATCTTGTCCTCAGGCTGAGTCAGCTGGAGCTTTACTGAGAATCTGGGTAGTGAACAGAAGATGGATGATACCTAGTCTCTGTTTTTGTCTTTCAAATAAATAAATGAACCTTTCTAAAAATTTTTACAAAGTTATGCAACTCAGGACAAGGTGCTGCTGGCATGAAAACAGCACGAGAACTCAAAAATAACAAGACTTTATTTGTTCATTTGAAAGGAAGAGTTGCAGAAATAGAGCAGTTCACATCTCTTGGTTCACTCCAGAATGGGGTTCAATGGCTTCAGTTGCTAGGGCTGGGCCAGAACCAAACCAGAAACCAAGAGCCAGAAATTTCATGTGGCTCTCCCATATCAATACAGAGTATAAAAATTTGTTATTTTATTTAATTATTGTACTTTAAAATATGACAATTTCTTGCGTGAAAGACTGAGCTGGACCAAACACCAGGTGGAACACACAGAAGTCGTGTCTGGGTTCACCTCTAGTGAAGTTTCTTTGAGAACCTCTGCACAGCAACTGAATCTATGGTCTCAACATTTCAGAAACAGGGAAAATCACAGGCTTTATTATCTGACCACATAGTGCATGTGTCAGAACTGGGCATCCTCAATTGCTGCAGCCGGAGAAGAGGATGGCACTCCCAGATGCACATGTGGGACATGACAGATTGTTGAGGTCTGCAGAGAACATCTATTACCATGGAAGGCAGAACAAATGGGACAACTGTCCCAGCCAGCCTTTGATAGTAAGTATCTGGATGAGTAGGGACTCTAGGGTGGACTTTGTCAACTAATGGAACTTGGAGGGACTTCTTCAACCTTGGACCGATGAAATCAACCACACCTCAGAACTATCGAGATCAGCGGAGCAGTGCCCTCAGAACATGCTCCACAACAAGGACTCTAAGATGACATTGAGGGGCTATCCCATACCCCTGGGTACTGATGCAGTTAGGCTGCTGGGCACAGCACAGCCCCTTCTCTCCTCCCTGCCTCCAGATAGAAGAAGAAAAAAATATATATGGAAGCTGTTGTATCATTCACTTTCTTCCATTTCTTGACCGTTCCCACTTTAATCAGTGATCTACATGGGTGTCTGTCCTTCCCAACTATGTAAACATCATCATAATAAAATTAAAAATTGAAACTAAAAAAGAAATGCCATATGGGTGCCAGGTCTAATCCCAGTAGTGCCATTTCTCATCCAGCTCAAACCTTGCCACCTGGGAGAGCAATAGAAGATGGCCCAAAATCTTGGGGTCCTGCTCCCTTCATGGGAGACCCAGATGAAGCTCCAGGCTCTTAGATTTGGATTGGCATGGCTCCAGCTGTTGCAGCCACATGGGGAGTCAATCAATGATGGAAGATCTTCCTCTCTGCCTCTCCTCCTCTCTGTCTCTTCTCCTCTCTGTATGTCTGACTTTGTAATAAAGATAAATAAGTCTTCAAAAAAGTAATAGCATAAACAAAAAGTAGATGTAATTGAAATTCTACACCATAAATGCATAATATGCCTATTTAAATATTCATGAAATCATAACAAAATTAAGTGTGCATTTCATCACTAAGTAAAACAATAAATTTCAAATTCAAATGAGTAAAGAACACAGACAATAGTTTCAGAGCATAACTAAAACAAAAAACAAAATGAAACTTATACAAGTGATATATCATATCAGTACTGCTCACCAAGACTTGAATTTCCAGTATTAATTTTTTCCAATATCAGAAGATGAGAGTTGCATGTCCCTATTCCCTTGAATCCATGTTCATGTGACTTTATTAGCTAATAATTTCAGAAAGTTGTGCTCAAGTACCTAACACAAGTCTGGATAGTTTTATTTGTGCACCAAAAGAGCATATCCTTGACAGATTATGATTATAATTATGATTATTATGATGATCATGAAGTTACTGTTATCCAAACTTGAATTTTTAATGCTTATTAAACACACACATATGTGTGTGTGTGTGTGTGTGTGTGTGTGTGTGTGTGTATACATACAGACTTGGCTATTCTGCTTCTCATCTAGCTTCCTGCTAATGCACCTAGAAAAGAAGCAGATGATGGTCCTTACTTGGGTGCCTGCCATGATATATGAAATTCACATGGTGTTCGTGATTCCTGCCTTTGGTTGACCCAACCATGGCTGCTGTGGGCATTTGGAGAGCGAACCAGTAGATGGAAGGTTTCTCTCTCTCTCTCTCTCTCTTTCTTTCAATTGAATAAACATATGCCTAAGAAATTTATATAATAGAAGAAATACTTTCTTATAAATCAAGCTTTAAGAACATATAAAATACTCCTAAAGAATTTTCCTTCTAAGTTACTATCATTAATTTGACTTTACTCCAAAACTCAGTCTCTCTGCACCTCTCCTCTGATAGATAGATAGATAGATAGATAGATAGATAGATAGATAGATATAGATAGATAGACAGACAGACAGACAGGAAATAAAATCCAAATAACTCACCTTGAACCTGACCAAAGATATTGAGTTCAACACAGACATACCCTTTCAGTATTCAGAAATTCTAAATTGCATTTAGCAGGATACTTCCAGAGGTAAAAAAAAAAATGTGATTTTATTAAGGATCATCACTGGCCCATATGCTACCAACAAAGAATGATGCAACTTTCTAGATATTAGTCTTTATTAACAGTGGCACTAAGACAGGAGTGTTAGACGGAAGATGTCTAAAAGTTGTTGAGTTGTCTCCAGTGAGAAGTTACTTGGCATTACTTATACATGGCAGATGGTCAGAGTTATCACTCAAATAGTAAACTAAATAAAATTTAAAATACAGGATCTGTGCCAATTTCTGCATGCATTGTCATAATTCTAAACTAAGATCTTTTAAATTATCAAGTTTTATTATAAAGCTAATTTCCCATGTCATGTTATATGCAGAGAATTCATGTTCATAAAGAAAATTATAAGAAGCAACATATGTCTCTTTGAATTCATCACTGATACTTACTGGCACAGTTTTCTGTGTGGCCTAAAACCTAAAATCATCGCAAATATCTAGGGCAAATTTTGTTAGCTTTCCTGCTTGTGATTTCCCTTCAAATAGCATTTTCATCCAACTTTACTTTCTTGCCTTTGATGGGAAAAAGCCAGTCTCTCTCACTCTCACTTTTTCATTCAGCATGCATGCTCTTTAGATTGCTACCCAAGGCAAAATACACACTCTAAAAAGAACCATAGTCATACCAAACAAGAAAAAAGGAAATAAAGTCCAGATGGCTATGCTGGAACTTCTTTCTCTCCTCTGGATCCACCCTGGGATTGATTGCTGGACTCCTTTCAATTTTTTAATGCTAATTTTAGTATCATTTTATTATATAGTTCCATAGGCTCTTGATTTTCCTTCCTCCCTCCTTACATCCTCTCCCCAGCACTGATTCTGCCCATGTAATTTACAGACCTATATTCCTTCATAAATAGTCCTAAGTCCATCATTATGTTCTTCAACTTTATCCTGACATTGTAGGTATTGACAATGGTAGAAAGTCCAGTATCCTATTGTCAAGATATATTTAACAATTTCATTGGGAATCCATCTTTGATTTGGAAATTGAGGTGCATATTGCATTGTATCATCACATCTGGATACGGTAGGCCCTATTACAAAGTTACCATGAATCCCCTTAAGTAAAAGCCATTAAACAAAATTGACAATAAGAAGAAAAATAGGAAATTTACAACATAAAGTTAAATAACATATTACTGAATGATCCATGTATTGCTGAAGAAATGAAAACTAAATGAAAAATCTTCTTGAAGCAAATGATGCTATGGTAGGAATTATGAGTCAGTGAGGAAATCAACAAGAAAAATATTTTATGAACAAATGAAAATAAAAGCAAAAAATCAAATCCCATGAGATGTAGTAAAATAAGTATTGAAAAAGCTATTGATCTTATATTTTGCACGAAAGTTGCCTCATATCAGAGAGAACATTTATTTGTCTTTGGGGGATTGATTTATTTCACTGAGCATAACAGTCACTACTTGGGACCATTTGGTTACAAAGAGTAGAATTTCATTATTTTTAATGGCTGAGTAGTATTCCATTGAGTAGATACACCACAGTTTCTTTATCCACTCCTCTTTTGACAGGCATCTGTGCAGTTTCCATGTCTTTGTTGTTATACATTGTGCAGCTATAACATGGAATTACAGATCTCTTCCTTATATACAGATTTTATTTCCTTTGTATGTATTCCCAGAAGTAGGATATCTGGGTCACGTGACAGGTCAATTGATTGAAATTGAAATGGACTGTTTCCAAAGCATAAAATGTAATTATCTGTTGATTGTTATCATTAAAGGACTCTGGAATGGCTATCAGGGCAGCACCTGGATAACTCCCTATATTCATTTGGGGAAATCCTGAAATCCCCAGCCAAACCTGCATGTGTCACTTCACATTCACAATTCTTGTCTCAACCTTTGAGTTGAGTCCATGGGAAAACTTGCCACAGAAGTTTGAAAATAAAGACCAAGATACATTTAATTTTTCCTTTTTTGGGTCATAAATCAATTTTTTTAAAAATTATATGTAAATTATAATACAAATTAATGTTTTCTTATATAAAAAATAAAGAATTTACTGTAATTACAGTGAGTGACTAGAGGGCCGGGCTTGAAAACTTCATATATAACAGGTGAATTCTAAAGGACTACATGGAAGATAACAAGGGGATATCACACAACACTAACTACCACTGTTGTCAGCTGTCACTTGTTCAAGAACCAAAGTCCTAAAACCATTTCCAAGCCTGTGCCATTATCATCTAATTCAACTAGTATTTAAAGAGAAGAAATACATATGTTTTAGTATCCATTGTGGGAGATAGCCTCTACTTTCTAAATTAATGTACCAATGTGAGTATTAATTTGCAAATTAATGAGTAAAACACAGTTATCAGCTGAACACTATCTAAATGGCAAGTTCTAACTTATTCATTTCACTGAAAGTCAGATCTTTGACTATGATTTAAATGTGTGCCCCAAAATTTTATATATTGGAAATGGGAACCTTAAATTTATATGTCAATGGCATTTGCAAGTGGAGCCTTTGAGTTAATTAGCAATAAATAAGGTCATGAGGATTGAATTCCCATGATGGCTTAATGACTATAAGAAGAGAGAAGAGACTTGAAGTGCCACATGCCCTCACTCTCATAATGTAATGCCTGAACATGTGACGACACAGCAAAAAAGCTCCTCACAAGTTACAGACATTGGTTTTTGCCATCTCAGAACCATGAGAAGTAAATACCTTGCATTTGTAAATTATTTAGTCTGTGGTTCTCGGTAATAGAAGAGGAAAACATATTATAATATCCCTCTATGAGAGACATAAAAAGATAAAAGTCTCCCAGTGATATTGGGAAATTGTTCCTGACTATTAACTGGATCCATATTCACGTTATACTAAGATATCACAGGAACGCTAGAGGATGCTGGATGAAATGATGCATTCTCTAGATGGAACATTGGTCTTGGGATACATTTCAATGGCACATGGTGAGGTTTCCAAAGCTTCATAACTTTTCTTTTACATGTATACATTCAATATGTGAGGATTTGCTGCATACATACAAAATAATATTTGGCACCATCTGCTTAAAAATTTTAGTGCTAGAAGTAGGCATATATAAATACATCTAAAATAATTAGTCATAAGGTTAATATAAATTACATAATTTGATTAACTTATTTGTGACTGAAAATATTCTGATGCCTACTTAAACATACATATATGGTACAGACCAAATTCAATCGCAACAAATCTTTCTTGACTTGGAAAATGGTAAGACATAAAAATCAATTTGACTTTGTCCTTCCCATTTGTTATACAATAAGTTACCAAAATGTTAGATTTCTTCCTTTGGCTCAGGTGTTTATTTGGGTAGATCTTACCACGTCTAGCAACCTATCTCTTTCGCTGTTTTCAATGTGTTTACTTTAGTTCATCTTTCTGACTTAATTCAGATACTCGTCCTTTAGGAAAAATGTCTTCATGAACATCCACAGTTAGGGCATCCTTAACCTGTGCTCTGGACAGCCTGTCTCATGTCTTCTTAACGGCACCACAACCTAATTACTCTGGAAACTCACGCCCTTTCCTGCTTCCCCTTGGCATGTGACTTTGTCCCTTACACAAGGGGAGGAATTCTAGTAGGAATAAAGGACAAAATGCAGTTTTCAGTAATGAACGATGAGCCAGGGGAGATACATAAAATTTAATGTGGAAAAATTTCCTGGCACCTGGAGATTTAACAGGGTCCAGAAGTTTGAAATAGTTTAAGTTATGGAAAATGGCCCTTATGCACAATTCCTGTTTCCTTCCTTTGGCATGCTTAATTGGTTATCAACAACACTGTAACAAGATTTGTGAATTAATGTTAATGTTGACTTCTCCTCATTCACAAGATATATGCTCCAAAATCATCCAGAGATGACACGAAATTATGGACAGTATCAAAGCCTCTGTATTCAGTGCCTTTTCCTATACTTGCATTCATATCATAAAACAAAAAGTTTTAATCATAAAGTATAAAGTATAATTTATTAATTAGGCACAATAAGAAAGTAACAACAGCTAATGATAAAACAGAACTGGTGCAAAAATACGTTGTAAAAATCTTGCACAGACATGATTTCTCTCAGGAAGAAGCCACAAAAATATCACTGGACTGCAGGTGACCCTGAGTAACTGAAAGTTCAGACAAAGAAACCACAGATAAGGGAAGCCTACTGCGTAGAAATGATAGGAGAAGTTCAGGCTCTGAACTTCAATGGCAAAATTCAGTGTAGCACTAAGGCCTACTATAAACACTGCTACAAAACTGATGTTTCATCACAGACACACTCATCAGTGATTTAACAGAGATTTCATATAAGGAATTAATGAATAAAACAAGAGCAGTAAAAAAACCAAAAAGTGAGCAGAGAGATGCTACAGAAATGACAACTGCAGCTGCTGTACCATGCATCTTAACAACTACAAGCTTGAATAAATGGTCCTGAAAAACTGTACATAGACCTTTAAGAAGGCATGCTGCTGACTGACTCTGGGACCTCAGGAGCTCAGACCAGGGACTAACAGAGCTGTCCTCGACGCTATGAGAAGCTGTGCCATCTGGCTTCTGCTGGTGATGTGCAGAGATATCATGAGGTTGATATAAGGGCTACTACTTAAAGGATACTGGAAATTGGAGACACCTGCTGCTATGGAAGCAACTGCTGTGTTCAAAGTGAAGTACCGTTAGCAGGGTCGCCTTGATAAGGTCAGGAAACAAGCATATAAATAAATGGAAGCAGGATTCTTTTCTCCTTTGCTTTCTGATTTTTCTCTCGTTACCCACACAATAATGCCTAATAGAAACCAGCTGGGAAAGGGGGACAGCCATTTGTGGAATTCCAAACATAGTAGTGCAAGCTGAAACTGAAAGACAAGCACTTCATAATCAGTAGGGAAGAAAATAGGCAAGGAAGGCATCTTTCCCATTGAAGTTGGGGATTAGTTCTCCTCTTGCTCTTTGGAAATTCCATGACCTCTTAAAAGAAGCTGAGGCTAACTGAGGCTGTCTGAAAGGTATTGCATATTTTTACAGTGCCTCTGATGTGGCCCTGTATGCTCATCCTCTTACCTAGCTGATAAGAAAGAAAGTTTATGAGAAGCAAGAATTTCCTGGCTCCACTTTCATCACAATAATTTCTAATCCAGTTGGGGAAAGTTCCTTAAAAGTAAAGACATACTTTTAATTCCCCGGTACAGAATCTTCCAGATTTTACACAGAAATACAGGGATCAATTTCACTCTGAAAATGGTCCTGTGCACTTGGACAAACTATGCAGGGAGAGTTGAGCTCCTTCCTTAGATATCCTGCAGCTGTCAGTTTGCTGTTAGATGCTTTAATCAGTCTCTGATTTCTTGAAAAATAAGCCTTAACCTCTAAATAGTCTTCTCTGAAAATCATTAGCCCAAGTAGACACTTAGAAGAAATGCTAAGTGTTCCATAAGCCTCATAATGTTGCTTTAAGCTAAGAACCAAACACTTACTTACCATTAAAATACTAATGAAAGATTTCTTCCTTTTTTGCCATACCCAATCACAACACTGAATTAAAACCAACACTGCATGTTTCGCTTTGAAAATTCGTTGGGCAGTTTCATCCCACAACTTGACCTTAAACTTGTCTTGTCTTTATGGGCTATCAGATCTACTCAGGGACTACAACCAGCAGGAACCCTCAGCTCATACAGCTTTGCACAGTAGAGGAAACATGCTTTCTTGGCTTTGGCTGTTCTAACATAATTTCTCTCCTCCTGATTCTTATAGCTCATGTCCAGTTGGTCAGTCAAGCATGTCGGCAACAAACAGAAAATAGCTTTGGGAATGTAGCAAGGACTGCTTAGAGTGAAACAATCAACATACACAAGCTCTTATATACTTTGTTCTTTCAATCTAAGGGGAAACAGCTTTCAGAATTGCACTCAACTATTGATCAAGATAAAAGCCAATTCAATAAATTAACTAACAGTGACAACCTAACGCACTGCGTTAGACATGTTGTGTGAAACAATCTAAAACTTGAAAAATTCCAGATAATACAACAAAAAATTATTCTTGAGGCAGTCATTGTGGCAGTTAGCAAAGCCTGCATCCCAGCTGCTCCACTTTTGATCCAGTTCACTACTAAGGCACATGATAAGCAGCTGTTGTTGGCACAAGTACTTATGCTCTTGTCACCCACATGAAATACCTAGATGCAGTCCCTGGATCCTGTCCTAAGCCTTAGCCAGATGCATTTGAAGTCTTTCCATTCTCATATTGCGTATGCTCTACCTTGGCAACAATGTACATATTTCTGCAGAAGTGATGCCTTGGCAAATTGACAGCTTCTACCACCCATCTCTTGCAATACTTACTCCTGAAAAACGGCCACCATGCTGTGAGAAAGCCCAAGTAACTCCTTGGAGAAACCCATGCAGAAAACCAAAGCCCTGCTCAGTTTCAAACTGTACCAACTTACTGGTCATTTAAGCAGGGGAGGGGAGTTCCTTGAAGTGGGTCATCTTGACCCAAAGGAGTCCAATCTTGACCTAAAGAAAAATGAACAAAATAAAATAACCTGGGTTATCATTGTGGTGCTACAAGTCAAACTGCTGCTTGGGACACCTGCATCCCTTATCAGAGTGATTGGGTTTAATTCATAGTCATTCTGATTCTGATCCAGATTTCTGCTAATGCCCTTGGGAGACAGCAGATGTTGACCCAGCTATGCGGATCATTAACACCCCTATGGGAAACCCAGATGGAGTTTCCAGCTGCTGACATTGGCCTGGCCCAACCTCACTGATGTTGACATTCGGGAATTGTACCAGTAGATGGAAGATTCTCTCTCTCTTGCTATCTTTCTCTGTGTCTCTCCACCCTTTCTTTCTGGGTTACTCTTTCAGCAAATACATCTTTTTAAAAATACATCATTTTTATATTGCAACTTTCAGATAAATTTTGAAGAGTTCAATAAACAGCAGGCAGCTACTACATAGAGTTGTTTCCACAGATAACATTCTCAAGATATTATGAAGTCTTGTCCAACTCACTAAAAAACTGTTTTCTTTCCCAAGACACACACATTTCCTGTTTCTATATTTGAGTTATGAATATGAGGTCTTCAAAAATTTATGCAAGACACATGTTAAAACAGCCTATGCATGAATTTTAATTTTTTAAAAAAGATTATCTTTTAAAGGTATTTTTCTGTCAACGTTTTGAAATACCATCACGTATTCTGAAAGGAGGAAAATGGCATTAAGACACAAAAATACATTACAAAATAGAAAATCCAGAGACACCTACATTTTCCCATGGTGTAAGCAGCCATCTCAGAAAGGGACCAAGGACCCATGGCCTTCTATTTCCTTCCTGTTGTTCTATCCCTTCTCCCTCAGCAACCTTGTGCATGTCATTGTATCTTCCACACTCACAGGTATTCTTTCTTATCTCTTTTCATAAATCAAGAGAAAATCTTGTGGCCAAAAGAAGAAAAAAAAATAAAAGGGTACCTGAAAACATACTTGAAAAGTGAAACTACAACCTAAGGGACAGGATGGGAAGGGAAGGGAAGGGAAGGGAAGGGAAGGGAAGGGAAGGGAGGGAAGGAAGGAAGGAAGGAAGGAAGGAAGGAAGGAAGGAAGGAAGGAAGGAAGGAAGAGGGGGAAGAAGGAACGAGGGAGAAGGAGGGAGAGGGGAAGGGAGGGTGCAAATGTCCATTTCCATGAACTTTTTTAGGATCCCTTATATGCATGACTTAAAAAAAAAGAAACTCAAGTAAACTTATGTTTTAATTTTCTATGAAGTACTTAAGGTGCCTTTGGAGAGCCAGGAAAGGAATATCAAACCCCAACAACAATCCTTTAAAGTACTGGTATTTTTGTCTGTTTTCACAGATCCTGGATCACTTCTTCAGCAAAAGCTGAATTGAAAACCACTCATTGAAAATAGTAGCACCACTAACACACCACATACCATGTCCCTTACTTATTTTTCTCCATAGCACTTAAAATAAGATATCATACCACATTTGCTTATGCAAGTTACTTATTTTGACTCTGATTAAAATGCATAAATTCAGTGAACATGTATGTTATTTTTCACTTAGGAAAATATCTCTGTCCCTTGAAATGAAGCCAGGCCCATCTAAGCCTTCCATAAATTTGGGTTAAAGCCATGTTGTTTTTTGTGCTTTTGTAGCTTATTCTAAGAACATATTGTGGCAGTTGGAAAAATGATCTCCAAAATGCAAAGAACCTACTTTAAAAATTAACTTTTAAAATGCTCTATTTGGGTAAGACATTAGTTTTTTTTTTTAATTTATTTATGCTTGATGTATCTTTTTGGTAATCAGACACTATAAAATATTTTATAGCTGGTATTAGATAATATTAAATGAACAAATCTCTTCTTGGGTTTTCCCAATTCTGTCTTTTGTCTAGGTAGATTGTTAATGGCTTTCCAAAGGAAAAAAAAAATATTAACTGCTAACTAATGAAAAATTTCTGCCCTTGAGTGATTTTAATGAACATAATCTGGTGGCCTTATTCCACACCTACTTTTTGTCATTAGGCTTTTTTTTGTTTGTTTCTTTTATTTTTGAATTAGTAATTATTTAGAAGTGATAGCTTTTAAGCCACTTGGACAAATATATAGGTCTCTAGAACAAATATTCATTAGGCTAAATAGTTAAATAAATACCGATAATATAATCTGGAATCTACAGTGGGAACTAGTATTGACCAAAATTCACATGTTGTAACTGGCCTGTGACCTCATCTCTAATAGTGTGTTGACTTTAAGAACTTTTAACACACATTTGTATTTTACTTTAGTTTGCACATGTTCAATAAATAAGAATAAAAGAAATACACTAACGCCTTATGTTCAAAATCTTATTGTCAGATAATATACTCATATGTGAATATTTTGTTTGCATTTATTTGCTCTCAAGTTGAAAATCAGTTGTAGTGAACTGCCAAGAGCTAATCAGTGAAATAACTATTTTATTCAGAGTAATAACAATCACAAACATTTGAGTTTCTCACTTTGCCATCACAAAAAGGTTGAATAAAACGTTTTTATTCTACTCTGAGAGACAGCTGAGATAATATCATCCTCTATATTCTATAACTTGTTTTAAAAAATAATTTTTTCAGGCATAGAGGGATAAAGATCTAAAGATACAAAAATTTGGTCAGGTATTTTTGCTAATAGAAAAACATGGTGTCCATTTTAGTATTCGGAACCACTCTCCAGAAAAAGAGAAAGGGAATAAAAAAGAAATATACTGTGAAATCCTGATCATGCCACACTCATCCAGGGGTGTGAATCATAAAGGAGGTGTCAGATGACGAATGTTACTTAGTTCTTACTGACAATATTCTTTGCAGAAAAAGGTAGTGCAGCTTTACATATTCTAATTCTCACATGGCACTTATTGAGAATGGTTTTACATTTCTTATGTACATAGATTGGAGTCTGTAAGATAGGCAGATATGTAGATAGATAGATAGATAGATAGATAGATAGATAGATAGATAGATAGATGATAGATATGTTAGTTTCAAATTTTAGCACTATATAATCAAATATTTTGGTGTCAAAATTTGGAAATTAAGCTGACGAGAAAAAAAAAGTTTGTAAACATTTGCAAGCATCTGTGAGATTTCTGAAAGATTATATACTACTTTTGAAAACAAGGTTTCCAATTATCAAAATTGTTTTTTCTTTCCAAATGATTTTTCGACTCTTCCCTTTCTTTAAGCATTATTACTTAACTCTGCACTGTGTTAAATGTGAGGAAAGAGCTACATTGCCCCTAAATCCAGAAATACAACTTAGGTATATGATGCTTATCTGAACAGCTTCTATATTCTACATTGAATGCAGTTTAATTCTGATTTTTATCCCTTGGCTCTGATTATTCTTAACTCTTTTATTTCCCATATATTCTGATTGTTTACTCCAAATAAATAGTTCTTATTTAACTGATACTCACTTGTATCTAAATTATTTTCTTTTTGACTTTCTGCTTTTATTCCTTATATCAAACTATTATTTGAGTTTAAAAGTATAAATTTTCACAAGTACACCTTTTGTCAATCTTCAGAAGGTGCTCTTCTTTTTCATTCTTTATTTAGTTACTTTCTCTAGTCACATTCAACAAGATTTGAGCATTTTAATTCCTGTCATTCGAGGAAGTTTTATTTATTTATTTATTTTGGCTTTGGTCCCTTGTGTGACAGTTGAATTCCATTCTCAAAGCCACATCTAAAAGACCAGCAAATTTCCAACCCAGTTTCTACTTCCTAGAAAACAACCTCAAACCTCTAGTCTGCTGCATTGCACTTAGGTGGAGCCTCCCCCACACATCTGGAAGGCACATCAATTCAACACTAGCTAAATGAGTTATGACATATTTACAGCCTGGAACACAAAGTCACTGACAGCAGAAATTGGTAGCTCTGTAAAGTCTCAGGGGAAAAAAAAAATCACAAAGGGTGGTGTCATGAGAAACAATTAAGTCAAGAATTATAGATGTAGCATGGTTAATCTTTAAGCAAAAAAAAATGCTATATGTAGACATGCATGAATGGGATGCATAATGGAAACTGTGCAATGCATTATAAATGGTAAGGGGAGAGGAGATAGGCATTTTGCAGAGTGCTTTAAACATCACTTTGATATCATAGTGGCTAAGATAAGTCTGTGTCCTTCTGACCCACCTCCCTGCTAATGTGAACCTGGGAGATGGCAGAGCAGGTGAAGGCTCAAATATGTGGGTCCCTACCACCCATGTAACAGATCGAGCTTTAATCCTTGGCTCCTGGCTTTGGCCTAACACATTCTGAACTATTGCAGACATTTGGGGAACAAATCAGAGAACGAAAAATCTCTGTCTTCCTCTGTGTCCCTCAGCTTTTCAAACAAACTGAAGATAAATAAGAATTTTTTAAATAAAATAAATTTTTAGAATATAATCATTAAAATTAGGAGTTACAGGAAGCAGCATTAGCATGAATATTGGTCAAGTGCTGAAGTTATAAAAACTCATGCTAACCTTGATATAATCTAAACATATGACCTAAAATACAAAGTGCTTCTCTCTTTCTTGGATTTAATGTAGTAGACATGGAAGGTTCAGTGTGTATTCTTAAGTACATTGTAAGATAACCAGGCATATTTTGTCTTGACTTCTTTCCTTTACACTATTTCAGTTTGTAGATAAAATAGATGACCAAAGGAAATCTTCTGAAAATGTCGCTTCCCTGACTGTGTTCTTTAGTGCACAAAATTCATCCGATTTGGTGTTGTCTCATCTGCTTATTTTTGCTTGTTACCAGTGATTGAAATTTTAATAGCACTAGAAAGAAACTTATTCAATCATAAACATGAAACTCCTTAAATAATTAAAGTATGGAAATGTTCATTTATGCAGTTTTTTTTAGCAGATACAAATCTTAAAATTTCATCATGGAACATTTTTATTATGTAGTTCCCAAACTTTCTCAATTCTCAACACCCTTAGTATTTCACAATTTTTTAAGGCATTGTTAAATCTAAAGACATAACTATGGCTTCTATCTATTTAGTAGCAACATGCAAGTATCTTAATGACTTTTGTGTCGAATATTTCATAGGAACTTGGACACAATTTATATATAAATTGAAAGAAAAGTAACACTATATTCTGTTCCTGCATAGCAACAATTGCCAGCCACAGTGATAGCCTCTGCAAGGCTTCTCAAGCATTGGAAACAGACTGACTGCTGCCACTCTCATTGCTTTTTCTATATTGACATTCAAGTAGTACTTATATTTGATCACAGAGGTTCCACAAATCCCTGCATCAAGAGGATATGACATTATCAGAAACAATGTGGCACAATATAATACTGAAACTAAACAACCTTGAGCTAGTAGTTTACATGTTCTTGACAGATTTCAATTTTTTCTATTCCCTTCAAAAATGCAAAATATCCTGTAGTGTCTCCATGACTAAAGCAGAGTTCTCTAAAATACTTTGAAGCACAGTTCAGAAAGTGCTTATACCCATATTGCTGAAAGATCAAAAAAAAAAAAAAAACAAATTGCAATAAAAGTATCACATAGTCTGACTCATTGCAAACACTAATAACTGTACCTCTGCTTCCAGAACAATCTAAGACAGCTTTCAGACAACAAGATCACGGAGCACGACTATAGCTAACGTGTGAACAATTCCAGAAATTAAAGCTTCAAGCTCAAGTTTCATAATGAATGAATCTGAAGTAGGAGTACAGCAAGAATTTGTAAATTTCACTCAAAGTGTGTCATTTTAGAGTTTTAAAAGATGTGGTGCTAACGAAGACCAAACAAATAGCTTATGTGGGATTTTATGGTGCATTCTGCTACATGTGCTCTTAGCTACACTGGCTTTCAATGCTGTAGAGCCAATTATCCCAAACTCATGAACTTGAGACAACTAATATTTATTATCTCACCATTCCTGTGTGTCAGGAGTTTGGCTGCACCTTGTAGGAGTTCTCTAATCAGGATCCTGGCCAAGATAGGATTCCCCTCTGGAGGCTGGGCCAAGGAAGAGCTCGCTTCCAGATTCACTCAAGTTGTTGACAGAATTCAACATTCTTTCAGTAAAAAAGAAAGACTACTAAGCCATATAAAGACTTACGTAACAAAGCATAATGACAACCATGGCATTCTATCACGTTTACCATATTCTATTCATTACATGCAAGCCGCAGACACATTCTGGCATTCAAGAAAAGTTGTTAATTCAAGCTCATGAATGCCAGGTGTGATGTGAGTCATTAGGGAGGTCCACCTTAAAATCTGTCCAACAGAATATCTAGTATTAAAATCAATATCTATATTATTAGCACTATTAATTTATATTCATGTTTCTGCCTTTAAAAACACTTTTGAGGGCCTGGTATGGTAGCCTAATGGCTAAAGTCCTCACCTTGCACACACCAGGATCCCATATGCGCACCGGTTCATGTTTCTACAGCCCTATTACCCATGCAGCTCCCTGCTTGTGCCCTGGAAAGCAGTCAAGGATGGTTCAAAGCTTTGGAACCCTGTGCTGGGGTCTGTGCAGTAGGTGTGGATGACAGGAAGGTGTGAAGAGAATAGCTCCCCTGTTTGGCAAGGCCCAGGGGAGCTTCCAGCTGTTTGGCAGGGACCAGCAGATTTCTCTCGCAGTCTCATCACCCCCTTTTGCATGGACACTCAACCATCCCACTAAGAATTTTGTAATCCATTGAGGCATTGTTTGCCCCTGTGAGATGGCTTTTGCAACCAACGTGAGCTTGAGAGTTAATGTTATTGATAATGTCCTGGTGAGTGGGCCTTTAACTGCGCACAGGAGTACAATTAAACCCATGTCGTTTCTGGACACCTTATTGGGTGCCTACCCATTGCCCGGAAATCTGGCCCAGACATATAGCATGCCTTCTGCGAAACGGCTTGATAAGAATTTTACAAACTAATGGAAGTGATGGGAGTATGAACAGAAACTGCTATGGGAAAAAATACAGTTACTGTGACCTTAAAGGTTAGCCTGTCCTTGCAACTCTTTAGAGCATAGAAAATGCACTTGTTTTAGCTGCTTTCATAATTTTTTAACTAGAGGAAATATAGGGCGATTTTATTAACATCATAGAGGTATACTTTGGGTTATTGTTTGATTGTTAATAAGGTTGTAGAGCCTACAGTTGTAGGGGGATTTAATGTTTGAAACTTTTTGTCTTGGATCTTCATTTTTTTTTCCTCTTTTGTTGTATTTCTCCCACTAAGCGATAGATAAGTTGCAAAAATAAAATGTAGTAGGATTGTTTTACTGATTAGTAGGCAACCATATGTGCTTTGGTTAATGGCTATTTCTGAAGAATGAATAACGGCTTGCTTTAAAGAAACTGATTATAGTAACTTACAGAATTATCTTTAAGAGCACCTGGTTGACCATGAAATAAAAAATAAAATAATCAAGCATCTGTGTGCATCCACTTAGTCATGAAGTAAAAATAGAACAATCAAACAATTGTGCAGAGGCTTGTGATGTGTCTGAGTAAATAAAAACGACAGCTTCTTCTTGAGCTTTAGCAAGAAGGCACCCAGTGACAGTGTCTTTATTTTTTCTTATGGCCAACTCCACACACCCTTCTCGAGCTCTGAACTCAGCTGGAGCTGGACTCCGGCAACCCTGCACCCTCAAGCAAGACCCAGAAGAAGCTCCTGGCTTCCGATCGGTTCAGCTCCGGCGCTGGCGGGCACTGGGAATGAATCAGTGGATGGAAAATCTTTCTGTCCCTCCTCCTCTCTGTATATCTGATTTTCCAATAAAATTAAATAAATAAGTCTTTAAAAAAAACTTTTAAACAGATGATTACCTAAAATCATGTCTCCTTAATAAATGATGCCTACAATCATAACATTTGAATGTCAGCTTTAGAAAACCAAACAACAGTTCATAAGTTCATAATTCGGTCCTATATCCACACCCAGTAGTGAGGAATATGACTATCAACATCATTTATCTCCACTTTTATAACATGGTCTGAGTATATCACCTATAGGAGAGTGATAAGTCGTAAATGAGTAAATGACACCAAGCAAAGGGAAATTACCAAGTGCAGACCCCACAGCAGGATAGAGTTGTGAAAATGTGGTAGTGTGGTTTCTAAAAAGATCCCTTATTTGTTTACCCAGTACGTATCTGTTGGTCGCTTACCATGTATCAGATGGTATACTAATTATAAAAGACACCAAGAGTAGAAGACAGATGTTTTCAGATATGCCTTTTTATCAGTGCTTGAATACTTCCCCAGGAACTTACCCAATCTTATTTCAGGCCCAGATTTCTTATAACTTACACTTCCTACTTTATTTACGGCTTAAAAAGATCTTTATTGCATTCTAATTAGGTACACTTACTCTACTTACTCTCTTTTTTTTATATTAATAAGCAATGGACTCATTACTGTCTTTATTTTAGAGTCATCAATATTTTACTCTTTGCTCCATATAGTAATAAATTCAGTGATGGAAAAGGACTTCAAATTTCTTTCTTTTCTTTCTTTCTTTCTTTCTTTTTTTTTTTTTTTTTTTCTTTTTTTTTTTTTTTTTTTTTTTGGTAGCAATCCTTCCGATCCTTGACTCCTTCATGTACCGTCTTGGTCAACTATATCTCTAGCTTATACTAAATGTCTTCCATAATAGCTAACTCCCTGTCTCCAAAGACTAGTTATTTAGCACATTTGCCCATCAAATACTTATTAAACCACCATTAAACCACTTACTAAAAGTTGTGAATTAAACTAAATGTTATATAAAGGGGAAACAGACAATAAATGCGAAACAAACGAGTGTGTACTAGTTGGGCGTGGTGAGCATCGTACAGGAGGTAAACTGATGCTGTGAGAGAGAATGACGGACTCTCAGACTAGGCAACACTCTCTTGGGAAGTAACATTTATTTCCAGTTATGAGGAGTGTGGAGAAGTCCAACTACAGTCCTAACGGGGCAGAGACCAGGGCAGGTAGGCAAGAACTCTGACATAAGACAAAAGAAGAAAGCTCTTGTTTTAGACTGAAATGCAGCTTTCTGTCATCCCCAGAATTCACAAAAACGGAGATATCTACAAAGAGCAGACCTTTCAGCACTTCCGTTGAGTCTTCTCTCTTTTATCTCCTATCATCCTTTCCAAAACCAGGGACTTCCCAATTCCTCCTTATGAACCTACCGGTTCTCCCTAGCACCCCAAACTCCCTTCCCAACTCCTCCATACCAGGTCAAATCATGTTTCATCTGTGACCCTCTGCTGCCCTCTATTGGTCATGACCATAGGGAGCTGCTGAACAGTAATTCACCTCCACACATATGCTCTCCACCCTAAGGCAGAAAGACTCCACCTCAACTTAGCCTAGAATTCCCCGGACAGAAAGAATTCACACCCGAAGGATACTCCAGTTCGCATACTTCAAAAGTTTACACCTGCATGTGCAGAGATTTCACTCCCTATATCAAATTCTTGAAATACTTAGGGATTAAGAAAATTCTTAGTCTTAGAAGTAGTACGGCTTACAAAGATATCATTAGAGAAACTGGCAAGTGTATATTTTAGCAAACACTATGAAGAAAAAACACACAACGCTATCAGAAAAAGTTAAAGAGTCGCATTACCATGCTTCAAGATAATGTACCTTTCAAGTTGCAAATTGAGGTCTGAGGTCAGAGGTTGATACATAAAACCTAAAATTATATGGCCTCCCTGCAGAAAATTTGGACAATCACATATCCTGTGTCATCAATCTAGACCTTGAATCATTTGTTCCAGTTCTACATCTATTCTTCTATCAAACACTAAGAATTCTTTGACTAAGAACTCCAACCACATGCAAAATAGTGCCAATATTGATTATCCAGCAACTTTACCAATAAACATCTCCAATCCTCTCTATTTTTAAAAAATATCCAACTTGATAATATTTTCCACCTCATCACAAGACACAGCATTTTCTGCTTGAAATAATCACTTCTGATACAAACCTTTCTCCCACACCAATCCTGTTATAAAATCCCTCCACATAATCTTTTTTTTAATTAAAATTTTCATTACTTAAAATTTAATTATGATTAACATTTGTGGGCTATAGTGTGGTATTTCAATGCATGTTTGCAATGTATACTAGCAAATCAAGCTAATCAGTATTCCCTTTCTTTAACATTACTGTGTGATTGGAGGTGAACTTTAGTCAGCCAGCTATGCTGAAGTAACCGATTCAGTTCCAACCCTCTTTAATTCTCTCTTCCACTCACTTGCATCCCATATTGGAATTCCTGGTTCTAGTCCTGGTTCCTCTGCTTCCAATCCAACCTCCTGTTTACGCGCACTCTGTGAGGCAACAGGAAATAATTCAACTATGTGCACCTCTGCCAATCCAGTGAGAACCTGGATGGAACTTTGAGGTTCCAGGTTCAGCCTGGCAAAGTTACGCTTGTTGTGGACATGCGAAGCATGCATCAGTTGACAGGTATCTTTCTACCTGTCACTCTGCCTTTCAAAGAAAATGAAAACAGACAAATGGTTAAATGTAGATACAAAAGATTGCTCACAGTCCCATGCTCTAAGTTCTGTTCTGACGACTATGCGGCAAGCACCATCCAGCTGTATCATTCTCATACCTCCACCTTACCGTCAATCAACAGTTGCTGTTAACTACCTGGTCTTTCTTACTTGAAGATTTTGACAATGACCGTCTTTCTCTCTATTCTGCTGTCATCCTGGGGAATTCAAGATCCATATAGATGATCTGATTTCATTGACTCGTTCCCTATAATATGAATTATTCTGGATTCCTTCTCACTCTGTCACCTCCGCTTCAGCCTCGTTTGCAAGATCTTCTTTGTGTGTCCCTGTATACAGTGATGTGGACTTCTTTTCCTCTTATTGCTTACTCAGTCCTTGCTGAAGCTCATCTATGACTTTGACTCCAATACTATATATTTACTATTAAATACCAACATTTATCTCCATCCAAATGTATCTTGAATTCCTGAGCTGCATGTCTGTCTGCAAAGATACACTTGTCTGTGATCCACAGGCACATAAACTGAGTGTGTCAAATGTGAATTCTTCATCATTTCCCCTAATAAAGTGTTGACCCTGATAGTAACACCTGAATTCTCAAAATGGAAATAAATATTTTGTCTTTGGTTCCTCCCTGCCCAGTGCCTCTATATACTTGTCTCAAAGTCATCTCTGTACCTCTTCCTTCTGCATTGGCCACTCTTGTAATTCAGGTAACCAGCCCCCCAGGTATGATCTGTCTCTCGTCCTACCTCCATTCAATCTACTCTTCATGCTACACCCATTGTGATTGTCCAAATATGCATACAACTACATTGTCCTCTGATTTAGAAAAAAAATCTTCAGTGGAATCATTCTGTTCTCAGGATAAACTTCAAAATGCCCTCAAGACAGCTTACCCTCCTCTTCTGATCCAATCCCATCTCATTCCTCTGTCCACATATGCCCAACCATCATGAATCATCCAGAGGATGATATGACAATGACAATTACAGCTCCATATGTGTCTAAGGGCAGAAAACATCCTTATTAATACCTAATGATGAAAGGTGGTAGCTTCTAAGAAAATTCATAGTAACAAACCCCGGATGTATGAATCAAGACAACCCATAGCCGTCCACACAGAGTTCTGCTAAGTCCTGAGGGAGTACTAAAGAAAAGGGGAGGGAAAAAACACGATTAAGAAAAAATTTTTAACTTTATCAGGATTCTAAAGTTATGACAACACTTACACATGATTGGCCTAGGACTTAGGCTGCATTGAAGCATTTCTAATGGCTCAATTCCAAGGTTAATAGAGCCACACAACTCCTTGGGCTTTCTCCATGTCCTCTCATTTTTTTAATCCCCAGACACTGGCACATAATCAATGCCTAACTTCACACTGAAGATCCTTTGCAGATTGTGCCTACGCTGCATACATTTTCCAGGACAACTACAATTTCAAATATTTTCTTTTGTAAGCCGTGAAAAAGTTCTATAATTGTATGAACATAGCAAGTAAGTGAACACAGCAATAAAAGTATTTTTAAACTATTAAAATGAGGAGGTAGAGACTAAGGAAACTTTGACAAATTAGGAAAACAATGTGTACTCACCTTGTCTGATACAAAAGAACTTCAAATATTCATGGAAAACACTTATTTTGAAAGGAACTATCATATTCATGGATTTCCAAAAATGTTACACCAAAGTCAACTTATTCTTTAATACTGTTTTCCATGAGCCTTGTGAAGCCCCTACATCTGTCTAATGAATGTATGTAATGTTGTAACTGCAGGTAACAATAAATTATGTTAAGGCAACTTTTTTCACAGAAGTCCCTTTTCTAATTGGCACAATCTGAATATAAGAGTTAATTGAAGAGTTACATAAGGATTACCTTGTTTTTTACTGTTTTATTTGGGTGTTTGAGAGAAAGCATGCATGAAGAAATTAGTTGAGAAAAACTAAGCATCCAGGTAAATTACATGAAAAGAAAACATTATACCATGAAGTTAAGCCACTGTTCCAGCTACTGACATATGAACTTAATAAACAAAAGGAAAAAAAAAGGGCCCTGCCTTCAAAAGTTTGCATTTTAATAGTGGACAGCAATAATAAACTGATAAATCAGTAAATAACACAATATGCTAACAGATAATGGATTCTAAGAAAAAAGCTAGTGTTAAGCAAAATGGAGCACCAATAAAGAAAAGTGGCATAGTATTGTGGGATAATTAATATTATCAAGATAAGCATCATTTAGAAGACAAGATTTGAGTCACAACTTGAAAGCAGAGGAAACATTAGACAATGAGGAAAGCGTATTCAAGTCGGAAGAGATAGCTGGAGTAAACACTCCACGAAGGGAGGACTCTCATGTTTTCATGTTAATATTTTGAGTGTTATATTAATCTATCAGACAGCAATCTTCCAAACAGCAAGGGCCTTATCAACTTTGCTCCATTTTCTCCCTAGCATCAAGCAGGGAGATGCTCAGCAACTCTGTGTTGAATGATTAAACAAATTAAGGAGATTAATGTGCATGTGCTTCGCAATTGAACTAGAAAAGCTCTGAGGCTGGTTTGAATAAGACTCCATTCTCTATTCATTCTGGATTGTTCTCCTTCAGCCCCTTTTAGCTGATTCTGGTCTTTCTGTCCTCCTCATCACTGATCCACACTAGTCTGTAATGAGATGACTCTTCTGGCATCCAGCTACTTATGAACAATTGCAGAATATCTTCCACTTCACTCTCTACCTGGTAAAGCTTCACTCTAAGTGCAAGGGTGCTTGTCAACCTTCCAGTAGCGTCTAGTAAACGGCTGCTACAGAGCGTTTTCTGCGGGAATGCTTTCTGGTTTCTCCAGTGTGGCTGAGCAGATTCTGCTCTCTTTGGTCCTTGGCTCGCTGCCTAGGTTCTGCAGAATCAGTATTCTGTTCTGCTATGTGATAGACAAGGGTTATCCTGTTCCTTTCTTGGCAGGAAGAAGAACTTCAAGTTTGGCTCCAAGCTGAAAATGGATAACACATTGAGAAGAAATAAGGTCACCACTATTCTTCCGTGTAACTCACGGTTAAACATTTTCTTTGCATGAATTACCCTCAGGAGTTTTCCTGCTTAACTATTTAGAGTCCAATGCAACAAAAAGATAGGAAGCTACAGTGGGATGATTCAGCTGAATTCCATAGCAGATAGGAGAACCTGAGTAACTTGGTGGAAAGGAACACAAGCTAACGCTCTGGTGGTTCAGTTTTTATAAAGTACATTTAAAAATATTTCATTATTTTACTGCTCAAATAAATTCACATAAAATAAAACCAAGAAAAATCTGTCAATACCATATTCACACATAATATTTTTTCTGGGCCCGGCATGATAGCATAGCAGCTAAAGTCCTTGCTTTGCATGCACCAGGATCCCATATGGCTGCCTGTTCTAATCCCAGCAGTAGCACTTCCCATCCAGATCCCTGTTTGTGGCCTAGGAAAGCAGTCAAGAAGGGCCCAAAGCCTTGGGACCCTGCACCATTGTGGAAGACTGAGAGGAGGCTCTGGGCTCCTGGATTCAGATTAGCACAGCTCCGGCTTGGAAAATGCATCAATGGACGGAAGAGCTTCCTCCTAGTCTCTCCTCCTCTCTGTATATCTGACTTTGCAACAAAAATAAAAGAACATTTAATATATAAAGCTATGATGGAAACAAAGTTTGCCCAGCACTTACTATATTCTGAGGACTCATTAATATACTGCACAGAAAGTGTATCTGTTCATAATAGACACACAATGACTTTAAGATACAATTATTGCCATGAATTAATCTTTATGCTATTTTCATTCATGGGCTTCACATGGAATATAGTAAACCCTAGAGTGAAAGAATCTGTTCTTGGTTGACAAATTTAATCTAAGAAACATTAGTAAGCCCTCAAATGTGTAATGCCTAAGGACTTAATGAAGATTATTCATACTGTTTATAGTAAGTGTGTAGCATATAATGTATAATCTAAAAATAAGATAGCAGAATGATCTAAAAGATGTTTCAAATGGGGTTTCTGAGATCATTCTATATTGCAAAACTTACATTTACCAGTTTAGTATGTTGGTTAACAGCATATTTAACAAACATAACCTCCCAGAGTTTGAATCTCAGTTTTCTGCTTATTATTCAAACATCCTTGCACAAACTATGTAATATCTTTGTCTATGTTAATTTAATCGGCTAATGATATCTCCCATCTGAGAGCATCAATTGTGTGTATCAACTTGGCCAAGCTACAATGCCTGGTTGTTTGATCAAACACCTGCCTAGATGTTTTTCATAAAGTATTTTTTTTTAGAAGTGATTAGCATTAAAATCAACAGAGTTTGAGGAAGCAGATAATTCTTCACAATAAAGGTGGATCTCAGCCAGTAAGTTGAAAATTTCAAGAGAAAAGACTGGACTCTCCTGAGGATAAAAAAAAAAAAGGATTTCTGCATCTGAAACTCCAGATAACAGCATCAACTGGTACCCAAGTCTCCAACTGTCGGCTGGACCTGCAGATTTCAGGTTTTTTTATTTATCTTTATTTTGCATTTTTAATTTTTTTGATTTTATAATGCAGTTCCACAGGCTCTGGGATATCCCCTCCCATTCTTCTCAAGTACCCTCCCACCACTGATTTCCCCTACAATCATTTACAACAGTTAAGTCTTTCAAAAGCAGTCATAAGTCCATCATTCTGCTATTTAGGTGCATCCTAACACTGTGGGGATGGGTGGTCAATGACAGAGAGTCCAGCATCCTGTCAGCTTTTAGATCTGTCATTTTCTTATCGATTTTAAGAAATTTGTTATATGTTTTGGTTTAATTTTCTTCACATTTCTTCTGATTGAGATTCACTGAGTTTCTTGAAAGTTTTTTGAACACTATTTCTTTTTTTTTTTTTTAGATTTATTCAGTTTATTACAAAGTCAGATATACAGAGAGGAGGAGAGACAGAGAAGAAGATCTTCCATCCGATGATTCACTCCCCAAGTGAGCCGCAACAGGCCGGTGCGCGCCGATCCGATGCTGGGAACCTGGAACCTCTTCCGGGTCTCCCACGCGGGTGCAGTGTCCCAAAGCTCCGGGCCGTCCTCGACTGCTTTCCCAGGCCACAAGCAGGGAGCTGGATGGGAAGTGGAGCTGCCGGGATTAGAACCGGCGCCCATATGGGATCCCAGGGCGTTCAAGGCGAGGACTTTAGCCGCTAGGCCACGCCACCGGGCCCAACACTATTTCTTTAAACATCTTCCTGCGTCACTTCTTTCAGGAATTCCAATTATCTTCATGTTGGTTCACTTGAAGAATGCCTACAGCTCAGGAGTACTGTTTATTAATTATTATTATTACTACTACAACTACTACAGCTTTACCTTTTCCTTCCATGTCTTTAATAGTGTTTCATCTCATTGTCCAATCTGTCACTAATCTCACCCTTTCATACAGTGCGCTTTTCAACTTAACTATTATGTAGAAGTTAAACTTAGATTTTTTAAAAAATCTTTCATGTCTCCAAAGAAATCATCTTTAGCTTTTAAAAACGCTTCTAATTAATATGTCTAGCCTTCTTCTAGCTTTTTGAACATGTGGAATATAGCTATTATGATTATTATAGTATCATTTTCTACTATGCCAGTTCTGGGTCAATTTCAATATGGTAATTTTTATTCTTGCTGTGGAATGTATTTTTTGGCTATTGAAATGCCTGATAATTACTTATTGGATACTAGATTTTGTGAATTTTATCTTGTCCAGTGCCAAATATTTTTATGTCAATAAATGCTCTTGAACTCTGTTCTCTGGTACATTTATAAATATCATAATCCTTTGGATTCTAATTCTCAAGAATTATTAGGCAGGATCAGAAAGACACAGAGTGTGTGGTTCATAAATCCTCACTCTTGAGGATTTGCCCTGAGTGCCAGCTGTTATTATTCTCTCTAATACTGTTCTTTCCCCTATGCCTCAGCTTCTCTCATTTGCAGGTACTGGTGAGTACTGCACTGAGTACTCAGAGGCAAATTTCTGCAAGTCTCTGGGATTCTGTGTGCAGCTCCTTCCCTTGTGACTGCCAACACGGTGGTCTCCAGCTACCATGGAGTCACTCATCTTCAGCTTCTAAAGTCAAGACAAATTTAGGGGCAAATGATGCCACTCTCCCTGTACCACAGCATGGAAATGTCAAGAAGGTAGAGACAAGAGAGGGTTCACCTCAGTTATTTCGCTTCTCGCAGAGAACACTCCTCCAGCTGTTTCATGTACACTGAAAGTCATTCATACAATGTCTGGATGTTTTAATAGATCAGTTGAAAGATCAATGTCAGCTCTCTTGGCCATAAAGAGAAGTCCAATGTTGTGAAAAATCTGATGAGATTATGAAAGCACAGTATTTGGAAGAGGCCAGTGAATGCTGCCTGCTATTCTTACCGTTACAGTTTTGAGCCATTTAGACTCTACTTTTATGCAAACCTCCTGACTGCATGAACTAAGTTTGCAAAAAAATATGAGGAAAGTATGGAGCAATGAAAATATTAACAGCCAACAATGATTGAGTACTAAGTGTTTTAAATTAATTGTCCATTTAATTTCAGTTCAACACTATAAAGTAAGGTAATATTATCTGCCTTTTATAGATGGGGGAATCTGAGGATCAGGAAAATTAAATAAATTGTTCAAGGTTAAGCAGCTCCTAAGTGGTCAATAGAGAACCCAGCCAAAGTCTCTCTAACTCCACAGTCAAACCCCTTAACCTTCATATAACACTTCCAGATCACTCCTAAGCAACAGTGAAAAACATCCTTGCTTCCCAGACCCAAAGACTTCAGAAAAGCATTGCATTAATCTTATTGTCATTATAGGTTTGCCTAACTGTGAGTATCCAAAGGTAATTTCCATAGACATCCTGTGACAGTACCAGTTTCAGAGTAAAGTTCTTGAGCCTGAAGACCTGATGTCTGGAAAACGTACAGCTTTAGTAAGGATGTTTTCTCAGAACGAAGCAGAGTTGCTGATGAGACTGCTAGCATGTCAAAGGGTAGCACAAGGCGAAGCATCAGCAGTGCCAAGCATAAACATAATAGGAATGATTTTACTAAAATGCCAGTTAATTACAACAGAATAAAGCTGAGACTAAAGGGCAAAGGACATTAGTGCAATTACTGTGCCAAATAATTCATCAAGGTGTTTCTCCAGTTAATATGGCACAGGTATAACATACACAAACTATGCTAATGCATCTAACTTCAGCTAGATCGTATTATGCACAAATATAAGATGTCTAAAGCTTTTTATGTATAACTACAAAAGAATCCAATACCATACTTATCAGTTACCTAAAAGCACAAAATTTCCAAAGAAGTAAACTTCCCAAATTCTGTGCTGCTGGCTTAAAAATGTTTCTTTCCTCCAAAAAAATCCATATTTTCAGTTATTCTACCAAGAAGTAATTATGGCAAATTACATTTTGCTTTCTGAGACAGAAAATGGAGATGTGTAGATGCCTAGAGTCTTCTTGGAGATCTATTTAAATTATCCTTATCATTTTAAAGGATTTTTGAAACTATTATATGCAACATAGATTATGGTTACTACCACGAATCTATCTGTTTCAATTATTTCCCATGGTAACATTTCCAAATGTATAGCCAAAATTCATTAGCCCAAGGATCCAAGCCTCCATGCCTCTGTCAGAATTTAAGCTCAGTTGATGAAAGTGCGTTTGGATGCCTGTGGCTGATAATCACAGCAGCTTGGACATACTAAGGAGGCCTAGGGAAGTTACGCGCTAAGATAATGGATCATTCAGAACATTGAAAAAAAAACCCACAATACTATTAGTAACAGTCTAGTGATATGATCTACGAAGACATGCTGTAATTTGTCATTTTGTTTATTCTCTTCTCAGTCTTGTGGTTTCTGACAAGGTGCTCTAATTTGGAGTTTGTTTGAGAATCTGTTAAGTGCTCTCTTGGTTTTATGATTTCCAGTTCATGAACTCTGACATGAAATTATATTGTCATGAAATTTCGTTATCTATTTTTTTAATTATTCTGTTTTTAAACAACATTTTCATTATTCTCTGGACTTAGTTGAACTTGATCACTAATCTGAAATGTACTAACCAACTGGACTAATTATATCTTTTGCAAAAACTAAGAAAAATTAAGGCATCAGTAAGACATGGAAATTCCTTCATTGCAATCATTTTATTCTTACTATTTTTTCATTTAAAAACCATTTAAATAACTGTGACAAAGAAAAAAATGGAAAGAAATTGAGAAGCTCATTCTATTTACCTTAAGAATAAAACCAAAGTATGAGCTTATAGGTTTCCAGTGATCTAAAAAGTAAAGAGTCTATGAAAAATTAAGTCCTTACTTTTTTTTTGGAATCTATAACTGATTCAGGAATACAGTGTTGAATTCTATAATCACCACTCTTACCATTTTTGTCTCTAACATGCTATAGTGACCAGCAATAAATGAAAGTATTCCTGTAGCTATTTAAAGGGAAGTCAGTATTGCTAGCCTAGCAGGTAGATCAGTCTCTGACCCAAAGTGCTACCTGATTCAGTCCTGACCTTGTGCCTTAGCATTTGTCTTTGAAAACGTTGTTTAATGCCTCTAAATATTGGTATACTCAAATGGGAAAAAATACACAATATTTTCTTCATGTTGCTCTTGTGGGGCAAAATGAGAAAAATACAAATTAACACTTAACCAAAAGGAAAAAGAATGAAATAAAATGTTTAATACATGTCAGCATTGCCAGATGTTAATTATGCATTTCCCATGTGTAACTTCTAATTCTCACACACAGTTGGCACAGTACTTTACCTCAAAGTTTAATAAAGAAAAAAGGAATTCAAAACAGATAATTAATCCAAAAGCACACATCTAACAATAGATTTTAAACCTGGACTTTCTAATTCAGAAGGTTTTCTTACCATTTTACAACAGGTTCCCCCAAATGTCAAAATACTTATGAAAATGCTCTTAGTTCTTGCCAGAAGATAAATTCAACCCGATCATTACATTATTTTTTAACTTTTTCAAAAGATAGTATTTATAAAGGCTTTCAACTAGTACTTAGCAGAAAAAAAAGTATTTATCATTATTATAATAATTATTCCCACAATTTCCCATCGTGCTCCCTAAAACACTTGTGGAACATGGAATTCTACCCCACAACTATCTTGGTTAGTTTCTACCGAGATCTGTTTCCTTTTTTTTTTTTTAAGATTTATTTTTTTTTTTATTACAAAGTCAGATATACAGAGAGGAGGCGAGACAGAGAGGAAGATCTTCAGTCCAATGGTTCACTCCCCAAGTGACCACAACAGGCCGGTGCTGCACCGATCCGATGCCGGGAACCAGGAACCTCTTCCAGGTCTCCCACGCGGGTGCAGGGTCCCAAAGCTCCGGGCCGTCCTCGACTGCTTTCCCAGGCCACAAGCAGGAGCCTGGATGAGAAGTGGAGCTACCAGGATTAGAACCGGCGCCCATATGGGATTCTGGCACGTTCAAGGTGAGGACTTTAGCCGCTAGGCCACGCCACAGGGCCCCGAGCTCTGCTTCTTAAGGTATTTAAAACTTAGTCACTTAACTCTTAGGAATTCTCACTCATTATTAATACCATACAATGCAAAATAAATAGAATACATGACATTAATTTGTATGTTTCACTATTTTTCCCAAGTAGCTACATAACTCAGATTACCATGTTATATCAAATGAGTCAAGCCTAAAGGAATATCTTCAACCAAAGGAACAGCCCCTACACATACAGATTAATATCAAAACACCAGATGAAAAAGAACTTGTCTATGCTATCTGTACAACTCACTGTATCTGACTACATTGAGATTTTATTTAACATTTCATCTTCTTCAGTGAATTAGAATAAATTCTAGAGCAATTATTAGATTTGTTCATGATTTTATCTAGAATATATCAGTGGTCCCCAAGATGAGGACCCTCTCGGGGAATTCAGCAATGTTGGTAAGATGTTTGATTGCCACAGCTTAGAGGGTGATGGATACTACAAACACTGGTACATAGAAATCACATACTACTAAACGTCCTGCAATGCACAGCACAGGCCCCACAGCTAAGAATTAACCAGCCCACAAAGTCCATAATTTTGATGTTGATGCTGACCGAGTCAATCTGTATGTATGTTTGAATTATTCAGGAAATGTTTAAAAGTATCAATGGCTGAGCATCTGTTTTACTTCTGATTTGACAGCTAGACACACATAGACAAAGGTCTTCCATGTCATTGTTCACACCTCCAGTTCTCCAGCAGCCAAAGCTGAAGCCTGGAGCCAAGAAATAAACCCGGGATTTTGGTAGCAGTCCTTCAACATTAGTCACAAGTCCAATATTCTGCTATTCAAGTGTATCATGACATTGCATGTACACACAATAGTAGAAAATCTAATATCATATTATTGAGGTATATTTAACAGTTTCACTGGGAGTCCTCCTTTTATTTGGGAGTAGAGATGCATACTGCAAAGTATCTTCATTTCCTGGTATGCTTGTCTCCGTTACAGTTTCTCTAGACGAATATAGGTACATGCATGTTTAGCTATATATTTATTTGTTTTGTATTTTTCATGAATGTTGCCTTATACCAGAGAATATATCATATTTGTCTTTTGGGAATTGGCTTATTTCAGCAATCATAATCGTCTCCAGTTGGGATCATTTGCAAATAGTATAATTTCATTCTTTTTAAAGGCTGAGTAGTATTCCATGTGGTAGATGTACCACAGCTTCTTTATCCATTTATTTCATTTTTGTTTCCATTTCTTCATTATTGTGAATTGTGCAGTATCTAACTTATAAACATAGGAATGCAGTTCACTTTCTCATATGCAGATTTCACTTCCTTTGGACATATTTCTAGGAGTGGATTAGCTAGATCATATGGTAGATCAGTTTTCAGTTGTCCTAGCACTGTATGCTGACTTCCATAGTGGCTGCACTAGCCACACTCCCACCAGCAGTTGAGTAGGCTATCTTTCTCCTCACATCCACACCAGCAGATATTGTTCGTAGATTTCCAAATACAGGCCTATCTCACTGGAGTTAGGCAGAAACTCAGTGTGGTTTTTCTTTGTATTTCCGTAATGTTAGGGAGCTAAGCATTTTTTTTCATATGTTTATCAGCCATTTAAATATGTTCTTTTGAAAAACACCTGCTCATTTCCTTCACCCATTTCTTCACATGGCTGTTTGCTTTTCTGTCGTTCAGTTTCTGAAGCTCTTCGTAAATTCCCCAAGTGAATCTAATGTTCCGTGAACCAGGGGTGTGAGCCATTGGCCTAAATAAAGCTAAGTAGTTTAAATAAGGAAATAAAATAAATGGTTACCATAAGGAAAAAAAAATGCTTTCCACAGTGTTGGCAGAATTCCTACCTGTCTTTATTTCTGCTGGTCCCTTCACCTAACTTTTGCCAGAGATTCCATTATAATCCACTTTTTATTAACAATATTTTGCAAAAACAGTGCTCTAAATAATAAAATGTATCTCATTTAATTATATCAAGAATAGCATGGATAATTAGGCTCCATTCCCACAAAAATACCCCACTACTGATAGTATCATATGTGTGACTTTCGGTTACATCCTTTCCTTTAAACCACCAGCAGATTTCATTTTTGCCTCTAAAATGTCTTTGTTTCCCTTTTTTAAGTTGAGCCTGCAGTATTCTTTCTGCAAACTCATTTTGTTCTTGGCTCTTCCATCCTAGGTTCTCCTAAATCCATTATTTAATTCCTCCCCACTTAGCGTAGAAACAAGTATCTTCCAACTGTCTCACATAATCCTAATTCAGATCTCATAGCTTAAACGTAGGTCTAGTTTCATCAAAAGACCAATGTGCTACGTGTTTGATCTGCAGTCTTACGTTAATGGTTAGTGGATTAACGTTAATGGTTAATGGATTAAGGGTTGAGCCTTATTTCAACTGTTTTGTTTGAAAGTGGAGGCTTCAGTAAATTATTAGATTGGATTAAGTTTCCTGGAATGGACACCATGACTAAATAAAATCATTTTACAAAGACAAACATTTGGACATTGACAAGTGCTCCCTGTCTCTCTGCTCCTTTGCTGGTTATATTTTAACTTGACCACTGTCATAGTCTGGCATTACCAAATAGCTACCAAATAGCTGAGTCACGGAAATACCCCTGTTTTGAACCACCCAAAATGTGTAATCCAATATAAACTTTTATTCATGCATAACCCGTGTTATATATTTTGCATGATTTAAGCAAAGCTGACTAATATTGTGTAGGAGACTAAGGAATGCCCATTAAATATCAGTGGTTCAGAACTCCTATCAAGTCTCATCCCTATTCAAGAAGTAACTTTTTAAATTGCCACCATTCCTGTGTAGTGGAAAGCCAAAATGTGTGGAAGAAGTGATGACTTAATTTCTCTAATTTAAGTTTCTTCATTTCTTCACGCAGATTGACTTCAGAATCTCACTAGAGTGAGTGAAAGATTTAAAAATATACTAAGGAAAATGATCTCAGGCACATTTGTTACAGAGCTGGTGATTTTGAATGTTTCACAATAAATGTACAGATCATTCCCTTCTTTGGATAACAGCTTTAACAGCAGCAGCTAGAAGTCCAATTTCTGCCAACGGAGAAGGGTTATTTTAAGTTATTTGAAGAAACGGTTTTAACTCCCAGAAATAAAGCAAGCTACTTTAATGCATATTAGCTGTAGACTTTATTTCCTTCCCATGGCACAAGATTCTGCCGAGTAGATGAGAAACTCCCACATTTTATGGGAGTTAGATACGTTCTGTCTTAAAAGATGGCAAATGTAAATGGCAAAAGCTGGATCATCAGAGATTTCAGAACGCTGTTGCCCTCCAGCAAAGGTAATCTCCGAAACGCATATGGAAGAGCACAGCATTAAAAATAATGTGATTTGTGGCATGAAATATTGATTGTCCCTACCAAAGAGAGTTTGAAAAATAAACATGAAAGACATAGAGTAAATAAACACCCACATTCATGAATCACAAAGGAACCGGCCCTTTCTAAGCACTTTTTTCTCTCAATCCTCTGTGTTGCATAAACCTGAAAAAGGATGTTATACAGTAGAGCTCTCTTGTAAAGGGCCAAAGAATAAAAATTTTTTGTATTATTTTCTATTTATCTGAAAGGTAAAGGCAGATGGGCAAAGAGAGAGGAAGAACACTACTAACTGCTGATTCACTTTCCCAAAGTCCACAGTGACCTGTGCTGAATCAGGGGAGGAGGTGGGAGCCTTGGTCACCTACACAAAAGGCCACGATGCCACTATTTATTTCTGTTGCCTTCCAGGGTCTGCATTGGCAGCTGGAATCAGGAGTTGGTGCTGAGTATGGAGCTCAGCACTACAGTGCAGTACACCATGTCAGCTCAAAAAAAAAAAAAATAGTAGACATTTTGAGATCTGTGGATTACACTGTCTGTTACAAGTCAACTTTCCTGTTTGTACTGCTAAAGCAACTAGAGACAGTTTGGACTCACATGCATTCTCATGAAAGTTTGACTGTGTTCCAGTACAACCATATTCATGGATTCTGAGTTTTGAATTTCACATCATTTTCACATAGCATGAAGTAACAGTGTTCCTTGATTTTCTTCCTCGTTTTGAAACACTAAAATCATTCTTAGCTCTCAAGCTGTAAAAAAAAGAGGCATCCAGCTTTTCTTGGTCCTTGGACCCTGGCTTGCTGATCCTACCCTGTGGTATTTCTTTTTCTATTTATTGTATTTTGTAATATTAAAATGTAATTGTAGAAAAGAATTTATAAGACATACAAATCAAGCAATAGGGCATTAAAAGACATAAATATCCTGACACTAACACTTAAACATGCCTACTAAAATTTAAAGGAGGCAGAGAGAAGAAACACTTTTAAAAATTGAGTACAAAGAAGGTCAGGAAGCCTAATGAAGTTAGGAACACACTGAGAACACTAATCAAGTTAAAAACAAGCATCACGACCACTGGAATACCCTGGAGAAAAAACACCTGCTGGGGTGTGTAGCACTTTAGAATAAGAGGCAGACTGGGTACAAGACTTCAGGTGTACACAGGGAAAAATCTGGCCCAACACATGCAAACCTCACAATAAGAGTTAGACTTCCAGACAAAGAGATGTCTCAGAACTCAAATACACGAGTTTAGTTTAGAAAACGTAATTGACTTTCATCAGACAGCACTTTTTCCCACTAAACAAAATCATGGTTCCAATGAAATAAACGGGATATTTTGGCTTAAAACACAGAGCACAGAGGCCAAAGAAAACAGACGCAGAAGAACAAAAGTAGGGCCAGCACCATGGCATAGTAGACTAAATTTCTGCCTATGGCTCAGGCACCTTACATGGGCATCAGTTCAATTCCTGACCTTTCCACTTTCAATCCAGCTCCCCTTGTTTAGGTCCAGGAAAGCAGCAGAGAATGGCCTAAGGCCTTGGGTTCCTGGCTCCCATCTTCAGGCAGGCTTAGCTCCGGCCATAAAGGCCATCTGAGCAGTGAATCAGTAGATGGAGGCACTCTTTCTCTCTCCTCTGTAACCCTGCCTTTCAAATAAAAATAAAATAAATCTTTAAAAAAAAGAACCAGAAAGTAGATTTGTCATTTCAAAGTTATTATTCTTATAACATGGTAACAGGAAGAAAATACAATAGAAATATAACTGATGGGTTAACATTAGGCTACTTTTTTGGTGTAGGGATTAAAGCAAGGGAAATGCCATTGTCATGCCAATTGAAATTGAACTGCTCTGAAAATTTGGCTCTTATCTCTTTAATCCTGATTCCAAGGAAGGTCAGATAAACAGCTTAGTGTCAGATTGGTGATGTGGAACTTTACCATGAGTGACTCCATTTTGATTTTTAGCCTTATGTGTTGGAACCTAGTACAAAGAACTTAGTCCAAAATAGTGGCTTCCAATAACACAGATAATTTTTCATACAGAATAGAGACCATTCACTTATTCCAAAAAATTGCAAGTTATGAATTCCAATTTACAGGTCTGAAAAGTCCATATTTCAAACATATCAATGTCAATAAATACTTTAAGCAGTAATTATTCACAATAAAATACTACAAAATTGCCCAACGAATTCACAATGAGCAACAAAAAAATAATAAACATAACACAAGATACCCTTATATAAAAGTTGTCAGACAACAGAAGATTAACATGAGGCGTAAAGGAAAAAAGAATTAAAAGCAAAATGAATATGTAAAAATCTCTGACAAATTACCAGCACATCACAAACAAAACAAAACAGGGTCTTCAGAAATGCTATCAACAGAATTTTAACTTGGGATTTATTTTAATAAATATTTTTAAAGAATAACAGTGAACAAAGGACTAATATTTTCAGGGATAAAAGTTACTGGCCTAGTAGATGTTGACGCAAGAACATAAAGAATTAGGGGATGTAAACAGTACGAATTGTAATAAGGAGGCGTTAGAAGGATTTGGATGTGTTAATGAAGACTGTCTTGTGCATTGCCAAGACGTTATGTATCATGCATGCTCTCTACCACCTAGTGACCACTAGAAACCCCTTCCTCCAAATGTGACCATCAAAAATGTCCCCAGATAATGTCAAATGTACCCATGGGAAGGGAATTTTCCTAACTGGTAACCCTTGCTCTATAGAAAAATCTCATACCAAGTTCTTTCCTGCTAGCTCACTCCAACCCCCCTTCCATTATTCTCTTGTAATTTTCCTATCTGGATTCATTTCTGCCCCTCCACAAAATGTTATTTTAATCGAATCACTCAAGATCTTCCACTGCTAACTTGGGTGTTTCATGTTATGGTCTATGTCATAATCCTCCAAATATTTGGCAGATTTGAACATTCTCTCTTTGAAACACCAATATTAGTTGGATAATAGAACTCAACAGTCTCCTTATATGGTTTTTGTATACCTTACCAACAACAGGTCCTTTCCATCACTTTTATAAGTCTCAAAGATTGTACAAGTGCCCTGAGATTCACTCTTTTCAGTTTCTTCTCTTTTCTGTCCTCCCTCTTCTGAGTTCCCATGATTTCATAGATTTAAATAACATCTGTGTATCAAGAACTCCATTATTCTCTCTCTAGTCAGGTCTTCCTCACTGCATTGACACTTAGTTCCCTGAGGGAGTACTCACTTCCATGGTTAGTTGGTGTGTGAAACTACATGAAAAGTTAGAGTGGGTCCTGGCTCTCACATCAGAGTACATGGCTTCAATTCTGTCTTCTCTCTCAATTCCAGTTTACTGCCAACATAGGCCCTGGAGGGAAGCAGTAATAACTCAATGAATTGGGGTCCCTGCTACCCTATAGGAAATCTGGACTGAATTCCCAGAACTTGTAGAATAAGCTAGAATCCATAGAAAACCTCTCTCTCCTTCTCCTCCTCCTTCTTCTCCTCTTCGTCCTCTCTTTCTTCCTCGCCACCTTCCTCATACACAAGGAAATGATTCATTCAATATTTCCTTCAAATATTTTCAACCCAAAGCTTTACCCTTCAGAGTTCACAACTGCTTTCTTCCAGATGCTCAGGCACGAAACGGCCTTCTTTTACTCCTCTTTTCTGTGCCACCTGTATTCCACCAGAATATCCTGTTGGTTCCATTTCTTTCATTCCCCACCCCAATGTAACTGGCATCTTCTGCCATTTGAATTATCTCAGTAATAATAGCAGGCAATAATTCTCCCAGTTGGTGCCCCTCTCACCTCTGCTTCTACAACTATTCTAAATGCAGATGTAATTCTCCTAAAACTAGAATCATATCATGTCATTTCTCTACATTATTTTCAGGGACAATTACTGAACAGGAATTTAAAATAAATAAATAAATAAATACTTGAATAAATAAATACCCTAAGACTCATACTGTTTCCAGAAATTTGGCACGAAAAGACCACAGCAACCTTCTCTGTTGTCCTACATGAAAGAATTTTTCCTGTGGATAACTTCAGTGTGCAAAGCAAAATTTACTTAAGAGAGAAAGAGAGAGCTCTCCTACCATAGTGACAGGGGGAGGAATGAAGCGGGTAGAGATGCCAGGAAATGGTGGAAGTGGTGTCTTCTACATCTTGTGATTTTCTTGGAGGACAAGGAAGTTGGAGCTAGTTGCGAAGTCCTCCACAAAACCTCACCTAGGTAGTCATCAGACTTGACTCTTCCGTGTTCCGGTTAGTGCAGGGTCAGATCTGTTTTATCTCCTGCATCAATCAACTAATGTACCAGTCCCATTCCCAGGCTCATCTCTGATATGCAGCAGTGGGTGCTGTGGCCTATCCCAGCCCAGCTTGAAATAGGCCCAGTCCTCACGCACATCAGCAGGTTCCTTGGCCTAGTTGGAGACCCCCAATAACCTCTTCACACCCAGCCCCCAATCCCAGTTTTTGACAAGCAGATGCTGTATCCTAACCCAGCCTAAAAATCCACCTGGTTCTCATGCACCCTATGGGTGCTCCAGCTTAGCCAGCCTGGCCTACCCCTAGAACCACCCCACACATATGCTAAGGAGTGATGATGCCATCTCCAGCATGGCCTGCCATCAGCCCTGGCACTTGTGCTTACCAGCAATGAATAAATTTGTAATATAATATTACAAGGGGATAAAGACTGAAAATTCCCATTTATGATACTAAGGTAAACTTCATGTATTTTAATCATTAGTACCTAGAGCAGTATCTATTATAATTTAATAGATATCAGCTAAAATAGTAAATATTGAATGACTTATATATATGAGAAATGAAATAACCAAGGGAGGATATAATGATGTAATTTTTCCATTGTGTTACTGTTATAGATATAAAATTATCCCTGTGTACATTGTGGTTTTGATTTTTGTAACTGGATAATGAATGAGGATGAATACCCTTCCATATGTTTCATACCTAATGAAGTAGAAATCTTCCATATGTTTGTTTATAATTGCTTTGCTCTGTTTATGAATTATCTCTTTGTATTTTGCCAAATAGTTTACTCAACTTTTAACATTTTGTAGCAGAAACTGATGTGAATCTTTTGCCTTTCATTTTGCACAAATATTGATAAATTCATTAATTTCCATTTTGTTTGTATTGCATTAATTTTAATTTTACTAATATTTAAAATATTTATATAGTTGAATCCTACTACATATGTCTGAGTAATATATAAAAAAGCGTGAACCCTCTGAAAATTCATAATTCTGCTCAATCCCAATCAAATCTAAGTAGATACTAATCTATATCATCTTTGTTTGGCTTCCTCACTTATTTTATCTCTCCATCTGCCATATTTATTAAGTAAGGTATAATTTCAAATTATTTTGTTTCCCAGGCTCCTCAAATTTCATCAGTTCTATATTGTAACACACACACACACACAAAAATATGTGCATGAAAGCCATTTCCGTGGTTTTAACTATTTCTATTCTCTTTCTTTACTGCAATTTCTTCCTTTTTGTGTACTTCAAAAATCGCTGCTTCCTACAATGCTCGCCTTGGCCATTTTGTCCTTCCTATAGTTCTCACTCATGGCTGTGACAGCGATCATCAATCACACCCTGATTATTCCTTCATTACCCCTTAATTGTTCTGTGAGATCCATATGCTTGCATTACAAGGCCTGCATGGCATTTCCTGAAAAGCAGATTTAAGAGTAACACATCCAAATGAACTCTATATCCCTTCCTTTATCCTGCAGAGGTATTTGCTGTTCAACATTGTTATTTGTAGAAGGTGGCAACTTTTCTTCAATTTCTTGAGAGCTGGGTGATAAAAATCCTTGGACAAAGCTCTTCTTTCTGCTTCATTGCAAATATCCAAGCAATCATAAGTTCTATCTGTTCTCCCTTAATTGCCTTTCGAGTATTAAAAACAACAATCTTAATTTTTATTGAGTTTTAGGTCAATAAAATGTGCTAAGCGCTTTGACATAATGATACGTCTCATTGAATCCTCATAACAACTTGCGATAAGGGTATAAAGAACACGTTTCATAAATGAGGGAATTAAGACTGAAAGAATGTGTCAGTTCAGGTCCACCAACAGTAGGCATAAAACGGGGGTACTAAGAGATTTAATTTTGAAATGTCAGTGATTGGTTTGGGAGTCAGAGGATGACTCGGTTTAGCATCTGCTACAGGAAGGGAGGAGCAGGTTCAAACAGAAAGCTCCCGGCCTGCAGTGCAATCCTAACAAAGTTTCAAAAAGCAGTCTGGGAGTCCTCATCTTAAATTCACTATTCAGAAGATTTGTATTTTATAAAGAGCAATTATCTACTAAACAAAGAGTGAATTATAAGAAAGAGAAAGAGGAGCAGAATTACCAGTTCATGGATATAACATGCTTACTCACATATCTATTTGTTTTTTCCAAACATTTATTTGGAAGGCAAGGTTTTTTTTTTTTTTTTTTGGTCTTTGTTTTTGTTTTTATTTTACAGAGAAAGATCTTCCATCTGCTGGCTCATTCTCCAAATGGTTGCAACAGCTGGAGTTGAGCTGATGCACAGTCAGAATGCAGGAGCTTCTTCCGTGCTCCTGTGTGGATGCAGGGTTCCAAAGCTTTGGGCTGTCCTCTACTGCTTTCCAGGGCCACAAGCAGGGAGCTTGATGGCAAGTGGAGCAGCCAGGACACAAAACGGCTCCCATATGGGATCATGGGTTGTCCAAAGCAAGGATTTAGCAACTGAGCCGTTGTACCAGGCCCTCACGTTTCTATTTGAAATCTTCATCAAGAATTGATCATGATATAGATCTTATCCAAAAATAACTCTCTGGAGCCTTGCCACATTCATCCGAAAAGATCTTAATATCACATTTCCCCAGAATCCCATTACATCCAAAGGAGTCAGCATACTGTCAGAGCCTGTGGGACTGGGGAGCTAACAGAAACTAAAGTTGACTTCTGGTCTGGAGAAAATACTATTACTATTCCTCTGCCTCTTTAACTGTGGCCCCTTATGTTGGAATCAGGAGAAAAATCAGTTGATCTTTAAAAGAGTTCATGATCACTTCATTATAAGAGAAACATACCACAATCTATCCTTGAATTCATCTAACCAAGGTGGAAAGTTTTATGATATCAAATACTGAGAGAAATATTTCTGTGATAAGATTTTGTTTTTTTCTCATTGCTTTTAATGCATAATATATATATATATATGGCAATAATCTGTACATCTATAGATTTGTTTTAAATTCCCCACCAATGCCCTTGAGAAAGAAATCTACTCTGGCTGTCATAAGTTTATTTTTAACTACATCAGAATATTGTAATTTTTATAAAAGTTGTGCTTTTCAGCTCTCAACTTCAGTGTTCAGCAAGAAATGGAAAAATACGGATTTTTTTTTCCTCTTTCTTAACAATATGTCTCTTTGTACTCAGAATACTCCCTTGTGGATTTTCTCAGCCCCTAGCCATTGTCAAACCCTAATCCTTCTTAAAAGCATCAATATCTGGATGCCAAACCCACAGATAAAAAGCAATTTCCTCTTGAAGTTTCCTGATGGGAATTGCAGTGAAGTCGCTAGAACTCACATTGGAAAAATTATGAAAACCTACACGACATTTCACCCTTTCCGCTAAGCCTTTAGAATGTCTGAAAACAAATCAACACATGTTGAGTGCCTAAGTGCCTTCCTGCCAACCAGATTCTGTGGCGTTCAAGGGATTCTCCCTCCCACTCCTCCAAAAACCAAGTGAAAATCTGTTGAAACTCTCCAAGTTTAATTTAGAAGAGCGTCACCGTGGAAACTCCGGTTCCTTGTTTAATACCATGCTTTACCTTCACCGGCCTCTAACAAATGGACCACCCTGGCCTCACATTCCTGGCATCGCAACTTTGAGTTGCCACAAATGAGAAGGCCTTTGGATAGATACATCTCCCTATAGCGCAAAAGCTTCATAGATTCACCAAGTTGTTCGGGGCCAGCTGTCTAATCAGAGATGAAAGAACTGATTTTTAGGAGTTCACAGAACAGATGAGGAAAACACTTGGAAAGTGTTGTCAAGGTGCTGCTGTCCTTGAAGAGATGACTTCCTGACAGCTGCTGGTGCCTTGCTTTCTGCCAATGTCTAATTTCTCTCAGAGTCAAGGCTTTAATTAGGTTCCTAGGGCATCTAGCTCTGTGTCTTTGACCTCATCAAGGATCTGGTATTTCAAAACACAGGCTTAGAGAGGTAGCCACTCATTACTGATCAAAAGAAGAGTCCCGGACTCAGACTTGGGGAGTCTTCAGGAACCTAAGCTGTCTGTTTTTGCTTCCTTCTCAAGGAGATTCTTACACCAAATTTCAGTAGCTGTCAGAGTCTTTAGGGGAGAAGAGTCTTAGGAAGCTAAAAGAAAGTGCAGTTTATGTTTTTTTTTAAAACCCTGAATCTACATAGATGCATCACTCTGAGAGCCTTCTTTCTAATACTGTAACAGTCTAAGCCAAAAGCCAAAATCCCTATACTTCAATATTAGGGCTTACTTGCAACCTACTTGAGTCGATAGTGTGCAATTCCTCTAAAAAAGACAGATGTTGAATTTTAATAATGGAATTTTTGACATGTAAATTTAAGCATAAAACATCTGCTTTGCAACGCCAACATCTGTTTCTCTGACATCTCTGTTCCTTTGGGCTAGATCCACCTGCAAATTTGGTATGGAATCTGAAATTTTAAAGTGGATAGGGAAAGTTTTGTGGTACAGTACATTAAGCCACCATCTACAGTGCCATAACCTCGATGGATCAACCAATTAAGACCTGGATGCTCCACTTCCAATCCAACTGATGTATCTGGGAAAGCAGTAGAAAATAGCCCAAGTATTTACAACCCTGACAACAACTTGAGAGACCTGGATGAAGCTTCTGGTACTCATTTTCAGCCTATGTATGCTTCTTTTGTGAGTGAATCGCTAAAGGAAGCTTTTTCCCTCCCCCACTCCGTAGGGGGGCGGGGGGTATGTAGCTCTGCCTCTCAAATAAATAAATCTTCTAGAATTGGATAAAATTTTCCTTAACATGCTGAATTCTACAGGGCTAGCATACGCTAGACTTTCAGGAATTGACTCAATTCTAAAATAAAAACTCTGAGTCACAAGAAATCAAGAAATGCAGCGTCCCACATGGTCGTCTAGTGGCTAAGGGTCCTCACCTTGAACGTGTTGGGATCCCATATGGGCATTGGTTCTAATCCCAGCAGCTCCACTTCCCATCCAGCTCCCTGCTTGCGACCTGGGAAAGCAGTAGAGGACAGCCAAGGTCTGGTTTTGGAACCTTGTATCCATGTGGGAAACCTGGAAGAGGCTCCAGGTTCCTGGCTTCAGATCGGCTCAACTCTAGACGTTGTGGCCACTTGGGAAGTTAATCAGCAGACAGAAGATCTTCCTCTCTGACTTTCCACTAGAAATAAAATTCTATCTTACGAAAAACAGAACAACTGCAAATCTTTTAAAGTAAAAAGTGACACAGTTACAAATGTCGTATCTTGTAAGGCTTTCTTTTTAAGACTCTCTAACATTGTCACACAGTACATGTTAGTCATATTGAAAAAAAGAACCAAGAAAAGAAATCTTGATGATACATGTTTTAAAAGGCACCCAGAGACACTAAAATCACAACAAAGAGATACAATGAGCTTTAGTAAGAAAATTATCATTAGATAGCCATAATTATCTTACGTTGAAGAAAAGCAAACACTTGGTTCAGTAACAATCTGCCCAACTGTTTCTCCCTACTTATTCTTAATTCCAATGTATGTGTTCACTCCTCAGATGTTATTTAAAGTTAATTTTGTACCAACAAGGCTATGTCTTTGGGAAATAGAAGCTACAAGAAAAATGTAAACCCTGATTGTAATGAACCACAGGTAAAACACGCATTTAAGAAATCAAAAATGCAGGCAAATAAATAATTACAAATTCTGTTAAGAGGACTAAGAAAAGCATTACAAGTATCCTGACATAAAGCAGTGGGGGTAGTATTCTTTTAGAATTGTTAGTCATATCCAAAAGAAACAACTTGAGAAAAAATATAGGACAATAACTTAAGATACTGAAAAAGGTGGCAGAAAGTCTAGCAAGTAAGAGGAAAGGAGATGAGATGGGATTGGATCAGGTAGATCCAGGTAACTGCTTGAAACTCTCAGTTTAGAAGTCACTGTTATGTTTGGGCGAAGCGTATGAGGAAACCTCAGAGCAAAGCTTCACTGGTGCACAAACAAGAAATATGGTCTCACTGCTATACTCAAGCTGCCCAATACCCATCATCACAACCCACCGTTACATCACCGTCTGAACTGAGTCATCTGTCACTTTCTTCCATTGCAAGAGTCTTTATAATTAGAACACCCATCATCCCTAGTTATGTTGGGCCTGAAATCAACTCAGGTTTGGCAATGCCCTTAAGCTCATCATTAAACTTCTGCAACATGGTCGAGTACTCTTTTGCTGATATGGGAGAAGTAAGAAATATAGCAGTTCACCCACATTCCTGAAGGCAATGAGAATCACACATAAACATCTAATCAACTGGGACAGAGGAGCAGCAGACATTGATTGGCAATTCATTTTGGGACAACGACAGTTCTGTCAACCCCATGCCTTGCCTAGGATGCAGCTAGACTCTCCCTGCTTCTCTGCCAGCTTTGCCAGCCTTTGCCTTTACTTCCCTTTGCTCTTTCTTTCTATAGCACATCGATTCTGCTCCCTCGCAACTTAGGCTCTCTATGACTCTACAATTTTCCCCAGTGCTTTCCAGAGATAGAACCTAAAAGGCCCAATTTGTCTTTTTTATCTGGCCAATTCATTGACTGGTTGATGTTGGATCAATGTCATTCCTTAATCCCTTTGCTCCAAGGGAGTAGAGCCTGATATCCAAAGCCTGAAAGCACTGCTGTGAAGAGATGGCTTATTCAGCACAGATTTTGTCCACAACATGATCTGTCAGAAGAACTGCTTTATTAAGTCTCTCTTGATTTCCTCTTACCTCCTTTTAAAAGATATTATAAAATGAGACTTAAGTTGTTTATTTCATCTAGAAATTTAAAAATCACATACTATTGTTCAGATACTACTAAAATCCTAACACCAATAATTATTATATATATTTCTATTACCAAAGTTAAGATAAAGCAATGGAATTCTACTATAGTACTATAATAATATGTCAAGGGAGGAGGATAATACCTACGATCTTCACTCTCTTCACATTGCCTTTTTTCTTGTTTCTTTCTTGTGTGCTTGTGTGTGTACACAGGCATACAATGCTACATATTTGTGCACATACATGTCACATGATATAAACATATATGTATGTAGTATCATGTGACACACATGTGTATTATATATGTAGTAATGCATACATATAGGTACTGTGTGTCCCTACTTCACTATTTCTTTTAACATTCTTTTTCTTGCTTCTTTCTTGTGCTTTTGTGTGTGTACATATGCATGTACAAATGCTACATGCATGTGCATGTATGTGCTATGCTATATGTACAGATGTGTTTATGTGTATAGTATCGTGAGAGACATGTGTGTATCATATATGTAGTGGTGTGTGCATACATATATATGTAGTGTGTGTGTGTCGTTATTAAACCATTAACTTGACAAATATTTAGCATTAAAGTAGGTGCTGTGCCATGAGTTTGATATGTAACGGTGGGAAACAGTAGCCTCTGAATAAAGGACTTCTTGTCTATCTGAAAGACAAATGACCAAAAATCCACATCCATACAGTGACAAGCTCATGTGCTCCTCAGTGAGAGCTGTTTATGGAAGGTAGTCAGTTGGTTATCACAAGTGCTTGCCGTAAATAATGCAATCCAGTCACCTATCAGTGCATGAGTCCATGCTTAGTAAGTTCAACCTTCTGAAACCTGCCAAAAAAGTATTATAGTCTTGTCTGGATCTCACGGAAAGGAATCTCAGGGAGAAAAGTAGTTTCAACTTAGATGGAAGTACAGAGTCAGCTGCGCAAATCAGAAAAATGATTCTCCAGTGGGTGGCAATTTCAGGAAAACTTAACAGAAAGAGGATAAAAATAATCAAGCATAACTCAAAGCACCAAACAGAATACCTCCGAGATGGGAGTGGATGAAGGGCAACTTGAGGTTAAGAACTTCAACAATCAAACATTGCACATCTTCAGGAGCTTTCCTTAAATTTTTTAATTTTATTTTTATTGGAAAGTCAGATTTACAGAGGGAAGGAGAGACAAAGATCTTCCATCCACTGGTTCACTCCCCACATGGCCGCTACAACCAGAGCATAGCCAAGAGCCAGGAGGTTCTTCTAGGTCTCACAGGCTGGAGCAGGGTTCCAAGGCATTGGGCCGTCCTCGACTGCTTTCCCAGGCCACAAGCAGGGAGCTGGAAGGGAAATGGGGCTGCGGGGATTAGAACGGGCACCCATATGGGATCCTAGCGCAATCAAGGCAAGCACTTTAGCCACTAGGCTCCCACGCTGGGCCACTAGGTTACCACGGCAGGCCCTAGGAGCTTTCTTACATTTGTGTATAGTCTGCGAATGGGAGTGATTGGTATTGTTGTTGTTGTTATTGTCTCTTGACCGGAAAAATGACAGCACAGTGAAAAACCCAGGCAGACACTTAGATATTTTTCACATTATGTTAAGGAAGTGCAATGTAAATTAGATACAAAGAGCAGATTATTCAATTCACATTATAACTGGATGAGAACTAAAATAAGATGTCTGCTAGTAGTGGATATAAAATCATTGCTATTGCCTTTGAAAATGATTCTGCAAATTCATGATAAGAACAGTAAGGACAAAAAAGAGATGACCAAACAATTCTATTTTGTAAGAACAATGAAAATTTGCTGCTTTTAAATACCTAGGAATGTGATACATTACATAACTATTGTTTCATCCACATTGCATTCCATAAAGTTTGTAAGATTGTTGATTGGTTATGCTGAGTGTTCCTTTTCATTATCCTTAAAGCACAAATAATAAGTTGATTTTCAAACTGCGAATGCTTTCTTTTTAATCATGCTTTTGCCAGAGTGCAGCTTAAATTAAAAAAATTTGCTTCAACAACACAAATCACTATCGTATCTAAGCACTCTGCTGCCTCCAAATCATGTTAACATGTGCACCCTGAGACTTGGGTGTTGAGCCAATCTTATAAATCTAAACGAGGAATAACACAAGCTCAGAGACTATAGCTATAAAAGCAAACATTGCATATGCCTTGGTTTTAAACACATTTGGTTGTTTTTAAAGACAATAAAGACAAATGTGAAGACATTTTATACACGAATGCTCTCAAATTACTGCTATTACAAGGACAAAAATGTCTTTATTGGATATTGCCATATTTGCAAGTTTCTAAACCTTTTGTAAGAGCAAGATAGACAAAATTTAGGAAGACATCATATGAATGCACTCTTGCTTTTATTGTGCTTGATTGCCTTAATTTTTAGAATAATTGAATAAGTCTAGAGCCCACTATTCAAAGGAATGTTAGATTATAAACTGCATTGCATTTTCCAAAAATTAAAAATGCACTACACTAAATCATTGGTGTTTGATATATACTTAAGTATGTCCAAATGACTCAATATGGTGGTTGGTAAATACTGAGAATTTGGACATTCAACATCCAAAGTATAAGATTCCTTGTGGTGAAAACTGGCATTCTCACTTGGCCCACTCCCCGAGTGTCAGGGGGCACATGTTAGCACAGCCTGGAGAGGAGTGCTTAGATACCATAGGGAACGCTCTATAACACACGAGGCACAGAGGAGCAGTTGACATCCCAAGAATGAGAAAATTACTGTTGTCACCTCTTCCTTCTGCCTCCCTAATCCTAGATCCTTACGACGTCTGGAACCTATAAGCATTCCAGTGCTTACAGAATATAAAAACATGTCTGTTGGCTCTTGAGAAAGTAAAAAAAAAAAAAAAACCTGACAGAAGGATTGAGAGAAAGGCGATAGGCGATTCTAGACAATGCCTATAAAATAATGTGCCATGCCACACTTGTCCATGCCATTTAGGAAATGAAACATCAACTATGTCTCATGTTCCTGTTTCTAATTCTTGTACTTACCTAGTGTGTTTCCCTCATCCATGGCTCTGGCATTATTTCAGTGTGTTCACAGGTTTAGTACCAGTGAATTTTGGCCTGGCACATCGCACGTTATCTTCACTTTTACTTCCTGGGTGTGGGATTAATGTATATAAGTTTCTTCTCAAATATTGATCTACCATATCTCTCAGTTTTAGACAACTGACCCCCTGTTCCAGGTACTTGAGGTCTCTTCCAACAAGTTTTAAGAATACATAAAATTTAGAAATTTTCCTGTTCCATTTTAGTATTATGAGTTGTTCCGCAGTCAGAAATGCCACATCATGAAAAATCAGGGCCCCTATCAATGAGTTTGCTGGAGGGAGCATGGAGAACCACTGAAAAGATCATTGGAACATCTTAAACTCAAGATATATGCCTATTTGACTTTCTGGTGAGATCTTCAGATAAACAGATTTAACATATAGGGGACCAAGCTAGGTAGCAATATTGGCGATTTAATAATATAGATGGGAAAGGTGGGATTTGCCACACGGGGAAAGTAAATAAATTGTGCTAAATGATTGCTGCTCTTTTCCCTTCATTTAGGTTCACACTGCCTTGATGATGATAAGCACACACCAGGAAGCCTTTGACAATAATCTCCCTTGATCACAGGACAGTTTCCAGGACAGTACCCAGAAAAAAATAGAGGAAAAAAATACTCTTCTGCAGTCCTCTTTAAAGACAAAGAGCACCTTACAAAAAGACATATTTATGGATTTTAAAACGCATGAACTTAAAGAAAACTGTGAGGGTATTTGCATATGTATGCATGAAAACTTGAAACAGCACTGTCTACACTTTACAGATGCCTTTCCCTATTCTGTTTGGTTTGTGTGTGTATGTTCACATAGAAGTATGCAATTCAGTGTTTCTTTTAAAGGTAAACTAGTGTCTTTATTTATTTTTCCAAAGCTTGTTTTTTCAAAATATCTATAAGGGCATTTGGAATTGCCACATACACACTGTTTTAGCAATGCAGGCACACACAAGCAATTAACAATGCGTTTTGCTTTACCAATAATGTTTTAGTAAATATTCTGCCATGTACCATGTCCGCATCTGAATATTTTTCTAAAATAGGCACCTGGAAATGTAATTGCTGCCTTGCAAGTTACAGATATTCAAGTTCCTATTAGATGAGGCCAAATTATTATCCCAAAATGCTATAGCAATTTATATACATCCACAGCAGAGTGTAAAGGGAACTTCTCAGATATTTATAACTTCATAAGTATCAATTTTCTGACTGTAGGTAAAAATATGCTTTTGCTGTATTTAATTTTTTCTGATTAACACAAAGGTTGAGCATCTTTTCATGTATTTAGAGCATTTGTAATTTTTTCTTCTGATTCATGTTGCTTTCTCCTGTGCATCTTTAATTATGATTCGGTTTTTCCTAAGATGACAATTTTAGAACTGAGCTTTGAGGAAAGAATGATGCTCCAAGGTGGAAATGAGTTCAGGGAAGGGGAAGAGAAACAATAGAGACAAATGTATCTCATATAGTTGCTGAGTGCTGTATCTACCTGGGGCTAAGCAGAACCAATGTCATCAGTGACAGGAGCAGATTTAATGCATTAATATACATTTCATTTAAAGGTGTTTTAGGTAATGTTTGACAAATTATATCTCTGCAGTTCAGTTATCTGTAAAATGGAGATATTATCTATCTAGTATAGTTGCTTTGAAGATAAAATGACTGGTATATATGTATATATAGGTGTGTGTGTGTATATATATCTTGCTCTAGTGCCTAGCATCTAATAAGTGCTATAAAACTATTAATTATTATTATGATTTTCAGAGGGAGATTGTGTAAATTGCTCAGTGCATATGTGCATTTGAGCAGAGTTGTTTCTATTGTTATTATTATGGTTTAAAAGGCAATCGCACAGCTACACCCAGATGCTGTGTACCTCATTTGTGCCATCCTAGAATGGCTAGTGTAAGAGTTCACCATCACTGAGGTGCCACTGCCCATGTTGCCGCAGGCTCCAGTTACCCTTCTGACTAGATATGTTTTTACTATGTGCTCCGTAACTGTGGTTCCTTCACTAAATGTGCTTAGTCCAACGTTTTTTCCCAGTCACATCCTGTGATCTAACATTGTACAAACTCAATATTACATGTCTTGTGCATATACAATCTTATTTTGTGTGAATACGATCAATATGTGTGAATAGAGTATGCTGCCAAATAGGGCAAAAAGAAAGATCTCTATAAACGCTGCAACCAGCTATCAAATATTACCAACTAAATTGGCAAGTTAACCTTGAACAGTGAAAAAAGGGCAATGAAAGATCAGGAAATTGTGCTAGCCATTGAAACCCCTAATGGGATGCCCCCTTCTCAGCTTAATGCCTAGGTTCAAGATCCAGCTCCACTCCCAACTTCAGCCTCCTGATGATGCTTCCTGGAGGCAGGAGATGATGGCTCAAGCACTTGGATCCTGTCACCTACATACAAGAGCCAGATTGACTTTCACTGATTCTAGTTCCAGCTTTGGGCATTGGATATAATGAACCAGAGGATTTGAGATATTTCTCTCTCTCTCTCTCTCTTTATCTCTCTCTCTCTCTCTTTCTCTCCTTCTCTCTCTCCTTCATCTTCCCTCTCCATTCTTCCTTCCACCTTCCCTCTCTCCACCATAGCTGAAACTTTGATCAAGGTCTTCCTTTGATCAACTTTTCCCTTTTCCCCACTCCTGTTTCACCCACCATAGTATCTGGTATTTTACATTCTCTATTCTATGAGATTTATTCTTTTCTCACTAAAACATAGACTGGTAAGATAATGAATATGTTTATAAAGTTGACTGAATCTTTGCCAATCATAATACTTAATAGATACATCATAGATAAAAACATCTTTGTGTTCAATAAATACTGACTGCTATTATTTTGTATGCAATGATGGATACATTTTAAATAATTATTATTAAAAGAGAAGAAAAATCAGTATATAATAATATAATATTATATATGTGTACACACTTACATAATATATACAAAATTGTCACTGTGCATGGGAAATGGAGGAGTGAACAAGCATTATGAAATCTCCATGAGAGTGACAGATACAACATGAAGTAAACCAGTTGCCACCCTCCAGTCATGCTAGCTTCTTTATCGTTGTGGCTGCAGGTAGAAAAATGGAAAGGGAACAAGCAAAGCCAATAGGACTGGTAAATAATCCTACCAACGACAGAAAAATCTTTAAGAACCCAGGACACGGCCAAATCCAAATTCCTGAGTGACATGAAAGTCAGGAGCGCATCAGGCACAATGTGAAGTGTAACAGACAGCCTCTGGCCAGGGATGGGACAGGGTAGAGTCAGGGGAGCAGACAACAGAACAGTAAGCAACACAACTACATTAACCTTGGTGCAATACCCCACTTTCGTGAGTTCATTGCTGTTGGTTGCTTAAAAGCTGGGCCCAGCGAGATAGCATAGTGGTTAAAATCCTTGCCTTGCACATGCCGGGATCCCATGTGATCGCCGGTTTTAATCCCGGCAGCTCCATTTCCCATCCAGCTCCCTGCTTGTGGCCTGGGAAAGCATTCGAGGATGGCTCAAAGCCTTGGGACCTTGCACCCACTTGGGAGACCTGGAAGAGGTTCCTGGCTCCTGGCTTTGGATCGGTGCAGCACCGGCCATTGTGGTCACTTGGGGAGTGAATCATCGGATGGAAAATCTTGCTCTCTATCTTTCCTCCTCTCTATATATCTGACTTTGCAATAAAAATAAATAAATATCTAAAAATAAATAAATAAATCTTAATTAAAAAGCAAATGGCCAAATGATTCAACCAAGGAGAGAATAATGGCCATGATGTAAATTGACTATATTAAAAGCCTCTTTCCTTTAATTTTAACACTATTCCTGTGTGCAAAAGATACAGTGCTGTGAATTTAGAGGTATAATAGCTCTGAATATAATACTAAATAGGCATATATTCCTGTAAAATGAGAGTCTAAGATTTAAAGATGGAGACCAGTTTTATTAAGAATCAGACAAATGGATATTCTACAATAACTTATTTCTTCTCTACGTGTTTCACTCTATGCAGATAAATGCAAACATTTACATTATTTTAGAGTAGAAAATAAGAGATTTCTGTAACTAATAAAAAGAACTGACAAAGAAAAACATGAGGTTGTACTTGTTTCCTTTAGACCATGAAATTAAACACTTATGAATTCTCTCCAAACTAAAACAACCACAATAAAAAAAAATTGGCATCCATGCCTTCTCCTACCACTTGTGGTCCATATGTCATGGTTACAGAAATTTAACATTCACTGACTTTTGAAAACTATGTCTAAATATTTAAGTTTGAATTAAAGAGACTTTTGGTGGATGTTTGACTATCTGCAATTTTTGCATCATACTGATTTTAGAGCTTAACTTCAAAATAAGGTAAGGATTCGTTAAGTATTATCCGTGAATGGACTCAGTAGCAAAGTAATTTTTTTGGCAGTTTCAGGGTTTTATTTAAACTCAAATACAATGTGCATCCACGTTGTCTAGCCATCTCCTCCCCTGCACAGCCTGGCATTGGCCCCGTGGTGATTTTTACAGCCAATTGGGCTGTTCCACAATGGCTTTGCGTTCCGGAAGGAAAAGTGAGCAAACTGCATACAGTAGGATGTGTTGCACATCATCAGAACCTCCAGCTCCTTGACATTGCGGACCAGGAACTTCGAAGCCACTGGGCAGCAGAGGCTGTTTTCTCATTGCTGTGGTAACTAATGTTGACATCAAAATTCAAGCGCCCTCAATCACCTACACATCTGTTTTCAATACTGCTCATTTCTCTCACTTTCTGCCTAATCTTGACATATCAGTCGAAATGGTGCTGAATGAAATTCCTGCCTCTCATTTTGCCAAACTTAGACTTCAACTGAGGTTGGAGAGTGGCCATGATGCCAAATAGAATGCTGCCACTCCGATATATAGCACTGAGTAAGAGATAAGGTAATTATTCTGAGTTATTTCTGTAGATTTGCTATAGCATTGTGACCATTTGCAGTTTGGCATATTTGTATCCGAATGCAACCTTGCAAGAGGTACTCTATAAACTTAATTGTAGTTGCAAAAATTATTTTTATTGTTAAGTCTATGCATTCATACAATCATAACATTCTTAACATTTTTAACAGTCTCTCAGCCATATTTTGTCTTAGAATTGAAGGAAAAGTGGAAAGGAAACAGGTTGTAGGAAATTTAAATTTGATCAGTGATTGTGATGAGTTCACCATGTACAGTTAGATCAAACACTGAACTTTCTTTCTCATATTTAAAATATGAGTTACGGTGGGTATACTAAAATACCTAAGTGTGTACAATAGCACTGAAATAAAAGTGAACACTTTGGGTTTGGGTTAGTTTGGGTTTGGTTTTTGTTTATTTGTTTTACTTTATTTTTGATGATGTTTACATAGTTGATTAGGGTGGGAAGGGTCCAGGTATGGAGAAAGTGGATGAGAGCATTGTTCCCAAGTTTTCTTTTTCTTCTTCCTGTATCTGGGGGGAGGAGATAAGGGGAGAGATAGCACCCAGCCTCCCAATCACCCAAACCCAAGAATGTGGAATGTCACCTGACTTCCTCCCAGGGTCCGCGATTAGGAACATGCTCCAAGAGTTCTACTCAACTGGTTTCAATAGTTCTGAAATGCTGTCAATCTTGTCAATCCAAGGATGAGGAAATCCTTCCAGGGACCATTCACTGACATAGTCCACCTTAGAGTCTGCATTTGCTCAGATATTTGCATTACATGTATCATTTCAAGCCAATCCTAACTATAACACTAAAGTTAATGTTTTGCTGCTTCTTACATGTTTTGCTGCTTCTTAATACACTTGTCAGCACAAAGTTAAATCTAAGCAGTTGAACCACCTCTGTGTCTTCAGCATTCCATGGTTTACAAAATTTTTCTTAACAGACTTCTTACTGCCAAGTAAAATGTTCGTATTATAAGAAGTAAGTGAAAACTTATGCCAACGACCAAATAACCAATTGGTTCCATTTCATGCTCTCTCCAGGGCATCTAACCGTTGAGTGAAATGGCTTCCTTGTATTCCTAGTTTGTTTCTTTTTACATTTTAAAGCATATACAATTAATTCCACTGCATTCATGAGATCTCATCAAAGAATCAGGGAGTTAAAGTAGGCTCCAAACACTGCAATGACAAGTTCTGAGCCATGGAATGAGCACTGATTCTGAACACTGGAGTGACATGCAGAATGTGGCCATGTATGGCACTTGGTATGTGATTAAAGAGATTTTCAGTGATAGTTGTGATTATATGTTGTGGGGCTCCCTATAATATTGTTTAGTCAATGGACATGAAATCTAGGAAAACTTGGGTCAAGCCACAGTTCCCTCATAACCAACTGTGTGGCATTATGACAATTATCTTGTCCATGCATACATAAGTCTCTATCATATCTCTGGTAGGTATCGAAATGTTAACTAAGTCTGAAGTTTACTCTTTTTCTGATATCCACATAGCTTATATTTCTTTTTCCACAAAAGCATTGTGCTTTTCTTATTTGATCATAAGTCTGTAAGTGGAATAATGACTATTCTGGTTTCCACTTTACCCCAGAGCCCAGAAGTTCCAAAAATATAATAGCTCAACTACAAAGAATTTTATTGACTGCTGAAAAAAATTATATTCTCTTTAATTTGGATTCAAGCAAGGGCACCTGGTACAGAGATTAAGCTAATGATTGATTTATCTACATCCCATTTCAGAGTTCCTGAGTTGAAATCCCAGCTCTGTTCCCAACTCCAGCTTCCTACTAATGCATACATTACACTGGAAGCTAAGCAGTGATTGCTCAAAAAGTTGGATTCTTGCCTTCTACATGGGAGACCTGGGTTATAAATTAGGTTCCTGCCAGCACTGGAAACTTGGGTTATACTCCTGACTCTGAGCTTCAGCCTAGCCCAGGCCAAATCACTGCATTTCCTTTCTCTCTCTCTCTCTCTCTCCACCCCCTCTCTCTCTCCCTCCCTCCCTCCGTGTATGAAAGAGAGAGAGAGAAAGAGAGAGAGAGAGAGACCACATGCAAGCACAGGTCTGTCTCTGACTCTTAGCCTTTCAAATAAATTAAATAACAAGGTTAATGGGGCTGGCATGTGGCATAATGGATTAGGCAGCCATTTGTAACACCAGCATTCCTTATGGCAGCAACGGTTTGAGTCCCTGTTGCTCCACTTCTGAATCCAGCTTCAGGTTAATGTGCTTGGAAAGGCAATGGAGGATCAATCACGTACTTGGGCCCTTGCCACCTGTGAGAGACTCAGATAAAGATCCTGACTAATGGCTTCTGCTTGGCCCAGCCGCAGCTGTTGCAGCTATTTAAGGAATAAATCAACAGTGCAAGTTACCTCTCTTTGTCTACCTTTATTTTTGTCCCTGTTCTCTCCCTGTCTTCCTTTTTCTTTGTCATTCTGCCTTTCAAATAACTTTTTGAAATCTAACAAAAATTGAGGTTAGAATCTAAATGCAATGTCAGTAGAATCCATATTATCTTACACAGTCTTCTCTTGGTTACGCTTCTCCTCCAGAAGCATGGGGAGCAAAATCTACTCAGTTTCCTAGACATACCTATTTATCAATACAGAAAGTGTTCAATAAATGTAGAATAATAAACTCGGTATTCAAATGTCTAAGTTCATGTGCCTTGTATCTAAGTCATCCTTCCAAGTCTGTTTACTCATCTGCAAAATAATTAAAACAATGATTATGTGTGAAAATATCTCAAAAACTTCACTGAAATGTGTATTATAAGAAGCTTTGCAAATAATTTAAAACATCATTGTACTAAAACAAACATTTTTATTCCATTTTCTCATCAACTTTTTAGAGTAGCCACATACACTTTAGGTGACAATTCACATGTTACTGTGTCCTAGATGCTTTATGCAATTAAACTCTTAACATTCCAAATGGCTTGTGAGATGGCGTCTGCATAATTAAGAATCCTGTTTAGGCCTGCGTAGCTAGAGGGTATGAACCGTGCTGCCATTTAACTCAGCTACTTTGAAACCAAAGCTTGTGCTTATAACCAAATTTTACATTGTTTTACAAGATGGGCATACTTAAAGTGGTCAGCCTCATAAAGCATTGTTCACAGTGTTTAATGCATAAAGATGTACAATAAAATGTGCAAATAAGTCTCAATAAATGTTGCCTTTGATCATTCAGTATAACTACAATAACATAATAATTGTATCCTTTGCATTCAATTGGCTGTGGTAACCACAGAGAATTCTGCAGTCAAGTCACACATCAACCCCTTCAAAAGAGAGATCCATGATCCCAGGCTATTCATCAGGTTCTCCCAAGAGGCAGCATGAATAGGATATATGGACACAAAGAGATCTGTGCTGGTGGAGGCAGGAAGATCCCACACTCTTCCTTCTGTAGGCAGAAGAGAATTAAAGACCCTGAACGTCAATTGTCCTGTTCTGATGGGAGAGGACCAGTGTCCCAACTCAAATAATCAAGCAAAGATGAAATTCTCCGTTCCTCTCCCTTTCTCTTCTGATAAAGGGCTCTGATAGAGGAACAGTGCCCACCAACACTATGGGAGGCAATTTGCTTTACTTGATCTACTGAGTAAGAGGCTTCTCTAAGATGGTACATGCTAATTGTATTTTGGACTTCTGATCCAAATTCCTGCTAATTTGCTTCTGGGAAATAGTGATGGCTCAAATGATTGAATCTGTCACCTACAAGACAAACCAAAAATGTAGTGTAAGGCTTGTGGTTTCAGCCTGCCCAAACCCTGATTATCACACTCATTTGGGAAGTGAATCAGCAAATGGAACCACTCTTGTTCTCACTCTATCACTCTGCCTTTTAAAAAGTTTATATTATTTGTGATGAAATAGTTTCACAGACACACTCAGAAATTATGCTTAATCAAGTATTTGGAAAACTATCTATTGAAGTTGATATGTAAACTTAGCCACCACCCTCAGCTACCAGAAATATTGATGACTAGTCACTTGTGAGCAAGTCATTCTTTAAGAATATACTGTGCTAAAAGGAGCAGCACTAACATAGGCTCACTCCTTCCCAAGGCAGCTCACTTTCAAAGTTTGATATATAGAGAAAGTGGGGGAAGCACCCAAGACCCTATCACCTTGCCTCAGTTGGGGACAATCTTGAAGGGCCAGCCCTGCTCCGAAGTTCTTTGTGGTCTCTGCTGAGGCCCCTGCTGCACCTGCCTCACCTTCTCCCCCTACACAATCACATGTCCTTCACTGCCAACAGGTGCTATTCCTGAGAACACCTCCCAGTGGACTACTTCCCGCATGCAAAGATGCATGACAGACACTGTTTCTGAAAAACATGGGCTGAAACTAGAACAGAAAACTTCCTAGTGTCTTATCACTTTCAGAAGCTACTGGGTGCTCCAGGAGTGGTTGGCCTCTCGCTGGGAATCATATCCCAGATCTCTTACAGACCATAGAAAGTGGGACTCTGCCATCAAGGGCCTATTCAGTTTCTGACATTGTCTTCCTGTGTTATATTCTTACTCAGACATCTTGCTCACATGCAACCTTCTTTATCCTCCTATTTCTGTACTGTTACTATCAAAAGTATTCCACTGAGATGCTAGTGATAAGAGCATAGAAATATTACCTATGAGTCATAGTGTCAAAATCAATACAAACTTCCAAACAGGAATCAGTGGGGTGGTACGTAGTATTAAGCCATTGTTCATAACACCAGCATCCTAAAGCAGAGTGCTGGATCAAATCCCAGCTATTTCACTTCTAATCTAGCTCTCTGATGATGCACCTGGGAAACCAGCAGATGATGACTCAAGTGCTTGGAACCCTGTTGTTCAATTGAGAGACCCAAATGGAGTTATTGGCTCCTGATCAATTTGTCCCAGACCCAGCTGTTATGACCATTTTGGGAGTGAACCAGAGGATGAAAGATTCTCTCTGTCTCTCTCTCTCTCTCTCTCTCTCTCTCTCTCTCTCTCTCTCTCTCTCTCTTCTCTCTGCTTCCCTTCTTCTCTATCTCTGCAACTTTGGTTTCACAATAAATACATAAATCTTTTTTAAGGGAAACATGACAAAATTATTGCTCCCATAGAAATCTAGCATTTTATTCAACTTAAGACGCCCTTTACATTTGACTTAATTTTAGTGCCTAAATTGGAGCATCATCTTAAAACAAACATGCTTTGACTTAATCATTCTTATTAGCCTTTGCATTGGTGACTCAAAAAACTCAAGATACTAACTCAAAGTTGGCAAAGTTTGCAACATCCCTAAATTGTACTGCAGGAATGGAATTTTACTGAGATTACTCCTTGTTGGAGCCCACGTATTTTGTACACTCTGGATTGGCTGAACTAAGATTATTCTATGACCTACAACTAGCAGGTTGTACACTGAATATGTGTAAAATAATGAAATTAAACAGAATAAAATGCTTAGTATTATTTAATGCACGATTTAAAAAACAGTGATTTCCTCTTAATTCTGGCTAAAGATCTATGTAGGTCAACTGATGTTCTGGCAAATGATATTGTCTCCCTTGACAATTGATCAAGTTTGATTAGAATATTAATTTTGGAGTGACCTTGTGTTGACATTATTCTGAAAACAAAAAAGCCTGTAATATTTTTAACTATAGTTAAAACACTTCCATACACTTCCAATTATGACAATAAAGGTTGTTTGGCATTGACTGGCCAGCTGCACATGCAATTTGCTAAAGTGATATTAATAACGTAAAAGCATGAGAGAACAAAAATGGCAAATATACACTGTCATCTCTTGAGGCAACCCTCAGAGACAAGGGGCAGGCATTTGCCCACCAACTTGTGCCCATGGTCTCCCATTGGGGGTACCCCTCAGCCTATTTTTCATACTGACATAAATTTAAATTGAGAGACACAGTGCACATTTTGTAGAGGATTTTCTCATCTGTTGTCTCCTCTCTCAGCATCCACAGAAGCTCGCTAAGGGAGCAGCTGAAATCCACCCCAAATAAACAAGGAAAGCCTTCCTGCATTTTCTTACCAGGGAAAAAGAACATCACAAACATTCACACAAAACTGGGGAGTTCTTAGAATCGAGTGTCTTTGCAAGGCAGGTCCTCTGCAGAGGCTTCCTGAAGCAGCCCTCGCTGGACTCAGGGCAGGATTCTACTGCAGCGGTTTTACCAGGAGGCTTCTCTCAACACAGTCCAGCAAACCCAGCTGAGATGACTGCCCATTCCTACATAGAATCAGCTATAACCAGCAGTTTTATTTCCATTGGCAGTGGCTTTTATGATTCAGGTGTCCCCAGTTAGACTTTCCAGGGCTGCTAAACAATCTTTACATATCATCTACAGCTTGACTGGGGGCAGGGGAGGTGAGATATAACTTTCTAGAAAACCATACGCTTTTGTAATTCTTACAACGAAAGTGCGTAGATCCCTGCACTTGAGATTAGATTCACTATGTTTCCATTTATTTTATCATACTGCATTTTCAGGTTCAGACTCAAATACAATGAGTGATAAGATTTATGTTATATAAATAAATACGTATATATATTTAGAGCAGATAATCTTAGGCTGACAAAGGCATAAAATAGATGTAACTTTTTAAAGATATATTTATCTTATTTGAAATTTAGAGTTATTGCGAGAGGGGAACAGGAAGAGAATGAAAAAGAGATCTTCCATCCACTTGTTCACTCCCCAGATGCTTGCAGCAGGCAGGGCAGGCCCAGGACAAAGCCAAGAGGCAGGCGCTTCTTCCAGCTCTCCGCTGTGGTGGAAGAGTCACATCTGGACAGGAAGAGGAGCAGCTGAAACACGTATCAATGCTCATAACGAATGAAGGTGTCACAGGCAGCAGCTTTAACCACCATGCCACAACATCAGCTCCTAGATGTTACTTCATTTTTTAAATTTTTTTAGTTTTTTTTAGATGTTACTTTAGATAGAAATCTTACCCACATTTATATAGATACAAACTATTCAGAAACAAGCGATTCAAATAAAATTTATTATTTCTACATGTATAAATTACAAGTAAATAAGACCAATATATTTTAAAGAAAAATATTTGATATACTCTGTTTCACGTGATCATTCAGCATTCTAACTTAGTTTAAATATACCCATTTATTGCAAGACATAAAAATGGATTAATTAGACACTAACCTCTACAAAATTTTAAGAAAATACGATCAATGAGAATGCAAACGCGAAGAATCACATTAAAGGGATAACTAAGTGATCTCTGTAGCTCTGGGTTTTACTTGTTGCTCATTTATTTTCCATCTACTTAAAAGAGAAAGGAAGAGAGATTTTTGATCTGCTAGTTAACTCTCCAGACATTTATAAAACTTCAAGTTGACCAAGCCAACGTCATGAGCAAATAACTTCATTGGAGTTACTCTTCCACATTGTTGCAAAGATCGCAGGTGCTTCAACAGCATCTGTAGCTTTCTCAATAGCAGTGGCAGGAAGTAGGAGCAGAAACAGAGGAGCTGGTACCAACTTGTTACTGCGGTGCTGGTGTCACAAATGGTGGCTTAATACACTGTAGTGCTACACCCATTCCTCTAAAACGCATTTAACCCTAGCAGGCTAACATTTAAAACGTCTTTGTTTGCTGTCTGATTATTTCCTTCGTCATCTTTAATAAGTTCAGATAAATGTATAGTATGCCATTAACACAGTTCTTAATTCATACAGAATACACACAGCATGTCAGGACTGATTCATTTGTTAATTAAAGTTTGATTTGCTATTTTCCATAAAGAATTTGAAGTAACTTGTGGTGAGGAAAATCATGAAATGCAGAAGCAGGGTATAAATGGATGTAAAATACAAAATCAAGAAATTAATGCAAAAGAGGAAGAAGAAAAAACCCATGTCAGCATCGTTGCTTTGGATGATTTTCTAAGTTAACTCTGAGCTTCCAGGTAAATACACTTAAAGGTGTAATTAGAATCAATTTATTTATCATTTCTAAAAAAGAGCAAGAGTCAGAGTTTGTTAGAATAAATGAATTTTCTATAAATTATTTCTAAAATAATTCCTTAGGGAAAACTTATGGGTAAATTAGATTGTAGAGAAAATCTTCAGGGTTGCTTTGAGCAAAGATTTCTACAAACTCAGTTGCAGGATAACTATAGACAAAGGTATGATATTCACTATAATGCATGGTGTGGAAACTCTTCAAAGAAATAAAGTAATGTCATCTAGCTATGTAAGCTTGGTGATTCAATCTAATTGAAATAAAGAACACATTGATCTTTGCCCTCTTTCACACCATTAAAATGGAGGTAGGCTCTCAAGGAATTTTGAGTTATGCAGTGTAGGTTCCCTAAATATTGATGCCCCATACTTTTTAAAATTCATTTTACTGATTTTTATGTTACATAGTGTTTCTGTTTTCAGCCAACAATAGTAACAGCTAATATTGATGGAGAGCATTTTTAGTGCCAATATTCATGAGTTCAGAAAGCTTTCTCTATTTGAAAATTTGAGTCTTCTCTCCTTCTCAGGTGCTAGTACCACTGCTGACATGTCCCTCATCTGTTCCTGTATCTACCACATGACTGAACTTTCTGGGTTTGACAAAGGCACCAGTACCACTCCAAACACTCTGATCCAAAGACATGCAGTAGAACGTTTGAACCTAAAAGGATGTCTCAGCTGTGGCTCAGTTGTCTATTTAGCCAGGAAGAATCCATAAGGGAAGATAATAACTGGACTTTTGAAGAGAATATCTACCTCTGTAGGCTGCAGAACTGGCCGTTTTTACCTGGTGCTGCTTTGTCTGTTTTGTGGGAGATGATTTTCATTTTATTGTTGCTCCTACTCTGTGTGTGTGTGTGTGTGTGTGCGCGCGCGCGCTTATATTCTGGTCAGTCCAAGTTTGAGGGTGGGAGAGAAGTCCAGAATTGGAATCTGGAATCCCTTAAAGGGACTTACTAATTCATCAGTCCTCATATAAATCTATTTGTAATTGCTAGGAAATGGGTAAAATATGAATAATTCAGTTATTAGCTAATCTTCTGTAAGTAGGAAATTCTGAGTGTGCCACAAGGTGTTTCAAATAAAAAAATTTAGGGCAGTATAAACAGCTTTATATAACCCAATACAGAGTTTCATTACCTCTTTACATACACCACCAGATCAGCTTTTCTGGATTTAAAAATTTGATGATTAAAACAAAGACAAATCAGAAATAACACAATGCATTAAAGACAGTCAATGCTATGGATATTGCCTGTGTATATTTGTATTTGTGTCAAAAAACAACTGCAATGCTGAACCTATCTCCATGTACAGTTCTTTTTGGTTCTCAGGTAATAAATACAAGGGAAAAAAAACTATTTGACCAAAAGAAACTTGGAAAACATGATGTACTTCAAGAAGCTAAAAAACAGCATGAGAAACAATAATATCATGCCTCAGCCCAAGGAAGCACCATTGAGCCAGGCTATCGAGATCACAGGCATCTTTTTAATAATGGAAGCTTTAGTGTATTTTTTTTCTCAGTCCTTTGTCTTCTTTTTTAAATCCTGGTAATAAAGCAACATCACGTAGAATTCTATATCACTCTATTCATTAGGCTTTTCTGAAGTGAAAATCGACACTTTTATATAATAAAGTCCAGTTGTGCTTTTTTTTTCAGACATTGTAGTAAAAACCATGGAAACTGAAAGAACTGTGAAGATTCATATCAGCAACATAGTTCAAAAAGAAAGAACTGAACATTATACAAACGCATGATCATTACAACCGTTTCACCTAAAAATATAAATGTCAAATCCCAAGGTGAATGGAGAGCAAATTGTCTATTCAGTTTGCAAGGTAGAAGAGTCAGTGAAGGTAAAAACATCAAAGAATCTAAACTGAAAGCGTAAGTTTGAGCTGTAAGATCTCAGAAAAGGGTATTTAACCACAGGCAGTAGGTATTCCAAAAAGCACATGAAAACTGGGTTTTCAAAGATGCTATATGGGGTGGAAAAATTGAAATCCATGCACAACGTTTGAATAATACGCATTTTTGATGAATTTTTAAGATGATTCTCATATTCTTCTGTAAGGTGGAAACACAAAATGAAAATCATGACAGCCAATAAATATCCTGGTTAAGACACCTACATCCCATATCAAAACCCAGGTTTTCAGGGATTGCTCCTGACTCCAGATGACCACTAACGCAGACCCTAAGGGTCAGCAGAGCCAGGTCTCGCTCACCATGTGGCAGCAATGGCTGCAGCCAGGTCCCCAACCATTGAGTCCAACCCGGCCCAGGTGCTCCCAGCAGCCACCAGGCTCTGAAAGTTCTCTCTACCCATACCCCAATGCCGCACTTCCCTGGTCCCTCCTGCCGCACAATGTTGGCAGTGGGTGGATCCTAGGCCTGCCTTGTTCCCAAGAGATCCCCTCCCAGGGTACTCACCAGGAAGGGAGAAGCCTCTTGGGTGCAAGCAGGCCCAGGATCAGCTCACCATGAGGTCATGGTGGTGGTAGCCAGGGCCCCACGCATGGAGTCCAACCTGGCCCAGGTTGTTCCAGCAGCCAACCTCTCTACCTTCCTAATTTTTAAAAAAAACTCAATGTATTTGTATGAATGAAATGAAGAAATCCATGTGAGGGCATTTCATATCCTATGTATCTTACTATTAATTCTCTAAGGTTTGTCTTCTTTTTTCTGATTATCTCTTCTAATCTTCTAAGGTATACAAATGATAACCATGATTTTTGTATTAGTATTCTTCTGATATGCAATTTCTAATAATTTGTTAATGGACATCTTATACATGGAATTGTAATCAAAGTGCATGGAAGATAATTTATTATTTTTTTACAGATGATTTACCAAAAGCTAAAATTTTCAGTTATGACTGAATAACATTACATAGAGTTAATATACTATAATTATTCATCTTTTGTTAGGTATTTGTACTTCTCTCTAGCTGTGAATATGTTTGAATTGTGCTGCTATGAATATCTTTATATTATTTTTTCTTTCTCCCTTTCCGTCTGTTTCTTTCTCTGTTGTTCTAATGATACTAATTTCCATTAATTGAATCAGTTTATCAAAAAGGATCAATAGTTATGTAGTCCTCAATATGGGCTGGTAAGTTGATTTTTCTAGGAGCATAGGCACATTTCCTGTTTCTTGAAAACATCCACAGGGTTCAGTGATGTGGCACAGTGGATTGAATCACAGCCTGTCATGCTAGCTAGCATCCTTTATGGGTGCCAGTGTAGTTTCTGGCTGCTCCATTTCCAAACCAGCAGCCTGCTAATGATTTGGGGAAATCAGTAGAAAATGACCCATTGTACCCACATGGAAGCTCCAGAGGAAGTTTCCAGCTTCTGGCTTTTGCCTGGCCAGGCCCATCCATTTCAGCCATTGGCACAGGGAGGGTGGCAAGGGAAAGCAACGGGAACCAGCGTATAGAAAATCTGTCTCTCCCTCTCTCTCTGTAACTGTATTTCAAATAAGTAAGTAAATATTTTTTTAATATTTGTACTTTAAGTACTCTTAATAATATTTGTAAGTTTAAGTACTCTGGTCAATCTAACTGAATTTTCTCATGTAAGCACATTTGATAAAAGTTTTTTTTTTTCACTGTGACAGCATTCAAGAAGCAATCAGCACACAATAATGACATCCCCTATCATTTTTGTACCAATGAACAAAATTGTATGTTCAAATATCATCACAGATTTCTCATGTGTCATAATTAATTATTTTTAAATATAAAACCATTCCACCATCAAAATAAGGCAGAGAGGATCACATTTCGGACATGACATTCCTCCATAGACTTCTTTGGGAATAAAAAAGAAGTTCTCATCCTTAGAGGACTTGTTTTAAGGCGCTATACTTTAGAGAGAAAAGAAAACCTATTTTTTGCTGGGGGGAATTCTAAACCTCTTGGAAGTCCAACTCTTGTAGAGGTTGCAAATTCCATCCATAGATTTTAAAAATGACACGTGGTGATATGACAGATGAAGGAAGGAAAATGTTACTGGCAGGAGAGGAAGACTGAACTGTAAGAAATGGGCCTCTGAAAATGCATAGCCTTTATCTCATTTGGGGGTTTCTGGTGAAGAGATTTCACTGAGGCCCCCATGATCCCCACCTCTTTGTGTCTTATCCATTGTATAATCCCTCTCCTTCAGTGGAGGCCAGACCTGAGACTTCATTTTCCCTTACAGAATTAGGTAAATTATCAGGTATCACTCTCTTAGATTGTATGTTGTGGCAAAGGCAATGGGAATTCACTCCTATGATCATGTTACATTACAGAAGACTCTATCTTAACAGAGGCTTTCCTTTGAAGATTTGATTAAATAAGTGACTATATTGAATAAACTCACATGAAATGGCTGACTCTAGGATCTGAAAAGTGATAGTTGAGACACCGAGTTGTGCAACCCAAAGAAATTGAAGTTGTCCAACAGCATGAAGGAGCCTGGGGGCAGATTCTTCCCCAGTTGATCTTCAGAATGAGAAATGAGCCTGCCTAATGGGTGAGCAGCTTTCTTGCACAGCAGATTAAGCCACTGCTTCCCTGCAATGAGCAAGAGAACACATTGGATGATGACCCAAGTGTTTGGGCCCTTGTCTCTCATGTAAAAGATCCTGATGGAGTTTATGGATCCTGTCTTCTACGTGACACAGACTTGGCTGTTTAGAGTATTTGGTGAAAAAAATCAGTTCATTTGTGAGGGTTCCACAACAGGTGAAATGATTCTCTACCAACTTGAGTAGTCCATGAGATTAGAAGCCTTGTATGGGAGTCTCAAGATCACGATGGATTCCTATGCTTGGATGCGTAGGTGAAGGTCGGAGGACAGCCTCCTTACATTCCACATTCCCCATCATTTCTCTTTCTCTCCCTCACTCATTCTTGCACTTGCTCTTTCAAGTAAACTTTCAAGTAAATAAATAAGTGCCCCCTCCTGTTTTTTTAATTCCACACTCCTCAATGTTACATAATAAGATGTGGAAAGTTTCCAGGGCTTCTAAGAGAAGTACTAATATGGATGAAAGAGCTAAATGTCTCAATAAACCTGCAACTGAAACTAGAAAGACACAGAGGGCATGACATTGAGGGTTTCAATGGAGAATACAGATACTCAAGAGCCACCAGTTTTGGCAGAAAAAGCACTCCCTTCCTCTATCAGTGTGACAGTTCACAACCCACAAACCACCCTGGAACAGGCAAGAAGGAGAATGAAAGAGCAAGAACTCTAACAGACTCCACTTCAAGCAAATTCAATGTCCTTAATTTTGCCTATTGAAGTTTTCCTGTAGAAATTCAAACTTGAATGATAAATTAAACTTCAGTTATAGAAAAGTGACATTCTTGCTATTAAACATGCCAGACTTGAAGATTGATAGTGTATCTACACTTTCTATTTTAATATATATAATATATTATATCATATATAATATATGTTATATCTATACTATATTATATATTATATATACTATATACTATATATAATAATTTGCATGATATCCACTAAAATCTCGCTGTTCACAACAGTGGAATGGCAGAGTTCCATAAAAGACGTAGAGACACACTTCACTGAATCTAAGCTCATATTGCTATTACAGGTGAACAGAGAATTGAGACTAACAATTCAGCATATACATCTTGTTAAATTATACTTTCATCATACATGCATTTTAATTTTAATATTCATAGATTCGTTATTGAAATCTTTTCTCGAGCACTCTTATAATTTTGTGTGATCTTATTATGATAATTCCTGTTATTGTGAAAAGTACAGCCAACACTTACATCAGATTCATTTCTTTAAACTATATTCCTTGGATATGTAGACTTGCTAATATTTGCTAAATCAGAACAAAATGACATATGGGGAGCCAATATCTGTTGTAAGTCACTTGAAACCTGTGAATTAAAAGCAAACACATCTATGAGCAGCCTTTTCTATTTATATATACAACCATTGGTGCCTGCACCTCCAGTTGTGAATGCTGCCTTGTAACTACTCCTGGCCACCCACTTCTGTAGTGAAGATGATGTATGTTGGCACAGGAAAAGATACTAGTAAAAAAAAATGGTAAAAGCAAGTTTAAACCCCATGATGGAGAGGCTGATAAACCAGGAAAATAATAGCTTGATTTAGAAAGCAGCAGGGAGCTGGTAGGAAGACTTAAAGAGGAAGATTGAATAGCTAGTACAATAGGAAAGGAAAATTGCTTTTGCCAAAAAACCATCTTTGATATTCTACAGAAACCTGACTGGACCGCCAACCAGATGAAGAACTTCAGGAAGAAACCAGACCAAGGTAGCAAGAAACTACAAATGTCTGGTTACAAAACATGAAGATGGAGACAGGTATTATTATTATAAATGAGCATGCAATGAGCGTGTGGGATACCAGGACTGCTCAACATTCAGCTCAGTGGTATTAAATGTCAGCCTTGCCTGGGAGCTGGTCAAAGAGGAAACACCAGCCTACGCAGCGCTCACTTCTCTGCATCTGTGTTAGTATCAGTCTATGTCATCTCTCAGTTCAACTAATATTACAGAAGAGCAGAATTTTAGCATTGTATCTTCTGTAAGTTGTAGAATCTTGCCTATCCTTTTATTGGCTCTGCCTCCAGCCTCAGTTCTCCATCACTGATTTAAGATTATATAAATATATCAATATTCCTATCACCTCCCTACCTTGCAAAAAATAAAATGTAAGCTTTATTTAACATTTAAAAATATGCAAAAGGGCCATCCTATCAAATACAGTGTGCTCATTTACATCCCACTTCATCCAAATCAGTGTCACTATACCAGCATTTTCAATGGATGACAACTTTTTCCCATTGAGTTCTTGGTGGAGTTTCACATGATCAAAAGATAATCACAGCTGTTATTGTCTCAATCTTGCTCCTTCTGAACTAAACGATTTATATTGTAATAAAAGTTCTGTTGAGAGAGCTGAGAACTGTGGGGTCTTAAACCTGATAAGGTACCCCAAATGAAAAAGACTGTGTGTTATGTGACAGCAGTTCAGATTCAAGAGGTCGTTCTTTCTATGATAGTAAAACTAACAGTTTAGTTTCCAGAAGATTCAGCAAACCCATCAGATTTTTGTTTCTATCTCCATCAAATATATTAATCAGAAATGTCATGGAGGATAATTCTTTTATCAAAAGATCACATCATAATATGAAAAATGCACAAATTTATTTTTGGGTGAGTTAGCTTCACACAAATCCTCCTATCTTTTGACCAAGGTAATCATCGATTATAGCGTATGAAGGACACGTTGCAGTCTGCCTTGAAGGGATCAAAGAATATCCTAGAATTACAATGTTTTCCACAGGAAATATTCCATAAGCACCATCCTAAATCATCCAGATTTTCACAAACTAAAATATTTCTTCATATTCTGAGAAAGTGGTGGTTGCATTAAGAGTCTAGAGGGAATAGAAAACAATAAAAATCACGTTTCCAATGATATCAAAAGTGCAGCCCAAGAGTCTTTTCACATATGTCTTAAGCAAAAGCTGGCTACATGTTTTGTCATCTGAAAAGAATAAAAATGATGAGTCATGCCTATGTATGTGTGCTATTAAAGAGTAATAAAACTATTTCCCATTTGGAGCTCTCATCCTGGTATTCTCACAAATAATAGATAAGTAAGTAACTTTGCCCTTAGGTTCATTCCTGTACATCAACAAGAGAATGGTTCGAGATTCAGAGGTCTGGTCATAGTACTTCGATTCATGCTAGAAGCAGAAATAAAATGACCACAGACTCTAGGTTTATACCCTAATTCTCAGCAAATGAAACAACCTCCCCAATCCTCAGTGTCATCATCTACAAAATAAGATAAAAAATTTACTTTTGAAATCAGGAGATCATGCTTGCAGAGTATCTGGCATACGGAAGCCACTCAAGACAAAAGGTAAAATCTACACAGCAGTAGGATTTGTATTTTTGAGCAGCTTCTGAAAGTCTGCTTTGTCTCTTTCTAAAGACATAAAAGTTAATCTCTTAAACAATAGAATGTTTTACAGAAGCAAGGCAAGAAATACACAAAGCTAAATTACTTTCAGAAAATTCCCAAATTCTTTTGGCTACAGTTATCAAACTAATGATGACATACTGGGCAAGAAAAGTCCTTTAAAAATGTCAGTCTGTGATGAGTCAAGCTTTATTCCACAAATCATTTGTATAAATAATAAATTGGAAACATGATCACACAAAACACAGAGATTGAGAGAGACTTCCAGCCTAGCCTCTCCAGCCCTAACTGAGCTCCCTGTAGTGTGTGGTTTATGAGAGCAGTGGGTAAATCCAAACACTCAGCTGATAATCCTGGTAGATGCTGCAAAGGCCATGCACCTGTCATAACTGATAACTGACTCCCTTGACAACACCAAAATGAGGACACCACAATGTCCTTTGTCATAGCTAAAAGATAAACAACTATTGGCAGTTTCTAATTTATAGATACATAATATCCCTAGCCTGAATTCAGCTTTTTGAGCAAAGGCTCAGATTTTTTTTTTTCCTTTATGCTTTCCTATGTAAAAGCAAAATCTAGGCAATGCTTGTGAGCTGTGTGATAGATTAAATTTCCCTTCTTTTTCTTCATCCCATTCTTAGAAATTAATTTGAAATACTTCATCTGTACTATTTTCAATCGCTTCGGCTATCCACAATTCCTTCAATGAGATACCTCCCACATTGTGTATGCAATGTGCCTGGTATGTAGATGTCATTCAAGTTGAATAATGTATATTTTCTAATTGTTGAATATCTCCTGAAAGTCTTCCTTACAATTCCCTATATTTCCAAATCCCTTAGTAACAAAAAATGAACTCCTTCTAATCCTTTTCTTTTCTAAAAGTTTGCAATGAGATATTAATTTTACAAAAATCAGCAGGAAATTACATGTGATAAACTTATAGTCCCATAATCATGAAATTTTTTTGCATTTTAAAAATATTATTTGCTGCCAAAATTAATCCCAATTGCGAGAATATAGGACAGTGTTGTAAAGTAGCAAGTCAATGTAAGCTGTATTTTTAATTGAGAGAATGGGAAAATAACTTGACTTTCAGTAGATGAATCCTCATGATGGATTCTCTAAATGTATCTGATTTTTTTGTTTAGATTTAATTCCTTCCAAAATTTTGCTACTACCCATTTTCCACAAGTTCCACGTATTTTCTGCTTATTTGTCTTTATCCGGAAAGATTCCCATCACAACCATTTTTCCTGGCAATAGAGACAAAGAAATTGATGCAACAGAGGGCGCACATTGAACTTACAAGTGTGCATTAGCTTGGCATAAGTACATCTTCATCTGAATATTAGGGAATGTAAGTAGTTATGACTATATAAAAGGTTGACTCAGAATTAAGCACATGCCATTTAATATTATTTCCATTTACAAATAAAATAAGCTAGATGTACACTTTGAAATGATCAGGGTGTAAGTGAAGGAAAGAATAGTTTTCCAGCCTGTAATAAATATGTAACTGGACTGAACACTCCAGGGAGCTTCCCACTCTCTTGAGGAGGTTCAGGAAAGTCTGTACATTGCCATGTCTTTATCTACCACTGCCAAGAGCTACCACTTCGGGCACTGTTCAAAGCAAGCAGCTCAGGCTTTGGCGGATGAAAGTTCATGCCCATAGGGAAACAGTGCAGAGAAGAGTTTCCCAGTTCCTAATGCTTCCTTCACTGTCGCCCATCCTGGGCTCCTTTCAGAAAATCTCATCTATTAGTCTGCCCATTGCTGCTAACAGAAACCACAGATGTTCAAAAACCGCATTTCAAATCATGGAGTATTTGCATGTGCTTTTGTTTGGTTGAAGCTCCAAAACAGTTCTTCGATGGGTAATTTTCATTTCAAATCAGGTACTAAAAAGAGTTCCATCTTCTCTGGTTGGACCAATTTAAAAATTTGGCTAATTCTTGCTACCAGCAATGCAGCATGGATGAACTTAAATGCTTGAAGCTGAATTGTTGCTCATTATATAACTTGGTGCAAATACTTATTTTTTTTTACTGAATACAATTTCCTATTCTTTAGAATGGGAATAATTACAATCACACTGTTATGATAAAGTTGTTTTTTTTTTTAAAAAAATGGCCCTAACATTATCACTCACGTGGATTATTATAACAGCCTCACACCAGATGTTTTGACTTCTATTTATGTCCACTGCATTAGAAACAGAAGAGTTATAGTAGCTCTGTCAGAAAGACAGCATTGAAGCTTGCACTGTGATATATTGGGTAAAGGTGCTGCCAGTAACACCACATCCCATATGGTTGCCAGTTCATGTCCCAACAACTGTATTTCCAACCCAGCTCTTTGCTAAAGCTCCTTGGAAACAGCAGAAAATAGCCCAAATGCTTAGGCCATGTCGCCACATGGCAGACCCAGAAATTCCTGGCTCTTGGCTTTAAACCAATCCAACTCCAGCTTTAGCCATCATTTGGGGAGTGAATCAAGAGATGGTAGATCTCTCTCTCTCCCCCACCCCTCCTCTGTAATTCTTTCCTCCTAAAAACATAATCTTTTTTAAAAATAATCTTACATTCCTCAACTCAATCTCCCTGCCCTCATTTCTTCCCAGCGTATTCATGGTGAAAGCCAAAACCTTCGGAAGTTTACACTGTGTGCCATCTTTTCGTTACGTCTCGGACGGTACCTGCCCCCATGTTCTTCTTGGGATCCCTTGGTTTCTATGTTCCAGCCACTCTGGAACTTTCACCTGAAACATTTGGAAATTCTTACCTTGCATAACTCTCTTCCTCCCTTCCAATTATGTCTTCATTTAAAGTTATTTTCTTAGGGAAAGGCATTTGATAAAACTGCGAAGATATCACTCAGAGTATGGATTTGAGTCCCAGCCCTGCTACTGATTTCAGTTTCCTGTAATGTACACCGTGAGAGCCAACAGCTATGGCTCAAGGTCTTGGATTTTTGCCACCCATATGAGAGTCCTAAGTTGAGTTATGGGCTCCTAGATCAGCCCCAGCCAATGTGGGTATCTGGAGAGTGACTTAATTGACACAAGATCTCTTTCTTTTCTCTCTCCACTCCCATCTCTCTCTCTTTCCCCCCAAAAAAATAAAAATAAATTTTGCTAAAAGTCATTGTCTCAAACACATTTCCCTTGGTTTTCCTTCTGAAATTACAATCTGCTTTCCTCCTTACTCTTTTCTGCCGTACTTTTTCTCCTTATCACCAACTAAGACATCATATATTTGCACATTTTTCTATCTCTCATTCCAACATATTGCTCACTCTAATTCTGTGGCTTTGGGGATTGGGAATGTGGAGAGCTCAGCTTCTCTGAATCACAGCTACTTCCCTCAAGACAGTTCAGTGGAAAAAGCTGACATGTCGTTGGATTTAACCATTGGTTGGTGCATTGAATGCTAAATCACTATGAACTTTGAAAATTATGACCTGCAAAGCATTTTTAAAAAAAGAAGAAGATGATGAAAGGAAAGGGGAAGAGAGAGATATGGGGAAGGAAGAGAGAAGAATGTCACCGATGGTTACATCCTACCTATGTGGAAAAAGAGAACACAGCAACAAAAGTATGACCACAGGGAAATCAATGTTTCACAAATGAACAGCCCAGAAAGAATGAAAAGGAAGCAAAGAAGGCAGCACCATTCACTGTTTACTGAGTAGTCACAAAATCCAAGTACAGATTTATCAGGAGCTAGGCAACATCCATGCCTAGAAATTGGGAAATTATCTTCTGTTTTGTGAATAACCAATCATTCCCTCAAGGTGATCATGAAATTTTAAGATATTTAAAGCACAGAGAATGACTCTACAATGTCATAAACAAACAGATTAAGTTATTTCCCATCACCTCTATTTTCTTGCGAATCTGATCTGAACATATTCACATGTCAAGCACTAAGATTTCTACATGAGGCACAGTCAGAACCTGGAACATCATACTTTTCAACACACACACACACACACACACACACACACACAAACGCACCTAATAACTGCAGGACTAATATTCTTTCCCATTATCCTGTAGTTCAAGAGCCAATAAATTTTGGACTTTTTATTTTCAGTTTTCAGTCAGTGGGAACTCATGAAATAAGAAGAAATCTCCAACAGGTTAGAAATAGCTTATCTCCAGTGCTGTGGGCACCGGCCACTCCCCCAAGGCCTCGGGGGAACCCAGCTTTCCCTCCAGCTTCAGACCCTGTCAGAACTGTTTTTTTTCCCCCCTGGGAGCCTTTTCTTCTCTCATCCCAGTCTTTCTAAAACCATCTTCAATGTCATGAAACGTTGACTCTGAAATGCCTTTAAAGGTCTGTGCTACGGAAAACAGTATTCACTGCGAACCTTCTTGGAGTTTTTATTTGCCAGTGCCTCTTCATCCCAAGAACTCAAGGCATAATGGAAACTTCCACTCACGAGTCAAAAACATGCCTCCAAACCCAACCTAGCTGTAGCTGAATAGAAATTTAACAGATCCAAACAGCAGGACTTGGTCAAGTGAAATAAAGTGCAAGGTCGTTGTTCTCTAGATGGGAGCGGGATTCAGAACTGCTGATTCCCAGGGCTTGGGGACTCCATGGATATTTCTCTCATTCTCTTAAATTATGTTGTGGCATAAAATCAGTGTGCTGTATGAATAGAAACCACAGGTCTGCCCTTAGCTCTTTCTTCCCTTCCAATCCAGCTCTTCAGACCATGAAGGAAAAGACGAGATGATTCTGACCCCATGACCTTCCCATGTGACCGTCCATTTGAAATGTCCTACTAGAAACTGTGATCTGGCGACTCTGGGTCTTACGTGGAACTGCCTTTGACTGTCTTTGAGATTCCCAAAATGTGTTGAATCTCTTTAAGTGCATGAATAAATAAAACTACTTTGAATTAATTTTAATTCTGACAACAAGGAAACAGGAGTTTTGTAAAAAGATCAAGGCCACCGGGCCAGAGAGAAGGGAGCTGACATTACATGTGTAAATAACTCTTGCCTTAATTCCCTTGGCTAAGAAACCCTTCTTCAGAGCGATGCATGAAGGAGCAGGTCGTTAAAATCGCAGCCTCTTTGAACCCAGCCCAGGGAACACATCACTCAGGCTCGTCTCCCAATTCTGAATTCTCTGCTGCTCACACCCTTTGCCCTCTGGGTCTCTGAGAATTTCGCAAAGTACTCCCAGCCTTGGAGCGCAGCGACTTTCGAGGGCGCGGGACGGGGAAACCAGCAGCTGCACCATCAGTGGGCGTTTAGCGCAGCCAAGCGACAGGCTGGTGCCAGGGCTCGGCAACAGGGAGGCGCCCGGCTGAGGCGGGGAGAACTTTGGCGCTCAGAGCAGAACCACCCTTTGCTGGCCAGTCGTGTCGCTCCAGAGAGGAAGCAAGCGCGGTGGTGGCTGGCGCACAGAGAACGCTGAAGAAGGGAAGGAAGCTGCGAGGGCAAAAGAAAAATGAGGCCAGCTCTGGGAAAGCCCGCGAGAAGGGGGACGGCGGCAGAGACCCGCGGCTTGGGCGCCTTTTCGGCACCCCAGGCGTGAACGCCCTCTCCAACACAGCCCCAGGAAACAAGCGGGTCTCGCCTGGGCAGCAAAGGCAAAGAAGCCAAGGAGAGCGTTGCTCCTCTATCACCGTTGCCCTCCTTGGAAATCAGGCTGCCTCTGAGCGCAGCCACCGCGTCGCGGGGCCGGACGCAGTGCCCGAGGCGCCCTGCAGATGGGGTGGGCAGGGAATCAGTGTCCCAGGCGCCGGTGACAGGCGCTGGCCCGCCCGTCAGCCCCGCTCGGCTCAGACACCGGGCGGGCAGAGGATGCGACGCGGCGGGACCCGAGAACCCAGGACGCGCTAAGCTCCAACTTCTATGGCCCAGAGATCGCTCCAGCTCCTGGGACCGCTTCACTGCGTCGAGTGAAGCTGCGTGCGGGACGTGGAGGCGCAGACCTTAGGCGGCGGCTGCTCAGGGGAGAGCCGGGCGCAGGAGGGGGCGTGCTTTCTCTCTCCGGATCTCAGTAATGAGGAGACTGAGTTTGTGGTGGCTGCTGAGCAGGGTCTGTCTGCTGCTGCCGCCGCCCTGCGCACTGGTACTGGCCGGGGTGCCCGGCTCCTCCTCGCACCCGCAGCCCTGCCAGATCCTCAAGCGCATCGGGCACGCGGTGAGGGTGGGCGCGGTGCACTTGCAGCCCTGGACAACAGCCCCCAGTGCAACCAGCCGCGCTCCGGACGGCAGCCGGGCAGGTTCCCAGAGGCATGAGCCAGAGCCAGGGACTTGGCGGCCCCCAGCGCCCTCACCGGGTGCGCGCTGGCTGGGAAGTGCCCTGCATGGCCGGGGGCGACAGGGCACCCGGAAGCCAGAGGAGGGTACCGGAGCTGAGACCCTGTGGCCACGGGATGCACTTCTATTTGCCGTGGACAACCTGAACCGAGTGGATGGGCTGTTGCCCTACAATCTGTCTCTGGAAGTGGTGATGGCCATCGAGGCCGGCCTGGGAGATTTGCCACTTTTGCCCTTCTCATCCCCCAGCTCACCCTGGAGCAGTGACCCCTTCTCCTTTCTTCAGAGTGTGTGCCACACCGTGGTGGTGCAAGGGGTGTCGGCACTACTGGCCTTCCCCCAGAGCCAGGGCGAGATGATGGAGCTTGACTTGGTCAGCTCAGTTCTGCACATTCCAGTGATCAGCATCGTGCGCCACGAGTTTCCGCGGGAGAGTCAGGTGAGAGGAGTCTGGTGCGTGCATGGGAGATGGACATTCCTGGGGCTGGAACCAAGGGGTGGGAGTGGGAGTACGGGCGAGAGGCAAATGGGAGCTAGGCGAAGTCCATAGGATCTGGTGCTTTATGACTTTGCTATTGTTTGAGGACTGGGACCGCCCAAGAGTGATAAGCACAAATGAAATAAAACATTTTAAGTGCAGACCGACGTAAAATGCGAGTAGAGAGAATATAGGGTAGGGGGAGAACTAGTCGTTTTGTGATTAGCTGGGAGAAATCTCCTGGAAGACAGTCAGAGGAAGAAGTCAAGGTTCAGGACCTTGGAGAGCGTCCGAGATTTCTGATGACTGGGCTGGGAGTATGGGATTCCTGACTGCTAGTCTGACACTCCCAGGAGGAGCTCCAGGAGCACGTGGCAGAAAAGCCGTGTCTGCTGTTTGACTTCTCCGGAAGGTGTGTCTCAGCCTTACACGATGGTGTCAGGAAGACAGTACTTCCCGGAATTTCATTGAGGAAACAGAAAATCTGCAACGAATACAGAATCAATAGATACAGAATGGTTAGTGAGTCTTGGGTCTTGGAAAGCATTAAAAATATCATCAGATATCCTAAACACGGACTGAGAGACTGGTTTGGGAGTTGTTTCTTTGTCCCCACCTTCCATGTGGTGTGGTTGCAGGGGCTGGCATGCACTTGTGGTTTCTTCTCCCACTATCTGATAATAAAGGAGTAGGAATTGGCTGATTTAGATTCTAATAGGCATTATTTAAAGTGCATTTTTAAGTGCATTTTCAGAATAAGCTATTTATGAACTTCACTGTTGACAAATAATAATATATGTATTTCATAAGAGAATAGAATTTTATAAATAGAATTTTGTGCATTTTACAAAATACTTTTATTATATCAAATGCCATTGCAATGTATTTATGAGGCAAATTTGAAGTAATTGATATTCACCCCATTTTAAAGATCAGAAACTAAGGAAACTTCTAAGGTTTGATTAATGTGGGTCAGTGCACCAGTAAAATTCCAGGATCTGAAGCATTTCTGACTCAAGATCATTTTCCATCTACCCTGTCAGCTAAAGGAAAAATGTGAATCTCCTTTTCCACTTTTAGTATATATATGAAAATTTAAAAAAATGAAAATTAATGAAGGCCATCTACAATTGAAGACTTTGATAAAATCTATGCCAAAAGTATCAATTGAGTACTAAGGATTTCTTTTTGTAGGAAAATCAATCTCACATTTTTAATCCTACCAAGGGCAGGTACAAACCACATTCAGTAGTTGTCCACAAGATTCCTCTTCAGTGATGAGAAATAGAGATTTAACTTGCATGGTACAGGCTAATTAACATTTGTGTGAAATATTTCTGTTGCCTGACTCTGGATGACAGTAGGCAGTAGAGAGGAAGGCATGGTGAACACTGGTCCACAATGCTGCCAATGACTATAAGTCTGATATACATGAAATTGCCTATAGAGGGTACATCATTATTAACAAATAAGCAGAATCAGATGTAATGAAATACCAGAACCCATATCACTGCTTCTCATTATTGCTTCTCTATTACCTAATAACTTCATAAATTACCAGTAGTCATCTCCAGCTCCAGATTCCTTTCCATCTGTAGATTGTTTGGCAAAAGTCATTAATCACACGAATTTCCTACCCAAATGAGTATTCCTTAGTTAGAATGTTTGTGTTCCATGATGGGTGTGTGCAGTATATAGTTCACTACTAAAAGAGGGCCAGAAAACCCATGAAGCAGCTTCCAAACACAGTAAGCATCAGAGCTTTAAGACTGCTGGGGAAGTGAAGTCCTCCAGGGACAACCCTTGTAAGACAACAATAAAACAAACACTCTGCCAAGTGCATTTATTTTTGTATTTCAACTCAGAAACTATTCTAAATCACCGTTGTCATTGTTATTTTTATGGTACACACCTTGAAGGGGAGAAGGTATTGTATTAACATAGACCTAGTTTGTTCAATGAGCACAGTTTATTTCACTTTTCTTTTGTGCTTTAAATTCAAATACATCTACTTTGTCTTTCTTATTTATGTGCTTCAAGTTCTATTCAATCATATTGTACATTAAAAAGTCCTACTAAATGTCAAGTGGCTATAATATGTAATTTTAAGATACGACCATAATCTGCTTTCAGCAAAATTAATAACCAATCTTTCCCTTACTTCTTTTGAAAAATGAATCTTTCTCTAATACATCCATGATTTTAAAAAATACTTGATACATATAAAAGGATGTCATATTAAGTAAAATTGACAACTTAGCCACTCTCCTCCCCATCTGCTCCCTCAGTTACCTTCTTGCTTAGACCAGAGCCTGAATAAAGTGTTCTGGATGAAATAGGGTTACCCACACAATCAAGTAAAATAATATTTTGCCTCTTTTTCAAACAAATAAATGTGTCTTTAGAACAGGAGTAACAACACCTGTTTTTCCTCACTTTCTTGTAGGCTGCTGATTTCTCTTATATGAAGATTTTAGTGAATAGGTAATAGCATTGGCACCATTCATGATTCTTGAATGGGGCATGCACTGAGATGATCAACCCCCTGAGAAAAGCATCATAGATTTAATTCAATATTCTAATCATTTAAATCAGAAACAGAATACATCACCAGACAAATTCATTCAAGTGAGTTAAATAACTGCTTTCGGATAAATAAATGAGTGGTATCGATAAAACTTAATGTAGCTTTACATGTAAGGATGAGATCAAATGTATTCCCATCCAAAAAATCTAATTTCAGTATGACACTCAAACTCTTACTTAATGCTGACTCACTTATTAACATCATCACTTTGTAACTCCAACACTTTTTCCTATAGCATTCCATTAATGTTTCTGTATATGAGTCTTGCTTCATTTTTTGAAGTTACAATAAGTTTCTATAATCATTCTCTCTCTCTCTTCTCTTCTCTTCTCTTCACACATTACCTTTTCTCTCTGTATGTGTGGGTTTTTCAAGATTAATTCTTTAAAATTTACCTACTGAGGTAACAGAAAAATACTTTGTTTCTAAAATAGAGTTCATACTAGTTTCATGTTGGTTCCATTAAATAGAGTCGATGAAGTAATGATTGGCTTAGATCCAAACCCATAAAACTCAAGTGACTGCACTTTCAACTCTCGTTGAATGAACCAACCATAATTGTGCCAGTTTCATGAGTCATGTGTGTTAATTAATATGTTCTTACTACCATGCAAATAAAAGTGTTAAGTGGGTCATTTTCTCTGACAACATAGGGCTAAGTACTAAAGCTTATTTGTAAGAATTTGGTTAGCACAGCATTACTTATGCATCATAGAGAGGGCAGAACAATTATATCACAAAATAACTTAGATGTCTCAGGAGGAAACCAATAAAGGACACTTACTGTTCAAACATCTGATCTCGATGGTATTGACTTCCCTTGACTTTCTCTCTCTTCTCTAGGGGAAATGTATTCTTCTGCAATTCACTATAAATGGCAGAGAAGAACACCTAATTGTCACTGACTTAAAGATAAATGATTTGAAATTAAATGTCAAGTGATGCAGAACTCTTCTTAGTAGTGATATTGTACATGTGCCTTTTGAAGAGCGGAAACTTGGGAATCTTTTGGAAGTTGTTTTTTTGTCAAATCTGATTTATTTACACTATGTATTTTTCTAGATGAGCTAAGCAGAAGATACTGGCAGACATCATTTATTGGACAGTTAGTCTGTCTTACCCACATTGTGCTTACCACAAGAGTACTCTTGAAAGAATAAATCCGTTCTCAATCTACTTGGCCATTACACCTTGGAGTCAATTTATGATCCAATCATATGAACTAACCAAAAGCCAATTAGGTTGCCTAATTCCTTAGTGTTTTATCTTCTGCTATTATAGAAGTCACCACAGATTTTGCACTGTTAGATTTTACTTTATGAATATCCAGTTTGATTCCAATCACAATGATTAAAAAAGCACAAGGTGACAAAATATATAAAATATTGGTCAAAAGATTTCTAGTCTACCTCTGCATCTTTCTGACTGGCCATGTCATTTAGGGCAAGTGATTCTTTCTGTGAATATTTATACCTAGCAATCAAAAACAAAACAAAACTGATCACTAGAAAGGAATCATGGCTGCCTAAGAAAATGAGAAATTCCATTATACTGTTTCTATACCAAGGGCATCTTAAAAAAATAGGGCCCAGTGCAGTAGCCTATTAGCTAAAATCCTCACCTTGCCTGCACCAGGATCCCATGTTGGTATCGATTCTAATCCCAGCAGCCCCGCTTCCCATCCAGCTGCCTACCTATGGCCTGGGAAAACAGTCGAGGATGGCCCAAAGCCTTGGGACCCTGCACCCATGTGGGAGACCTATAAAAAGCTCCTGGCTCCTGGCTTCAGATTGGCTCAGCTCCGGCTATTGTGGCCACTTGGGGAGTGAATCATTGGATGGAAGATCTCTATCTCTCCTTCTCTCTGCATATCTAACTTTCCAATAAAAATAAGTAAATCTTTAAAAAAGAAACAGACTTATTTATTTTATTTGAGTTACAGAGAAAGGGCAAGAGACCCACAGAGAGAGAGAGAGCTTCTGTCCACTGGTTCACTTTGCAAATGACTGCAGTGGCCAGAGCTGGACCAGTCTGAAACTGGGAGTCAACTCCTTATCTGATCATGGAAGGTAACAACCTGTCATTGCTCAGAGCAAATAACCGTGTGGGACTCCAACAGGAAGGAGTTACTCTCTTTTTAAAATTACTGTATGTTAAAGATGAGATTTCTCATGTGCTTTCTCCTGCCTACTCACTGTCACACACATGTATACGATTGGGTCAAGGACAAAGAATGTCCTACAGAATTTGACATATTGCTTTTTGAACAAGTGCATCAATAACGAAATAATGAAAATCCTTAAATCACTAATTTTTTTACGATCTCTCTTCTATACGATAGTGGGAGAGAACAGCAATGGAGGAAAATATGAGATTAAAAATAAGTCAATCTTGTTCCTTTTTGCTCTTCTTCCCTCAACCCAACACCTCAGCCAGATATTCAGATTTGTTTTTGAATATGTATGAATCATGCATGTAATAGCTTTTTTAAATTACAAACTTCCTATGAAGAAAAGATTTTTATTTCAGCTTCTAGTTTTAACTTGTAGGTTCAAGTCAAAAATCAGGCAGTCCTATAGATTTAGTATCTGGTGATGGCCTTCCTCCTGGCAGAATCCCAAAGCAGTACTGAGCATCCTATTACATGAGAAAGTGTGGATCTGTCTATGGCCTTTCTCATATGACCATCATGATCACATCATGGAGCTACATCCTAGTAGCCTAATCCTTTGGAATCACTTCCACAAATTCACATTTCTAATTCCATAATTGGGTTACAGTTTTGTCTTCTTTATATCACTAACAGATAACTTTGGGGACCAAGTTGTGGGATACTCAAATTAATATTCAAACCACAGTAATGTACTTTGAGGAGAGACTGTCAACTTGTTTGATCTCCAGCATTGAGGGGATCTTGTATTTGTCACTTAGAGGCTGATACATTTTTTAGAAAGATTTATTTAGTTACTTGGAAGACATAGCTTTGGAAAGAAAGACACACATAATATAAGACTTCTCATTGCTGAATCACTCCCCCAAAGGCTGCAATGGCCAAAGCTGGGTTGATCTGAAGTCAGAAGCCTAAAGCTTCTTCTGGGTCTCCCATGTGGGTTTAGGGGCCCAGCGACTTGGACCATCTTACACTACTTCTCCCAGGCACATTAGCAGGGAGCTGGATTGAAAGCGGAGCAGCAAGGACTCAAACTAACAACTATACGAAATGCCTGTGGTACAGGCAGCAGCTTTAACTGATACACCACAACATAGCTCCTGAAAGTTGGTCTCTTACTATCTAGTGATGGTCTGGAAATGAAGATGAATCTTCAAGTATCAGAGTAGTAAAGAATTAACCAGCATAATTCCTTTTTAGTCAAACCTCATTATGTGTTACTATTATTCACTTGAAGCATAGATATTTAAAAAGTGTACTTAGGTAGAATTTGTGCTTCCCAGTGTTTTTTTTCTTCATTAAAGCATATGCATAATTCTCCTAGCTGCCCTCTAAGATGGATAACAGTGTATAAATACCATATAGATAAATATAAAGACCTGTTAATTGTAAAAAGCGAGAAATCATCATGAAATAAAAGAAGATGAAGGACGAACCTAGTGGTCAAGATGCGTCATTGTATCTGAGTGACTAATTCCCAGGTTCAGCTCCTGATTCCAGCTGAGGCAGTGCTGATGGCTTGAGTAACTGGTTCCCAACACACAATGGGAAAGCTAGATTTCATTTACAGCCCCATGCATCAGCCATTATCCAGACCACCAGTTAGTGTGGCATTTGGAAAGTTAATTGGAGGATAAATAGGATATTTTTTCTCTCTGTTTCTGTCTCTCATATCTCTATCTCTCTTTGTCTATCTTTCCATGGCATAGGCCCATATTTTTTCCACCATTTCACATGCTATCTACATAATGAAAGATAAAAGTTGTTACCCTTATTGTTTCTTCATCTATACTTTCAGTATAGAAAAGATCATTTACAAAAGAGATAAATTATAGAGCATGTTTAAATTTATCAAAGTCCTTTCTTATCTACTTTATACTCATGAATATTTTGTGAGTTAGGCTGAGCAAATATTATCTCCCTTACAATGCAAATGGAAAAAAATGAGACACTAGTAACATATGGATGAAGAAAACACAACATGGGAGCTAAAGGACTGCTTTTGAAAAGAACAATTGTTTGAATCTCAGCTCTGCAAGTTCCAAGGCATCTAATCTTGAAAATAAGCTAAATGTCTCAATGTTTCATTGTAATAACATGAATATCACACGAGTTTATAAAAGACATCATGTTTTTATTGTTGAGTAAAGTGCCTAGAGCATAGTACAGTCTCATGATGACAAGTGATCGTGTAAGTACAAAATGTTCATATGGCAAGATTAATATAAAACTAGTCAGTATATAAACTCAAGTGTCCAAGTGTGTTCTCCGCAGGGTTTTTCTACATATATATTCAGTATGAATGTGATATTCAGGCATAGGGCATCCAACTCTAATAAACCATCCCTGCAGAAAAATGAAGCAATCGGTTACTTGGAAATCTTAGAGTTCTGGTACACAGAAGAGCACACACAGCTTGAAAATTGGCCTGTAATGAAGTAAAATGTGAGTTTCAGTTTTAACTAGTTGCTTCTCTACAGAGGTTCAGGATGATAAACACTATGGAGCATTACATCAGAAGTTAAGAATGATGCTGAGGCTTATTAGATGGTACTAATAAGAACTCACAGATTTGTGTGTGACATTTCCTAATTCAAGATCTTGACCTCTGCCATTTTCTAGCTGGATAAATAAAAGAAGGGAGTAACAGAAGACATGAAGGATGAGAGGCATGGGTCTGAGGAGTTACATTTGGTCATTTAGCAGGTTAATGGCAGTCCTCCAAATATCCCTGTGTCTGAAATCTCAGAATCTGCGAGTGTATTATCTACCACAGACTTGGAAAATGAGATTAAACATTTTAAGATGGGAAGGTTGTCTTGGATTGTGCAAGTGGACACACAGGAATTCTTAACAAAATGGTGTGGGAATCACAGTCAACAGAGCAAGGAATGTGACGTTGGAAGACAGGAAGCAGCGAACGGAGGGACGAACAATAAGTGAAGTAATATGGACAGCCACTAGAGACTAATACAAGTAGGAAAACATTTATTTCTCTTAAAGTGTTCAAAAAAATACAGACCTGCCAATGCCTTGATTTTAAACCAGAGAAAACTAACTACAAACCGCGACCTCCAATCTTAAGAGAGTGAATTGATGTTGCTTCAAAACACTTAGTTCATATTATTTGTAACAATAACAATATGAAATCAATACATTTGTACATACACACTTAGGGAGGTGGCTGAAAAGGAGATGGAAGGTGAGCCAGCCTACTGGATTCTAAGAAGGCACATTCTATTTCAATTCACATATGTTGCAGTAGAAGAAAAAATTAAAGAGTTTTAATCTTGGTTCCTCTTTCCCAGATAAATGAATCTCCTTCTGCTATCAAAGACCAATTAATGTTGTGGATTTTTGTTAGGAAAAAAAAAACAGTTTTTACCTTGACATGAATCAAAAGTTCAGAATTTCATCCTTCTTGTACTATCTTTATCTGAATTAATATAACTAGTGGAAGTTTACATTAATCCAAAATTTTAAAATATAGCATCGCTGTTATATCTATAGAAAAGGAACACCAAGAAAGAAAACTCTTTTGTTTTATTGAATACTGTTTCAAAACCTCTTATAATGAAATAGCTTATTTTCAACTTGCGTTATAGTCAGAGAATTCATGCACCACTAAATAACGTTCAACATATAAAGTAAAAAGATCATAAATCAGCAAGAATATAGGAAAGGATATAAATAGTAACCAAATGACAAGATGGCAAGTTCTCTCCTATACAGTAAATTTTAAGATAGTCACAGGTCATAAAAGCTATAATAGTATATAATTCTTAACAAATTGGGAAATAGGCAAAACGAATCTTTACAAAACACCATATTTGCACTTATAGATACAGTCATTTGTCTTTTTGATTTTGTTTTCTGATCTATTTTTCATTTTTGCTCCCTCGTATAAGAGCAATAATTGTCTTTCTGTGTCTGATTATAACAGTTATGTGCAAGCATTACCACCACATGCATGTCTATACAGAGCACCAAGAAACACTTTAATATATTTTATTGTCTCAAGGATACTTGTCTAAAAGTTCAGAAATAGTGGGGTACAATTGTCTGTGTGGACAATGGCACCAGAAAGTAATAAAGAGTAAAAAGAAATCAATTTCTATAAAAAGTTTTGAAAGCTTAGATTTGACATGGCCTTTTAAGCTTGAGTATTCGGAGTTGATGATATTTCTAACACTGAAATTTTTTCTTTGTGTGTTTCCTTGTGGTTTTCCATTACTCTGTAAATTGCTGAAGCTGTAATCATTCCAAGGAAGAGTCCAACCTGTATCTTTCAAGACATTAACTCACTGAATCTTCATGCTATACAAACCACTCATTAAAAGTATTAGTGGTTTTTCTTGCTTATTTGTTTGTAGTGAAGACCTCAACTAGAAGCCAAGCAAGAGTTAGGATAATGCTTTCCAGATTTAAAATAAATATATATCCACAGGTGAATTTACATGCTCATCATTTCAAATCACAAGCTTACTTAATCAAATCTCAATCTTTCTATTATGTGACACTATTTGTTTTGACTCAACCAGAGGCTCTTAAAACTAAATTCCACTGGGGGTCCAGCACAATAGCATAGCAGCTAAAGTCCTTGCCTTGAACGTGCCAGGATCCCTTATAGGCACTGGTTCTAATCCTAGTGGCCTCACTTCCCATCGAGCTCCCTGCTTGTGGAAAGCAGTTGATATCGGCCCAATGTGGAAGACCTGGAAGAGGCTCCGGGCTCCTGGCTTCGGATCAGCTCAGCTCCGGATGTTGTGCCAACTTGGGGTTGAGTCATTGTGCAAATCTTTCTCTCTGTCTCTCCTCCTCTTTGTATATCTGCCTTTCCAATACAAATGATTAAATCTTTTAAAATAAATAAATAAATTCCGCTGGGGCTGATATATTGGCTTAACAGGTTATTCTTCCACCTGCCAGAGTTGGCATCCCTTATTAGCACTGTTTCTAGTCCCGGCTGATTCATTTGCGATTCAGTTCTGTTTATGGCCTGGGAAAGTAGAGGAAGATGGCTAACGTCCTTGGTTCCCTGAACCCACGGCTGTGAGAAGGGACCTGGAAGAAGCCCCTGGCTCTTAGCTTCAAACCCACTCAGCTTAGGCCATGCATTGTGAATATAATAGGAGCAGATACAGATACAGAATCATGCAGGGATATTACTGTGTTGGTGCTATAGGAACGGTTAATCTGAGTCTCATAACACAGTAGGTTGTACATATTAAGAAATGTTTCAAGGTGTTATGGGAAAGTGAATGACAGATTCCTAGCTGACTCCAGCGAGCGACTACCTGGTTGCAGGCACAGAGTGCCACCTAGTGATCGCTAAGATATAGACTTAAATAGGAGCATGAGAAGAATACCTCATAAAACCACAAAGGACTCCAAGGAGCCATTAATTTTTTTCCTGGTCTTTTGACTGTGAGTTGCCAAGTTAATTCATTAAAGAGAAAACCTTCTTCTATCTTCTACTAAGAAAAATATTCAAACTTTTCTGGTGTTCCACCCACATATACATAATTGCAGCTATAAACCATAAAGTAAGATATCAAAACATACGTCAAGAAGTTGGGCCAAAAACATGAAGTACTCTTACTAACTTTAAAAATGTGAACTGGTTCAAGTTTTTAGTAGCTATATTTTACAGCACTTTGATTCATAATTCCAAATGAAACGATGTAGCTATTTATTTTGTTAAGCATAACATATGTTCCTTTTATTTCTGCTTATAAAAACTATGTTCCAAATAGACAATTCTAAAAGTTAGTTAATAAAATATAATAAAACTAAAATCACACATACATCCACAGCCCAAAACTATAGAAATAGGTGTGGTATAAACACAGTCATGCTCTTTCTTGAATTTCTTTTTAGTTTATTGACATATTATAAATAAATTCCTATGTCATCAACATTTTCTTCATTCTTTTTAATGGATACATGGATTGCTTTTGAATGAATTATTTAACACCTTATTTACACAAATCCCATAATTTAAAACATATAAATAACATATAAAACATATAAAACATATAAATAACACAGTCACTAAAGGGACATTGCCAGATTTATCTCCTTTGACATGATTTTAAATTTTTATTTATTTAATTATTTAAAAGGCAGACATACAGAAATAGAAAGGGACATACAGACAAACAGATTCCGTTCATTTGTTCACTCCTCAAATGCCTGTAATAGCAGGGGCTGAGCTAGGTCAAAGCCAGGAACTCAATTCGGATCTCTTAGGTGGTTTGCAGGAATCCAGCTGCTTTAACCATCAACATCTCCCAGATGGTGCATAACAGGAAACTAAAATCATCAGGGAGGGGGTGAAGCTCAAACCCAGGCACACAATACGGAGTGCAGGCACACAAGTCGTGTCTTCACCACTAGCCAAACGCTATCATCATCCTGAGCATTATTGGAGTTGCTTCTGCTGTTGAACACTCTACTTGGATTCTATGACACTGTCGTGGTTTTCCTTCCTTTTTCCCTTTTCCTCCTTTGTATAAATTAGGCTTCTTGTCTTTTACACCCTATACTAAGAACTATAGTGTTGTGTTTTCCAATACAATAATCTCTATGCATAATACTGAAGTTTAAATCAATATAAATTACATAAAGCCAGAGGCAGGCATTGTGGAAAAGTGGACCAAGCTGCTTCCTGAATCGCCCATAACCCATGTAGGAGTGCTTACTCCACCTCTGATGCAGCTTCCTGCTGATGTACCTGGCAGGCAGCATACGGCCATCAAGTGCTTGAGTCCCTCTCATCCTTGTTACAGGGTCTAGGCTTTGGCCTATTTCAGCACTGATTTTTGTAGTTATTTAGAATGAGTTAGCGATGAAAGATCTTTATTTGTTCTCCTCTCTCTCTCACACACACATGCACTTTCTTACCCTCTCATTCACTTTCTCAACCTTTCAAATAAACTAACAGCAAAAGGACTCTTCCTCGGGCACACACACCACATTTCAAGTGTTTAATGGGCACATATGAGTTATGGCTACTACATTATGCAGCTCACATATAGAGCATCCCCATTTTCATGGAAAGAGTTATTGCCAAATACATTAAGTTATAAAACACAGAAAATCACTCCAAGAAGCTCAAAAAAAAGGGTTAGGCTGAAAATGCAACAGTTAAATGCTCAAGGTACAACTGACCGTACTACTATAATGTATTTGGGCAGATATTTTCTCTTAACTTCTTCTAGAGGCCTCTGACTCTTCTAGCATTTCACCTCACTTCCAATGCCCCCCTTTTCTCCTTGTACACCAATTTCTTCTTCCTTGACGTACTTCTTCGTGGGCATGGTTCTTATGACAGGGTTTGCCTGATCTCTGCAGGACTTTCCAACTGTAATCAAGCCATCTGGCCACATTTTTATATCTCTTACTTGAGATTCTCCAAGTAGCCAACTGGCTTGATCCACATACATTGACCCTTTTCTTGCCCAATGCATGCATGTATCTTCTTGTAATCCAGTAAGTGCTGGCAGATACTATGTTAAATGTTTAATAAAAGCTTTAGATAAAATAGGGCAATAAGCACAATATCAAAGGCTGTGATCTCAAAGCACTTACATTCTAGAATGGGAGATAGATGTTCATTATGTAACATCATATCTAATATGATGTTATTGGATAGAAGTACAATGGAGATAAATAAATCAAGGTAAAGGAGTAGAAAATGCCTATGGTTGGACGAGAAAGCCTCATCTGAAGGGAAGATGTTTCAGCAGCGAATGAATTAAGGAGTGAATTGTGTACAACTGTGAAAAAGAGCATTACAAGCCAAAGGAAAAAAGGTTCAAGCAGGAAAGATAATAATAACACACATTTGTTGGACAAATGATAAACAGACTCCTCTTAGTATCACCCACAACATAATTTGTTAGTAGACACATTTTCCAAAAAGAAAAGTGTAAATAGCAAGACAGTAATAAGGCCCAATACACCATTCCATATAACCAAATTACAATTTGAAACTCAAGATGCATGAGTATATCCTAAGAAGGTGTTCCTCCTCACCTATTTCTTATAATATCTCTGACTTCTCCTTTTATTCTCATTAGATTACTTTGTCTTCTTCTATAAATCTATCGTATGTCTCTTTCCTTCTTTCCCATTTCAGTATTACTTCCTTTTACCAATATTCTTCAACAGTGAAAGTATTCTGTAAAACAACAATGTAAGTATGTGGAGTTCGAAAAGGCATTTGTGCTAAGATTCTGACATGCTCCCCTCAAGCCAAACACGGGTCGGTAGTCATCAGTAAACTTACAGAAGCTGGTCTCCAAGGCCTTCCCGTCACATGCAGCTATTTTCAATTTGTGACTTTCTGTTGAGATCCAGAAACTTTAAAAAGCAAAGAGCTCTAGGTATTGAAATTTGTATGTAATTTTTAATCAAGAAAATGCAAATTATTATATTAAAAGGCAGTTATCTATTATATATCTACATGGGAAGACAGATATATAACCACGTTGATATTAGCCAGATGAATTATGCGGTTGCTCAATATTGATTTTTCCATTGAAAGAATATTTTCTGTAACCGTGAAGACCCCAGGAAGTTCACAAAAGCCATTTTGACCCATAATATAGCTAAAATCTACCCTTACTCGTTTTATGATGTGAAACACCATCTGTAACAGATTATTTTTACACTTCAAAACGTGTTTGAGAGAGAGACAGGCCCAGCTGTTCTACTGGTTCACTCGCCCAGATGTCTAGGCACCAAGAGTTCAATCTAGGTTTCTCACAGTGGGACAAGAACCCAGTGACCTGAAACATCACCTCTTACTTCCCAGGAAACGCATGAGTGAGAAGCTGGAGTTAGGATCCTCATGGATGAACCAGATATCAAATTCTGATATGTGACACAGGCACCTTCACTGACATCTTCACCTCTAGCAACACACCTGCCCCTAAAGGACTCTTTCCTCTTGCCACCAAGGTAATAGGGAGTAGGTCCTCAAGTTACAGCTCCAGAATCATCTGTGGAAACTTAGAACATTTCTCCATGTCTGCATTTCCTTTACTATCATTCATATTCATTCATTAAGCAACCACTTTTGAGTACCTACTATACTGTTTAAGAGAATTGATACAAGTTTCACTAGCTTAACACACATGAAAAAAAAGAAACTTTACAAACTAAAATTTGAAAAGGTGCATTGGTATCCCAACACTGTTTTTCTTCAGGAGAGCCCACTGCCAGTTTCAGATTTGGGAAGTTGGGACATATGGCCTTGATTATTAACATGGCAATGGGAGCAGCCCACTCTGTCCTGGCCTTCCACGTGGACCAGCGTGATGGGACTATAACTGCTGAAGCGTCAACAGTTGGAATGCAATGGAGGGAGGCTGTAAAGGGTTTCACACTTTCCAGTGTATTGCATTTACATTGTATTGTAATGTATTTACTTAGATCTGTCTGTAGTCAAGGAAGGGAACAGAGAAATCAAGCTGCCCACATTAGGCATGAGGGGGAGGTGGGAGCTTGGGAACTGTACAACCAGAACACAACTAAGGATGACAGAGACTTGTAAAATCAAATGTTAAAGTTAGGATTGCCAGTTAGTGAGTTAAGATGAAGACCACATTAAGTGATACTCTGCTATGGGTTTAAATACTGAAAATGCACAGGGATTGTGGTACAGTGGGTTAAGTCACAGTTTGGGATACCTGCCTCCCATAGTGGAATACCAGTTAAAGTCCTGGTACCTCAGCTTTCCTTCTGACATCCTGCTAGTGCATTCTGAGAGGCAGCAGATAATGACTCAAGCCATTGGGACTAGACCACCTATAAATGGGGATACTAGCTCATAGTTCCACACTGACCTTGCTGTTGTGGGCATTTCGGGAATGAACCGGCACAGGAAAGATTTCTTTAGCTAGCGCTCTCTTTCTCTCCCCGCCTGTCTCTCTCCTTTCTCTCCTCTCCCTCCCCTCTCTCTCTCTCACACACACATGCACACACAAACATACATTGCCTTTCAAGTACATAAAGATAAGTAAATAAACATTTTACACGATAAGTATATAATGAAACAAAATTCCAGCTGGCTAAATACCTCCACCTACCACAGTCTACAACAGAGTTCTTTCATTAAAAAACAAACAAACAAAAACAAAAACAAACAAGAAAAACCTTCCAGGTATCAGAAAAGTTTTCAAGGTATACAGGCCCCAAACTGAGGCTTTCTTCCTGCCTAAAAAGATGGATTAACCACTAATTGAAAAGGGATTAAGTTTTTCATTCTGTGATTCAGTGCTATTTAATGTCAAGTCCCCAAACAACCTAACACTATGCCAAACACTAACCCATAGTACGAATTCTAAGCAGCTGAGCATGTCATTCAGGACCCTTCGGTCTCTGATCCTTGTTGAACTCATAGCCTATCTGTTTGGTAGTAACCTCACGCTTTGCACTTTGCCCTCAGGCAATGCCTGTAAGTGTACTACTGTCCTCACCTCTTCCACGCACTTTGCCCTTATGCCTTCCTGGAACCTTGGCTCCGATGTCTCCTCTTTCATGCACTCTCCACCCTCTCCCCACTAAAATGAATTTCTTGCTCTTCAGGTAATTTCTATGCATTGTACATTCTTGTCTAGATCTTAGGCACAGCGGTTTCTTGTCAACATTTATAAGCATGTCTTTCTCTACCACTAAAATGAGTCCTTATCTTCTAGCATAGCATGTAGCTCTTCTTAGATGCTCAAGGGCTGTTGATTAAACTGAGTGAAGGATTCATTTTTTTCTAGTTCTTCAGGTAAAAAACAGCCAAGTAACACCTGTGGAAAACCTATCATCTGTCAGCGTGGAATCAGGCTATATTAAGAGTATATACTATCATATGAAAAAAATCTTTACTCATTGTGACGGAGAGAGTTCGTGATTGCCAGTTCAGTATAAGATTTAGAACAAGACAGGATGAGTACGATTCTGTAGAAATTGACTTCACAGGAATAGAAACTCTATTTCTACTATCCTCTTAAGCTTTTCATACTTCCTTCATTGTCTACAAATCACTTTAATTTCCTGGCAACCATAAGTAATAGATAAGTAAGATGCTTGTGTCTGTATGCTGCTGGTTCCCAAATCCCACTTACCCCTGCAGACAACTTCATTATATTGTTTACGCAATGATTCTAGGCTTTTAAATTTAGAAAAATCTAAGTTGATGAAAAGTTATTTGAAATAATCACCACAAGAAAAAAAGTTCGGAATTGTATTTTATTCTATCACCTCCTATGAAATAAAGTATCAGGAAAACGAACAAGAGTTTAGATGTGGCTAAGGTTAGCCAACTCTCTTCCCAGCTCCCCCAGAGCACTTATTATCATTAAGCATAACTTTGGGAGGTTTCAGTACCCATGAGTTGTGGCCGTCTTCATAACTAGCACCCAGATAACTTAACCAAGTGCATATTCCCAAACTTGTCACAGCATAACCCCCGGAACTGGGAGATAGAAATTCATTGAAAAAGCCAATGAGCTTTTTCAGGTGATTCTGAGTATTGTTTTTAGGAAACAAATTATCTTAAGCATTTCAGCTAATGCGGTTTTTCTAAATGCGACCAAAACATATGAAAAAGAAGCACATCTGATTTTTTTTTTTTAAGTGTGGATTCTTAGTCTCACTGATTTCAACTAAATGATGTGCCATGGTACCCAATGAGTCATAGATGCAAAATACAGTTGACAGCCAATGATGTGGGGCAGAGGTCTCAACCACAAATGACTTTAGGGGGCCAAGGAAGGTAATGGAAATGTGAGAAACAGTTTTCAATTATACAGGAGGGAGTAGCAAAATTGCCGTAACTGCAAAGTGTCTGACCTTTCTAAGGCAAGCAGCTGGCTGCCACGCAGCTGCAACCAGCTGTTATTCACAGAAAATGTTGCCAGATAGTCTGACTTTTCATAAGAGACCAGACTAAAGTGGTTTTTTTTTTAATGAAAAATATCTCCTTAAATGTTGACAACTCAGTTTATAAAATAAAAAACAATAAACTTTGGGCCTGCCAGCTCCAAAGGGTCACCAATCCAACATTTCTGGACTGGGAAATGTCAAATCATTTGTAACAGAGGTATTAACCAGAAATGCCTCAATGCCTGGATAAGCAATAAGAAGTGGCAGAGTCCTACAATCATAACCAGTACAGTATCTTCAAGTGCAGCCAGACAGAGCTGGAATAAGGGCATATTTTAAAGGAGAGGTGAACACTCTCACCTGGAAGCAATAGAATAAAAGGGGCAAATAATGCAGGGATTCCAACCCAAGTGCGCCCCTTCATTCATGAATCATAGAAACCTCACTCATGAAGCAGCGATAATGTGATAACTATGTACAATGTCTGAGGAGTGAATTAAATGGTGCGTATCAAGCGCATCAGTGAGAGCATCCAACCAATAGTGTTCATTCAACATGCAAATAGTACTACTTCCTTTGTTTTTCCCTTTGCCTAGGCTTCTGCTCCTCACGCTAAAATTCAGCAGGCACTAACGAAAACCAAACTCATGACTGACAATCTCACTTTGATTTTCATGTATATCTTACAGGGAAACTGATAACATTGCTACGATGATATAATGGACTTGGTGGTGATGACATGATTCAATCCCCTCATAAGAAATATCATCTCAGAATTCATAAATGTTTTTGCCTGTCATGACACGGTTTCTTCTTTGTACTGATTCTAAATCCTATGCATGTTTTTTGAAAATTTTTGTGGACGATTATGAAATAGCTGACAATACCATGGGTCAAAGTGGTCTAGAAAGGGTGTCTTTGTTGTACTGTTACATAAGACTTGTTTTAAATAATACTTTTTATATGAAAGCAAATAAAATGGTAATGTGTAAAAATGTGTTTACAGGGCAAGCATTACCTAGTTAAGATATTGCTTAATATGCTTGCACCCCACATTGGAATGTCTGGGTGCAATTTCCAACTCCACATCCTGACTCCAACTGCCTGTTGATGCAAAATCCTTGGAGGCAGCAGGTGAGAGCTCAGGTAGTTCTGTGTCTGCAATTCAGTTGGAGACACCGGTGGAATCCTGGCTTCTGGCTTTAGCCTGGCCTCAGCCTGGCTGTTGAGGGCTTTGGGAGAATGAATCCAGAGGTAACAGTGTTCTCCTGCTCCTGGTCTCAAGCAGAATGTGCTTGCAATTTGAACTAAAGATTTAATCACTTTACCTTGCGTTTCTTCCAACTTCTGTCATCTTGTATAATTCTATCAGTTCACTTTTTTTTGTTTTATTAGCATTAGAATTCAAATGTGCATTATAATACATATAATACATTGCATGCAGTTGTCACATAACTATTTACTTAAGGAATGAAATTATACAATCAGATTGTATTGTGCTTTTCTCACTTTCATTATATTATGAAACTTCACGAATTTTTTCAGAAGAATCATATTCCTCTATCATTGTAATTCCTGTTTTTCTAATCATGAAATAAGAAAAATGTAAACGGTTAGTAAACAAAAATTTTAATCCAAAATCCAGAGACCATCAATAACTCGTTGGATACTCTTCCAGCAGTTTTATAAAAAGTATTTCTTTAAACATACAAAATTTCTATTCAGATTCTTTTGTTTAATATATACCATTTTGGGGCTGGCATAATGGCTTAATTGACTAATTCTCCGACTATAATCACCAACGGCCATATGGTGCCAGTTCATGTCATGGCTACTCCCTGCTGATGACCTAGGAAAGCAGTGAAGGATGACCCAAAATCTTAGGACCCTGAAACCACGTAGGAGACCTGCAGGGGGCTCTTGGGCCCTGGCTTTAGATCAGCTCAGCTCTGTCCGTTTCAGACATCTGGGCAGTGAACCGTGGATGGAAGATCTTTTTCACTGTCTCTCGTTCTCACTGTAAATTTGCCTTTCAACAAAAATAAATAAATCATGCATATATACACACATATTATATACATATATAATTATATATATCGTATACATATTATCCCAAGTATTTCCCCCATGTAACTGTAAATCCATTGTCACCATTATTTATTTATTCTAGGCTATTTTGTATGCCTGGAATGTTGATGCTTAGTCATTTTACAATTATCATTAGTTAGAGTAATATACCCCAACAAAGTTTTTTTTTTTTTTCAGAGACTCATTGTCCACTTTGTAGACTACTGCCTTTGCATGTATTTCTAGAATAGGAAAATAAATACTAGCTAACTGAAGTATTTTCAAGGTTCCTTTAATTATGGGGTAAATAATAGCATATATTCTAATATATTTTTAATCACAGTATAGTTATGTTATTTTTATTACAGATAAAAGATAGATTGACAAGCATAAAATTATTTTCCTAACAAATTCATTTAGACTACTTCACTGTCATTTAACATTTAATGTAGCATATATGAGATGCCAAAGAAAAAATGTCTGCCTAGACCAGAGACACACTGAAAGTGAAAATGTACGATTACTGATAATTACATAGGGTTGAATCAGAACCTGCCCGAGTACTGGCAGTGATACACAGTCATATTGCCTTTTCTTCCCCTATTATCTGTATTTCTTTGTCCTTTTGTTTCACATCCTAATATTCTTAAATTCATGTTGATTTTAATAATTCAAAATTTTGCATTTTTTATCACAGTCTTTCTGCTTCCCAAGGATAATTTGGAATCCATTATTGAATCTCCATAAGGTATCATTTCTTTTCACTTCATCTTATTGCTGCCAGCCTCAACATGTTTTCTTCTTGCAAATATTTAATATTTCATCAAAATATAATTATTCTTTAATCATTTAAATGCCAGGGTTTTTATTTCCAATTTTATTTTGGCTTCTAAAGTAATTTTTTTCTACTTTGTCAACTTTTGTTTGCCTTGTTCTGAAATATTTGTAAATGTTTTATTTTTTTTATTTTAATGGATTGGAGAAAGTTTTATGCCAGGTCAGTAAGAAATCCATCCATAGCATCTGTTTGCCAACCAACAGACTTTTTAGACTGCTAAATCTCACATCAGATTCACTTAGATGCTGATCAAATCCCCTTTTTCACAACTACTGGTGGAGACCAGGTTGCTGTCCATATCACCTAAGCCAAGTTTCAATCTTTTTTTAGTATTTATTTATTTATTTATTTATAATTGGAAAGTCAGTTTTACAGAGAGGTGTTATAGAAAAAAAGATCTCCCATCAGCTGGCTGCAATGGCCAGAGCTGAGTTGATTCAAAACCAAGAGCCAGAAGCTTCTTCTAGGTCTCCTACATAGGTACAGGGTCCAAGGCTTTGGGCCATCCTCCTCTGTTTTCCCAGGCCACAAGCAGGGATCTGGCAGGAAAGCAGAGCAGCCAGGATACAAATCCTGGCTCTTGAAAGGCGAGGACTGCAGCCACTGGACTGCTGTGCCAGGCCCCAAATTTCAGTCTTTAGAAGTCATTAGACACATGTATATGGTGCCTGATCTGTAGTCAACTTTTTTAAGTATACACTTCAGCTCTATCCTGCATATCCTAGCTGAAAATCTTAGCAATATAGGCTTACACATGCGAAATAAATAAATAAATAAAAACTTCCCAGATATTTCTGATGTGCCCACTTTGTGACTACTTGATTGAAAAATCGATTGTCTGAACCAATTAAGTACATGGACAAGGGAACTTAACGTCTCAGATTGCAGATCTTCTAGGATAACTACTGATTCTGTTACCTCTGTGTCTTTCTGTGGGAATTAAGCTTCACTCATGTGCAGTCTCCCTAAAGAGATAATTTCCTTGTAGAGTTATGGGAAAAATTGCCAATCAGAGGGAAAGCATTGAATGGCATTATGACTGCCTCCAAAACACAGAACGCATGCAGCAGACAAGCCATATTGACTTTTCAAGCTGAATTAAGCGAAAAGAAAAAAGGGATGACAGCCAGGAGAAGGATTAAGAGCCAGAAAATCCAGCTTTCTTGTGTCTGAATCCCATCTCTGCCAACTCCTAGCTAAAAGCAATACAGTGAATCACTTAACCACTCTGCACCTAGTTTCCTTATCTATGATACAGGAATGATAAGACTTAATTCACTGAATTAATTGCACATTCATATTAAGTATTCAAGATACAGCTATTGTCATTTGGGGGGTCAATGTCAGTCTCATATTTCTAGATTCTGGTTGCTCTGACAGGCCATTGGGGCAGTATCCTTCCCTCTCAGCAATAAATTGATTGCCAGTATAAATTTGAATGATGATAAGCTTTTTCTATGTCTTATCTGATGTTTTAGTGGGAATTTGAGAGATGCTGCATTAGATTAGTTCTTGAATTTTATTTGAGGCCCATGGCTAAATTCTGGGCTGATGATCCGTCACTGTAGTTTTGGATTCAACAAGAAGTCAACCACTGTGTTTCTACCCATGCCTCTGTGCCACTTCCTTCTGGCTCCTTTTCTACCCCACTCCTAACTCTGTGAATTTTGAGCCGCTTTGAAGGGAATCTTTACTCTAGTTTGAAACATGTCAATAATGAATAAGCCAGTGATGTCCAGGAAAGAAATCTTTCAGTGTGAGAAAAAAGGCACCTGTGGAAAATCATCACTGAGAGAAAGTTAGGTGCAGGTTAATTAAATAAACCATTTGACAATGAATATATTGGTGAGGTCAGTCAGTTATGTAAAGAACGAAAATTTAAGGTAGTAAATTTAAGTTGTTAATGTACTGTAAATTTTTCCACTTAAAAAATGCAGCAGGATTTTGAATGTTTTCAAAATAAAGAACTGCTAAGTGAAAGGTAGATAAATTTATCCTGATTGGACATTGTGCAGTGTATACATCCATCAAAACCTCACACATACTGCATAAATATGTTTAATTGATGCATCTGGTAAAAAAATTAATTGAAAATTGTCCACCAGCTATGAAATTATGAAGAAACTTCTATGAGGTTGAGGAAGGGATTGGAAATCACAAATAATTAGAAATTTACAGGGGGGAGCCCTAGGAACTCAAGACAGCTGATAAAAAAGAGGTGCTACTCAGCTGGCAGTGGTGTCCTGGGCTCCAAAGTGAGGAGCTGTGAGGAGCTTAGGGCTCGACCACTGACCAACTTGTTAGTGTTGCTATCTCTAAGGACACGGGCAAAAAGATTCTGTAAGAATTAGAAAAACTGTACTGTGGACCGACACTGTAGTACAGTGAGTTAAGCTGCTGCCTGCCATGCTGGCATCCCATTTTGAAGTACCAGTTGGAGTCCTGGCTTTCCTGCTCCATATCCAGCTGCTTGTTAATGTGTCCAGAAAAGTAGCAGAAAATGGCCCAAGTACTTGAAATCCTGATGCCCATGTTGAGACCTAGGCAGAGTTCCAGGCTCCTGGCTTCAACCTGGCCCAGCCCCACTGTTGGGGTCACTTAGAGCGTGAGTCAGTAGATACAAGATTTCTTTCTCTGCCTTTCCCTCTCCTTCTGTCATTCTTCCTTGCAAACAAATAAAATGCGTATTTAAAATAAGATAAAAATAAATAAGGAAAAATTACTGAATTCAACTGTCCTGGAAAAGGACTACAACAGGGATGAACAATTGCTAAGATAATGACCACAGGAAGCTGAAGCATGAAGAAAACCCTATAGGAAGCAGACAAAACAGATAGGAAGAAACTAATTCCTGTTTTTCCAGTGGCCTCTGTTGGCAGAGCCAACCAGAATTCACATGGCAAAAGAGCAATGTGCCTTGTCTCAAAACAGACAAAAAGAATTCTAGATTTGGAGCTAGGAGATGATAGTCATATGTGGTACAGTGAATCGGCCACTATATCAAAGTACAGTAGTAATGACTGTTGGCATTCCTTGCTTGCACTATCAAATGTGGCAGAGGCCATGTATTATCATATTTAATTCTTCCAAAATCTTATCAAGTGAGTTACTTTAATTTCCATATTATTGCTGTATAGATGAGCAGGTGGAACATTTGCTTACTTTAGGACAAACAGATACTAAGAATTAAACCTGGAATCAAGCTTAGTCTTTATAATTCCAAAACCCCAACACAGCTTTGAATCCCCAGAATGGAAGATATCCATTTTATGATTTCTTCTAATACTTGGATGTATTTGTGAATAATTGCTCTCTTTGTGCAAAACTGTTTTTATTTTCAGTAAAATGTTTGTTCTACATTGAACTTAATGTGTTGAGTATGGCAAGTATAACTTCCCAGAGCTGCAGAGAATGGGTGATTTTCCAATTATTTTGAATGAAACAGTCAAATTAGAAAATTTAGTGGCTGGTTTTATAGCATAGAAGCCTAATCCTCAACCTGCGGGCTCCAGCATCCTATATGGGTGCTGGTTTGTGTCCTGGCTACTCCACTTCCCTATCCTGATCCCTGATTATAGCCTGGGAAAGTATCAGAGGATGACCCAAGGCCTTGGGTTGTTGTACCCACGTGGGAAACATGAAAGAAGCTCCTGGCTCCCAGCTTCAGACCTGCCCATCTCTAACCATTGCAGCCACTTTAGGGAGTAAACCAGTGTATGGAAGGTCTCTCTGTCTCTCCTTCTCTCTCTGTAACCCTGACATCCAAGTAAAATAAATGTTTTTGCTTTTGTTTTTGTTTTTAAAAAGAAAAGAAAAAATTCAAACTTGAGAGGCTAACGTTTCCTACAATGTTTAAGATGCCTTTGGGGATGCCTATGTTGCCTTTCAGAGTACATAGTTCAAGCCTCAGCTCTTCGCTTCTGGTCCATCTTCACATCCTGGGAGGCAGCCTGCTGATTATGGTTCAAGTACCTGGTCCTACCTACCGTGTGGGAGAACAGACTGGAGTCCTGAGCTCCTGGTTTCAGCCAGGCCCATCCTTCGCTGTTACTGACATGTGCAGAGTAAACCAACAGATAGAACCCTACTCTAGTTCTACCTTTCAAAATAAAATAAACAGAGAGAATCCAAATTTTGGAAGAAATATGTAAATATGAATTACAGCAATTGCCATTATTGACAGTTTCACTTTTCACAATTTCAGCTATCTGCAATCACAGTCTGAGAATATCAAGTGGAAAGTTCTAGAAATACCCCAAGTTACAAATTTCATGCGATTCCCAGTAGCATGCTGAAATCTTTCTCCATCCATCCTAAATCATCCCTTTACACAGTTTTTCCATGCTGTATGAGCTATCCACACATAAGCCACCTCAGATCATCTGATCAGTGTCACAGTATCATAGTGCTTATGCCTATGTTGATGCTTACATTATTTAAAAGTAGCAATAAAGCATAATTATTATGTCACTAATTTCATTACACTATATTGTTATAATTGTTCTATTTTACTACTAGCTATTATTGCTATTTACTTACCTAATTCAGAAATTAAAGTTTATCTATTTATATGTAGAAAAATACAGTGTATGTAGAGTGTCTGGGACTGTCCACAGCTTCAGGCATCTTCTGGAAATGTTGGAATAATTTTCCATGGCTACGTGAGAGGTTATTTTATTGATTTTGGCCATCTACCTCATCTTTTTAAATGCATAGAACAATGTCTGGTCGTGTATTGGTTTTGTGCCAGGTAATGTCCTTGCAATTGATGAAATTCCTTGCTCAGGTACCTCATCATAAGAAGTTTACTCTTCAGTAATCCCTGTAGCAAAGCCACTTGGGTAAATGCCCATCAACTTGGTGCAGATTCTGAAACCAGTAGAGAACTCTGTCTACAATGTGAATTATTTCTCTTGAGTGTAGACTTGAGGCATCAATCATTTGTCAAACATTAGTATATCACTGATGTCTATAAGAGATTACCAATATTTACATATACACAGCTCACTGGAAAGAATTGGAATGATTCTTCTGTCTCAGTATCTGTTTATCCTGGGGACTGAAAAACTAATTAATATTTCCCTGAGATACAGAAATCACTGAAACACAAAATAGCTACTTCTGTCATTCAGGATTTTTTGATAGTTGAACTTTAGATGTTTAATTATCTCAGCCCCATAGTTTACATTCCCGCACCTCCACTCCACATGCATATACAATTATCGCTTAGCTGTAAATGCCTGTCCAGTTGTTAAAGATTCATCAAATAATACCAGCACTTCACATTGATTCTTTATATTTTCTGCTTCAAATCAACCTCTGAATTTCCTCCAGAATTCTCTAAAACAAATAATTTCCATTTAAAATTGAACAGAAATAGTAATAGGTACCGATTACATATGGATTTAAGCTTCAGGCATTCAAGCAACATGTTCTGCAAATGTTTTTACCATTTATCACTTCCCCCCATATATCAATAACTGAAAAGGGTTTAAATATGTTGTGGAGTTTAAATAGGATGTCTCGTTTCCTTGGGATCTTAGGAACAGGGCTTAAAAAAAACCTTTTCTGAAGCTATATTATAAAAACTCTCACAATTTACAAAGTAATTTCAGTCACACAGTCACACAACTTCATACATATATAGCAACCTACAATGCTGGAAGAAGATATTATTCCCTCAAATTACAGATGAAGAAACTGGACCTTAAATAGTTTATTGTACCAAAAGCTATCCAAAAGACATTTTCTGATTTTTAAGTCTAGTCCTCCCTCGCATAAATCATTGCAGAATTCGGAGACTTGCTCTAAGCATTGATATGGCAAACGTGTGAGCTGCAGTGCCACCACTTCTGAATTCAAAGGTCCTGACTCCCCTATTGAATCTTTTATCATCAGCTCTGCTGCCTCAACAAACCAGGAAGATTCAATCAAAGATCTCATAAGCAGAAGGTTGCATCCTGTTTCAATAAATGGTGCATTCTTATAACTGCCTTTAGATTATTCTTCAGCATCTTTAAATATTATTTACTATCATCTGAAGCTCTGAAGTGAGTCAATAATGAATCATGTTCCTTCTTGCTAAGGATTATTTGAATTTTTAGAAACCTGTTTGACCTTGAAGGTACATCAACATGCTGATCATTAGCTTCCTTTACTATTCAGCCTCTAGAAATGGTAAACAACTCATTTTTCTAGGAAAAAATCAGTTTTAAAATAGATAAAGTATCTTAAAGAATTGGAACAGAGGTTATGATTGGGAAACTGTGAACATAACTGTCACCAGAGTCTATTGCCAAGGGGTCATGGGAGCATTTTGAAAATTCCCTGTGTGTTATGATCATTTCAAGTACTTTTTAAAGGTCTTTGAAAATATGTTCAATGGTTGAAAATTTAATCCTGCACCTTCTACGGCAATATAGGATTCATAAAATAGGTCCTGTGACATATTTGTATGTTTCAAATTTACTACAAAATTTTATGTGAGAGTGTGGAAAATTACTGTAAGAATTTGTAACAAACATCTGGGAAATGTTAATGTAGACTCTATAATGTGACAGCTAGATGTTCACTCATTTGGCATAAAATGTGAGTCTAATCATAGAAATGCATAAATTAATTTTGTATTATTTTAAAATTATATCTTGAACAACAAAGGTAAGTGTAATTCTGGATCTCCAGACAAAATGGTCCATTACTAATTATGACACAGAGCCTAGTAATATTGATATTAAATGAATATTTATTTTCAAAAAAGATTTATTTATTTTTATTGCAAAATCAGATATACAGAGAGGAAGAGAGACAGAGGAAGATCTTTCATCTGTTGATTCATTCCCCAAATGGCTTCAAGAGCCAGAGCTGCACTGATCTGAAGCCAGGAGCCAGGAGCTATTCCGGGTCTCCCATGCAGGTGCAAGGTTCCAAGGCTTTGGGCCATTCTCAACTGCTTTTCCAGGCCACAAGCAGGAATCTGGATGGGAAGCAGGACTGCTGGAATTAGAACTGGTGCCGATATGGGATCCCAGCATGTTTAAGGCAAGCACTTTAGCCGTTGGCTATTGCTCCAAGCCTTCAATACATATTCTTAGGTATTGTTGATATCTGTGACCTTAATCTCAGTGGGGAACTCAGCCATAGACATCATCTCACGCTTGCTTTAGAATTCTCTATTTCCTCTACAGGTTAGAAGTAGTGCCAAATAGCCCTCTAATTTCAACAGAGGAAAGTATAAAGCCATCACATGGCCCAACATGGTAGCCTAGTAGCTAAAATCCTTTCCTTGGGACCCTACACCCACATGGGAGGCCCAAAAGAAGCCCCTGGCTCCTGGCTTTGTTTCAGCCACTCGAGAAGTGAATCAGCAGATTCTCTCTGTCTCTCCTCCTCTCTGTATATCTGACTTTCCAATAAAAATAAATAATTATTTTTCAAAAGCTATTGCAAAAGCCACATTATCTTGTTTGAGAAGTTTATTAAAAGACATACAGTGCAGATCTCCCTAACATTAAATAACACACTGCCTGGAATAAACAATGCTAACTCCTTAAAAATCATAACATTTAATTTGCAATTTAAGTCTTAAAATCAGATCACATTAATTACTTAACAATCTACTGATGACTGCTATTAAGTATCATCACTGACACGGCCTCAGGACCCTTTAGAACAAACAATATTTTACAACCATCAACTCTTTCATATTATACACATCATCCAGTTTGTAGCAATCATCTCATTCTGTCTCAGTCTATTACATATTTAGTGTCTTTGTAGATTACACCTCAGACATTTTACATTGAAGAACTCCCTTTTCGTATCGCCTAACAATCAGAAATGATTGGTCAACATTAAGTGGAAATCTTGCCAAAGAACTATCAAAAAAAAAAAAAAAAGGAGTACCTTCAGACTTCATACTCCTTTCCACTCACCTCTTCAGCTGAAACATGCTTATTTTTTATCTTTTTATTTATTATTATTATCATTTTATGATACAGTTTCATAGGCTCCTGGGATTTCCCTTATCTCCTACCCATCCCCCCCACCTGGTTCCTCTATATCATTCCTAAAGTGTAGTTCTTCATACACAGTCACATGTCCATCATTGCAGGCATGGTCAGTGACAGAGAGTCCAGCATCCTATTGTCAAGATATAGTAAATAGTTTCATTGTAAGTCCATCTTTGACTGGAAGTAGAGATGCATATTACATTGTATCCTCACATTTGGATATGTTAGTCTCCATTTCATAGTTGCTGTACATCCCCTTAAATGAAAATCAACAATAGGAAGAAAAAGTAGAAATTTACAATGCCATGAAGTTAAATGACATGTTACTAGATATGACAGTTTCCATTACACAGCTACTACACATCTCCTTAAATGAAAAGACACAAAACAAAATCAATAGCAGGAAGAAGCAGGAAATTAAAAACACCATGAAGTTAAATAACATGGTACTGAATGACTAATGTGTCACTGAAGAAATGAAAAAAAAATCAAGAACCTTCTTGAAGAAAATGATGCTACTATATGATCTATGAGCTATATCTCATGGATTTTTACTTTTTTGTTTTTGTTAGTTTCATCTCTTCAAAGCAGTTTCTTCTGACTAAATTCTTCACTCATAGATCATATAGTAGCATCATTTTCTTCATGAAACATGTTTATTTTCAACTGAAAAAATGTGCACATTTATAGAGTGACGTGTGGCATTTCTATTCACATATGCACTGAATAATATTCATTTGAGATGAACATATCTATGCGAATATTTAACATATGTTTATAGTGAAAGCATTCAAAATTTCTCTGTTTTTAGAGAAATACACAGTGCATTTTCATTATCTGCTGTTTTCCTACTTTGCAATAGGACACTAGAAACTCTAGCTCTTCTCTAACTATACATCAGCGTGAAGAACTGCGGAACACATGTTTCCCAGTGGCTTCAAAGACAAAACACAATCGACATTTTCTGTCTATGGATTCTGTATCTATGGATTCAACCAAACACACTTATGTGGACAGTAAGATGCTGGACTCTATGCTTGGTATATGCTTGCAATGAAAGAATCTCAACTGAACTTGAACTGTGGTAATGCAACAAGGTGGAGGAATCCACCATGGGGGGAGGGTTTGGGGAGGGGTGGGGGGAATCCCAGTGCCTATAATGCAATGTAATAAAATAAAATAAAAAAATCTATTGGAGTCAGCATCCCCTATACAAGTGCCAGTCCAAGTTTTGGCTGCTATTCTTCAAATCCAAAGCTGTAAAGTGCACCTGGGAAAAACAGCAGTGATGATCAGGTGCTTAGCCTCCTGCCACTCATGTAGGAGACCCTAATGGAGTTCCAGGATTCTAGCTTCAGCACAACCACAGCAGTGGTAGTCACTGAGGGAGTGAATCAGTGGATATAGTTATGTAGTTTCTCTCTCTCTCTCTCTCTCTCTCTTTCTCTCTCTCTCTCTCTCTCTCCCCCCCCCCTTATTCTGCCTTTAGGACAAATAAATAAATTTCAATTGGTGTGAAAAAAAGACTATATTGAACATGTACAAATTATTTTCTTGTCATTCCCTAAACAATATAAACATAATAATAAATTACAAAGTCTTCACATTGTATTAGATATTAGAAGTAGTCTAAAATTATACATAAAGTGCATCAGGGGATGTGCACATGTTATCTTCGAATATTCTATCATGTTATAGAAGGAGCTTGCATATCTGCAGATTCATGCACACATTCAGGATCCTAACATACAGGATCCAAGGACACTGAAAGGTGATTGCATTTCAAGAAGAAAGAAAAATTCATGATTCATTTAGCCTACATTGTTGGAAGAGTTATTTGTCACATCTAAGGATAGGAGCAATGTCTTAAGACTGTAGGCATTCTTGTAGTGTTAGAAATATTTTTATGACTGGGAGTAATTTGTAAAAACTAAAATAAAATAACAAAAACAAAATAATTTATCTGGATTTCTGTATTAAAAACTGGTTTATAAATCATGCAGTTCTTATCTACATCCATTTCTTATTTGTGAGGAGCTGACACACTGGAACATTTTAAATATATATATAAAGGAAAAAGAGCTGCCAAAAGGAGGCCTTTTGTGACTGTGCCAAAGATATTCAAGATTTGGAAATAAACTAGCTACATAGAGGAGTATACAGAAAAAGCAGCCAAGTGGGTGAAGTTGGGTTTTGCATCCCAATGTTTTACTTTATCAGACATAAACAATAATTGGAGAAAATAAATTAAGCTAGCCAGTGTGTCATCAGTTCAGCTCAATACACAATTACCCAGGACACAAATGTAAAGGCATTTCTGCTGATGTAGCTACAACCCTGGAGCTACTTATGAACTATCACGTGTAAAGCTACACTCCATAAAACGAAATATATTTCTGGGAAGTTTTCACATACCATTTTTAACCTGCTATTTCCACAGGTTTTTACTCTTTTCCACAGATTGTTTACTCTCTTGGGAAATACTGGCATCTTTGCAAATTTTACTGATTGTTGAATGATGGTTGTTGGGATATATCTTGCTTCCCACTTGCTGATTTTGTCTCACCACTACATTACAAGTCTGCTATTTCTCTTCTGAAATGTGTGAGCTCTATCAGCAAGTAGGAAGGGAGAAAAGGAGATCAATCTACTTGAACTTGGGAGACTATTAAACTTGGTCATTTGGCAACACATTCATTCTCATTCTTTCTCTTGGTTTCCCTGTGTGCAGTGTTCCACATTTTTAGATAAGTGCTGAGGTGAAGAATGAAGCTTATGTCCAAGGAACAAATTGCAACTTCCTGGCCCATCTGGGAATTAAATGGGCTGTTGCTTAACAAGAACCTACAATGACCTCCTCTGGCAGTACATTCTAGTGCTCTGTCACAGGGGCACAAGGAAATTTTTCCTAATGACTAGCTTTAAATTTTCTCTTGTCATGCTGACTCATGGATAGCACAGTGGCATCATCTTACCCAAGAGGTTTTTGTGTTTTCTTTTTCATTTCTTCACCTATGTGTTGGTTATTTAGTGGCACATTTTTTGACTCCGTGGTGCTGGAAATTTTTTTTTTAATGTCATACCTGTTGTTGACTTAGTTTCGTGGCTTCTGACTTAAGGGAATGTGTAGTGATAGCATAATAGGGACTATCACATCCACATGTGAAGATACAATGCAATATGCATCCCTACTTCCAAATCAAAGATGGACTCCCAATGAAACTGTTGGACGTATCTAGACAATAGGATGCTGGACTCTCTGACATTGTCTGTACCAGCAATGTCATGGCACACTTAAACAACAGACTGATGGACTTAGGACTGCTTATGAAAGACTTTACTATTTTAACAATATGAAAGCAATCAGCCGGGGGGGGGTAAGAATTTGTGGAGGGGGTAGGGAAATTCCAGACCCTATGGAATTGTACCATAAAATTCAGAATCTTTAAAAATAATAATAAAAATGAAAAACCCCAGGGTCTATGGAATTGTATCATAAAATGATAATAATAAGTAAAATTAAAAATAATAATTATTAATAATAAAGAGATTCAATTTTCCTGTAATAGTTTACCATTTAAGTGTCATAAATTAAATGCAATGATGTCAGTCTATCAATGCTCTGGTGACATATTCTGATAATGACAATCTTAAATACCCTTATGCCATCCCTAAATCATTATGGCTTTATTTATAAGAATGAGGCACTAAGAAATCATGGTTAACATTGTGCACTTACTAGGGTTACTTTTAAAGACAACAGAAATTCACATTCATCTTGAAGACAGACTATAGCCGCCCTGAGAGTTAAGTGCAACTGACCCCTGTTCATTTGTTCTGAGTTTGCACTGTGTTGAGGCCACAGCAGAGGCTGGTTATATTTCAAGGAGTGGAAAGGTCAAAAGAATGAATTAACATTAATCACATAGACTATATTGATTGATCACATTGAAGGATGCAAATTTTCAAAATATTTTCTTACATAATTCTACAAACAAACCTGCTAAGAGCTATTATTATCCTCATTTAAAGATGAGTATATAAAAGCACAAGAAAAATATAAATTAACAAAAATAGTCTCAATGAGGAGCCTCAATCTATATTCCTTTGAAAAGAGGTTTCAGACTGTGTTAGATAGGGCAGGACAGGACTAGGGTGCAAGAAATACAAACTGATCAAATCATTCCTATCCCATTTGCAACATCTACAAATATCTTCCCTCGCTGCTCAGAGCAGGTCACCGTAAAATGTGCTGTCTTCATCTTCCCTATGTTTGATTCAGAAAACTTATTGTTATAAATATAAATTTAGTTAAAAAATGACCATTGCCTCTCATTTTTTTCTAACAAAACACCATTAGGCAGAAAACTGTAACAGCTAAGAATATGCCCTCTGCAGTCTAATTTTCAATACTATTTTGGTTTCTTACCAGCTGTGTGGTCTTAATTTCTTCCGTTGTTGGTAAAGCTATTAGAGTATCTACACATTAGAGTTGTTGTGAGGATTAAATGAACAAGTAATTGTAAAGCCTTTAGAACAGTACCTACTGCACAGTAAACATTCACCCAGTACATCTGGGCTTTACAAAATTAAGAATGTATTATTGTGTTAAAATCTGCATCCGCATTAAGATTCCATGAAAACAGAGAGCACACCTGTTTTGCTCTTCTTGTTATACTCCTACTTCATGTCACAGTGCCTGGCACATAGTAGGGATTCAACAAATATTTCCAGAAAAATCACCTATCTACTACATACCTAAACTATATTGCCTAGAAATATAATTTACTCTTGAGGCAAACATGTTTTCAAATGCCAAATGATGAAGTTCAGCTTCTGTGTAACATGACATTAAGGTCTGCAATGGACTAGCTCTATTACATCAGGAAATCTTACATGAGCATATTTTAAGAATCATGATTTGATCCAGTTTTGCAGTACAAAGATGTTCCATAATGAGGTTTTGTATAATAGCTAAAATGTCTCATCTTGTTCAGACATTAGCCAAAGCAGCATGCTGTCTGAATACAATGATCATTGCTAACGCTCAGTAAATATAGTCACTTGCCACTATTATGCTGATTTTAAAGGAAACCTTTTGCATTATGTTTAAATAAGTCATAAATAAGTGAAGTCAAAGGTGTGTTTAAATAAAGAGACTTCAAGACAGAGACATTAAGGCATGGCTTAGAGACAGAGAGATGAAGCAAAATGAAGGGGTGGAAATAGAGGGCACAGCAGACAGTGTAGATGGATCAAAGGTATGAAGATCAACCAAAAATAATGAATAAACTCTGAAGTGTTATAAACAATTAGTGATAAGCTCCAAAATAACTCTCCAGATGGCTGTGATGATCCTGGCTGGGACAAGCAGAAGCCAGGAGCCAGTAAGTCCATCCAGGTCTTCCATGTGGGAGAAAGGGGCCCAAGTACTTGGACCATCCTCTACTGCTTTCCAAAGCTCATTAGCAGAAAGCTGGATCAGAAGCAGAGCATCCAGGACTCAAACTGGCACTCCAACATGGAATGACAGCATTCAGGAATGCTGTCATTAAACAGTGAATTAACCTACAGAACTACAGTGCCAGGCCCAGAAAATATAAATTCTAATGCATAATGCCAAGATACCCTAATCAGGGAGTCATTCAACCACCAGAAACTGTGGAAGCATTAGTCTATGCCTTGAGAAAATAACTTGAAATCGGGATGTATTTTTGAGTGAGTGGGACTTACTAATAGATAAGGAGTAAAGGAAAAAAAGAAACTAAAAAAAAAATGATCACCTAGTTTGGAGCCTGGATGACTACTAATGTGAGCGACTGTCCAAGCCGGGTGATTTGAGGACAGTGCTGAGGGAAATGGATTTGGCAGGGGTGTCCAGCATGGGGATAAGAAGAAAGTTTTATGCTTCTTTGGATTTGTTAGGTTTCAGATTCTAAACAGGTATCCAAAAGGACTATCCAGAAAGCAGTTGGGTATGTAAGGGGTAGGTTGAAAGAATAATTACCTAAATTCAGTAAGAATATAGATGTGAAAAAGAGAGGCAGAGGGACAGAGCTTAGAGGCATATAGAGCTTAGAGGAAAGATAGACTGAGCAGAAATAACTTTTGAGATAAGAAACTGAGACTTCACTATGAGGAAGAAGTATTTCAAAAAGGTATAAGCAGTAGTTCTAAAAGGTATACAGAAATGAGTCACATGTAGACTGAAAATCAACCTTTTATGCTAAATGTGGTCACTGATTGCTTTGATAAAAGTTACCTGATTATGAATTCAAAGCCTGATTAGAAGAGAAAATATAAGGTAAGAAAGCAGAAAGTATTAGCTCACAGAGATAAATCTCAGATTCGTGCTGAGAAAAAGGAGTAAAATACAAACTAAAAGCCAGGATAGGAACTAAATGATGAATAGTATATTTGTAAGTGAACAGAGTATGTCACAATATGGAGAGAAATTACTGATACACATTGTAGAACAAAATTATCAGAGAAGTAAAAGAATGGAATGAAAAAAATCCCACTGATTTCTGCCTTTGAAAGTCACCAGGAACTTAAGGAAATAACTCGAAGTCACAGCAATCTGGACTCCATTTCTTTGTCAGAAAGAATTAGTTTCTTCACATTCCGACCATGGACACCCAGTGACAAACGGAGGAGAACAAAGTTTAGTTACTTGTCCATCACCATGGTGTGTATAGTAATGGGACCTAAATTCAGAGAAACAGAACCTGATTGCTTCTTCATGAAAAAAGAATAACGTACTTTCTGTTACGTATAAGAACGGTACTTACGTGATTTTAGATTTTGAAATTTGGGTAAAGCTTCTGATAACTTCCTTTATCTACCCTTTTCTTTTCCTGAACACCATGTGTTTTACCTATTGTCATTTTCTGTTTTGTCTCTTCAATACTGGTCACGTCTCAAGATTTCAGAGTTGTATCTTCAGTATTGTAATAGTAATTTCCTTTAATGGAAAAATAAGGGACCATTGTTAGGACATAGTAAATAAAGTGAGACAAAGTGGTTAAAGCCAGTAGCCAGATGACTATGGCATTGTGCATTGGTGCCAGTTCAAGCCATGGCTGCATCATTTCCGATCCAATACCAGCTAATAGCCTGGAAAACACAACAAAAGATGGCTTGAGTGTTGGGATACTATAGTCTAACTATGTTAAAAACCCAGATGAAGCTCCTGGCTTCTAGGTGCAGTGTGGCTCAGCACTGGCCACGGTGCTCATATGGGGAGTGAATCAACAGAAGGAAGATCTCTTTTTGTCTCTCCTCTTCTCTCAGTAGCTGAATTCCAAATAAATAAATAAATCATTTTTAAGACAAAAATATGTAAATAACTGAAAGGCAGAGCATTGGTTTCCTATGTATTGGATCACATTAAATTTATCCACATCGACCATTTATATAAATTCAATTATGGATAACTGACAAAGCACAAGAAATATTCTTCCATCAAGCTTATACAGTGTAAAGGCAAGGATCAGCACACACTGAGTTTACAGATATCAAGATTCACGTGTATTTCTAATCATTGCTTCTGATATGTGCACCTGAGCATTCCTGTCAATGCTCTCAGCACACAGGCATCAGGCTTCCAATCGACATCAGGGAAGATTTGTATCATCTCGATGGGACAGTAGATAATAACTACTCCTGCCCCATATTGGTCAAATGGGAAGAAAAATAACTCATAATCAAAAGATATACCTCTGCCAAAGGTCAGCCATCTCTGTCTAAACTACACATCAGTACCTACTCATGTATTCATGCAGCCAAACAATCTTCACTATACTTCCATTACTTTCTGGTATTATTACTTTAATTTTTTAAGTATTTTATCTTTATGATTTTATGATACCATTCCATAGACTCTGAAATTTTCCTTGCCCCTCTGCAAATACCCCCCTATTCACTGATTTCTCCCATATTATTATAATAGTATAATCTTTCATAAACAGTCCCAAGTCCATCATTCTGCTATTTAAGTGTATCCTGACATTGTAGGTATGGCAATGGCAGAGAGTCCAGCAACCTACTGTCAAGATATATTTAACCTTCATTGAGAGCCATCTTTGATTTGGAAGTAGAGATGCATACTGCATTGTATCTTCACATCTGGATATGATAGTCTATTGCACAATTACTATATATCTCCTTAAATGAAAAGCCATAAAACAAAATCAGCAACAGGAAGAAACTTAAACACAAAGTTAAATAACATGCTACTGAATGACCAATGTGTCACTGAAGAAATGAAAAGGAGAACCTTCTTGAAGCAAATGATGCTACTGTATGCCTATGAGTCAGTGAAGAAATTACTAAGAACATAAAATTTTTTTGAAGAAATGAAACTAAAAACAAAAAGATTTTCTTATTAATTACTTTAAACTTCATTAGTTAAAAAAAGTGGTTCTGTACCTGTTGCAATGATCAAAACTGGCCAGTCCTCTCCTGCATGTACCAGCATCCCATATGGGCACCATTTTGTATCCAGCTGCTCCTCTTCCCATTCTGCTGCCTACCTGTAGCCTGGGATGGAAGTAGAGGAAGGCCCAGTCTTAGGACTCTGCTTGGGAGATTCAGAAGCTCCTGGCTCCTGGCTGCAGATCAGCCCAGCTCCAGACATTGCAGCCATTTAAGGAACTAACCAGTAGATAGAAGACCACTCTCTCTCTCTCCTTCTCTCTGTAATTTTGCTTTTCAAATAAAGCTAAAATAAATATATTTTTTTTAAAAATCAGCAAGGGAGAGAGGTCAGACATAAAAGGTTATGTCACTGCTTATGATCTGGCCAATTCCATCCCAGCTGCTCAACTTGTGATCCAGTTTGCCTGCTGACGGCCTGGGGAAAGCAGCGAAAGATACCCCAGGGGAGACCTAGAAAAAGCTCCTGACTCCTGGCTTCAGCCTGGCCTGCTCCTAACCATTACAGTCATCTGGAAAATGGATAAAAAGATTTTCATTAGTGGATGAAAGATTCTCTGTTTCTCTCTTCCTCAAATGAATAGATGAATAAATATTTTTAAATTATGGAAATGCATACTGTGAAAAAAATTTATGCATATATCTCAAAATAGGTTGCAAGAAACAACTTTTAATTCAATTTCTATGAATTTTTTGAAATACCCTTTTATTTAGATTAATAAATAAAAAGATGACATCACTGTAGTTCTTCAGAGCAGAAATGCATGGAGGTTGAAACGCACAGATGAAGCAGCCACCTCTGATCAGCATTACTTAGTCTAGGAGGGAAGCAAGAGACTCTGAGTCTGCAGGCTCTTCTGTAACTCTTACACATAAACAAAACGTTCAAAATAACTCACATTGTGTAGTTAGCATTTTGCCTTTTGAGACAGCACTCTGTTAGAAAGGCTGGTTAACAATTTTCTTTTCACTGGAATTAGTAAGGACTTCTCAAGTTCCCAGCCTCTCTGTGGATCTATGTTCGCTGGAGAAAACATAATGCTGGGAAAGAGCTTCTTCCTGTCTTAAAGTCTTAACACCTTTTGGTTTAGTACACAAGAACCTCAAAGAAAATAATGCCAGGCTTGGTGTGATGGCCCAGTGGCTAAATCCTTGCGTTGTACGCACTGGGATCCCAAAAGGGCACCGGTTAGTATCCCAGCTGCTGCACTTTCCTTGCAGCTCACTGCTTGTGGCCTGAGAAAGCAGTAGAGGATGGTCCAAAGCCTTGGAACCCTGCACCTGCACCGAAGGCCTGGAAGAAGCTCCTGGCTCCTGACTTCAGATTAGCTCCACTCCAGCTGTTGCAGCCACTTGAGGAAAGACCCAGAGGGTGGAAAACCTTTCTTTCTGTCTCTCCTTCTCTCTATAAATTTGCATTTCCAAGAAAAATTTAAAAATCTTTGAAAAAAATAATAAAAAGAAGAAAATAGTACCAATAGAAGCTAAATCACATAAGCAAAATGAATATAGATGGGCAATAAATAATTCCAGAAGAGATGATTCCAGGTTCCGTATAGTAAATCATATGTAAATCTCAAGATTGACTTTATTTCATTTGATTCTTTCTTGCGGTACATATATTAATAGTGAATGTTTTAGTGCTCACAAATGATTATATATACTTGTCACTGTGGATAAGAAAAATTATTAAATCCATAGATCAGTGTGATAATGAGCAATTATTTATGGCTTAAACCCTACAGGGAGGGTATGGGAGTGTATTAGCACCAACTAAACTTGAAATTTTCAAATTCAGGCAGAAAAAGAAAAACTGATATCCTGTCATTTGCAGCAAAAGGGCTGGCACTGAAGGACGTCATGTTGAGTGAAATAAGCCAGACAAAGAAAGACAGATGCAACAGAGCAAAAAAAGAAAGCAAAAAAAGCTCAATGTGAACATGGAATACTGATTATTAGAGGTTGGGAGGGCTGGGGAGGCTAAAAGGGGATTGGATTTATAAAATACGGATTTAATTTTCCCATGCTGGAGGTCACCAGAACTGCTTAAAGAGCTCTTTAGACTGAGCACTAATTCATGGGAATATTGCCCCGTGACTAAATACTGTACGAGTCAGGTTCAACATTTCCAAAGCCTTCTTACTTAGAACTAGGATTTGAAAGGCACAAAGAATTAATTACACTAATGTATTCCCATCAGGTCAAGTGGAATAAAATGTCATTACAGCAAAGCTTGATCATAATTAGTAGATCACAAGTTTTGCAATAAGGTGTTAAAATGGAAGTGTACTGAAATTCTATGGAATGTCATGCTAAATCTCTTTCTATTGTTAAGCTGGTCCGTTGCAGATAGCAAAAAAGGCATGTAAGTCTAGAAAAGTTTTATGAATATCCAAATAAATAAGAAGTCATTATATACTGTAACTGATTAAAGTTATTAAATTAACATAGAGTGCTAAATCATGTATACAAAAGGCAAATTGTATCAGATTAATGCAACTGTAGCAGGTAATCTGCAAACCGTGCACTTTAACAGTTTAAAAAAATTCATAGAATTGAAAGAAAAAGTTGTGTCAACTGTGGTATAAGTTCTAGAAGGTTTTCATAAGTAGTGCTGAGTGCTCATTCTTAGGGCAGTAAAGTAAATTAGTATGTGACATAAGCTATCTCTTAATAATGGTTTCAGGCTGTATTGACATAAAGCAATCAAATTTCCATAGGGAATCTAACTTGCATGCTTGACAGCTTAATTATCTGGCATATATTTCGGTAAGTCCCATTATATGAATATGTGCCTGAGTTTCTCACCAAGGATGTCTACAGAAATGGTTTGAATATTCAATAATTTTAATTGTCCTGTAAATCATCTGGCCACTGATAAATGTGTGTGTTCCTTCAAATATCATTTAAATTGACCAAAACCTAGATAGTGAATTAAGAACATCTGCAGTTCAAAAATACTTAATTTTTAAAGATTTATTGATTTTTATTGGAAAGGCAGATATATAGAGAGGAGGGGGGCCAGAGAGGAAGATCTTCCTTCCAATGACTCACTCCCCAAGCATCCATATCGGCTGTAGCTGTGTCAGTCTGAAGCCAGGAGCCACCTGAGTCTCCCACGCAGGTGCAGGGATCCAAGGCTTTGGGCTGTCCTCGACTGCTTTTCCAGGCCACAAGCAGGGAGCTGGATGGGAAGTGGGGCTGCAGGGACTAGAACCAGTGACCATATAGGATCCCGGAGCATTCAAGGCAAGGACTTTAGCTGCTATGCTGTCACACCGGGCCCTAATGGTAGATTTTCAAAGAGAAATAGAGACAGAGAAAGGTCCTGGGTCTGATGGTTTACTCCCCAAATGGCCACATGATCATTGCTGAGCAGATCTAATGCCAGGAGCTAGGTGGGTGGGATGCAACATTGCAAGGCAAAGGATTCACCTGTTGAGCCCAGAAAGTACTTAAAATTTAACAAATAGTCATGTCCTTTGTAATGCAAAGATTTAAACATTGGCATAAAATTTGAAAAATTATATCTTTAATAATTTAATGCAGAAATGCCTCTTTCACCGCTGCTTAATTAAGAGATTCCAATGTTGCTACAGTACAGGAAACATACATGCACCTGAATTATATCCTTCGTTTTTACAGTACTCTTCACTTCATTGCACACTTTCACATATATATTGCGAAGTTCCCACAATACCCTGAATCAGATGACTGGCAATAAATTTCATTTTTCTGTCACAGTTGAAGAAATGAAAAACTAATGTCCAAAGAGTCCACATCTCAAATCCAGGCCTCAGTCTTCTCTGTGCCAATAAAGTTGATCTGTTTTACTTATGAGATAATCTTCGGTCAACTATATTCTTGTTTAGTATGAATAGCTAACAGATGAGTTATGCTTTTTTATTTTTTTAAGCTCAAAGCAAATTAAAATGGACTTCAAGAAAATAATACAAATAATCACACTAGTGTAGCAAAGGGGGTAGCAAGGACCTGCGCCTGGCAGCAAAGAAAGAAAATGTATTTTCTCAAGAAGTTCACAAACTGCAGCATTCCCAGAAGCCCATCACTGCTTGGTTGAGTTGACATGGAAACCAGCCATCTCCATAGGCTCAGAGCAAATCATGGGCCTGCAGGCAGGCAGAGTGACTTGATATTGTCCTCAGAAGGCTCTCAGTCATTGAGAGAGAATCAATCAAACCAGCACAAGGAAGTGTGCCAATTATTAGCAATGATAGCAATGTCGCAAACATTTGCCACTTACTACTTGTCAGGTATGTGACAAAGCTTTGCTGCTTGTCAGATTCCACCTTCTTCCAGTCTCCTCTTTTTTTGACTCAACTAAAGTCTCTTGACCTTTACCTGCAAATTTGGTCTTTTTCAGTGACCAGCACTAGTTCAAAGTACAAGCAGAAAAGTTGTTAAGATTATGAAAGTACATGAGGGCGATCACTGTTCTGACTCAAGCTTGGAGTCCTGTTTATTGTCTATCACCTTTTTCCTAGTCAGTTCCTCCCTTTGTGTCCTGATATTAGTAATACTGGTCTTTACATTCTGAAACTCTAAAGGAAAAGACCACCTTGCTTGTTTTCTCCACAGTAGTCCCAGCAATCGTTTCCGAATACCTGGCACCATATAGGTGCTCAAGTGTTTGTTAAACAAACCAGTGGCCATCACCCCTACATTTATGATTCTCTTAGTGCAGCACTACTAACCCCATCAGCATCCCTACTGTCACTATAAAACAACATAAGCTGGGCATTTACTGTGTATACTGATTTACTAATGCTCTGTGTACATAATGCTATATTATCCTCACAAAAATTTTAAAGTATTATTTGCATTTCACAGAAGAGGAAAATGAAGCTCTGTGAGGCTAAATAATGTTCATATAATCTCACGAATATAGCTGGTAATAAATCACAGAATCACAATTCAAACTAAGTTTGATGTCACCAGATTCTCTATAATTATTCTCCCTGTAATTACAGTGACCCATTGAATCCAGGCCATTGTTTTGGATCCTGTTGCTTACTGATAGCTTTCATTATGTCAAACATGAGCATTTCAACACTTTCAATGACTACCTGTCCCTGGATCACACTTTGCTGTGTTAGGATGTCTTTATCTAAGCTAATACCAGTCTTTACCTAAGCTCACACCAGTCAACATGTGACCAAATAGCTTCTGTAATCACATCCTTTTCTTTCTTTTTAATATTTATTTGAACGTCAGAATTATAGGCAGAGATGGAGAGAAATAGCTTCCATTCACAAACTTGCCTCCCAGATGGCCCAAACAGCCAGCAGCGTTCAAAGCAGAAGCCAGGAGCTTTATCTGGACTTAACATGTGAGTGGCAGGGGAATAAGTGTTTGAACCATCTTCAGCTGCTTTTCCTAGGCTATTAGCAGTGAGCTGGATCAGAATTAGGGCATCCAGGACACAAAGCAGCACCCACATGGGACACTGGCATTGCAGGTAGCAGTTTTACCTATTATAGTATAACACCAGCTCCAATAGCATCCTTTCAACAATGCTGTGTCATCCCCAAACATGAGTAGGAAAGTTTATAGTCCCCAGAGACTGCCTCTGGGTAAGGCATTTTATTTATGAGTAGACTTGGAAAATAGAACCAATGAACAACAACCAAAGACTTTTATGATTACCAGTTGTCATGTGAGAGAAAAAAAGAGTATAAAATTAAAATTATAAACTTAAAATTTAAAAAAAAAAAACAGAAATGGAGTGGAAGACAGATGAATGAATTGGACTTACAGTGGGAAATTATCTGTGATGAAAGCCCAGTGCAGGAAGTTTGAGGGATTTCCTCAAACCAGCATTCCTGGAGATTGTGCTGGGATTCACAAGGATTAAGTTGGCTGCATGAATACAGCATGTATGCTTCTGCTATTTTCTGTCTGAAAGTATGTGTCTCTGCATTGGTGGTCTGGCATGTAATGACTTTGATGAATAAATCGGCCAACTGTCTGAACACAGTAAAACTGTGCATGCCAATTCTTCTTCCTGAGACTGAGTTGGTCTACCAGTGTCTGCTTTGCTCCAAAATGTGGGCTTTACTCCAAGTCCCTGTGCTCTCAATCGTTCCCACATGGTTGCAGTGAAATAGATCACACCCAGTGTTACTTACACTAGTGTACTGACTGCACCAGACATGCATAATCCAGTCTTTTGAAGTCATTCACTCTTTTATTCTGTTTTCAACATTGTTTATATAAAAGACATTCAAAAATCCAGAGAAATGTGTACTGTTATATTTATTGACAATTCCAAATAGTTGAACTCCATGGTTGATTAGTTTTTACCTTGGAATTTAGTAGAATTTAAATGAGAATTTCAGAGAACTTTTCCAACTTCTCATTCTACCAAACAGAAAACTAGTTTCATTAAAGTGCAACCATATTTCTTTTCAAAATTGTTCATGTGGAAATACAAGTTTTACCATTTTGTAAGAGTTGTTACACCTGAGAGGAAGAGTGAAGAAAATGTCTAAGATAACAAATTACACACAGACAGAGGGAAGGGCGTCTTCATGATTCTCATGTCCAGCCACTCAAGGTGTAACAGTCCAACCCATGCCATGACACATCTTAAACATATGTCCATGGGGCAGTCATTGGGTACTATTGCTAAGATGTCTCTTGAAATGCCTGTGTCCTGTATCAGACAACTTTCTGCTGATGTGTACCCTGGGAGGTAGCAGGTGATGGCTCACCCAGCTGGGAGCTCTAGATTGACTTCCAGTTCCTGATTTCAGTCTAGCTGAGGTCTGTTTACTGCAGCCAACTAGGGAGTAAATAAAAATCTCAGTATTTGTCTTCCAAATAGTAAAATAAAATGTGTATGGTTTGTGTACTTTTGGGTTACTTGCAAATAATTAGATTGTAGTTACTAAATTTAAAGACATTGTTCTTATCATGCATAAGCAGGGAACAATACAGCATATTGATTAAAAGAACAGGCTATCAAGTCAAACACATTGGAATTGTGGATCTAGATCCTATTTATTAGTAGTTGTATCACCTTGGAGAAACTACTCACTCATCTTAGCCTAGTTTGCTATCTGTTAAAAGAGGCTGATAACTATAGTTATCTCATGAGATCATGTGTGAATGAAATACAACAAAATGCATAATGCACTGGAGAATTAGTTTTTCATTTCCATAATTATTGTAAGATTATAATTTCTGAGCAGAGACGGTTTCTTGTGTTTGCCTAAATCCTTGGTGCCACCATAAAAACAGTTAATTTACTTAAAAACCTGGTCTTGTTTTCAGAAGAACAGACAACTCTATAATATAGGATAAATAAAGTGTGAGATAATGAGCAACAGAAAATCTCCCATAGCCCCTTTGACTGAACAGCAATAGCAGTGTCAAAAATCTGCTTCCAGCTCCTGAAACATATTTAATGATCAACAGACTCACAAAGAAAAAAAGTCCAACTCTAGCAAGTGGTGGAAATATATTACACTTTCTTGAGCTTTCTGAGATTCTTCCTACCTCATCTAAGTGTGCTTCCCTAGGAAGGGACTATGGGAATTTCATTTTATCTCCATTATAAAATAAACCCAGCTACATTACTTTTTCTTCTGCTAGAGAATATGTCAAAGCTATCTGGAAAGCTCTTTACTGCAGTCAATCCTGTTTTTGAAACTCACTAATCCTGAAAACAGCTGAGTTTGCACTCTCTGGAAGAACAAAGTTTGATGGAAGATCTCCAGCAGTTGACTCCAAAAAATTCCTTAACTGGTGAAGTGGCACTGGAACTTATTGGAAAAGGAGTAATTGGGAAGGGCGTGGAGAGAAGAAGGTTGGGGGAACTCTATTGTTAGTACAATATCTTCCAAATAAAGAGCCTCTCCCAGCATGATTAAGAGATTCTGGTTTATGTTAAGGAGTTGGTATAATTAATATTTGCAAGAAATATCTATTGCTGAAACCATTGTGTGAAAATAGATGAAAGGAGAAAGAGCAACAGCAAATCTAAGTGCTGTGTTGCAGTTACTTGAGCAAGCACTTCCAACAGAAGGACTCAGTAACAAATAGCAATAGCTACCATTTACTGGGCTCTTAATCTGAGCCAGGCACTTTCCATGCATTAAAACAGTCTCATATTCCGTTCTTAGAAGAAATCCATAAGAGAGGATGCAGTATAGCCCATTTTAGTAATAAAGAATGCATGACTCAGAGATGCTATATGCCTCAGGGCTAGGCCCAATGGCTCATCTGGTTAATCCTCTGCTTTGCAAGTGCCAGGATCCCACTTGGGCACTAGTTCATGTTCTAGCTCCATTTCCCATCCAGCTTCCTTCTTATGGCCTGAGAAAGCAGCGGACAATGGTCCAAAGCCTTGGGACACTGCACTAACTTGGGAGTACTGGAAGAAGCTCCTGGCTCCTAGCTTCAGATCAGCTTCAGTTCCCATCATTGCAGCCATTTGGCGAGTGAACCAGTGGATGGAAGATCTTGCTCTCTCTATCTCTTTTTCTATAAATCTGCCTTTCTAATAAAAATAAATCAATCTTTAAAAATAAGTAAATACTCGGGCCTGGCAGCGTGGCCTAGCGGCTAAAGTCCTCGCCTTGAAAGCCCCGGGATCCCATATGGGCGCCGGTTCTAATCCCGGCAGCTCCACTTCCCATCCAACTCCCTGCTTGTGGCCTGGGAAGGCAGTTGAGGACGGCCCAATGCTTTGGGACACTGCACCCGCGTGGGAGACCCGGAAGAGGTTCCAGGTTCCCGGCTTCGGATCGGCGCGCATCGGCCCGTTGCAGCTCACTTGGGGAGTGAATCATCGGATGGAAGATCTTCCTCTCTGTCTCTCCTCCTCTGTGTATATGTGGCTGTAATAAAATGAATAAATCTTAAAAAAAATAAGTAAATACTCAACTCACAAATGATGCAGCCAAATTGTAAGCAGAGCTCTTCCTTACCACTAAGTCCTAACTACTGTACTACTGAAACAGATGAGAAAGTTCACTTACTAAAGAATACAGTAGCCCTACCAGCAAGGACAGCTTGAAGCTTGAGAACACTGTACACACTACTGAAAAGGACCATGCACAATCAAATAGAGGGAATAAAAAAGCAAGTAGAGGACTCAATGGTGTAATAAATGTCATGGAAGAATGGATGGTCAAAATGAGAATTTCAGTTAGATGTAATCTTAATTAAACATGTAAGCTTCCATACTTAATCATTGCATATGTTTACCTCTATGATGATCTATTGTGCCTCTTACTTGTTTTCCAAAGTCCAGACATCTTACTCAATACCAATACTTACATCTTCATATCCCTGCTAATCAGAATTATTAAACTTTTCCAGAGATGATCTTCTCCCTCTCCCAGTCCTATCATATTCTCTTAGTTTCATTTACAATGATATCTATAACTTACAATTATGCCAAGTATTTGTCTAGTTACTTAGATATTGTCAGTCTCCCACCCACCATCTAGACAATAGGAAATGTTGTACATAGCACATGTCACAGAGTAGATTAATCTTGTGTTTCTTAATGAATGTTCAATAAAGGATTCCATTTTTTCATTGACCAGTAGATGTCATTTATATTTTGTGAACCCTGACTTATTCTCTATTAAATTCTTTGTAAATATTCTCTTGCTTCTCATGCTCTTTTTTATGGTAGATGCTTAATTCCAAAAATAAGCTGTTATAGTATTAGCTCAGTGTATTTCTCCTTACCGTTGTAGTTTCTGAGACATACTTACCTGTTTGGTATAATTTTTCTAATTTTATTTATCTAAGAGGCAGGGAGAGAGAAAAAACAGAGAGCTGTCACCTGCCAATCTACTCCCACATGCCTGCAACAGCCAGGGCTAGGCCATGCTGAAACTGGTAACAAGAAGCTCTGGGTCTTCCAAAGGGTGGCAGGGACCCAACTACCCGTTACCTCTCAGGGTATGAGTCTGCTGACAGCTGCAATTTGGAACAGACATTTCCATCCATGTCTCAGATATGGGTGGCAGGAACTCACACACTTGAGCCATTATCTGTTGCCTCTCAGGCACATTAGCAGGAAGCTAGATGGAAAGCAGGGTATCTAGAACTTGAACTGGCACTCTGATATCAGGTGCGGGTGTCTCAGGCAGAAGCCTGAAGCACTGCCCCAAATACCAACACTCATGTCTATTTTGAACTATTTGATATTGTGCTTTCAACTCTCAAATGGCCTGATATTTATTTTTAACATATAGTGAAATTAAGAATTTGAATTATATTATTTTTCCAAGTAATCTACTTTGTCAGCCTCTAATCTCATGTTTTCTTCCATACGTCTTTATAATTCTGGATGTATGTTAATTTAGTTAAATTGGTGTACTTTTATAGGTACATGGACTTTTTTTATTTATTTGTCAATCCTTTGGTTAGTATTTTCCTACTTGAATCACTACTGATTTATGAATAATGATTTTTCTAGTATCTTCTTATATCCTCTAAGGCAAAATCTGTCATTTTTCTTTCTCTAAATATTCTCATCTCCATTTGATGGATCTTATTGAATTTTTGCCACAGATTTTGACAATAACTTAAATATTAGCATTATAACTTTTTATATATTTGTGTCTGTGTGTGTGAAAGTGCATACATATGCATCTTGATAGCAACACGGGATGAAATTGGAAGACACGATGTCTGAGGTTACTGGATAAATAATTTATTTCTGGATGCTTCTAAATTCTTATTGAATAAATACCAGTTTGATAAAACATGTGCCTTAACTCTGTGGAAGGATTATCTTCAACATCTGGGATTTCTCTGTGGAATTGTAACGCTGAGTGTGCTTGTATGGATTAACAACAATCCATTGGGGTGGGAAAGAGGTCTTCGTTTCTCTCTCATGTTGCTCTCTCATGTTCAAACGCATTTGTTTCGTTGTCTAGTGCTAAATGCTCAACATGATTAGCTAATTTTACCTTCTCTTTAGCAAGACAAGAGAAGTTTTCATCCTGGTCTCTGTTGGAGTTTATTTTCCCCACCTCTCAATTGAATGAGCTTCTCAGTAGGAAGTGTTTGTTGTAGTATTGGATTGTGAAAATTTGCTTCACACCGTTTTCTTCCCAATATTCAAGGTAGGATCATGGTCTTGGACTTGTGCTGACAATAGTATAAGATTAGATGCTTGAAATATAATTCTTATCATAAGTAAACTTTCAACATAGTGTGGAAGACAATACTCAAAGAAGTAGCCAGGCTGTAGTATAAAGAGTTATGTGGTAGAGGGAACAGCATGAAACAATGAATTCTGACTGGTCATCAGTTAGAGGAACAAACTAATAAGAAGAAATTCACTGTTGCAGGAAGTAAAAAGAGCAAAAATATTGTAAGTGAAGAAAAAAACAGCAGCGGCAAAAGCAGAGGTCAACATAAAATAAAATTGTGGAACTTTGTATAGGAGAGATGAGCTTTGAACTTTAACTTTTTTATTAGAAAGGTGTAGTGATAGAAATATCCATCTACTGATTTCCTTCCTGAATGCCTGAAACAACCATGGCTGGTCCTGGCAAAATCCAGAATCCTGGCACTTAATCAGGTCTCCTTTGTGGAGACCCAAGGTTTTAAGCTGTCATCTATCACCTACCAGAATCACATTAGCAGGAAGCTGGAATCAGAAACAGAGCTGGTCCTTAAACCTAGGTACTCTATTATGGAATGGAGGTATTACAAATGGTGTCATATCCACTTGGCCAGTGTCCATCAAACTTTCTTTTTTATTTTAAGATTTCAATTATTTTACTTGATAGAGTTACAGAGAGAGGAAGAGACAGAGATCCTCCATCTGCTGCAACACCCCCAACCCAAATAGCTACAATGGCCAGAGTCCAGCCAGTCGGAGGTAGGGAGCCAGGAGCTCCCTCCGGGTCTCCCACGTGAGTTGCAGGTGTCTAAGTCCTCGGCTATGAGGAAAGTGGAACAGCCTGTACATGAACCAGAACCCACATGGGATGCTGCCATCACAGGCCACAGAATCAGCCTCTACACTGATTCGAACTGTTAGATCAAAGAGTGAATCCAACTTTTTTACAGGGCTGTAGGGAGAGTCAGAGAAACAGACAAAAACAGACAAACCTCTCACTTGCCGATTCACTCTCAAAATGCTGTTGTTGTTCTTAGTTGCGCTGAATCCCTGCTACAAAGAGAGAAAAACAGGAATTTAGTAACGCATGCATCTCCTGCATACATGGCAATAACCCTCCTGCCTACATGGCAACTAGCCATCTTCAACTAGTAAATCTCCAAGAGATGGCTTTCAGTTCAAATGTTAATACCAGCTACAACCAAAGCAAAGACAAAAGGGTGTTGGGAAGATAATGGGGTGGTATCCAGGAAAAGGATGGTAAACAAGAGTCAGATTTAAGTTGGGGCCTTCTTCATGGAAGAATCTTAGTGACTTAGCCATGCTCATCTGGCTGCATATGGAAATGAAGACGCCTTACAAATGAAGGTTCCTGTGTAGACGTATATTTCTCTAATAATGGTAACTTCTGCTATCTTCAGAGCTTTGCCTGTGTCTGTGTTTTCTCAAAATAATCAGGTCAAAATAATTCTTACGCCAAAAGGCATACATTCTAATCTCCTACAGTCACACGTTGTAGTGGCAGATCCTGGTCTTCTACAGCATATTTGAATATTCAGAAATAAAGTAAAAATGGAGTCAGAAAGGCATCTTCAGCCCAATTCTGAATTTTGAAATGTGTCCTTTGAGTGATTCATAGGTTATGGTACGGGAGAAAGCTACGGTCATATTTGTGGTTTAGAAAGAAAATTGGCAGCAGAATAGGGAGTTAATGCCAAAGAAACAGTTTAGAATAATTGGTTCCTGTTAGAGAAATGCAGAGAGTGTACCTTGCATTGTTCATTGCTTCTGGAGAAGGGTTAAGGCACAGAAGAAAATACAAATGAAGGAAGCTAGAGGAGGACGAAAAGGACTGTTTGTAGCAGCTGACGTGAATCTAACGTGGCAAGGAAATGAAGCTTCTTCTCACATCTGGCCATCTAGTCTGGCATCTCAAGCCATTGGGAAATAGCTACCTGTTTTGTTGTTTTTGTTTTGTTTTGTTTTGTTTTGTTTTTGACTTTTTTTTACTCCTTTGCCTTTCATAGCTTCTCACTCAACACTTCTTAGTTCTAAAAAGCAGTTCTCATCACCCTCACTTCATCCAGTTCCAATAATTGGCTCCTAATTAAGATCCTCTCCCCACTGAGTATGGCCTATAGATCAACCTCAAAAAAATATGTTGATACCACTACAAGCCTGTCCCTAAGGGTTAATTGGAAAGGACAAAAATCAAATTTTCAGAATATATGTTAAGAGTCCTTTCTACCTACCACCGTAAGTGTTTCATTTCTTGCCTGTTATCAGTGTTTTCTTCCTATGTACTCTCCTGGACACCCCATTCCTTATCTACACCTATCCAAATCCCTTCAATTTTTCAAGAAGTTCATACTTCAGCTCATATCGTCTTTGTTGCACTTGCCAGCAAGTAAGGAGAATTCACACTTCTCTTATACAGCAGCTTAAAATTTGAGAAAACCATCCTCTCTTACAGACACATATTATTGACCTGAGTGTTTGGCACATTCTCAAAAACAGTCCATTTATTCCCAATAGAAACATTATTGTGCTAAACAATCTCAAAATGTCAGTGTTAAAGGATAAATAAGTTAAATATCTACTCCATTCTCCTGAAAACAGCAATTAACAAATCCATTCATTGAGAGACTGCTTCCATTTGACCTGAATAATTAGTAATTTGTGACTTTCCAAATACGATACTCTTCCTCCATTGAAGAAATAGAGTTAGAAACAACATTAGGGCATAGTTTACTATTTCACAGCATTAATTCATACTCAGTAGATGTAGAAATATAACCAAGTCATCAACATTAGACTATGCACCTTTTATATATCCAGTGGATCATTCTCAAATGGCCACAGCAATGAGAGCTGGGCCAAGCAGAAGCCTGGTGCCTGGAGCTTCATCTGGGCCTTACCCATGCATGTCAGAAGCCCCAACACTTCGGCCATCTTCTGCTGCTTTTTCCAGGCCATCAGCAGGGAGCTAGATAAGACGTGAAGCATCCCGAACTCCAGCGGGAACCCATATAGGATGCTGGCTTCCCAGGCAGCAGCTTAACCCACTGCACCACAATACTGCCCCTGACCTACACATTTGATAATGCCAACTATTCTAAATGTATTCAAAATACCTTCCCCAAGGCAATTAAAGAAACTATGATGTATATTCTTTCTACATCGTCCTTATACAAGTACGTACAATGTATAAATATTTCTCTGCTATTAATTAGAAAAGAAACCAAAAGAAATTCTTTTTAGGTATTTAATCAGAGAGGAAACTTTATTGAGATGCATAAGAGAGATGAGGTGAAAGGAAATAGGTAAGGTTAGTTAAAACTCGAAGGCTATATGTGTATGGTTCAGTCTGATATTCACTCGAATGATCATCTGTTATTCATCACTCTTAGCAAAAATGGGCAGAAAAACAGTTGTAAGAATCAGTAGTTCCTTTGCACAAGCAGTGTAGTTTTCCAAAGTAAGGGAGGTTGATCTCAGAGGTATTTTAATATCCTGGGGTGGGGAGATGTGGGGTTGTGGAGAATTTAACCTCATAAAATGCAGAAGTGCCCCAGAATACAGTCTTTGGCCAATGCTTTCTAATTTTTCTTTTTCATATCTTTAAATACAGAATCCCCTTCACCTACAACTGAGTCTAGAAAATTCATTAAGTTCTGATGCTGATGTCACTATCTCAATCCTGACCATGAACAACTGGTATAATTTTAGCTTATTGCTGTGCCAAGAAGAGTGGAATATCACCGATTTCCTTCTTCTAACCCAGAATAATTCCAAGTTCCACCTCGGGTCTATCATCAATATCACAGCTAACCTCTCCTCCACTAAGGACCTCTTGGGTTTCCTGCAAGGTCAGCTTGAGAGTGTGAAGAACAGCACATCCACAATGGTGATGTTTGGCTGTGACATGGAAAGTATACGGCGGATTTTTGAAATTACCACGCAGTTTGTGTTACCACCCTCTGAGCTTCGTTGGGTGCTGGGAGATTCCCAGAACGTGGAGGAGCTAAGGACAGAAGGTCTGCCCTTGGGGCTCATTGCTCATGGAAGAACAACACAGTCTGTCTTCGAATATTACGTCCAAGATGCCATGGAGCTGGTCGCACGAGCCGTCGCCACAGCCACCATGATTCAGCCAGAACTTGCGCTCATTCCCAGCACTGTGAACTGCATGGATGTGAAAACTACAAACCTCACTTCAGGACAATATTTATCAAGGTAGGCTGCAAGGCCTGGCTTATCTCCCCAACGACAGCTCCGCCATGGAAAGTAAAATTTTCCTGTCTGTTCCCCTTGCAGAAATCTTTACTCCAAATATTTTTAAACCTCATGCTATTTCTGACACCGTTTCCGAATAATTAAGAATAGTTTATAATGATCTATAAGTGGAGGGCGGGGGTGGGGAAGCCTAGGTCCTGCTATTTAGACGCTTACAGCTGTTGTGTTCTTGACAAGTAACTTGAAAGCTGGGAGCAGCAGTTTTCTAGTTGATGATTATATTAAATAGTTTGACAAGCATAACAAATATGATAATATGAAAGTATATTGAAAAGTACATAACCCAGTGCTTAGTTCATAGTAGTTGCACAGCAAATGTTTATTTCCTTGATTTGTCTTTTCCATATCAATAGATTTATAAAAAAAAATCTAAATACTTATTAAGAAAAAAAGCAATCAAGCAGGAATGGGCTTTTCTTTTTGATTCCCAGGACTGGATGCTTAAGGCAATACAGAGCAGTGGTTAGAGGTATACATGATCTGAGGTTGAATTTTGGCTTTACTACTCATCACTTGCATAATGTTATTAAGCTACTTAACTTCTCTAAAATTTAATATCTTATTTTCTAGATCCATTTATGTCAAATAAATACAACAGTAGATCTCTTGCCCACAGAATTGTGAAGGATACAGAGGAAGAGAGAAAGAGATGAATTAATAGCTAGGATGGAGAGATGATTGAGAGATTAGAAATAGGTATTATATAGAATAACGTAGAACAACGTATTTTCTCCTGCAAAAAAGACCACATCAAAGAACTATTTCTCTTTCATAGGTAAAGATTTACCTGTATGCAAGGCCTGCTTTTTAAACAGTCCTCTATGACTGTTACGTCCGACTATATTAAGAAAAACAAGCAAACATACAGAGTCTTGACTTTCAGAAAGAAATGAGTGTTTGGTAAAAGGTCAAAACTCTGAAGAATTTTATATTTAATTTTGCTTTTGTAAATTGAGTGCCTACTATGTGCAAGAAATATGCTCCATGCCATGTATCAGAATATTTCAACAACTTCATGGAAAAATTGAAAGACATGTTTAGTTTTCAATACTAAAGATTTTTTATAAACTTTTTGAATACTTCTCACGTAAAAAGATCTCAAAACTTTTCTGTATCAATGTAAATTTATCTTTCAATGCCATTTTGCATGAACCTTTTGAAAAACTTTTACTTATGGCAGACTTAAATAAAAAGCACAACTTATAAACTCCTTAAAATGTTAATAAAGCAAGATAATTCATATTTATTGATGACATTGGCTAATGATAAAATTATGTGCTCTATCATCATTGGATTTTTCTATTTTCCTTATGTTTGAATTTCTGCAAGACTAAAATTAATGCCCATTTTATACTGTCTAGATTGTATCCACTGCTTCTGTACTAGCTCATAACTGAGGCTCGGAATTTCATCTCAGATAAGACATGTTCTCCTTCACAATAAATACCCAGCAAAGCTTTGATTTATAATTCTGTGTAGTCACCATTCTGGAAGCACCATCATAAACAGCAAATAGAAAAAGCCATTTGTGAAAACTACATTATTTGCCATCTTTCTCTCATAAAATGGAGGGTAAGAGAAAAATTACTCTTTGGATTCTAAAAATGCTTAGATACTACAGGAAATAAAAATTTTTGACAGATTCAGGGTTTTATATTTTTCAAAGATGAAACTGATCTTTTGTTTCTCAAGATTTAATGTATAGTAAAATTGTGTGTCTCCTTCCACAAAGATCTCATGCCATGTTGTACTTGAAATTAGATGATAGTACTTAGCCCATTACATTATCATTATTTGTCTGCGTCTGATTTTCAAGCTAGAATAAAACTTATATTAAGTGAAGACCCAATTATTATTCAGTCTAGCTCAAAGCCTAGCATTATAGAAGTCATGTAACCAATATTTACTAAGACTGACACACAAAGAAAGAAAATGTCCCATTATGATTATCTCCTCCGTCAACTGTTGCTGTAGAAGAAGACAGGTGGTGGATATGTTAGCATCATCTAAAAATGTACATCTTTTACTAACATAGATACTCATCATCTGATTTTGTTCTTTTCCCTTCGTTTATCTCTCTATTTTCTTGGGATGTTGGATTGGTGGATATCCTCTGCCTTCATGGCTGTTTCCACATCTTTATTCCACAATCTTTCAAAGCTCTAAAAGAATGTGAGGCTTGGAGCCCAGCGGCAATTCACAGTGTATAAGGGTCAGTGACAATATTTTCATCCCCATAGATGTGTTTGAGAAATGAACTCAAAGAACTACAGAAAATATACCCAGGACTTCTTAAACTCCCTGAGGAACATAGTCAAAGGAAAAGTTTCAAAGTGTTCAGGAAAGGGTCAAGGCAAGTGGGCAAAGCCCCGGAAGGAGTCTTTATAATGAATAACTTAAAAGCTGCCTTCAACCATCAAACCTCTGTGGGTTTTTATTCATCCATATTTACTTTGTTTAATACAGTATTTTAGAAAGTTATTCTCAGTCCATAAGTCGCGTCTGCCTATAGTAATTTTCTTAATTGTTCCTAAATTTGGTGACGCTGACCCCACTTCCTCACTGTATGATGAAATCCAGGAGGATAATGAAGCATGCATAGCGGGTGTCAGAGTTTTTGCAAGCTTTCATTTCTCAGAGTCATTTTCAGTTTGGGCTAACAGAATTGTTAACATTTAAAAATGTTAATGAAATCACCAAAAACATGGCATTTTCAGCATAGACTTTTCAACTAGAAAAATCATTCCTCATGTCAGACTACGTCGACATAATTACAGGTAAAAAGAGTTTTACTCCTCTGAGATCCCCACATATCAGAGCAAATTGCCATCAACACTGAATGTAGGGCCCAGCACAGTAGCCTAGCAGCTAAAGTCCTTGCCTTGAATGTGCCAGGATCCCATAGGGGTGTTGGTTTGTATCTCGGCAGCCCCACTTCCCATCCAGCTCCCTGCTTGTGGCCTGGGAAAGCAGTCCAGGATGGCCCAATGCCTTGGGACCCTGCACCCACATGGGAGACCTGGAAGAGGTTGCAGGCTTCTGGCTTGGGACTGGCACAGTTCCAGCCATTGCGGCCACTTTGGGAGTGAATCAATGGATGGAAGATCTTCCTCTCCATCTCTTCTCCTCTCTGCATTATCTGACTTTCCAATATAATTAATTCATTAATTAATTAACAAACTTTGGACACAATCACTCAAGGACCAAGTTCACAGTGTGATCTTTATCAACTTTTTACATGTTTTTCTACAAAATGTCAATTATTTCGATCATTCAGATTGGGAATATCACTCTGAAAATAACTCCATGATAGCCATTATCTACATATGTACATTAATATGGTGTCTGAACAGCCAATGACCATGTTTTGGACTAGGGTGAAGAGGATGGAAGGAGATCTTGAATTTTGTCATTTTGTGTCTGATTCTAGCATGTAATGACAAAAAGTAAGTACATGACTGGAAACCACTGGACTGTATGGGAAGGGTATTTGGACTAGTGCTTGGACACACATATCCTACACATATCCTACAGCAGAATGCCTACATTTCAGTCCAGGCTTTACTGCTACACACACACAACGATCAACAACTGCCAGCGAGTGAGAGTCCTAGATTGAGTTCCTCACCCCTAGTTACTGTGTGGTCTAGCCAAGGATGCTGCAGGCCATGAACAGCGAAATCAGCAGTGACGACACTGCTGCTCCTTCCCTCCTCTTAAATAAAAATGTTCAAATTGTGTTGTAGATCACAGCTGTATTCAGAAACACAGAAAAGCACATACTCTGCTCAGTTATTTACTGATGAAGAAAAAGACACTGGATTTGGATAAATGAATAGGAATTTTCAGTTTTAGAGCACAAATCCACAGAGCAAATGGTATATGCAAATTTACCAACATCTAAAGGAGAAAATTACTACTGTAGGAGCACTAACTACATTTGCAGAGATTTGAGATGACTCTAGAAAAGTAGTTATTTTGATGGCACACTGTGCAAGGATTATGCCAGTTTACATTTTATGTACATACTGGATGCCAATTGAATGATAAACCATTAGTCATGATATATTCGTAAAATCATAATCCTGCATTAAATTAATCAAATAAAGTAGTGCATTATAAAATCTTTGCAAGGAATTTTATAAGCCATTAGGATACAGAAATTATTTTTAGTCTCACAATTGGGTTTAGTTTGACCATGTTTACTCTTTCGCTGCATTCTGAATACCAGACTATGGCAAAAGTCAGTAGGTGTTTGAAAATATATCTGCTGTCTCAAAGTGTTTCCCCACACTCATAGGAAAATCATCAGTGCTAATAAATCCTGGAGAGGAGCTTCATAGAGGAACCACAGTATGGCTAAGAGAAGCTATTTTTTCTTAAGAATTTCAAGGGTTGGAACACTTGTAGATATCTTGTTCCTCTAATCGTTTATAGCCCTAATAGTTATTGTGGCTTCTATATAGGCTGTGCAATCCCACCTCTCTTCTTTGAACAGCTTTTGGGATTCAGTTGTGTATCCCTTGAAAGTTACACTGAATAAGCGGTGACTGATTCATTCTTCATACACATTTGTTGATGTTTACTAACAGTAGGTGAGAGGGTTGGCTGAAGATATAAAGAGAACAGGGGGCCTTGATTTCAGGAGGCTCACAACCCCTTTCTTCTGTCCTCCTACCAAGAAAGGATATTCTTATACAATTATCTGTACTTTTTTGCCATTTTTCTTATTCTGGGCATCTGGTTATCATTCTTTGTTGAGACACCACCCGTTAACAGCAGTGCTTATCCTCTGATGCCAGCTAGTGTTCTAGACTTCTTTCAGCTGACCCTGAGGCAAGGTGATACATGCTATGGATTGCTTCTTCTCCAGGGTTGGTCATCTCTACACTCACTTGGTCAAAATAATACCAAGATTCACTGGTCTTTCATTAATAGTAAATGTGTAGTTATTGATTCTGCATATGTTATTAAGAATCTGTTAGAAACCAAGTATAGATTAGGAAAATACAGTGAAGAAATGTTCACTTGAGAAGCCCAAATATATATTGATATTGGTTCACACATTATTCCTGGACATTGGATGGTTCAGGAGAACAGGAAGCTTCATGATGTAATGGTGATTTTTATATTACTGTCAACCATCACTGTAATTTAATGGCATTGCAACTCTGTCAAAGTTATTTATGCCCTCTAAACTTTAATTTATTTAATGATAAGTATCCCTTTCTCAAAAATTTAAGTAGTTTCCCCAAAATCATTCAACCAGTTACTTATAGGGAAAATTTAAACAGTTCACATAGTGCTCGCTGCGGCAGCACATATACTAAACAGTTCACCTAAATCCACATTCCATGCTCTTACAGAATTAGTATAGACTTTTCTTGTCAGTATTCTATTACTTTGTAATTTATATTCTTTCTGCCAAAAGTTTTGGAAATCAAGGGGTGTAATTACCTATGTAAAAGCATTCTCACCTAAAGACCTCTACCAAACAAAATTGGTAAGCCTAAAAACTTCAAAATATATTTAATAGGAAGCCAGCTGCACTGAATATGGAGGCAAGGAATTGAACTAACACTGGTTCCCTGGAGCTCCAAGGGCAGGAAGTACCTGACTAGTGAGTGAACAAGTACATCCACCTGTTACTCTGAGTTTAACTTTGCCATGGCTACTGCTGCAGGCCCCGGTCTCCCAAGGATTAACTCCACAGCTAAGCTTGTTTCTCAGAACGTAACAGGATTGGCAATTTTGGCCTGATACATCTAGCCACTGGCTTAACCGCAAGTTCCTGCTTCCTATTTGTCAAGTTATCTGCCAAGGGATTGGATAAACACTGGGAGGAACTCAAGGGATTTAGGGTGGCCACTACTGGGAGGAACTTGAAGGATTTAGGTGGTCATTTGAGGACTGGATAAACACTGGGAGGAGCTAGGCAGAGTATAAAAGAAAGCCTGGAGTTGCAATAAAGATGAGTCTATCATCGATCGACATTCGGTGTACTGCATGTTGTCTTGTGTTGGCTCACTGCGTTGTCTTTTTTGTAACCCTAGTCCCTCCGCTCGGCTCGGGGTACATGGCGATGCGGGCGTTGCCAACAACTGCAAAGTTGGTTCTCAAAAACACATTCCTTGATGCCTTGAATCCTAGGGCCCATCACTAGGACTGTGTTACTAACTCTCTTCAATTAGCCCCTGTTATCGTTGGACTAATTTGGCAGAAATTCTTTGAACTTAGACAAGCCAGGAAATGAGTCTGAATTTTTCTTAAGTCATGGGAGCTTCAATTATTGAACACTAGAAATGGTGTATTTTTTCAGGAAACTATCTTGATGAACATAGCTTAAATGTACTTTGATGCTCATATCTTAAATATTCTTAATCTGGGATCCATTATTTCCTAAATTGTGGATTTTTTTTTGAATCAGGCAAGCTTTCAAGATTTTATTGGAGAAGAAACTGCAGACTTTTGGTTGAGTTATTCAACCATTTTTCAACCAAATTTTGGTTAAACTTTCAAGTTTGAATTCATCTACTGTAAACTTTGGAGATGTGCAAAAAAGATGAGAATCTGTGGAAGGGGAATTCTGCATCAGCAATCTGAATTCTAGAGTTCTCTCTCTTCAGAGATACTTCAATATCTACACCCTATTAATCCTTCAAATTGAAGTTTTACTAGGTAAACTCTGTATATTTTCCAATTGCCAGGACTATGCCAATGCAACACCTAGGCTAGCGTTAAAGACAGATCCAAAGAACTATAATCAATTAAGTTGCAGGATTGCACAAAGTAGCAAGAACAGTTATAAAAGAGGGAACAGATCAAATTGTGAAGAATTAGGTTCACAATGAAAGCAAGAATCAAATCCAAAGCCAGAAAGCAAGGAGGGAAAGGACAATGAGTTAGGGACATGAAACAGACCCTAAGAAACATTGGGAGAAGAAAACAAAAAGATGGAAGAAGTGTCAGCTTTCCAGTTAACATACCAAAAAGCATGGAAAAGAGTGCTATATGCATAGCTCCAATTTTGTGATGTATTTATCCCCCTCAGACACTAACAGCAATGTAGCCCAAATAGGTATTAAATTAATACCAATCATATAGATTTAATTTTTCTCTTTTACAGGAAAAAGTCAAGATGAGTAGAAATTCTTCTTCTATGGTTTTACTTGCAACTGTATTTTGTGGATATTAGCAAGACATAGATCAAAATGATTCACATATATGTATGTGAATTTAATATATTTTTACATTGTTATTACATTCACTCAGAGATATATTTTTTAAAGATAAGCCTGATGCAGCGAGTTTAAAGGAATGAAATTAATATTACAATATGAGAGACTCTTTGCACTGAGGGATGAAATTGAGTAATTTCTAATCCTTGTTATATTCCTTATCATCTGGATTTTTCATTGAACTATTTTCTATTTTTGGTAGCATCCATTATTGGATAGGAAAATCCAATAGAATTTTAGTGCTTCAAATAATCCATGCATTGCAAATGTGAATGCTTCCTGGCTAATTGAGACTCACTCTTCTGGCAAAATCATGAAGAACCCTTTAAAGATTCTTGTCTGCCCTAAGCAGAAGACATGGGGTTTAATTACATTTATCCCACAAAGTACTGGGCAGTTACTTTGCCTATGCTCTGTGTTCTGCCTGAAATTCAAAGATGACTCAATGTGACAGGTGCTTAGATGCTCACTGAAGACTTTTTTAGCTTGACAGGGTGCAGTGTCATGTGGCCGAGGAGTGGTGAAAGAAAGAATTTGTTATTCCTAGCAGCAGTTCCATGGACGATACTGTTGTCAGAGTGCGGAAAATGTCTAATTTCATGTCTTGGAGAATCTTAGAGTCTAAAATGATGGAGGTGGGCTTTGTCAACTGCCAAACACTTCTGCTTCAAGATACTATGCAGGATTATGGAGGACAGTCAAGGAGTCACTTTACAGAAAGCTCAGGACATCATTTAAATTAAAGGATTACTCCCTCCCACCATGGTGGATTCCTCCACCTTGTTGCATAACCACAGTTCAAGTTCAGTTGAGATTCCCCCTTTGCAAGCATATACCAAACATAGAGTCCAGCATCTTATTGTCCAGTCAAGTTCAACGGGAGGGTTTGGGGAGGGGTGGGGAGACTCCAAGTACCTATGAAACTGTGTCACATAATACAATGTAATTAATGAATTTAAAAAAAATTAAAGGATTACTTTGGGAACCTGTCTCGTGTATGGAAAACAGAAGCACGACAGCATCTTCAGACAGAACTGAACCATGAGTAAGTCCTGTAGTTAAGATGAACAAATTCATGATCTCATAAAAGAAAAAGGCAGATTTCACAGGGGTTAGCTCCTCTGAAACAAGCCATACAATGAAAGCTGAATTAAGAACTAGTCATAGGAATATGACTTTCAGGGCTGTAAGAAAAGGTAAAACTGGTAAAGAAGACATTGAAAATGGAGCAGCAGAGGCAAATAGATGAACTTCTCTAGATAATTGAAGAAAGCTGGAATAGCAACCAAAACGTATGAGGGGCTGGCATTGGTCTAGTAGGAACATACCGTTTAATTTAACTCTGTGTTCCAGCTCTGCTTCTGACTCCAACCTCCTATTACTATAGAAGACAGTAGGTTTGGACTCAAGTAGGTAGATCCTGGCCAAAAATGATCAAGACCTGGATTGAATTCATGACTTCTGGTTGAACCTTGAGCAGACCAGAGTGAACTGGCAGACAAGATCTCTGTCTCTATTTGTATTTGTTTTTCTCTCCCTCTCCTTCTTTCTTTCATTTTTTTTTTACTCTCCCTCTTAAATTAAAAAAAAGAAGAAGAATAATTTAATTTTAAAACTTAAAAAGTCTTTAAATAAGCATGGTCAAATACTGATTTATGATATAATTACTTACCAACAAAACAGAATACTGGAATTATGTTTGAGGGCCACCAAAAGAAAAAGGACAAAATGACAAAAAAGAAAGAGAAAATAAAATTGGGGGTGGGGGAGAAACATTAAAAGAATAATGGATATAATAATGTACAATGGCATGGATGCCAGAAATCACTAAAAATGCTTCAGGGAGGGAGGGGCATTTGGCCTAACAGTTAAGAAGCTGCTTGAGAGCCTACATTCTACATTGCAGTGTTTGGTTCCAGTTCTAGCTGCACTCCCGATTCTAGCTTTCTGTTAAATGTATATACTCTGGGATACAGCAGTGATGGTCCCATAGTTGTATTCCTGTCAATATTCTGGGAAATTGGATTAAATTCAAGGCCTCCGACTTAACAACGGCCTAGTTCTGGCTCTCAACAATAGTTTGTGGAGTGAATTAGTGGATAGGAAAATGAGCTTTCTCTCTTCTCTCTCTCTCTCTATATATGTGTATATATATATATATATATATACACACACACATATATATCTTTCTGAGTGTGCATGTGTTTCTCTCAAATAATAAATGACTCAATATATTTTTAAAAGATGCTATATGGAGAATTGTAAAATGAGGCAAGAAATGAAGCAGTACAGAGATGTATGCAAAAGATCTTGAACAACTACTGTGAGTCAGATATGTGTCTGCAAGCTGCCCAGCAGACAAAGCATGAACATGTACATGATCTGTCTCAAGATCCTTAACACCCAAACCCATCAACTCCTCGATGGTTTTTCTTAACTGAGGTAATGCTGCCACTGTGGCTTTGGCTTTCATTTTTGTTTTTTGTTTTAAGATTTATTTCTTTTTATTGGAAAGGCCAATGTGCAAAACTAAAACTAAAACTAGGCCATCCGCTAGTTTACTCCCCAAGTGGCCACAATGGCCAAAGCTGAACAGATCGGAACCCAGGAGCCTCTCACACAGGTGCAGGGTCCCAAGGCTTTGGACCATTCTCTACTACTTTCCCAGGCCACAAGCAGGGAGCTACATGGGAAGTGGAGAAGCTGGGATTTCTGGTGGTTGCAAGGCAAGGATTTAGCCACTAGGCTATCACGCCAGGCCCAAAAAGATTAGACTTCTAAACACCTGTGGCTCTCTTCCTAAATGTTTTACTCTCAGATAAAGAAAAATAAAGGAAACTGAGAATAGCTTTTTACTGTATATGAAGGAGAATTTACTGATACAGGTTTTCTAGTGCATATTGATATTTGAGAGAACTACAGTCAAATAAAAAGGGACCAACACACACACACAAATATTTAGATTTAATACCAATGGGCAAGTAAACCTGACAGCCAAAGCCAGTCAGCCTAGTAATAATTAAGTGATGCTGGTGAGAGGGAATTTAAGACAATATCACTAGCAAAATTATTTCCCAATATTTCTAAGAAAAAGCAAAAAAAATCAAAATTAAGTTCTCATGGGTAAAAATATTGATAGAGTTTTATAAAAGAGTTATTACTCAAGAGTTTCATAAAAGTTATATAGAGTTTTATAAAAGAGTTATTACCCAAGGGGAAATTATTAAATATGATGAAATGGTCATGTAAAAAGAAATCAAACTCATTTTTACGGCGGATTTTTTAGTGATACCAAAAATGTTCCCAAGGGGAAAAATAAACTTTGAAGTTGTACAGAGCAAAATAGATACTTCCTTGTATGATTAATGAAAGGCAGCAACTCAAAGAAAAGGCAAAGATAACTGGACAATTTAAAAGAAACAAAAAACATGTGAAAGAAACCAGGATATTAGGAGACAAGCTGATGAGTTAAAAAGATCAAAACAGAAATAAAGGTTAAACGTATAAAGTAGATCAACATAGCATTGAAACAAACACAAGAAAAAATGGAGTTATTACAAAATTATTTCAAAAATAAGAAAAATACAGATTGATAATAAATATGAAAATACAATGTTAGCAAAACTTTATATAGTAAATAAGGCAGAAAAAAAACAGAGGCAATGGGTCTTAAAACTCATTAATCAAAAGACAGCATTATTTAAACTGGGAGATACTTAACTTTGTTTACTGAACTTTGAAACAAGTTAACCAAGAGCACAAATGGTACAGAAATAATGTGATTAATTAGATAAAATAAGATAGACATTGTAGTTAACGCTCAACAGAGTGTACATATAGTTAATACATAGAACATTTGCTGCAAGTGACTATATTCTGGCATCCAAAACATGCTATAAAATTAAGTAAGTTTTTATTTGTGAAAGTACAATAAACAAAAACTTTGAGAAATTTCATACTTCCTTGTAAAATTCTAAGAGAAGACAATCTATTATATTGCCATTTGATCAAGTTTAATAAGCAATATAATTATCAACTATTTAGGAAGTAAAACAGTAATAATAGTTAAATTAATAAACTTCAAATGCTTACATCCTAAAAGAGAAAGTCAATCAGTGAAAAAGAGAAAATAAGCTTAAGAAATAAGAAGAAACTAATTTTATAATTAAGTATAAGCTATAAGAAACATAAGGTATCAAAATAATGGCAGTTATTCAAAGATCTGTTTCTTTTTAAGAAAATCATAAAAAGCAGAATGTCATAAAATTACAGAATAAATTCTCAATAAATGATCATATGAAAATAGATTTTCAGTGTTGTTATACTAAACAACATCAAATTTGGAAACTATAGCAATATAACATTCTCAGATGATTCAAATACATGCTTTATATCTGCATTTGGATATGTTTGTAAATTCTTTCATACTTAAAATTCACAAGACTTAACCCTTTGCAGTTTTTCCACATCAAATCTGAGTCTCCTACAGTTTTCTTGGCCTCAGTCCTTCCAGTAATTCAAGACAAAATCCTCAGTGGCACCCTTGTCTTTCCTTTCCCAACAGCAACATCTGATTCACCTCATAGTACTGACAGTTTGAACCTGTAAGTGTATGAAGGTCCAACTAATTCTTCCTGCTACCACTGCTACCACCTTGGTCCATTTGAAACTGCCTCCTAACTGGCCTTTCTGCTTGTGCCCTTGTTTCACTTTAGGTAGTTCTCAAACTTCAGTATGAATTCCTGTTAAAATATGTTATGTCATATTCTATATATATGTTATAACACACTAGAGGCTTTTCATTCCACATAAAGAAGAAATATCCTGCAGAATCCCATTTTCTCCAAATTCCACTGTCCCATAATTTTTCCTTGACATCCTCTTCAACTCTCCAGCCCCTCATTTCCTCCTCAAGTGTGTCAGATGCAATCCCATTTCACAGATGCTGGAATTTATGTTTCCTGCACTGGGCCTGCTCCTTACCCCAACATACTCATCACTATTTCCTTCTCTAGCTCAGTTCTTCACTCTCAGTTTTCTTCCTCAGAGAGGATATTCCTGGTCTCCACTTGTTTATCTTGCCTCCTTTAAAGTTAGTACTATGTAAAATTCCATGTGGTTCAGCCGTTATAATTACTCTATATACAATACAAATTGTATAGAAGCTGCATAGAGTATTGTCTTGTCCACTACTGTATGCATAACATCTGCATCAGTGTCTGGCACATGGCAACTATATTGAATGAAGAAACGCTTGAATGGATAATGTGTTGCTTTGTTAACATCTTTGTTTATTTGTTTCAATGAATAAGTAAGAAAATTCTTTTAACCGGTCTGCCGAAATTTTGTAAGCAAATATGGATTCTAATGTATATTTTAAATATACTGTTGATCTTAATATATATTAAATGTACCAATTTTGAGAACTGTATCAAAGATACTGTTAGTTCATTTTCACAGTGCAACTTTTATCTAATCTATATAAATCAATGCACACTCTTAATTAGTGACACAATTGGGAGATTTTAATGAAGTAAAGTTGACTAACGAGCCTCAAGGTTTTAAGCAGTGTAGCATATTGGAATATTTACTGATAAAAATGATGACTACCTGAATCACTGTGCTAAACTCACATTACATAGAAGGCACAGAGCTAGACTATGTTTTCACTCACAGAATGAGATCCAGACCCTTATCATACCGGAATGAAGGTGTTGTAATATTCATACAAGTGCTCTCCTGGTCACCATTTCATCCTTCTTATGTGCACATTTTACTTGCTTCCAGATCAGTGCAGAACTCAGCTTGCATCATTACACTGTTCAGAAATCCTCATGGCTCCCCTTCTTCCCATTAAGATAAAATCCAATCTTGTACGGAGCATGCAAGCTATGCAGTCCAGTTACAGCCTGCTTTTCCTATCCATTTTTCTACAGAGATCTTCAGTTGGATCGTCGTGATTCCTGCTCTCCCTTGCACTTCTACCCTGTTGGCTTTCTTTGGACAGTCATGAATCTGGCACGTTTGTTTAGGATTCACCCCCAGATTGGAGCAGTGGTCTGATCAGCGCCGAAAATGACAATTTTAGTTTTCCCTTTGACCTGGGCTCCTGGTTTTTAGAGGAATTTAGGATTACTTTTCTATTTTTTGATACCCACCTAGCAATATGGGTTTATTATGAGTTCAGTTTCAATTAAGTATTGTAGGGGTTGCTTAATCACCATTTGTCAGGCTGAGTTCCACACACTCTTAATATGATTTGCAAGCTAACTGCAGTCCTGTGCGTTCAGCACGCTTCATATCCGTGCTTTTCTTTTGAAGATTAAATATCTCCAATTATACCACCACCACTTCACTTGTGCCATTGCCTTAGCCCTTGCCACCTTGTTTCTTATAAGATAAGCAGAGAGAGAGAGAGATGGAGTAAGAGACAGAAGGAAAGAGCTACTTCTCACGTGGAATTAAGTGCAAGCCCCTCCTGCTTCCAAACCATTCCCTATACAACTTGCAAAGGAAACAATAATCCAAATATCAAATGAAATGATCATGTCCCTCCCCAGACAAAATCCTCTCAGTGACTCCCCGTTGCCTTCACTGTGGCCTCAGGTCTGGTCTAATTCATTTCCCATCCTTACCTCCAGCCTTATTTCTTATTCATTATTTTCTGACTTCCCTGATAGCCAACTATAATTCCTTCTCTTCTTAATTGTCTACCTAATCTGTTTAAGAGAGAGAGAGAGAGAGAGAGAGAGAGAGAGAGAGATGGAGAGAGAGAGTCTATCTGTTTAAGACAGAGAGAGAGAGAGAGAGAGAAATGGAGAGAGAGAGTCTTCTACAGATTTCCTCGCACAGAAGGCTGCAATAGCTAGGGCTGAACACAGCCAAACCCAAGAGTCAGGGTTTCTTTGTGATCTTCCAGATTGGATTCAGGAACCCAAGTACGTGGCCACTTCCACTGCTTTCCCAGGCACCCTAAAGGGACCCATTCAGAAACTGGAGCAGCCACTTAAGGGATGCTGGTGTCACAAGTAGAGGCTTTCCGTGCTACACCAAAATACCAGCCCCTATAAAAATCCCTCTGGAACACTCAGCTGAGGCAGTGCTCCAAGGAGCTTCCCCTGGCACTCCTAGAATGTGCAGTGCTGGTACCCTTGCTCCCAGTTCCAGTGGCGCCAGGTTTACCTCTGTCATTTTGTTCATTCCACCGGTTTGAATTGTCTTTATGCTTTCTTTCTTCCCACAGCTGGATTTTGAGACCTCAAGACGAATGAGGGGTTTTTTTTCATCTCTGTAACTTCAGTGCTAACATCAGTGCCAAATATTTGTACCGGTTTAGCTTTTCAATAAAAATATTCCTAATTTTTTTATTGTTCATTCAAGCAGAGTCCAGGGCAACTTAAAAGGGACCATGTAAAATTACATTTGAAGAAAAACAGGACTTGACATCTTTTAATCATTCATCTAATACAGTTAGCTTTTATTATTTTCCTTATTGTCATTACACTAAAGTGAATACACAATAATGATGACTGTAACTAAGAGCTATCAATGAGGTCATTTTAATTCATCCGAACCTAATACTGAAAAACAAAATAGATAAGAATAACATGTTTTAACTGAGGCTTTCCTGGGACCCAGTTTCTTGGTATCAATTGTATAGTGAAACAAGTACTGGGATTTCTGGGCTAGGAATATTGGTGACATTGGAATCCTAACTGACCTTTGACAAACGGCTGTCTAATGGCAACACAGCCTGGTACTGTTATAGTAGCCATTTTAAAGATCATTCAACACCCATAATAAGGAATAGACTTCTTGGACAAAAGGAGCTACATAATCTGTGAAGGATTCTGAAGACTTCTGGTGCCTTTTTCTTACACAGTTTCAGCATTTATTTATTCAAAAGCAGACTTTAAAGGGTCCATGCACTTAAAAATATATAATCATTAAGCCCTAGATAGTTTTCAATTAAAGTTCTCCCATACTTCCACTTGACTTTCTCTATCACTAAATTAATCAAATGAAAATGACCTATTTGCTAATAGCCATTTTATTCCCTCAGTTATATCATTGCATGTGTGTTTGTGTATTTTAACAAATCTGAGTAAATTTATCAGAAATTTTGCAGCTGCCTTTCCCTCTAAATGTGCAGGTAATTATCAATTGATTAATATGTACATTTCTCTAAAGAAGCAGAATGCTGTTTTAAAGTCAAAGATAGGTGAGACTTTATTGCTTGTTGCAAAATAAAATTAATCTTAAGTGGTAGAGTGGCACTGGAAAGTGCTAACATGAATAATTACCATTACATGCAATCTGCCAAAACGAGTGGTTTCATTGCATCTTCATGTAATTTACATTTGTATCTCTAATGAAAACTAATATATATTTCACACTTTCTTATTTTTGTATATCACTACTGTAGCAACATACTTCTTCCTGCTTCTGTTTGCCATTATACAGTTGAGAGTAACACGACAGGCAGTGAATGAATGTGTTTTGCTAACAGGCCGGACTTGATTTCTCAAAGACCTACTGTGTTAAAATCTGTATTTCAGTATAATTTTTTTTCATTTGAAATGTGCCTTAATTCACTGTTCATATTTATCATAAGGTAATAATGTGTGTCTCAAGCTAGAAACATTATGTTAAAGGACTTGGAAAAAAATGACCAAAGGACAGCTGTCATAGAAAAAACGATAAATGACATTAAATGATGGCTGCCATGTCCTGAAAGATGACTCCATACCATGCAGTGTACTTTATGCTTTACATCTATAATTATTTCCATCTCTCATAAAGGAGGAAGTATGATTTTCTCCGTTTTGTTGCTAATGAAACTGCAAGGTCAATACTAGCAAGTTCCTGGGCCAATATTCAGATGCTGCTACAACAGATGCCAAATCTCAGGCTTTTGTTCTGATGTAAGGCCATAAATCAGAGTACAGAGAGATACCATGGGTTTCATGTCACTTTTCTTTGAGTCTTATATTCCCGGACTCAGGAAAAACATAGGCCATGATCAAGCATTTTTCCACTTAGACCTACAAGAACATATTCGGAAAGTATCGTAGCTCACTGGGTCTGGAAACCAAGTATCATTTAGTTGATGACATTCCTTTTCTCTGACTTCTGGCAGAAGATTTCTCTAGAATCAGAGCCAAGTGTTTTTCTCCAGTGACTCAGATGCAGGGTAGCCTGAGGGTATCCTGAGAACTGCAAGTTTATTTTTCTTTGTTCGTGGATGAGATCCAACACCAGCTTTGACTGCCCTCATGGGGAGAGATATGTTAATTGTTTCCATTCTACAATAAAAAAAAACATTAGTGACAAGAAACGACTTTCCTAATGTTATGAATTCATTTTTAAGGAATCATAAAACTATGTGAATAATTAGGGAAACTGATTCTGCACAACAAGCAAAATATTTACTGCGCACATTTATTTGAACTTGAATGTATAGACACTAGATATTGGGACATTTTGAAGATGCTAAGCCAGTCCATACCGCAGAAAACAATTAATATACTGCTACCTAAAAATGAAATGACTCTGAATAAGAGAGGTAAGCACTCAGACATCGTGTTAAAACCCAAGGATAAGATCTCATTAGCTCAATGAAATAAAGCCCTTCTCCTAAAAAGAGTCTGGTGTATCAGTCACTGAAATTAACAGTTTCTTAATCTCTGAGGTCTAGTTTATTAATCACAATGCTTTACAGCAGAAAGGATCCATTTGTTCTGCTTCTGGCCTCATCTCTCTTTTCTATTTTTTGCCTTTGCTCCCCTTTTTCAGGTTTTTAGCCAACACTACCTTCAGAGGCCTCAGTGGTTTCATCAAAGTAAAAGGTTCAACCATTATCAGCTCAGAAAACAACTTTTTCATCTGGAATCTGCAACATGACCCCATGGGAAAGCCCATGTGGACCCGTTTGGGAAGCTGGCAAGGAGGAAAGATTGTCATGGACTATGGAATATGGTCAGAGCAGGCCCAGAGACACAAAACCCATTTCCAACACCCAAACAAACTGCACTTGAGAGTGGTTACTCTGATTGAACATCCGTTTGTCTTCACAAGAGAAGTGGATGACGAAGGCTTATGCCCAGCTGGCCAACTCTGTCTCAACCCCTTGACTAATGACTCTTCCATATTAGACAACCTTTTTAACAGCCTACATAGCAGTAATGATACAGTGCCCATTAAATTCAAGAAGTGCTGCTATGGATATTGCATTGATTTGCTGGAAAAGCTGGCAGAAGACATGAACTTTGACTTTGACCTCTACATTGTTGGGGATGGAAAGTATGGCGCATGGAAAAACGGGCACTGGACTGGGCTGGTTGGCGATCTCTTGAGTGGGACTGCCCACATGGCAGTTACTTCCTTCAGCATCAATACAGCACGGAGCCAGGTGATAGATTTCACCAGCCCTTTCTTCTCTACCAGTTTGGGTATCTTAGTGAGGACCCGAGACACTGCAGCTCCCATTGGAGCCTTCATGTGGCCACTCCACTGGACTATGTGGCTGGGGATTTTTGTGGCTCTGCACATCACTGCCATCTTCCTCACTCTGTATGAATGGAAAAGTCCCTTTGGTATGACTCCCAAGGGGAGGAACAGAAGTAAAGTCTTCTCTTTCTCTTCAGCCTTGAATGTCTGTTATGCTCTCTTGTTTGGAAGAACAGTAGCCATCAAACCTCCAAAATGTTGGACTGGAAGATTTCTAATGAATCTTTGGGCCATTTTCTGTATGTTTTGCCTTTCTACATATACTGCAAACTTGGCTGCTGTCATGGTAGGTGAGAAGATTTATGAAGAACTTTCTGGAATACACGATCCTAAGGTAATACTTCCTTTTACTCTAATTTTTCCTATTGGCCATTATAATTTTATGTGCTGTGTCTTTTTTTTAAGATTTGTTTTTATTGGAAAGGCAGATATACAGAGAGGAGGAAAGACAGAGAGGAAAGATCTTCCATCCGATGGTTCACTATCCAAGCAGCCGCAACAGCTGGAGCTGAGCCGATCCAAAGCCAGGAACTCTTCCGACTCCTGTACGGGTGCAGGGTCCCAAACCTTTGGGCGGTCCTTGACTGCTTTCCCAGGCCACAAGCAGGGAGCTGGATGGGAAGCGGGGCCAATGGGATTAGAACCAGTACCCATATGGGATCCCAGCACATGCAAGGAGAGGCCTTTAACCACTTCACTATCGCAGTGGGCCCCTATATGCTGTGTCTTACAATATCTCTTCCTTCCTACACCTAACAGAAGAATATTCTCTCAGTTAACTACAGAGATAAGTTTGAAAGTCTGTTGCTTGGAAGTAGAAGCTTTGTTGTTTTATTAAATGAAACAAAAAGAGACATTTTAGGAAGTGTTTTTCCTAGAGAAAACATTTCTGGTCGAAACATATATTAGTGTAGCATTTCTTTGTATTAGTTTATCATCTAACAGAATGACTATTGGGGCATAGTTTTACAGAAATAAGAAGCATTCTCATTCAAAATAAACCTGAAAACTGGTTAATAATTACCATTTTGGAATTAATGGAAATAAATAGGAGAATTATATTTTAAATAGCAAAGTACATTTAAGGAACTAACGTTTCATTATAAGCACCCAAAATTAGGTACCAGAGCTCAGCAGTGTAGAACAAGCAGTGCTGAACTTGGTGGCAGGACTGTAAGCAGAGTATCCTTATTGGGTAAAAGAGTTGTAGAGGTATTTATCTTGTGTTGCGGGGATTTTGCAAGCAGTCACATTACAATGCACAAGAATATTTATGAAAACTGTATTTACCTAGGCTTCATTCAATTTTTAGACATCTATGTCTGTGATTAAAAGGAAGTAAAAACATAGGGACAAGTAAATACAGTGGTGCTGCTCAGGTATAGATAGCCATGTCTATGTTCTCTCTGGATTAAAAGAAAAAAAATCAGTGGTAATAGTGGTTGGCTGTGTAAAGAATCTATCCCATCCTATAGCAATGGGGAGAAAGGGGTTGTCAAAAACCCAAGGCAGGGCTGGCATGATAGCCTAATGGCTAAATCCTCACCCTGCATGAGCCGGGATCCCATATGGATGCCAGTTCAAGCCCTGGCTGCTCCACCTCCCATCCACTTCCCTGGTTGTGGCCTGGGAAAGCAGTAGAGGGAAACCCAAAGCCTTGGGACCCTGCACCTGCATGGAAGACCCAGAAGAAGCTTTTGGCTCCTGGCTTCTGATCAGCTAAGCTCCAGCCATTTCAGCCACTTAGGGAGTGAATAAATGTACGGAAGTTCTTTCTCTTTTTGTCTCCTCTCTGTAAATCTGACTTCCAATAAAAATAAATAAATCTCTCTCAAAAAAAAAGGAAACTGGATGGAGTACATAGTACTACACAATTATGATGGAGAGAAGAAAGCATTGTTTGAGCAGAAATGCATTCCAATGTATAGGTCATACATTGGAGAAAGCTTTGATCCAATGGGCACATTCAAAACACACTGTATTTAAAACAATGCAAGCTAAATTGATTCAAATTATGAAGTGTCCAAATCTCATGCCATACCAAATGTTTCTTCACCAGATTTTGACTCATTTAAAGTGAACAAATTTCACAATACAGATTGAAGAGCATGTGATATTCCCCACCCCTCCCCCTTCCTCCTCCTTTTCCCCTGTATTTCCACCATCCTCCTCTCTCCTTCTTTCTTTCTTTTTTAACATTTTCAATGCCATACTTTCAATTCATTCTACAATCATCTACTTAACACTTCATTAGGTAAAAGAAAAAAAAGTTCAGAAACTAACAAGTAGGAAAAAACCTACTGTTTCTAAAAAGTATAGACAAAGATTGAAACCATAATCAAATCCGAAAATGCCATTCTATCTCATTTTTTGCCATCTCTGTGTTACCATGCATCAGGGCAAACATGTATTTGTCTTTTGAGGAATGTCTTCTTTCACTGAGCATAATGGCTTCCAGTTGCATCCACTTTGTTGCAAAGACAGGATTTCATTAATTTATGGCTGAGTAGTGTTCCACGGTGAATATATACCACATTTTCTTTATCCAAACATTACTGATGGATTTCCAGGATGATTTCATAGCTTAGCCTTTGTGGATTGAGCTGCAAAAAACATGACCGTACACATAACTCTGTCACTGCTAATTTCACTTTGTTTGGCTATATTCCCAGAGTAGAATGGCTGAGTCATATGGTAAATATTTTTACAGATCTCCGAGGCCTCTCCATGCTGTCCTCCACAGTGGTTGTACTAGTTTACATTCCCGCAAACAGTGAGTGGATCAGGGTATCTTTTTCCCCACATCCTCTCCCGCATTTGTTCGTTATTTTCAGATGACATCCATACTTACTGGAGTTAAATGAAATCTCATGTTGGTTTATATATGCATTTCCGTGATGACTAGTGAACTTGAGCATTTTTTTTCATGTGCCTGTTGATCGTTTGTGCTCTATCCTTTGAAAACTACGTGCTCATGTCCAGGAAAGTCCTGGCTTCAAGCTGGCCAGTACTATCATTGTAGTTGTTTGGGAAATGAAACAACAGATGAAGAGCTCTTTTTCTCTGTCTATAACTCTCTAAGATAAATAAATAAATTTAAAATAATGAAATAGATTTTTTGATACTTCAGCATTCACACACTACAACTTTATCACCAGCCCCTCTTTTCTTTCCCCCTAGTCCTGCAGACCACTCAATGCTTCACACTAATGCCAGAGGTGTGCTTATCTTATCTTTCCAAAGTGACCACTGAACAACCAGATCAATATGAAATCCATTTAGCAATACCAAAAAGACATCCCTACTATAATACAAATCGGAATTTCATCTATCAGAACCAAGAATTGACAAAAATTATGAATGCTATGCCTTTAAAAGCCTGTAATAATTATTCAAGGGGATTAAAAAGAAAATAAGACAAACCATGAACAGCAAAAAAAAAAAAATCTTACGGAACAAAATGCTAACCTTCCATTCCCAACTTCACTTGAATTAGAGGTATAAGACTTAGAAGTATAGCACAGCTTACCGTACTGTCAGCAGAACAGACGTCAACTTGACGTTACTCGTGCTCTGTTAACATGTCGATTAGACCTAAATCTAAATATTTTCAATTTGAAATGATAAATGAATTTCCACAGCTTCCTCAAAATTTATATGTATCAGTACTAACATGTCCATATTTTAAAAGTCTCTTTTATAGTTTTTTTTTTCACATAGAAACAACACTCAAATTATTTGGCTAAACAATATACAGTACCTGGATTTTGTAGATAATAGTGCTGGTAACAGAATTTTTCACTTTCATCTAGACATGTGTTACTATGTGAATTATTTAGATCCTCATCTTTCCATAGAGAGATAATACAATGATAATTTTATTTTTTTTAAAGATTTATTATTATTGGAAAGCCAGATATACAGAGAGGAGGAGAGACAGAGAGGAAGATCTTCCATCCGATGTTTCACTCCCCAAGTGAGCCGCAACAGGCTGGTGCGCGCCAATCCAATGCCGGGAAGCAGGAACCTCTTCCAGGTCTCCCACGCGGGTGCAGTGTCCCAATGCATTGGGCCGTCCTGGACTGCTTTCCCAGGCCACAAGTAGGGAGATGGATGGGAAGTGGAGCTGCCGGGATTAGAACCGGCGCCCATATGGGATCCCGGGGCTTTCAAGGCGAGGACTTTAGCCGCTAGGCCCCGCCGCCGGGCCCATACAATGATAATTTTCATACTCCTTTGTTCACCCCTACTAGGTCCCTGGGTGAGGAGACAACACCTAAGAGCAAAATGCTGAGAGAGTTTGGGATCCCCATGGGATTTTCCAATCCCCATGGGGTTTCATAGTCATTCACATGAGTGCTTTTCTTTCCCACCAGTGTTAAATTCCTTGAGAATGGCTGTACTTTTTTCTTAAATTTTTTATTCTTATTTTCTGTTTTACAATTTTGCAAGCATAGATCTTCTTCCCTCTCCCCTCCCCATCCCCTTCTCTCTCCCCAGTTGTCCCCTATGTTTTGTAGTAAAATAGTCCCTTAGGTGTTTTGACTACAGTTTTCCACTCTTTATGTGGGTAATGACACTGTTGGTATAGGCAATGGTTGAAAGTTTAATATTTTGTTCTCTAGGTATATTTAGAAGTTTCATTAGGTGTCTACTTTTATTCTGAGATATATTCTGTTGTTTTTCCTTGATTACTGGTACTCTGGTCTCCATTACATCCTTCATTTGTGAGATTATAAATGTATGTTTATTTACCTTTATTTTGTATTTGGGTGGAGGTTGTCTTATATTAGAATGAACATATGATATTTGTCCTTTGGGGATTGGCTCATTTCACTGAATATGATTCTTTCCCACACTAATGATGTATAGAAACTCAGGGGTAATTAAGTCAAATAATTTGGCTTCAATCAAAGAGAAGACATTAACACAAGGAGAAACAATCTAGAAAGTCATTTCTAAATATACCAAAATTTAGAAACAAATGAAGTACTGAAGTTCAAGAAATAAATGATCACTTTCACCTCAGCACATCAATACTTGTACCCAGGTAACATTTCTGTGTGTTATTGAAGATTGCTAAGAAGTCAGAAATGGATATCCTAAGCAAAAGAATACCATAAAATATATCAAGATAAAAAGGATGGCTCTCAGACAGGCTGTTCTGAGCAACTGGCTTTAGCCACAACATGCATTACAGGAGATGAGGTCTGAAACTGACAAAAAAAAAAAGTTTAGTTAAGATAACATAGGATCTATGAGAACAAGCCAAGAAAGGTGACTTCTAACAAAAGCCATTTCCTTTCTAAAGATTGACACAGAGCAGTGGAACAAGACCCACTCAGGATGCCTGCTTCTGCAGCAGCCAGCAAACAAGATTGGAAGAGGCAAGAAATAAAGATAGAAAGTTACAGATTCCGTCACTGAAAGATAAAAAGGCTAAAAGAAATACTGAGGTGATCAAATCGCTAAGATTTGATAAGTACCTGAAGGTGAGACAACAAAGTCATACTTTCAAAGTGGAGGATCTTAGTATAAAGACCCTAGTACCATTCAAGAAGGCAGGAAAAGGCAATGGTTAGACCAGAAGATAAAGTGATCTATTCTATTTCATATATGATATTTTAAAACCTGCTCAGGGTGTCACAGTGAAATTCATTGGGCAGTGGGAAATGGGCAATGATTCAGGAGTGGGACTGAAGTGGGTTGAAATCTTGGCTGGGGAAGTGATACCATGTAAAATAAAACCCTGGGAAAATATGGGATTCCCCAGGGGAAAGACAGTATGGAAGGAAGTTGCTGTTTTAAGGAAGACATTAGGCTCAATGAGTTTAGGATGATGGATTAGTAGGAACATGAGGTGGAAGACATCTCACAGTCACATATGTACTTAACTGTCACTCTGTTAACTGAATTCTTTTTATTATTATTATTTCATGTTATGACACAGTTTCATAGCTTCTGGGATTCCCCCAACCCCTCCCCAAACCCTACCCCATAGTGAATTCCTCCATGTTGTTACAATAGTACAGTCCATAACCAGGCATGATACTTTCTAACACGAAACTAGGTATCCCCATACATTTCAGCATTTATCAAGGAATACAGAGGCAGATCAGTGTCATGTCCACATCATGAGAATTGGGGTTATGTGTTTTGAGGTCTAGTGAAATTAGTTTTATGTGATTTGATTTTTTTTCAAATAGTTTTCAAAATCTTACTTTTACTTTTCAAATTCATTTATTAATGTCTTGGTTCTGATGGTGGTGACCCTATGGTTTGCTTACAAGTCAAGAGACCTTGGAATTCTTTCAGAACATCTGTTTTTCTGCTTTAAACTGAAAATCTAAAAAAAATTTAAAATGAACGAGAGGTTGCATAATCCAGGGAGTGTTGGTCACTCTGATGATTCTTCATCCCCTGATTCACTCTCTGTTTCATTTCTCTCCATGTTTTGTCATCCTCCTTTTCTACTAGATTTTAGGATGCTTTCCCATCAACTGTGTTGCCACCTTTTCCCATGTTCACCACTTGAAAGTTAGTTGACTCACCCCAGACTAATTTTCCCATGCCTTCACATTAGTCCTTTTTAACCCCTGTCTCCTTTGCTTCTCCTTTAACTCTTCTTTAACTATCATTGGACAATCTCCTCAGGTCTCTCTATTACAATGGAATGTCCCCAAACACTCAGAGAATAACAGTTTGCAGATTTCCTTGGAAGCATTTTATTAAGTAGTATGGTCCAAGGAATTGATGTCTTTAGCTCCCAGGAGCCATAGAAGCACACCAATTCTAAATAAAAAACTGCCAAGTGTTCCATATGCTTTTCCCTTAAAACTACTCTTCTGCTGTGTATAGCTTCAATATCATCAATATTTTAAACCACTGTTACTAGTATAAGATATTTTTATGGCACATCCTGTTTAACTAAAAGCATACTGACTAAAAAAGTAAGGTTTGTGATGCCTGCATCCCAGATCAAGCATCTGAGTTTTGGTCCAGACACCACTCCCACATCAACTTCTTGCCCATATGCACTATGGGAGGCAGCAGCCATGGCTCAAGTACTTGGGTCCCTGCCAGCCACATGGGACATCTGGATGAGTTCCCAGCTCTCAGCTTTGGCCCAGTAAACCAGTAAGTGGGAGATTCAGTAAGTGGGAGATTTTTCTATCTTCTCTCTCTCTGTCTTTCTCTCTCTCTGTCTCTCTCTCTCTCTCTCTCTCTCTCCTTCAAATGATAAAATAAAAAAATTTACAAGGCAGATTTGCGATGATTTCTGATGAATTCATGCAAGGCCCATCAGCAAATTCAGTCCTGAATGCATGTCTGTAACTATGATGTCACAATACTTATAATGAATATAATAGCCCTATTTTTCCTCTTGATTTTAATTGTTTAGCATACAAACTATACTTTTAACACAATGAAACTGTTCAGGATTAAGAGGGTGAATATTTTATCACCACATCAGGACTGAGATTCATTGCATTCTACCAACTAGTTTGACTCAGAAATAAAACTAAGAGCAAAGGCTGTTCAAAACAGACAATTTATGATTCACTACATGCTGCAGCAGCCAAAAAAGGTTGGAACGTTTTCCTGATAGTGGGTCGGAGGAAAGAAATAATCATGTTGCTGGCTGCTCTATAGATAACCCAAGGGAGAGGGACTGGCCTGCTGTGCAAATGAAATTCAAGAAGATGCTTCTATCCTCACTTAACTGTTTTTGCCAGAATAATTTATTTTCACTAAAAGTAATATAGCTAACATCTTAAAGCCTCCCACCAATTCATCTGGGAAGCCAGATCCATGCTTCAACGTGGGTGGTACTTGATGCAAAGGGTATAAAAACAGAAATATTTATGAGTGATATATTTAATAGAGCTTATTTAGGTATGTCCCTCACTTGACTAGTGATATTCATTAGAGATAATGCAAAAAATAAAGTAGACAGATGGAAGCAAGCACCCATGGCCTCATGATCCAAAGTCATTTCCTTTTAGCATCTGTGGATTATCAAAATGCACATAGAAGCTGTAGTATTATTTGCATCCATCCAAATCTCCATTGGAGCATACAATCTGAGAATATTTGGGCATTCTTAGAACCTTCCCGCCATTGGCATCTCTTCTGCAGGAGTATAAGACAGAATGAGAAAATCACTTCACAATATGCATCACATGCAAAAGTAAGGCACGCCTCCACTCATAGAGCTGGTCACGTGAGCCCTCAGATGAGTTAGTGGCCGATTTTAATGGACTTTCTAGTATTTATTTGGCATTTTCTCATATGAAATGCCCCCTTTAATCCTGTCTCCACTGTTAAAAAGAAATGGAAAAAGAAAAAGCGACAGGAAGGAAAGAAGGAAGGAAGAAAAAAGCAACTCTTGATAAGAAACAGGTTAGTGTCTTTAGGGTAGAGGCAAATGGCAGCACTGCTGTGGAAAAACAATCCCACTGAACATTCAAGTGCATATTAAAAATTAAATAGACCCGCTGTGAGGGCAACAGAAAACTTTAACCGGAAATATTAAAGCAGTGGACACCGGCATTGCCTCAGTAGGAAATGAGAAGCACTTTCCTCAATAATAAAAACCACCTTTATTGATCTTCATATAACAGCATGTGGCTGCCTGATAAAACATACTCATCCATATAATAAAACCTGGCCATGCAGAAGGGAAGCCTGCAATAACTCCAAGGCAAACAAGACATTGGTAATGGAGTAGAAGGAACTAAGAGAAAGCAAACCAAACTACTCCAGAATATTCATTTGTTCATTCCTTAATTCTTCTAATAATGATAATTGCAGTTCCAGGCATCATGCTAGGCCTCAGCTGGCTTCATATCAAAACAGACACTCTCCTTAAAACAGGGATGTAGTAGGAAACAAAGACATTAAATCAGCAGTTAATTTAAATTGCAGTAAGTCTCTGCTACCCTGTTTCCAATTCTGTTTCCTTAAATGCACATCCTGATAAGGTGATACATGATGGTTCAAGTGCTTAGGGCTCTGACACTTATAGGAAAAACCCAGTTGGAGTTTCTGGCCCCTGGCGCCAGCCTCAACCAGTCCTGACTGTCACCTTCACTTGAGAAATGAAGCATACCCCTGCCTTCCAAATAAATACATTCATTTTGCTTATTTGGAAGAAAGAGTTAGGGAGAGGGAGAGAGACAAAGAGAGTCATCTTTTATCCTCTAGCTCACTCTGCAAAGAGCCACAACAGCTGGGGCTGGGCCAGGCCAAAGCTAGGTTCCAGGAGCTTCTTCCCAATCTTCTATGTGGATACAAGGGACCAAGTAGTTGGGGCATAATCCTTTGCTTCTTAGGTGCAGGGAACCGGATCAGAGGTGAGCAACCAGGACACCCACTGGTGCCTATATGGGATGCCAGTACTATACTATAGACAGCAACTTAAAGTGTTATACCTCAGTGCCACACTCAATAACTATATCTTTTAGAAATAAAATAAAAGCCTTAGCTTTTTTGTGCTATGTTGCAAGGGGTCCATACAGTATTGTTCTTGATTTCTGGAGTAACTCAAAGCAAAGCTGCACGTGTCCACAGTCCTTGATGTCCTGTGTATGAAGAAGGTGGTAGGGGTGGGAGGTGGCAAGAAAGGGTGTCTTGCAATTCCTGGAAACAAGAACCCACATAGATGGCACTAACCTTGACTTCCACATGGAAAAGCAAATCTGTCAAAGGAAGAGTTATAGCATCTGTGTCATAAATCTGAAGAGAGTCTGGGAGAAGCTTCTCCTAACAATTCATGCTATTGAGAGCCATGCGATATTAGGGTCACATCTTCCAGGACCACCTGCCAGAGGGCTATTGTGGAAGTTTGCTGCTGCCCCTTGAGCCACATCTTTTACTGATCACTTTATGCCTTTCAAGAGCCATATCTTCCAGTGGTTACAGAGCATCTTATGTGAGTGTGGCTTTCAGGGCTTTGTTCAACATAGACTTTCCTTTGTTCTATGTGAACCTAACCATCCCAAGCAATAAGGAAGCTCACTCAGTGAGACTGATGTGTTAGAGACTGACCCCAGAAGTCTTGTATATGTGTGGAACCTTTTAGAAACACCCGGGCACTGGCAGGGGTGGCTCTGGGTTGGGCCAGTCTGGGGCCACCTAGACCCTGCATGCTCCACAGGAGCTGCAGGTGGCCTCAGTGGCCCTGCTAAGGGGTCCTTTTGCCCCCATGAACAGGGTTGCACTCAGTGCCGTTGGCACATAGATAGCCCAGTGGCATGCTCCAGGAACTTTGGCTTCGGGATTTGCAGGGAGATTAGGAGAATACACAGGTGAGGGAGAGTGATGACCTGTGGATTCACGCCCAGGTAAGGAATTACTGCTGAGGGACATGCCTGGATAAAGCCACCATAAATGTAGATTGGGAATGACACCAGAAGGATTCCCAACTAGTCCATTGTATTTGCAGGTAAGCAAGAGGACTGAAATCTGGTGGTTTGAAGGGGAAAGATTGAAGACCTTTATGGGTCATACTGATCCAGCCATATGGCAGTTCTGGCTGGACTTGTTAGCATGGAACATTACTGACCATCGCATGCCAGCCCACACAAAAGCTAGGGCTGTGGGCCTGACTGGCAGGGCTAGATCCAGTATATGACAGTGTCAGAACAGTAGATGGGTCACATTATGCTGTTCATGACATCAACCAGCACGCAAGAACCAGTTCTGGGGGTAGATTCTGTAGGGGATATGTGAGTTTAACCTTGTGGAAATACAAGTCCCACTAGTTAGCTTAAGAGTTGGGGTGATGAGGGGCTGAGCTAGGCGTGACCATGTAATCTGCCAACACTCACAGGTAATAGGGCTGGGAAAAGGCTGTGCAGGTACAGGCTGCAGCACCCGCATGCATGCACACCCTAAAACAGGGTGTGGGATGGGCAGGGTCACATCATCCACCAGTTCATACAAAGGCTGGGACAGAGGGAGCAGGCTGTGTGGGGTTGAGGCCTGGCACCTGCTGGCATGCATGAGATCTGGGTCTAACAGTGAGCCATGTGGGGGAACTTGGGCAACTTCTCCATCGGGTCATATCTTCCGCTGGCAAGCACATGCTCCAGGCCTGGGTGTTAGGCAAGCTGGGCAAAGCAGCTCCATCCGGCAAGCATGCAGGCTGGTTTTGGAAGAGGGTGGACCAGGCAGGGTCAACCAGACTTAACCCACTGAGAAGTGCAGAAACCAGGTTGGAGTGCAGATCATTCTGGGCTAGGCCATTACACCTGCTGGTTTACAACAGCCAGGGTTGAGAGCAGACTGAGTAGGTCCAGGTTGCAGCATCCACTAGCAAGAGTTGGGACTGGGGGCTGACCAGGTCAGGCCAAGCTGTAGCATCCAAAGGCAAAGGCCAAGACAGGTGGGGGGCTATGCCAAGCTGGGTCAGAGCAACCATTGGCATGTCCGAGATCTGTGGCTAGGGACAGACCTGGTTGGGAGCTGAGGGAACAACCTGGCTGGGTTGTGGTTCCCACTGGTGAGTGGGAGAGACAGAGTAGGGGCTGCGGTCTGGTCTGGGCATGGCTGTAGTCTCCTTCAGCATGGGTATGGCCTGAGACTGAGTTGTGTAAGATTGGGCTAGACTCTAGCACCACTGGAGCTCATGAGAACCAGGGTGAGTGTAGGATGGGCCAGGTTAGGTCTCTGTCCCTACTGAGCCATGTGTGAGCTGTGTCTGGGTGTGGACCAGGTTTGGCTGGGCTATTGCACCCAATAATAAGAACCGGAAAGGGTAAGGACTGGTCAGGAAAGGCCACTGTTCCTTCTAGGATGGAAGGTCCACTAAGTAGGGCTGGTCCATGGACCCACTGATGGGTGTGAGATCTGGCACTGGGAGAGGTTCTGATGGAGAAATTCGGAAAACTCCTCTGTTGGGACATTGAAAAGGCAGATATACAGAGAGGAGGAGAGACAGAGAGGAAGATCTTCCATCCATTGATTAACTCCCCAGACAGCCGCAACGGCCGGAGCTGTGCCAGTCTGAAACCATTAACCCAAAGCCTCTTCCGGGTCTCCCACAAGGGTGCAGGGTCCCAAGGCTTTGGGCCATTCTTGAGTGCTTTCCCAGGCCACAAGCAGGGAGCTGGATGGGAAGAGGGGGTCACTGGGACATGAACTGGTGCTCATATGGGATCCTGGTGTGTGCAAGGTAAGGACTTTAGCCACTAGGCTACTGCACTGGGCTGGAAGTAGCAGATTGCCGCTGGCTTTCCTCAAGTCCTTTGGAGAGCATTCAGCAAGGAAGGGAAGTGTTAATTTTTCTTATCTTCTACTCTTTGTCATATGGACTCTGTCTCTCCTCCTCTCTGTATATCTGCCTTTTCAATAAATAAATACATAAAGAAATAACATCTTTTTTAAAAAGGAATCTGCTATTTCAGGATGAGAAAGGGAAAACAGTGAATAGACACATGATCTATTTATTTCCTCACCTACTTCTAAAATCGTTTTCAAATGACATCTTTACAGAATTTTTAAATAACTAAAGCTTTATTACTTTCAAATGGATATAGTGATTCATACTAACTACAGCAAAATGTTTTCAATTAGACACCCTGCTGCGTCTGTTTTAATGAATGTCTAAAATCCTTTCATCATTTGAATACAAAGAAAGAATGCCCAAAATCCTGCCAACTTTACCTTTAATTAGGGGAGAATTGGATTATAGCCTTGTTTGCATTATGAACTTTATTAATAAGCACTATGTATACATAGATACTTTCCATATGAATGAATAACATGGAGTATCAATCAACATGAATAGATAATTATGAATAACTATCAGTATTTGTGTCTATTGAGTATTTATACAGATCCTTTTATACTACCTGAAATTTAATGTAGGTTAAATGTACATACTATTTTGAATTATGAAGTACTAAGTTAATGATTGTTTGCTGAGTGAAGAAACTGCCTTTATGTCCAATAAATACACATGTGTATTGGAAGAAGCCATTTGAAATTCCCTCAAGGGGTTCCTCTTGGGTCTTTGTTCAACAAAGACAGCTTCAACTAAAATGAATGTTGGATTTTTATTATTTCACTTCAATTGGGCATTTTGGTCCTTAATCAGATCAGGAAATACTGTGATCCGACCCAAAACACATTTAGTCAGAAATCTTAACTGAGTTCAGTCCCATTGAGAACTTGGTCTGGGACAGTTAGCCAGTTAAGGCTAATTTTCTAAATTGCAAACTGATGAATGTGCCCCAGGAAATTACACAGACATGCATATAATACATATGATGTTATTCAGAGTTTAAGTTCAGAAAGACATTTTTGTCAGTCTCCATTCATGCTTTTCAATCTCAACAAGCATAAATTAGCACAGCATTTTATAAAAAAGCTGTTGCCGTGAAAAAATGCCAAACATCAGAAAATTTTAACAATAACAAAAAAAAACAGAAAGAAACTGTAGGTACATCTTTTCTATGAAACACTAGCAAGCCATTAAATGAATGAAATTTTACCATTTGCTACAAAATTATCTCAACTAGAGACCACTGTGCTCAGTGAAATAAGCCAATCTCAAAAGGACAAATATAGTATGTTCTCTCTGATGTAAGATAACATTCGTGCCAAATACAAAATCAACAGGTATATGGATAAACCTATATACACATATATTCACCTAGAGGAACTGTATAATGGAAACTAACATACTGAGACATGAAGATACATTACAGTATGCATCTATACTCCTGAATAAAAAAAAACTCCCAATGAAACAGTTAGATATGTTGACAGTAGGATGCTGGACTTTCCACCATTGTCTACACTTACAATGCCATGATACACTTAAACAGCAGAATGATGGACTTGTGACTGTTGATGAAGGACTGTACTATTGTGATAATAAAAGGGGAATCAGTGGGCAATGGAGAATGAGGATGGGGGAAGGAGAGAGAGGAGGGGAAATTTGCAGAGTCTATAAAACTGTATCATGAAAAAAAATGTTAATTATCAAATTCTCCTTAAATTAGGTTTCAGTTTGATTCTTTTCCGTGCATGGTGTGAAGACAGAATAAATAGAGGTAAATCTATTTGGAATAAGTAGTAACTAACCATAGGTTTCTAAATATGTGTATCTCTTGTGACTTAGGCGTTTAAAATGATGATCAAAAATTCATCATTAAAACATTTATTAGACATCTACTATGTTCAAAGTACTATGATATTTTTCTCCAATTTTATTTCTTATTTTATTTCTTTACTTTTATTTTTAATATTGCTTACATAATTGGGTGCTTGTCCATGTGGGCCTCTGATTCGAGTGGGGAGGGTCAGGTATGGAGGAAACTGGATGGGACAAACTTTCAGGATTTTTTCTCCTGTGTACACAGGAGAAGATGATGAGGGGGCCACCCCTCGATGTCAAGCTACATCAGCACCAGGGGTGAGGTACTGTCATTTGATGATGCCTCAGAAACCCTGGTGTGGGAAAGAGTGTTCTGAAGGTGTTAGTTGAATAGTTTTGTTAGTTCTGAGACATCATCAACTCATTGCACCAGGGTTGAAAAAAAATTTTCCAAGATCTGTTGTCTGGCCATGTCCACCTTAGTGCACGCACAGACCCAAGAACATGCTACAAAGCTTGACCAGGAGAGTGGTTCAACCTGTTCTGCTTACCATCCTCTGACAATGTACCCTGTTGGCCTAGATGAGCTGGCTGTCATGTGTCCTGTGTGCATCTGGGCATGCTGTCCACTGCAGAGGCATCAGAAACTGAGAAACCCCAATAACCGTACATTTACTCTTGAGTTGGTACCAATTATATCCTAATTATCCCTGTGACCGTGGTTTGAGTCCAGCCATCTAATTGAAGAGTTCCCCAAGAAACCATGCCTGGAGTGATCTCAGACTTGATTCTTGTGTGCTGCAGCCAGTGCAGGGTCAGGTTCTTCCATCACCTGCACCAGTCTATGCACATACTGGTGGATGCAGCTGCCTGGTCAGTTCCACCTTCAGCACCACCTCTCACATGAACTGATGGGTGCTGTGCCCTAGACAGTCTCAACCCACCACAGGCCCCGTCTTCACACACTCCAGCAGGTGTTATAGCCTGGTAGAGGCAATCCCCAATAATCCCTACCAGTTCCACCTATCCAGCTCCAGCACGTGCTGTGACCTACTCCGGTCTGTCCCATATCCCATCTGGCTTGGTTACTGCAGTTTAGTTCAGTCTGACCCATCTCCCACACCCAGCCCACGTGTATGCTGACAAGTGCTGCTGCCTTGAAGAGACCCCCAGCCCTGGCTCTCACGATCACCAGCAGAAACTGTAGCCCATAAAGGGAGTGCCCACAGTTCCCTTACCAGGAACACTCCCAGTTCTGGATCTTGCACCTGCCAGGAGGTACTGCAATTTAACCTGACACGACTTGCACTCAGTCCCAGCACTTACCTTCAAGTTCCACGGCCTAGCTGGACTGTCCTACACCCATTCTTGCTCTCCTGAGTACCAGCATACCAATTTAGCCAGGTTATTAACATCTTGGACAATGGACCTATACAACCTTATTTTTCATTATCCACCTAAAATTCTTCCACTCACTCCACTGCCCCTCTGAACTATACTACTTCTGTGCTTTTTAGCACAACCAGCAACATACTAAAGAATTTCTGGAAAGATTCCCTTTGCAAGCAATGTAACTCCTGTGGTGTAACTCCTGTAACACCCTGTGGTGACTTTTGCCAGCTTCATCTGCTTCTTTAAATCATTATCAACCAGTTTCTCACCTTGCAGTTCAAGTCTTAAAAATCAGTTGATAAATCATTGTTTCCAGTTTCTTTGCAGAAAATAAAGTTACTGCTCCCATATTTACCTGATTTTAGCATTGGCATGCTTTTACACAGGATCTCATCTGTAATTGAGTGCTGAAAAAGGAACATGTTACATGTTTGAAACACGAACTTTTATTCTGATCCAGTGATTTTTCTTTTTCACTTTTGAAAACTTTTATAAAATGATAATTTGGCTTCACTAATAGGAAAATGACTAATAATGACCTACACCACTTACAAAGGCCTCCACTGCTTCCAAAACACCTTCATTTCAGTGCCTCAATTAATGTTCCAGATCTTGGTAAGACAAACATGGCTTTTAATAGTGAAGGAGACTAACATTCAGAGGAATTGAGAGGTTTTTCCAAAGATCAAGTCATCATTAGAGTCCAGGTTTCCTAATGTCAGATTCATCACAATTTTCAATAAAGCATATTGCCTCATATAAGCTATATTCAAAAATATTTTAAGTGTACAACCCTAGGAATGCCCACAATTACTGAGATTTGCTCAACATTTTCAAGAGTGTAATTTGCAATTTGAGAAAAATACTTATCAAAACATGAAAGAAATTCGTAATATGTTCACCCAATTACTGCTCAACACAAACTTTTGGTGCATCTCTGACATTTGTGAGTTACCATAGGATTTTAGATGGCTTAACTTTCAGGGAGCTGAATATTTTCCAGGTCAAATGTGAAGTCAAACAGTCAATACAATCAGAGTCAAACTGAAGTTCAAGAATGCAGGATATATTTTGCTTTGTGTCATGTACCAAATGACTAATAGGCAGCAAGGATTTTCAGGGTTATAATTTCAGCCCAAGGTTCTGGTAACTACATGAAATCTTGAGTGGTTTATGATATCATAAGGTGAAATTATAGCTCCCCATGGGCAAAAGTTGTTGAAATGCTTTCAGCTATTGAGTACCATAACTAGCCTGTCTTCCATAGCAATTGCAGGAAAAACTATATTAAATGCCCAGTCATATTGACTAATGACTTTAAATACAGAAATTATTTTTTAATGAGAATGGCAGGCTGGCAATTCATTCATCCACCCTTTCCATAAATATGTCTAAGTCACCATATGTCTGATACCAAGAAGATGACTATGATTGCAGTAGTGGGCAAGTCAGATTCCGAGTCCAGCTCTCAAAGAATCTTCATTTTAGCAGGAGAGTTAAACAGAAAATGCACACAGGACTGAGCTGAGTGTGATAATGATGAGCTGGATGCTCTGCTCTGCCAAAAGCACTTCCAGACAACTGAACAACCATGGTCAGGTTGGGAATGAAGCACAGAGAAGGCCTGTTTGTGGAAATAAATAAATAGGAATGAACTCTAAATGAGGAATCAGAATTATGAAGGAAAAGAGGGGAAAAAATCTTCCTAGCATGTAAAGAAAACAGAGAGAAAGATCCAAACTAGGATGATTATAAATGTGTTAAATTTTAAAAATGGGAAAGAATAAGAAATGAATCTTAATATAATCTTAATATAGCCCCAAATTAATTTTAAAAAGTATATAAATCTCTCTCATATATATATTTCCATATATGAAATATATTATATTTCATGTATGTATTATATGTCCAATTCATATTGATGTGTTGTGTGTAAGTATATTTCATATAGTACAAAACCTAATATGAGTGAGAGTTCAAAACGTTGTTGGGGAATTTAATTAAAAGATTACTTTAGGGTGGGTCTTAACCTATGGGTAAGGTGCAACTTAGGATGCAGTCTTCCCATTGAGTCCCTAGGATCAAATCCTATCTCTGCTTCTAATTCCAGTTTTATGCTAATACACATACTAGGAGGTAGAAATGATGGTTCAAAAGCTTCAGTCCCTGCCACCTGTATAGGAAACCAAGAATATGTTCTTAATTCATGCCTTCAGCCTAACACAACACTCTATGGAGGATATTAGGGAAGTGAACCAGGACATGAGAGCTCTGTGTGTGAGATAATATTCAAAGCATATTTAAGATGGCAAAAAATAAGAAAGGACACAGAATTCTAACAAAGAATATGGGATTACTCATTGCAAAACAAGTATCTGTTGAAAATGTAAATTATTTTTATGGAAAGTGCAAAAATCACCACCAAATGAAAACATTTAGAGTTACTAACTATGCCAGTCATTTCTCAATAATATTTCTTCTTAAAGCATTCCTTAGTTAATGTTTTTTTTAAATACGTTTATTTGAAAGTCAGATTTTGACAGAGAGAGCTCTTCCATCCACAGGTTCACTCAACAAATGACTCCAACAGCTAGAGCTGAGCTGAACTGAGCCTGGGAGCCAGGAGCTTCTTCCCAGCCTCTCATGTGGATAGAGGGGCCCAAGGGCTTGGGACATCCTTGGCTGCTTTCCAGGGACAATGTCAGTGATCAGGATTAGAGGTGGAGCAGCTAGAACTCAAACCAGCATTTAATTGGAATGCCAGCTCTTGCAAACTATTAGCTTGCTATGCCATCACACCGGCCCCCTCAATAATATTTCAGTATCATTGAAAATGATTATGTTATTCTCCATGTTTAAACAATTTTCATTTTTGTCACATTTAATGTGAATTTTCTGTTTAGAGACTAGATGTGCTGACAGTAAAATTTAGCCTAAATTAAGTCATCTAAACCCATCCATGTAGAATGAAAAACAGATGCTAGAAAGGTTTTATTCCCAAATGTCAAACTACCTCAATAATGAGTGAAAGGGGGCCCGGCAGCGTGGTCTAGTGGCTAAAGTCCTCACCTTGAAGGCCTGGGGATCACATATGGGTGCTGATTCTAATCCCGGCAGCTCCACTTATCCTGCTCCCTGCTGTGGCCTGGGAAAGCAATCGAGGACGGCCCAAAGATTTAGGACCCTGCACCCACGTGGGAGACCCGGAAGAGGTTCCAGGTTCCCGGCTTCGGATTGGCACAGCACCGGCCGGTGAGGTCACTTGGGGAGTGAAACATCGGATGGAAGATCTTCCTCTCTGTCTCTGCTCTCTGTATATCTGACTTTGTAATAAAAATAAATAAATCTGTTTTAAAAAAAAAAGATTGAGTGAAAGGAAAAAATTAGAAATATTAAATCAGGGACCAGCATGGTGGCACATTAAACTAACCCTCTGCCCTAGGATGCATTAGGGGCACCAGCACATATCCTAGCTTTTCCACTTCAGATCCAGCCCTGTACTTGTGGCATGGGAAAGCAGCGGAAGCCAGTTCATGTCCTTGGGACCCTGCACCCGTGTGGGAAACCCAGAAGTTCCTGGCTCCTGGCTTCAGATTAGATCAGCTCTGCCTTTCTGACCATCTGTGTAGCGAACCAGTAGATGAAGACTTTCACCCTGTATCTCTTCTCTATATATAAAATCTAGCTTTCAAATAAAAAATGAATAAATGCTTAAAAAGAGAGAAAGATTAAACCAATAGAACAAAACACTTTCTTAAATACGTGCCACAACTTTTAAATACAGCTGTTTAAATATAGGAAGCATTGGTTTGGGCTTTATTATAATAATTAGTAATCCTGTTAATCCAAAATTGGTTTTACTAAGAAGGTAACATTTTTAGATATCGTCTCAATACTGTGCCATTCTAAGAGACACGCTTAGGAGATTAAAGCTAAAAAACGAAAAACTTGATTAGTAGACTTCAATAGCATACATAGTATTTTAGATGCATTTTGTCACTTCAGAGTTCACAATGAATGTGAAGATAATGAAAGCTATCTATTTCTTCGAAAAGCTTTGTGCTAAGCAAGCATTGCAGTGAAACTATGAAAATAACCAAGTGTTTTATCCATTTTGCATTGAATATTTTAGTTATAAAAAGAAGAAACTTCAACTTTGAAGAATTATAATTCTGTTAAAACCTGACTTGCTTTCCTGAGAAAAGTGGCATACAGTGACTGAAGCTTTAATAGTCATTCATACTTGAAATTTTGTATGTATTAATAATGCTTGGAGTAAAGTAAAACAGCATTTTCTCAATACAATAAATCAAAAATAAATGGAGGCATTTGTGCAAATGTTTCATTTTCAAAATCACCTTGGGCTGAGTCAAACCAGGGAAAACTTCAGCTCAAAGGAAATTTCTGACTCCCCCATTCTCCCCTTAAAATAAAACACAAGGTTGTGAAAACAGAAGATTGTAATGGAAGCTGTCTTGCAACATTAACTGCAGTGTTCATTCCCCTAAAAGCCATGATTCATGGCTGCTCCACAGCCTTTTTCTTTCAGCAATTATGCATATTAGATGAAAGTTTGAATACATAAAAACTAAACACTGATACAAAATTGAGCACCATAAAAGACAAGTTTACTCAACTAGTTTTCTCTAAAGGAAAACGCTAAAGGTAACAAGGCTGCCTCAGTCCAAGCCCCTGGTCCAGGGAAGTTGAGAAAACCATGAACTACAGCTGTAGGCCATCACATAGGGCTTACTCTCACAGATCCCTGCTCAGTGTAATGGCAAAGAACTCCATCACTAGAAAACAGCACCTTTGTGGGACCTACTGCTTCTTCTGGAATTTAATGTACAATTTATTCCTCTGAAATGGAAAAACTGGAGTGTTAGGTACAGCACTTAAAATACTGCTTGGGATGCCCACCACCCCATAGGAGTGCCTGGCTTCCAGTCCCAGCTCCACTTTCAATCCAGCTTCCTGCTAATGCGCACCAGGTAGACAGCAGGTGATGGCTCAAGCCCTTGGGTTTCCAGCTGGATTTCCAGGCTTGAGGCTTCTGCCTAACACAGCCCTGGTTCTTGTGGGCATTTAGGGAACGAACTATCAGATGCAAGATGGCTGGATCAACCTCTGTCTCTGTCAGTATACCTTTTAAGTTATTAACAATAAATGGATATAGCTTTAAAAAAACTATGGAAATGTAATTAAAATGCACTTGTGACAATATAGACAAACTGCTACACAGTATTCCTTCATACTCATTCTTTCTACTTTGATTTTTTTCTCATGAGATTCATAAAGCGTTGTGAAAAGCACATCATGAGAATGAGCCTATGCTATTTTAATCACCTTTCTGTTCCCATAACCTATGTAGATACTAGAATGCAACAGACACTTGCTGGAAAAAAATCTAGAAATATTGTTAGAAGCCTAAATCTTGGGTTTAGACATTGTTTCTGCAACATCTCCATCTAGGCTTTGTGATATGCTACTTAATTCAACAGGCCTCAGATTTCTCACCTAAGAAACAAGAAGTAAAATGATGCCTACTCACAGCCCATGGTCCTTAGGCAAATGTGAGAGACATTATGTAAAATTCCCTGAGCACAATGCCTGATGGCTGACCAGTGTCCATGCTCTGTCTAACCAAACGTTAAATATAATTTGTGCTTTGAGTACTGTTGCTCATTTAAAAAAACATTTCTATAAATGATTATTAACCTCTAAGATTATCATTTCCTCTAATCTCAGAACTCGGGTGGCCAGATGAAAAAAGGACAGATTGTATCAGATATAAGGCCTGAGTATCTACTCTGGTTGGTTTTTTCTCCTACCTCTATCTGTAGGTCAGGACTAAACAAATCCTTGACTTGCCCACGAAGAATTACAGCCAACATTCACAGCAGCCCAGATTTATGTTTTGGCATACATCTTTAAAATAAAGCTTATGACCATTTTAAAATAGGAAATCTCAGAAGAAGCTCAGAAATATTACCAAAAGTATGAAATGTATTGTATAATTTACAAATTTATAATAACCCAAGAATGTATCATAAATTTTATAATCTGAAGAGAAGATAACACACACATACACATACTGTGAACTTATTACATTCCTCATTAATAAAGTAATTAAATGAACCAGCAAGCTATTCTCTGTGTGAAGTCTGCAGGGAATAAAAACAATATCAATCCTTGTACTCAAAAAATGTGTAGTCAACATTGAAACACTTCAATAAAACTACTGACTACTCAATGTCAGTATCCATGTTACCTTATCAAAAATGCCCCCACCTGATTTGTCATTACATCGTATCATTGTTATCTTCCTTTCTTGAATATGTTCTTTTATATCATCTGGTTTCACTCTTGTTAATTGTTTTTCTCTGCAGGAATAGAAGTAGTTTATCTCTTAGTCATTGGGACCATTAACTGGCAAAGATTATACATATATTTGTGCACAGTAAATTTTGTTCTTGAACCTATCATTTTACTTAATACGAGACAAAATCAAAAAACTTAAAATATTTTATCAAAGAATTACTTTCTTTTTCTGTTCTGTTTTCTATCAATTAATATAATTTCAAAATATTGATGAGCCATTGTAAAACATTTGTCCCTCAGAAACACATTCAAGTAGATAAGTAATTTTACAACATTGTGATTAGTGACATAGTAAAAATATGTGGAAGAGAGGGTACCCACAAGGACGATCAATGCTTGCTTGGGCAGATCAAGAAGTCTACTGGAAGGAAAGGGTACCAACCAACTTCACTTTAAAGGAGGCATAGTAGGTTTCTTCAGGAAGCCTCCCCTAGTCCCAAATGAAATGCAAATTCCAGGTCAGGATAACAGTGTGTGTGCAATGCTAAAATAAAGGTTGGCCTAAGTGATGTAAGCTTTGGACTTAGTGACAACCAATCCTGTTTCAGTTTTTACCACGGTGTCAGTTACCACCTAACCATCACCAGTAGCAGCAGCATGCAACAAAATTTATTCATGTAGCTCTCAAATTTGCCAGCTTCAGCTGACCTATTCTAGATTCATGTATGTATCTGGGGGTGAAATGGTAGCCTCCATAATTTTCTGGAAGGACATGACTGCTCCATGTATCTTGTCTTCCAATAGGCTAACCTAGGCATATCTGTCTCATGGAGATAGAAAAAGTATAACACAAGCAGAAAAGGCAAGCACTCTCACAAGACTATGCTTAGGTCAGTGTCTGTTGACATTCTGGCAGCCAAAACATGTCACATAGCTGGAACTAGAGTTAGAGAGGCATGACACTGATGGTGAGTTAGCAAGGAGTATGAATTAAACAGGAGAGAAAAAATGGAGTCTTAAACATTGACCAATTGGTTGCAAACACTGTGAACATGCAACTCCTCTCCTACACTCCAAGCTGTTTCAAGTAAGGAGGGAGTGTAGCAAAGATATTTTTAAATTCCTTTAGCTGAAAATAGACAAATAGTTAAAAGATTTCTCATGAGAAGTTAAGAGGCTGAAGTCACACAGATTGCAGTTTTTCGCACTAAAGGTTACACTTCTATTTCATGTTCCTTAGACAAAACAATAGTCTAAACCAAGCTGGGACATTTTCCAGGATGTAATCAAAAAAGAACATCTGTAAATCAAACTCTGCTGAGGACTGAGGACACATGAGTGATGTGAGACCAAGAATTCTCAGAGGAGCTCAGTGACTGCTTCTGAAACAAGTAGTAAAACCAAAGAGAAAAAACAGATACTAACAAGTTTTGTACCATAAAAACTTTTTTGGCTTTTACAGTGAGAATAGACTTATTAATTACTTACAGAATTCAATAAATGAATAAGTGCCTGCAGATTTTCATAAAGTGAAACCAGTTAAAGTTTTTTTTTATTATATCCACTTCAATAATTCAAACAATGATGTAGAAGACACTCAGGTTGGCGCCCCAATGGCTAAATCCTCACCTTGCATGCACCAGGATCCCATATGGGCACTGGTTCATGTCCCAGCTGCTCCACTTCCCATCCAACTCCCTAGTTGTAGTCTGGGAAACTTGTAGTTGAGGACAGCCCAAAGCCTTGGGACCCTATACCTGCATGGGAGACCCAGAAAGAGCTCCTGGCTTCTGGCTTCATAACAGCTTATTTCCATCTTTGGGGCTACTTGGGATGTGAACCAGTAGACAGATCTTTCTCTCTGTTTCTCCTTCTCTATAAATATGCCTTTTCAATAAAAATAAATAAATCTTTAAAAAAACAAGAGATTCAGGTTTATTTCTATTCAATTTGTACCTCTTAAATATCAATGTACTCACATTTTATTTTTATTTATATGTTTCATTATCATTTCAGGGGCCTGGAAACAAAATTTTGGTCCCAACATTGCTGAATTAAGTCCTTGTTCTTAGACAAGAGGCTTCACCTTAGTCAATTGGTATTCTATGTGTTAATAATTAAAATCCTTTAATTAAGTTCTCACATCACCTTAGATGTAACATTCCGTAATTCTAGAAAGAAATGGTCTATTTACAAATGAGCTCACTTATCTGAAACACATCAGACAATGAGTAGTGAAAAGGGAGAAAGAAAGGCCTGAGTTCTGTTTCATTGTTCTATGTGTCATTTTCAGTACTACATTTTAGTGACTATAGCTTTGCAGTTTATTTTGAAATGAGATAATATGGAGTCTTTAGTTTTATTCTTCTTTGCAAAACTAGTTTGGTTGTTTGAGGTGTTCTGTGATTCCAGAATAATCTATTTTCCTAGCTAAAAATTGTTATTTTTATGATTACTCATGTAACAGATTTTTTTAAACCAATCTAATAGCCACCAGTCACAACTGCTTTTAAACCAATGAAATACATATAACTTGTATGATGGTGTAAGGTAGTTCACATAGTAATTTTTAGGTTTGGGAGCAACTTTTATTCTTTCTGTGCTTGTCATTCTTCATACACCTGCTTCTACCTAGTGACCAGAGAAAGAATTTAGCTACTAGCTAGTTCCTCCATTTGTTACCTAACCAATTTCTACACATTAAACAACAACCATTCTATTCATGTTTCTAGTTCATTTATTGTGAGGATTCCTTTGTCAAGACAGAGGTAACAGAATTGATCTTTATGTTAAGTTTCAGAGATAGAACACAATTGGAGTATGTTCAATATGTATGCTGCACAGCTCCTTTTAGCTGTCTAATCTAAGTCAAATTGCCAAATCTCACTGATCCTCATTTTTCTCAGCTGAAAATGTATAAATCATTGCATTTTTAAATCACTGCTGCGTGAACATTTCTCAGAGTTGAAGAAGAAAGCAGAAGAAAATGAAAATGCCTTTTAACTTAGCTGACTGCTGCCCTCTGAGGCTTGGCTCACAGAGCAAAATGCACCTTTGGTTGTGCTGCTCCTGTGGTCCATTTAACAGACGCAAATGTGCTGAACGAAAAAAGAAAGATAAGCAAACAGCAGTTCAATCATAAACTGGGAAACGGTCTCAAGTGGAAAAGCTGGAAGGAATGCAAGAGACAGGCTGCCCTGGGGAGAGGTGGGAGAAGCAACCGACATCCTCTGCTTCTGAATCACTTACTCAAAAGACAGACCTGAGCTACTGAGGGATCCTCCAGCATAGTAGCTCTGCCACTGATCTCCTGAGCACTCCAAAGCAAAGACTGCCGATTCAGCCATTGCAAATGAGTTAGGAAGAGCTAACTCATCCCCCACAAGCTAACTGGAAAGAAAAACAAGACAAGAAGCAAAGTAACTAATCCTTCTGTTTGTGCCATGTTTTGAGTAAACACCCTCTCTAAGTGGGTGCTTTGCTGAGATCTATACTGTGATATTGCTGACCTTTAGGCTAAACCTCCTACTGCTACTTTTGCAACCAACCCACCTTGAATGAAAGCCAAATTGGACATGTTCTAATATCTAATTCTATTGTTAGTGAAATGAAAACTGGTATTTAAAAGGGTTCCGCTGCCATGAAGATTTGAGTAGATTTGTGCCAAAAGGCTTACATCACTAGACTGAAGGGAAATTTATAACTATTTTTAGTCATTTGCATTTAATCAGCCCAGAATTGCTGACTCTGGTTTCAGCAAGGATCTTACTGCCTGCTCAGTCTGCAAGCTACAGTACTGCAGTGATAGGCAATGACTCAAGAAAGAAGTGTGAGTTCCACCACACACCATGGGTCATTTTTCATCGTGAAGTTTGGCTGTACAGTAAGTCACTTACTTTAACAAAATCTAGGGTTGTTCTCACACCATTGACTTAAAGGACTCCTCCTTTTAATCAGAAACTATACAGCATCAGTCCTGACCTCAGCTGACATGGTTCAAGCCCCAATTCTTCCACTTGTGGAGAGTTCATACTTGAAATGTGTTATGGTTCTAAAGTAACACTTCCTGGTCATAATCACTTTTGAAAATCTCTGTAAGATGACCTCTTACACATCAACTGATTTGAAAGTCAGTTACACAGAGAGAGGGAGTGACAGAGATTTCCCACCCACTGTTTCACTAGTCAGATGACTGCAATATCAGCGCTGGGCCAGGGTGAAGCCAGGAGCTTCCTCCAACTTTCCTGTGTGTGTATCAGGGGCTCAAGCACTTGCATCATCTTCTACTGGTTTTCCCAGACCATTATGATGAAACTGGATCTAAAGTGAGGCAGCATAAACTTGAATTGGCACCCATATGGAATGCCCACATCACAGGCATTGGCTTTAGTCAACATGCAGCAATGCTACCCCTCCCCTAACCGAAATGAGATGATGTCATACATGGTTGTGGGGATCTACAGTCAGTAGGAATATATATACTGAACCCGGAAGCAAGAACTGAGGAACCTGAGCAGCTATTTTATGTCTCTCAGCTTCTTTTCCTACATTCATAAACTGTGGTCATTAACAGAATTTATCCCTAAGGGACACAGCAGGGTTGAAATAAGATGATAAATATGGAGGCCTACCCCATAATTATCACCATAAATGATACTTCACTTGTTTTAAACGGTTGGTAGGGGCTAAGTAAACTCTCAGGATGGGCTACTAGCTATGCATGCAGCAACCATTTTGCAAATAAAGCAACAGAGTCTTACAAAGGTAAGGAAATGGGTAGTAAAACCAAAACCTTTCACCACCCCTCCAACGTGGCATATCTAGCTATTCCACCCATCTCACATGGGTGTCAGGTCTAGTCCTAGCTGCTGCACTTCTAGTCCTGCTCTACTTACACTGCCCATTGCTTATGGCCTAGGAAAGCAGTGGAGAATGGCTTTCAAGTCCACTGGCCCCTGCAACCACTTGGAAACCTGGAAGAAGTCCTTGGCTTTAGACCGGCTCAGCTCTGCTTATTTTAGTCATTTGGAGATTGAACCAGTGAATGGAACATTTTTCTTTTTATTTCTGTCCCTCTCATTCTCTGTAACTCTGACTTTCAAGAAAAAACAGAAGTCTTTTTAAAAAAAAAATCTAAAACTTGTGCACTTTGTACTAGAGTGGTCAGAAATGTAAACAGCCAGGCCACAAAGACTTATCCCACTGGCTTCATCAATTTAGACAAGTTAATCAGGTGTTCTGTGCCTCAGAATTCCAATTTAAAAGACAGGGATAGCAGAATGGCATAGGTTTCTTGGGATTATTGTAAAGGTGTTTCAAGTATAGACAAGCACATCTGAAGCATTTTAATACTGCCTACCTACGCTGAACTGTATAGCATTCTCATCAGCAATTTTGTGATTACGATAATTACAATTATTATTTTCCTATTATTGATAGCACAGATAGTGAAACAATTAGTCGGAAATGTAAAGTTGGTTTCAAAAGTTTACTCAACATAAAGTTAAAATATTTTTTTCTCCTTTTCTCTCAGGATTTTCTCCTTTTGAACCAACAAAGTCATGTGTAACATAAGTCTTGAAAGCATTTCATGTGTACTGTAAGATGGTTAGAAATATCTAACAACTGTCATTTTAGCTATTTAGTTATATACCAAGTTCTCATTTTCTAGGGAGAACACCTAACATCTACTTTCAACATCTTTCCAGAATATATCATCACTAGCCATAATCATCAGATTTTGAATAATCTCTGGAACTTATTTTTCATATCTAACTATAATTTTGTATTCTTTCATTGAGCAATTTCCCAACCCGCATGCCAACTTTTCCAGTACTGGTAGCCACCAATCTTCTCATTACTTCATCAGATCAATTTTTTTTTTTTTAGATTTCACATATGATTAAAATCATATACTATTTGCTTTTCTTTTTCTGGCGTATTCCACTTAACATAATGACATCCAGGTTCATCCATGAAGTGGTAAATGACAGGATTTCATGATTTTTTCTAAGGCTGGATAGTATTTCATTGTGTGTGTGTGTATATTCTTGGGCATGTATGTATATTTTTATAACATATGTGTATGATATATATATTATATATATATATATGTTTCTGTTCATCAGTTGATGAGTATTTAGATTGAATCCGTATCCAGGATATTATTAACAGCACTACAGTAAACATAGACATGCAAATGCCTCTTTGATACACTCTTTTCTTCACTTTAGCCAAAGGGTATCCTTTTGCATCCTATGCTTTTACTAGTATAGATTATATTCTTCGTATTTTGTGTATTAGTTATCACAGATTAGGGAAAATTTTTGATATTTGTCCTCTGGGGACTGGCTTATTTCATCAAGAATAATGGTTTCTATTTGCATCCATTTTGTTGCAAAGCATAGGATTTCATTCTGTTTTATGGTTCAGTAGTATCCCACAGTGTATTACACACCACATTTTCTTTGTCTAGTCATCTGCTAATGTACCTTTGGGTTAATTTTGTATCTTAGCTATTATAAATTGACTTGCAATAAACATGGGTGTACAAATAATTTTCTCATATGCTGATTCCGTTTCATTTGGGTAAATAGTTGTCCTATCATAAATAGTTCTCCCTTTGTGGTTTTCACTTATATTTTCCTGTTAATAATGACATTGAGGATTTTTTCATGTTCCTGTTGGTCAGTTGATTATCCTTTCTGCAGAGATACTTGATCAGTTCTTTTATCCATTTTTAAAGCATTGTTTTCTTGCTATTGATTATCTCAGTTCCTTATGTATTTTAGATATTCACCCCTTATCAAATGTAGTGTGTACAAATATTTTCCCCTTTTGAAGGTTGTCTCTAAACTCCATTGTTTTATTTGTTGTGAAGAAGCATTTTAGTTTGATCTCTTCTTTATTGATGTTTTTTTACTTGTTGCTAATGCTTTTCAAACCACATTCAAAATAAATCATTGTCCAGATTAGATTTACGGAGCTTTTTCTGTCTTCTCCTAATACTGTTTTAGTTTTGGGCTCTTGTCTTTCATTACAAAATTCGTTTTGGGTTCATTTTTGCATGTGGTGTGAGAAATCAGTCAAATCTCCCTGTTCTGCATATGGCTATCCAGTTTTCCCAGGACCACTTACTAAAGAGACTGGCCTTTCCTTGTTGTGTGATCTTGGCACTTTTGTTGAGAACTAGTTGGCTGTAAAGGCGAGGGTTTATTTCTGGACTCTATTTTGTTCCAGTGGTCTATGTGTCTGTTTAAAATGGGACTTTAGGGAGATTTTTTTTCAATAAGATAATTGGAAGTGGTTCAGTGAACTGACAATGAAAGACTGTTGCAGATGAATAAAATAAAAAGACATTGAGACCAGGGTTAGAGAAGAAGTAAGCCAAAATAACTTGCATGAAAGACAGGGAGGGATAGGTAACCAAAGATAAACAGAACATTTGTATCTAAAGACAGAAATTACGTGGACATCATATCAGTAGGCCTTATATTTGTAGTAGTAAGTCAGGGAGAAAGATGGCAAGATCACTCAACAGCTCAGTAAATGTGAATTTAAATACTATTTTATGGACACTGCCGAGGAAATTTAATTCAGGAAATCATTCCTTAGAAAAGGAACTAAGACTGGAAACATAGTTTTATAAGTAGTAGATTTCAGCATCTAGTAGAACATGGGATATCCTGAAGAAGAAATAGGTATTATTTTATCAGTCTTTTAATCTAGGTTAGGATTTTTCAAGAGCACCTTTACATTAGTTGTTGACTTTCGGCTAGCCACTGCTTCATTATTCTTATGACAAGTCCAAGTTTCTTTTGTATAGATTAGGATAAAGAAGGCATAGCATCCAGATACAATGGCTCTGGGATCAGATTAAAATCAGACAAAAGCCAAAACACTTTATTACACATGCTAGCTTAGTTACCTGGAAAACAATATTCAAACTCATCTTACTTTCTCATGTGAAAGTTGAGATGTCAAATGTTGGTTATTATCATTATTGTGAGATTTAAAACGTATAATCCAAATCAAGATGCTTGTATACTGTTTGACACATGAGCAATGCTTAATAAAAATAGTTATATTGTTATTTGTACAAATAAATGGACTAAGATCATCTCTACATTCTTCTCCAGTTATTCATCTTTCCTCTAACCAGAGATCTGTACTGTTCCAGTCTCGTGATCTTGACTCTTCTAGTCCATTCCCTTCCATCTGTAAGCCAAGTTAAGCAGGAAAAACAAATGTTGAAACGGACAGTGTGGAATCAGAAATGTCTGTATGCAAGGGAGGAAGATGAAATGTGTGGACAGTGAGAAAAAGGAAAAAAAACAGGTCTCGGGCCCAGTGCAGGTACCATCAAAGTTGCTAGATGTTGAACAAAGGAATTTGAACACAATAAGACCCAGAATGAATGACTTAAATATGGAATTTAGTCCATTTATCTGGCTTGTTTCCTAGCTTTTACGAATACAACACAGAAATCATTGGAATTTTTATGCATTGCGAATGGAATAATAGGCATGGGTGTGTTTTGTAAATATCACAGTTTAAATGTTGCTGTTCTTGTCACTGTTGTTTCTGTAACTATGACAAACATCTTGTTTCAAGTCTCAGAGGTTAGGGTGTGGGCTGTTGGTCTTGTTTCTGTAAACTGGAACTAGACCTTTGTATTAAATTGTTCATTAGGTTTGAGGAGTGCCTATTCTTACCTTTAACTTCTCAAAAAAAAAAAAAAAAAAAAAAAGAAAGAAAGAAACTTTCCTGAAGGCAGGTGTATTTTATCAGAAAAAAAAAAAATACAGTAAGAAGAAGCAAACTGTAGACAGATTGTGTAAATTCTCAGTTTTCTGTATTCATTTCTTTGATCTGCCAATATATGGTGGTATGGCCTTGAATAAGTTGCTGAATTACTCTGAGTTTCAGTTACTCCATCTTTAAAATGCGGTTCATGGCTGTACACATCACACAGGTATTCTGTGAAGAATAAATGAGGTAATAAATATAAGATCTTGGCACTGTTTCTGGGATGAAGAAGGGACTCCATAAAGGTTAGCTATTAGTGCTACTAAAATAATGGAGTATGTAATATAGAAAGAATAAATAACTTCAGCTTTGGTGAGAAGGTAGATACATAAAGCCTGTATCTAAAGGATGAGGAATGAAGGGAAACACAAAGAAGGAGACAGAAAGAACCAAAGAATTCAGCTGACGTGAGTAGATACTTCATGGCATGAATAGGCTAGTTCTAACAACCACAGGACTGTGAAGGCTGGTCCAAAAGCACCCAACCCTGGGACATGGGCTTCATGCTATGTCTTCAGTTTTTGTTACTGAAGCCTTCCCATTGCTTGTTCTAGAAAGAAACAGTGAACTTAGATTGTAAGGTTGATACCCCAATGTAATGAGAAATGAGAAGTGTCATCATACTTAATTCAAGGCGTTGCCTGGAACCCTGTTAAGACTGTATCTGCCTCTGTCCATTCACCTGCAAAGGTGACTCTTGTACGTGACCACTAGGATTTCAGAATAGAGCAGCAGATTTTAAAATATGAGAGTCAAGAAGCTAGAATCATATTGCTTGTAACAGGGACTACCAGTATTTTCTGTTCGGGTCAGATAGTAAATGCATTAGCCTATTAAGCCTACTCAGATCTACTGTTGCACAAAAGCAGCAATACACAATATATAAATGAATGAATATGGCTGTATTCCATAGAACTTGATTTACAAAAAAAGGGTAGCAGGCTGAATTTGGCTCTCGGGCCATGGTTTGCTGACCTCTACTCTGTACAAACAACTTGATGCAATCATTCAAGTTGTTGGAAGAACCTGAACTAAAGCTTATGTAAAGCAAACATGAGATCAAATATGTTGTTATCTAGAGATTAGCTGACCTAACAGAGCTCTTCGGACTGGAAAGGTGAGGCAGTAAATTGTTTACCTTCAAATAAGGAAGGCAGTTTCTACAGATGAAAATAGAAACAACAGGTGGAAAAAAACCATTCTAGCATATGAGGTACTCATTAATTCACACTAAAATATTACCTGATAGGGTTCAACAATATAATTTGGAGCCGTGATTTCCTGTATGCTAATGCTCCGAGTGTGAATATAACTAAGGTAGGCATACATTTTTGTTCTTCCTGGGCAGTTCTAGTACATCTATTATCTCTGCATAATTATCAATAGTGCCCCTTTCAAACAGGTGTCTAGTATACATTATGCTTTGTTTGACCATAATTACAATGCCTCTTATATTGTGGCACAGATATGCATGTATTATTTAACATTTCATCAAAACTTTCACCATAATATCAGTCTATAAACTGTAGATCATAATGCTAGCTAAGGGTAAGTAAAGGCCTCAAGTCAGAGTCAGATCAAAACCCAAATTCTGTGTGAGGCCTTTCTAAATTTCAGATCCTGATAGAATTTTAAAAATCGCAATTTCTTCATTTTTAAAATATTAGCATGTAGTGTATGTTTGAAATATTCACTATTGTTTCATTATTTTATATGAAAATGGAATAGATTGGTTGAGTGGGGTGTTAAAGTCATTTTTCACATTCAGAAGATGCACCTTGAGAGGAATGATTTCTGTGTCACAGGAGATATTCAAGCAGAGATTTAAAAGGTACTTAACAGGGCCCAGTACAATGGATTAACTAGCTAGTCCTCTGCCTGCAAGTGTCGGCAATCTCATATGGGCAAAACAGTTCGTGTCCCAGCTGCTCCACTTATGATCCAACTACCTGTTTATAAACTGAGAAAGCAGTGGAGGATGGCCCAAGTCTGTGGGACCATCAACCCACATAAGAGACGTAGAGGAAACTCCTGGTTCCTGGTTTCTGCTCAGCTCCACTGCTGTGGCCACTTGGGGAGTGAACCAGTGCATGGAAGATCTTTCTCTCTGTCTCTCTTCTCTATAAATCTTCCTTTCCAATATAAATAACAAATAAATAAAACCTTACAGAGATTCATAAGCAGAGTCTTGCTAATGAACACAGCATTATCATCAAATAGGAGCTTATTGATAAAATGATCTTGGCTTCAACCTAGGATTATTTAAGCAAAATACCCAGCTAGTACATTTTGCCTTACTATAAAGGATTCAGACTTGAGCAGGTTACAATACATGGATTGTCTGTATGTCCCTCAACCTGCTGCCACCTGATATTACAGAGTCCATAACTTTTAAGTTGATAAAATAATGACATACAGAGAAGCTATGCTTCAATATCTACTAGATCTCACTTCAATAAGCAAATTAAGATGCATCCTTTTCACCCAGCTCCAGAAAACTTTGTACCAGGTCAAGTGCTTCTGTTGCATTACTGATTCAAAGCATCAATCTCAGATAGATACAAATGCAGACCTTTAATGTACATACTCAGCACTAGGATGGTTTTGAAGCTAAATGTAACAGCTCATGGCCTTAGTTTGCTTCCATTTGTTTTCATTCACTTCTCTGCTTTCTGGGAAATGTCTGTGTGATTGTTCCCCATGTGTTCTAGTTAGAGATCAGTATTCCATTAATTCACTTACAAATAGATAGTTTAACCTTAGATATTTCCCCAAACCCCAAGGCAGTTGATACAAACATAAACAGAATTGAAAGAACTATTGAAGTATTTAGCTGAGACTTTAGGAAATGCTCTTCTTTGGGGACTGGCACTGTGTCTCAACTGGCTCATCCTCACCTGCAAGCACCACCATCCCTTATGCCTGCCAGTCTGTGTCCCAGCTGCTCCACTTCCCATCTGTCTCCCTTCTTGATGCCTGGGAAAGCAGTGGAGGTTGACCTGAAGCTTTGAGACCCTGAACTTGTGTGGGAGACCCAGAGGATATTCCTGGCTCCTGGTTTCAGCTTGGCTCAGCTCCAGCCATTGCAGCCACTTGGGGAGAGAGCCAGTGGATGGAGGCTGTTTCTCCATCTCTCCTTCTGTCTCTAAACCAGCCTTTCCAATAAAAATAAATAATTCTTTTTTTAAAAAATGCTTCTCTTTCAAAGACTTCCTGGTGTTGTTTGTAATACAAGTCAATTGCTTTAGCTGTAGGATTGCATTATCTGCCCTTGATGCAGGTTTTCTAATACTCCTGGCTGTTCAAATGACACAGAAAATGGGGTGTGCTGGCTCACTGGGTTACATCAAATGCTTCTTAGATCCCTTTTCTGGTTCTGTTATTCTGTAACTGCTGAGTGTTATGCTATCTTTCCCATTAGAATCTCACAAAGAAAAATGAAAAATATACTGTTTTGAGAATTCTGAGCTTTAAAAAAAGCTAGGAATTACTTCACAGAAAACAAAATGCCAATATTTTCTTAAGCCATGATGTGAAACCAGTATGATGACAACTGCAGGTGCACGGCACGAAACACTAGTTTGATGATGTGTTGGATAACAACGTGGGTTTCAACATCAGAAAGACTTGGCTTACAAGGTGGTTCCTGCTACTTCTACTTGTGTGATCCCACACAACTTGCTTTGCTTCCCTGAGTTTTAGTGCACTAATCTGTAAAAGGGAGTAATAATAGCACATTCCCTCTGAAGCTATCATAAAGATTAAATAAGATAATGTATATAAGTACCAAAAACCTTGTTTGGCACATAATAAGTATTCAATAAATGTTAGCTATCATTATTTTTGCCCCATTACCATCACACTGGCATAAAACACTAGAAGTTGTTCAGTTCAAGCAGTTACACTAAACACAAAGATATGCCATAGTGCTTTCTAATAACATTGTATTCACAAATAGTATCATGAACAACCAAGTAGTGAGAATTTCTATATGACAAGCACTATAGATAGATAGCATGGTAGCCCCAGTAATTTCGAGGGACCTAACTTGCATATTACACCTTTAATAGATGTTGAATGAATGAATGAATGAATGAATGAAGTATTTTGCTGATTTCAAAGCATTTTTCTACTCATAAATGTGATGGATTTTTTGTAGGAAATAGATAAGTAAAAAGCAAACATGCCTGCAATTTCAGCATCAATGCAACAACCATTGCTAATATTTTGATATATTCTTTCCCAAAGAATGTAAAATTACATAGAGAAAATTTCAATATTTAAAGAACTATACTTAATTTTGATCAAACTGTATGTAAGATTTTTTTATTATTCACATAAATACTTCCTTTACTTCATTTGGCATACTGAACAAACATGATTTATACCATTTATGACATTCTAGGATGCGCCAAATAGTTTCTACCATAGCCATATTTCTACACATTTCATGCGTTTCAAAACTAATTCATCTTGAGGTATGATATTGATCATTCTACTCAGTGAATTCTTAACCTTTGCGCAGTAAACAACCTGAAGACCTAATTATTTTTTTTAAAAAAACTATAAAGACATAAAATATTGCCTATGATTTCACAAGGCTTATAAATTCTAAGACGTCCATCATGGATTCCTACCTCCTGAACTTCTGGCCAAAATTATAAACTATTCCAATATGAAGATCAGAACCAATACAAGGATACAGGGACTTTACTGTAACAATTGTGGGAAAGTACGGTATTAGAATACAGCTGACTTCAGGATATCTGCCCATTTTCATAACATGAGCACAGTCCCAGTTCATTGTTGTGTTTGTGGTTTTCCAGGTTTTAAATACACATTGATGCCTCCGCTCACCCTTCATTGAATAAAATGTCATGTGCCATAACTTCATTATTAATGATGAAAAATGCATCACCTGTCATCGCTGTGAGTTCCTGCATCTTACAGACCTCTGACACTACTGGGTCTACTCCTCCTTCTTGCTCCTAAGTGTGTTTTGTACACTACTTTTGAACAAAGATATGACATGACTCAGCATTGGGAAACAACCACTTAAAGAAAACAATCCTATCATAATAGCTGAAATAAACACAAGAAACTTGAAATACAACATAAAGACTGACAAGTACAAAAGGGGTATACTTGCAGCGTTGAGTCAAATGTTTTACACCAACAGAATGCAGTTTTAACTTAATTTTTTATAGTTGTAGCCAAAGAGATTTACAGTCTTTAATTCATTATCTTAATTACATGAGTGTACTATGTCACATATGCAGTTTATACTAATGAGGCTGTTGTACAAACAGGATATATGGTTTCTAAAGAATTCTAACAGTTTCTCAACATAAAGCTAAAAAATGAGTTTGTAATTTTTGTTGTTACTATCTGCTTTCTTCCGGACATATGAGCATTACTAAGGTGAAACCTTAAATTTGTAGAAGTAGGTACGTATATCTGCACGTATCTATGAGCATATTTATACTTGCTCATAAACATGAGAACCTCTAAATTTTCACTAACTTCCAAAGAGTGGTGAAGGAAAATTTTGAAGACAACTCTGAGAACAATTTATATCAAAGACTTTTTTGTTTTCCTTTCACAGCTGCATCATCCCTCCCAAGGCTTCCGCTTTGGGACTGTTCGGGAAAGCAGTGCTGAAGATTATGTGAGGCAAAGCTTTCCAGAGATGCATGAATATATGAGAAGATACAATGTGCCAGCTACCCCTGATGGAGTGCAGTATTTGAAGTGAGTATCTACACCTTAAGTCCAAGGTGTTCTTGCTGAAATAGAAGTCCTTTAGCTGCTGGTGCATTTGTATTTTTTGATGACAGACAAGTGCACCCGGTGTATGTTCAGTAATACCTCACACTGTGTGAGATCCAGGATACAGCATAGAATCGTGTGCCCTTTACTGTATGGCCGAGATTTCCAGTTACCTGCATAGTCTCAAGTTGGCAGTCGCTTTGCTCAAAGAGCCAGTGGGGTCATTAGTGTAGCAGATGGTGGGGGGAGCAAATGCTGGCTTGACATCACTCGAGAAAGCAATGTTGCTAAAATGATCAAACACATAGGGAATGTAGCCAGAGGATAAAGTGTCCCAAGGCAGCCTCTTCTTCACAGTGAATTTCTATGCCCAAGGAATGCCTCATCTTGCCACAAGGAAATGGAATTAATCTTACAGATCTTAGAGATTTCCTGTAGAGAACAAATAATGATCCTCATGCCTGCGTCCTCCTCAGAACAATCAAGGGTAATCACATTGTCATAGATTATCAACACCTGTAAGTCAGTGAAGCTGAATGCAAAAGAGGACACTGCAATTGTGTTTCTGCCCAGCTGACCTTCCCGGGAGATAGAAATGGACAACTTGTGAGAAGCACCACTGCATAAGGGTGACTATCCTCTCTCCTGTCTGTTGGCATCAGCACAATGACAGACATGCTAACCTCCACTCTCTAGAATCATGCAGCATGAAGAAAATGGTCTCTTCATGGTTCGCTGCAGTAATATTCCCAATGGAAAGTAGGCAATGCTATATCAAATGCCTTTTTAGGAAAGAAGAGAAATAAACAATTTAATAAATCCCAGAGCTCTAGGCCTCCCAAAGGATTGTATGGACTTTAAACTAGAGCCTGGAGAGAAGGCATTGTGTTCTCAGATTTGCAGTCCCATGTGATTTTTCTGTGTTGTGAAATGACACTTTTAATTGTGCAAAAACATCAAAATATGAGGGACTTTGTCTGACAAAGAGTTCACAGTTTTATTGCTTCCCTTGTTATCTTCTGTCTCTTTTTGGGAAAGTTTGTGTCTCAGAGAGGAAATAAGATGCCAGGAAAATGACAACGGCTCCCAGACAGTGGTAATGGCTGACAAACCAGGCGCTGCTGCAGTCTCCAGCGATTCAATTTCATTCAGCCCATCCTTTGTTCCAGACCAATTAACTGAGAAAACACCGTGCTCAGCATCACCCCTCTCCAGCCTGGAGGAAAGCCATCATCAGAAAAGTAGGCGCAGATGAGAAGATCTGAAAGAAGTAAAATTTACATAGTAACACAACTAGCAAGTGCCAGAGTCAGGATAAGAGATCTCTAGAATTTAACCACTGCTTAAAACTAGGCTGGGATCATAATGTAACAGTAGGTTTTTGAGAGTCAAATAATAATAACAGTCCAAGTTTTAGAAGCCTCCAGTTAGCATCTAATTGGTATCCACTTAGTATCTTGGACATGGTTGGAGACTTAGAGTATTGGATCCCATCCCCAATCTACTGACTTAGAATCTGCATTTTATGAGACTATTGGAACTCATGAGAGAATTTGGCACAGTAGCAGGATGCAAAAGTAATGAACATAAACCAATGGCACTAATATACACAAATAAATCCATAGCTGAGAAAAAGTTTATAAATACAGTCCCTTTTAAAATAGCAGAGAAATCTTAAATACCTTGGAATTAACTTAACCAAAGATGTGGAAAACCTCTATGATGAAAATTATAAAACATTTTTAAAAAGAAATAGAAGAAGACATTAAAAGATGGAGAAACCTACCGTGCTCCTGGATCAGCATGATCAACATTGTTAAAATGTGCATACTACGAAAAGTAATATGCAGATTCAATGCAATCTCAATCAAAATCCCAGAAACATTCTTCTCATAAACAGAAAGGATGATACAAAAATTCATCTGGAAATGCAAGAGACCATGAATAGCCAAAGCTATCCTGAAGAATCAAAATTAAGCTGGAGGACTCACAATTTCAGACCTCAAGAAATACTACAGGACAGTGGTAATCAGAACAGTCTGGTACTGGTACAGAAGTAGAGAAGGTCAATAGAACAGGATAGAAACCCCAAAAGGGAGCCCACACATGTCCATCCAACTAATCTTTGACAAGAGAACTGAAAATAATCCAGGGGATTATTGTCTCTTCAACAAATTGGGACAATTGGATAGCAGCCTGCCGAGTGCAGAAGCAAGACCCCCACCTGTCACCTTATGCAAAGATCAGCTCTAAATGGATCAAGGACTTAAATTTGCACCCAGAAACCATCAAACTATTTAGGAAAAATATAGGAAGCACTCTCCAAGATATAGGAATTTGGAAACATTTTTTATGAAATTCATCAAAAGCACAGGCAGGCAAAGCCAAAAGAAGCAAATAGGACTACATCAAACTAAGAAGCTTCTGCAGAGCAAAGAAAACTATCAACAAAGTGAAAACGCAACCAACAGAACAGGAGAAAATTTTTGCACACTACACAACTGATACGGGACTAATAGCCAAGATGTACAAAAAGCTCAGATTCTCAGTGACAGCAAAGCTAACAACTCTATGAGGTAATGAGCAAAGGAAATGAACAGACATTTCAAAAGAACAAATTAAAATGGCTAATAGAGATATGAAAAATTTTTCAGGCTCATAGCTATCAGGGAAATATAAATGAAAACCACATTGAGGTTCCATCTCATTCCAGTAAGATTGGCCTACATTCAGAGCTCTATTAACAACACCTGCTGGTGTGGATGAGAAGGAGAAGGTACCCTCCTTCACTGTGGGAATGCAGGCTAATAAAACCACTAAGTCAGTGTGGAGAGTGCTAAGAGAACTGAAAATTGAAATACCATATGATGCAGCTCTCCAACTTCTGGGAATATTTCCAAAGGAAGTGAAATCTGCATGAGAAAGGGATCTGTATTCCTACGTTCACAAGGGCATAATATACAATATCATAGACATGGGAACAACCCAATGCCTGTCAAAAGAGGAGTGGGCAAAGAAACTGCAGTACATCTACTCCATGGAATACTACTTAGCCATCAAAAAGAATGAAATCCTACCGTTTACAACTAAATGTCCCCACCAGAGATCATTATGCTGGTGAAATAAATCAATCTCAAAGGGACAAATATCATATATTCTGTCTGCTGTAAGGCAACCTTCATGCAAAATCAAAAGCAATAGCCCCTTCAACACTGTTTTTGCTACACCTCATAGGTTTTGATATTTTTGTTTTTATTTTCGTTTTTTCCAAAAGTTATTTTTTCTTATTAATTTCTTCACTGACTCATAGGTCATACAGTAGCATCATTTTCTTCAAGGTTTTGATTCTCTTTTTCATTTTCAGTGACATATTGATCATTCAATAGCATATTATGTAACTTCATGCTGTTGTAACTTTCTATTTTTTTCCTGTTATTTATTTTATTTTATGGCTTTTCATTTAAAGATATGTAAAGTAACTGTACAATAAAGAACATCATGTCCAGATGTGAAGATACAATGTAGTATGCATCTCTACTTCCAGATCAAATTTGGACTCCCAATGAAACTGTTAGATTTATCTTGACAATAGGATGCTGGACTCTCAGCCATTGTACATACCTACAATGTCAGTATACACTTAAACAGCAGAATGATGGGCTTTTGACTGTTCATGAAGGACTATACTACTTTAGTAAAATAGAGGAAATCAGTGGGGATTCGTGGAAGGGGAAGGGAAATTCTAGAGTCTCTGTAACAGTAACATGAAACAACAAAATAAATAAATTTTTTCACTGTAAAAAAAATCTACATTTTAACTAGTCCCCCACATGATTCAGTGATTGAAGTAGAAGCAGAGCATATTATGAACCTCTTCACTGTTCCTTTCTTTCTGGTCCTTGTTATCTCTGACTTAGTTACTCTCTATGCTCTTACCACCACACAAAGAAACTGTCACCTTGTTACCCCCTGGTTTCTCATAGTTCTGCCTGAAGGACACAACCCCTGAAGCTGCCTGTGTAAAATAGGCTCCAATATGTTAAACCTTTCCTCACCTCTCCCATAAGGCACCTCTGGGCTCAGTCCTACTTCCCAAGAGCCCTGCTTTCTGAGGTGATAGTTTCCCAATAAACTAATTCCTATTGAAATTATATATAAAGATATATATGTGTATGTATGTATATACACATATGTGTGTGTATGCATGCATGTGCGTGTGTATAAAGACGGAGGCACAATTGTAGACCCTGTCAATTGCAGCAATTATTCAGGCCAACAAGAAGCTAAGTAGCTGGATTACACCTGGCTACTTCTTCATTGACTCAGGATTCCATGAAAGTCTGTGAGCTATTTCCTCTTTATGTGAAAGAAGATTTACCATAGCTAGAGCTAAAGTTTGTAATAATTTATCAGGAGCAGTCATTTAAGGATACCAGTAGCATTGGATCTCGGGAATTACTGGTTCAAAAAACTGAACTGGACCTCGGTTTCTTTCATGGTGATATTACTGTCACACATATTTGTAAAATATTGGTAAAATCACAACTTTTTGCTACGTAGCTACCAAAATCCATTCTCTTGTGGCAGCCAAACATATTTCACAGACAGAGAGAGGGAGGAACAGCTCATATCCACTTGATCACCACTACCTTCAAAATACCCAGGAGCAAGGAGCTTAATCAGAATCTTCCAAATAGATGGCAGGGATGAAACTACCTGAGCCTCCCAGGTTCTACATTAATAAGAAACTGGAGTTAGGAACAGGGCCAGACACTCGAGTATGGGATGCAGGCACCCCAAGCATCTTCATTAACCACTATACCAAACACCTGCCTCACGGCACTTAAACTGTAAAGAAATATCTTTAAGCTTAATTGTTATTTCATTGCCAGGATTCCACTGAAGATCCACGCCCTTTTGAAATGTCAGTCGGCTGTAGAGATAGGAGAGGCTTTTGTTTAGGCTAAAGCTAAACCCATTGGGGAACTCATTGGGAAAAGTGAAAGGATTTTCAATTGCTATTTTACTGCCTGGAAGGAAGGGGAAAGGAAATATTAGTCAGTTAGCACTCAGAAAAAAAAAAATCCAGACGAGATAGGGTGCATTCAGGATGATATGGCTGTAGATGGTTTAAACTCATCAATCAAATGTCATAGATTAGCAGACTGGATTAAAAAGCAAACCCCATCTGTTTGTTGCCTACAGGAGAGACATAACTCATCAACAAAGATCAGCAGAAACTATATCTCATGGATTTTGATTTTTTTGTTGTTAGTTTCATCTCTTCAAAACACTTTCTTCTGATTAAATTCTTCACTGACTCATAGCTCATACAGTAGCATTATTTTCTTCAAGAAGGTTCTTGATTTTCTTTTTCATTTCTTCAGCAACACATTAGTCATTCAGCTGCATGTTGTTTAACTTCATGGTGTTGTTAATTTCTGGTTTTTTTCCTTCCTGTTGATTTTGCACTGTAGCTTTTCATTTAAGGGGATATATAGTATCTGTGTAATGGAGACTATTATATTCAGATGTGAGGATACAATGCAATATGCTTGTCTACTTCCAGACAAATATGGACTCCCACTGAAACTGTTTACTCTATCTTGACAATAGGATGCTGGACTCTGGGCCATTGTCCATGCCCACAATGATGGACATATGACTGTGTATGAAGAACTATGCTATAGTAATGATATAGAGGAACTCAGGGAGGAGGGAATCAGGCAAGGGATAAGGGAAATCCCAGGGCCTATGGAACTGTATCATAATAAATGATAATAATAAAAAGAAGTAATTTTTTTTTAAAAATCCATGTAAGTATGTTTCCTGCCCAATGATGAATAGTCCAAGTATCAAAAGCGGTCTTTCTTGAGATTTTTAATGAGCCCTAACCATATTCTCCTCTGAGGTCAGAGTTCATGCTGTTGCATTGAATTGGAAGAACCTCACTCTTGACTTTAAGATGGAAAACAGAGAAATGTTGTTTTTGCAAAGCTGTTTGGGCTATTTTAAGGGTAGCAAGGCTTTTTAAAGTGGATTTGTGTCTTATACCCTTTCAATACATATTTAAGATGAAAACGAAGAAGTCAGGGTATACACCAAACAGTTAGCTTTGACATTCTTCGGTCTTTTTGGAAGCACAGCCTGTGCTGGGACTGGCTGATTTATTCTCTCTGATTTATTTCTGCAACCATGTTCAAAAAAGGTGGGGGGAGAGTTTCATGAAGGCTATCCCAGATATTAGTTAATTTTCTAATATAGCCCAGGAACACCCACCTTAAATTACTTTTGCCTGAACCATATAAAGGGAACGATCTCTAGGTAAAGATATGTTAATAAATCAGGTCACTAAGACTTATTACATAAGTTTCCTTCTCAACTTATTGGTGCCAGGCTATGTCCTTTAAAGAGTTTATAACTTTCTTTCCCCAAGAGCATTAAATCTTTTTTGAAAGATTTATTTATTTTTATTGGAAAGTCAGATATACAGAGAGCAGGAGGAGAAACAGGGAGGAAGATCTTCCATCCATTGATTCACTCTAAGTGACCACAACAGCCAGAGCTGAGCCAATCCAAAGCCACGAGCCAGGAGACTCTTCTGAGTCTCCCATGCAGGTACAGGGTCCCAAGGCTTTGGACCATCCTTGACTGCTTTTCCAGGCAGGCCACAAGAAGGGAGCTGGATGGGAATCGGGGCTGCCAGGATTAGAACTGGTGCCCATATGGGATCCCAGCACATGCATGATGAAAACTTTAGTAGCCACTAGGCTACTGCACCGGGCCCAAGACTGCTAAATCTTTCACAAGCATCTCCTTAATACTTACTTCTAAATATGAAACAAGATCTAATTTTTAAAATATACAATTATGACATAAAGAAGTAAAAATTGCAGCATACTGCTCAGTGAGACCAGCTGAATCCAATACTCAGTACTCATACAACTGGTCATTTCAACTGTGCGTGCCTCAGTTTCCCCATCTGTAATGTGATCATCATTAGGTGTAATTAAATGTGAAGAGAAGAATGAATGCAATGCCTAATACAAAGTGTGACTAACATGTAAGAGACATAAACCTTCTCTGTGCATCCCCTATTCCATTCAGAGTGGTTTTTCCTTTATTGTGGTATTTCAGAGTATAAAAGGATCTGGCAGATAAACTCACTGCAAAGCTACCTCTTACCTGGACTTATGCTACAAGTCAGCAGGATATCAACAAAGCTGAGTCAGCTGCTAGCTAGCTTGTGCTGCCCATGGTGTCCAGGTTTCTGTCCCCTAAACAAAAACCAGCTGTCAGCACCAGTACTTAATGAATCATTTTCACTTTTCTTCTCTTTGTCTTAAATATAGGAATGATCCAGAGAAACTAGACGCCTTCATCATGGACAAAGCCCTCCTGGATTATGAAGTGTCAATAGATGCTGACTGCAAACTTCTAACAGTAGGGAAGCCATTTGCTATAGAAGGTATTAATCAGTCCCTCTTGATTGACTTTACACAGAATGTGCTCAGTCTACCAACCTAGCAAGTCAGAAATGCTAAATTCAGAGGCAAAGCCCTATTCATCTTCCTTTATTTTCATTTTCAACTCCTAAGCACTTAGCTATTAAGTTGTTACAGTTTGGAATTCAGTTTTCACCTATCAAACACATTTATTCAGTTGTTGGGAGGAAAATCATTGTTACCCAAATGATGTTGTATCAAATACCTGGGAAGAGTAGCAAAATGTAATCAATGAGGAGTCCACTTTTAATTTAATCTGTATTTTCTAATGTCCAAACATTGTCACAAATCTGACGGAAAAACTGGAATTATTATATTTTATGTCTGGAAGGATTCCAATGTTGATCTAATCCTATATACTCATTTTATACACAACAAAGTCCGGAAGCATTACATCACATTTGCATAGCCACACAATGAGACAATAATACAGACATCAAAATCCAAAAACCCTGGTTATTAAGGAAGTGCTTTCCCACTGGCTGTAAATAAGCAGAAAAATAAATGTCATTCTATAATTTAGCTCCTGGTATGGTCCAACACAGAGCTTGTTTGAGACCTCAGGCTTCACATTTTCCATACTGGCAGCAAGTTTTTGCTTCCAATTTGGTCAACCAATCAATCAAACTTCAGGAACAAAGAAAGACTGCTTTGTCAGTAGCTTCTTTCATTCTGAATGACAACTGATATATGGAGCTGATAGTTTGAAACAGCAAATTTCACATCTCCCAATTCCCAGCTTCCCCGCCCGGACAATACATTCTGGCTTCAAAACAGCCGTGCTCACCTGTCGGAAAACACTGGCTTGAAACAATCCTAGGGGGTGCTCGCATCCCATTTCTCAGAATCTGTGCTTGGAGGTTTCTTAACTAGGGTATCAACACTATTCTGTCTAATTTCTCAACTTTGTTCTCTGTCTTCCTTAAATTCAGCAGCAGATTTTTCTACCTCAGAGTGTTTTTTTATGATGAATCGGAATGTCATAGTCAGTATCATTTCCTTGAGTCTTCTAGGAGAAATTAGTCTCCACTCCAGGCGAAGGTACCCACCTGACCCAAGGATGGAGCCCAGGTAGAGAGAGTTGGTGGTAGTGGTCTTTTGTTAAGTCTACAGTCTAGCAAGAGGAAAAGAAAGAATTAGAAAACCAAAAGAATACTCCATATTTAACACCATTTTTGATGTAACAATGGAAAAATACATCTAGATATATGGAAAGGCATTATATTTTATTTTCATCCTAGATGTACTGGCTAATTGAGGTCCTTTCTGCCATTGGTAACTACTAATGATAAATCATTTATAGACGGTGCAAGTGTGAAGAGCTTCAGTTTCCACCTTCATCTTCAGAGGACAACCCTAACATGTCAAAAGGCAGTGGTAAGATGGCTTGTTTTGCCTCTGCTAGAACCAGTGCCAGCTGCCATACAATTAACTCCCCACTGGTTGCCTGTTTACAACTCCATCTGCGCTCCCTGAGACCAAGTGTCTTGAAATTCCTGTCCTCTCCAAACACCACTATTGCTTTCAAAGGGAAAACAAAAATGGAATGTGGAAGAGCTCTTCCAACAGGACAGCTGAAAATGACAGATCTGAACAGAGACAGTGACTGTCTCATTGTTGGATGAATGACTCCAAACCAGAACGTTTGCTTCAGTCCTGTCCCTGCAAGAAAGTTCTAACCTAAAAGCAGAACAGGAGAAAATACAGAGTGATTGTGGTAGAGATACTAGGAAAAGTTTTGACTGATGTTTCTTTAAACATCAGTCTCAGATTTTTGAGGAACTGCTTTTCAATAAAATGTTTTAAAATAGTATATACTATCCCATTAGCAATATTTGGGCTTTTCAAATTTATTAAAAGGTGTGGTTCTTTATTAGTAAGTCAGACTACATTGACATTAAAAAAAATCATCAAAGGTGTTATGAACAACCTTGTACATTTGGCTTGTGGGAATGTTTCATAGGCTTATCTATACCTTTTTAAAGGATGTTTTATATGCCTACAAGGCCAGGCATTCAGAAATTATGATATATTACCTTGTATGTTGGGAGTGGTCACTTAGCATGGCAGATAAAATGTCCACATCGCATCCTAGGGAGCCTGGATTTGAATCCACATTCAGGGCCTGACTAATCCTCCTGCCAGTGCATACCTTTGGAGGCACAGGATCAAGTGTTTAGGTCCATGCCATCTGATAGGAGACCTGGATGGAGATGCCAGCCCCTGATACTGCAGGCATTGGTGGACTGGACCAATACTTTGGAGCTCATTTCAATTTTAGAAAAAAAAATCTCTTGTTTATAAGCTATCCAGTCTATAGTGTTTTATTTTATAAACACAGACTGATAACTATCACATTCTCCTTCCAGTTTCACCATCCCGCACTTACTGGAATTTAAAAGGTAACAGTTAAGCCAATGCGAGATGGTGGCTCCATGGTGAGTTAGAATCTCTTTCATGAGCTTGTTGCTGCTAACGTTGACATGGCACTGCAAACGAAAACTATTAAAAAGTCCTTGATCAAATTAAACGCTATAAAACAGGGCACAAAGACAGATTATGTGATCAAGTAAAAAAGAAGGTGTTGATATAAATGAATACATGTTTTGAATGTGTGCATTCGAGTTGGCTGACAATAAAGGTCAAATGGGGAGAGAGCAATGTAACTGTACAGTCATGACTGTTTTCCGCCAGAGACCTTCGCCTAGTTTTAAGCTTGTTCTCCAATAATTATTTAACACAATGTTAGGGGTGCTAATTCTAGACTCTGAGTGCCTGAATTAGGACAGAAGTCACTAACAATTTACTTGATCTGTTTTTCTTGTCCCTTATTTGCATAAAGGGAATATGAGTTAGTATGTCAATAACAGAGTTGAGATAATTAAGTAAAATAATAAGGCAAAGCAGGCAAACGCACACCTGACACATAGGAAGGGCTTAACAAATTATCGTTCTCAGGTTATTGGATTTATAAATTGAAGTATATTTACTATAAATTCTCCCAAGATGTCCTTCATTGATTTCAGTTTCTCACACATCATTCTATTCTCACTTTGTTGTGTTTGGTGCAGGAAAACACAACCTTAAAGTTCTCTTTGAAAAGATCGGCATTGTAGTGTAGCAGGTAAAGCTGCCATGTGTGATGCCAGCGTGTCATTCGGGCACCAGTTTGTATCCCAGCTGGACCGTTTTCAGTGCAGCTCCCTGCTAATGGCCTGAAAAGGCAACAAAAGATGGCCCAAATCCTCGGGCCTCTGCCATCCACGTGAAGGATCCACATGAAGCTTCGGCCTCTGCCTGGCTCAGACCTAGCCACTGCAGCTCCCCGCTCTCTCTTTGTTAATCCGTTAATCTTCAAATAAATAAATAAATCTTAAAATAAACAAGGCCTTAAATAGTTGGGATGTTCAGTGTTTACAACCATTGTCCCAGAGGAACTAAATATAGTGTTCCAAGGACAGACAGCAAAACTGAATAAATATTTTCCTGAAGCCTGTTTAACCCTTTCTAAGATATTATTTCTAAAAATGTATGTTTTGCAATCACATTTCAGGAAAATTGTTTCAGCCTGTGAGTTTCTAACTATATATTTGCTAGTCAAAATATATTTCCACTACTCTTAGCAGAGTCAAGCTGATTTATCCATGAGGAAAAGATCAGGATTCTATTCCAAAAATTGTTCTCTTGGGCTATTAAGCAGTATCCAATTTCCAGGGCGCTTGATGCCTTCATCTTTAGGGTTGAAAGATTTCGTTTTGCCTCATCCATCAAGCTCACAATATTCTACCCCATCTTTATTGCAAAACCACGTTTCTAATGATAATGAAAGCAACTCAGGCTGCTAAGTTGAGTCAGCAATTTAAAATAAGAATTATTTGACCAATGAACACAATCAAATTTGAAAGGCAACTGTTAAGAATAGGTCAGAAATGAAATTTGCAAGGTTTTTTTTTACTATTTTATGCTTCTGAATAAAATAGATTTTCCTTTTAACAAACACTTCTCTCTGACACATGTTTTGCTTTTATTATTCCCCTTGTTCTATGTGCAGTTTGTTTTGACTGGTTAATAATTATTATTGATGTTAGAAATCATTAAAATATCAATATCCATTATAAATATTGAAACTGAAAATTAAAAAGAATGGTCACCTATTTTGGGCAGCCAATTGCAAATTAACCTAGACATGATGGAATGGGGTAATATAATATTTATTATTTTCTGCCTAACATTCTTTTATAAATGTCCCCTGCAACTCTAGTGTTTCCTTCAGAAAAAATTTAACACTTTTGTTGTAGCCCTGAAATTCTATTTTTAATATGTGTCAATTTGTCATAAGTATTAATTTCATTTTTTAAAGTATTCTTATCCTGTTTCTGTCTCATATACCAAAAAATGCTTCTATCAAGAATCAGTCTAATATGATTTCTTTCATTCTCCCACCTGACAGTAATCTTTCATTCCTCTGAACTTGTAGAGAATTTCATCTGTCCTGCTTCTGGGATCCAAGTCATTATGTTTTACCTTTATTAAATGTATTCCTCATTCATCTTTCATTCCAAGAAAAGTCATGTAGCTCTCCAGTGTTGTGTGGTTATTTATGTTTCCTTCCCCCACCATCCCACATGACAACATAGGCTTTCTAAGAATAAACTCTGTGTCTAATTTAACCTGGTAACTTCTACAGCACTAGTCAGAGTGTCTGGCACTTAAGTGAGTATTGAACATGTTTGTGCAATTAATGAACAGATAATGAACAGATAGGTGTATAAAAATGCATGTAAATGAAACATAAAGTCAATTATGTCATTTTAATGCTAATTTGGGTTGGAATTCTTACCTTTAAGAACATTTTGGGAAAAATAACATCATTAGTAAAGGTCCTTGCTAACAAATTTTCTCACACATATATCATTCACAGTTGAGGACTGTCCTTACATTACAGCTGCATAACACATTAAAAAGCTGATAAGCCACATATACCTGTAAGTGATATATAAGAATCTGCTGAAAACAATGCCCTTAAGACGATTGAGTCTTTTAAATGAATGGCCTGGCTTCAGAAGATTTCATTAATTTGTTTGTAATAAGGTCTATACTGAAGAGGAGGAAATGAGTCAATTATTCCATTGACTCGGTCACATATTGTAATGAACCTGTTGGAAAGAGCATTGGCTTTAGAATTAAATAAGCTTTGGTATATGTTTGCAAGGAAAGACTCTTGATTGAATTTGAACTGTAATACTGCATCAAGGTGGAGAAATCCACCAGGGGGGAGGGGCGTGGGGAGGGGTGGGGGGATTCACAGAGCCTATGAAACTGTCACATAATGCAAAATATTTAATAAGAAAAAAAGAATTAAATAAGCTTACTTTTAAATGCTGGCCTTGCCAACTTCTTCCTGTGTCACATTGACAATTTATTTATTCATTCTTTAACAGGGTTGTCCGTTGGTATATACAGGGTGGTTGTTCCAGGACCCCTTTGCAGCTGCCAAAACAGAATGTTCAAATATTTTCTATACTATGGTATAGTATTTGTCTATAACCTGTGCACATCCTCCCATATACTTTCTCTTATCATCTCTAGATTAAATAGTAATACTTAATTTAATGCAAATGCATTAAAAATTGCTGTATTGTTTCAGAAACAATGACAAGAAGAAAGAAAACCCCGTACCTGTTTAGCACAGATGTAATCTTTCACTAAAGTTATGTTAAACGCATGATGAGGAACCCACAGATATGAGGGGTTGAGTGTATGTTCTCTGACATGGGTTTGTGTAAGACTGCATGGTAATAGTGCCTGACACATAGTAGTACTCACTCTAGCCTGTTTCTTCATATTGGAAATCTAGTTTAACTGAAGTGTGTTCCATAATTTAGTGCACGATCTTGGTCTGCACACTCTCTGCAGAAAGGGCTAAAATATTCAGAGTGTAAAGTAAACGCTAAGCAAATAATTAGGAATTGTTGTTATTTTGAAAACAATTGCATTGGAACGAAAACATAATATTCAAAAGACCTGGGCTAATTATACAGACCATCAAGCCAGTACCACCAGATCATTCTAAGCCCTTCTATATAGTTTTATGTGTCTCAGTTTGTTCTTGCTGCAGACATTTGTACTAACTGAAATGGAATAATCATTCCAGAGCACATTATTAATATCTGTCCCCCGAAAAGAGTGCATAGTTCATGACCTCAGAGCCTCTATCTCCCTTGGATATCTTCAAATCCTAAACATTAGCACAGTGCCTATTCACTCTGAAAATGCTTGCTGAATGAGTAAGTTAATGAGTAGATGAGAGAATGATTAATGAGTAAATATTAATTCACATGCATATCATGTGCCTAACACATAAATAAGTACTAAATATTCTTTGTGCAACTGGATTGCCAATATCATTGATTGTGAATTTCTAAAGGAAACTGGCTACTTCTTATAATGTTATCCATCATAAAAGCAAACATAAGAAACCTTATTTAATGGTAACATTAAACAAGGCAAAGCTGCCCATCCAAAGTCTTTTATTATCAGTCTTGCCTTTCAAACCAAAAATACTACACACAAGACAGACACTTAAAATAGCTCTTTGAGGGCCCAGCGGCGTGGCCTAGCAGCTAAAGTCCTCACCTTGAAAGCCCTGGGATCCCATATGGGCGCCGGTTCTAATCCCGGCAGCTCCACTTCCCATCCAGCTCCCTGCTTGTGGCCTGGGAAAGCAGTTGAGGACGGCCCAATTCACTGGGACCCTGTACCCGCGTGGGAGACCCCGAAGAGGTTCCTGGTTCCCGGCTTCGGATCGGCGCGCACCGGCCCGTTGCGGCTCACTTGGGGAGTGAAACATCGGATGGAAGATCTTCCTCTCTGTCTCTCTTCCTCTCTGTATATCCGGCTTTCCAATAATAACACATCTTAAAAAAAAAAAGAAGTGGTGGGAGCCGTCTGCTCCTCAGCCTCTAAAAAAAAAAAAAAGCTCTTTGAATGCAGAATTTGAATCTAGCTTTTGACATTGTCATCCTTTTCTTGATTTCCCATAGCTAAGGAATAATTATCAAGAAAATACATGCAATTACTTAAAACTCAAAATATCTTCTGCATTATTTATTTACTGTTTGGTAATATGAGCTTCTAAACTTCATGTTTTTAAAAATAATTTGTCAATCTGCATTTTAAAAAGCAAGCATGTCATTGGCATTGAATTCTAAGAATAATTATACCAAGTATTTGTTTCCATTAAATATCTTTGAATTTTTGAAAGCCTTTTAGTTTTTGTTTGTGAAAAGGAAACTAGCCATATTTTTTATTTTTCTTCTTCAATCATCTTGAGAGAAAAAAAAAGTCTCTTTTTTTAGCCTCTTTCACATGGCTCAAGGAAATTAACCATGTGGTAACAGTTTCAAAACAAGTAAAATTTCAAAACAAAGGGAATCTTAGCAATTTAATAAAACTCTGACCACAAGTTGTATGCCTTTTTGAACCATCACATCTTCCCTTCTCCTTCCTGTCTTCACATTGTGTAAATACAGTCTTGGATCATTGACTTATCAAGTCCTTGTTTTTTCTCATTACAGTTTTATTACCTATAAAAGTGGGATCCTTAGAATATCTTATTTAGTTTTGAGTGTCTTTGCATTTACATCATGAATTTTGTAAATCTGAATGCTGCTCTTTCTTATTCAATAACATATTACTATCATTCATATTCTTGTGTCCAGTTCTAGCTCATACAGTTTACATATTTCCATTGTGTAAATACTCCACAGTTTATTTACCCTTTCTCTTGGCAAAGAGCACTGATATAGGTTACCAAATGTTGGTGTTACGCTTGGGACACCTGACTCGGGTACTTGCATTTGCCTGCAAGAACATGTCCTACTAAATGAAAAAGGTGGGGCAGTAGACATAGACCCTATTGTAAAAGAGGAGAATATGGCAGCACATTTGGTGCTATAGTTAAGAACAGGACAAACTGGACAACTACCCCAAACAAACGATGACAGCAAAAAAGCTTAGTGAATGGAGCCAGTGGACATTGGGAAGGTGACATCATCCTTGGAGCGGTGAAAATGGCAGCATTTCAGAGCTATCCAAACCACTTGAACAGAACCCTTGGAATATGTACACATTGAGACTCCTGGTTGATATGTGGTGGTGGTTCTTCATTTCTGGGTACTGGGATGTGTGGAAAGTCATGAATGATCTCCCCATTTGTCTCTCCCCTTCCCCCAGTAACAACAAGAAGAAATAGCAAATTCGGAAGCAATGAGTTCACCCAATTTTCCCTAAATTTTGATCCTTCCCACCCTGATCAGCAATGTAATCATTATTAAAAAATAAGTAAAATTAAAAAAAAAAAAAACAGAGGCTTGGCTTGAAGAGGTAACTAGAAAATCCTAGCATTGATAAAGACCCCAAACTTTGCTTATAATGAATAGTTTAGGGCCCGGCGGCATGGCCTAGCAGCTAAAGCCCTTGCCTTGAACGCCCCAGGATCCCATATGGGCGCCGGTTCTAATCCCTGCAGCTCCACTTCCCATCCAGCTCCCTGCTTGTGGCCTGGGAAGGCAGTTGAGGACAACCCAAAGCTTTCGGACCCTGCACCCGTGTGGGAGACCCAGAAGAGGTTCCGGTTCCCGGCTTAAGATCGGCGCAAAACCAGCCGTTGGGATCACTTGGGGAGTGAATCACCGGACGGAAGATCTTCCTCTCTGTCTCTCCTCCTTTCTGTATATCTGACTTTGTAATAAAAATAAATAAACCTTAAAAAAAAAAAAAGAAATAATTTAAAGTGAAGGGCAAAACATCCTGGAAAAAGACAAGTTCCAGTGGTATCCACCTAATCTCCTCCTTTTCAGACTCATCTACTTAGACACACAGCCAACCTAAGTATTATCATATCCAAGAACATCTTTGTGTCCTTTGAGAAAAGAGATTGAAAGTTCACTGTTCCTTTGTTATCAGGTCTAATGGCTGGTCTATTTAGTGACACCTCTGAAGAATAGTGTGAAAACTCATCTAAGACTGTATTCTCTCCTAGGTTATGGCATTGGTCTTCCACCCAACTCTCCATTGACTTCTAATATATCTGAGCTGATCAGTCAATACAAGTCCCATGGGTTTATGGATGTGCTGCATGACAAGTGGTACAAGGTGGTTCCATGTGGCAAGAGAAGTTTCGCTGTAACTGAGGTATGAAAAGGTTGATGACACTGTTAACATTGTGTATAACTTAACCTTAAAGAATGCAAGGAATGCTGTTACCTGTGTTTCATGGTCAGTAATCCAGGCTATTGCATTTGCTAGGATGTTGCATCTTATTTGGAATATTCTTAACTTTATTGAAGTTTGTCCATTACATGTTTGTCTTTGTCTTAAATATGATACTATTCTGACAGTAGATGTGTTAACTTCTACTCTTCCCTATATTCTATACACTGTTTTAATCACATAATAGAATTAAAAATATTAATAGTGTTTGATTTACTCGCTTTCTGGTATCAGATAATACTTCAAAATGTCTTTTAAAATCTCATCAGAGAATGGATATTTAGCCTAGCAGTTGGGACACCTGAGTCAGAACCCTGGAATTTCAGTCCTGCTTCTGGCTCCTGATACTAGCTTTCTAGGAGACATCAGGGATGGATTAAGCTCCCCTGCCCATGTGCGAGTCCTGGTTTGAGTTCCTTGAGCTTTGCCACAGCTACTGCAAGAATTTGGAAAGCATGGCCCAACGTGGTAACCTAATGGCAAAAGTCCTCGTCTTGCATGTGTCAGGAACCCATATGGGTACAAGTTCATGTCCTGGCTGTTCCACCTCCCATCCAGCCTCCTGTTTGTGGCCTGGAAAAGCAGTCAAGGATGGCCCAAGGCCTTGGGACTCTGCACCTGCATGGGAGACCAGAAAGAGTCCTGGCTTCAGATCAGCTCTGCTCCAGCCATTGCAGTCACCTGGGAAGTGAATCAGTGGGCTGAAGATCTTTCTCTCTCTGTATCTCCTGCTCTCTGTGTATCTGACTTTACAATAAAAATAAATAAATATTTAAAAAATAATTTAGAAAGTGTACCACAGATAGGTGCTCTCTCTCCTTCTCTCTCTCACTCTCGCTCTCTCTTGCTCTCTCTCATCTGTGTGCACTTATGCACATATTTCTGCCTCACAAACACATGCACAATATTTTTACAAATCCAGCAAAACTATTTTTAACTCCTCAGTAGGGACAAGTGATAAATGCTTTGTAAGTTTCACTCAATGAACAAATCATAAGCAACAATTCTTAGATTACAGAATCCTAGTTTCCTTTTCAACAACAAAAAATCTATTCCCTACATTTACAACTGGGAAACAAATACCTGGAGTAATTATATGATTATTTTCCAAGGCACATAAATAAAATATATTCCTTTCTATTGCTGTACAATATGGTTATAGTACGATCAGAAAAAAAAATTCCAAAACAGATAAATGATTAAAATAGGAGATTGGAAGGAGTAACCAGAGACACGGGCCTAGACAACTTAAAAAAATAGTTATTTATTTTTCACTTGAAAGTCAGCATTACAGAGCGAGGGGAAAGATAGAGAGATCTTCCATCCACTGGTTCACTTCCCTCAGTGGCAGCAACAGCTGGAGCTGAGCCTGTCCAAAGCCGAGTAAACTAGTCCTTGGTCATTTTGACAGTAAGCAAAAAAAGCCAATAATATTTTCATTTGTCAAGAGCTTCCAACTTTATGTTTCAACACAAACTGTTCCACACTTGTCAAAAACTAAGCCACCAATTTTCCCTCTTAAAACTGCTTTGTTCCTGTGCTTCATATTCAGGTAGTAGCACCTCTGTGTATCCAGCAACAGGCATGGGTCCTTAGCGCCTCCTGCATCACACCCCCTGCCTGCACCTACAGCTCTTACCTGCTCTTTATCTGGAATATATCTCAAACGCACACATTTCTTGTCTTCTGTACTGCCATTTCTCACATGAACCACCACAGAAGTCTCCTACTTGGTTTTTCTGTTTCATTCCTGCCTTCCTTCAATTTGATTTCCAAATGGCATATCGATGTTCTGTTAGAAGCCTGCTAAGTCTTTCATATTAACTGGGACAGAATACGAAGTTCTGGAATGCCCTAGTAGGCCTCCTCGTGTCCTTTCCCAGTGTTACTCCATGCAGCTTCCCCCTTGGCTCTACACAGTCCTACCACAGTGGACATTTCAGACAGACAGACATCAAGGCTTCTCTGTCTTGGGGCTCCAGGGCTTGCAGATACCCTTTCTTCTGATATTTGCTCAATGAATGCCTTTACGTTATAAATTCCATAATATTCCCTTTCTTCAGACACACTCTTGGTCCCTGAGCAATCTAAATCACATCTCCCATTACAATCTCACATTTTAGCTCCCACGGTATTTTAGAGAAATTGCTATAATTTATAAGCTTCACTATTTCAACATATGCAACACCACTACTGTTTTAATATGTCTCTTCACTAGACTACCCAGCTTGAGGAGGGACAGAGACTTTGCTTACACTGTCTTCTCAGTGTCCCGTATGCACTGTGCACTCAATAAGCACTCGTGCAACCAATGAACCAAAAAGACTGTACAACTTATCTGAGAAGAAAGAATATGGCAAGCAGAAGGAATGCACATAAAGCAAGAGTGATACTGGTAGTATACTGATATACTGGCAGTGTCCCGAGTTAAATGGTATCCCCTCAAAATTCAAGTCAACCAGAATTTCAAAGTGTGATCTTATCTGGAATTGGAGTTTTTGAAAAGTTATTCAATTAAGGTGAGGCTATGTTGCTTTTGAATGGACCCTAATGACTGACGTCCTAACAAGATCATGTGGATGGAAACACACATAGAGAGGGCCTGGAGAATGCAGCTACAGAAGCCACGGGATGCCAAGCATTACCAACAATCATCAGAAGCTATGCAAGTAGCAGAGCCCCTTGGAAGGAACCAATCCTACTGCCACCTGTTTAAAATTTATTAAGGATTTTATTGTATTTATGTAAGTCAGAGAGACAGTGAGAAAGAAAAGGAGATATATCTTTAACCCATTGGTTCACTTTCTAAATGCCCATAACTGCAAGAACAGAGTCAGGCTCAAGTTAAGAGTCAGGAGCTCAATCCAGTGGTCTGCTACCACTGAAGCCATCACCTGCTGCCTTCAGAGCTGAGTACTAGCAGGAATCTGGAGACGCAGAGCCGGGATTTGCCATTCTAGAGAATCATCAGATTAAGACTTGAGCTAGATGGACCTATGACTCATAGAACTTAATTCCACATGAGCACAATCAGGGCAAACAGAGTCGTTTTTAAAACACTAATTAATCCAAATCCTAATATGAAAAACGTATGCCAAGTTTATTCCTGTAGGAAAGTAACTAAACACAAAGCACGCTGCCACAGCATTCTGAATGTGATCCTGGTTCTACCAATTAACAGCCAAAAGATTCAACTGCTCTTGAGCTGAGTTTTCTTATCTGTAAAGAGATACAGTAACACTTCCTTGGAATTGTGTTCTGAGAATCAGGGAGCATTTGTGAAAGAACCTAAAGAAACAGCAGCAATGTAGTAACAGAAGAAGTGATTCCTCCTCCCCTGCATTAGGAGGGAACCTCCTAGAATTCATTAATAGCTTCAGATATCTTAACTTTTTCAAACGGAATTTTTAGAAGCCTTTCGTTTCATCATATTTTCGTAGTCAAAATGTGTCATCTCTGTATGTCCGAGCCAATCAGTGGGTAGGAGATGGGATCATCGAGGTGGATTGTGACAATCATGACTCGTTTCCAGGACTAGCAATGGGGCAGCCTCCTTTGAAACATGGTCATATCGCCAAGTGTGAACATCTTAAAAAGGCACGATTCTTCTAGAAAGGAGACAGGAAAGATTACGTTAAATAGGAAATCAAGCGTATTTTTCTACATCCTCTCTGCAGTTTTGGGAAAATTGCTCACTCTTTCATCCCCCAACCCCCAACCATCTGTACAAGAGCCATTTGAATGTAATCACCTGCAAGTGCTGTGCTAGCTTTCCTACAGTGACTCTGCATTCCTTTATTATCATCCTGAAACGGGAATAGTTTTCTTTTTTTTTTTTTTTCTTTTTTTTTTTTTTATTGTTAATTATTTTGCATTATGTGACAGTTTCATAGGCTCTGGGTATCCCCCCCTCCCCCCGGTGGATTCCTCCACCTTGATGCAGTATTACAGTTCAAATTCAATCAAGATTCTTTCATTGCAAACATATACCAAGCATAGAGTCCAGCTACTTATTGTCCAGATAGGTTGAACAGTTTCTTGGGGAGACCTTTTCTGGTCTGAAGTTTGAGCTGGCAGAATATCATCACAGTCAATTAAGAGTCCCAATATAACATCAACAGCAATTTGCGATGTTATGGAGTTGACATGGTTTTGAGTAACCAGTGTATCAAAAAGAAAAAAAAAAAGGAAAACAAGTCCTAGCCACAACCTATGATTAGCTCATTGACATTTCAATTTAGTTCATATACAGGACCGGCTGCTCTATACCTTAAAATGGCCATAAGGCACCATTCAGCTGTTTCGTGTCCATTTCATCTTAGTATTTAGCCAGTTGTTGTGTTGAAGTAAAATTTTGCTGATCATGACAGATTTTAGGATAATCCAGACTGGCTTGTAACTCTAACAAGATATATGTCAACATTTTAGGTGCAGAACATTTTTTTTTTGGGGGGGGGGGTGTGCAGGAAAATCCTCAACACCATGGTGAGGAGTAAAACTAATCTTTGTGACCCACCCAGCGAGGCATGAGCCAATCCATGCCAGCTCTTTCCTGTCAGATTTCAAGTTCTACTTTCTGTTGTTTATTTATTTTCGGTTTTTTTTTTTTTTTTTTTTTTTTTTTTTTTTTTTTTTTTTAGTTTGTATGATTGTTTGTTTGCTGTGAGGGGTTTTCGAAGCGATCCCGATGGTCATTGCGAGGGAGGGGGGGTCCAGAGGTGGAGCCAGGCTCGGACCAGAGAAAGCTCTCCTCCCTGGTCCCGAAGGACGTTTATTGTTCTTCTGTGTCTGCAGACCACTCAGGGCTTCTGGTTGTCTTTCCGATGACGTTGGTTTCTGCACGGTAGTGTTTGGACTTCTTCCATCCCCTGTGGAAGCTCCGGTTGGGGGTGGGTGACCTCAGAGTACTCGGCCTCCGAGGACATCCAATTCCCTGTGGCCTCCTTGGCAGTTGGGATATAGTCCTTGTTGCTCGTATTAATAGTTTGTGGTGAAGGTCTGGGAGTCTTCATGGTTGGGATCCAAGCTTCCTCCTTACCACCTGCTCCACTCTGGAGTACTCCCCTGCTCCACGCACATGACCTCCTGTTAAGAGGTTGTCAGGATCGCACCCGATTCCCCCCTCATGCATTATGGTATAGTAGTTTTAGTGTTGTTTAGTGCCGCTTTGAGTCTGTTATCGGGAATAGTTTTCTTTACAGGACAGCAGAATAGCTAAAAGCATTGTCTTCGGAGCAAGTAGTGATTCAGCTACTACTTGGAATGCATACATCCCATAACAACAGAATGCCTGTCTTTAAGTCCTGGATCATTGTCCATATCAGCTGCTGACAAACATGAGCCCTAGGTGGCAGGAAGCGATGGCTCAACTTACGTACATGAGAAACCCTGCCACTTACATGGGAAACCCTGCCACTTACATGAGAGTTCCTGCCACTTACATGGGAGTTCCTGCCACTTACATGGGAAACCCAGACTGAGTCTTGGCCATGATTTTTGTACGAACCAGTGAATGAGATTGTGCGCTCTCTCTCTCACTTGCTCGCTCTTGTTCTCTCTCACTTTTGCGCATGTGTTCTCTCTCTCTCCCTCATTTTTGCGCTCTCTCTGCTTATGAAGCAAAAGTGAACAAAATTTTGAACATAAATAAATATGGCCTTTGGAGACGTGTATGTATTTGAATATCAACTTTATCAACTATGTGAGCAAAACTTGCTATTTAACTATTCTTAGGCTTCATAAACTGAGGATATATAACATACTTGTAGAATCATGATTAAATCTAATAAAATAATGCTTTTAGAATATTGGGCATATACAACCAAATATAGCAAGCAGTAATGCATGACTGTTCTTAAGAATTGTGAGACTTCATCATAAATATTGTGGGGCAGTGCAGCTTATCAGTGTTCTCAAACAAAATCAAATCAAGTCCAGATATTTTTTAAAAACAAATAATCAGGGCCCAGCACGCTAGCCTAGTGGCTAAAGTCCTCGCCTTACACTCCCAGGATCCCATATGGGCACCGGTTCTAATCCCGGCAACCCCGCTTCCCATCCAGCTCCCTGCTTGTGGTCTGGAAAAGCAGTCAAGGATGGCCCAAAGCCTTGGGACCCTGCAAACACATGTGAGGCCCAGCAGAGGCCTCAGGCTCCTGGTTTCAGATCAGCACAGCTCCAGCCATTGCAGCCACTTGGGGAGTGAATCATCAGATGGAAGATCTTCCTCTCTGTCTCTCCCTTGCCTGTATATATGACTTTCCAATAAAAATTAAATAAAATAAATCTCTTTTTAAAATAATCGATAAATGCCATGAACTAGTCAGATGATACATACAAGATACACCAGCAGTAATGAGTTTTCCTAGGTCAAATTCAAGAGAGATACAGAAGGGACAGTCTGCATGGAGTCAGATGGAACCGTGGAATGAGTGGCTGGTATCAGGATGAAGTTATGGTTGTTCAGAAAAGCCTGGGGTCGCAGCATTGGCGGGCAGTGTGTTAAGCCACAGCCTACAACATCTATTTCCCATCAGGACACCCTTTCAAGTTCCAGCTGTCTCACTTCTGATCCAGTTACTGCCTAACGTGCCTGGGAAAGCCGTGAAAGAAAGCCATGTGGGAGACCTGAAGAAAGCTCCTGGTCTTGGCCTGCCCCAGTCCAGGGTTTGCAGCCATCTGGGGAGTGAACCAGCAGATGGAAGATCGATAGCGCTCTCTCTCTTTCTTCCTCTCTCTGTGTAACTCGATCTTACAGCTAAGAACTTTCTTTTTTTTAAAGCAAACCACCCAGCACAATTGTGTTTCTGCCACAGAAACCCATTTCATAGAGGAGCTAAGTTTGAGAAGTAGAGGTAGGGATGGAGGAGAGGCTGCCTTTCACTGGAACCTCAGAATCAAAAGTAGAGCTCAAAAACGGGATCTGATAGCATCAGTGTGTGTAGAGAAAGCAGGAGCTTCATCCTGGCCGTAAGGGGTGTTGTGAACATTCATAGGGCTATTTCCCAACGATGGTGGACTTTCCTGCAGCATGTGTGGTTAGAAAAGTATTTCAGAATGATGCTTCCCGGTGGGCATTTAAACAATAACACTTATCTTCATACATGGGCATATATTCAGGATCGTTCTCATAGAATTAAAGCCAGAATGCAACTAAATTAAACCGATTTTGAGCTCACCTGCTGCGCTTGGTCCCTCTGCCTGCTGGATCCCCGGGTACACTTTGCTTAACACCCTTGCTTGAGATCATTTCCTTTGATTTTTTTTCCTTTCTCCCAAGAAAGGTCAGAGAAAAGGAAACAAGCATGAATGCTGTGCTTTGACCATGCTTGTTACTGCAAGTGCCACGTGTTGCTGGGCTGTTAGTGCAGAAAAAGACAGGCTCTGCAATCAGATAAGCCATATTGAAATCGCACTTCTCTCGCCATTTCACCTGAGGAGAATCACTTAGTCCAACTCCGCGTCAGCTTCTTCCCCTCGCTAGTGATTCTCATGAGGAGTAAAAAGACGAGCGCTTAAGGAACTTGCCCTCTTCCTTCTGTCATCCCCACCCCATACAGGAGGAGGGGAGCAGGTACCTGGACAGCCCCTCTCTCAACAGCTTCACTTAGCCCTGAAAGAGACACTATCCAGTTACCTCTTTAGTTACTTTCTTTTTCTTTTTCATCATTCAGTTTCTTGGGCTCAAGGATTTCCATTTCCATTCTCCCACCTCTCCTCCCCCCACCGTTTTCCCCTATATTGTAACAACACGAGTTGAGTCCTTCAATAATAGTCCTAAGTCCGTCGTTCTGCTCTTTCCGTGCGTCCTGACCTTGTAGGTGTAGACAATGGTAGAAAGTTCAGCATCCTACTATCCAGTTATGATTCACAGTTTCTTTGGGAGTCCATCTTTATTTCAGGAGCAGAGATGCATAGTGACATGCTCTGACCTTACTCACCCATTCTTGTAGGTAAAGCCCCACATTGTGTTTGTCGCCACAGGCAACTCAACACCCTCCCTCACTCTGGAGAACAAAACCCTACTTCGAATAATGAAATATGTGGTGACTTAATACTAAAACAGGATTAATGCCTTCCCCCATCTCTGGTAGCTGGGTACTAATATGGGCCCCCTGTGGGATCCTGATCTATTTACCCTCCATTCCTTTGCAACCCCAGAGCCGTATAGCTGCATTTTCTCTGGAGGATAAACTCATTCGTTTCTCATTTCAGGGCTTTATCTCGTCCCCAGAGTCACCTAGGAAACTGCAGGTCCAATTCTGCAGACCTGACTCTGGCGATTTACAGAGAGGAATTTTAAATTGACCTCACATGTTTCCCCACAATCCTCCCGGCACAACTGTGTTTCTGCCACAGAGGGCTCCTTGTCGATCAATTCCACTGCGGAAAGCATATGGATGAGTATAAATTTCTTTCTTTTTCCTTTGATTCAGCAAAAAGACAAACTTTTTTACAAGTCCTTGACTAAATCTAAGAGCTTCAGGGCAGGTTTTATGAAATCTTTTTGCAAATCAGGAAAAGAAAGCCGCAGATCACCATTCAGCAAGTTCCCAAAAATTCTTCAACACCTCTTTTCGTAAACTTTAAATAACGGGTTGGATAATATACCCTTTTACCAAACGGAACTACTCAGGAACAGTGCTCTCCATAGGGAAAACAGCAACTGAACCAGGAAGAGTGTTAAGGACACTACTTGGGGCAGTTGTTTGATGCAGCAGTTAAACCGCCACTTTGGTCACCCACATCCCTTAGCAAGTCCCCGCTACTGAACTTCAGATCCAGCTTCCTGCTAATGTGCACGTAGTGGATGATAACTCAGATACTTGGATCTCTGCCATCCATGAAATTAGGTTCCAGAAACTTGGTTTTGGCCTGAGCAGTCCTGGCTGCTCAACATCTGGGATGAGAGAACCAGCAGATTCTCTCTTTCTCAGTAAAGATGGAGCGAAATAAATACATTTTAACAAGAAAACCATTTTCAAAAGAATGGCTTCAGCAAGCCAACAAAGGCAGTATAGTCTCCCAGTGTAACTGAGCGGAGAGAGCACCATGACCATATCTAGGCTGGGGGAAACAGGGAGGGAGCTGTTCCTGGAACCCAGGGAAGCATCGCCAAGGGTTTTCTAAGAGCCCTGGCCATTTGATTTGGGCACAGTCATCCCACCACTACCTGATCAGAAAAGAGCTAGAAATTCAGTCTCCTCCTCCCACGCCCTTCTTTTATCACTACTTTAAAGCAAGGGAACCAACAAATACGGTCCACAGCATTCATTTCCAGGATGCAAAGCAGGATGAAAAAGGTAGAGATTGAATCTCGAAGGGCAGATGAAAGGAGAAAGAAGCCAGAAATGGGAAAGCGTTTCCCCCTGGGACTCACCTCCAGACAGGAGTCCAGCCTGCAGGAAAGATGTGGGTCCTTGCCCTGGGCAGGGACGAAACAGAAACCACCAAGCCAGCTATTCTGCCATGACCTGGGTCTTGGAGGTCAGGCTGCCCTGGTTCTAGCATTAATCAGAAAACCAACTTCTCATCCTTGGAAAAATTCCTTAACCTTTTTGAGCTTCAGTATAATCCTGAGTGTATTGTTGCAAGATTTTCTAACTGAATCCAGGGATTTCATTGTGTTGCTGTTGAGTGTTGGGGGAAACAGACAAACAAAAGCCTTAAACCAAACACTGGAATGAAAGAAGGTCCGGCCCAGAAATACGGAGGCCTTGGGGAAAAATGGTGGGAAAAAGGAAAAGTATATTTTGAAATAGTCTAAAGGTAAGCCATTACAATTTAAAGTAATTTTCTTATCAATGAGCATGCACAACTAGAAGCTTTGTCCCACTCCTGAACGTATTCCAACCTTTACCACACTCCATCCTCACCACCTGCCCCAACCTGACTTTTAATCCATTCTTAGTTCTCGTTTGCATGGATTCTCTCAGCCTTCAAGTTTATCCCCTAAGGAGCTAGCCACAAGGGAATGGTGGAAAGACATCTTTTAATTTCTTTTCAAAGTATTCTTTTTGAATTTTGTTTAATTATAAAGCCGGAGAAAGAGTTCCCATCCTACTAATTCAGTACCCAAACCCTGACAATAGCTGTGACTGGGGCCGAACTGTCTGGGAGCCAGTCAATCCAGATCTCCCCACATGTGTAGTAGGAATTCAATCATTTTACCATCACTACTGCTTCCTAGTGTTCGCGCTAGTGTGATGCAGGAGTCCACACCAGAGCAAGATATCAAACTTAGGCATGACGCTGCGGGAATGAGGCATCTTCGCCTCTAAGCAAGTGTCCACCACTTTAAGGCAATCTTTTTCTTTGAAAGATTTATTCATTTTTATTGAAAACTCAGATATACAGAGAGGAGGAGAGACAGAGAGGAAGATCTTCCATCCGCTGGTTCACTCCCCAAGTAGCCACAATGGCTGGAGCTGAGCTGATCCAAAGCCAGGAGCCTGGGGCCAAGTCTCCCGTGCGGGTGCAGGGTACCAAGGTTTTGAGCTGCCCTCGAGTGCTTTCCCAAGCCACTAGCAGGGAGCTGGATGGGAAGAGGGGCCACCAGGACACGAACAGGCACCCATATGAGATCCTGACGTGTTCAAGGCAAAGACTTAAGCCACTAGGCTACCGTGCTAGACCCCTACAAGGCACTCTTGAGAAGCTTAAAGGTATGGATGCTGTGGTTCTCAAATAGGCTCATTTAGAAGAGTCCTGACCCTCTAAGCAGAAGATATGGCTCCCGCGTCACAGAGATTCATAAACTGCTTGGCCTCTCCTCTAGCTTCTTCAGCCCTGACTACTGTCCTAGACTTAGACCCCTAGGGCCATCCATACATGTACCTGATACATTAATATTTGTTTACAGAGAAAACTGGAGTTCTCTCCTAGCAGATATTTCCTCCCTCTGCTAACTGACCAGGGAAAGAAGTGGAGGAGTTACTGGGCTGCGCATTGAAGGCCAAAGATCACACAGGTCCCATCAGGAAGCTTCCACATCCCATTAGTTTTCTGTCTGGTTCATCTTTAATTTGCATTAAAAATCCGAAGAGAATGGTTAAGGCAGCGAGGGGGAGAGGATGAATTTTAATGAAGTCATTTCTGCTCTTGACAACTAGGTCTCATGTCAACACCCCTCTCCCATCTCCATCCCATCCCTTTTCAATTTAAAATGTCGCTGTCTGCTATGCAACCTGATGAAAGTTATGGCAAGGCAAGGAGAGTTAATGACTGTAGATTGCTTTCAATTGAAAACTCATGTATATTGGGAGCCACCTTGACAGCTGAGTGCTTCCCTTGGAATAGCCTAAGTAATTAAATTTAATATATAAGTCAAGCGTAAGGTCAGGTGGAACATATCCAGGTATCACTTTCTGGAATTCTAAAAAAGCGCAAACCTATTTGTGGACCCTTTTATGATGTGCAGTAGAGTGGGGCAAGAAGAGAAAAAAGCCAATCTCAGGGAGGCTTCAAGTTCCTTTTTGACTACCAGGACAAACCCATTCATTTATCCTCCATCATAAGCAAATAGGAATTGAATGCCCATCGCTTCTCGGCCTTTTGGCTAAGATCAAGTGTAGGAATTGAATGTCCAGGGACCAAGTCACGTCACAGGTGCAGCTGATGAATGCTGAACTCCCCATCAGGGAGAGATAAACTTGTAAATAAATCTCGATTCCACATCTCCACAGGGGCATCCAGAGGAGAAGATACAAAGTAGAGTAGTGACACAACAAGGCCAGGAGTCAGTCATGGAAGAATAAGAGGGAATCAGAGCAGGCTTCCTGGAGGAGGAAGGGCTCTCCAGGAGAAGGCACGAAATGACAAGCATTGCAGTTCCACCCTGCCCTCCAAAGACACTACAGCCAATCATGTAACAAATAGACAGGACTCCACGGAGTCATATTAGTGGTACCCACTCCCTCAGGGATTCTAAGGCTGTATGTGGTCATCTTGCTTGGTTCACTTGTTGTGCAGCCACAGCTAGACCCCAGGTAAACCACATGCCTCTGACTTTCCCTGTGTTCTACCGAGAAAGGAAAGGAACCTTTTTCCCGTTTCCACATGGAAGGTGATCTGAAAAAACAAAGCACTGTAGTTCTGGAAATGAACATCCCAAGATTTGACTCCCAGCTCCTTTGCTGCGTGTCAACGCAAGCCTTGTACCTTCTAAAACTTCAGCTCTTCCCCCCCAGAACTGAGGATAACAGCACAGGATGCTTGAAAGTGTGGAATATTTTTAATGAAATAATTTATAGAGAACAAGTCTGGCTTAGTAAATGTCTCCTACCCTTTTCCTGATTGTGGAACTATGCATGAAGAAGTATGTTGTGCATAATAAGCATATATTTTGAATTGCAGTTGGTGTATCTTCCTCTTGGACCCATCTCCAAAAAAAAAAACATGAAAATCTTATCACTATATCTTATAATTTCAGAATAACTACGCTTTTCGCTTATTGCTGATGTCACAGAACTGAAGACTTTTTGAATGGAGGGCATGAGAAATCCCTGATTTTAAACATTCTGTACCTTGAGAATGTTAACTAGCATTTATTTATTGTGTTTTGGCTTTCTTCCAAACCAGCATCTAGGTTTGAGAGGGAAAATATGCTTTATACAAGCCACCAGGCTGCACTTAAAGCAGGTCTTCACAGACACAGCAGTAATTACCATCTTTAAGTATGGTCAGTGGCGTTTCAGTCATGCTGCTGTGTGGGTATGTGGGGATCAACAGTTCTTGCCTTGTTTTACCCTCTCTTCACATCACAAAGTTAGGTCTTCTCCTGTTTTCCCACGGGGCCCTGTAAATAATGGACATGTGAATTCTGATACCAGGACTGCTGGCTGATTTCCGGAAGTATTCCTTTTGCCAGTATCAATAAACAAGAAAGCTGATGTCATGGAATAAAAGTCTTCTGTTTCACATACTAAAGATGTCTGGGCATAGCCTACATACTGTTAGCAGCTCTTCCTTTTCCCCTGGCTAGATTCAACAAACTCATAAATATTTATCAAATGTTATTTTCACTCTGCTCCTAAAAGGTAAGAACAGTGTTCAAACTGATCAGAACAATTGCAAGAGGCAGTCTCGCTTTTGTTTTATTTTTTCAGACTTCCATGCACTGAAATCGGTGGGGGACCAGGTGAAATGGGGTTCCTCCCTGATCTCTGCTGCTTTTGTACAGTGGCCTCCTGGCTCTGAAAATCCCAGCTTGTCAAAAGCATGGAAATGTGTGAAGAGTGCCATCTAGCGGCTCTATTGTGAAGTGAAACAAAACAGCATAAATCCCATATTTTTTGTTCAACACATAACCAAGTGTAAGCATGTGAGAAGTAGCCCTGACCTTTACTCCAAGACTTATGAGAACAGAGTCTTCACGTCCATGCATCTTTGTGTTCATAGAATCTCAGCATGTGTTGGATGGGAAGGCAGCATCATGGAGGAGCCTGGAAGCTCCTTTCCATCACTCAGTTAGCCTCATGACACAGATAAGCACAGGATAGCCAGCCAAGAAAACCAATGTATTCACACTTGGAGACTTACCTTCCCCCTTCATCTATTCATCTGGCCAGGAAGACTAGGCTTCTTGCACGGTTGAATCCTTAGGTCCTAACACCTACCACCTTAGAATGTACTCTGCTTTAAAACCAGAATCTCTGTATGCCATTAGCTGAAATACATCATACTGTAGTAGAGGGAGCCTGAATCAAATAGGATTGGCATCCATTTAAGAAGATAGCTACCACGCAAAGAGAAGACACAGAAATAACGCAGGGAAATGCCATGTGTGATGTGATGATAAAAGCCAAAATTGGATTTATGCAGTTACAAGTCTGGGAATGCAAAAGGTTACCAGCAAACCACAAGGAACTAGAAGGATGCAAAGGAAGATTTCTCACAGTTTTCAGAAGGGGCAGGTCCCTGCTAGGGCTTGAATGCAGAGCTCCAGTCTCTAGAAATGGCAGACAGTAGCATTTCTGTTGCTTGGGCCACCCTGTTGATGGGCTCTGTGATGACAGCCCTTGCAAACTCCTATACCCAGCCCTTTTCCTCTAGTACCTCTTTCATTCCAGCTCAGAGATACATCTGTGGGACTGTGACTGTTTCTCGCTTCACTAGCCCTCCCCAGTGTCAAACTAATCTTTTCCAAATGTAAGTCTGAGTAAGTCATTGCTCCATTAGAATCTGCGTGTTACCCACAAAAGGGAACCCAAATGCGCTAGCTAAACATTCACGACTCCCCTTGGCCTGGTTCATTCTGGCTCACCTTCTGATACTTTGCTCAAATATTTCAACTTGCAGGTGCTCACACCTACCCTCTCATACTTCAGGGACTATCATACTTGTCTACCTTGTCTCAATCAGCATGAAAAACTGCCTAGATAAATAATCATAGAAAGTCTTCTTCCAGTTATTCCCAGCTAGAAGCACTTGCTTCATTCTGAGTCCCCAGAGCTCTTTGGCCTTAGCTTTCTAATAACATTTCTTTCATGTGTTGTGACTTTAACTCTCTAATGCCGTTCCAAATGATAAGGTAATCAGTGGTCCAACTATGGCAGTTTCAGCGTGATGGCCTTAGCTTTTGGATGAGCTAAAGAACACAGAACACGGTCAATAGCATTCTTTTTAAAGATAGGGTGTCTTTGTCCCATTCCATTTTATTTAATTTCTTGGGGTTCCTCCAAGTCCCTTTGAACTATATTGCTAGTGTATTATATTTATTCCTTCTGCTTTTGGAGTAACTGATGTGCTCCTAGTGGAAGAAGACATGGGAAGAAATGTTTAAGTTCAATCATCAGGGGGAAAGGACACATCTAGTTGAGACTGAGTGAGAATGGGGCCTCTGTCACTCAACCATAGAAAGGGTTTCTGTGTTCCCCAGAGTTCTCTGCGTGCACCAAACAGCAAAGATATGCAATTCATGAGATGATGGATTCCGAGTAACAGGGTGAAAGAGGTGTTGCTGGGGTCCGTGTCTTCTTGCAAAAGGCCCTGGGTTCAGCGTTACGTTAGTGGGATGTACTAACATTGCCTGCAGACAATCCATGTAAGATATTCTGTGTGACATCTGGATCATGCCATACAAATGTCTAAGAGGATATCCATCCTGGCTTCCCCTCCAGGAGGATTGGGGCAAATAGATAAATAACATCAATTCTTCAGTGAGTGACCCATTTAACGCTTGAGGCAGGCCTGCCAGGTAAGCATCAGAAAACCCGGGTGGCAGTTCACAACGTTTCTCTACGTGTGTTTATCAAGCAACACTGGACGTCAGGCACTGTGCTATAATACTACAATGGATTAGAAGTAGCCTCTGATCCACTTGGCATTTGCTTTCTCAAGGGTAAAAACAAGCGGTGGGAGAGAAAATGAGAAGGAAAAGCTGATGGGGAGTGCAATGCGGCTTAGAACAGAAACCTATGCGGGGTTTGCTCTTCTTCCTTCTCTTCCTACTCCCCTTCCTCGCTGACCCTGGCCTCCCGTTCCGTGCTGTGGGCTCCACTTGGTGTCTCCAGGACCTCGCGCGCCACGCCCACGTGGTGTCTCACGAGCTCCCACCCTCGCTTCCGCCCACGCTTCGGGGTGGCTCAACCGTCTCAGCGCAGCTGGCAGCTGGCTGGGTCCTCAGTCGCTGCAGGCCCTTGTTGCCCATATCCACAATGGGAAACGAGTCCAGTTACCCAGCAGAGATGTGCTCCCACTTTGACCATGATGAAATCAAAAGGCTGGGCAAAAGGTTTAGAAAGCTGGACCTGGACCAGTCAGGCACTCTGAGCGTGGAGGAGTTCTTGTCCCTGCCCCAGCTGGAGCAGAACCCTTTGGCGAAGCGAGTGATCGATATCTTTGACATAGACGGCAATGGCGAAGTGGACTTTAAGGAATTCATCTTGGGGACCTCCCAGTTCAGCGTCAAAGGTGAGGAGGAGCAGAAGCTGAGGTTTGCTTTCAGCATCTACGACATGGATAAAGATGGCTACATTTCCAACGGAGAGCTCTTCCAGGTGCTGAAGATGATGGTGGGTAACAACCTCAGGGACTGGCACCTGCAGCAGCTGGTGGACAAAACCATCATCACCCTGGATAAGGATGGCGATGGCAAAATATCCTTTGAGGAGTTCAGCGCTGTTGTCAGAGGCCTGGAGTTCCACAAGAAGTTGGTCATTGTCGTGTGAGCCTTTTTACAAAAAGCACCATCCAATAGCTGTAGCCTTCTCTGTCAAGATCTTCACAGGCACCCAACGCTACCTCTCTGGCTGACCTGGAAGTACTTCTGTTTGTGAAGCCACATTTTCTAACACCACTTTAACCTTCAACCCATTGTAAAGGCTTCCTTCAGTGAGTCAGGGTAACATCCCAAGTTGAGGAAGAGCATGATGAATGACTCGTGGGGAAAGAGAAGGAATTGGCTTTTTTTTAGGCCCTGTTTTCTTTGAATTTAGAGACCATAAGAGTCAAGAAGAATTAAAGTTCAAAACAGTAAAAATAGATACCTTTGCCTTTATTTCTAGTGGGATTATACATAGGTGAGGAATTAGCATTGTGTGTTAGGTGAACCGTTTTCATTTGCTTGTGGTGTCCAGCTGCCTTCTGGCAGATTAACCATCACAGCCACTGAGACGAACATTTCTCGTCACTGAACATCTTTTAATCGCCTCTCTCTGGGCAGCAGAAGGCCATATTTCCTCTTCTCAGATTCACTCTTCTTGATGCATCTAAAAACCCCTGAGCATATTTGCTAGGTTGGAGTCCTGTCCAGTCCCTCCTGCTTCATTTGGAACAGAAATTAGCCTCGGCTCTATTAAGAAACGCACGGCCCGAACTGAGTATGCAGCTCAACTCTCAGCCTCAGTAGCAGTGGCTCTCCAAAATTGAGTTCCTGCCCCCAAGAAGTTCAGTAAGGGGACTACCAAATAGGGAGAGGATCTTTCTAGAAAACACTCCCACCTCCAACAATTATCTCACCATAATAGCAAGGGACAAGACAGAATGGAATCAGTCTTCCAACAGGGTGAAGGTGGGAAAGGCCTTTGTGACCTCTCCCCAGGATGTTAAAGCAGTGCAGTTCCTCCAAGATACAGATAGTTCTGAGTGTCTCCACAGTGGCAGTGAATGTTAGCTACATTGACTAAGGTTTGCTTCGAAAATCAGGTATAAGAGCTCCTCTAGTAGAGGAGCTGAGATCTCTCTCAGTCCACAAATCTTTTCCCCTAATGATCCGTTCAGCAAAAATCCCTCACCCTGTAACAAACCTGCACTCACAGATGCACTGTAGTCTATTGGTTTTGAATCAGATCACAAAATCCAACATATGTGTGTATGTTCAACTCAGTTGTCTCATGTTGGAGGCTTCAGATGGTCATGGTAGGAGTAGTGCGTCACAGAACAAAACCTTTTTGCTGGAGTCAATTTACCAGTTCAGATGGCAATGGCTGCACCCCAAATGTCACCAGATTTCTGGGGTCATAAATATGGTTGGCAGTTCTTAGGGTCCAAGCAATGCTGTAAACAGCAGACCAGCACTGGTCTCTTCACACCATTCTGGCCACTTCATGCCAATCCTCTTTCTTGCAGACAATCACTCTGTACGTGAGAGGCTTACAGCTCTCAAAATACCATAACACTGAAGTGTGTTACACTTACCTAGCCAAGAGAAATTATTTTTCTCAGGACAAGGGTGACCCATTTTAAGATTTATTGTTATTATACTTTGAAGGATTTGACAACTGAAGTTGGCTTAAGAAAGGAAGGAAAGAAGGCTAAGAAAAAAAAGTCGTAGATTCAATCATCAGCAAAGCACCCATTTACCAAGGCACCCCGCCGTATTTTTATAGAATAAATTACTTAGTAACCATAAAGAATATACCTTTCCCCTTTATTTCTGTTCAGTCTCAAAAAAAATATACTAAAAATCAGTAAATATCTCAATCCTGTAATGATGTAAGTCATAAATCCATTGCAGGATAATACACTCCAAAGACCCAGACACATCTGATACAGATCCATTTTCAGTTGGGCTGTCAAAGTCACTTCCCTTTGGTTGCATGAGCTCCTTAGCTTCCCTGTGAGTTTCCTCCTAATTAAAGAAAGGGTCCATCCCAGGATTGTCTTAAAGATTCGAACAGAAAAACTATATAAAATACCTAGCATGAAGTATGTTCATTCCACTAATTCCTATTCCTTTCCCTACCCTTTCCACAAGATCAATGTTCAAAGGAGACATAAGGACTACTTGTGGTTTGTGATCCTTTATTAGTGTTTAACCATATCCTCTCAAACATTAGCTGGACATTTGTGTGATGCTAGCTCATAAAGGAACCCAGGAAGACAATGTGAAGTTTCTTCTCACAACCTCATTTATAGTAGGAACAATGAACTTAAAAACTAGAGACGTTTTCAAGAAATTCTCTTATTCTAGCTCAGCCTATTTGACTTTGTGGAGGAAACTTTACATAAGTAAAGTGAGCATATGTCACATTAACCAAGAAGTCCTCTCAGAGACATACATTGTAACATGCACATTAAAAATGGAAATTTTCAAATTATGACCAAGGGATTGAAACGTATTAAATATTCAGATTTAACAAAGGAAAAATATTAGAGCTCCGGGAGTAGCTGAAATCAACAAGCTTATTAGATAATCTGCTAAACACAGCTACCCATGGCTTTATGAAAATGATCTTGAACTGAGAGCTCATGTCATACCTCACCACTGCAAATATTTTAAGTAAATTAGAATACTCTCTCCTTGGGGGTGATAAGGTTAACATTTATTGAGCAACTGTCTCATAACTTTTGTTACAATTTTCGTTGCATCATTTCATTACAACAACACTATGAGGTGCTGATGTCATCTCATCTTTACAGATAATGCCATAGAGAAATCTAGAATCTTCTCCACAATCACATAGCTGGTATGTGGCAAAACAAGGATTTGAACCAGACTTTCTCATCCAAATTCCTGAGTTTCGTTTCTGCCTTACTGCAATCCTCTGCCTTACTGCACTCCTCACATTCTTTAAAGATTTATTATCTTCCTTCTGCTGATTCATTTCTCCAATGCTCAGAACATTCAGGGATGGACCAGGCCAAAGCCAGGGGAAAGGAACTCCATCTCCCACATGAATAGCAGGGGCCTGGGTACTTGGGACATCATCTGCTGCGTGCCCAGGCATATTAGCAGGGAGCTAGATCAGAACCAGAGCAGCCAAGACCCAAACTGGTTCTGCATTATGGGACGCTGGAGTCCCAAGTGGTGGCTTAACGCATGCCACAACACCAGCACCATTTCTCCCATTTTATAATTCCTATTTTACCTACCTACAATTATCTCTGGTAGTCTGTGTAATCCAACCAAGCCTAAAGGTTCAAAATATAAAGGAACTGAGCCCCAAAAAGGTGAATTATTTATCAAGGAGCAATCAATGGTCACACCTTTGATTCTATGCATCAAAATAGTTTAGATACATAACACAAGACCATTTAAGCCATTTTTCAACTTTACTTCGTCTTGAGAAAAAGGTGACAGTGTTTAGATTAAGCTGATAATAGCAACCAATATGCTCAAAAGCCACAGAGATTTGTAACAATACAGCGTTATGAATCCTGTATTAATGGGTTATGTCTGCTCTACACCATATGTTGCAATCCCCAAAGCACTAGACAGTCTTAGAAACAGGAGGAAAAAATGGCCTCAAAACAGTTGGTTTATATTTTGAGACTATCATTCCTTAGAAACATCCTCAAGGAAAACTCTTCCAAAAATTAAATAACAAAAATCAGAAATTATATTCTTACGCTATTGATCTTCTCAGAATATACAGTAAGCAATTAGTCTGGCTATCCTGTTTCATCTATTCTGCATGATTTGAAATGGGAGAACTGGAGAGACAGGGAGGGGGAAATATATGGGGGGGGGACAGGGAGAGAGGAGAGAGAGATCTAAGTCAAAGCTGAGAGCCCAGAACACCATCTGTGCCTCCCACCCGGATGACAGGGACAACCCAAGAATTTGAGCCAACACCTGCTGCCTACCATGGTGTGCCTTCGCAGAAAGCTGGATGGGAAGCAGAGCATCCAGGGATTAAATGAGACCCTCATAAGGGATAAAGTGCCCTAACTGCTATGCAACCACCCACGCCGTGGGTGATTTTTTTAAGACATGTCAGCCCGCAGGCCTTTCCACAGGAATAAGATCTTGAGATAGATTGAACTCATCAGTTCTGTTACATAACATATCTATCTCATGTGGCTGGTGGCTGTAATTTATAAATCATGTTATCACACCCCCTGTTTAAAAAGTTCTTGATCTACAGATGGAAAAACATAACACTAAATAGACATGTGAGCAACAATAAAACTGTATATGGAGAACACAATTTCATATCTCATGAGCCCAATCAGACCACAAATGTTAATGTTTTTGTTTTTTGGTTTTGCACGGTTTATACTCTCATGTGCTTTCTAAAACTGTGCCAACACTTAAAAATCCATGGATTTAAAGTGAAAATTAAAACTATCATACAGGAGTGATGACCACTACAGGATAGAAATGACTCTACGAGTCTCACAATGGACAAAATTCAAAGTCTCAAAGAAGAAGGATTAGTACAGTTTCACTCTTTAGCATGAAAGCTCAGCACAGCACACAAAATGTATACCCCAACACACAATATTTTCTAACAACCAAACAAGAAGTTACTTATAATCACTGAAAGTTCATTGTCCCCCAGTGGAGTGGCATAGTAAATATTATCTGGGATTAAAAATCCTCTTGGGCCCGGCGGTGTGGCCTAGCAGCTAAAGTCCTTGCCTTGAACGTGCCAGAATCCCATATGAGTACCAGTTCTAATCCCTGCAGCCCCACTTCCCATCCAACTCCCTGTTTGTGACATGGGAAAACAGTCGAGGACAGCCCAAAGCCTTGGGACCCTGCACCCATGTGGGAGACCCAGAAGAGCCTCTGACTCCAGGCTTCAGAGAGGCACAGATCCAGCCATTGCAATCACTTGGGGAGTGAATCATCAGATGGGAAGAATTTCCTCTCTGTCTTTCCTGCTCTCTCTATATATCTCACTTTGCAATAAAAATAAATAAATCTTAGAAATATGTATTTTTCTGAACTGCACAGTGAATCTGAGGTAGCAAGTTAAACACCAGTTGCAGCAATAAAATACGGGTGCCTAGAAGAGGAGGCAGCCAAAGAAGGGAAAGAGAGATGGACGATGCCTCAGCAATATGAGCAAGCCTGAGTCAGCCAGCAGCTTCCAGGTTAGGAAAGGCAGAGCTGCCCCAGCCCCAGGGTCTTGGGAGGTGATGGGAGGCTCTGGTTGCTGTCAAAATCCCTTAGTTTATCTGAATGTATGAGCACTGTTAATGGGCCCATGCAGTGTCTCTCTAGATTTTGTAGGTCATCTACTGTTCTATTTCTTCTATTAAGTGAGATCTTTGTCTGTCTTTGATCGTAGACAAAAGGCAGACTATCCAAGCATGCCTCTTCTTTCTCCTTTCTCATGATGGTTGTTAAATCATTCTTTTCCAGAAATCCCTGAGAATGACCCTCACAGTCTTATCTCACTCTCCAGACTAGCAGACTTTCCCCGCCATTCTGCCCCCTGGGAAACGCTGTCCTTGGTACTTCTGAAGCCTATACCTCCTGCAGGCCCACAACGAGTTACCTGTACAAGTACAGTAATGGGACTGCCAATGTCTTTAAAGCTACAATTATTGCAGGCAAAAAAGTAATGAAGGAGGCGAGGGAAAGACAAGAAAATCAGGTCTTAAAAAATTACAGATAGCATGTGTTTCCTTCCTTCGTCCAGTATCTGCAAGTCATTGTGACTTCAGAGGCGCTCTGGTCTTTCTTTTCTTTACCTTTGACTAAAATTATTAGTTATCCCACACTCTCAACTCTCTTACTAAAAAGAAAAAACCTTAAAAAAACTTTTCTTGAATATCAGGATTTGGCTTTACAAACCCAGAGAGATCATGCAACATTTAATGCACTCAGTTACTGAAAAAAAAAAAAACCAAATTGCTTCCTCAGGAAATCGTCATCATTTTTGCTCTGGGAAAGGGGATTTAATGGGAAATCTTGAGAGCAATTGTAATTAAGTTCCTTTTTAGAAACGTACTACATGCAAAAATCATTCACTGAGTGCCTACCACACACCAGGCCTCCAGAGGCACACAGAGACACAGCCTCATCCTGAAAGAGAAACCTGCCTAGAAAAGGCTCTATATATTCATATCAAAAAAAAGACTACATTCACATCTCAGAGCTACAGGTGCTTAATCCTTTAAGGAATATGTCAAATCAGAGTCTTTAGGTGTAAGGAGGAGGTTTTCTTAACCAAGAAAAGTATAAGAATAGTGAGAATTATTTTTTAAATTTGAGGATACTCACCAAGGACTATCAGTACGGGCACCAAGGACTACATCCCAACTGCCAAGGAGACCACAGGGAATTGGAGTGCCTTCAGAGGCCAAGAACCCTGAGGTCATCCACCCCCATTTGGATCTACCACATGGGATGGAAGAAGCCCAAATCCTTCCTTGCAGAATCCAAGGTCATCGGAACAACAGCCAGGAGCCCTGAGTGGTCCGCAGAAACAGAACAGTAAACTTCCTTCGGGACTAGGGAGAGGAGCTTTCTCTGGTCCAACTTTGGATCCCCACCTTTTCTTGCAATGACCATCAGGGCTGCTTCGGAGCCACCCCCCAAAAAAAGAAAAAACAAAAAAATTAGCATAGATCAACAGAGAACAACAAGGAAGGCTTAGAACCAGACAGGAAATGGTCACCGTGGGTTCACACATACCTTACTATGTAGGACACAGAGATTAGTTGCTCCTCATTGGGGTATTGCAGATTTCTCTGCACACCCCTCCTAAAACTGTTCTGCACCTCAATTGTTGACATATGCCTTGTTAGAGTTATAAGCCAGTTTAGACTATCCTAAAATCTGCCAAGTTCATCAAAATTATGCTTCAACACTATGAACTGCTAAACACTAAAATGAAAATAGACACGAGACAGCTGAATAGTACCCTATAGCCATTTTAAGGTGTATAGAAGCCGGTTGTATATAAACTAAAATTGAAATGTCAATGAAGTAGTCTCAGGATGTGGTTAAGAACTTGCATTTTTCAAGATATTGGTTACTCAATACCATGTCAAATAATTCCATAATGTTGTAAATTGTTGTTGATGTTATGTTGTGGCTTTTAATTGTTCGGGATGATATTCTGCCAGCTCGGCCTTCAGACCAGAGATGGTCTCCCCAAGAAACCACTGAATTTATCTGGACAATAAGATGCTGGACTCTATGCTTGGTGTATGTATGCAAAGAAAGAATCTTGACTGAATTTGAACTGTAATACTGCAACAAGGTGGAGGAATCCACAATGGGGGGAGGGTGCAGGGAGGGGTTGGGGAAATCCCAGAGCCTATGAAACTGTGTTACATAACAGAGAGGCAAAAAGATTTCCCATCCACTGAATGTTAGCTAGAGTAAGAGATAATTATTTTACATGGAAAAAATGATAAAGCATTCCCACCTCCTCCAAACCCCTCCATGAATGTAAATAAAACACCCATGAACTTTTAGAGGTGTTTGATACCTAATGCACAATACACTTATTGTTACGTATGACAGTTCATATAGTATTTCTATTAGACATAAAGCATTTAAAATTCTAATTCTTTCATGCTGAATTAGTAAATATTCCTACATGCACTGTATAGGGCACAATATCAGACAAAAACAATGTTTACTCACCATAGTGCAATGATATACATTAATATAAATGAACAATAAAATAAAATGTTAATGAATCATAGCAAATTAAAGCAAAATAAACAATCAAGACAATGTTATGCATTAATGGGAATTAACTCACTGACTGGAGAATTGTGTAAATCAGAGCAATGAGCTGTAGTAAACTTTAAAAAGGCTCCGTTAAGCCATAAATATCTGAGATCTGTCTGTGGCTAAACTCTAGGACAGTCTTCTCTCATGACCCATGAAATAGTTAAAATATGTGACTATAAGCTGTTGGATTTCAGTTGAAGCAATGAGACGGAAAAAAAAGAAATCTCCAAAACTTTTTTGGTTACATTCGTTTTGCTTTCATTTCTACACCTCTTGACAACATGAAACAGCTGTGATTGCATTTCCAAATTTGCTTCTACATACATCACTTGAAGCTGCAATTATCATTTTGTCTGCATCCCCAACATTTATGCTAAAGATTTGACACTGAATATTCATTGCTGTTCTTCTTCCTCTGACCAATGATGAGTGTCAAATTGAACAAGTTCCACTTCATTGGAAAAAAAAATGTTTCACTTGATAATGTGGGGGCAAATGCACATATCTAAAGGATAGCACATTTAAGCAACGTGACCCCAAGGGAAGAACAGTTGATTTACAACTGCAGGTGCCCATCTTATCACTCAGACCCAGACACACAAGTTCAACCTTTCAGTTGCACTCATAGGCAGATGATAATGGATTTTCAATTCAGACGGTGACTTTTGAATACAATTTTTTGAAAGCTGTTTGCAGTGAGTGGAATTCAGGCAGCAAAGGATACCTATAAATGACATTTGTTAGAAAAGTAATTTGGGCCTTGGAATCAGATGACCCTGGACTCACAGCTTGGCTCCTCCAGAAATTAACCTTTCTATTCTGGGATGATGCAGTTAGTCTCTATGAATCTCCATTCTCTCAAATGTGAAATGCAGATCATCGTACTTAACTTGCAGGGTTCAGCATAAGATCATGATATGCATATATAGTGTCTGACAAAAGTATTAAATGTCTCATTTTAAAAACTAATTATTTCTATCAGTCTCTTGATTATGTGGATTTAATTATGAAATTTAAGGAAAAATATATAATACAGACTGAATGCAGCTTATTCACCAGTGAGGCAAACGAAAATGAAACTAATTATTGTTTTAAACATAAAAAACAGAGGAAGAAACCAGACATATAAAAGCAAGATGGATCACTATAATTTATATTTCTTACTCATATGGCAGTGTCTTGCAAGAGAGCAGTGTCCTGGAGCCCAGTGTCACAGTACAGAAGGTAAAGTTGCAATCTGCAGTGCCAGGTTCCACTATAGGCACAAGTTCATGTCCCAACTGCTCTGTTTCCTTTCCAGCTCTCTGACAATGGCTTGGGAAAAGCAATGATAGATGCTCTAAGTGTGTGAGCCCCTGATATCCATGTGGGAGACCTGAATGAAACTCTTGGGTTAGGCCTGGCATTGCCCTTGGCCACTGTGGCCATGTGGAAAGTGAACCTGTGGAAAGCAGATCTCTCTCATTGTCTCTCTGCCTTTCCCTCTCTGGTCCATCCCCTCCTCTTTAAATCTGACTTTCAAATACACAAATCTTTTTTTTTTTTTTTTAAGCAGTGTCCCTATGTTTAGAGTTTTGGTGAATGTTTATGCTTGTGTTAAAATTCAACGTGAATTCTCCTATCTTTATCCATAGCAGTAACTTTTTGTGAATTGAAATATTCAACTAGTGTTATTTTTTTCATAGAAGTAACTTTTTGAGTCTTCCTGTATACATTCCAATAGACTAGGTCAAGGATCCAAGGACTATTTTCAAATTACTTTTGTGCGCTTTTGGAGGTCAAGGTTACACAGTTGTATAGTGATGGCCCATGTACCTGTCTAGCCTTACCACCCCACTGCCACTCTCCACCAAATCCTTTTGTAGAACATTAAGTGTTTGCTTCTTACAGCTGGTTTCTGCCTGCTTTCTCAGTCTGCAGGTTTTCCTATCTTGAGTCTCAGTCTCCTACTGCCAGCAAATGCTCTCAACCCCTGTTCAACTCCCACTCTTTCCTTCTTCAGGGATCCTGATGTGGATCTATGACTCATTGCCATTGTCTGAGGTACTTCCTGGCCAGTTGGCTGCTGCTTCTCAAGGCTCAGGGTAGAGAACTTATCTTAGAATGGAAAGATCATCAGACAAATAAGGCAAAGGGTGGTGTGGGCTACAGAAAGACTTCATGAGTTTGAATCCCAGCTCAAACCCTTGACACCTACATGACTGTGAGCCCGCTATGGAACTTCTGTATTGCTAAGCTGATTCACCTACAAAATGGAGAGTGTCGTCACTTACTTCTTAGGTCCTCATGACAGTAGGCGAGTTACTACATTGATAAATGGCTCAGAACTGCTCTTTACACTTTGGAAATACATATTAAATGTTTGTAATTCTCAGTGGTTGTTAACGTCCAAACCCTCCAACAAGAGAATTCTCAGGCTTCTCAGCATGGCACCCAAGGAGTTGCAGAGGCCACACTTGCAGGGCCATACCTGCTTCATGACAAAACCAGGCAGGTAATTTTTAAAATACAGAAATGCTTTCTGATGTTTCTGATCAAGGTCCCAGCTGATCAAGTTTATGATCAAGGTCCCAGCAGGTTTGCTATCTGGCAATAGTCAGCTGTCTGTTTCCAAGTGACACTTTGTTTTCTTCCACAGGGAACAAACTCTGTGTTCTCACATGATCAGAAATCAGAAGGGCTCCCTAATTCTCTAAAAATCATTTATAATGTTAGAGGTATGCATACATTCAAACCATAGCATGACTCATGATCACACATCCCCCCTCACATTCCCCCTTTCTCTGCCTGATAAGGTCATTTTTGCTCCCCTGTATATTTTATCCTTGGCCCAGAATGTTCACTTTCTCACCCAACCTCTAGATTCCACCTTTCTTACTCAAACCTTATCTCATGAGCCAGTTTTTCCACAAAATCCAGGAGGCACAGAATGAATGTATCATGGGATATGGATTTGTTTGCTTTCTGCATAATCTTAAGCTGCTTTAGTGAAGGGACAGAATTTCTTTGTACCTCCACCTCATGGTACTCAGAGTAGGTACTTACTGTATTAACTACTTTTCCTTCTGCAAAATAACTTAAATCATTGCTGCCAGTGACTGAATAATAGATATTTCAGAGTCTATGTCAGGATATTCTTAGATAACATGTACAAATTGCTTAACAAAGTGTTAGTCACATATAGTTTTTGAAACTGCTGCTGGTGTTAACTGCTGCTGGGTTTTTGTTTGGTTGGTTGGTAGGTCGGTTGATCGGTTTCTTCGTTTTTTTCTATAGCAGAATGGATCCATTTCTTAGAATTAAGTCATGAAGGACTTACAGACTGGTGGTTCTTTCTTCCTGTTTTTTTGTTTGTTTGGTTGGTTGGTTGGTTGTGGTTTTTTTTGTTTGTTTGTTTGTTTGTTTTTACTTAAAACTGCAGAAATTGCAGATTTCTTAACTCTAACATTGGGATTATTATTTCTAGACCAAACATAGAAAGCAACCAAATAGTAAATATTTTCAGATTCCTTCTCTTTTTCCTCTTGTCTTGTGGCCCAGCCCAAGGCACTCTGGCCTCAGTTTACTCATTTGTAAAATTAGGAGACTGTACAAGATGTTCTCCATGTTCTCTGCCATATCTGAATCCCAAAATGTCAAACTCATCATCTCCCCCCTTAAATCCACCAGTTCTCTGGCCCTTGAAAAAAAAAAAAGATTCTTCCCTTCACAACTATTTGACATTTTGATGTATTGCATTGTTTCAATTCTGTCTCTCAATCTTTCTCTAAGCGACTGGTTCCAATTCCAGGAAACTTAGACTAGTGGGGTTAATGCATCATGGCTCTAGGGCTACCCTGAGCCTACTGCTAGCCAAACTCTTTCATACTGAAAGCTGCCCAGCACACAAGGAGGAATAATCTCCAGTTTTCTTTGAATCTAGGAAAAAAAAATCCAAGACTATAAAAAGAAAAAAAAAAGCAGCAGCACTGTGACAAGTAGACCGTGGCATTCATCGCCTTTCCTTTCCTGTTCTGTCAGACTTTGCAGATGGGCATCAAACACTTCTCTGGACTCTTCGTGCTACTGTGCATTGGATTTGGTCTGTCCATCTTGACCACCATTGGTGAGCACATAGTGTACAGGCTGCTGTTACCACGGATCAAAAACAAATCCAAGCTGCAATACTGGCTCCACACCAGCCAGGTGAGTACTACAGGTGTCTGGCTCTAAAATTCTTCAGAATCTCCAGTGATGAAGGAATCCATAGGCCCATGTCACACTAACAAGTGACATGTTACAATGAGAATGAAGGTGGTTGCTGAACCCCTCAGGGGAAAGATGGAGTTCCCTCCATTCCACATTTCACTTTCCCACAGATTAAGGTGTTCCATAGTACCCCTTCCTTTCTCATACCACCCCCTGCAATGTTGTTCCAAATGAAAGCAATACAACTTGTCTTTAACCAGGTTTCACTTAACTGAATCATTTTCCTATATAGTCTTTTCTTGCCAAAATTGAAACCTATTAGTTCTTTTAGGTGACCCTGGTTGCCATGTTTTGTTTTTCTCCTGGCCCAAACGTGTGTAGCCCACCGATGCCAAGACCAACCTCATAATACTGCAGTATCTTCATGAATACAAATGCAAACACACTACTCTACAAGGAGAAGTGGTACTGTTCAGTAGACCAACCATTCCAGCACGTTTGTTTGCACATGTCTCCCCGAAGAAAACTGGCATGGAGAGCTACAGTGTTGACAGAAGGCTTCATAATGACAGAGGTGCTCTAGCAAAAGGAGCAGTTTTGCTTGGCCATCGTGAGGCTGGATGAGCTATCCTGGCCTCCCCAGTGCTGGGATTCTTTCTGTCTCCTACTGCCCCATGGCTTTGGCTCAGCTCTGAACAGGGAAGCTTCCAGATCTGCCATCTCTACCTTTTATCTATTCTCATGCAGACCTCCACACTTCATTAGCATAGTACTTTTTCCCATAGATAGATTACCATTATTGATTTTGGTTATAGTTGAACCCAATTCTTCCTCCTTTCATATTGATATCCAAAGGAAAACCCTGCAGACAATTGCTTTCTGTTATGTTTAATACATTGTTTTAATATCAAAATAACTAAGTCTTCCTCTGTTTTAGCCACAGAGAGATTCAGACAACTTTCAGATCTGTACTTAGTATGGTCTTTTGCTATCCAATTATAGTGCTGTCTCTTATCACATGCCATTTTACCATCCAGAGTATTTCTAAACTTGCAGATATTTTCTTTCCAGATAGAATATTGACCTATAACTTGAAGCTTGAGGTTGAATATTGACCTATTTTCAGGCAACCCTGGAAAATTTGCTGAAAGAGACCAAGGTTTTCAACCGCTAAATACACATGGGCCCTTTGACCCATGTGTTTCTAATGATGTCTATCTGTGATTCTGTTCTCTCCACCAGAGATTGCATCGAGCATTAAACACATCATTTGGAGAGGAAAAGCAACAGCGTTTCAAGACCAAATGTGTGGAAAAAAAGTAAGAAAAGGCCAAAGTTGGCCATCCATTTTTTGTTAAAGCAAATATTGGGAGGGAGACTTCATGCTCAAAAGGAAAGTTATGTCTAAAGAATTATCCAGGTGAAATTAGGACAATTTGCTGATAATCAAAATCAGTACAAATACATGTGGCTTCAGAGAGAAACCAAGCAGAAAATATGAATGACTATATATACATACATACAAAGACACTAAATGATAGTTTGATAATGTGTTGTCATGGTTACCAGTACACTTGGGCACGCTAGGGTCAAGCATCTGCATCCAAATCCTGTCTTAAAATACACATGAACTTGGGTAAATCACTTTTTCAACCTCTCTGTGCCTCAGGTTCCTCATCTGTGAAGTGGAGATCAAAGTAATACCCATGTCCACTTGGATGAGATAATACATGCAAAGTCCTGAAAACAGAGCAAAGTCCTAATCAATATCAGCTGCGGTTACGTACACAATGGGTATAAGGCTTATCATGAGTGCTGCAGGCAATTAACTTCATGGCATGTTTCACAACATGACTCCAATACCTATCCCTTTCCCTACAGCAGACATGCTCTTCCTGGTGCTAGTTCTCCTCTGCACACTAGGACTACCACCTCATTAATAGGAAGTGGTGAGCATTAAAAGCATCTGAAACATGAAACTCCACACCTGTGACTAATAGGGTCAGAAACATTTGAGTCTGGCGGCTAGTGCCTGCCTCTGTCTGCTGCCTTAAGGTGGCCTTCACGGTTCCTTCATATGCCTCAAGTCCTCGGGTGTGGGTATCAGTTCTAAGCACAACCTCACCTCATAGCTTGGCTAGGTAGAATCTGACATTTCACCACTCTGCTTCACAGCAAAAGAAAAGAGGGTGGAAGACATGGTTCCTTTTCACTGTATCTCCTCTGGGACTGCTACAGTTCCCTTTGCCCCAGTTTGCAGCTAGCTTGTCAGGACCATTTCTATTTTCCCTTAAAACGTCTGTCTCCAATCGCTGAGCACGGCTCCCTCAGCTTGTGATATTCCTGTATCACACGTCAGCTAGCAACAAGCTGTAGACTGATCAGGTCACAGCTGTCCAATGTCATGCTACATGTATTTTTTTCCATAATTACTTTCAGCAGTGATTTTTAGCTGGAGGCACACAAGAAGACGTAACAGCCAAGATGCCATATTACAAAGATGCAACTTGGGCTTTCCAGTGCTAACAGAAGCAAGGAGTCTCATGGTCCCCTCTCCAATGTGATCTGATTCATATATCTTCCTCACCTATACCGAGAATCAAATGTGTCTTTTCACTCACCTTACCCACTTTTCATGGCAGACTCCCTTCACAAGCCCCTTATTCTGAGGAGCTACAGCACAACAGGCCTTCACGATCGTGACTTGATGTATCTAGTGCTTGTCTACCACACCAGCAATATACGAATATCTACTCAAATGCTGTAACTTTACCTTCTGCCCTTTGACATGTGTTTATTTAAAGAGTCAAAAAATGACTAAATTGCTAACACGAGTTAGAATAAAGGCTTAGGGCCATGTTATGAAAGCAGATGTTGCTCCTTTTTCACTCAGTGCAGGGCCAGGGGGAAGGGGGTGGATCGTGGATGTTAGAGACCATATACTGTCCTTGAATGGTGTAGCATATAATTTCATGTTAGGTTTTGGTCTATCCTACAGCTCACTAGCTTCCTGATACACATCCCATTTTCTCTCCTTTCCTCTCACCCTAAGACACACAAATATTGCAAGCCATATAGCAAATATCACTAACAAGGTGGTCTCGAAATTACTCAAAATCTATAGAAAAAGCTTTGAGGGGAAAAAGTATACAGAAGATTCTGGTCAAAAGCCAGTAGAACTAGGCATGAGCTCACTTGTCCTAGCCAAGCACACACACCTCTATATTTATAAGAGACTTATGCTATGAGAGATGTGTTCTTTAAAATGAGGTAAGATAATGTTTGTGCATTTTAATGGCTTGGGGCATGTATTAGTTGTGCTTTGGTATATGAGAAACCATCCAAATGTTGTTTTTTTTTTTTTTTTTTTTTTTTTTTTTTTAAGATTTATTCATTTTATTACAGCCAGATATACAGAGAGGAGGAGAGACAGAGAGGAAGATCTTCCGTCCGATGATTCACTCCCCAAGTGAGCCGCAATGGGCCGATGCGCGCCGATCCGAAGCCGGGAACCTGGAACCTCTTCCAGGTCTCCCACGCGGGTGCAGTGTCCCAAGGCATTGGGCCATCCTCAACTGCTTTCCCAGGCCACAAGCAGGGAGCTGGATGGGAAGTGGAGCTGCCGGGATTAGAACCGGCGCCCATATGGGATCCCGGGGCTTTCAAGGCGAGGACTTTAGCCGCTAGGCCACGCCTCCGGGCCCCAAATGTTTTTTTTAAAAAAAAAAAAAAAACAGCACGTATCTTACTAATCTATGGGTCAGCACTGCAATTTGTTGATCTGAGCCAGACCTGGTTGATCACAGATGGGTTTGCTCATATGTCTGCAGCCAGGCTTGGAAGAACAAAGGAAGCGGCTAAGGGCTGTCTGATTTATGACGGCCTCAGCTGGGGAACCTAGGAAGACTGGGGACTCACCCTACGTGGTCTGTCACCATCCAGAAATCTAGTCAGGGCCAGTACACATTGTAGCAGCAGAGTATGAGACAACAGAAACATGCAAGGCTTCTTAAAAGCGTGGGTTGACGTTGCCATTGACCACTGCTGACACACTCTGTTGGTCAGAACAATTTATAAAGCAGTCCTTATCCAGGAGAAGCAGCAGAAACAGCATCCTGGTTAAAACAAACGACAGCTTCACATACAGAGGCACACAGATGAGAGCAGGAACACAGGATTGTGATCGTTTCTGCAATCTGCCACAAGACAAAGCAAAACAGAACCACGCTAGTAAGTCGCTGTATTTTGATTGCCAACCCTGTAACTGCAGCACAGCTTTAGCTCACTGTCCTTCCTCTTTTCCTCCTGGCAAGTAAAACTCCAGGAACGAAGTTGATTCAGTTACATGGATGTTGGGAACAAAGACAATGGATTGATGGGGTATTTTATGTTGCCCTGTGGTAGACTGAAAACGTGATATTACCCTCTTCTTGGTACTTCTCCTAGGGTAGAAGAGATCAGCAGCCCTGTTCTTGACCAAGCAGTCCTTGTCATTGTACCTAAACTGTCGAAGTGCATTTCAGAAATGAGATCCCTCTGCTCCAGTGCCTAGCTAGCAATAACATTCTTTGTCTACAGACATCTTCCTATGATGGCAATAGGAGACACAATGAAAGCTTGAATGACAACTGTAAACTGATTTCTATTTTATTTCATTGTCCCAGCGAGAAACTGAGGACATTCTTGATATTTTTAAAGCATCACACATGGCCTGTCATTGTCAACCTACATAAAGCCTGACCTATGATGGAAAACACTGAAACTTAGAGTGTGCGTGCTTCGATTCTCTACCACACCAAGTAGTAAACATCAGGTGGCCCTGTGGGACAAAGGCTAAGCCAAATTGCCTCATCAGCAGGCTGATGCTTAGAGCTCAATACTTGAAAAACAGATTTTCACTTTCATTAAAGTATCATTTTTATTGTCCTAGAATGTTTCAAGGCTATTCAGTTTCCTAAACTTCACCTGCAGAAAGGGAATAAAAAGAAACCTAAGACTCTTCATAAAAGAATGTGCCAGACCTTGCTCCATTAGCCCTGCAGATGGTATCCCATTGCAGTTCAGAGCAGCGGCATACCACGTAAAAGCTTGAATGTTAGTTGGGAGTTCATGGTTCTTGCTGTCTACGTGACATTCTAGCAGGCAGCTTTTCCCTGGCTTTCTGACTTCATCCCTAAGTGCATACCCAGCTCTGTATTACACAGGAATGGATGACAGATGGGGAACAGCACTTTGAGTGCAACAGAATGCAAGGTAAACTTAAAATAAAATGTCTGTTTCTCAGATCCAGCGTGGCACCCAGGCAGCTCATGGTGTGGAATACTTCCAGTCTGAGTCACGACAACCAACAAAAATACATCTTTGGTGAGGAGGGAAGACAAAACCAGCTGGGCATCCAGACCCACCAGGACATCCCTCTTCCTCTAAGAAGAGAGCTCCCTGCCTCGCTGACCACCAATGGGAAAGCAGACTCCATCAATGTAGCTCGGAACTCAGTGATGCAGGAACTCTCAGAGCTGGAGAAGCAGATTCAGGTGATCCGGCAGGAGCTGCAGCTGGCTGTAAGCAGGAAAACGGAGCTGGAAGAGTATCAAAGGACAAATCGGACTTGTGAGTCCTAGGCGGTCATGCTGTTCTCTTTTCTCAGTTCCTGGCATTCCTGTGAGTCCTTGAGACACTTTGTAATGCTCTTTTGTAACTACTGACAATGATGTGGGGAAGCTAAAGTCTTCTTAGAGGTCATCTGCTCTCCCTCGCCTAACACGCAACAGAATATCTTGCCACGCTCACTCCCTAGGTCTCCAGGGTAACAGTCTTTGTCATAGGAGGAATTTGAAATTAGGAGGAGACTCCATACAAGGGATCTCTGAGTAACCAGATAACCCCAGCCGCGTTTCACCAGGTGCCACAGTTATTTCTGGTTTTTTAGCCCTTTCTCTGCACTATCTGCAAGAGATGATATTGTTCCTCATACCTGTGTCTTACTGGACTGTTGGTTTTAATATTAATCTAGAACAGGATTATCCAGAGTTGTCATTTTTGATACAACTCCCCAGTCTAGATTTATTTCCACATTCTGAATATGAAGCAAGGTAAGAGCTAAAGAAACTAGGTCAAGAGGGATACTTCAGAAGTGGCTGAGCTCAGCAGCATAGCAGGCAAGGATTGATGGGGTCAAGTGCTATATTATTGAGAAGGTTCTAGATCTCTAGATTTAGTAGGGATATGTTTACACAACACTATCAAAGGGGACAGGGATGTGATGAGTGGGGAAAGAGGACAAGCAAAGGAGGCACTAAAAATGCACATGATGCAGTTAGAACAAAAGCTCTGAGCCAGAAAGGCAATTTGGCTAAGAAAAGAATAGGACTTGACTTCTAATCCAAGCATCTCCATGACAGTCTGTGCCTTTTGAAAGAGAAAATTGAAAGAAATGCAAAGCAAGATTGTGGCCTTAGGATGCACATGGAACGTCTCTGCATATTGCCTGGAACAGGGTATAGGAGCAGGAACTGCGGATTACGTGAACGGTTCTTCACATTATAAATCCGGCCATTGTTGAAAAGTGGACAGCTATCCCTTCATCAAATGAAAGCCCAGAAGTGAACCGTGAGCCTAAAGCTGTCACAAACTTCAACCTTCAGAAAGCTACCCTGTCTGCTTTGCGTATCTATTTAATCAAGTCAATCTCCTGTTCTCACACCCATTCATTTCTGAAGAGCTAGGAGAGGTCTGAATCTTCAGAATGTCCTCCAGGCTCATCTAATGCCCACAGAAGATGGATGTGAATAGCCCAGCTTCCTCCTTACTTCAACACCCCCCTTCCAGTGTACATTTGCTTGGGCATGCAGAAGGGGAACTATGGGAACTTCAGAATTCAGTTTGCAAAAGTTAATGAAGAATCATCTAGAGATCTCATCAGAAAGCCAGTTTCCTGAATCCTTCCCCAGATATTTTGGGAGGGACAGAGGTGGGCTCAGAAACTTTAACCAATACCCATAGGTGGCTGACACAGATGGTCAAAACAAAATCACTTAAAGAAAGATCACCAATAAACAACCACTCTTAAATGTTTGGCTATACCCCAGGAATGGGGGAAAGAGAGAAAGATGGGAGGGGGCAAAGCTGGAGTGGCAGTCACCTTCAGTACACAGCTGCTGATTCACCTTCCACATTCCAACCTATTCCTACCCCAGGGCATCATTTAAAACTACACGTTTGCTTATCGTTTGCTCGTTGTTGCACTCCATCAAGTTGAAAGTCTACAATGGATTTACAGTGCTGTGCGAGTACTGTGCTCTATGATAGGTGCAGATAACTGCAAAGGTATAAAATGTGTCTCAATCACAAAATTTCTTTCCCTACTTTTGGATACATGTCCACATTTCCACCAAGTGCCACCAAGCCCCATAGGGAAAAGTAACACCTTAAGACGTTAGCAATTTGCTGAGAAACCCTGGCGTGATGGTAATATCACTCAGAAATATCACTAAGGGAGGTGGGAAGAAGCTAAAGTTAGATTTCATTGACCTCATTTGAAACAGTTCAACAATAAGAAAACAGATGAGTTCTGAAAGCAAGAAAGGGCAGTTTTGAAATATCTCACACTGCCACATTTTCATCCCAGGCTTGTTGCTAGCTTTGCAGCTGCCTTTGCATCGCCTTAGCCATCTCCGTCACCCGCAACAGCTGAGGATGCTCTAGAGCCTGCCATCATGCGTTGCACACCCCCCCAGTCTCTGCAGCCCATTCACTGACGTCCAGGTGTACCTCAATTCACGTAACAGCCATGCTCCTAAACTTGTACATGAGCATTTTTATAACTTAACCCGTTTAACTGTACTTGAGAAGCTGGCCATTTAAGGGAACCCAGAGGTGAATTCTTTTGTAAAGTAAACAACCCTTTTGTAATGCAGTTAATTATCCCTTAATGTATCTGTTTTGTAAATTTGGATTTTTGTATATCAGGTTTACCTTAAGCTTCTCTAAGAGGCATCCTGAGTAGTGGTGATCACATGCCAGACCACCCTCCTTCTCCACAGAGCAGATGACCAGTGCACGCTCCTCAAGCATCTTCTGAGGAACTACCTGACCCCAGCAGTGGCCAGGATGCAGCCACAAGCAGAGCGGCTGAACGCAGGCCTACTGCTGTCAATATTGCTAGACACGCTTAAATGTTCTGGGTAAAGAAAAACCATAATTGCTTGTGGTGAAACAAAACAGTCTTCATGTTAAGTAGCAAAGATTCTTTCTTATGGTAGTAATTGAACTGTGTTTTGCAATTTGTGAAAGTGTGTTGTACTTTGTAAAAAGATTTCATGAAGTGTTGGTACCTTGAATACCTTTCTGTTCTGCTCCGCCTGTGTTCTCTCTCTTCAGGCTCAAAACACACACACAAAGCAAAGATCAGAAGTGAAGCAGGAGCTAAGGGATGCTACCTTGCCTCCTTTCATGGGCTTCCTTTTCGCGAGCAAGCTCTAGTGCAGGGAAACACAGAAGAAGACAAACTGTCTCATGCCCCAAGCCCATGTTCCAAGGGGGAAATCTCTGGCACATGAGAAGGCTTGACTGAACAAACTGGAAGATATGGCTCCTTGGTTTGTGTAAATAAGGGCCCCAGAGGATATACGCCACAAGATACATGTGAAACAAGTTTTCAATCAATGGAAGTATTGGCACAGCCAAATGAGGAAGTCCTAGGGCTTTCAATCAATGGAAGTATTGGCACAGCCAAATGAGGAAGTCCTAGGGTTTTCAATCAATGGAAGTATTGGCACAGCCAAATGAGGAAGTCCTAGGGTTTTCAATCAATGGAAGTATTGGCACAGCCAAATGAGGAAGTCCTAGGGCCCTCATCAGTTGAGGCTTTTAATGTGGCCTGAGGTGACTCTCCATTATTTATGAATCTTTTTTGGCACAGAACCCTATGCAGAGGCTACTGCTTCCCCTCCAGCCAGAGCAGCTGTAAGCAAAACATGTGCCCAGTAGAATGGAGTTCCATCACCTAAACGGCAGAGTTCTCCCTGCTGGTGCTGAGTATCTTTCAACCTTGGAGCAAGAGAAGCCTGTCGTCCTTGTGAATAAAGAATGAAAGGGAAAGAAACCACTTTAGAGCCTCTTCCCCACACCCCCCAATTCATATTTTGATAGGTAAGTCAGGAAAACCAACTTGTCCTCAAAGTTATCACTTTCTAGGCACTAAAACTTTATGATTTGCCATTATTTCTTTATTCCTTTCTTCACCCACCTAAGCCACACATCTAATCTGGCATTCTTTTTTAGTTTCATCACTGATAATTTTATGAAAATAATGTAATTCTAAGCATTTTCTTAATGTCTGTGAAGAGTATTTGCATTGTGTCTTCATTCTAATGTGTTTGCAAATGCTCTGCTCCAAGAACTGAAATGCTGTCTTGTGAGCATGAAGTGAACTGGCTGTTTTGCTGCAGCCACTTTTCTTGTACAACTATATGGATGGACTAGATGTCCTCAGGTCTTTTCCATCTTCAGTTTCTATGACTGTGTAATAAATATTCAGATAGAAACTTCACTTCTGAATGTACTTCTGGCATCATCTTTGGGGATACAAATGCTATTGTGGTAACAGTTCTTTTTTTTTTTTTTTTAAGATTTATATTATTGAAAAGGCAGCTCATATTTACAGAGAAAGGGGAGAGAGACAGAGACAGAACTTCTATCTACCAGTTCACTCCCCAAATGGCTGGAACTGAGCCAATCCGAAGTCAGGAACTAGGAGTTTCTTCCAAATCTCCCCTGCGGGTGCAGGATCCCAAGGATTTGGGCCATTCTCAACTGCTTTCTCAGAGCGTAAGTGGGGAGCTGGGTAGGAAGTGGAGCATCCAGGACATGAACCAGCGCCCATATTGGCTTCAGCTCTTGCGAGCCAAGGATTTAACTACTGAGCCATCACAGTGGACCCGACAGTTCATTTCTAATACGAGACCCCAAAACACCATGCTTTCTGCTTTATGTCCTTTACATCAAAGAAGTAGCACATGATTTATTGAGAAAACTCAAGGTCCAGACATCATGGAGCAGAAATTAAAACTGTCCCATCTAGAGAGACATTCCAAATACCACAACACTCAGAGATCTCTAAAAACTCTGCTCTAGTAGCCCTCATTAAGCAAGTCAACATTTGCCAAACAACTTTAACTTACATTTCAAGTGCTGAAGACACAGTAGTGAACAAGATGGGTATGGGTCTCTGACCTCTGATCACTTCACAGAGCACAGACAACAACTAATATTTATTGGGCAGGTATTATAAATCATGACCTCATTTAATCTTGTTAACAACTGTAGGAAATAAACACTTCAGTATATCCAGTGTTGGTAAACAGAATCTAGTTTATAGATAAAAAAAGAAAAAACATGATCAGAGAAATCATAATTTGTGCAAGTTCGCACAGCCAACGCTAGTAGCAGAGATACACAGAGTGACACCACGTAATACTGTCAGGACTCTTGATTACTGCCTTTCTCTGCCTCTCCAATCGCTTCACCTCTCTTATCATCTCCTCTCCATACCACAGCCCAATTCCCAGTTCTACAGAAGACAAGGAAACTAACACAACTGCACCTGCATTTGTTCATTTAACTTACAACAACAGCCCCTTAACTGTTAGAAAAGTAGTGCTTCAACAGCATTTCTTTCTGTTCAATCAGACTAGTGGAAGCAAAGTTGTAAATCGCTCAGCAATCTAGCATAGTCCAGCAGGTTGGCAGTTTCTAACAATTTAGGCAATTCTAATCACTCGCAAATTTGCATTTGTGCATCCTCTAGCCCAAAGCATTTGTGACACATATTCTTTTGAATATATTTCAAGTTGAATTTCACAAAAATATAAGCCAAAATATAAAAATATAAATCAATTTCAACTGCCAACCTGCTGAGGGATGTTTACATCATTCACTCATTTTTTTAGGTGCTTATAGTGAGCCAGGCGCTGGGATAGTTTCTGAAGACAGAGATTTAATTTACGGCACTGACTAGTGGGGGAATACAAATTGACCATGTGGGTGTGTAAATGTATACTTGGTGCTGCAGAAGCAGACATTGTGTGTGTGTATGTGTGTGTGAGAGAGAGAGAGAGAGAGAGAGAGAGAGAGAGAAATAGGATAGAGAGATCAAGTGGAGGGTAAAGAGGCAACTCAAAAGAAACATGTACAGCGTTGGGAGAACATGGCAATGGAAGAACTGGGAACCTCAAACAGTTCAGTATGACAGAAACATATAGCACAAGATAAGTGACAAGCCATGAGGACTAGAAAGAAAACAAGAAACTTGCAAGATTACTGTGCTAAACTGGGTTTGTATCCTAAAGACTACAACCTTTAAAGATATTAAGCTGATGAGATTTGTATGAAAAGATCAAGATCCTCACCACTAGATGGAGCTGGCTCTCAATGTTTCCGAATAACACAGAGGACACTGTTTAAGCAGGTCAGGCCGACTGGACAGACATCAATGAAATACACATGACCTAGATTTCAGGAAAGTCAGCCCTATGTTTTTTTTCCAGATAAAAGAAGAAGACCTAAGTGGAAAGAAAAATTGATCTCTTTCATTCGCAACAATTAGTATTTATTAGACATTTATACGATGCTGGGCACTGTGTTGAATTGTCTTCTATGTATTGACCTATTTCACCCTCATGACAAATCCATTACGTAGTTACTGACAAAACTAACACATATAGAAGTGAAGTAACATACTAATCAGTAGCAATGCCATATCCTGGCAAGACTTTCAAAGAAATACATTTAGCACAGTGCCTGAAATCACAATAGGCACTCAACAAATGCATAACATAATTGGGAGGTCAGAGAAAATCTTTTGGTCCATTCTACTCTACAACAAGGTACCATAAAACCTCAAGGAACACAAAAGCAAAATGCAGTCCTAACTGCATTTTTGACTAGCACTATCAAGGATAAATATGGTAAGTATATGATACTCTTCAGAAAACTTTAAAAGAACTCAACATTCACAACCTAACTTCTTATCAGTCTATTCTAAAAATTTCAGCAATTTAAAATCTTCAGAACATATCATTATTTCACCAGTGTGGATATACTATGGTTCCACTTTTGTTCACTACTTCTCTGAGAAAAATGTTCACCTACGTAACAGAAGCCTCAGCTATCATGGGCTGTCTTTGGAACGGATAGTCAAAATTCACAACACTTCCTTTTGGTCACAAAAAAATAAATGAATACAATGCAGTCATTATTGACAGTAATACAAATTTAGAGATTTGCCTCAATATATGGAGGAGAGTTTTTTTTATGTTTGGGGGCAGAGGCATGGTTAAAAAAAAAAAGTATATTAAGATCTGAATTCACATATTGGCCCACCAAAGCAGACTTGTGAAGATGTAGCAGAAACATGGAGTCAAACTAACTTTGTGATGGAAAACTTTACTGCACCCCTGCTGAACCTTGCAAATTAGACTGGTGAGAAACTGTCCCAATTTTAGTTACTGTGAAGTGTGCTATTAGTAACACATTAATAGTCCATGTTAGGAAGAGCTCAATTTGGGCAGAGATTCCCAAAAGCTAATGTTCAATTTATCTCTGGGATCATTTTTTAAGTTTTTCTATGGCAGGAATTGCCTATTGCATAAATCAGATTCAAAATTCAAACTCAATCTCTGTAGCTATACTCAGTCAAGTCAGGTAGGCAGTAGATTTTGTGATAGTAACTAGTCAGAATTTTTGGGCACACCCAGTGGAGTTTGGACTTTATCAGTCCAGTGTCAGTTCTCAAGGGGGGAAAAAAAAAGCCTAAGAAACAACATTTAAAGTCTCGCATACTAGCATATAACACATAGAAATAAAAGAGACCATCATACAAGTTCCTGTAAGAATAAGCATGATCATCTCAGTAGGTCTAAGTAGATGGACAATCATTTCTTTGTCTGCAAAATAGGAAACTTCTCTAGTGGTGTGCCCCTTATATCACATGCACAGAACTCTTGCTCTTAAAGAAGAGAGATACATCTGTACGGAAAATAAGAAAAAAACAAAAAATTCCAATGAAAATTCACGTAAGGATGCAATCGCTAGCAGAAATAGCTCAGTATCTTCTAAAAAGATACCAGTAACAAACACAAAATAAGAGCCAATGACATGGTTAAGACTCTTGCCTTACAGGACATATAATTTCAGTCAAAATCACAAAGACTTTGTTAAGTATCGAAAGAAAAAAGTAAGACAATCCATATCTAAAAAAAATGCTTTTTTTGTTGATGCCTGTGACTTTTAAATCTTTGAACGGGTGATTCCTAACTTTTTGTGTATCACAAAGTTTCAAAATGCCTTAAAGCAGTTTAAAAGAATCATTAATAACCCACATGTAATTCAAGTGAAATATGATGTGAGATTTGGACATATTCCTGAAGCCCACTCAGTAATCTCTTATGAGAAGCTGACTGCCAAAAAACCACCAGCCTTTTTGTTTGTTATCCAAAAATAACATTGAAATGGCATATTATATTGCATAATTGCAAGCCACTTGATATCAGAGGCTCTTCTCAAGAGCTTCCCCGAAATCAGCTCACCATGAGATTAGTATTTGCCTCCAAAATACTCCAAATACTCCATTGTCTCTTGTATCAGGCAGCTGGTTTTCTTAGCCAACTATCACAAATAAATAATATTCAAATTCAAACTACCTGTGGCCCAATACTTCTACTTGTCCCCCAGCCAAAAGTTATTCATAAGCCTTCCCTCGAACAACAGGCATCAAAGGGTAAGTATTCTTTTCACTGAATGCAATCTTGTATGTCCAGCAGTATTGAATTTCAGTGTGTGAACGTGAGTGTTCATGCATTGCCTAGGCCAAAGGAGGTAAAGGGACCCATGGCTTCCAGAGACCTTGTACAATCCTCCTAAGTAAGTCAGATCAGATGACTTTGTGAATATATAATTAGCCCTGCTAGTGGCTACAAAACAAAGAATTTACCTTTAACCAACGTCTAGGATGAGTGGTGACCCAGAGAGATATACTTAATATTGGGCTATTATAGAACCTCTGATTGCTAGCTATTCTAACACTTACCAGTTCAAGAACTCTCAAGAGAGCCAGGAAACAACAGATTCACAGAACACAAATCACAACCTGTTAATAACCCTGACAGTGAAGTATTCGAGAAAACCGAGCAATTCAGCAATCCATTATTTTAGGCATTATCTCTCCTGAGACCAAATGCAATAAAACTAGGAGAAAAGTACTTAAATGAATCACAGAACTAAATATTCTAGTTTAGCCCCTTAATCTGAGCTGATTATTTCTGCTCAAGAGACTTCATTCTTGCAATAGAGAAGTGTAAAATCAATGAATAACAAAGAAAAATGTATGAGAGAAAAACCACAGACACGAAAAACAAACTGAGTTCTGCTTTAATTGAAGCTTGTACAGTATAAAGTCCCACAAAACATTACAGAGGATCTGGAAAACAGGGATTACTACAACCCCTGTGGAGAGGAGGGTGAGAATAATTCATAGCTCACCAAGGTCTCTCTCCGCGAGTTCCCACAGCACCCAGAAAAATCTCTTCACTACCTTAGTTTTCCCCCCATCCTCCCCAATCTTGATTTCATCAGAGCACAAAGGGTGTTATATCACCTGAAATTATTCTGGCAGCAAGAAATTCAAAAATTTCAAGTAGCTGAATTCAAAACTTAAATAACTTTAACAAGAAAGCCAGCTGACCTTAAAAGTTACTTTGCTAGTAAATGGGAAATGGACTGAAATATCCTGGACATAATTTCATTAAGGCTTCAAACCACCCAAGAAAGAGTAGTACAATTATACTATCTTTTAATCCAAGTTTACAAAAAGTTTACTACCCAAGTCAAGAAAAGTTTGTGCCCATAGATAGCTGACTTCTAAAAGATGATTTCCCCAAAATAGTGTTGCTTCCACTTTGTTCCCTTTCTATGTCCAAAGGAAAAAAAAAAAAAAGAAGAAGAAGAAGAAAACAACCAGCGACGTAACTTCTTCAGGAGGATTGGTGGGCCTGAAGAAGAAAATGCTCAAAGTCCAAAGGCAGGAGACAAACAAAGCTGGTAGGGAAGACAAGTAAGAGTTGTTTCTAATTCTAAACTGGCAACCAGTCCTATCCCATGAAGTCATCTAGCTACTGGGGAAGAGAGTCTGGACATAGAGTCTGTGGAGGAAAGGTGGATGACAAACTGTCAAGGAGAGAAGAGGTAGAGGTTTGGTGGTTAATGAACATAAGTGCCTGTCTAGTCAGCTCCTCTTCCTCCTTTAACTTGGTTCAACCAATGTAGATGCGATGGAAATCATTGGCACCAAAAGCAGCATTACATTTGGGACATTTGCGCTGACGGGTATCGTAGCGTGTCTTCACACACTCAAAGCAAAACACATGAAAACACTTGGTAAGTACAGCGTCCTTTTTTCGCATGTTGCAGCATGGACAGGTCAGACGTGCCTAAAAAGGAAACATGTCAGATAATCCGGTGGTTCTTATATAAACAAACAACTCAGGAAAATCATAAAATACTGAGACAACTTATCTTTCTTTTTTCACCAAAAAGCACAACTGGCTGAGACTACCTTCACTTAAAGTTCAGCACTTCTTCTTCTGCTGTATGAGTAGACTAATTTTAGGCTCTGACAGGAAAACACAAAATCACCAGGGCAGTTTTTCTAACCTTGTAATCCTTAATCTCCTCCATCAGAATCTCATCACATTTGGGTACATTGTCTGGTTTCTTTGTGGTCTCAAGTTTCCTTCGAAGCCTAGAGATGTCCTCCTGTGTTAAGACAGCATACCCATTAGATACACATCCCCAATTCTGTCATTTTAGAGAAAAATAATTGCTCTAATTTGAATTTTCCAGTGTGTCTGTATATCCAGTTATATTTAGAAATGTAGGGAACTGCAAATGGCAAGATATTTTCTTTTCATTTATAATAGACAACCATAATCATATGCCCAAATCAGAACCGCACTGTTGCCAATTCAACCTTGTGGAAATGTAATCTAAGATTTATAAGACAGGTAAATTCACTTTGTGGTAACTAGCTTTAAGCTAAAGGTAGACAGCAAAATTATAGATGTATTTTTGGATAGCGATAGAAAGGTATGAAAAATAGATGACATGACAAAAATAGAAAAATGAGTATTTATTTGATAGGCCGAGTGACAGAGAAAAAGGTATTCCATCTGCTGGTTAACTCCCCAGATGGCTACAACACCGTGGTATGGCCCGGGTACTTGAGCACCTTCCGTGGCTTTACCAGGTACATCAACAGAGAGCTGGACCAGAAACACAGCAGCTCAGTCTTTAACATTCTAACTTGGTATGCTAGTGTCATAATACTGGTCTCCTAGAGGAACTTTTAAATCCTCTAAAATTGCTAGGCTGCGCTTCCTTAACAATTCATTTTGTACTCACTTAATAAATATTTACTTCACACCAATTAGGTGGTAGGCACCCAAACAGGCTTGTGGATTACAGCAGTGAAAAAAACCACACTTCTCATAGAATCCAGTAGGAAGTGACAAACATTAGACTGATGACTCCTCCATCACACGGATCACTTTAGACCTCAGAAGACATCTAAAATGTAAAGAAAAGATAACTGCTATTACCTGGGCTCGTTTGAAATTGAACATGTCCTTCTCTTTGGTGACACTGTTTTCCACAATCTCATCCTGAAAATCATGTAGCTTCTTTTGAGCCAACTCCAACTGTGCTTTGAGATCATCTGCAAGCTGGGCTGCCTCCATTGCCTAGATGGGAGAAATGAACATTGTGGAACCACCCTTTACTTTCAACGAGGCTAAACGTTAACCGGGTTTATGGCGCACAGAAACCTGAAGTACCATCAGTGCTATTCTTACTTGCTCCTCTGAGCTTATCATCAATCCTACCTTACGTTTGTTCATCTCTAAGGCTTGGGTCCTAAGGCCCAGCTCCTTCTCCCCTGTGCCAATGTTGCTCTGTAGAAGATGCTCCTTCTCCTCCAGTTTCCTCACCACTTGTAACTGGGCATCAACCTTTGGAGAGCACAATCAGATTTCAGCACAAACAGGAACAAAACAAAACTGACGAAGCTCTGCTCATCCACAGGCTCACAATGCATAAGGTAGCAGTGATTTCAAACTCTTTCTGATTTCACCCAGGAATCCTTCAAAATATGTGTATTTCAAAGCTTTTGTGGAAAACTGAACTAAGTTGATTTTTACATGAAATCATTTTGAAATAGTTTTTCCACAATATGCATTTTCTGTGAACTTTTGAAAACCCTTTGTACCGCCAACAGGCTTACAATAATTAGAAGCTTCACTTACTTAGTATAAAAGTCTGCTCAAGATTTAAATAACAGCTTGGGAAATCAGACTATTTTCCAAATTACCAAAAACACACAAACTTACAATTACAGACATATATCTTTGCCACACATATCAATTCTGAAAACCTGGTCATTCATATCAGAACATACATAAGTGATAGCTTAAACAAAAGTATATTTGTTTCAGAATAACTGAAGGGTCTAAAATCATTTTTTTCTACAAATTTACAATATAGAATTAGATAGTACTAAAGGGTGAAATGAAAAATTGCATACCTGCTTCCAAACCCTCACCCAGAACCCTCACCTAACTGCCAGAGATAACCAAGCAAATATTCTTATTGTAATTTCTCATATAATCTTCCAGAGATTTTAAAAATACACAGCATATATATATATATATATATATATACATGCATTTTAGACATTTTTTTCCACAGTAGATCCAAATTTATCTTAACAGCTATACCATACTGCTTTGTAGGTATATAATATACTTACCAGCACACTAACAACGGACATTTAGTTTTTCCCCATCACACAAAAAAGCCACAATAATTGTTCTTCATATAAAAAGCATCCTACTTTAACAGAATAAACAGCTAGACTCATTCGAGTTACCTGAGTCTTAAGAGTCAAAACTTGGTCTGCCAGTTCCTCCTTCTCTTCTTTGAGCAACTTATGGATCTGATTGGACTTGATGCGCTCCGACATGAGCTTGAAGTTTGCATCATCCTTCTCCCGCAACTGCTGCATCAAACGGATGTTTTGCTCCTGCATGTCCTCAAAGGCCTGGCCTGTAACATCCATCTCAGAGAGCAGCGCTTCTTCCTCCTGCAGTAAGGAGGAGGCATTTTCATTTTAGTAGAAATCTTCTAACTCCACAAAATGGCACAGAAATTATAAACTTTCCCACTGTCCATTTAGACATAAATTAGAGACTCAGTTTCTTAGATTTGTTGCAAGGTTAACCCAGGAATACAGAAGGACTATCACCTATGGTCACTGCCACCAGTTTTTGATCTGGTATTTATTTAGTGGTCTGTACTGATTTATTTAAGCAGACAATAGTCACATATATATTAATCTAACACAGCACTTGGTTAAGAGTACTCCTGTTATAAAACAGCATATTTTCTCATATACTTCTATAACCAGAATAGTTAGTCTTTTGTTTCCATAGGGTCTGTATCAATCTATTTTAGGTCTGATTCAACCAACCATGGTTCAAAAATTAAAAAGGGGCTGGCACTGTGGCACAGCGGCTTAAGCTGCTACCTGCAAATGCAGGCGACTCGTATCAGAATGGTCGCTTGAGTCTGGCTGCACTGCTTCCAATCCAGCTTCCTGCTAATGTTCCTGGGAAGGCAACAGAGGATGGTCCAAGTACCAGGGTTCCTACATCCATGTGGAGACCATGACAGAGCTGCTGGCCCCACCTAGCCCAAATCTGGCTGTTGAGGTCATCTGGGGAATAAACCAGTGAACGAAAGATATTCATTCTGCTTCTTTCTCATCCTTCCTCTTTCCCTCTTATCTCTGTCATTTTTTCTTTTCTTTCAAATCAATAATTCTTCTTATAAAAAGAGCAAAAAATTTGCATCTATACTGAACATGTACAGACTATTTTTGCCCAGTGAAACTTTACCATCGAGACTTCACTGTTAGACTGCTTCAGTTTTCCTTGTCGCACATTTACGCTCCCATACATACTTTAAAATCAGTTTGTCTAAAGCAAAAAGGAAATCCAAAACTAGTAACAAAAAAAGGTACTCTCTCAACACTTCTCAGCGTTCTAGCTAAGATAAAGAGTAAAAAAAACAGGGTCACACACATTAATTTAGCAAGAATTAATAGTTTTAAGATAGTAAGTCATGCTATACAGAACATAGTGTGTCTTTCCACTTGTTCCAGAACCTGCAGTAGTACAGTTTCCCAATAGTTATTTTAGAGAAAGAAAGGCGGTAATCGCCAAATTTAAGAAAAGTCAAAAGTCCACTTTTACAAAAGAAATACATATAAGATCCAGTGAAATTCCTCTTTTTGAGCACTTAATATCAAGTAAAATTAATTCATCTGATTTTTATCTTGTCATTTCTTAGAAACAGTGAGGGTGGGGGCTGGCAGCGTGGCGTAACAGGTTAATCTGCCTCGTGTAGTGCCGGCATCCCATATGAGCAACGACCCCAGTTTTGGCTGCTGCACTTCTGACTTAACGCCTTAGGAAAATAAAGTGCAGGATGGCCCAAGTTCTTGTGCCCCTGTAGGCATGCAGGAGACCTGGAAGAAGCTCCTGGCTCCTGGCTTCAGTCTGGCCCAGCCCAGGTTGATGTGGCCTAAAACATTAGATGGAAAGCCTCTCCTGTCTCTCACTCTCATTCTGCCTCTCAAGAAACAAACCAACCAGTGAAGGTTCTCCAGACAACAAATGTATGGTTTCGGCATTCATCATTTTTAGCATCTTCATTACTGAATGTTACTAAAAATTATCTAATTTGAATAGGAATCAATATATGTCGATTATGAGGAGAGTCTGTATAGTTCAGAACTTGAGGTACAGCTGTCTTAGTTTAATATATTTGTCATTATAATGCATGTAAAATTATATATCCGTTTTTCATCTTACATTCACGGTCTCCACTAATTTTCAACGATAAAATGCTTGTTATCCATTTGAAAATAAAACTAAATTTCCTATTCCACAAGTACATCAAGTAACAAAAGAATGAAAGAATTCAATATAAGGACAAATATACAGAAGAAACAGTATTAGTATCATAAACACTAAAATGAAAAAGCAAACGTCAATAGCAGTAACTTACCTGCTAGCAATTCAATAAAGAAAGTGTACCCACCTGCTTGGCCATCGCCAACTTCTTCTGCAGGTATTCGATCTGCTCCTCCACTGCCCGGATCTTCCGCAGGGCATCCTCGTCAGCCATTTTCTTGTTTTCTTTCTTCTCTTTATCCTCTAGATCCTTCAGTCTTTGCCTCAGATCTTCCAACTGTAGAAGAGAAATTATGCAGACAAAAAATAAGTTATAACTCATTCCTAAAAAAAATCAATCAATACTGTGCACAGATGGAGAGCCTACAACAGAATCTTTACAGACTGACAGGACAATAAAAACGATGTGTAATTCATTACACTACAATACTGCTTTATTATCACTCTCTTCAACATTCCACGTTTCTAGGAGCAATGTTCAACTTTAAAATACTGACTTTCCACTTTTTTTCTAGGTTCCAAATTTGCATAAAACTGTAAGACATGCTTCTCAAAAGTAATCTGAAAACAAATACTTTTCTGATTTATATAAGAGGGCAAGAAAAATGTCTGAAAAGCCTATTCCTATTCTTTTTTTTTAACTCCCCTCAAATAGCATATTTTTTTATTTATTTTTTTGACAATCTTGACATAATTAGGGTTAAAAGGTTCAAGTGCTACAGGAAGATGGGTAAGACAATTAGTTCCGTATTGTTTCCTTAATATATCTGATGTAAAATGGGAGCCTATTCCTATTCTTGATATTCTGATACATCTTACTACATCATGGAGAACCTTAAATCTTTACTTCAGATAATCTCTGAGAGCAGAATATGTTGCCAAGGTTAACACTAACTTTTCAAAGGGAACAACTTGAGAACTGTGACGAAATGTCCACAAATGAGATTTTAACCACAATGACAGGTAATGGGAGATGAGATTACCTCTGCCTTCGACTTCTTCTCAGCTGCCATTAGCTGCACTTTGTCTCTCTGTTCCTTCGGGGCAGAGCGGTACATGTCTAGCAGCAGTTTCATCTCCTTCTGGCTCTCTTGTGCCTTCCTATGACAGGCATGGTAGCAGAAGGGGCATCAGAGGAAAGGAATTCTGAATTGAGCAGAGTTCTTACAAAGTTCTAATTTTACTTTGTATCACACCTACAAGACAAAATACTACACAGACTATTAACAGCCTTCTGGATATACTTAAACAGCATAGAAAAGTAAGTAGCATAAATGAATCCTTGTCCCCTTCGGTCCAAGTCTCCTAACATAGAGTTACAAAATATAGACTTTAGTGGCAGTTATTACAAAGGCTAATTTACATGACCCCACTATTACAAACTAATATCCAGTTGGGCTCGGAGGGAGTCCAGGAATGCATTTACACCAAAGTTTGAAATACCTATTCCTATTTTTGGTAATTTTGATGTACTTTACACACCGTGAGAATATTAAAATCCACTTAAGATTTTCTTTGAGAGGTTAAAAAATGATTCTCAGTTAAATGCTACATTTAAAGATAAGGGACTACAGCCTTCAGAAGCAAAAAAGAAAAAAAAAAAATCCCACAAGTGAAAGGGAGTAATGATTTTAATACCACACATGGAAACAGGAGGAAAAAAGCAGACACATCTGAAGATATGAAATACACTTCCAGGCTTAACTTTGTTGTTCGAATGATTAACCATCAGCTGAAAACTAAAGTCTCTTAACAAATTATTAACTCTATTAACTACTTTCATATGAAGGGATTTTAACTATCCTTGAATTTCACTGAGATTTTTAACTAGTTTCATATCACAGGGATTTAAGCATTTTGAGTAAATCTAAATACCAAATCCAAAAACCAACAGGGTTAACCATGAATAACCGGGAACAAGAAATTATCAGCTTTACCAGAGAGAAGGCACAACATATGCGGTTATAAAAAACATGTTTCACTGCATCTTACTATTTCAACGGCTAAAGAAATTAACCTCCCAAGAAATCCTGTAACCATCAGCAAGCAGATTAGACTTGCTTAAGACAGTGATACATACTTTTTTGCACAATTAAGCCACAATTAATGTCAGCAATTTCTTCAAAATCAATAATGACTAGTAATTTTTTTTTAAATAATTCTAGGAATACTGGTTCAATCACGCCAATCCTTCTAGTAATTTGTGTTTATGAAGAAGAAGACTATAATCATGGGGTTGACTGACTACACAATACCACATAGGCCATTTTGTTTGCACACTTGATCAAGAGTGGAGAACACATTAACTGAACACTTGCTTACATCTAAATAGTAACAACGATCCCACAAGCCATGCTATCAACCAAACATTTCACCCAGGATGTCTTAACCTCACTTTTCAGTCAGAAAGTTACTCTAAAAATAGCTTACTTGAGTTCAATCTTTAACTGCTTAATAATTTCTGCTTCTTTTTTTCTCGCATCATCGTGCTTCCCTTTGTCTTTATCTTTAGCAGAGTCTCTCTCTTTTTCTGACTCTTTCAGCTTTTGCTTTTCTCGTTCTCTCTCCTTTTCCTTCTCCCGTTCTCTTTCTCGTTCCCTCTCTCTTTCTCTCCTTTCTCGTTCCCGCTCCTCCTCATCCCGTTTGGACTTCATTTCCGTGGCATCCTCCTGAGAAGCTTTCGATGCCGAGGACTGGGTGGCTGAGTCCTCGGATTCTTGTTTGAGCTCTGCAGGTTCATCCTTAGAGTCCTCGGTACTGGACTGAGACTGCAGGAGGGCACTGCCACTGCGGAGACGTGTCTGTGAGGACACAGACAGACGCACGTCACTGATGGGAACCACAACGCTTACCTCTCTCAAAAAACTGCTTGGAGCCATAAAAGTAACTAGCTTTTTGTACTCTTCCTGGTTACCTTGTTCAGGTCCGACTGGGCTTCCCTCAACTTCCGCTTATACCTCAGCACCTCCCCCTTGAGCTGGTGATTGTGATTCTGGAGGCTACTGATGAGATGGCGCATCTCCCGGTTAATAGGGCCTTAAACACAGCAACAGCAATGTTAGGAGGCACTGTGTAGCAGAACAAGTCAGGAACCTCTGAGAAACAAGGAGAACTACTAACAAAGGAAGCCTTCTCAAGAGACGAAAAACTGGTCCACTTGGGTTAAAATTAAACAACCAGACTGTGAATCCAAGTGAGTAGAAAATGTAAGGTACTTTAGGATTTTCAGAGTTTCAGGTGGTCTTAACCAATCCTGGGGATTGGGAAGGATTTGTGTCTTTCAGGGAAGTCATGTACAACACACAGAGAGCGGAGTGAGAATAATTATACCTGCTTGTTCATTAGCAGCAAGAGTCTGTTCAAACTCTATCCTTAGCATTTCATACTCCTTGCGGACCTGGGCCAGTGTATCTTCTAACTGGATCACTTCAGTCCTTAGCTTTTTGTGAAGACTGAGTTCATCTCGCTATATACACAAGAAAGAGATCAATAAATAATTCTTACCAAAATGTACAAATATTGTATTTTATTGTTCTATGTCCTAAATATAATTTGCAGAAGAAAAATGCCAAGAAAAGAACGGATTACTCTGAAAATTTCAAGTTGTATTAATACTTAATGAGCACCAGATAACCACAGAGTACTTATTTGGAAACTAGCAGCATGCTAAGAAACATAAAGGCCCATAATTCTAAGAACAGTGCAATTGGATAACTAAACCATGAAACAGTATATATGTATGCAAAGTAGTATTCAATTAGCCAACATAAGCATTACTATGGAAAATACAGAAGTGAATATACGAATAAGTTTCTGCTTTTAAAAAGTTCTCCATAGGCATTACACGCTGCAATGGCAATGCAAGCAGTGATACATTTTCTGCTGGTTCTTTGCCTTCATATACTGAGCTCCAGCCACACCACACTGCCTGTTTGTCACACTGGCTCATATTTGTGTATGTCTTGTCCTCACTACTCAGAATGCCTAATACTTTTAACTACCAGGAAATTTATACTTATATTTAGGACTTTTTTTTTAAGAATTATTTATTTTTATTGGAAAGACAGATTTACAGAGAAGGAAACACAAAAAGAAAAATCTTCTACTCGCTAGTTCACTCCCCAAGTGGCCACAACAGCTGAAGCTGAGCCGGTCCCAAGCCAGGATGCTGGAGCTTCTTCTGGGTCTCCCATGTGGGTGTGTGGTCCCAAGGCCTTGGACCATCCTGTATCGTTTTCTAGGCCACAACCAGGCAGCTGTGTAATGGAGCAGCTGGGACATAGATCATACGGGATCCCAGAGCATGCACAGAGAGGATTTCGTCACTGAGCCATCATGCCAGGCCCTATATTTAAGGTCAATCTTTCACCTTCTCAAGAAGAATCAGAAGATTCCAGTCAAATCAGTTGTTCAAACTCCTTGATCACAGCATCTTATAGAGTTGTTTTCTATCACACTATATTCTAACAGATAGTATTCTCCCACTATTTTAAGATTCCTAAAGGCTGTAATTCTTCTGTCTCATTTTTGGGTGTCCACAATCTAAAAAAAATTGACAGCCATTCTATAGATAGTTGATGAATGAATGAGAATATATGTAAAATTATAAAATTTATGACACTGGAAGCTTATATAAAAGAGGACAAAGACCGTTACCTCAATGAGTTCAACCTGGCGCTGGTGGGTTCCCCTGGTGCCGTGAAGCAGGGTCCGGGCCTCATCCAAGTGTGCTTTCAACTGCAGGCTCTCATTATACAAGACAGAGAACTGGGACTGCATGCAGCGATACTCTGGAGTTTCCTTAACTACTTCTTCCACTGCACTTCGCAATTCCACCTAAGAATGGAGAAAAAAATCCAGAAGCAGAACCTAACTGTGTTCCTGATGCTAGACCAAAAACAAAATCCCAGTAAAGTTTTTTTAAACTTGAAATCAATGTGTAGTTATTTCAAAATCTTCATCTTCCCACAAATTTTCCTTGTAGGTTCAATACAATTTTTCACAATTCATGAAAAATGTGCATTATGGAAAAACCACACATTGGATCTCAACTTTTCATACCAAAAAATATTTATTTTTAATAATGCTTTCCATAAACTTTCTCAACTACCCTCCTATGTGTTTTACATTGTATCAAATAAGATATATACAATGAGCAAGCTTCCAGAAAAGACTTATGACATTTGTCAAGTTGTTTATTTAAAAATAATTATTATATATGATATATATTTTATATATCATATATATATTATATACGCACACATATGTCTACCTTTGTGAAAGGCAGCGATTTGCACACACAGAGACAAAGATCTCGTATCTACTGATTCACTCTACAAATAGCCAAATAGCCAGGGCTAGGCCAGGCTGAAGCCAGGGAACAGAAGGGTCACCCAGATTTCCTACGAGGGCACAGATGCTTCTCTCCCAGGCATATCTGCAGGGAACTGGATGGAAAGTAGATCCTCTGTGCCTTGAACCAGCGCACACATGGGATACAGGCGACATCGGCAGTGGTGTCATTGGCAATGCCATGCTGCTGGCCCCAGGATGCTTATAATCATAGTTAACTTATCCTCTTCATTTAGTCAGAGAAAATATTTTTGACATATTACCAGATTACTCATCCCCCAAGTGTTCACTTTAATCACTCAAACATTTTTATTTTTAAACTAGTTTTTCAGTTCAAACATCATGTCTTTACCCAAAAACAAATTAAGTTATAACAGGTAGCTACGGTGAAGAAAGGTGAGGAAAATTTTCAGAATCTCCCTTCTTCCCCCAGTGCCTGGAGCAGAGAAACCTCATGACAAAGCTTGAAAATTAACAGCATTGCTGCTCAGGCTTCTCTCTCTGTCTGGCAGCAAGAAATCACAACGCCACATTTGGGGTACACAAGTGGCAAGTACTCATGTGTGAAGGCCTTATCCCCAACACTATATACCTGATGCTTTCCTACACCTATACATAAGCCCCATTCATTAAACCTACTTTGGATTTTCGTCCTACTTTAACTTTATCCTTTTCTCAACAACTATAAACACCTTAGTGTATTTAAGTCCTTTTCTGAACATGGCAAGGTTTAAGTAAATATAAATTAGAAAATGTATCAACAAAATTTACTTTTTTCCTTCTGCTTTATTAAGGTACAATCAATAAAAACTGTATAATAAGCACTATTTGACATATGTGCACACTGTGAAATGGTAACTAACTTACCCAACATCTCAGTTACTTTTTGCTGTGTGTTGAGAACACTGGACATCTATTCTCTCATTATGCTACAAGCACCCAGTTTTGTAATATTAACTGTAGTCATCAAGTTGCGCTTCACCTCCCCAGGATTTATTCATCCCACAGAATTTTGTACTCTTTGACCAGCATCTTCCCTCTGTCCTCTTTCCCAGTTTCTGGTTAATTACCACTATATTCTCACCTGACAGTTGAACTTTCCTAGATCTTACACATACACAGGATCACACAATGTTTGTCTGATTAGTTTCACTTTGCACAAAGCCCTCCACAATTATCCAGGTTATCACAAATGATAAGATTTATTTTTTCTTTTTAAAATCTGTTAAAGCTTGCTTTATATATTTGCAAGGCAGAGTGAAAAAGAGGGAGAAGAGAGTGTGAGCATGCATCTACTCAGTCTCCAAATGGCCACACAAAGCCAAGGCTGGGCCAGGCTGACACCAGAGGCCTGGGAACTCCATCCAGCTATCTCACCTGGGTGGCAGGTGCTCAACAACTCAGGCCATCTTCTGCTGCTTTCCCAGGTACATTAACAGGGAGATGGATTTGAAATGGAGAGCCAGGACTCAAAACAGCACTCAAAGGGGATGCCAGTATCCCAGGCTGCAACTAAACATGGCACCACAATGCCAGTCCCTCTTTCTCTTTCTTTTTTTTCAAGACTGAAAAGTATTCCACTATGTATCTATACAATACTTTCTTCACATATTCAGTGTAATGAGCTCTCACTTTCTTGATTAAATTTATTCCTGAGATTTTGTGGGGGTGTCACTGTAGGACAAGACCATTTTCTTACTTTTCATTTCATACAGTTTGCTGAAAGTGCATTTAAAAAACGCACCTGGTTTTATATGTTGATTTTATAACCTGTAGCTTCACCGAATTTGTTTATAGGTCTAACAGTCTTTTGATGCAGTCTTTAGGGTTGTCTATATAATGCCAAGTCATCTACAAAGAGACAATTTTATTGCTTCCTTTTCAACATGGAGGCTTTCTGTTTGTTATTCTTGCCACTGATCTAATCGGAAATTCTAGGACTACACTGAACAGGAGTGAGAACGGCCATCCTTGCCTTGCTCCCAATCTTAGAAGCAAAGCATTCAGTGTCTTACCATTGAATATGACGGGTTTGTCATATATTTCTTTTAATATATTGAGGTAAATTTCCTCTATATTTAATCTGTTGAGAGTTTCTAACATAAAAGGATGTTGAATTTGACCTAGAATTTTCCTGTGCTTTTCTTTTCCCCATAAATTACTCAGCTTCGTAAGTATGAATACACAGGAGTTAACCAGCAAAAGTCTAACTTTACTTCCTTGAAGAGCTATGTCTCCTACCTTCAGCTTTTCATTTTGTGTAGTGACTTCCTCAAAGTCTTGCCGAAGTTTCTCCAGTTCACAGTGACGGTTCTGAGCCAACTCTTTGTTTTCCTCAAGCTCTGCATTCATTTCCTCAAACTAGAGATGCAGAAAAATAGCAATAATTAGTCTTTTTCATTTCTAAGCTTCCCATGTTCACTGCTCTACTCTTCCAGCAACATCCCATGCTGCCACTGTGCACACAATCCTAAGTACCTGGGAACAAGCTGTGACACTGGGTCAAACCAAAAAAAAGGCTGGATGGTCCTTGAGTTTACCTTTCGGGCATTGATAGTGATTGTGCCACCATAGAGACTACTCCCTGCTCCATATACCTTATAACCTTTTGAATTCACCTAAAAGGGAAGAAAAAAGATTCTTTAGCCAGAGAGCTTAAGATTCCAGCCTGATAACTAAGGTACTTTCAATATACCTGTGTTTTTACCCCAGGCTGATTTTTCTGGGAAGTCTCTTAAAATGATTCTAATATCTAAGTGATAATACCACTGACCCTCTCCAGGACTTCTGCCAAATGTCGGTTGAGTCGCTGTTCTCTCTTTCGAATTTTATCAATATCCCACTGCAGGTCATCAATCATGGACTCCAACACAGACACGCGTGACTCAGCTGTCTCCACCTTACTCTGCAACTTAGAGAACTAGAAGCCAAAAGTAAACATAACAAGTTAGAAAAGGAATACCTCACATCTCATTTAGGCTCTAAATGTTACTACATTTACTCTTGCTTATACACAAACATAAAATCACAGAAAGGATTTTTCAATGCATAAGTATGAAAACCAATCAGATTCTAAAAGTTTTGAGTCACTGACAATTGTGAAAAATGAAGAAATCTGTTAAGAACTCTAACACAAGGAAAAAACCAGTTAGGAATGAACAACTTTTGTATTTCTGCAAAGGACCTTTTCCCTAGAGAAACCACAAACTTAAAAACAAAAAATGTATTTTTAACAACTTTTAAAAAATCCAAGATTTTATCAAAAATTTTCAAAGCTCCAGCACAAGGATGGCAACTATCCTTTACACCCAGCGTTCCCCCCACACTCCCACAAATTGCAAAGCACACAGACTAAGGTGAAAGCTTCTACTCCCCGCTTTACCTTGAAGAAATATAAAACTGAATGGTATAAAGATACAAAAGAAAGTCATCTAGCGTAGCAGCTAAGCTGTCGGCTGGGAAGTCCATACTACTTTTTATCAGAGTGCCCGGTTCAACTCCCAGATCCTCTCTCCATTAGCATCCCGCGAATAGACATCCCAGGAGGCATCAAGTAATGTTCAGGTCCTTAGGGCCCACGCACGTGGAAGACCCGCCTGATCACTGAGTTCCAAGCTCTTGGCTTCAGTCTGGTTCAGTCCTGCTGACAGGGGAGCAATCTAATCATGGACAGAAGATCCCTCTTTTGCCAAGTAAAAATTTTAAAACATATAATAATCTTTGCTAGTTCTTTAATTTCAGGAGCTATAAATCTGCTAATGTTATTCAGTATTTTAACTACAAAACTGTCAGGGCTTGCACTGTATCATAGTAGGTAGCACCACTGTCTGCAATGCCAGCATCCCATATGGACGCTCGTTTGTGTCTCAGCTGCTCCACTTCCAATCTGGCTCCCTGCTAATGGCCTGAAAAAAAAAAAAATCAATGGAAGATGGCCCAAATGTTTACCACTCTGCCACCTAGGTGGATACCCGGATGGCACTCCTGGCTCCTTGCTTCAGCCTGGCGTAGTGCTGGCCATTGTGGCTATCTGGGGAGTATACCAGCAATGGACGATCTCTGTGCCTGTCCCTAACTCTGACTCTCAAATAAAGAAATCTCTTAGAAAAGAAAGAAAAAGAAAATGCCTATTACATGTTTATATTTATATATACCTTTTGTGTTGCTCTTAAAACATGGCCCCAAAATTCACTGAGAGTCCTCTCAACAAAAAGACCAACTTTTTCAGCCCAGTAAAAAAACACCACAAAACTGATCTTCTCTGAGAAGGGCTACACATGTCCTGCCTGGTATTCTTGAGATACTCACTGGGACACGTCAGCTACCACGTCAACACCCGGCTATCCTGAGACTGTCACACTACAGGCATCTCAGTGGCCAGGTAAGATGAAATCCCAGCATCAACAGCCAACCTGGGGAACCATCTTGGACATTAATCCAGGTGAGCCAAATAGTATGTTCCAGCTTGGTAATACCAATTGAGATGTGGGAAGAGGACAGAAAGACAGGGTTCTTTCCATCTCAGTAGCAGCTAGTTAAAAACTTACAAAACAACCGATGGATTGACTCTTAAGTGCTGCTATACTTCCTTGTTTTTGAAGGGCCATGAGAATTCATGCTTACTAATAAAATCTTTAGATGATTTCCCACAACCAGGCAAGCACAGATCTTAACACTACAGTTTAGGAGGTAGGGTACTAAAAAAAAGATGGACTTTGAAGCTAAACTGACCCATACTCAAACACGGCTATAATGCTTTCCAGCTATGTGACCTTAGACTACTCAGCAACCTGTTTGAAGTTGCTTTAGCAAAATGAGTTACTTTAACACTAGACATAACACAAAGTACTTAGACACTAAAGAAATGGAACAATTAAATTACTAATCAACATAAAAATTCAGTGACTACAATAAAATAGGTCCAGTTGCTACAGAGTATTCTTTGAACTAAATGATAATCCGGATTATCAAAAAGTCTTGTCTTCATTACTTTATCTCAATCATTTTGTTTGAATACAAAAATGCAAATTGTTGGCATTTGTTCATGACATTCCTGATGGCCAAATGTTGACTATAAACTCCTATTTCTCAAGTCACTAGCATAACACCAATATAGTTATGACTACTACTCTATACACTACTGAATTACTAACTGTACAGGGAATATATATTTGGAATGATCCAGTATGTTGGCATTTCTTCCAGGAGAAATATTCAGTTATGTTCTTCCCTAACCTTTCCTCAGAGCAAGTTGTTTTAGCCTGCCCTCGCACTTCAGACTATAAACACAGGCACTGTAGGGTAAGGGAGCCTAAGAAATGGTCAGAATTCTAAGTCAGTGTCTGCCACAGGGCAACAGGAAGTCTCCTCTGGTCAAGTACCTCCTGAGACATGGTGTGATGCTTCTCCTGAAGGAGATCTGTCAATTCCTGCAGTCTCATATTCTCTTGTCCAAGGAAGGAATTAAGCTCTTGCACTGCTTCCTCCACTATCAGATGATCTGAGAAAGAAGAACTGCACTTTAGTTTAGCATCTATAGTGCCAAAGTTTAAAACTCTGTATCCCACCAAAGCATTAACATGCTACGTCACTACATTTTTTCCTCAGAACTTCAAAAGGAAGGCTGGTTTTTATTACCTCAAGTGACCTATACAACACCCAGGGATCAGTGGCTTAAGGAAATGCATTAACTTGCAGTTTCAGTTACCTAACAATCATCCCTTTCAAGAATGTCAAAATGCCTTGAGGGGGACCAGCACCATGACACAGTGCACTAAGCTGCTACTTTCAACACTGTCATTCCATGTAAGAGTGAAGGTTCATGGCCTAGACACTCTACTTCCAATCCAGTTTCCTGTCCATGTGCCTGAAGGTAGCAGCAGTTGACCCAAGTACTTGGGCCCCTACTACCCAAGTGTAAGAGCATGATAGTTCCTAGTTCCAAGCCTTGGCCTGGTCCAACTCTAGATATTGCAGCCATTCAGCAAATGGAAAAGCAGATCGAAGTGCTGTCTCCCTATGTCTCTCTCTTCTCCTTGTCACTCTCCATTTCGAATAAACAAATAAATCTTACTCTTAAACACCAAGGAGAAAGACATGGGTTTCTACAGCTTCATTTATGTGAGGCCCAATCTCCTCAAAAACTGCACTTAAGAACTGAAGACAGAGATGGCTAACATGACAGACTCGGGGGCAATCCAATTCTACTTTCCAAGTCTATCACAAATTCCTTTGATTAACTAATAACAACCCAACATTATGGATAATACTGAAGATCAGGATTCCAAGGAACTTAACTGAAAGTAATATATAATTTTTCAAACTACAAAGTAGCAAACACAGTGCTTCTTGCCTCACCTCCACTGTTTAGCTTTCGAGACAAGAGCTCCACTTTTTCTTGCAGCTTATCATAGACAGTCACAATCTGGGACACAGCTCGGCGGGAAGACTCCACTCGCTCCTGCAGCTGGGATTCCATCTCTTCACTGGAACTGCTGGCCAAAGTAGCAAGGAAAGAGAAAGCTGGCTCTTGCCCTTCCCCTAAGAACACAGGGGGGAAAAAAAAGCCCCCTAAATTACAAAACTGGAAGTACCAATAGCTTTCTTTACTGAGAAGGAACAGTCTCAACACAACACTCTTCTTCAAATAACCAGACAACATGCAGTAACAGAATCCAACCCAAACACGTACCTCTGTCTCTGTCATCTTTACGTTCCTGGTTGCTATCAGAGTCTGGTTCTGGCTCAGGCACAACAAGGGCTTTCCTCTCTGTGAGCAGGTCTCCCAAACCCTGCTCCAGATCGTAGCGTTTAAGGATGATACGGATGTTTTCATCAAACTGAAAAGGACAGGAACAACTATTAAGAGATCAAAGAACACAACTTTGAAAACGAAAAGAGTACTAAGGAGAACTAAAATAAGCAAATACAAATTTCAGCAAAGTAGCTACCTGACTCCAGTAGCGGTTGACAATCAGGAGTGAGGCATCATCAGTGGCCTGCCGCCGTTCCAGCTTTTCAATGTGCTCACGCAGTTCATCTTCAATGGCCTGCCTTTGATCCAGCATTTCCGCCAGCTTGCGATTTTTGGTTTGCAATGTTCGAATGTCTAACTCCTCCTGCCACAGAGAAATAGTATTATTACTCTTCGTGAAGAAACTAGTCAAATGGACTGTTGGGCCAGACCAGGTCAGACTGGTTAATCAAGTATTTCATATGAATAATGCTTTTCATTTAAAAAATTTTTACAATAGATAATTAGATAAATACAAACAGGGCAGATAATAAAGAAAGAAAGCATGAAAACAGGAAGAGAAAAAATAGCACGTAAATACACTAGAACCAAAATCTTAGCCATCTCATTGTCCTGGTGACAGACACCTCCACAGGGTGATGCTGCCTGGGACTCCAGCACTCAGCAGATGACACTGTCATGGATCTCCTAGCAACTGTCCTTTAGTCACTCAAGATTTTGGAATCTGGGTCCTTCCGTAACCCAAACACTGCCCAAATGTCTGGCGCTTTCAATATTTTTGTGAGCAAACCATCTAATGCTCTAGCATCCAGGCTGTCAATACTCTTTAATGCTTTAACTCCAATGACGCCATGAATCCCCAAAGCCACATTTTAGACTTTTTTTTTCATTTCCCAGAAATAAGTCACACCTGAAATCTCAAATTCCAACTTCTCACTGACTGGAAAAGAAAAAAAAAAAATAGATAAAATAAAATAGAATAATTTTCCAGGTTATCTCATCCCAGTATCCCAATACACTACTAGCCTTTTCATCTCCTTCAGACCTCCAGAATTTGTAACTCTTTCTTCCTTTTAGCCTCCTACTGTCTCCATTACTTCCCATATCCTGATTATATTCTACAGCACATTCCTTCAAATACAAGCCTGCCAGCCTCAATTCGCTGCTGTTAATCCTTTACTACCCTACAGTGAAAATCCCCAATCTGAATTAATTTACATATCTATTTCATCCTATACACAGTATGTTGAGCTTCTAAATAACATCATTAACAGAGACTGCTATCTTTAAAAAATTAATTCCTAACTTAAACGTACCTTAATTTTTCCAGAAATGTCTCTTTAACAAGTCAGCTACCTCTCACTCTGTACTAGAGCAATAGCAAAGCCAAGCCCAGTACCCTCTCATAACACCAAACTGATGGCTCTGCCATCAGACAGGAAGAGCCTCAATTCCCCAACTCATTCACAGAATTCACCAACCTATGCTCACACTCTCAAAACCACCAACTTGTGCCAGGACTCCATTCTCTTTCACTCCTGCAAATACCTCATTCTATTGGCAATTGTGTCCTTTCTCAACATTTTCAACTCTTACTCTAATGCCTTCTGCAAGAAAGGTTGGGAAGGAGTCAGGGGATGGAATACTGCAGGCAAACAAAAATCATGTGAAAATGCTTTTTACCTAGATAACAATGAAACATTTTAAAGTTAAGAATTAATCACTAAAGCATCAATTAATTGTTTTATTTTTATTTTATCTGACATTTTGGCTAAAACATTTATGATACGCAGCCAATAATTCTCCCACTGTATCAATTTATTCACAGCATTAATAAACTATATCCTCAGCCTTTTGTTGCTCTAGCTGAAACCTGCATGAAAATATTTACATTTTCCTGCTGGCTTCTATTATGATGGCTCTGGAGGCAAAAATGTGTCCTCCTTGTCTTCCATTCCTAACTCACCAGCCATTATTCCGCCTGTCTCCCTGAAGTCACCCAGCAATGGAACTCAAGGAAGCAATCAGTATTTACCCTCAGCTATCCTTTGTTAACTCCTGTATAAATTCCCAGGCCACTTTCCCCACATTTCTCCTAATTGGCACCTGACTTGCCATTCTGCCCTACACTACTACTTCATGTAAAAAAGAAATAAATTTGTTTAAGATTTATTATTTTATTAATTGAAAGGCACTGTTACATAGAAAGACAGGGAGAGGAACAGAGAGAGATGGATCTTCCATCCACCTAATCCCTACACTATTACATGTATCCTATTACATTATATCCCATGTCACCCCTCAAGGACAAAATTTCAGTAACTAAAACATATCATTTTTATCCTATCCACTAAATCATTTCAGTCAACAGACAGACATAAATAAACTCTGAACAACTGAACTTTGTTCTCCTTTCTACTAATAAAATAATGTCTCTGCTCTCTTTTGCCTATTTCCTGTCCTCTCCTATTTTCTTAAATCTTTGCAATCTAGTTCCCATCCCCACCACTCCACAAACACAAGGCTTGTAGCATCTCCAATGAACTCTCTACAGTTACATCATCACTCAATCCATAAGCAGCATCTGATCAATTCCTAGAAATACTTTCTACAACATGCTTTGGGGAGCCTACTCACTCAGTCTCATTCTCTTTCTGCTTTATTTGCCTTTTTTTTTTCCATCTTTTTTATTTTCCTGACATAAAAATGTTACGGTGCCTCAGGGCTCTGTCCTCAGACCTTCTTGAACGGCCTACAAACTGATGATTCTCAAATGTACAGCTTTAGCACAGATCTCTCTCCAGAGTCCAGATTATCACACCAACCACCTCTCCACTCACAGGTCTAATAGCTATTTCAAGCTGGTTATGTCCAAAACCAAACCAAACCATATGAGTCACCCTCCACAACTCCCAAAACCACTCCTCTCATACTCTTCCCTAGTTACATGGAACCCCAATTATTTCCAAAACCATGAAGGAACCTTCTCTTCTATCTTCTACATATTTTATCTAATCCATCAGCAAATATTGGTAGCATGATGTCCTCTGTGGCCCAAGGCACTACTATCCCTCAGCAAGATTACGGTACAGGCCTCCTACAGCAAACACTTCTATGCCTTGTCCTGTCCATCCTCCAGATTTCAGCACAGCTAGAATGGACAGCTCCAATCATACTGCTTAGGATTCCAATTCCAAGCACACTTTTTTGGAGTCAGTTAGCTTTTCTGCCCCACAATTTCAAACTGATTCACTACCACAAACTCAAAATGCAAAGGAGGACATACCGTCTTCAAGAGCAATCTTTAATCAGCTGAAGCAGGAATCAGAAATGCCAACTGGAGCCGTAGATCCAGCCCTCAGATTCCTACCTTTGAAGAGGTGAAGTCGTGGGGAAAAGAGTACAATTCTCCTAACTGCACTCCTGTTTATAAATCCTGTTCTTCTACAGGTTATTCTCTAAGCAAGAGACCCAACATATTATGTCCTTACCTAAGCTACTTCGATGGCTCCTCACTGCTTTCTGGGACGTACACTCCTTGTTTTCCTTAGAGCATGTTTATCCTTATGAACAGCACATATCTTAGTCTATTGTAAAAGTCTATTACCTTCTCAGTGCTACCCTACAATCTGAAAGCCAGGGAATGTCCTCATTGTAAAGTACAGTGTAAAGAGCAGAACAAAGACATGTTCATCTCTGCAGTGAAGGCCTTTGGAGGGAAGGATGTGAAACAGTTCTAAGAAATCACCTCCTGGCAGCAATACGGAATACCCAGAATCCCAGGCAGCCTCAGAAATGACACTTCATCAACAATTTGTAACAGATATCTTTACTTTCGCTGACCCTGAAAATAAACTGAATCTCTCAGGATCTCAGTTAAAATTCAAATTACGTTTGATACCATCACATCCTTATGACCAAGTTCCAAAATACACATCTAGCTCAAAATCACTAAGTTGCCGATGTCTAACGGATACGTAACATGAGCTTTATAGTATAGAATATGCTAATGCAACCGCCAGTTCCATATGAACAAGCATAATGTCAATGTTATTCACTATTTTGTTATCTAGCTCAATAATTACTACTAACAGTTCACATTCACTGAGCTGTTACTGTGTTAAAGACAATACGTTAACTCTTAATAGACGATCACTTTATCTAACAATCTAAAAGGCACTATAATTACATCTTCTAGAACAGGAAACAGAAGCACAGGAAGGATACTACAAAACCACACAGCTAGGAAGTGACACAGCCAAGCGTCAATGCTAGGCAATGTGATCTCACACTCCTCACCACTTTCTCAGTAATCCTGTTGCACCGCCTCTGAGAATACACACTGAACGAAAAACCCTCCCATGGCTACACACCACTAGGCAATGCTGCAGCCTCTTCTAGAACATAGCCTAACCTGAAAACAAATGTCCCTATACCCCTCCTCCATAAATGACCACATCATTTCATCTACTTCTGGCTGAACTTATTTCCCTCTTCAAAGTGCTTCCCGTTACTCCAGGATGCTTCCAAGTGTTTAGTTCTTGGCTGTAACTACAAAAGAAAAAGCACGCTTCCATAGTGGAGTCCTAGGTTTTCTCCTACCGTTGAAGAGACACCTCCTAGTTTAATTGTTTCCACTGTGGTCCCCGAATCTTCCACAGCTGTCTTCTTCTCCGGAGGCATGGACGTGCCAGGTTCCCCAGCTGCTCTTTTGTTTCCAATTCCTGACATTTTGGCAAAAGCTGATAGTGGTTTGCCTAGATGAGATAAAAGCAGGAGCTGAGGAAAAATATGCAACAATGGCAAGAATAAAGACAGGCCATAAATCAACACCATTCTCCTAAATTGTGAAGGGTCAGGGCTAAATTTACAGATTGTTTATTTCCAAATAAGATGCTAATGTGAAACAAGACAACAGGCAAAAGAAGAAGATGCCAGATAGAAATTTCAGGAACTCTCCAAGGTGCAGAAATCATAAAAGCACGACACAATTAAGACTAAAGTTAACTCTGTGGAAGAACCATAGAGTTGAAAAGAGAACGAAAGATGTCCACTATATCATTATCCTGGGGGCAAATGATCATCTCTGAGACTGTGTCCCAAAACTACACAATTTCTATTGCTTCTATATGGAATACATGATATAACACAAAAGGCCAGATATATAAAGAAAACACTCGGGACAATCAGCTCTCCCTTTAATGCCTGAAGTTTCTCCCCACTTCCACACATGCAGCCCTGGGGGCATTCAGGCCTGGCGGCAAATCCCGGCTGAGGAAACAGTGACCCGGCCCAGGGCGTCCTTTTCCTCACCTGGACGGGGCGGGCGAACCTCTCTCCGTCGGCCCTACCTGACTGGCAGAGGCCCCGGGCTCCAGGGAGGCGGAATGGATGTTAACGCGCCGCGGCCCCTGGAGGAGGCCAACCTGCCATCCCCGAGACTCCTCCGCTACCGATTCAGGCTCCAGGAGACGGGTCCCGGCGGCAGCAACCACACTCGAACCTGGCCTGCACAGAGTGGACAGGAGGAGAGCAACAGCTAGCAACCCCCCAGCTTACGCGCAGCGAACCGCAGGCACCGGGGAGGGGACCCCAAGGCTGAGAGGGGGCACAACCCCAGGAGCCTGCACGGCCCCCACGCTTCCCTAAGCTGTGATCTAACCTGGCTGCCTGCACCTCGCCCCGCCCGGCAGCACCACCGGCCCGCGCAGCATTCCCAGCCCTCACCTCTGAACCCGGGCGCAGACGGCACTAAAGCTTCCGGGAGGCGGGGCCGGGGAGAGGAAAAAGGGAAAGAAAAGAGGAAGTCGCTTCAAACCTGCCCAGTAGACTGTGAGGCGCAGGAGGGCGGAAGTGACGCGAGCAGAGGCGCCGCGACTCTGAGGCGATGTTGCCTCTCTAGCAACGCTTGGGCGGGTTGTCGCGTCGCTCTCAGAGACCTCCGCGGGTGGCGGGAGGAATTTCGGACGCGGAGAAGGCGGTGATCGGGGATTTGGGCTTTGCTGCTGCTGCCATCTGGGTTCGCTGCTGCGGTAAAATTCCTCACTGAGACTGCCGTTTGCTGAAGGATCCGTCATTGTCCCGGAGGAGACAGACACGACTCGGATACCTCGAGAAACGTTATCCAAAGCCTCTTAGTGATACAATGAGGGCTTTCATACATTTCAGGTTTTGTAGATTTGTATTACACCTCTGTGTACACATTGGAATCCCTGGTACCGTGGGGGTCCCTTGAAGATGGAGCCTGGACAGAAAGTGTTGCTGTCTCCCTCCCCCTCGCAACTGCTAAGATCCCAGCGCAGCACTCCCGTGCTGCGAGGGACCAGAACTTGGCCAGGGGAAAGGAAAAATGCAAATCGGTTCCTAGTCTCTGCTTTTCTTACCTAAGCCTATTTTAAGCTCATTAAGAACTCATTTGTTTTAGTTGACTCATTGATTCCCAAATTTTCAAGTCCACAAATATTTCAGTGAAATTGGTGGATTAAAAATATATCAAAAATCATCATCCAGAGCATGAAAATATACTATCTTACGAACATGTCAGATACGTATATAATCTTGTTCACTTGGACATTTGGTAAAAGCATTTGCAGTAAAGTAAGTCATTTTCATAATGAATTTAAGAATATTTTCAAATGCTCTCGTTGCTCTATAGAAGAACAGACCTGGAAAAACATACTTATTTCTAAGTTTCCATAGTGGTATTTATTGTTCAGTTTATATAGGTCCTCTATATGGGACATAATGAGTTTTAATGAGAAACCGTTATTTGCCGTTAAAATAAACAATGCCTTTGTTTAATCAGAGGATAAGCAACCTGCAGTTGTAAAAAGGTTTCATTTAAAAAGCTACACGCCTCGAGCCCGGCGACGTGGCCTAGCGCCTAAAGTCCTCGCCTTGAAAGCCCCGGGATCCCATATGGGTGCCGGTTCTAATCCCGGCAGCTCCACCTCCCATCCAGCTCCCTGCTTGTGGCCTGGGAAAGCAGTCGAGGACGGCCCAATGCATTGGGGACACTGCACCCGCGTAGGAGACCCGGAAGAATTTCCAGGTTCCCAGCATCGGATTGGCACGCATTGGCCCGTTGCAGTAGTGAATCATCGGACGGAAGATCTTCCTCTCTGTCTCTCCTCCTCTGTGTATATCTGGCTGTAATAAAATGAATAAATCTTAAAATAAATAAATAAATAAAAAAGCTACACGCCTCATAGAAATAGGAGAAACTACATCATGGTATCAGATAACAGTCTAAAAATAAAGGAATGCTTGCTGAATATTAAAAAAAAAGATAAAGTCTTGGAATTTGAGCATCTTGAAAGAAAAGTGAAACCTAATACACACTAAACTCCTGGTAGTTAACTAGGTTCTGCCTGTAGGAGAGGGATGCCAGTAACCCAAAGGAAAGCAGTGTGCACGTGGCCTGCTACCTGGCCACTTGGACTCATCTGCGCAGTATTGACACGCTCCAAATGGACTTCTCACTTCCTTCAGTTAAGCACCAGTCTGGTAAATACAGCTGAGGTGCAATCTGACACCAAAGAAAGGTCCCTTCTCCTTCCCCCACCCACCTTCCTCCACACCTCAACCCTCCCCACCCTAATCAGAGGCCCACATGGGTATGCATCCCTCCCAACGAAGCAATCAATATTAAAAATTTAAGTATTTTTTAAATGTAATAAGGCTTTCCTCATTGCCAAACCTTCTGGAGACCCACTTCCTGAGAAGTATTATATGAGTCCATGAAACTCATTCTTGATGATCTCCTTTGCTTCTCTACTCTTCTTGGCAAGCCCACAAAACTAGTGAGTGACAAGCAATAATTCTAGACCAGAGTTTGTAAACTAGAAATTCACAAACTATATTAGCCACAGATATACCTTCTTTATTCTGACCTGTTTTTGTTTCCCTGTAAAAAAAAAAAAAAAAGAAAACTCAGTTGCCAAATTTAAAATACAGATATTTAAAATAAAATCCAGATCAATAACTTCTCTTGAAAGTGTTAACATCTAACAAGACCAGAGTTATACTCCTTTTATTATTATTACTATTATTATCATTTGAAAGAAAGTGTTGCAGAGCCAAGGAGAGACAGAGAGATCTTCAGTTTGCTGGTTCTTTCTCTAAATGGCTGCCATGACTAGAGCTGAACCAGTCTGAAGCCAGGATCCAGGACATTCTGCTGAGTCTCCCTTGTGGGTGCAGGTGTCCAATGCCTTGGGAAAGTCTTCTCGGCTTTGCAAGGTGCATTAGCAGGGAGCTGGACCAAAAATGGGGCAGTCGGGACTCAAATCAGCACCCGTATGGAGCTTCCCCTTTATTAACATCATCCCTGGGATTCTGAACCATCACTTCCTTATCTTTTCCTTGGTACTGAGTTTAAGTACCCTCACCAGGATGTTGTGCACTGTGACAAGCTCATCAAGCTCATCATGGACATTAGGTAGAGATTGGTTCCATTACTTCTCCCTTTCATTGAGAAAAGAATAGAATCAGAATTGCATTCTTGTATCTGTTTATCCCCTAGATTCCATATGTCTTGGGGGAAGTTGATTTCATCTCAGTGACGAAGAATTATCTTAATGTGAAAGGTAAGCTCCACCCCTGCAAGCTAGACCTCAACCATGGGCAGTGTAATCAGGGTGAATTTCTTAGAATACTTGAACTGTACAATTTTCTTTCCTTGCCAGAGTTTTTGTGAGAGGCTTGAAACATTTAGAGCCTTCTTGCTCCCATCAACACACAGAATCAGGCAGAACCCAGAGGAGGGTGAGGAAGTGGAGTCAGATGCAGAGTGAAATGCCCCTAGCTTCACCCCACATTTCAGATACTAAATAAGATAACGAGAAGATACCAGACTTCTTACAAGTTTCCAGCTCTCACCATGTGGGAAATTACATCTTCCAGCTATTGGTAGAATCTGTCTTTTCGGGAGTTCTAAGCAGTTGCCTCACACCTTGAGGAGGTGTCTAGAGGAGAGCTGGACAGATGGCGAGAAAGATGGTAAGGAATTGGCAGAGCAGGCTGCCAGTCTGGAGACCCAGGGAAGACTTGCGGTTTAAGGCCAGAGCAATCTGCTCTTAGAATTCCTTCATATTGGGAGGGGTGGGGAAATCTTTTTTTTTTCTTTTTTGCATTAAGCTCTTTGACTATTGGATGAAGCCCACCCACATTATGGGGAGTAATTAACTTTGGTCCAAAAAGTTCATTGTTTAACTCACCCAACAAGTGCTTTCACAGAAATGCCCAGAATAACATTTGGTCAAATGTCTGAGCACCATGACCCAGCCAAGTAGACACAAAAGTATCCCTCGGAGTAGGCAGTCATATTCCCCAGTTACAAATGAGGTCGCTCTTTACCAAAAGTGCCAGTCAGTCATGTGACATCTTCACTGTGTTCTATCCTGACTCAAGCAGGTAACAATGACCTCTCTCCAGGAAACTGGAAACATGGGATAGATGGAGGGGAGAGTGACAAGTAACCCTATACTCACCATCTTAATTAATAAGAAAAATGTATAGCCCTAGAGAAATGTCACCGGATTCATAAATAAAACAATGTTAGCAATGCTAAAGAATACTTAACTTTCTTTCTAAATATCTCATTGCTTTTCCAATAACATAACTAAATAGAGTAAAATAATTTAATATAATAATCTTTTTCTTTTCAAAATGAGGAAATAGATTGTTGTTACTTTGTCAAAGAATCTATTGGATCCAGCCTTCACTGCCTGCATGATTCTGCCACAAGGTGGCAGCAGGCAAACATGCCTCCTTCTTCACTCTATTGCATAAACTGCAGGGCAGTCAGCTGACCCATCAGTCATGTTTAATGCTTAGATCTCTGGGCAACTAAAACTTAATACTTTTATTAAGGACAAAATTTAAATATTTTGGATTTTTGGTGTGTCATGTTTTTCTATGTTCTCTGCTGTAACATTACTGTTAGAATCCTATATACTCGGACCCGCCGGTGTGGCCTAGCAGCTAAAGTCCTTGCCTTGAACACGCCCTGGGATCCCATATGGGCACCGGTTCTAATCCCGGCAGCTCCGCTTCTCATACAGCTCCCTGCTTGTGGCCTGGGAAAGCAGTCGAGGACGGCCCAAAGCTTTGGGACCCTGCATCCGTGTGGGAGATCTGGAAGAAGTTCTAGGCTCTTGGTTCCGGATCAGCGCAGCACCGGCCATTGTGCTCACTTTGGGAGTGAATCATCAGACGGAAGAGCTTCCTCTCTGTCTCTCCTCTCTGTGTATCTGACTTTGTAATAAAAATAAATAAATCTTTTTAAAAAAAGAATCCTATATACTCAAATAACATATGCAATTGAAATTGGGTTATTTGTATAGTAAGTATAATTCTGGAAGTCCCTTGTTTACCCATGTTTTAAGATAATTTGTGTTTACCTAGTGTGACATCATTTCTTGTGCAGAAACCTACAGATTCTGTAGCACCTACTCAAGGTTTGGTGAATCAGAAAATGCAGATTCTCACGTTAGCCATCATGCTTCCTATTCTTGTGGCACATACAGTAACTAGGGAAGGAGTTCAGGTCCGACCAGCAAGACAGAGTGGACCAACGACTGACTGCTGCAGCTGGACTGGACAGCTGAGCCCCTGGACAGCAGACGCTTGTCAAGAAAGCTCCAGTGGAAGTGCTCCTGACAGCTCCTCACCAACCTGCACAGGATGGCGACTGGCAGCTCAGGCAGTGCACAGCCTGACAGCCTTGGCCAGCACAAATGACAGGGTGGCCTGACGGCGTGACGAATACCTTCTGCGCATCTTCCAAACTCGTTCCCCTTTCTGTACAGAACTCAGATCTCCCTGTCTATCTGCCAGACGAGTCCAGCTCCCAGGGCCCAGCAAGTCCTGCCTTTTCCCAGTAGGAGAAACTGCAAGTTTCACAATATTGCCCACTTGGAACCCGCGCTAGCTGGAAATAACCAATGTAGCTTCAGGATGCGGCCTCCCACTCCATGCCCACCCCTGCCTCTTTCCCTGTTACCATTAGGTCATTATAATGCCATCATAATCAAATTGCCACTGGCATGGCATGCCCACTTCAATCATGTTCCTAATGCCATGACATTTTTTAAAAGGTTTATTTATTTTTATTAGAAAGTCAGTCATACAGAGAGGAGGAGAGACAGAGAGAAAGATCTTCTGTCTGATGATTCACTCCCCAAGCAGCCACAACAGCCAGAGCTATGCCAATCCAAAGCCAGGAGCCTTTTCCGGGTCTTCCACATGGGTGCAGGTTCCCAAGGCTTAGGGCCGTCCTCACCTGTTTTCCCAGGCCACAAGCAGGGAGCGGGATGAGAAACAGGGCAGCCAGGATTAGAACTGGCATCCATATGGGATCCAGGCACGTGCAAAGCAAGGACTTTAGCCACTAGGCTACCACACCAGACCCGACACTCCCAACATTTTATTAATACGGCAAGGAAATAGGAAGTACTCAAGACCCACCTCAAATTCTCTTTCGAATACTCAGTTAGGCTACATCCTGGCATCACCCCCACTGCCTTTGTAGGGTATAAAGGAAAGGCTTAATATTGGTAATGATGGGAAGGAGATCCTTTGTTGGAGATTTTTCTTAGTAGGGGCTTTATTTACTTTGTTAAAGACAATTTCATTATCAGATGCTGTTTCTTGGGGAGCTTTTTTTTTTTTTTTTGGCATTTTGGCCCTTTGTTTACGCACATCTTGGTTTTTAGCCTTGCACTTGTCTTACTCCAAATAAGTCCTGCTCTCCTTGACGTCTTTATGCTCCCGTTTGGGGACTCCTCCTCGCGTGATTAAGCCTTCCTAGGCGCGCCCGCCCACAGCACTCTGCACACAGGCTTAAGGAACACTGCTTTAGTTACTGATGCTGAGCTTCCTGAGCGTGTTCTCCTCCCTGTATTTTCAGCTACCCCTGTATTTTCAGCTACCCCCGTCTTGCCACTATGCATCACTTCCACACCTCTCTCCCTTCATCTGCACTGCTTCCTCCTTCTCCTACACACACACACACACACACACACACACACACACACACACACACACACACCTGGTCGATCTGGCTATACAATAGTCTGCCAATCGGAGATATGGTTCAGTCCAGGAAGCCGGAGCCAGGCCTGGCTTCTTAGAGAGTAAGGACAGAAGACAGACCACCTTGCCTTTGTGAATTCTAGCTGGGTAGGTCTATACCACCATACACCCTGCTGTTACTGGGCAACTGGCAATCCACCAAAATGCGTGCATCAGGTCTTGTGTTGTGGTGTATGGAGCATAACTATAAATGTAAGACTTAGACTATCCATTTCCAGAAGTTCGGAATGAATATCTTTGAGGAAATACACTGAGCACCTAAACTGGGTTTAATCTTAGAGGCACTTATAAAACTGGATAAAGAATTTAGGTATTCACGGCCTTTAGGAGCAAGGGAACAGCAGATAAAGCCTAGACGGGCCAAGTGCTGTGACGACATGGGCCGCAGGCACAAAGCTCTCCACGCAGCAAGGGAACAAGCTCTCCAGTGAAGACAGAACTCTCTATTGCCTACCAGGATGTGGTGGACACCTGAGTTCTTCCCAGTGTGTCAGCTCCAACACTGAACAGAAAACCAGGAAGAAGTAGCAGCAAATGGGCAAGGAGTATCCGGGCAGCGCTGCAGGCTGTCTGCAACGATGTTCTGGAGCTGCCGAACAAATATTTTATTCCCAGTGCTACACCACCAGAATAAGGCATTTTGCCTGAAAATGAAAGATTGTTTCAGGTATCTGTCTGATGTGGCATCCGGAGACAATAAGGGAACCACAGTATTGAATTCCCAGCCAGTTTCCTAGGAAGCATTTTAAATTAGTAAGAAACAAACACAGCCCCACACACCCAATCCAATTTGACCTGACACACACTTCTGTCTTACTATGAGATTATGAGATTCTCAACTCTTTTTAAAGGCCTCCAGCCTGGAACAAAACATGTGATGAAGCAGTTGTCGCTTTGGATACACTAATCAAGAGAGTCTTACAGAGACGGTACCCCCATCCTGCAGATTGCTTAGGGACTGTCTTATAAAGACGGGGGTACCCCCATCCTGCAGATTGCTTAGGGACTGTCTTATAAAGATGGGGGTACCCCATCCTGCAGATTGCTTAGGGACTGTCTTATAAAGACGGGGGTACCCCCATCCTACAGATTGCTTAGGGGCAGTCTTATAAAGACGGGGGTACCCCCATCCTGCAGATTGCTTAGGGGCTGTCTCATTCCATGGGCAGCAGAACACCAGGGAGATGAGGGAGATACTGCAGGAAGGTCTGCCATACGCTGATCTGTTCATGTCACTCTCTAACCACCACATATATCCCCTGATGCTATTTTAAAAAAATAGTGTAGTGATGATTTTTTTTTGCTAGCCTCAGCCTAGCAAAAATGGTCTATGTGATAAACAGACAGTATTTGTATCTAACTTTCAGACCAGCCACATAACTGATTTTGATTAACATTGGTAGGGTTACTGTATGCTTAAGTTAGAAAAACAAAACAAAACAAAACACCACCACTGTAGTTATGGGGTTTTGCAATTAGCAAAACTCTCTCAGTGGTAGAAACACAAAGGAATTATGTGTAACTTTGGAAAGTTTAATAGCAAAATAATCTGCAATACAACTCCTTTATAAAATTGTATACAAAGCTATAAAGGTTATATTGTGATACTGGAACTCGGAGTAAGACATCTACCATTTAACTTTAAAATTCAATAATAACTCACAGTGATTCTGCCCGTTTGGGGTTTCAAACAGTTGACAGCTTTGGGCTGTTACCGCTGAAAGTTCATGACCATGAATGTCTACAGTGTCATCCTCTGAGGAAACTCAAAGCCCGAGGTTGAAATGCCCTGTGACCAGTAACTGGGTTACAATAGTTCAGAAACATTCAGTGCTCATAAAATGGTGACTAAAGCTCTTTTACAATAGCAATAAGTTATCGATCCTCCACTTGTGGAAACCTGGGACTGTCTTCTTTGAAGCTACTTAGTTAAACAAGAAAGTCATAAATCTGAAAATGGCCTTATTTGTTGCCTGGATAAAACTGGGAAGAATAATATTTGTTCTGTAGAGACTGTCTTTCACCCAAAGAGTACTCAGTCTTGGTTTTCATAACCTGGGGATTCTAAATGTTGAAATTAAATATTCTTTCCCCCTGTCTTTTTAACGGAGGGGTTTCTCTTCCTTCTTTGCATTTCTGTCCTTTAGTTTCCTAATAATCTGTGTGTGTGTGTGTGTGTGTGTGTGTGTGTGTTCACTTTTAAACAGTATATGGGATGTTGAGGAGCACCTCGATGTGCAAGGCCCAGTTCAAAGAGCTTTTGGCACCATAGCTCTGTCTTGCTACAGTTCTAGGCATATCAAGGTAAAAATCAAAATATGTGGAAATAGCATGACTTCTGTCTGAATTGCAGCCAGCCCTGATAATGTTAGCACTTGTCCCCAGATCTCCAGGATGTGCTCAGCCAGCTCAGTAATCAGATGTGCTCAAGCAGCTCCCCATGGGACAGGAAGAGAGTCCAGATGAGCCAGGCCACTCTTCTGACATTTAACATCCACATAGCTGTAGAATTCAACCATTGGCTCATCTGGTTAGATGGGAAAAGAAAAAATAGGGGCTGGCACAGTTTATATGACTAATCCTCTGACTTCAAAGCTGGTATCCCACATGGATTCCAGTTCGAGTCATGGCTTATCTACTTCTGATCCAGCTTTCTGCTAATGACCTGGAAAAGCAGCAAAGGATGTCCCAAGGCCTTGAGAACCTGCAGTCATGTGAAAAACCTGGAAGATCTCCTGGCTACCAGCGCTGGATGGGCCCTGTCTGGCCAGTGCAGCCATTTGAGGAGTGAACCAGCAGATGGAGGATCTCTCTGTGTCTCTCTGTCTCTTTGTCTGTCTCTGTGTAACTCAGTAAAATAAATCTTAAAGGAAACTTTATGTACTTGAGACCATCCAGGCCTGCTGAGGTCTTGGCCATACCTTCAGGTGGGCGGCACCAGCATTGCCCACCCATTTCCTAAGTGATTAAGAGACCACCAATGGGGAACATCTTACCTGTGGTTCCCCGCCCAACGAGGAGGGGTCAGGGAATGCTTAGAATCCCAAGACTCTTCCTCAAACCTTTGGTGTCTTTCTCTTCCTCCCCTTTCAAGAAGCACCCCACCTCCTGGCTTTCTCTAAGGAGGTGCTTTCCCCTTCCGTTTCCCTTCCCTGCTCACCTGGTCCATTCACAAACTTTTCTGTCTGCAACAGATTCCTGGCTTTTTATTTCTATACTAAGCTCAGGAAAGAACCCACCGGGCATTTCTAGTAACAGTACTGATTTAAAAAAAAAAAAGACAAAAATCCCCCTTTCCAGTGGAACAAAAGTATGCAGTTAACAGTTGGCTCTTGAAAATACAGCAGTGGATGTGGAATCTGTGTGTCTGATGGCTTTTCCCTGTACCAGTGTTCTGCCCAGTGTTCACCCCTGTGATGGTTATATTGCCCAGAAATCACACCTATAGTTACAAAAACAGTCTAGCAAAAGAAGAAGACAAAGAAGGAGGAGGAGGAGATGGAGAAGAATAAGAGGAGGGTAGCATAAAAATTCAAAATAAAACATTATGTCAGTTGGGGAAAAAGTTTCATGTTTAATAAAGAAATATTTTCTTTTTAAATTTACTTGGTCTGTACCTTCATATGGTTCTTTTATTTATTTATTTGAAAGACAGAAAAAGGGACACAGAGAGAACTTCCATGTTAGTGTACTCCCCAAATTGCTCAGTTAGGGCTAGGTTGAGGTTGGGCCTACATCAGGAGCCCAGAATGCCGTCCAGGCCTCCTTTATGTGTAGCAGGTGCCCAAGAACGGGAGCCATTTTCTGCTCTTTTCCCAAGTACATTAGCAAGGAGCTGAATCGGAAGCAAAGCAGCTGGGACTTGAATCAGCATTCCAATAAAAAAAAATGCTGGCATTCCAAGCAGTGAGACGCAATCAGCCCCCGCAGCCTTGTTTATACTGAACTTGTATGCTTTTGTATAGCTGTACTGGCATAAAGCATCTAGACTAAATTTATGTTTATATATATTTTAACTAGCACTGTAATAAAAATAATTTAAGTAAGCACTAGGTGTTTCATGGGAATTTTTTTCTTGAAAATGGGAGTTTGTGCATTACTTAAGTTTGTAATAAGACATTTGATTTTACAATTGTGTTTCAAAAATTTGTGAAAATAGAATTTAAATCTAAGTCTGTTTTGGTGTAAAACATTCTGAAATCCCTGTATAGTCTTTTCATAAAATGTATTTTTCAAGAACGTTCTGGAAAATCATTATATATACTGTCTTAGGTGGCTCATGATTACTTCTTAAGTAGAGTCTTTATATGCAATATCTTTTTAATTATTCTAGATCCATAGGAAGAATGAATATCATAACAGAATCAAACTTAACCATATATTGACTCCAACTCTATGTGTCACGATATTACCCATTCCAATCTAATACTTTCAAATGTGAATTTCTTGTTTCGAAGACATACGAACAATTCAGTTTAGAGGTTCTCTTACAGCAATTAGGAACCCATGATGTTCAGAATCTTGCCACATCTACACATCTTTCCCACCTCAGAAGAAAGAATAAAGCTGATTACATTAATGGCGAATACAGTTATTTAGTCTTGTAAAATGAGCAGTGTCCCAGCCCTGTCAAACCCACATCTCCATCAGCCCTGTGATGCTTCTGTCACTCATCCAACTGTTCCTGAACAAACATTTAAACCATAAATATACACATACTGCATACTCAAGTGATACATAACCTCGCACAGATAGCATATTTGCATCTGAAGCTTCTAGGTAACGGGACTATGGTCGTCTTTCATGTTGTAGACATTCATAAAGCAGGAGACAGCTGTATTTATTTGAAATAGGTGGGAGGGAGTTCAGGGATTTCCTGACCCCCAACTTTATCCATTCCCAACTTTCATCACAGCCTCCAGCATAATGGAATAGGACATTATGCCTCACTTATTGAACTACAAGTCCCAATGACAATTTGTGCACAAGAGCAGAGCTGAGTTATTTTGCAGCTTAAAATTGAATAAGGCTTTTTTAAAATAATTAAATACCGGGACTACAGCAATTATGAATACATCCAAGTCTTGCAACAAATTTTGACACTCTATTGACATTTCGAATGTTCAGTTAACCTGGAAAACTAACGTCATGAGTCAATGTCCCAAGCAGCTCAAAAGGCTTTATTGTAACTCATTTCTCTTCCAAAAACCTAAAAGCACCTGACTTTCTCCAAAATTGTCTCCCAGGTTTTCAGTCACACCCAGGGAGAGATGCAATTACCAGTGTATTACAAGACATCACAGTGTGTTACAACACATTGTGTAGATGGGTTGAAAGCTGTCCATTGCTTCATTTTAATACTAACAGCTCCTCCCCAGGAAAAGCTTAAGTCTTACACCATAATGTGCAACCCATTTTGAAGCACGTTTCTGAACTGCACCTCTGTGAACATGTACCCATTCCCACTTGTAATGACAAGCACTTCCCCTCTTACGTATTCTTGGTAGCAGTGGCCTCACTGAGTTCTTTCTTCAGTGAATCCATCAGCAGAGACAGGTGGTCCTGGCTCCAAAGTGTGGCTATAAGAACTATTTTGGGGGGTTAACTCAGAACGTTTGAGTAAAGCCTTGTTCTGGCAATCATACAACCTAGCCAAAGGGAAGCACTGATCTTGGGGTTGATGAAATAGAAATATGCTAGGAATTTAGAGCATCTGAGGTAGACTGTGAAAGAGTGAGTCCACTTAGTAGCTCCTTGCCAGTGACAAAGTACAGGTTTGAGTCTATGGATCACTGGGTGACTTCCATGTTCTACTTGTTTCTCCAAGCTTTAATTGTCACAACAATTGTCAAGGTGCCCAAGCTGCCCTCACCACTTTCACTCCTTTATTAGCACTTTCTGATGAGGTTCTGTACCTCAGTGTTTTCCCTTTCGCTTGCACTAGAACTCCCTCAGACCCTGGAGGATTCCCTTCAGTTTCCTTGGTCTGATCTCATCTCTCTTCTACTGTACATTCAGGATGTGCCAAGAGATTTACCTTAGGGCTCACTGCTCAACAGGGAAGCAGACCTGGCCTCTGATATATCCTCTTCTGTTAAAAGGAATTAAAAAATAACACCCAACTCAATGTTATTTTGACCCTATAACTAGCTATCTCCTGCAGATTTATTCAGGCAAAGGGGAAATAAACCATGTGAAGAAAAACTTATGCACTCCTGAGTCAAAAGGGGAAAGGAAACTACATTTAACATTATACTGTAATTAAATGTGGACGTTGTCTTGTTTTTGTTTACAGGAAGACAGCATGACTAGACTAGGAGCCAGCCTTTCAAGACAATTGTCCCATGGTAAAGGTGAACTGACAAATGTATGATCTTTCTCAACTCTGACTTATGTTATCAGCAGATATACACTAAAGAATTGAGAGCAGATCCAGAGGAAATTATTAACTTGCTCAGGGGACTTTTTAATCATTATTAACTCCACTTTGGCAAATATCTAAAGCCTATTGACTACTTTACCTGCTACTCAAGAGAAATAAACAAGTTATATTAAAGGTTAGAAAGTTAACAATGAGTATAATCCAATTGCCAAGGATAAATTCTAAATGGAAAACAACCTTAAGTAACCACAAAAAGTTAGAACATTTCAGGCCTACTTTTGAAAGATAAGCTAATAGTGGGTCAGCCACCCATCAATCATTTTAAACTGAGAGTGGTCCAACAGGATCTTGATGATAACCACCAACCTTTTTACAAGGATTATGGGATTGCCTCAGGTGATGGAGTAATTGAGATGTTGATGCCCAAGACAGTACAGTGGCTCTTAATGTCTATATTGTATCTCAGATTGCTCCAGGTAACCACAGAATGATTCAATAATTGGCAATAGGCCCAGTGCAGACAGCCTTTGGGGTCTTTAAAAACGAAATCTGACTGGGGAGAATAAAAAGGCAGCCAACCTGTTGGCCATGGTTCTCAAATCCTCTCAAGATAAACTGAGGGAGAGGAAGAAGACACCATGGGTGAGCCACACCAGTTCCCATCAAGATCAGAACTCCACTCAAGAAGTGTAGCCAAATCATTGTGCTTACTGCTGGAAGTGAAAACAGTTCTGGAAGTGGAAATGCTAGGACTGTTCACAAAAAAAAAAAAAAAAAAAAAAAAAAAAAAAAAAAAAAAAGAGGGAATGAGACTACCCAGCAGCCCTGTTTCCCATCCAGCTCCCTGTTTGTAGCCTGGGAAAGCAGTCGAGGATGGCCCAAAGCCTTGGGACCCTGCACCCGTGTGGAAGACTGGGAAGAGCTCCTGGCTTCGGATTGGCTCAGCTCTAGTTATGCAGCCACTTAGGAAGTGAACTGGAAAACAGAAGACCTTTTTCTGTATCTCCTTCTCTTTGTAAATATACCTTTCCAATAAAAATAAATAAATCTTTAAAAATGTTGAAACCCTTCCTTCTGTATGTAATAAACCCCTTAAGGAGGAAAGACATATTATCTAACTTAGGGAATACAGTAAACTGAGAGAAGCCAACTCCTTAGAAGTTAATTAGTTGAGGGTCCCGGTGCAGTAGCCTAGTGGCTAAAGTCCTTCCCTTGTACACGCCAGGATCCCATATGGATGCCAGTTCGGATCTGTGGCCCAGCTTCCCATTCAGCTCCATGATTGAGGACCACCCAAAGCCTGGGGACCCGCGGAGGAGACCTGGAAGAGGTTCCTGGCTTCTGGCTTCGGATTGGCTCAGCTCCAGCTATTGCGGCCACTTGGGGAGCGAATCAGTAGATGGAAGACCTTCCTCTCTATTTCTCTTCCTCTCTGTATGTTTGACTTTCCAATAAAAATAAATAAATTTTTAAAAAGTCAATTAGTTGGGCCTGGCAGCGTGGCCTAGTGGCTAAGGTCCTCACCTTGAACGTGCCAGGATCCCATATGGTTGCGGGTTCTAATCCCGGCAGCTCCACCTCCTCTCTATCTCTCTTCCTCTCTGTATATCTGACTTTGTAATAAAGATAAAATAAAAAAAGTCAATTAGTTGAGATTGTTGCTTTCTTATAAAATATGCCAGCACCAAGAAAGAAGTGATTCCTCCAAGTATTCTAAGTTAACTTAGAAGTGAGGACACAGGACATGTGGGACAATTAGTGCTAAGTCAGTTACAGTAAAATAAAAAGAGAGATTGCTAGCCCTGTGTAAAACAGTAAACCTTGCAGGCAGAAGCTAGATGGGGGATTCTTCCTCTAATAAGTAGGCCTTTAGAGTGGGTTGGAGGGGGTAGTTGTTATTCAGGCCATGAAGATAACCTTGTAGTACTACTATTCTACCTGTTAAAGAGAAAGGAAATGGGGGGGGGCATAGATTTGTCCAAGATCTTGGGGCTAGTAACAACAGTACTCTAAGACAAACATCCTGTGGTACTTAATTTTTAATCAAACATTTTGTTTATCAACTACTTACATATAAATAATATGAACAAAGATTAATGTGTAAATAGAAAAGCAGACATAAAAGAGTTCTTTTCAAAATAGGGCATTGAAGACATCTTCTCCCCTTTAAGAGGCGCTGAAAATAATCTGGCTTAAGTTCCCAGGGAATCAGAAGCAAGGTCATGTGTGAGCACCAGAAAACATACAGCTCACGACAGTCACCAGACAAGATATCAAAACAGGTGCTACGACCTCAGCGATAACTTGGACTAACCCAGAGTCTCTCCCATTCTACTCACTGCTCCTGCTGCTCATCAGCCATCATCTTCAATCCTACTTTGGTCATTCTTTTGCTTTCTTTTTGTGTCATTTTTTTCTCTGGATGTGTGTAGATAAGACGTACATATATGTACATATTCTTTTTTTTTTTTTTAACTTGAAAACCAGAGAGAGAGAGATCTGTCAACCAAATGTTGACTGGTTATCTCCCCAAAAGCTTAAAATGCCTGGGAGTGGATCAGCCTGAACCCAGAAGTCTAGAACTCAATCTTCCACATGGGTGGTAGGACCTCAAACACATCAGATCGGATCTTCTGCCTCTCAGTACACCCATTAAGCAGGAACCAGAGCGGAGCCCGGACTCCAACCCAGGCTTTCTGATTGGGGATGTGGTTATTCAAGGAGCATCTTAATCACTCTGCCAAATGCCCACCGTTCCTGCATCTAGATATACTTCCACAAATTAAAAATTATATTTTAATAGTTTTTGAATTTGTCCTTCGAAAACTTGAAAATTGATTACCATGTAATGAGTCAAACAGTCAAACTTGATTTTATTTTTCTCCCTCCCTGCTCTCATCTCATTAGGCTGTCATTGTCTACACATTTCTTATGTTACAGATACACATTTTCTTTAAAAAAAAAAAAAGGATTATTTTTTATTTACTTGAAAGGTAGAGTTACAAAAAGAGAAGGATAGAGAGAGAGAAAAAAAGAGAGAGAGAGAGAGGTCTTCCTTTCACTAGTTCACTCCCCACAAGGCTCCAATAGCCAGGGCTGGTCCAAACCAAAACCAGAAGCCTAGATATTCTTCCAGGTCTCCCACATGGATGCAGAGGCCATCTTCTTGGACCATTTTCCACTAGTTTCCCAGGCACATTATTAGAGATTTGGACCGAAAGTGGAACAGCCAGTTAAGATTCAAACTAACAACGATATGGGATTCTGACAAGGCTTAGCTTGCTATGTCACAACGCCAGTTCTATATGCTTTCTGTTTTTCTTTGGTCTTCTCTATTTTCCCTGGCAAAAACAAACAGTATTTGATTTCCATTATTTTACAGATTTCTTACATTACCATTGTCTTATTCAAGTAATTAGTCTAAAATCTTCATGGTGCCACTAGCTGTGACAAAGCTTTTGAGATCTTACATAAGGGAGCCTCCTGTACTTTGCACGGGCACACATTTCACATAGCACAACTTAGTTAACAGACCCCCAAAACAATGGTTTGAGTTACCACAGTAAATTAATTGTAAATAATTACATAGAGTATAAAATTTGCTACTAGCTTATTAGTCCTCAATCACCATGTAAATAATCTATGTATCACAAGCAGTGACCAACCAGGTCCATTTTTTCAAACATTGCCAATGATTGGTCACTAAGCATCTGTCAGTCCAAGCACAGGCAGCACAAACAGCAAAGCTTGTGGCTGTGTTGTCTCATTGACTCCTACCTAATAACTGACTAATAAAGATGAGATTGTAAGGGCCAGTACCGTGTCATAGTGGGTAAAATGCAGCCTGCAGCACTGGTATCCTATGTGGGCACAAGTGCAAGCCCAACAGCTCTGCTTCTGATCCAGTTTCCTACAGGCGCCAGGGAAATCAGAGCAAGATGGTCCAAGTACTTGGGACCCTGCACCCATGTGAGAGACCCTGAAGAAGCTCCTGGCTCCTGACCTTGGCCTGGTCCAGTCCTAGTCATTGTGGCCGTGTGGGTAGTGAATCAGCAAATGGACGATCTTTCCTTCTAATTCGTTTCAAATAAATAAATAAAATCTTAAAAAAAGAAAAAGATAAAATCATATTAATATGTAGTAGTTTAAATTGCACTAGAAAAAGAAAGTAAAAGGCAATAGAAATTGAGCATTTACTTATTACTAAGTCAAATAAAGAGGCTTCAGTGAAATGCATATCAAATTCCAAGGATAAATTAAAGCAGGCAGTTTACAGTGCTATAAAAATAGGTCTCTGTTCTTCATAAATTACTAAATCTCAGTTATTCTCTGATAGTGTTACAAACTGGGGTAAATGCCCATCTGAAATTCATCTGAAGAGCTAAGGATTCTACCCACCCACACAGAAGACCACAGAAAATGCGTTCTTCTGAGCTATGTTTGATATTTTTAAAAGGAAGCAGTTCCAAGCTATACAGATGGTGATAAAGAATGACAGGGAAGAGTATCCAGTTTCATCTTTGTGGGTTTCTTGCTGTGTCATCCAAGATTAAATGTTATTATGTATCTTGATGCTCGAAAAACCTGCCCCTGGTACTCTGGGAGATCACCTTATTCCTTTCATAGCATGGAAACGTCTCCTATTCCTGCTGCTGATGGATTTCAGTTCTCACAGGACTGTATTTTCAGCCATCAGGTTCAACTCAGCTCACACTCAGAACTTTGGCTAATTCTGTGGCGAAAATTTTCTGTTGCTGCTATAGCATCACTATGGAAACATTATGGCACATATTAGAAAATTCTCAGAAAACTACATCCTGTGGGCCAAGAACATAGGATGTGTCTATGGAACAGGAACGATGTTCATGTTGCTTCACACTGAATATACTGCAGAAACAGGATTGGTTTTCTTGTGGACCTTCAGTTTCCACTTCGTATAAAGCAAATCAATTGTTTTTGCACAATGAGTTGTGAAAGAAATGGTAAGGTTTATTTTCTCACAGAAAATATCCTGTATGGATATAGCTTCGTATATTCTTTGAGAGGAACTAACAACCGATACAGTGAGACAGAATTTAATGGTGCAGAATTCACTTTTCTTCATGACACTCCTCCACCAGAGACATCAAATACTTCACTAAGTTTAAGCTTAGGCTTACAAGAAGGTGTTCTTTTTATTGTGCACACCAAAAGGGGAACCTAGGTTGTCAGCAACTTGCCAAGATCACAAATCCAAAATAAATGCCCATCTCTTCTTGCTATCTCTCCTGAGCTTTTTTTTTATTCTTTTTTTCCCCATTCATCTTTTTATTATATTTTTGACAATCTTTACATAGTTAATTAGGGTAAAAAGGTTCAAGGGCTATAGGAAAGTGGGTTAGACTATTATTTCCATATTGTTTCTGTTGTAGGGTTTTTGACCCCGAGTACGGCAGCAACCTCAATTCTTGTCTCGCAGGAAAGAAGAATTTTCGTGCGGACACAGTTTAGTTTTAAAGCAAGATTTATTAGAAAAGCTGAGAAAGGAGACTCCCGTCCTAGTGACGGGAGGGGGCTCTGAGATAGAAAGGACCCCTACCCCTGCCATAGTGGCAGGAGGAGAAGTAAAAAGACTGGTATTAACGGTGGTGAACGCACCTTTTAAAGGTTTACTTCAAAGGGGCTCTCCAAGGACAAAAGGAAATTCCTGGTCCCCCTGGTGTCTGGCTTTGGGGCAAAAGACCAGACAGGTGACAGACAGGACATTCCTGGCCTTGGGCATATGAGTAATACTTCCTCCAGTTCTCTTTCCAATGATAAGGAGACCAGCCTGAGGCCCTCCTACACAATGACTGGAGATGCTTCAGGTGGGGAATTGATTGCTAATGTCACCCTTGTCCCTTGGAAGAGACTTGCTCTGGTGAATCTAAGACATGGTGGGGGATTTTATATTTGAGAAAAAAATGACTTGGGGACCCAGAATACCCTAACTGCCTACTACCCAGTCTAACTCCTCTCACATTTCCTTCATGTATGTGAGGTAAAGGGAGATATTGAGGGAGAAGCCCCATCTGTTGTGCTGGCGACGACGACAGGGTTTTTGGGTGGATTCAGTTCCCGTGGGGCAGCCGGCAGGTCCGCGTATTCCTGGACCGCAGGTGGGCGGGGCCCGCAGCCGGCAAGCCCTGAGCCGTAGGCAGGTGGGGCTCGGACCGCAGAGCGGCCGACAGATCGACCTCGGCCTGAGGCAGGTGGGCTTAGGCGGGGCTCCCTTCGGGCAGCGAACAGACGGAGGTGGGGCCGTCAGCTCTTTCGGTCGTAGTTGGTTACGACCTAGAACAGTGTTACAGCTCAGTGTTACTGGCCAATGATAGGCCGGTCCGCGTACAGCTCTACAGGCGCCTCCTCTTCGGACCTATGTTACAGCTCCGCAGTCAGGGACAACCTGGGGCCGTCCCCGCCGCTGCTGTGGTCAAGGCCACGCTGCTTCTCTTCTTCGCGGTCGCTGGAATCGCCGTTTGGAGCCCCCTTCTGCTGCTACCACCTCCGCTGCTGCCACCCTCTGGGTGCCACAGTCGCCCACCGCGGACGCGGTGCCCCGGCTGCCGCCCCGGCTGCCGCTGCCGCCGCTGCCGCCGCTGCCGCCGCTGCCGCCGCTACCGCCGTCGCCGCTCTTTCCCGAAGAATCACCAGGAGTCAGGAGTCGTCAGGAACGTTTATTCAAACACGGCCGGGTCTCCGAGGAACAAGACCCCGAGCCTCCAAATCTTAGGGTATTTATACAGAAATCAGCCAATCAGAGGGTTATTTTAGCATCCTTCATTTGTATAAGGGACCTTCACACTATTGGTTAGTTCAAGGTGAGGTGGGGGCTTCCTATCCAGGTGATGGGATGAGTGTCACGTAGGCAGGTGGACCCCCGCAGAGTACCTGGGCAATTGCCCCTAAACCATTAGGCCTGGGGTCACATGGCCTTTTAGTAGAGCTAGTGAAGCAGGGTTATAGAGGCAGGAATACAGCACCGAGCAGGGGCAAATTAGATTTTTAACCATTCCACATTCCCCCCTCTCTCTAGTAACTGCAAGAGCCAATCATGGCTCGGAAGCCTCTAAGTCAAGGCTAGATTCCCGGCAAGAGTGATACTGGGATCTCAGAACCATTACTTGTACTGCACTTATACGGTCTCTTATAAAAGTGAGCAGCTTGTTAAGAAGACAAGGCCCAACCGTCAGCAACAGTAGAAGAATGACTAGAGGGCCCATCAATGTGGACACCAATGTAACCAGCCAAGGAGATGTGTTAGACCAAGAGTCAAACCACCCTATTTTGTTTTCTCTTTCTTGTTTCCTTTTGGCCAGGCCTTCTCTCACTTTAGCCATAGACTCTTTCACTGCCCCTGAATGATCAGCGTAGAAGCAGCATTCTTCTCCTAATGCTGCACATAGCCCTCCTTGTTGGAGTAACAGTAAATCTAACCCCCTGCGATTCTGTAGCACCACTTCTGCTAGGGAAGTTAGTGAGTCCTGTAAAAGGGAGATGGAATTTTCTATCCTTTCTATATCAACGTCTATAGCTGCTCGGAGTTGACCATAGTACTGGTTTTGTAGAACCAGAGAAGTAATTCCAGTGCCCGTTCCTGCTACTCCCAATCCCAATAACATTGTGAGGGTAATGGCAGTTATTGGCTCCCTCTTGACTCTCATACTATGGAGCCCACTTTCTATGGACTGATAAATCTCTGCGTCTGTGTGATAGAATATTTTAGGCCACAACCGAACTTGTACACAATAATCCTGGGACCTGTTGAGTACCTGAGTGTGAATACATGGGGTCAACCCAGTGGAACAGGCCCACCAAGTGTTGGTTGAGGGTATAACATAAGCCGAGGTTGTAGGTTGTATAGTTTCAACACATAGGTGACGATGCGACTCTGGAACTTTACCTATGCATAATCCTTGCCCTCTAACCAATTGTAGAGTGAGTTTGACATCAGCTTCATGTTGGTATCTACATTCATTAAACCCACTGGACATTGTGTAAGTGTCATTGGTGGCTATGCCCTCATAATAGGGCGGCCTTGCACTATAACACAACCAACAAGACTGAGTTAGGTTAGGATTCGAGGCATTGAGTACTTGAAAGGTTGCTTGCAGAAGGTGCCAGAGTGGGTCTTTGTCCGCGGCTGGTGCCAAGTTCAGGGTTGGAGGTACTGGCACTACTGGCACTGCTGTTCCTGGTGGTGGTGCAGCCTCTATTCCTTCAGGCAAGGTTGTAAGGGCTATGAAGATGAACAACGCAGTTGTTTCTGCAGTTTGGGCTCCAGTCAGGTAGCCCATTATTGGTGCCAGGACCAGTAATGAGATAGGGCCAACCTTCGGGCTCTTAGCAGGCAAAGACATCATCTTTGGCTTCTTGGCCCAATTCAGGCCTATAGAAGATGTGCCATTTTCTGGGCGTCTCTGAATTATGAACACATTTCCCCTATCTGTTCCTCTCTCATAATAACGCACTCCCCACATTTTTCCATAGTCCCATTTTTTATCCATTGGATTGGTTACCTCTATTTTTATGAGTTCACACAATCCCTTCCCCCTATGTCCAGGGGTTGCTAATCGCCAAGGAGTGCAGTCCGAGGGCCACCAGTCAACAGTTATATCTTCATCTGCTTCAGACGGTTGCCAGGCGGTTGCCACTGTTTCACATCCCCAATATCCACAATAGTAATGATTAGGCTGGTTACAATAAGATGATCCTCCTGCTGGACACATGTAAAAGTCTGTGATACTCATTACCATAGGTGTGTGCTCACAGGGATTGACGGGGGCAAGGTCGCATAAAGAGAGTATAAAGTGGGGAGGATCTCCTCCTAGGGGTCCACTGAATGTTAGTACAACCTTGCCATCTTTGTTATCTATGAAGCGTCTCAATTCCCAGTTGTACGGGAGATGTGGGTTCGGTTGTCTCAAAGTCAGGCCCTGAGTTTCGGCTGCAAGAAGTAGAATAAGCATAACCATACTTAGGGCTCGGTGACACGTCGTAACTTGAGTTTGAAAGGATTGCTGTCGTCTTTGGTGACTTTCCATTTTGACCTCTGTGTGTCGTCTGGTTCTGGGAGAGGCTCGTAAGGGCGAGCGTGAGTGTAGTGGACCCATGCGTCTATTCCGTCTACTTTGAGAGCCGTTGGAGTGGTCAGGATGACTGTGTAGGGTCCTTTCCAACGGGGTTCAAGAGTTTCTCGCCGGTGTCGCTTGACGAGCACCCAGTCTCCTGGTTGGTATCGGTGTGGCTCCGGTGGTGGTGGAGTTTTGTAGAGGGCTTCTAATCTCCTCCAAATGTCGATATGAGTCTGCTGTAAGGCTTGGAGGGATTGAAGGTAGTTATGATCATTAAATTCCATTATTATTTCAGCTCTCAAATTGGGTATAATAGGAGGAGGTTTTCCAAACATGATCTCAAAGGGGGTTAGGCCTAACTTATAGGGAGAGTTCCTTACTCGGAACAAGGCATAGGGGAGGAGTGACACCCAGTCACCGCCAGTCTCTAAGGTTAGTTTAGTCAGGGTTTCCTTTAGAGTTCTATTCATTCTTTCTACTTGCCCTGAGCTCTGGGGTCTATAAGCACAATGTAATTTCCAGTCTACTCCGAGTACTGAGGCTAAGGCCTGGATTATCTGTGATGCAAATGCTGGTCCATTATCTGATCCTATCATAGTAGGAAAGCCATACCTTGGTAGGATGTCTTCTAGTATTTTCTTAGCCACCACATTGGCTGTCTCGTGCTTGGTGGGGTAGGCCTCTACCCATCCTGAGAAAGTGTCTATAAAAACTAGCAGATATTTGTAGCCATATTTTCCTGGTTTCACCTCAGTAAAGTCTACCTCCCAATAGGCCCCCGGACGGTTCCCCCTCTGTCTAAACCCAGGATTGGCTGGGTTTCTGGTCATATTAGCGTACTGACAAGTTTTACAGTTTTTCACAATTTGTTCAACCTTGGAGTAAGCCTCTTTAATTTTTACCCCAGCCCTTTTAATTAAGTCTTGCATCTTCCTAGCACCCATGTGGGTGGTACTATGTATGCTGTGTAGGAGTTCATCTCCTAGTTTTTCTGGGAGTATGACTTTGCCTTTGGCAGAATAGTTCCAACCGTCCTTTTCTAGGACCATGGGCAGTGTCTCCATCCATTTCAGGTCCTCTGGAGTGTATGAGGGTTGGTCAGGCAGGCAGGCACTACCTAGTTTTGGTAGCTTTGTAATTAGCACAGGAGTTGAGGCTGCCACCTCTCTGGCTGTCTTATCTGCCATGGCATTTCCTTTTGCAGCATGGGTATTGGCTTTTTGGTGCCCTGGGCAGTGGATTATGGCCAGTTTTTCTGGCAGCCACAAAGCAGTCAATAAGGCTAGAATTTCTTCTTTATTTTTCACAGTTTTGCCTTCTGCAGTGAGCAGCCCGCGCTCTCTGTAGATTGCCCCATGTATGTGGGCCGTGGCGAAGGCATACCGGCTGTCTGTATATATATTTATCCTTTTATCTCTGCCCAACTCTAGGGCTTTGGTTAGAGCAATAAGTTCGGCTCGCTGGGCTGAAGTCCCAGGGGGTAGGGACTCAGCCCACACTACCTCAGTCTCAGTGGTTACCGCAGCCCCCGCTCGGTGGAGTCCATCACGCACGAAGCTACTACCATCAGTGTACCAGGTCACCTCAGCATCCTGCAATGGCTGATCTCGTAGGTCTGCTCGAATTCCGTGAACTTGTGCCAAAATTCCAGAACAATCATGTAGGGGGGCATCCAAGTCTGGGTCTGGCAATAGAGTAGCTGGATTGAGAGCTGTGGGCACTCTAAAGATGATGACGGCAGGGTTTAATAAAAGACTCTGGTAATGAGTGAGTCTTGCATTGCTGATCCACCGGTCAGGTGGTTGTTTGAGGATACTTTCTATGGCATGGGGTGTGGTAACACTTAATTCTTGACCCAAAGTTAGTTTATGTGCATCTTTTACCAATAGCGCAGTGGCTGCTATGATGCGCAAGCACGGAGGCCATCCCGCTGCCACTGAGTCTAGTCTCTTTGAGAGGTAAGCCACTGGCCTCCTCCATGGCCCCAAATACTGGGTCAAAACTCCTTTTGCCACTCCCTGTTTTTCATCAATATACAAATGAAAAGGTTTAGTTATGTCGGGCAACCCCAATGCAGGTGCCGATAACAAGGCCTTTTTAATCTTTTGGAAGGAGGCTTCCATCTCCTCTGTCCACTGAAACTCTGACTGGTTTTTAGTAGCTCCATATAAGGGCTTTGCCAGTTCTGCAAACCCTGGTATCCATAGTCTACAGAAGCCAGCGGACCCCAAGAACTCTCGTACTTTTCGTGGGGTGGTGGGCCTTGGAATTTTCAAGACTGCTTCTTTTCTGGCATCTGATAGCCATCTCTGACCACCCTCTAATACATAGCCAAGATAGTTTACCTTGGGCTTGCAGAGTTGTGCCTTCTTTGCAGAGGCCCGATACCCCAGTTCACCCAGTGTCCGGAGAAGGTCCTCTGTCCCTTTTAGGCAGGTCCCATAGTCACGGGCGGCTATCAGGAGATCATCAACATATTGTAGAAGAGTGACCTGTTGGTGGGTTACACGGAACTCACCTAGATCTTCATGTAAGGCATCATCAAAAATGGTGGGCGAATTTTTGAACCCTTGGGGCAATCTGGTCCAGGTCAGTTGCCCACTAATACCCTTCTCGTGGTCTGTCCATTCAAAAGCGAACATTTCCTGGCTTCTGGGGGCTAAAGGCAAACTAAAGAAGGCATCCTTTAGGTCCAAAACAGTATACCAACAATGGTCCGGGGGCAGGGAGCTGAGTAGAGTGTAAGGGTTAGGGACGGTAGGGTGTATGTCCATTACCCGTTTGTTCACCTCCCGGAGATCCTGGACTGGCCGGTAATCGCTGGAGTTAGGCTTGCGGACTGGCAGTAAAGGCGTGTTCCATGCCGACTGGCATGGTCTCAATATGCCTAAATCCAGCAACCGTCTAATGTGTGGGATTATTCCAGCCCGTGCCTCTGCTGACATAGGGTACTGACGAACTCTTACTGGATCGGCTCCAGGTTTTAGCTCCACGAGGATAGGTGGCCTGTGTTTAGCCAATCCAACTCCTCCTGTTTCTGCCCAAGCACTGGGGAACTTTTGTAGCCAGTCATCCATATCTGAGGCTGGGGGAGTAGGTTGCTGGTGTAAACGGTATTCATCTTCTAGCCGCAAAGTGAGGACATGAATGGGTTGTCCCTTGTGGTCGAGGACTTGAGGTCCTTCGGGTTGAAAACAAATCTGCGCACCAATCTTAGTGAGCAAGTCTCTTCCTAACAGTGGGTAGGGACATTCAGGAATGACCATGAACGAGTGGGATACCCGGCCCATTCCCAAGTCCACCGTTCTTCGGGTAGTCCAAGAGTAACGGTTCATTCCTGTGGCTCCCTGTACCCAGGAAGTTTTGTTTGACAGCTTCCCTTGGGGTTTTGTCAGCACTGAATGTTGCGCTCCTGTATCTACCAGGAAATTAATTGGGGTCCCCTCTACTTTAAGAGTTACCCTGGGCTCGGGGAGGGGGTCCGAACCCTGACGTCCCTAATCATCTAGTTCTCCCGCTATTAATACTGGTGTTTCGTGACGGCGTCGCCTTTTCTCGGGGCATGTACTTTTCCAATGTCCTTCTTTTCCACAATAGAAACAGGCCTGGCTCCTGTTACGCTTAGGCCTTCCTGTGAACTCTTGGTTTCTATTGTCCTTAGGCCTTTCGCTTTGTCTACCTTTAAATTTCTCATTTAGTTCTCTGTTTATATCTTTCAACCTTTCCTCTCTCTCTCTCGAGTCTCTGGCTGTGGCTGCCAGTAGTATCTTAGTAAACTTGTGATCTCGTTGCTCACTGGCTCTATGTCGCCTCTCTTCTCTTTCTTCCGGACTCTCTCGGTTGTTGTACACCCTTTCTGCCACTACTATCAAATCTTGGATGCTTTTTTCTCCCAGTCTTTCTATGCGTTGCAACTTCCGCTTAATGTCTGGGGCAGACTGGTTGATGAAAGCCATTACCACAGCTGCCTTCGTTTCTGGTGCTTCCGGATCCATGGGTGTATATTGTCTAAAAGCCTCCATGATTCTCTCTAGAAATGCAGCTGGACTTTCCTCCCTACCCTGTTGTATGCTCCCCACCTTGGCTAGGTTAGTGGGCTTGCGGGCGGCTGCTTTGAGGCCTCCCAACAGAGTCTGGCGATAGACCCGGAGTCTCTCCTTACCTTCAGCCGTGTTAAAATCCCATCTAGGGCGGGAGAGAGGAAAACATTCATTTATCACATCTATATTGGTGGTAGGCTCTCCATTGGCTCCTGGTACCAATTTGCGAGCCTCTGTCTGGATTCTCTCGCGTTCCTCGGTAGTGAAGAGAATTTGCAGGAGCTGCTGACAATCATCCCAGGTTGGCATGTGGGTAACAAGAACAGAGTCTAAAAGATCAATTAATTCCCTGGGGTTATCAGAAAATTTAGCACTCTGCATCTTCCAGTTATACAGATCACTTGTGGCAAAGGGCCAATAGTGATGGGGCTGGTTTCCTTCCCCATCTGGAGGGCCTATGGCCCTTAGTGGCAGCACCGTGGAATCAGCTGGCCCTGGAGGTACCATGCGTTGTGCCCTGTGTCGGGTGCCTGCTGCTGGCCCCATCATTGGCCCCCCGTTCACTCCGTCTGCTCTGGTTGAGGGGGCGACGCGGGGCGAGCCCTGTCGGACAGGAGAGTAATACGGCGGAGGGAAAATTAAATCCTCCTCCATACCCCCCTGTAAGACGGGGTACAGCGGCGCTGAAGGTCTGTTTTCATTTGGTCGTTTCTCTGGGTGTTCTCGAACAGTCAACACTGCCTCCTGAGGTTCCTGTAGGGGTAGAAAGCGCTTTACCCAAGGAGGGGGATTATTAACTAGGTCTTCCCAGACAACTATGTATGGTGTCTGATCCGGATGCCCCGTCTTGGGGTGCATGGTGATTTCCTTCACAGCTTTGATAGCAGACATGTTGAATGTACCCTCAGCAGGCCAGCCAACATTGAACGATGGCCACTCTGACGAGCATAACGTTATTAATTTTCTTTTTTTAACATTCAGGCTTAAATTATGCGCCCTGGTCTTCACTTCCTTGAAATTATTTACCAGGAGGGAAAGGGGGGTAGTCATGGTCTGCCCCATGTCGTTGGTTAGTCAGATGCTCACACCTAATAGAGGAAGAGAAACATGGCTTTAGATGGGGAGAGTAAGGAACAAAGGGGCGCCGAGAGGAACTCTGGCTCTGTCCATCCATGCACCTGTTAGCGCAGATCGTAATTGTGCTGTGAACGTAATTATTAGTGTTGAAACAAAATACCCGTAACATAAACTACTTCCTTTTTTTTATTCATTTTTGTGTGTTCACCACTAAGCAGCTGCAATTCAACAATCCATTATATCGCTTAGGAGAAATGAAGCTTAAAGGGAGGATGCTACGGGAGGCAATTAGGGATAAGACCACATCACTAACAAGTTTGTGATGCAAGACATTTCGACCCATATACTTGAACATCAATGCATTTTAGTGACCAACCCGGCATAGTTTTATAACATTGCAAGATTATTATTTTAAAATAACAATTATCCGGATTGTCTCTACCTTTGGGAGTTCCATGGATCCTTATGGAGCTCCCAAAGTCAGGAAACTTAGTTCAGAAGCTTGAACAATTTAGTTGGTTAAATGTACATTCATCTGATCACGTTGATAAGCAGACCGGATTTGACCAATGTTGGGACACTAGAAGCTTCATTAAGTTTCAAAACCAAAAAGCAGAAAGCATTGCAAAACTATTACAGCTCATTACTGAAGCCAGTTGTCATAACACAAAATAGCTCGATTCAGCACCTAAGCTCATCACTAATAGTGGTGGAATACTCTGAGGATCAAAGGTTATAGAACCCCATACGTCCAGTTGGAAGCAGAGAGCAGGAGTAATTCTAGAGAAGGGATGAGAACCAGTCTTTAAAGAGTTAACTTATCCCAGGCCTCTCCCCAACAGGGCGGGGGTGGATGGCCAGCTCCAGCCAGGTCCTGTTACATATGCATTTCAATGATTAAATGCCACGCTGAGGCTAACCTGCAGCACCAGGAAACGGAGTTCACGGACTCCAAACTCAAAATCACCCGGAGAAAGCCTCCAGACTTCAAGCCCAAATGAGAACAGGGCTGCAGACAGGGACACATCCAATTCAAGACAAAGACATCACAGCCTCTCGAACCCGGAACTCAGGTGGAAAGGACACCTTTCAACCACTCGGATTCGGAACTCAGGCTACACATACACAAACCGGTCCCTCTGACTTGGCACTCGGACACTGGCTCTTTCCTCTCGAGCTTGGAACCAACCTGCTCCCCTCGAATCCGGAACCCAGCTAGGAGGCCGCCCTCCCCGTCAGACTCTGCAGGCGGAGGCCTTATCGAACCTGACGCCCAGTTAGAAGGCCGCCTCCAAACTCATCGGACTCGGAACCCAGGCAGGCTGGTTCGTCCGCCTCGGAACCAGGGAGAGCCCACAGTCCCTCAAGTCAGGCACTTGGACCCAGGGAAGTCAGCCGTGGGGGCCCGGTCGTCACCAAGGAAGCCCCAGCCAACAGGGCCGAATTACGCGTCCGCCCAGACCCTGTAATGTCAGCTGCCGACTCCCTATCCTCCGGAGACTTTTCGGCCGTCCTGCTTGCTCAGAAAACTAATCTAGAAACTTTCCCTCGCTGTATTCTGATTTGAATCTAGGCGGCCACAGATGGGTTCAATTTAACTTAGGCACGCCACTTCACAGGTTTAATTTAAGTAAGAGGTCCTCTTAAAGTTAGTTCCAGATTTTACAGTCAATAGTTCAAGTTTTTGCAGCCAATTAATCCTGGCAAGCATTCATCTTATAGCCGGCAGACACGAAAACATACGACGGTTTCACGGCGAAACAGACACACGGTTAACAAGCCTGCTAAAAGAAAAAGCATTGGGAGGGAACGCACCAACTTTTCCTCGGCAAAGAGGTGCCTGACCCGGAGTGACTTTCCAACCCACTCACTAAGCACTAGAGGCGAAGCACGGTCAAAAAGAAAAATGGGTGGAAAGGAAAAAAAATAGATGCCTAGGTGGGAGAGGCCTTCTAGCCCACTCACCAAGAACTAGACACAAAAACTCGGCCGAAAAAAGGTGAAAAAAAAAGGAAAAATAGAATTAAAAATTATGTGAGACTCACCACACACGCCCTCTGAGTTCGGTCCCGATTCCTGGTGATCTTCAAAATCTCGGTGGAACCTCCAAATGTTGTGCTGGCGACGACGACAGGGTTTTTGGGTGGATTCAGTTCCCGTGGGGCAGCCGGCAGGTCCGCGTATTCCTGGACCGCAGGTGGGCGGGGCCCGCAGCCGGCAAGCCCTGAGCCGTAGGCAGGTGGGGCTCGGACCGCAGAGCGGCCGACAGATCGACCTCGGCCTGAGGCAGGTGGGCTTAGGCGGGGCTCCCTTCGGGCAGCGAACAGACGGAGGTGGGGCCGTCAGCTCTTTCGGTCGTAGTTGGTTACGACCTAGAACAGTGTTACAGCTCAGTGTTACTGGCCAATGATAGGCCGGTCCGCGTACAGCTCTACAGGCGCCTCCTCTTCGGACCTATGTTACAGCTCCGCAGTCAGGGACAACCTGGGGCCGTCCCCGCCGCTGCTGTGGTCAAGGCCACGCTGCTTCTCTTCTTCGCGGTCGCTGGAATCGCCGTTTGGAGCCCCCTTCTGCTGCTACCACCTCCGCTGCTGCCACCCTCTGGGTGCCACAGTCGCCCACCGCGGACGCGGTGCCCCGGCTGCCGCCCCGGCTGCCGCTGCCGCCGCTGCCGCCGCTGCCGCCGCTGCCGCCGCTACCGCCGTCGCCGCTCTTTCCCGAAGAATCACCAGGAGTCAGGAGTCGTCAGGAACGTTTATTCAAACACGGCCGGGTCTCCGAGGAACAAGACCCCGAGCCTCCAAATCTTAGGGTATTTATACAGAAATCAGCCAATCAGAGGGTTATTTTAGCATCCTTCATTTGTATAAGGGACCTTCACACTATTGGTTAGTTCAAGGTGAGGTGGGGGCTTCCTATCCAGGTGATGGGATGAGTGTCACGTAGGCAGGTGGACCCCCGCAGAGTACCTGGGCAATTGCCCCTAAACCATTAGGCCTGGGGTCACATGGCCTTTTAGTAGAGCTAGTGAAGCAGGGTTATAGAGGCAGGAATACAGCACCGAGCAGGGGCAAATTAGATTTTTAACCATTCCACACATCCAGTTTCCCATCCACCCCAGGTCCCGGATGTAGGGCATGCTCCGAGATTCTTGCTCAAGTGGTTTTGATAGTTCACCAGTTATGAATTGCTGCCAGTCTCGCCACTCCAAGCACGATGAGGTCATTGAAGAATCCATTGATTGACATAGTCCATCATAGAGTCTTTGTTTGCCCAGTATTTTGCTGCCAACATATAACTGAGGTGGTTGATTGACTTGTTCTGTCTTCTGTCTTTTCTTGGTTAGGGTTCTGAGTCCGGAAGCTCAATTGGGGAGACGCCCAGAGAAACTTTGTGTGAGGTGTTCCCAGACCAGATTCTTGTACTGAGCTTTTAAAAATGTAACACTGTGGGCCCGGTGTGGTAGCTAGTGGGTAAAATCCTCACCTTGCAAGTGCTGGAATCCCAAAAGGGTGCCAGTTTGTATCCTGGCTGATCCACTTCCCTTCCAGCTCCCTGCTTGTGTCCTGGGCAAGCAGTCAAGGACAGCACAAAGCCTTGGGACCCTTCATCCATGTGGGAGACCTGGAAGAAGCTCCTGGCTTCTGGCTTCAGATTGATTCAGCTCCTGCTGTTGCAACCACTTGGGAAGAGAATCAACAAATAGAGGATCTTTCTCTGTCTCTCCTCTCTGTAGTTATGACTTTCCAATAAAAATAAATCAATCTTTTTTTGGAAAAAAAAAGCACTGAGTTATCTTCTCTTTGTCTCTCTTTACTTCCTTCAACAGTCTTCTGAAAAAGATTCTCAAGAGCATATAGTATTACAAACTCTGTGACCGACTAATCGCCCCCTCTCAGTTCCATTTCCTAATCCTTGCAATCTGTGAATACGCCACTTTGCAAAGTCAAAGAGACCCTGAAAACATGATTAAATCAATGGGATTATCCCGGCTTAGCCAGGGGGGCTCAGTACAGCCACAGGGCTCCTCTAAGAGGGAAACAGAAGAGTCAGCATTAATAGTAACAGATGTCATGGTGGACACAGGACCTTAAAAGCCATGCAAGGAAGAGGGGGTCAGTGAGCCAAGGAATGTGTGCTGGCTGCACAAACTGAACGAGAAGACAATTCTCCTTGGAAAGAAGACAAAACCCTGCCTACACTTTGACTTTTGCTTAAGGAGACTAATTTTAGACTCTGACTTCCAAATTCTTAAGAAAATAAATTTGAGGAGGTGGTGTCGTGGCATGTGGGTCAGGCCTCCTCCTGTAATGTCAACATCCTATTTTGGTGCTGGTTCGAGTCCCAACTGCCCCATTTCTGATACAGTTCTTTGTTGATGGCCTGGGACATCAGTAAAGGATGGCCTTGGTCCTTGGGCCCCTGTATCCACGATGGGAACCTGGAACAAACGCATGATTAGACCACTATGGTAGGCAATCTCGTTTTTAATTCGTTTTAATTAATTTAAATCTAAGTGTTGGCTATATGTGACTAATGGTTACAAGGTCAGACAACACAGACAACAAACAAAGGAATACCTATCAACTGCTTATTGAATACTAAACACTTTCCGAGAATGTAACAAACTACTTTTCACACATTGTTTCATGTAAACCTCTCAACCAAACTTTTTAGTGTTACTATCCTAGTTATATAGATGAGATGATTGAGTTACAAAGGAGCTAATTAATTTGTCATAGCCAGTAAATAGTTTGGAATCCAATACTGGGCCACTGTCAGTGGCCTGAACTAGACTCAAGTTTACCCGAATCCTTCAATTCCATCAGGACTGTTAGCTTTTTCGTTTGTTTGTTTGTTTTTCCTAAGACTTATTTATTTTTTATCAGAAAGACAGATTTAGAGAGAAAAGGAGAAAAAAAAAGACCTTCTGTCCCCTGGTTTACTTACCAAGTGGCTGCAACGACCAGAGCTGGGCCAATCTAAAGGGAGGAGCCAGGAGACTCCTCCAGGTCTCCCAAGTGGGTGCAGGGTCCCAAGGCTCTAGGCGATCCTCTACTGCTTTCCTAGGCCACAAGCAGGGAGCTGGATGGGAAGTGGAGCAGCTGGGACACGAACAGGCACACAATGGAATCTTGACACTTGTGTGGTTGTGTGGGAGGGGGACAGCCAACTGAGCCATCATGCCCTAAGACTGGTAGTCATTCTTGCCGGAAGTGGGAACACTTTCTCAAGCTCTCCTGTGCCAGCTCCAACTCACTCCCTGCCTTTCCAATGTTCCTAGTGACAAACTCTTTGAGCACAAGATTCCTATCACTTGCCTCATTTTCATCAATACTGTTGAGACCACATCTGAGTAATTCTTGTTAAATGCTGGTTGAAAAGAGTAGACGATAAATGGACACTCGGTTGGATACAGTATAAAGGAACTTGGTAGCTAATACCAACTATACTAACATACACGGGAAGAGAGCATTTACTGGCTTCAATAAAACCTTGTGATCACTGAACACCTTTTTAGAACAGGTGCTGGCAAAGCAGACACTAAGTATTTCAGGTTTTGTGGTCATAAAACCTCTATCTGCCATCCAATTGTGGTGTCCTTTCGTAACAGCATAGACAATGACTACGTGACTATGTTCCAATAAAACTATGACCTCCAAAAGTTGAGTTTTATAGTTTTACACCTTGAAATATTTTCTTTTACGTTTTGCCCCTTCACTTGGTAGCCGTTTACGAGTGTAAAGAGCATTCTTACCTCGTGAGCAGCGAGCTGTAGTTGTTGACCCTTAACTAGAATTAGAAGCAGTGAGAAAAGTACCCACACTGCATGGAGAACACCTTGGGAAGCCGGCAAGGCCTGTGGACTGCAGCTAGCTCTTTGCCTTCATTTCTCTACATTCTTTCCCTCCCCCGAATCTTCCATATTCCCTTGTCTCGCTCTTCAGGGATTGTCCTCACACCTTCAGCGTTCTTCTCTTTCAGAGCCATTTCTGTACATGCAGAAGGTCTTGTCAAGACTGAAGGCCAGTCAATACCTACAGTAATCGCTTTCTAATTTAGCACTTCCAAACACCGAGAGCTACCCGTCTCACTCACGTCCATGAATAAATCTCCACGCGCCCCACTTGAAACGTGAGGCCGGCTTGTGTTCTCCTCACAAAAGAAGCACGCCTCGCGTTTGCAGGACTCGGGGCGACCCCTGCTTTTCCCTCGCTGCCCATCAGTTGGCGCCTTTTGCCGTCCCTCCCCCCACCCCCATCCCCACTTTGGGGGCGGCGGTCGCTCGGCAGCTCGCGGGTCACATGGGCTGGCGGACCGCGGGGAGCCCTGCGCGGGCGCCGCGCCGCGGGAGGAGAGCGGCTTCGTGGCGCACCTACACCGCGCTGCGTGGGCTCCTCGCCACTCCCGGTCCCGCAATGGCGCCTCCGCCGGGATGAGCAGGCTTGGGCGGCCGCAGAGGCGGCCCTCGGCGTGCACCGAGAACACAGCTGACTGCCTCCTGCAGGTAAGTTCTCACTGCGTTCCACCTGCCCAACCCTTTCGGCGTGGGAGTCGGAGCTCCCATCCTGACCAGATCTCGAAGCCAGGGGCCGGGCTTGCCTCAGTCGGGCATGCCGAGAGCCGCAGGAGTGGGGTGGGGGGATGGCGCGGCCCTGGAGGCCTGCGCTCGGGGCTGGCCGGCTTCGGAGGGGCCCTATCCACCGCGTGGGCTGCTTCCTGTCAACGGCGACCGGGGAGCCGCTGAAGGGGGACCCTCTCCAGCGCCAAGGGGGCCGGCGTCGGCGTCGGCACGGGAATGAACTAGCGTCGCGGCAAGGGGGCCTCAGCGTGCTTCGCCCTGCAGGCTGAGCTGGGAGGCCGGCTGACTGGCGACCCTGGGGAGCCCGCGTGCGCGTCTGGGTGAGACCCCGTGGAGCAGGGCGCGGCTCGCGCGCTTCAGGGCCCGTGGCCTAATGGCCGCCCCAGAGCAGCCCACCCCCGCCGAACGTCTGCGCCTCAGGTTCCGCCGGTGGTGCCCAGTTTCCGACCGTGACCTGGCAGCGTGGGTAACAGGCGGCCCATTACGGGAAGAAATCCCGCCCCCCCCACCTCTATCCCCAGAAAGATTAGCTTGAGGGAACCAACGCAACGATGGAGAGGGTCAGCCTTGGTCTACGGGTGGGGAAACTGAGGCCTGAGCGCGATGGCCGCTGCCCAAGGTCAGCGGTCCACACTGGATCCCTGGCTCTGTCCTCCCGCCCCTATTGGTTTTCTAATTGTGATGGTCAAGGTCCCCTGGTTGTGTCTCGCTCTCTTTCTGGTTCTTGGGCTGCTGTGGCCGGTGTCGCACTGCGCCCACTGTGCTGGAGCGTGAGCTCCTGCAGGGTCGGTGTGACCCGGGCAGCGCCAGCCCTGCCGGTGCTCTCCTGAGGATCACAGGGCGGCGCCAACATGATCTCACCATGCGGACCCTCAGCAGAAAGAGCCTGCGGATGTGCGTGCGAGCCCGCACGTGTGATTTCCCCAGGAAAACTACAACTCCACAACAGAAACCGGAATGGGGTGGAGGCGGGAGCGGGAGAGGGAGGGTGTGTGCTTCTAGAATGCCCTGCATTAGGGACGCAATGAAGTGAGAAGGGAAAAAGTGTGTGCTTAGCACCTGCCATCAATACAGTCATCAGAGTGTTTTCTTTAAGAAATAAGATAAGCTTATTTGTAAAACATTTAGGAATCAGAAGAATGAATGGAAATGAAGGTGAGTTAAAACTATCTTTTAGGCAGTTGTTTGGATGTCTCAAAATTTTCTCTGCCTACACACATTTGACGTTTTAAATCAATAACAAAATCTAATTTGCATGCTTTTGAATGCCCATAGGAATCAACACCTTTTCCTCGGAGTATTAGCCTTTTGATTCTGTGCAGGTGAATTGGCTGTTAATTCTTTGGCCCATTTTTCAATTGGAGTATCAAATTTTCTCCTCATGACTTTTAAGCGTTTTTAATGTGTTGTATATCAAAATATGATTCTGTCACCCAAATATGCGAAACCAAAAACAAGCATTCTCTGACAACTTTTGCTCATTTCAATTCCAGATGGCCTTTAATACTTTGGTCAATTTTTATTGTGATGGAGGTTACACAGGTGTATAAATTTGACAAAAAAAAAAAAAAAACCCACTGAAACATACAATTAAATAGTGCATTTTATTGTTTGCAAAATATACCTCCATGAAATTCATTGTTGTTAAAAGCCAGGGAAATTATGATGCTAGATAATGGAGTCTACCATGATACTGCCACATGTAGAAAAGGGTTGATAAGTAATAGCTATAAACAGATCCAGTTGAAAGCAGATGGTGATAAATGAATAACTTAAGGAAAGTTCTTAGTAAGGAATAAAAAGGGGTTGTTTCTGGCTGGGTGAAGCCAGGTTGGCTTCTGAGAGGTGGCTTTTGATCCGATTTTTGGTGGAGGTAGTATGTGTGAGGAGAAGATATGGGACTAGAAAGACGGTTGGAACTGAATAGTGAGAAATCTTGGCAAAGAATTTGTACCTTATTTGGGATCCAGATGCGTAAAAGAATAGTAGTGTCATCACTACAGAGATGATTTTGAACAGATTGAGAAAAATTGAAGTGTTTGAAATGATGGCTGAGTGAGGCAGAGGCAGAAGGAGGGGCCTTGTTTTGTGACCCTTGATCACTCTGACTGCATGAATGGTATTATCATGCAGAAATATCATCCTGTAAATGACCCCAACTGTAAAATAATGAAAGGTTCAAAGAACCCAGCCAAAGAGGTTGGCATAGTTTTGATACTTCTTCTGGAAATGGTGGCAATGAGGGCATAGGTAAAGGTTTAGTGAGGGTGGAGACGAGTAACCGAGTGGTAGAACCTACAGAGAGTTTGGTAATTGCAAGTATTAGTCTTCACATTTTGGATGCAGGAAGGCAAGAAACATTAGAGGCAAAGCTCTGGCTCCAATGACAATAGGGACCAATAGTCTTTCAAACTAAAGTGAAGGTGGCGATGGCAGTTCCAACAGCAGCAGTAGCAGAGGGTTCTCTTTACTGCCAAGAAGAAAGCTTAGTGGGAGAGGAGAGCCACTGCAGTAACAGAGAAGTTACAGGTTACAGTAGTTTCATGAACTCGGTCAAGCACAGTGGTGCAGGGCCACCTATCACAAAGAAGACATGTTTTATCAGAATGCTTGGGTTCAAGTCCCAGCTCTGCTTTGGATTGTAGCTTCCTGCTGATAAACACCCAGAGAAGCAGTAGATGTAGTTGGATCACTTTTGCCCATTTGAGAGACCGGCATTGAGTTCTATACTTCCAGCTTTGGCCTGGCCCAGCCCTGACCGTGTGGGCACTTGGAGAGTGAGCCAAGAGATGATAGCTGTTTCTTTTGTCTGTGCTCTTCTTCTCTTCCTCCCAAATACATAGTTTAAGAGAAGACATATTTTAGACAGTACTCATACACATGGCTGAAAAACTCAATGACTAATCATAAGGTTACTTTAGATTCTGTTGTGTGGGAACCATAAAGCATTCCAACAAAGTGTTATAATGTATATTTTTTATTGTACCATGGTGTTGATTGCTAAATATAATAGTCTTACCATGACATTCAATAGGTGTGGCTGTGAAAAAGAAATACATTCTTAAATGCCTACATAACTCAGTGTAACTAGATTTTCCCCAAACCAGACATCTAATCATTGAATGTAGGAAATGATCCCGGCTCCCATGGCCCACAGTAAGTGTGATAGATTGCATTATTACTCAAAATATTTCTTTCCCCTCTTTGAAGAGATATATATTTACCCAATCATTGACTTCAGGCTTTTTGTATCTTTTCCTATAAGAAATTTAAATTCCTGTTTAGTTGAGTTTAAGACTCGTTATTCAATTTATTCCAGTCAGTGAAATGTAGGTGGAAATGACATGTCTGTGTTTCAAAAAGATTTATTTACTTATTATTTTTATCTACTTGAAGGCCGAGAGTGAGAGCTCAATCTTCTATCTGTAGATTCACTCCCACATGTCTGCCCTAGGCAGGGTTGGGTCAGGTAGCAACCGGGAGTCAGAAACTCTCTCTAGGTCTCCCCCATGGATGGCAGAGGCCCAAGTGCTTAAATCCCAACCTGTGCCTCCCAGCATGCACAAGCAGAAGGCTGTGACAGAAATGGAGTAACGAGGACTTAGACTGGTGCTACGATATAAAACCAACAATGTTCATGAAAAAGGCAGTGTCACCTGCATGGTCCCCGGAATACAGACGGCATGGAAGAGAGCCAAAATTGGCTCATGGTGGATAAATAACAGTAATAAGAAATCTTAGGGAGTCAGGGTTGTGGCATAGTTGATAAAGCCATTGCCTGTGACGCCTGCATCTCCTATGGATTCCAGTTTGTGTTGTGTCTACTGCACTTCTGATCCTACTCCCTGATAGTGGTCTGAGAAAAGCAGCAAAAGATAGCCCAAGTGTTTGGGCCCCTGCCACTCAAATGGGGGTCGCAAATGAAGCTCCTGGCTCCAGACATCAGCCTGGACATTGCAGCTTTCTTGGGAGTGAGCCCGAGGATGGAGGGAGTGGAGCTTATGCTTTATAAGCATTCTAGAAATTTCCCTGAGCAGATTATCAGACCTTTTCTCATGAGGGCCTAGAAATTAGTCACTTTTCCTATCTCAATCTTCTCTGCCTCCCCGTCTAGCCTCCTCTTATCTGTGAGAAGCAAAAAATTCCCCTTTCCCATGGTTTCATGTTGAATTCTGACCCACTTATACAAGGGTGCGAATGTAGCTGCCTGCTTTTGCTCGGCCTCTCCCACAGCTTCAGAAGAGCACATCTCAGGTGCTAATGTCTTCTGTGGCATGATCTGGAAGGAAAGGCATGTAGAAAGACCTGATTCTGCTCTGCATTCTGGAGCTGAACCCAAACTCATGCGCAAGAAGTGCATGTAATTAATCCAACTTTTTAATCTAAGTATATGTAATTAATCTTAAATGCGTATTATTAATCTAACTGGAATTGTTCTTTGCCCCAGCAAGAGCTGCTCACCATAGGCAGGGACCAAGTATCCTTGGACTGAATCCTTCTTTGTCTCTAATCGTCAGTGGACCACATTTTGGCAGCCATGTTTTAAAAGTAAGGCACTTGGGCCTGGCGCGGTAGCCTAATGGCTAAAGTCCTTGCCTTGCACACGCCAGGATCCCATGTGGGTGCCTGTTCTAATCCTGGCAGCCCCACTTCCCCATAGGAAATATTACCTGGGATTAAAAATCCTCTTTATGTCAACAATTAGTCAGAAACCTCAAGTCAGGAGTTACATGCTCTTCAAATCTCTCTGTCCTTCTGTCCTCTGTGGGTGCTGTGCACATGTCTTACGAGTAATGGAGGAGGCTGATTCACTCCTGGGGTCTCACAGAGAGTCCTCTCCTGTTGGTTGCTGAGATAAGATATGTCTCCCTACTTCTTGAATTTTCATATCATCCCACCATCGGGAGAGGTTTGGTATTTTACACAACTGATTGTAGAGGGTAAGGTAGGCTAATTACTGTAATAAAGAAGTCCAAAAGTCATTCCTGTTTAGACACAATGATTTAGCTCCCTGCACGGCCTGCAGTACAGTGGAAAGACACTGTGAAGTGGGCAACAGGAGGGACCTCTGTTTCATGCAGTTGTCCTGTCATCTAATGGCTATACCCTCTCTCCAACTGCATCCCCACACCGGGATGCTTAATTCAGATGGGGAAACAGACAACTCGAAAAGGCACATCTGTTCTCAGTCATCTTAGTTCAGATGCCTGCCTTAAAGCGAAATGAGATCATCTGTGTGCCCAAGAAGGAAAAAACATAGATACGGAAGTATTGGCAGATTGTACCATGGTCATCTCCTATGGGACCTAGGCATCCTTGCTTCACAAGAACTCACAAACTAGACACAGGTCTCCATATATGTGAAAGCTATAATGCCTATAAGGCAAGAGGTTTACAAGGGAGTCTTTAGAAAGTTAATACAAAATGCACATTTGTTAACTCCATTCTTCCACAGACTTCTTCTTAAAATCTGCTGGTACTTTCTCTTCTGTAGGCACGCTTTGATTTTGCATTGACCTTAGTGGTTTTACAGCAGCTTTGTCGGTTTTTATTGTACGGTTTGGTACAATCTTGTTTTCCATCAGAACATTAGATCTGCTTACTCGTAAAATATTACTTGAGTTTTTTGAACATACAGATACATTTTAATGCCATTTGTAGTCTGCATTATTTTACTTCCTAAAACATTTGATAGTCACAGTAATCCTGAGAGAGATTGATTTTTTTATTATTTTGACTTTGGAGCCGAGAAATCCAAGATGTAAGGAGGTGCGGTGCCTTCACACCAAAGTGAGTGTTGGAGCTGGGATTCACACCCCTGGATGTCTGACTCAATCCCACACTCCACTGGCTTGTTCATCACAGCATGGACCAGGCTTGGGACAACCACCTTCACGTCTGCCTGTACTTCCCCTCCTCCTCTGAAACGTTGATCTCCCACTGATCTTTCTCTACCGAAGTCTGGGGCTCTAGACTTTGCTCGTACATGGGAGGTAACTTACCCCACTGGTTCCCATGATAATGCGGATTTTTTTTTTAAAAAAAGAGGAACAATAAGGTTAAGTTACTAATGCAATTTTAATATACTTATATGAGAGTCTATGGATTGGAATCACAGGCGTTTCAGACACATTCTTTCTCTTTTGAGGGATATGTAGAAAAGCTTTCAGAAATAAGCATGCGCAGTTAATCAACAGTACTCTTGGAACTTGTTCTAAATGTGTGTATCTTCTGTGCCAGGTTCCGCTTTATAAATCCCCTTAAATGTTTTGTTTTAGTTTTTAACCAGTTTTTAACACATTCAAGCTGTGATTTGTAGATACAGTTCTAATATAGTGCTATTCCCTCCATCCCTCCCCTTTTCTCCCGCGCCCTCCCGACCTCCTTCATTCTCCTCTTCTTTCTTCTCTATTGGTTTTTGAGATAACATTTTAAATTTACATTACAGTAAAAAGGCTTAAATACTTCACTGAATAATAAGCTTAACAAGTAAGAAAGAGGGCCCTAGTTTAGTGGAAATCTAGAAAGCAGCTATAAATAACAATTAAATGGGATAATAGTCATTTTGTCCATTTAAATTTTGAAATCATCACAGATCATTAAAACTATAGTAGTATGACATTCTTAACCATTGGTTTGACAAAGATATGAAGCCAAATTTTACAAAACTATTTCAGCAATAATGGTGTACACATTTTTATCCTTTTTGTTGGTTTTTCAAGATGTCTGTTTTAACACCATGTCTGGAAGCTGGTGTTGTGGCATAGCAAGAAAAGCTGCCATCTACACATGTCCCATATGGGCACTGGTTCATGACCCAGATGCTCCACTTCTGATCCAGCCCCCTGCTAATGGCCTAGGAAAAACAGTGAGTAAATGGTCCAAGTGCTTAGGCCCTTGCACCCATGTGGGAAACTGGGTGAAGTTCCAGGCTCCTGGCTTCAGCCTTGTTCAGTTCTGGGTGTTGTAACCATCTAGGGAATGAACCAGTGGATGAAAGATCTCCTTCTCTCTTTGTAGCTCTGACTTTCAAGTAAATAAATCTTAAAAACAACAAAAAAAAAACCCCAGAAAATCCAAACTAACATGTCTTCAGGTAGTGAATAGAGGTAATGTTCTTATCTTACATTATGAATTTGTAGTGCATCGTAAATTCCATGCAGCTTCGTTATTAGGTGTGAGGGCTTGGTTGAATACGTGAAGATCTCATTAGCAATTGAAATAATAAAAGTCTCTAAGAAACCTTAACAGATAAAATACTTTAAAGTCAGCAGCTACACAGCCTCAAACTAGAATTCCTAGCTTATTGTGTGCTAAGTTCAGTAATTGGATTTTTTAAAGTTATCTTTACCACTTTCTACTTCCTCTTTCTGTAGGTTTAATTTGTGATGATTCTGGCCTGAGTTCCAGGATGGTTTGTTCTTGGGACCAGACCTGACCAAAAACTGACCTCATGAGCATATCAGTCTCTCCAGCTGCCATGCTCCTCCGGAGGCTGCGGCGACTCTCCTGGGGCAGCACTGCTGTCCAGCTCTTCATCCTAACGGTGGTGACGTTTGGCCTGCTGGCCCCGCTGGCCTGTCACCGGCTTCTGCACTCCTACTTCTATCTGCGCCACTGGCATCTGAACCAAATGAGCCAGGAGTTCCTGCAGCAGAGCTTGAAAGAGGGGGAAGCGGCCCTCCACTACTTTGAGGAGCTGCCCTCTGCCAATGGCTCGGTGCCCATTGTCTGGCAGGCCACTCCCCGCCCCTGGCTGGTGATCACCATCATCACGGTGGACAGGCAACCCGGCTTCCACTACGTCTTGCAGGTGGTATCGCAGTTCCACCGGCTGCTGCAGCAGTGCGGCCCACGGTGTGATGGGCACCAGCTATTCCTGTGCAACGTGGAGCGTAGTGTGAATCATTTAGATGCCAAGCTGCTCTCTAAGTACGTCCCTGTGGCCAACCGTTATGAGGGCACTGAGGATGATTATGGTGACGACCCTTCAACCAACTCCTTTGAGAAAGAGAAGCAGGACTATGTCTATTGCCTGGAGTCCTCCCTACAGACCTACAATCCAGACTACGTCCTGATGGTGGAAGATGATGCCATTCCTGAGGAGCAGATCTTCCCAGTCTTGGAGCATCTTCTGCGAGCTCGCTTCTCTGAGCCCCACCTCAGAGATGCCCTTTATCTAAAGCTCTATCACCCGGAGAGGCTTCAGCACTACATCAACCCAGAACCCATGAGGATCCTGGAGTGGATCGGGGTGGGCATGTTGCTGGGACCTGTACTAACCTGGATTTACATGAGATTTGCCAGCCGTCCAGGCTTCAGCTGGCCTGTCTTGCTCTTCTTCTCCTTGTATAGCATGGGGCTGGTGGAACTGGTGGGCCGGCACTATTTCCTGGAACTGCGGCGGCTGAGTCCTTCCTTGTACAGTGTGGTTCCTGCCTCTGAGTGTTGTACCCCAGCCATGCTCTTCCCTGCCCCTGCAGCCCGCCGGACTCTCACCTACCTTTCACAGGTGTACTGCCACAAAGGCTTTGGCAAAGACATGGCCCTGTACTCACTGCTGCAGTCCAAGGGAGAGCGAGCCTACGTGGTGGAGCCCAATCTGGTGAAACACATAGGGCTTTTCTCCAGCCTCCGATACAATTTCCATCCCAGTCTACTGTAGGAAGCCAAGGAATGTCTCTCTGGAATTGGCCACTTCTTAGAGATTCCAATATTGTGCTCTTTGTTTAGACATGGTTGCTTGCAGATATTTCATTATTTAACGTTGCTAGGATGCAAGGCACCGGGACAGCTGAGGAACGCACCTAAGTCACGAAGCTTGGCTTTGTTGGCAAGGGCAGCAGTTTGCCACAGGCCTGGACCTCTCTCCTTCCACACAGCCACACTGCCTCATGCAGTCTGACCTACCCAGCGAGAGTGTATTTACATACAAGTTACATTCTCTAATTGTTTTGAGCTCTGCTTTGCGATGGAGCTTGTGACTGCCAAAAATCTTGTGTACAGTGTTACGACTGATTTTGAATTTTAAGAGTAGAATTTGGTGAAACATAAGATTCTTTTGAATTGGGGTTTTTCCTCATTGGGTATGAGAATGAATGTATGTTTAGAATATGTGCCCAAAGAGGCAAGGCCATTTCACTTGTTTCCTTAACCTGGTGTAATAAAAGCTGATGAAAACCCTGCGGTGCCCAGCATCTTGAAGACAGGTGATGTGACTTCTGTTACCTGGAATCTTCTTTCCCATCTATTGCTAGTGCATTGGTAATCTTTGAAGTTAGTGAGAACTTGAAGGCACTGCACAATCTGGAGTAGTATTCTGAATCATTGCATCGTTTATGTCAGCATGATTCAGTATTGAATGGTTCTACAATATGCTGATTCTTTACAATTGGACATTTCAGAAGGATGTCGAATGAGGGAGCTCTTTACTAGTAACATAAACTTTTCCCTAACTATCCTGTCTAGCTGTTTACCTTCATTTCATCTTCTTCTAGGAAACATAACATTATAGAAGAAAATATGGACTGTGAAGAAAGATGATGTGAACTTCTATTTTAGGTTTCTGCCACATCTATGTTCATTTTCAACAGCTGTGAGTGCCCTTTTATCTCATCTGTAGCCTGTTATTTACATGCTGCTAAACTCTCATTTACTCCAAGTAATGGGATGGAAGAGAACTCAGATACCCTTCCCGTATCAAGCAGCATAAATTATCAGAAGGCTGGAGGTCTCTCACAGTCTTGCTTACCTTTCACAATACAGACAGATTTAAGAACCTCCCTATTCCGGCCAAGTAGATTTGCATGGACACGTTTATTCAAATAAAAAGCACCTGTTCTGTTGAGAACTCCCGAGAACTTTTGTTCTCTTTTCTTTGAGTGGATTCATCTTATGTGTCAAATAACATGTGCCTCCCTCATGCCTTACACACACAGCTATGGGGTCTGGAGTTAGCCATTTAAAGCACAGACTGCTCACCATAAAGGCCACTAGGTGAAAAACTGCAAAATATTGAATTCTGAACCAAAAAATCTCATTCATTGTAGAATGATGATTTGTAGCAAGGTTGAATGAAATTTGTACTGGACTGAATACAAACCAAACACACAACTATTGCAGTCCTAATATATGAAGTGCTGCTGCTTTTTTCCTTTTCTTGCATTTAGGTCTGTTAAATGCCCAACCATTTTTGATGGTCTCAGAGGTTTTTTTTTTTTTTTTTCCCACAAAATAACTAACATAGAAAAACATTCCAGCAAATGAGCACTTCTTAGCAAATTTCACCACAATTAGGGTAAAAATATGACTTAAAAATTTCAGTTTTCTATCATGTGATGCTGCAGTTCAGTGTATTATAATGTAAATTGAAATGACAGGATTTAAGGCCAGTATTGTGGCATAAAGGGTTAAGCCACCACCTTCAACACTGGCATTCCATTTAAGCACCAGCTCCCTGCTGAGGCACCTGAGGAAACAATAGAAGATGAGCTGAATACTCGGGTGCCTTCCACTTATGGGGAAGACCCAAATGGAGCTGTAGGCTTCTGGGCCCAGCCCTGGCTTTTGAACCATTTGGGGAGTGAATCAGCAAATGGGAGTGCTCTCGCGCTCTCTCTCCTTTCCCCTCTTCCTCTCTCTGTAACTCTGTTTTCAAATGAAAACAAATGATTTTTCAAAACAATTAACGTAATGTGCTCCAGAGAAAATAAAATTAATTGAACTAGTTACAAAAAATTGACAATAATCATTTCCTATTAAAATTGTACTCCATACACAAGTTACCAATTAAATTAATTGTCCTAAATAAGAAATGACTCTAAGGTAGACTAGATTAATCCTGTAAAGTTTGCATTACTTGCTTGTTTTATAGCATTTTCACCATGTTTTTCAAATAATGATATAAAGAATGCAAAATCCAAATGTTTCCAGGGAAGAGACAACAAAACTGGCTATCAGTTTTTAAGCAAACAGCTGTATGTAATTCTCCATTGTGTTTTTTTTTTTTTCTTTCTACAAATTTCAGTTGCTACATGATCTTCCCCGGGAAAGAAATAGAGTTTTCAAGGTTTTGTTATTAAGCTTGCACAGAGGTAGTCACTTTTCCTGGCGTTACCCCAGCAGGGAAGACTCACTCTCTCTTTCTTTCTTTCTTTCTTTCTTTCTTTCTTTCTTTCTTTCTTTCTTTCTTTCTTTCTTTCTTTCTTTCAGATTTGTTTGTTTATTTATTGGAAAGGCAGATCAGATTTATAGAGTGCAGGAGAAACAGAGAGAAAGATCTTCCACCCATTGGTTCACTCTCCAAAGGGCTGCAATGGCCAGAGTTGAGCTAATTTAAAGCCAGGAGCCAGGAGTTTCTTCTGGGTCTCCCACATGCGTGCTGGTTCCAAGACTCTGAACCATCCCCCAGTGCTTTCCCAGGCCGTAGTCAAGGAGCTGGATGCAGCTGGGACACAAACCGACGCCCATATTGACATCCTGGTGCTTGATGTAGATTGATCCTGGTGCTTCTATGTAGATTTCTTTCCAGCAATATGTCTGTGCTAAGCTCTTGTCCTTCTCAGTCATACTCCTCTCTAGCTCCAGTGTACCTGGGATTCATGCCTGCTGGAGTTCAACAAAAGTTTGGCTTCTGTTAAGCTCCCCATCAATGTTATTCGTAATAGAGGGGCAGGAGTCTATCGTCCTCCAGCCATGCTTACATGGAATGCTCACCCTTGTGAGCATGGAAAGGGAAAAGTATATAATTTTTAACATAGAGATATGAATATAGTTCAAAAATTCATGGGAAATGTAATTAAAAATAATTTAGGGACGTAGAAAATGTTTGAAATCCATGCTTAAGGTGGGGTCTTTAAAATGTTAGTGGAAAATGTATATTATGAAAGCCTGCATGGATATCAAAAAACATTTGCAACAAAGTAAACATCTTGGGCCCGGCGACGTGGCCTAGTGGCTAAAGTCCTCGCCTTGAAAGCACCGGGATCCCATATGGGCGCCGGTTCTAATCCCAGCAGCTCCACTTCCCATCCAGCTCCCTGCTTGTGGCCTGGGAAAGCAGTCGAGGACGGCCCAATGCATTGGGACGCTGCACCCGCGTGGGAGACCTGGAAGAGGTTCCTGGTTCCCGGCTTCGGATCGGCGCGTACCGGCCCATTGCGGCTCACTTGGGGAGTGAATCATCGGACGGAAGATCTTCCTCTCTGTCTCTCCTCCTCTCTGTATATCTGACTTTGTAATAAACTGAATAAATCTTTAAAAAAAAAAAAGGTAAACATCTTTTTCAAACTTATCTATTAATTTCATTTTCCCACAAACTTTTAGAAATATGCACAATACATACAAAAGGCATTTGTATCACATTCCTAATCAAAGGTATTGTTTTGCAAGAGAATTCATAAAGAAAATTATTCATAAGTGTGAATTTAGCAGAAAATTTCTACTGAATGTCTAAATCCTGTTAGTCAATATGCATTCAATTGACTCAATCCTTTTTGTTTTTTAATATAGTTGAGCTGCCTGCTGGAATGCACCAAATATGCAGAAATACATTCCCATATTTGAAACAGAAAAAGCTTTGAAAAGATAGGAATAACACCTTGTTTAATTTCACCACGTAACACCACAGAAAAAAAAATTTCCGGCAAACTACCTGCTTATTGTCACACTTAAAACATCTTTATACACAAGCAGACACATTTTGAAATACAAAATTGCCTCTCAGGAGCCCTTCAGGACAAATTTTTGTTCAGGAAAAGTTACCTATTCTAATACTGACTTGCGTTATTGGGTGGCAGTTACCGAATGCTGGAGATGTAAGGATGAGTGAATAACACATGCTGTCTGCCTTTCAGAATCTTGGTGTCCAACAGGGGAGTTTGTGTACTGTGAGGTGAGTCCTGGAGTGGCAGGATTACATAGGTGCTATCTTTAAATCATTCCAGATCATGTGAGACTCTACATTAACCCAGCTTTTTAAACCCATCTGTACCTCTTTCTGAGGACATTATCCATCAAAGCAGTCCCCAAACAACAAAAACAATGCACAACAACAAACATTCATTTCTATTAATATTTGCCTCATAAAGAAACTTGCTTGTTCAAAGATGGCTTCCCTTTTTGGTAGCACTTTGGCACATCTGTCTCAAAGATTCAAAGTACACTAAAACTAATGTTGCCCATCCCACCCTGCTGACCAAAGCTCGATGATCCACAACGGCCAATGGACTAGGGAAACCTCAAACTGTCCTTGCTTCACAGTGTGTCTCGTCCTTTGGTGCTTCCCTGCTGATTCATGGTCTTCCCAAGTCTTTCATTTATTTTTTAAACATTTGTTTGTAAGACAGAAGGACAGAGAAATAGATGTTCCATTTTCTGCTTCACTCCCTAAATCACCACATTGGTTGAGACTTGGTCAGGCAAAAACTAGGAGCCTGAAGATCCATCAGATCCATCACTGTCTCCCACATGGGTAGCAGGGACCCAAGTACTTGAACTGTCTTCCACTGCTTTCCCAGGTTCGTTAGCAGGGAACTTGACTGCAAATGGAATAGCCAGGACTCAGAGTACTCCAATATGGGATGCCAGGATTGCAGTCTGGCTTAACACAGGGTGCCACAGCACAGCCCCTTTCACAAGTCATTTCACAAGTCATTGTGTCAAGTCATTGAAAATGACACACAGGGCACACAAAAGTTTATTTTTTATATTTAAATATGTCCATTGTTTCATTTTTTGTTTCCACATTTTTTTTCTCTATCTAGGGTAAGGAGGGAGATAAAGGGAGAAGCCCCACCCAGCCTCCCATCCCATCCTAGGGTCCCCGACGTGGGGCATGCTCCGAGGGCAGTGCTCAAGTGGTTTTGATAGTCCAGCAGTTCTGAATTGCTGCCAATCTTGCCATTCCAAGCACAATGAAATCACTCCAGAATCCACTAGCTGATATAGTCCGCCTTACACTCTCCATTTGCCCAGATTTTCACTGTCAACACATGGTGGCTGGGGTAGTTGATTGGTTTGTTCTGTCCTCTGTCCTCTGTTGTGGTAACAGGTGTCCTCTGGTGGTTCTGATGGACTGCCATATCCTCCACATGCACCTGGATGTGCTGTCCACTGTTCCATTTGAGCCTCTGAGGAGGTTCAGCTTTGATACTTGCACTCCATATTCAGACTTGCACTCCTCTTCATGGTTGGGGCTCTGAGATCAGCAGCTCAGTTGGAATAGAAACATTGTCTGAGGTGATCCTAGACCTGATTCTGTGTGTGCTTGCCAGTACAGGGTCCAGCACAGTCCATCGCCCTGATCAGCTTATGTATTTGCTGGTGGTTGTAGTTGCTGGGTCAGCTCTGTTTCCAGCCCTGTCTTGCATACAAACCATTGGATGTTGCAGTCTAGCCTGATTCTGCGCAGCACACATTCAACCTTCACACAAACCAGTGGTTGCTGCAGCCTAGCAGAGTGACCCACAATAACCCCCACCAGGCCTACCCCCTACCCTGGTTCTCGTGCTTGCCAGTATGTACTGCAGACTTGTTCAGTCTATCCCACATCCCATTTAGCTCTTGTACATGTCAATGGGCATTGTAGCCTAGTTCAACCCAACCAGCCCCAATCTCCAGCCCACACACATCCAGACCCATCTGTCTAGTCACCACTGCACCAGTCCTGGTTTTCATGGGAGTGATAGCCCAAGAGGGAGGTGCCCACTATTTCCCTACTGGGCCACTCCCACTCCAAAATCATGCACTCTCCAGGTGGTTCTGCAGTTTAACTTGACAGAATTAACCCCCAGTGCCAGCATCTGCCAATTGATGCTGCAGCAAAGTCCAACCAACCCTCACCCACTCTGATTTATGCCTGCACAAATAAGAACAGTCAGCTCAGCCTGGCTTTTCTCTGATCTAGCTCACATGAGGCTCACAGGTGTTATAGCCCTGCCCAGTCTGGTCTGCCTCCATTCCAACACACACTCTCCAGTGGGAGTGGTGGTCCAGCAGGGGAGCCCTCCACATTCTCCCTACCAGCTTTGCCCCCTCCCCACCTGGTTCTCACATGTGCTGGTTGGGTGCTTCAGCCCAGTCTATCATGGCCCCACTCGCCTCAGCATTTGGCAGTGGGTGCTGTAGCCTGGCCTGGCCCAGCCCACCCTCAATTCCAGCTGACGCTGGTAGGAGTTACAGTCTAGCCCAGCCCAGCAGGCACCCAATCCAGCCGTAATGTGTACTGGTACTGGTATGTGTTGTGACCAAACCTGGCTCGATCCACACTCTGATCTGGTTCTTGAATTTGCTTGCAGGTGATGTGAACTGGGTCGGTCTGGTCCGCCCCCAACCTATGCCAAATGTATGCTGGTGGGTACCTTTCCCTGGCCTGGTCTGGGCTGCTCCCTATCATGGTTCTTGTGCTCACCTGTAGGGACTGTGTCCTGCTAGAAAAGTTTCCCAAGCTCCTCCATCAGAACCTCTCCCAATGCCAGATCTCGCACATACCGGTGGGTCCATGCGCCAACCCTATTTAGTCCACTTCCTGTCCTGGCAGGAGCAGTGACCTTTCCTAACTTGCCCTCAACTCATTCCAGTCCTTACTGTTGGATGTTTCAGCCCAGCCAAGGCTCATCCATACCCAGACACAGCTCACACATGGCTCAGTAGGGGCAGAGACCTAGCCTAGTCCGTCCCATGTCTACCCTGGTCCTCCAGAGCACCAGATGGTGCTGGAGTCTAGCCTGGCTCTGTATGCCCAGCCCCATGCCACACTTGTGCCAAGGGACATTGCAGCCATATCCAGACCAGAACACAGCCCTCACTCCAGCCCCCGCACTCACCAGTGGGTACCCCAACCCAGTTAGGGTGTCTTCTTGGCTCCCCAGTTGGACCTGTTCCCAACAATAGATGGCGTGAATGCCAGTGGTTGCTCTGACTCAGCTTGGCACAGCCCCTTACCTGTCTTGGCCTTTGCCTTAGATGCTGTGGCCCATCCCTGGTTCACGCAGAACAACAGGTCTTAAGAGCCTAGCTCGGCATGACCTGTGCTTCAGCCTGATTTCTGTTCTTGCTGGTAAGCTTAGGTTTGCTTGGCCCTGCCCAGTCCACCCCCTTCCATAACCAACCCACATATTAGCCAGCTGTTGGAGTTACTTTGCCCAGCTTTCCAACCCCCAGGCCTGGATCATGTGATCATCAGGGAGAGTTGTGACCCATTAGGGGAGTTTCCCAAGTTCCCCCACTTGACCCACTCCCAGACCCAGATCTCATACATGCCAGTGGGTGTTAGGCCAGTGCCCGGCATAGTCTGCCCTTCCATCTTGGCTTTGTATAAGCTGGTGAACGTTGCAGCCCATCCCAACCCACACCCTGTTTTAGAATGCACATTTGGGTGCTGCTGCCTTGACCAGTCCAGATTGTTTTCTGTTCCTTTACCCATGAGTGATGGCAGGTTCCATGGTCACACCTGGCTCAGCCCATCACCACCCCAAGTCTTGAACTAACCAGCAGGACTTGTACTTCCAAAAGGTTTGGCCCACACATCCCTCACAGAATCTGTCCCCAGACCCAGTTCTCTCACGTGCTGGTTAGTGTCATGACTCTGCCTAATGTGATTCGTCCCCGATCCAACATTCTGCCAAGTACTAGGATCTAGCCCTGCTAGATAGGCCCCCAGTCTTAGCTTTTTCATGGACTGTTGTGCGGTGGTCAGCATTTTTTCGGTGGTAGTAGGTCCTACACAGGACTCACATGTGAACTGGTATATCATTCTGACCCATTCAGATCATCCAGTCTCTCCTCTCCAAACCACCAGGTCTCAGTACCCTTGCTTGCCTTCAAGGAAAAGATACCCTGTCATTGGGAGTCTCAGGATTGATTCCTCACAAATATGCACAGTGGCCTCATTCACGGACATACCAAGGCAGCAATTCCGCACCCCCAAGACCCGAAAGCTTGCCACTGGGTGGCCAGCAGGCAGAGCCTGGTGCCAACTGGCATACTGGCTGCCCAGGATTCAGTCACCATGTGGCAGCAGTGGCTGTGGCCAGTGACCTGTGCATTGAGTCCAACCTGGCCTGGGTGTTCCCAGCAGCCACCAGGCTGCTGGCAGTTCTCTCCACCCAGGCCCCAAGGTCGCACTCCCCGGGATCCCTCCCACCACACAATGTTGGCGACAGGTAGAGCCTAGGCGTGCCTTGTTCCCAAGAGATCCCCTCCCAGCTTACTCATCAGGAAGGGAAAAGCCTTTTGAGCCCAGGTAGGCCCAGGATTCACTCACTGCGTGGCAGTAGTGGCTGTGGCCTCGGCCCTAAGCAACTTGGCCTGGGTGCTCCCGGCAGCCACCAGACTTCTAGAAGTTCTCTCCACCCAGGCCCCAATGTTGCACCTGACTAATATTCTTCCTAACCATCCTCTTGCTAATACATCTAGAAAGTAGCTGATGATAGCCAAAGGTCTCAAATCCTTGCCTCCCACCCACATGGAAAACCTAGATTGAGTTGTGGATTCTGGCTTTAGTGTAGCCGAGGGCTTCCTGTTGGAGTGAACCAGCACATAGCAGATTTTTCCTTGTCTGTCACTCTGCCTTTCAGGTAAATCTTAAAAGAAAGACTATAATTTGGCATTGAATGATAGGGAAGCAAAAACTCTAATAACTGTAATTTCAGGTCTTTAGGCAAAGACTTGGAAATATATAGCTATATAATTTGTAAGCAAGAGGACCACAGTATTTGCAGAAAAATGTGTCAAAAGTTCCTGATTGGAGAATAACTTATATTTGGTAGGATCAGGAAAAGCCTATGTATAAAGTTGCATTAATTTTTGAAGTTTTGTTGCCATGGCAAATCACTTAATTCTGGAAGACTACCTCTTTATTTATGAAGTTAGCAGTCTGACCTAGATTAGTGATTTTTAAGTTTCTGCATTATACAAATCAATGTATCATTATTGAAAGATTTTGTATCTTACCATGTGAGCAGGTCAGTTTGAATTTTTTTTTCTATTGTAACATAAATCTAGCAAGAATTAAGCTATCTCTCAAACGCTGCTTAAAATAGAACCTATTGAGGATTTATGTACATATAAGAAGACACTGTAAGGATAGGTTTATCATGTGGAAAGTCGCATCTCAGATGTCTCATGCATGGGGTTAGCCCTCTGTTTGCTCACTCTGCTAACTCATGGTTTAATGACATCATTGAGGCTTCCTCCTCATTCTCCTCCATCAGAATCCTGCTCTTTTGTCCTTTCTTACTTATCTAGATGCTCCACCTAGATTTTCATGTATATATTCTTTTGCCTGTAACTTTAACTCCTTTACTTCTCTAACCTCTTGTTCATGTACCCATCAAAATAAAAACATTGCATTAGTCTGTCCATTGTGGCAGACACAAGTGCTGCCAAAGGAAATCACAGACCACACTATCAATTCTAGAAGTTTCATTGTCTTCGGATTCATAAGCCTGCAATGCTTATGACTTGTTCTTTTCATTCATTTTTTTAAAAGAAGATGTACTTATTTATATTGGAGAAGCAAATCTACAGGAAGGAGAGAGAGAAAGATTCTCCATCTCCTGGTTCAACCCCTAAGTGGCTAAAAGGGCTAGAGCTGAGCTGATGTGAAGCCAGGAACCTCTTCCAGGTCTCCACTTGGGTGCATGGTCCCAAGGCTTTGATTCATCCTTCACTGCATTTCCAGGTCATAAGCAGGGAGCTGGAAGAGAAACGGAGCAGCTGGGACACAAACAGCACCCATAAGGAATCCCGGTTGTGCAAGGCAAGAATTTAGCCACTAGACCTTTGTGCCGAGTCCTTTTCCTTCACTTTTCAGTGTAGTGGCTGTTGGAAATCTCATGTGTTTTTATTTTAATTTTTAAACATTTATTTGAAAGAGAGAATCTTTTATTCTGTGCTTCGCTCTCCAAACATCTGCAAGAACCATGGCTAGTCCCTGAAACTCTCCCTTATTTATTACTCTCTTATCTATAAAAGTGATTGGGTCCTACGGATCTTCCCTCTAAGGGCAGCAGACCCTCCAGTCAAGACAAGTAATGCCTGAGGTTCCACATACTTTTTCCTACAGACCACAAATCATTTTTCATTTATCTTTATTGATTTTGTGTTATGATAATTTAAACATAATGAACTCCATTCTTTCAAAAATAGAAAAGAAACCCTTCAATCTTTTTTTGTTGTTAAAAGATTTATTTTTATTGGAAAGACAGATTTATAGAGAGAAGGAAAGACCAACTCAGAAATTTTCCTTACACTGGTTCACACCCTGGATGGCTGCAACGGCCAGAGCAGGGCTGATCCAGGAGTCAGGAACTTCCACCAAGTCTCCCACGTGCATGCAGGGTTCCTAGATTTGGGGCCATTGTCTGCTGCTTAGCAGGGTGTTGGATTAGAAGTAGAGCAGTCGGGACACAAACTGGCACCTGTATGGAATGCTGGCACCAAAGACGGAAGCTTAGCCTACTATACCATGGTGCTGGCCCCCAGCAATGCTTTTTTTTTTTTTTATTTTTTTTTTTTTTTTAGCACAGAAGTCCTGACTTTGGTAGCCTCAGCTTTTATCCCAGTTAGTTTTCAATTACATTTTATTTCTACTATCCTTACATAGAAATGATTATTCAAGATAACCGGTGGTTTTGTCACTAAATGATAATAGTGTTTTCAGTCTCAAACTTTTTGTAGTATTGTAGCTCTTCACTGTGTATTTCTGAGAGTGTCTTCTGTGGCTTCACAGTTGGAGCTGTTTCTGTTTGCCTCCCAGTGATTTGATTGCTCTTTCTAAGTTTTAGCCTTTCCTTCTCTTGCATTTTAATTTTTATTCCGCTTACATATTATTGTCTTTTAAGATAACTTCCATTACTGTGTACTGGTTGGTTATTCTCAAGTCTGTCATGCATCTTTTGTAAAAATTAATTTATTTAAAAGGTAGCGTGTCAGAGAAGGGGACACACACACACACACACACACACAGCTCTTCCATCTGCTGATTCACTCCCCAGATGGCTGCAAAAGCCAGAACTAGGCCAGGCCAAACCCAGGAATGAGGAGCTTCATCCTGGCTGCAGTCTCTGAGCCAGCATCTACAGCTTTCCCTGGCCTTTAGTAGGGCTCTGAACCAGAGGTTGAACAGACACGACTCAAACCAGCTCTCCACTATGAGAGCTTCACCTCCTATGCCAAAATCTAGGCCTTTTGATATCAACATTTTTCACTAATAATATATTTATTTTATTTTTAATGATGTTTACGTAGTTTAAAAGGATGCACGCCCATGTGGACCACTACTTTGAGTGGAAAGAGTCAAAGAATGGGGGAACACAGATGGGACAACTGCCTCCAATCGATTTCCTTCCCGTATCTGGGGAAAGTGGGGAGAGAAGGAGAGAGGGCCACTCCCAGCAACCCAGTTGCATCAGCGTCCAGGGAAGGCAGACGGCCACTCGATATCATCCTATGGCCCCAGTGCGGAGTGTGTTCCAGGCGCACTGCAAAAGACAGATCTACATAGAGAAGGAGAGACAAAAGAAAGATCTTCCATTCGCTAATTCACTCCCCAAGTGGCTTTAGGAGCCAGAGGCTGAGCCAATCTAAATCCAGGAGCCAGGATTTTCTTCCGGGTCTCCCAAGTGGGTGCAGGGTCCCAAGGCTCGATGTTTTTCCAGGCCACAAGCAAGGAGCTGGATGGGAAGCAGGGCTGCCATGATTAGAGCTGGTCCCATATGGAATCCCAGTGCTTGCAAGGTGAGGACTTCAGCTGCCAGGCTACCATGCTGGGCTCATAATAATTTTTAACTAATTCAAATATCCAGATAAGAACATTTAAAGGGGAGGACATACTAAGATTATTTTTGCATGTGCAAGACCCTAAGGTTTTTCACATGAAGTATTTTGGGTAGAATGTGACTGGTAGAAAAAAACCTTTTCTTTCCTTGCCCATGAAAACATTAAATTAATTCTGTTTAAATATGATTATAGGTTAGGTGGCTGCACAGAGCAGGTCCAGTGCACCATATCTTAGTGCATCTTTGCAAGGCTTGCAGTTTTTGTTTACAAGACTTTTAAAATTAAATGTTGGTGCAGGTGCTGTGGCAGGGCAGGTTAAGCTGCCACTTGGGATGCTTGCATCCCAATATTAAAGTGCCTGGGGTTGAGTATGGTTCCACTTGCAATCCGGCTTCCTGCTCATGTGCCAGGGAGGCAACACATAGTGGCCCAAGTGCTTGCATCCTTGCCCCCATAGGAGACCCAGAGGAAGCTCCTGGCTCCTGGCCTTTGGCATGATCCAGCCCTTGTGTTTATTTGGGAAGTAAGCTGGGAGATGGAAGAGTCTCTCTGCCCTCCCCTTCAATGCTGTCGCTCTGGGTTTCAATAACAAATAAGCATTTATAAAAACTTAGTAAAACCTATTAAAATCCTGTATGTTTATAGGGACACATGCGATGTTTCAGCATATCTATACATCGTATGATGTACCATCAGGGCATGTCTGTCTCCCCACTAGGGTGTGCACACCTGCTGGAGATGCTCCCCAGACCCAGCAATGTCCTGTTGGGTGGGAGAGAACTCAAGTCCTGCTAAGAGTTTGCTTTTTTTATTTCTGCAGTTGAAGTCACCATGCAGAAATAGTCCCTGGTTTTCTATTAGTGGGAACAAATAAGAGGTTCTCTTGATTGTTGAGTAAAATACAGTATTATCAAGAACACTTCTCTGGGAAGGGAAAACAGTTGGTGCCTAGTGTCAAAAAAAATCTCTCTTAAACCTCTCCTGATTCTTACCTATGAGGTTTTCTTATTGACTTGGAATGATAATAACCATTTTTTTTCTTTTTTAAGGATTTTTAAAAGTTTTTATTGCAAAGGCAAGTATACATAGAGAAGGAAATACAGAGAGAAAGATCTTCTGTCCACTGGTTCACTCCAAAAATGGCAATGACCAGAGCTGCACCAATCCGAAGCCAGGAGCCCAGAGCTTCTTCCAGGTCTCCCACGCGGTTGCACAGTCCCAAAACTTTGGGTGGCATCCTGGTGCATGCAAGGTGAGGACTTTCGCCACTAGGCTATTGCACTGGGCTATTTTTATTTCTACAAAACAATTTCAAGGACAAGGAGGGAAAAGTGATTAAAAATCCAAAACAGTTAAACAATTGTTGATTCGTTAAGTCAAATTTAATAACTGGAGACTGGACTCAGATAATCCCTGTGCAATGTAGAACATGTGTTGGGATAAGCATGACTGGAGGCCAGTAGGGGCAGTAGTTGGTATTGGACCTATTGAAGATGTTCTTAGCCAATGAGATCATGTGTAAGATAGTGTAGCTTCACAATGAAAGCATAATCATAGGGAAAATAGAAATAGAGACAGATTTATAGTCTCCAAAGTATTAGCATAGGTGAGAACCTTTTTGTCTGCCGGAGCCATTCATGACATCATTTGCAGGCCATGGACAAGTATCAGCTTAAAAGCCTTCAGTAGATTCATTGAATTTCACATCTTGCCTGTGGTTATCTTGGCACAGCTATGTGTGAATGATTTCATGGGCCTTACATAGCCCATGGGCTTGACATTTCCTATCTCTGAATTAGATTAAAAAAATGATAGAAAAGAAAATGAATTCAGGGTTGGGATTTTTGTGACAGTGGCTCAGCTGCTGTTGGGGACACCTGTAAACCATACAGGAGAGCTTCTGATGGAGTCCTGGCTTGGTCACCAATTCCAGCTGCCTCTTAGTGCACACCTTGGGATGGCTCAGGTACATGTGTTCTTGTTTTCCAGGTAGGATACCTCAATGGAGTTACTGGTTCTGACCTGCAAAATTACTGAGCCCCAGTTATTGTGGACATAAATCTCTAATTTGTTCTTACTAAAAAAAAAAACCAAAAACCTATTTTTAGGGTGCAGCGTGGTAGCCTAGTGGCTAAAGTCCTCACCTTGAATGTGCCAGGATCCCATAGAGGTGGTAATTCATGTCCCGGCGGCCATGCTTCCCATCCAGCTCCCTGTCTGTGGCCTGGGAAAGCAGTAGAAGATGGTCCAAAGCCTTGGGAACCTACAGAGGCATGAGAGAGCTGGAAGATGCTCCTTGCACCTGGCTTCAGATTGGTGCTGTTCCAGCCATTGTGGTCACTTGGAGAATGAACAAGGGGATGGAAAATATACTTCTCTGCCCATCCTCCTCTCTGCATATCTGCCATTCCAATAAAAATAAATAAATTTTTTAAAAATAATAAATAAACCAATCAATACATACATACATACACACATACATGTATACATACACACATAAATCTTTTAAAAAATAATAATACAGAGAATGGGTGTTGGACCGTGGGGCAAGGCCACCGTTCCTGGCAGGACAGGAGGTGGACGAAGTCATCCTGGGCCAAGGCCCCTCTGGTGTGTGCAAACTCTGCCACTGGGAGGAGACCTTAATAGTGGAGTTTGGGGAACTCCTTTATCAGGATGCAGTCCCTGCAGGATAGCGCAAGAGCCAAGACAAGGCACAGCCCCATTACCATATGCAGCAGCATACGTGTGGGTCCGGTCTCCAGGAAGGCCAGGCAGGGCCAGTTCATAAAACCCACTGCCATATCTGAGAGTGGTACCATCCTATGCCAACCTATACCACCTTATAACAGGCTGACCAACCATGTGCCTGTCTGTAGCAGCCTATGTTAATCTGTAAAGCCCGTACCCACCTATGCCAGCCTATATGAGTGTATACTAGCCGGTACTGTAAAAAAGGGAGGATTTTTTGCTCTTCTTGGCTAGTCCTTGCCCCTTCCCTTGGACTCTTCCTTTCCATCCCCTTCAGTCAGTACCCGATTTGTTCATTATTGTGTAATAACATCCTAATGCAGTACCTGGTACTCAGAAAAGAGGTAACAAATTGATGAATGGGTGGATGGATGGGTTGATGCGTGGACAGATGGCTGAATGGCTGGTTGGGTGGATGGATGCATGGATGCATGGGTGGATGGGTGGATAGATGGACGGATGGGTGGATGGATGGACGGATGGGTGGATGGATGGATGGATGGGTAGATGAGTGGATGAGTGGATGGATGGATGGATGGCTGGATGGGTGGATGGATGGATGGATAAATGGATGGGTGGATATGTGGATGGATGGGTAGATGAGTGGATGAGTGGATGGATGGATGGATGGAGTGATGGAGGGATGGATGGAGGGAGGGATGACTGTTTCCTCTCTACTAACAGAACTAACAAATGATGAAACAAAGAGAGGCTGGTTCTTATTTCTGTTTGAACTTCTATCACCTTCATCTTAGTAGTTGTCCTTCTATTTTAGTATAATTTTTGCTTCTTTTTTGGCTTTTTGAATAGAAAACTTGTCTTTATTTAGGGGCTGAAATCCTATCACTTAGATCTCTTCAGAAATACCTTATTGGGCAATACACACATGAGAAGAACAGCTAGATGGAAATTTAAATTCCCTTTATTAATTGGTAGATGAGCATCCAGCTTTTCCTAGTGTACAGAGTCTTTGCTAAACCAACTCAGAGTGTGCCTTTTAGCTTGAAGATTTAAAGAAAGTTTCTGTAACTTCAATCCTGGAACACTAGAAATGTTGGGAACAGATCAGATACAATTGATACACATTTTGCGTCTGGGGAGGACACAGAATAATGAGGTCCTGTCTCAGGGAGTTGGAATAAAGGGATTACAATTACAAATGAGAAAATAGCAGTTTAGAGACTCTCACTCTAGTAAAAATGTGTTTTGGTGACTGCTCTGTGTTTTGAGCTCTTGAGTAAATTCTCCACCTGGGCGTAGCTGGTAAGAAAGTTAGATTGAGGTGGTGGAAGTGGCATAAATGCCTGCCCTAGAAATTAAGACAGAAATGAAAGGAGAGTTAGCTGGAAGTTCCCTGTTTCTTCCTCACCACCTGTGTGACCAAACATTTGTTCTGCTTTGTCTTTGCCTTCAATGCCGTCTTCATGTTCCCCTCTGACCACCCCGTCTTCAGTGAGTTCCCAGAGTCACGTCCATACAAAGCTGCCTCCAAGGACCTGAATCTAGGCTGGTGTCCTTACCCTAATACTCCTGCTTGTTAAAGAGGCAAGTGCAAACCTAGGCTTATAACTGTACTTTCATAGAAATAAGGTTATTCTTTTTTTAAATACAACTTCTGTGCCATAACATTGGAATCTACATAAACTTTCTTTTGTCAATAGTGCATTTCTGAACACATGACCCACCATTGAGAATTTTTGGCAAGCTCACCACAAAGAATGGCCAATGGCTGGATTTTGCTGCTGAGCTGAAGTTCCCACCTCCTTAACAAATTTGCTATAAAACATAAAAAAGTCCACTTGTAATAATGGGAAAAACTTACTTTGGGGAAGAGAATACTTTTTATGAAGAATTGGCTGTGATATAGACAGTGTAGGATAGACTTTGGACTTTGAGGTAAAAATCAATGTTCCCTTTTCTGACTTTTTTCACACCTTCCCTCTCAAACATGTCATTTCCCATTTTCTATAAGCTCACTCTTTCTTTTTTCTTTTCCTTCTTTCCTTTCTTTTTCTTTCTTTCTTTCTTCCTTCCTTTCTTCCTTCCTTTCTTCCCTTCTTTCAAAGACAGAGAGAAAGATATCTTAATCACTAGTTCACTCTATAAATGACCTCAATGGCAAGGACTAAGCTGGGCCAAAGCCAGGGACCTGGAACTCCATCTGGGTCTCCCATGTGGGTTCGGGGCCAAAGCACATGGACTTTCCAAAGTGCATTAGCTGAGAGGTGAGTGTGAAGTGGGGCAGCAGGACTCAAACTGGTGCTCATAGGGGATGCTGGTATTACAGGCAGTGATTGAACTTGCTGCATTACAACAGTAGCCCCTCTACATTAGTTCTGTCAGCCCAAATAAGTATGAATCATTTTTATCTGTTCCTTAAATATTAGCCTACTTAGATACATCCCTGCTGGATTGACAAAACTATTTTGTATCCAACTAATAATGATAATGTTTATTTATTAGCCTGTTAAGAAATTTTAGAAGTCAAACAGCATGTAATGGCTCAAAACATTCGAATTACTGCACACTCTTCATAAGAAAAAAGTGTAGGCAATTAAAAAAAAGAAGTAGTAATTATAGCTACTTCACCACAGAAGATTGCCAATAAATACTTGAGAAGATGGTCAGCATCATTAGTCAACAGGAGAGTGAGAATTAAAACCAAGTGAAATGCTACCACACAGCACTAGTATAGCTAAATTTTTTAAAAACAGATTTACCATACAGGGTATTGTTGAGGATGTGGAGCAACCAGAACCTTCAAACACTGTTCATAGAACAGTCACTTTGAAACAGTGGGCAATTTCCTAACAATTAAACACCCATCTATTATTTGATTAAATCTATCCATCATCACCAATCAGGCAAATCAGACTGAGGGCAGATCATCCACACAGTAGGATACGACTGAGCAATGAAGAGGAATGAATTGCTGATAGTGCAGAAATACCACTTTTTTTGGTGTTTTTAGATTGAAAAACAATTACACTGAGTGAGAGAAAGCATATCCAGGAAGATATTATTGCATATAAAATTATAGAAAATTCAGCCTAATCCCGACATGCCAGGAAGAATGCCATGCTCCCTGGAGATGGAAATGGTGTAGTGTTGTGGGGGAGGAGGGGCTTCTAAAGATGCCTGAGGAAACTTCCAAGGATGACAAGTGTGCTCAATATCTTGATCGTAGATGTGGTTTCACAGGTGTATACATATGTTAAAACTTATCAAATTACATATTTTGCATGTAGGTTGTTGTAAGTCAATTATCTCTCACATGGGATGGGATATTAGCATTTTTATTGGGGCATTTGGGATTGAGTTCCAGCTCTGCTTACAGTTACTGTTTGTTGCAAAGACTTGCCTGCCATTCACACAGATTATATTGAGTTCCTGGCTTCAGCTGTTGTGGGCAGTTGGGGAGTTTTGCAGAATTAACTATCAGATGAAAGATTCTGCGTGTGTGTGTGCGTGTGTGCGTGTGTGTGTATGTGTGTGTATGTGTGTATGTGTATGCATGTGTGTGTGCGTGTGTGTATGTGTGCGTGTGTGTGTGTGTATGCACACGTGTGCCTTCTAAAAAAAAGAGTTAAGTTACAGAAAAGAGGAACGAGAGTGCTGTACTTTGATCAGTTTGTTTATAATTTCCTTAAATATTTCTTTCCCAAAAGAACATATTCAGTGGGTTGGGAGGGGAGGCAGGCAGCGAAACTTTAAAATTTACCAAGTCATCTGATTTTTAATGCCTGCGAGCTGTAACAGGTTATAAACCTAAAATCAACATTTTTGTAAGGCTCTTTTCTCTGAATTGAAGATACTCTCAATTACAAAAGGATATACAACATCCTTCCTTTATCCTAAGGGTTCTTTAAGGGGGAAAAAGACACTTAGACCTATTAAAAGTATGTTTGTTACAAAATGCCTTCCAGTTTTAAAATATTCAAAAGCATGGGTTGGAATATTCATTGCAGCCAGCAGCCATTGGGGCATTGGAAGGATTGTGCCCAGGGGGGTGTTCCAAGCACCAATGCTAGTCAGGACCAGTTGTTTTAAAGAAGCAGCAATCCACTAAAAAACCCCAAGCTTCATACTCAGTGCTGATTTCTGTCTTTTCCCAGAGTCTATAGAATCTCTGATGCTGAGATTATAGTCAGAATCCAGCTTGAATCTTAAACAGGCAAAACTGGTTTCTATTCATTTTGTCACTCAACAAAAACTCATGGAGCACCTGGCACTATTCTGGGAATGCGCTGGAACAAGAAACAAGAGCAAGGAGACTCAATGACTCCGCAGAGGTCAGACTCTGGCAAGAAAAACACATTTCATGCAAGGAGACAAGTATTTACATGTACATACACTTGTATATGCAGATTTCTATGTGATTTCATATTATGTTAAGTTCTTTAAGAAAATCAAAGCTTTAAGGATGTGGAAGGCATGGGGGCTGTTTCTGATACAGTATCATGATGGAGTTTCTGAAGTGACGTATAAGCAGGACCATGAATGGCATGTATTAGTAAGCTATGCAAAAATCTAGAGTATAGGATCCCAGACAGAAAGCACAGTAAGTGACATAAGGTCCTGAGCTCATCATAAGCTTGGCCTGTTTAAGGGATAATAAGAAGGTCAGTATGGCTGGAACAGAATGAGAAAACAGAAGTGGTCAGAGATGAGGCGAGAGAGGGAAGTTATTTCAGATCCTAACAAGCAACTGGCTTTTTATTTAAGTGTGATGAAAAGCAATTGTAAAGATATGAAGTTACTGAACCTTTATTTAGGTTAAGAAGAAATCTCTTCTGATTATAGGGTCAAAGTCAACTTTCTTTTATTTCTTTCTTTATTTTGTGATATAGTTCTATAGGTGCTAGGATTTCTCCCTTATCCCAAAGCCCCCTCTCCCTACTGACTTCCCCTACATTATTACAATAGTTTAGTTCTTCAAAAACAAGCATTAAGTCCATCATTGTACTATTTAAGTGTATCTTGACACTGTAGGTATGGACAATGGCAGAGAGTCTGGCGTCCTATTGCCAACGTATATTTAACAGTTTCATTGAAAGTCAGCTTTCTTATCTAATCTCCTGTACTGTAAACTTTAATGTTTCTTCTCTCATAACCCCAGAATATTCAAGTGCAGAGGAGGCTGTATCTGTGCCAACATCCAGTCACATGCTCTGGCCGTGGGGATTTCTGCAAAACACAATGCAGTTGATCAGTTCTTCCTATCACAACTCAGTCAAAAGAAGGAACAGTCAACCAGGAAGTTCCATGGATCCCAACACAACACACTCTTTCACTCAGGGGCTAGAGCTAGAGGTGCAGGTGGGGCAGGGCACAGTCTGAGTGTGCATCTGGAGTCTCCTAAGTTTGTCTAATGCAGTTTGCAGGTGCCAGAGGTCGGATCAACAAGGGCCATATGTACTTGGGGCACCACCTCAGCTAACTTCCAATAAGGTCACCCTTTCCAGATGAAGAGTAAAGGCAGGCTCAGCTGCTTCCTGATGACGTAGTAAGCGAGATATTCAAGTCCTTTGACACATGGTCAATTCCCTCCTCACTAGGCCTGTTAGATAGCTACACTGGCAAACTATACAGAAAGCCAAATTACCCACCTTCTAAATGTTCATTTGAACATCAATCAAAATATGGAAGACCCCACTTTACCTCTCCATGGAAGACAAACTATCTTGGGCTTCATTCTGCAAAGGTGTGCAGATAGAAACATTTACAGCTAATGGAAACATACAAGAGATGAGAGGGAATAGATCCGGGAATCAGGATTATCTTTCAATGAAATATAGCTGCTGAAGCAAATGGGAACATTTTTAAATCTCTAAATCAACTTCTTGAAAAACTCAAGAAAAAAATTCAAATGCAAAGTGTACAATCATGAAATTTTAATTTTTTTCGTTTGTCTGAGAGGGTGAGAGAATGAGAGTGAGCAAGAGAGTAGGCACATATCCATCTATTAGTTTGCTCACCAAATGGCAGCATTGCCAGTCCAGGCCTCTCATGTTGCTGACAGTGACCCAGTTAACTAAGCCATCACCATCATCTCCCAGGATCTGTATTAGCAGGAAGCCAGAGTCTGGAAGAAACAAACAAACAAATATTGAACTAAAACAGGAGGCAAGCATCTTAACTGGTAACTTAACCAATAAGCCAAACTTGTACTCCTATCTATAGTCATTAAGCATTAGTGGCAAAACAGGTCGAGACCTATCTGTTGATATTGAGATTTTGCAAAATTTATATACGGATCTCAAATGTCTGAACCCCGTCCTACCACCTCCTCTAAGTATCTTGGTAAATGCCACCCCTTAGTGTTTGGAGTGAAAAAATCCCTCCAAATCATAGTACCATCTGTCCTTGTGAGCTGGGCTGGAGGAGTGTCTTGAACCTTCATGAGTCCTATTCTTGGCCACTAGCCTTCAAGCTGGTTCTTGTTTAGTGTTCTAAGTGGAGAGAATAACTTTTCAAGTGGGACGAAGATTCAGAGGCCTTCTATAGCACCATTTATATGCTGCTATATAGAGAGAGAGCCAAAAAGAGGGAAGATGGGAATATTTAAAAACAAAAATTCCCAAATCGGAAGTGGTTATGCTAACCCCATTCTTCACTCTTCTGGGTGGAAATGGGGATTCCTTCTGGATAACAGAAAGGAAAGCCTTGAGCTCCCCCTAGAGGACAAAGCCTGCAGCCAGCACTTCCCCGTCGGCTCCAGGGTAGTTACAACACCTCCAATCTTCCTTTCTCAGGAAGAGATGAGGGGGATCTCTCTCACTGCCTCGGGCTTACCTTTCTTTCAGTACTTATCACATTTTCTGTTTGTTACAGCTCAACCTTCCATTACACATATGAGCCCACTGAGAGGAGTAAGACTATCCTTATGTCTTCTCCATCTATTAGCATGGTATTGGTACACGGTGGATGCTTTAACTGTCAGCGTAATAAAAGTGTCCATGAGACTCAAAGAGCATGACTATTCTTGGTATGGCCATATTTCATATTAAGTGTTCATTATTTGTTCTGTTTTATTTTTTATTTCCCCCTCCATCACATATTGTGATCAACAACTTTTACAGCTCTAAAATGTATGCTATTTCACTTAATGCTTGCACATACACTATGTCTCTTAATGTTTCCTGCTCTGCAGGGATGGAATTTTGTACCTGCACTTACTAAATGAGAAAATGAACACCCAGGTAGCTGAAATGAGTTGTTAATGTCATCGGATTGTTGCATCCACATTCTTGTCTCTCCTGCAGGAAGGATTTTAAGGACAAGCAACAAACAAGGTACCCCAGAGGAATAAGATAAGATTTATTTGCAGAACAAAAGCACAAAATCCAGAGTGAGCCCAGGCACAGTCAACAGTGAACTGCACCCAGGGAGTTTATGGTTATCCCATTATCTGGTTTGGGGATGGTATTTGGCACAGAGTTTAGCACAACACATTTTCTTATCTTTTGGGGAAATCATGGATGTTTCATAATATCATGAGTATGATGAGAGTAGAAGTGTCAGCCATGATGACTATATTATAACGATGTTATAATAGACTCCAGGTCATTGCACGGATGCACCCAGCAGCCATGTTGCCAAGTTGGTTCTTCTCCATTGGCATAGGTTCTGGGTGGTTTTGTGGAAACAGCTGTGCCCCATCGTGCACAGAGGAGGGGAGATGTTTGTAGGTGGGCAATGGTGACCTCAGCTGCTTCTGTCTGCCTTAACTACCTCCTTGAGGTATCGCTAAGGCTGTATTGCTTAAAGGCATTGCATCAAAGGAACAAAGCCAGGTTTTCCTGACTTTGGACTCGTTGATCAGGTAAGCTACTTGAAGTTTCCTTTGAATTTCTGTCAGGTTTAGCATGTTTGTCTACAATTTGTCTGCAATATATAAAAATTGAAAAATGCTTTAAAATGACAATGGACTGTTGAAATTAAATGATATAAGACATTGTCAAACTTAATTGCATGTTGAAATGATCTAGGGAGTTTTAAAATTCCTGGCACCTGGGCCTCAGCCTAGCCATTCTGATTTTATCAGTCTAGGGTGGTCTGAACACTTGAGTTTTTTGTTTTTTTTTTTTTAAGATTTTAATTTTTGTTGGAAAGTCAGACATACGGAGAGAAGGAGAGACAGGCAGGAAGATTTTACGTCTGTTGATTCATTCCCCATGCGGTTACAATGGCTGGAACTGAGCCAATCTGAAGTCAGGAACCAGGAGCCTCTTCCGGGTCTTCTGTGGGCTACAGCGTCCTAAGGCTTTGGGCCATCCTCAATTGGTTTCTCAGGCCAGAAGCAGGGAGCTGGATGGGAAGCAGGGCCGCCAGGATTAGAACTGGCGCCCATATGGGATCCCAGCACATGCAAGGCGAGGACTTTAACTGCTAGGCTACCATACTGCATGCAACATTTAATTTTTTAACAGTTCTTTTTTAATGCACTGTTTAATTTGAGAACCACTACTATAAAAGAAAAACTATAATACCACCAGTGACAAATATTACTGTTAATATTTTGGTTAATATTTTTGTGAATTGTTCTTATTTGATAGGAAAATGGACTCAACATTAATATTTTTCTTAATATCTTGGTGAATTCTAATGTTAATATTTTGGTCAATGTCTCTTCTTTTTAATGGAAATATGAACCCAATGTTACAAAACAGGATAGCATATAAATAATTTTGTAAATTGATTTATACACTCAGTTCTTCTCTGTGTACATATGGTATAATCTATGTATTTAAACACACACACACGCTAGTGTGATCCGTTGTAAGAAGCTAAAACAATCAAAATTTCCTGCTGATGAATTTTCACATTTGAATTTAGCACTCGAGATACTGCTCTTGTATTTTCTAGTATGCCACCAGGCTTGGTGATGTCACCACCACTTTTAAGGTCATCGTACTATTTTTTCTCACATAAGGAAGCGGGGAAACTACAGGAGGAGATCCCCAGCAGGCGGTGCCTGATCCACAAGAGGTCACTAGGCACAAAAGACCTCTGCTTCACTGAACACACTCTCCCAGGCAAAGCGCAGTTGTGTTAAGGGGATTTGTGGCAGCACTCACGGGGACAGAATGATCTGAGAGGACACCAGGTTTCTGGATTGATTGTACTCATTGATTTGCTGCAAGTCACTTTTCCCGATCATGCTACCAGGCATTGTTTTATGAATATGTTGCAGTCATAGAAAGGCTGGGTACAAGCCTATGCCATGCACAGGCTCCAAATCAGAACTCCTGACATTGGTATATGACCTTGAGCAAGTTACATAGGCTCTGTGTGTATTTTCTCTTTTGGAAATGGTAAGGATGACAGTAATGATGGTGATAGCTACCAAATGCAGTTAAGTGTATAAAATGTCTAGATCATGTTCAAAACTGAAAAAATGTTCATTATTTTTGCATCTGCATAGGATATGGGAGAAAAAGATGTGTCCAGTTTGGAGCATTTTAAGTTGTAGGTGCTGGTTAAGCATCAAAATGGAGACGGTAGCAAGTGAAGAGGACAGCCTGTGTGCTCACACACAGCTTTGGGCATTCACTAACCTTACAGACACTCTCCCTTGGGTTGTATAACCTGGAAGGATAGTTTGAGAACTAAGCCTCTGCATCAATCAGAGCATAACGTGTATCAAAAATCTCCTAAAACATAAAGGTTTGAATGAGACATTTACGAAATCCTTTATGTTTTAAAGAATATCTAAGAAAAGAAATCTCCTCTACAATTCCAGATTTGTCTATTTATCCTTACATATTTAAAATGACTATTTCAGACAGGCAGAGAGACTGAGAGACTGACTGAAGGGGGTTGGAAGAAAGAGACCTTTCATCTGTTGATTCACTGTGCAGGCCGGAGCCAGGATCTGGGAACACAGTCCAGATCTTCATGTAGATGACAGGGACACAGCTCCTGCGGCCACACTGCCACTTAGCAGGGTTGGTGTCAGCAGGCCACAGGAGTCAGGGGCCAAAGCCAGGAATCAAAGCCAGACACTGTGATGTGGGGCATAAACAGCCTAATACGCTGATGTGAAGTGGGGGTGCCACTTGTTAACTGCTAGGCCACATGCCTGCCCCTTGAGGTTCTATCATTAGTTCCATTAAGTATTAAATAAAAATTACTTAGCTTTGGACTTAATATAGTTACGTCAGCTTAGTAAATATTCACCTAGCATATCTTTCTCCATCATTTTTTTGGGGGACTTTTTTGAATCTTTACATCTTAGCTTTATTTCTGATGCATTGTATATAACACATTTTTTAGACAACTAAATATGAACGTATATTCATTAGGTACCTTATTGTTTTTTATATATATATATATATGTCAACTGAGATTTTTGTTTTTATTTCATGCCATCTGTTCTTTTTATTTTTCTCTTTCCAGGCAAGTGTCCTTTTTGAATAATATCTCTTTTTCCTTTATTCTTGAAGTATATATATATTTAACTAGGGGTTCAGTTCTGTTCTTTCCCCGTACGGGTGGCATCTGCTTTTCTGTTGTGATCGATGAGGTTTCTGCTGTTGATCCAACTGGCTGCCTTGGAGGAAGTCACCGTTTGTTCTAGTCACTTTTCAGACTTCTCTTGTTGTTACACTACTCTTTAATCATAAAGTATGCATTTCCTTCTGATGGCTTGGTTCGGGGTCCACTAGATTTCTTAAATCAGTGATTTGGTGATTTACTACTTTTGAAACTATGCAGCCATCTTTCTTTCAAATATCATTTTCTGCCTCATTTTTCTTTCTTTTTCCTTTTTGGTTAGACCATTTGGTTAAAATTTCACTCATTCTTCTGTCTCTAATGCATCTTGCATATTTAGTCTCTGCTCAGAACTTTCTACTAATCTTCCAAGTATTAATTTTTTCTTGTATGTTTACCAACCAAGTTATGATTTCAGTTGATCTTCAGGAAGTTTTCAGTGTCTGCTTGTCTTTTAACGTATTCTAGGCACTGTAGTTGGAAGCGATCTGGAGTCTAAGACAGGAATTTTTAATTTGCTTCTATCAGATGGGGAAGGACACTTCAAAGTGAAACCTCACAGATACTTTTTCGACTTCCTTTCCAAATGTTTTGTATTTCCACTTTGTCCTTGAAGAATGTGGTGATGTGAATTTGCATTAAAATTTCAGGAGCACACAAACAGTGGACTTCCAAGTGGGCTGACTCTTCAGAGGCAAATTCAACAACCTCAGTGAGAATAGTTGCCTCATCTGAACCAAACATGTGCATTTTCTGTTGTCATTATTCCCTAAGCAATGGCGTATAACAACTATTAATGTAAGATTTGCATTGCATTAGGTGTTATAAATAATCGGGATGGTTTAATGTGCAGCAGGACGTGGCCACTGTGTCTCCAAGCGCCGTCTCCCGCAGGTTTAGCTCAGGTATCAGGGACACGTGAAGGGCCAGTGCGCTCCCTTTGGAACGCGTGGGCTCTGCGTGCCTCCTCTCTTCTTGGCCACCGCCGAGTCCAGGACTGCATGGGGCACAAAGGTCGCCCTCCCGACAGGAGCCCGGCTGGAACAGACACCTCAGCTTGGCGAAGTGCCCAGCAGCTTGTCTGGCTCAGCTCAAACTGGGCCCCCCGCTAGCTGCTCCTGCTGCTTCTGAGTATAGCACCTGCTGCAGTAGCTTTTTGATTATTCCAAAGCTGTGAACTGAGATGGATAATTATCTAAAGGAGAGATCTCTCAAACAAAAAAAATCAAAAATCAATGTAACTAAAATACAACAAGAGCAGCATTGCCACCAGAAAAAGTTAAAAATAGAAATAAGCAAACAGGCTACTATTACAAAGCATTCGCTTTTTCCCCCTAATTACTGACTAATTTATTGGCTAAATGTCTATTGAAGGGCCCAACGCAGTAACCTACTGGCTAAAAATCCTCACCTTGCATGCCTAGGATTCCCATATGGACACTGGTTCGAGTCCTGGCTGCTCTGCTTCCCATCCAGCTCCCTAGCTGTGACCTGGTAAAGTAATGGAGGATGGCCCAAAGCCTTGGGACCCTGCACGCACACGGGAGACCTGGAAGAAGCTCCTGGCTTCAGACCAGCTCAGCTCCAGCCATTGTGGCCACTTGGGGAGTGAATTAATGGATAGAAGATCTTTCTCTCTGTATCTCCTTTTCTCTGTAAAGATCTGACTTTCCAATAATAGATAAATAAATCTTAAAACTAAGCAAACAAAAAAGAAAAGTCTATTAAAAAGGACATTTTTTTCCGTTTGATTTTTCCTCTTTGTTGTGAGGGTTTTGTGGTTGCTGTTATTTTTTAATTTTTTATTTATTTTATGGTAACTACAGGATTGACCAGTGTGGGAAGGATCAAGGATCAGGGAAGAGTGGGTGAAACTGTTGCCTCCTAATTCTCCTTTTCTTCTTGTCTCTGAGAGAAGGGGGGAGACAAAGAGGGAAGCCACACCTGGCCTCCCAAATGTCCCAGTACTCGAGGATGGGGACCCACCATCTGACATTGACCTTGGGTCCTGCTATAGTGTGTTGTTGTTGTTGTTGTTAACAGAAGACAGTCAACTGGAAAACTAATAGAACTAGTTATGGACTTCCACAATTAGGTAAATTCCTAAAGATAGCTTTCTTATAATAAAAGAATAGCCTTCAAGTTATTCACTTATTTGTGAGGCTGGGAGACACACTCCCAGGGTCTGCACTAGCAGGAAGTTGTAATCAGGAGCTCTAGATAGTGTGGCACACAGGCATCCTAAGCTCTAGGCTAAACACCTAGAAATACAATGGCAAAAATGTCCAGCTTAAGAACAGCAACAGCCATGCATTTTTCTAGAATAAACAAGACATGTGCAATTCAAAAGGGACAATGTTAAAAGAATACAAAAACTAACATGTGAACAAAATATTCTTCTTGCTAGAAAAATGCATTAAGGTTTCCATTATTTCCCAATTAATTTAGGTCTAGTATAATTTCAATGAAAATATCAAATAGGAAACTTCATAAAATCATTCTAAAATTGATGTGAAAATTAAAGAATAAGAACAGCCAAGAAATCTTTAAAGAAGATTGTGGTGGTGGTGGTTGTGCAGATATACTCATTCTCTCAAATGTTTAAGTGTATCAAAAAGCTACTGTTAATTTTTTAAAAATACTAAGAGCAGTGCAAAGATAAAAACATATGGATAGGAAATTAGGAAGCATGAGACTGTGTGTGTGTGTGTGTGTGTGTGTGTGTGTGCCTTCACTATATATGCATTTGCATTTATGTATTAGAAAAACATACTATGGATGCATTTCAAGATTGCTGAATTAGAGGCTGGTGCCATGGTTCAACAGGTTAATCCTCTGCCTGCAAGCACAGGCTTCCCATGTAAGCACCAGTTCATGTCCCAGCTGCTTCGCTTCCCACCCAGCTTTCCACTTAATCTGGGTAAGCAGAGGAAGATGGCCCAAAGCCCGGGGCTGTGTGGGAGACCTGCAAGAAGCTCCTGACTCCTGGATTCAGATTGGCTCAGTTCCCATTTAGGGAATGACCCAGTGGATGAAGATCTCTTTATCTCATCTGTCTGTGAACCTGCTTTTCAAATAATAATAAATAAATCTTAAAAACAAACAAATAGGGCCCGGCGGCGTGGCCTAGCGGCTAGGGTCCTCGCCTTGAAAGCCCCGGGATCCCATATGGGCGCCGGTTCTGGTCCCGGCAGCTCCACTTCCCATCCAGCTCCCTGCTTGTGGCCTGGGAAAGCAGTCGAGGACGGCCCAAAGCTTTGGGACACTGCACCCGCGTGGGAGACCCGGAGGAGGTTCCTGGTTCCCGGCTTCGGATCGGCGCGCACCGGCCCGTTGCGGCTCACTTGGGGAGTGAAACATCAGACGGAAGATCTTCCTCTCTGTCTCTCCTCCTCTGTATATCCGGCTTTCCAATAATAATAAAATCTTTAAAAAAAAAAACAAATAAAAAGATTGATTTAGAAAGATTCATGAGATAACTGATTGACATAGCATCACACAGTCATTAGGGCTGGCCAATCTTTTGAATTCCCCTTGACAGTTTGATGGTTTCCCACAAGGTAAGTCTTACTGGCTCAAAAGAATCCATAGCCAAGCACATGACTTAGGTTCCCTAGCTGGCCTCTTCCATCCACACACCTGTGGCATGTGATGTGGGAGAGAGATACCTAAGGAGGCATACTCAGGAAGATGCTTCTGCCAAGTGCAATGGCAAGAGCTTGTTCTCCTAATGCAGACTCACTGGCATCCTTCGGAGACCTTTATTTTTGGTTTACTAGAATCATCTTGTTGTGTGGTCAGGTTTTTCTTCTGCACTGTCTTCTGGCAGTGCAGCCTGTAGGCCTAGTTCACTGGCTATCCTTGAGATCCGTGTTACTAGATATGCTTTAAAAAATGCCTTTCTGCTTAAGTTAGTTAGAGTTGTTTTTGCTAGTTGCATTTAAGAGTATGCCTGCCTCAATTTCCTATGGGGGGCACATTAAATTTCTGCCTAAAGACATTACCAAATTAAAATACACATATTAAAAAGGAAGAAATGGCAAAACTATATTCACCAAAACTGAGCTATAGTTTGAATGTGTACATTTAGTAAAGTAAGAGGATAAATTGTGTATAACACTCATTTGGTAGTAACATCGGGACTGACTGTTACTACCCGATGTAACATTGGTCCCGTGAGAGTCAGGGAACCTGTCATGAAGGGCTTGCATGGAAGACCATTCCACAAAGCATCACATAGTGTGCAAGACAGGACAAATATTGTTGTACTTCATTTCAAATCTGTGCCTCAAATACCAAACACTTGCAGACCATCAGGTAAGAGCTAAGTAGTTCCACCCTTGAGTAGACTCTCTACCTGTCCAACATGAAGTATTTGCATGTGTTATTCCTGATTTTAGCAAGTACATTGTCAGAACGTCACTTCTCATGGTGGCTTTCTTTTTTAAATTATTTATTTTATTTCATCAATATTTTTTACAAAGATGGGGGGGGGTTTGCAGGCTCATGTGGGCCTCAGATAGGTATGGAGAGGATTGGGATAGTTGGGGAAGGTGAGTGGGGTGAATGCCCCATCTTTACTCCTGTGTCCACAGGGCAGGGTGGGGGGAAGAAAGGTGAGAGAAACTGTGCCACTCCTTGCTGTCACATTACACCAGTGGGCTTCATTTTTTACAAAACAGATTCAAGGAAGTAGATGTCTACGAAAATAACAACTTAGGGCCTGGTGGTGTGGCCTAGCGGCTAAAGTCCTCGCCTTGAAAGCGCCAGGATCCCATATGGTCACCGGTTCTAATCCCGGCAGCCCTGCTTCCCATCCAGCTCCCTGTTTATGGCCTGGGAAAGTAATCAAGGATAACCCAAAGCCTTGGGACCCTGCACCCATGTGGGAGACCCAGAAGAGCTCCTGGCTCCTGGCTTTGGATTGGCACAGCACTTCCCCTTGTGGTCACTCGGGGAGTGAATCATTGGACGGAAGATCTTCCTCTCTGTCTCCTCCTGTCTATATATCTCTGACTTTGCAACAAAACAAGCAAATAAATAAACAAAATTTTTTTTAAAAGTTTAAAAAATAAGAAAGCTACTTAAGCTTTAGAATGTCACGCTGCCCTTACTTTTCTTCCTGGCAATCATTAGCTCATAGGGACAGAATCTGCTCTGGTTCAATCTAGCTCAAGAAAATGAAATTACATCACCTAGTTATGAAGGAATGCTTGCTCTTTGTTCATTGTTCTTTGGATATTTTCTGGTTCTATCCTATTGCCACAATCAAAGAACCAAGGGCAGGATGGATGTGGAAATGGACCCACGGAAGTGCTGCGTTTGTCACAGCTGGTATCCACATTCAGCCTCTGCTTAACCATGTGTGTGCACACACTTGCACGCATGCAGATATTTTAGAGTAGGAAGTACTTTGTACATTCCCAACCTGTTCAGGCTTCCCCATGTTAACTCCTCCACGCAGCCTTCAAGGGAAAGAGAGCACCTCTCCTCTAGACTCATTTACAAAGCTCGTCTTCACCTCTCTCAGAGTCCTTGCCACACAATCTTGGAATCTATTCAAAAGAGAAATCAAAACAGTGATTTAACACTCAAAGTGACTTTTAGGTAAAGTGAAATGCATGAAAGAAATTTCAAGGTCTCTGTGAGTAGTTTGTTGCTAGCAAGATAGATGGCCCTGTGTAACAGACTTGGAGTTCAAGGTTTTAGAGGTGAATTGGGGAGAATTACCTAGTAGAGAAACACAATTTCTATTTCCAAGGGCAATCTGTGCAGAAAGAAGTGAGGAGGTGACGGAGAGCAGAGAGGAGAGTAGTAGACCTTGAAGCAGAGAATGGAATATCCCATTGATGGTGTCCCACCCCTGCTGGGGTTTCCTTTCACTTACGAAAGTTTTCATCATTTATTTGCTTTCAAGGAATAATGATGGACACACATACAAAGAGAGAGAGAGAGAGAGAGAGAGAGAGAGAGAGAGAGAGAGAGAGATCTCCTCTGCCCTCTCACTCTCCTAATGTTTCCAACTGCATGGATTGAGTCAAGCTCAATCCTAGATCCAGGAAACTGAATCTGGGCCTCCTGTGTCTGCAGCAAGGACCCGAGTACCTGAACCATCATCACCTGTTGCCTCTCAGGCAAAAAGCTGGGTTAGAAGCAGAGATGGGGCTCCAACTTCAGGACTCTGTCATGAGATGCAGGTGTTCCAATCAACAGCTTAAAATTGACTGTGCCACAAAACCTGACCTCATGATGAGGGATCCAAAAGACTTTTAGGAGCAGCAATGACGAACTCTCAATTTTAGGTTCTTCTACTACCACTATGAAATTTTGCTTCCTCTCTCTAAACCTTTAACTATGTCTACATAAAGGCCTTGGGCAAGGAAAATTGGTTTGTGGTTGCTTTGCTAGTTTTGATTTTTTTAATAAAGAAATACTTATTTTTGTATAAAAGGTAGAGTTACAGAGAGAGATGGAGAAGCAGACACAGAGATATCTTCCATCCACTGTTTCACTCACCAAATGGCTGTAATAACCGCAGCAGAACCGATCTGGGGAAGGATCCAGAAGCTTCTTTCAGGTGTCCAATGTTAGTGCAGGGGCCCAAGGCCTTCAGTCATACTCTGCTGCATTCCCAGGCCATAAACACGGAGCTGGATCATGAGTGGAGTCACCAAGCCTAGAATTGGTGCACATATGGGATGTTGTCACAACCGGCAGAGAATTAGCCCACCATACCCCTGGCTTTGACATTTATGGAAATTTAATAAAGCAATCAGTTTTTCCATCATGGTGTAGGCAAGCCTGGTGCACTGGGGCAAGAGTGATGAGCCATGTACTTGACTGAATTGATTCAGTGAAATGATAAGTTCTAGCTTTCCCTAAGGGAAAGGCCTTGGGCTTCCTAGCATTCTAGAATGAACATATATTTTTTGGAAAGGCACATTTACAGAGAGAACATCTTCCAGCCACTGATTCACTTCCCAAATGCCTGCAACAGCCAGAATTGAGCCAATCTGAAGCCAGGAGTCAGGAACTTCTTCTGAGTCTCCCATATGGGTGCAGGATCCCAAGGCTTTGGGGCCATTCTCCTCTGCTGATCCAGACCACATGCAGGATGGGAAGCAGAGCAGCCAGGATATGAATGAGTACCCATATGACATTTGCAGGCAGAGAATTATCCAGTTGAGCCTTTGCACTGGCCGCTAGATTGAATGTTAGAGCCAATCTTACGTAATCTGAAAAGTTCAGGAGACCCAGCTGAGATCTGAGTTAGACGCATCTATTATGATCTTGTCTTCTCTTCCATAGTCCACTTGAGTCAAGAGGGACCTTGACATTGGTGAAATCACTGTAGTCTGTTTCTCTCAGTGATTGAGGGTGGATAAAGAAGAATAGGCTTTTTGAGAAAAAAGATCTCTAAGTGCCTTTGAGCATTCAAGGAAAGTGGAGGACACTGTAGAAATGACTGGAAGAACAAATTTACCTTCACACACTGTGAGCAAGAACAGCAGTAAGAGACCTTTTTTTAAAAAAAAATGTGACTATGACTTTCCATAATATAATCATCTTTTAATAAGTGACTGCTTTTATATTCTTTCCATTTCGTAAGTGGAAAACACTTTGCATACTGGGATCAAGCAGAGTGTGTTCTCACTTGGTAAATGGGCCAAAAAAGAACTACCAAAACAAGGAATAGCAAAACCAGGATAAGGCTGGCCTTGGAGTAAGGCAGTAAATAGAATGAGAGAAGGTTAAAGCTCCCTCTCTCCCAGGTCCAGGTGAGCAAGGGCGTCAGCTAACTATTTATGATCATCATGCGTAAAGCCTCCTGCTGGAACACCAGTGACTGAAGGCAAACCTCCCATGGACCCCTGCCACAGAGATAACTGGTCCTAATTCCTTATTTACACCTCATGTGGACAGCCCAACAGGACTCCAGTACCTGGGTTAGCTGTACAGCAGAAGATAGGCTGTTCCGAGGCAGGCCAGCCATGCACCTTGAACAACGTGGCACAGGCATGCCGATAAAGTCAGGTTGCTAATCTATCTGCTGCTGACTCAGAAGCGTAGGTACATGGTTATATCTCTTTATTAGGAGCTCCTTTTCATCTTTCCACTTTCCACTAGTATTTCTACTTCCTTTATTGCCCTAGAACCTGCTTCTGGCACTACCTCCTTGCATAAGTTGTATTCTCCTTGGTTTCACACAACAGAAGTACATGTCTCTCCTTATTTACTACTCCCTACTATGCCCTGAGTCCCCTTTCTTGGATGTGGGTGTGCAATATTTGAGACATATCATTGTCCAGCTTAACATTGTACACACAAAATGTCTTTGAAGGTGGGAGTGAAATGAAGAATGCCAGATGAAGGGTACAGAAGCTCATGAGATTGATCATTGTTGGAACAAAAGTTTTGGTGATATAGAGAAAAAGAAGGTTGGAGAATGTGGAGAGAACGCAGGAATGATGATAAATGACAATAATATCTGTAATTTATAGTAGTCAGTTTCTGATAACCTTTATGCTTAACCTTTTTATTCATTATTCAACCCAGTCCTGCAACAACACTGTAGGCTTTTACTATTGCCCTTTTGCTGTTGGGGAGATGGATTTCCAGAATTTAGAGGGTTTGCCCGAAGTAACACAGCAAGAAAGCTTTGAGCTGGGATTATAAACAGGTTCTATCTGACTTCAAAATCCAAAAGTTTAATTACTTACAAGCAATTAAATTATTTACTTACCAAGAAGATAAATGTCTGCAACTTCAGAAAGGCAGAAAGCTAGAAGTGACTGCCTAGGAGGCTGAATGGCATTGTTCCTCACGGGTGGGGTGACAGTGGCACAGAGGTGACCACTAATCCACTATCGGCTGAATTGCTGGCCGCTTGCCCCTCACCAAGACTGGATCTTTTATTCAGACTTCCAAGAAGGCATCTCTCTGGATCTGGTCAGACCAGCCTTCGGCATTCCTAGGGAGCACTGAGGTACAAGAAAACAAATCCAAAGGTAGGAGGAAAAACAAGGAAACACCACCTCACTTTTTTCACATGTGTCAGCATTTTTAATATTTGTGCAATAATCCGTACTAACAATATTTCCTAAACAAAACACATTGTGATCCCATCTAAGTTCAAATCCTGGCTGCCCCACTTCCCATCCAGCTCCCTGCTTATAACCTGAGAAAGCAGCAGAGAATGGTCCAAGACCTTGGTACCCTACACCCACGTGGGAGACGCAGAAGAAGCTCCTGGCTCCTGGCTTCAGATTGGTTCAGCTCCAGTCATTGCAACCATTTGTGGAGTGAACCAGTGTATGAAAGATTGTGTGTGTGTCCTTCTCACTCTGTAACTCTGCTTTTCAATAAAAATAAATAAACCTTTTTAAAATATGGAAATGCCTTCCCAAGGCCAAGATCATCCAGCTGCTAAGGGAACAGTTAGGGCTAGAACCTTATTATCTGACTCTCAATTGTGTATGTATGTGTGCGCATGCATGTGTGCATCTTCTGTGAAAGAATGTGCTTTATGTCGCCTTACAGTTATTCAGAGCTTTATAGTTTAGAACACTTGCTGAATGTTTCCATTCTGGCAGTGCAGTGATGTGGTAAGGCAGCAGTGGTACTGCTGGGCCCGCTTTGCGTATCAGGGAAGACAAGCTTGGTGAAGGTGACTTTCTTCAGTTTCACAGCTAGTCAGGAGTCGAACTGGACCAAGAACCTTAACCTCTTCATTTAGGGCTTTTCCCATCAACACATAATACCTTCTGTGTAAAAGTCAACAGTTTTACCAAAGAGACAAGGAAGAGAAAAGGAAATATGCTGGGGGTCATAACTGACATAAGTAACCAACAAACTGATTAGATAATGAGAGAAAATTGGACTTTGAGACGATTGAGCAAAAGGTAAAGAAAAAACTGGAAGGTGGTAAATAACCCCCAACAAGGGATTATTGGAACAAAAGGGGCTGGCACCACGGGCCACAGCGTAACTCTTTCTTGTCAGACAAATGCTGCTCCCTCAGCTCATGTAAAACAATTTCATATGCATTCTGTAGTATCCTAAATGCATTTACACACTTGTATTTCCCAGACAAGAATCCCTTCATCACGTTCCATGCATCACTGTATGCTCCAGAATCCAGAAAGATAACATTCCTAATCCCTACATGTGGAGATTTTTAAATCTACTTATTCTTTTCATAGATTTTTTTCTTTTTTTTTAAAATTTATTCATTAGTTACATTGTATAATGTGACACAGTTTCATTGGTACTGGCATTCTCCCCACTCCTCCCCAAACAAATCTAATTATTCTGAGTGCTTGAATGAACTGTGGTCTTCCTGGAGTTCACAGTTAAAATGTCTTAGTAATGATGTGGCTGGATGAGAAAATGGAACACAAAACCCAACTCTTCCATTCCCATGTTACTCCTAAATTCCATTCTGGTGCTTTTGTAAGTGATTTATACTTTTATATTTTTAGCTTTAGCAAGCCTACCATGCTTCTTTCAGAAGTGGTATTTAATACTCAAACCTCTGTTAGAATACATTGAAAATCATTGGGTTACATTGTTTATGTAAGTGAATTATATGGGGTGTGATCCTATCTTAATAGTTCTGATACATTAAGACAAGAGTCACAATTAATTGAAACCATAGTTGTGAATACATATTTATACACTGTTATTTATCACCACTATTCATAAGAGTCAAAAGATGGGTGCAACCCAAGTTCCCCTGACTGATGGATGGTCAAACCAAGTGTGATAGATGCCAGCATCCTCAAAATGTTCATGAAAACTTTTCATTATCTCTCAAATCAATTTTTTCATGAAATCAATTATTTGGCCTTTAAAAGGAAAGTAATTTCTGTACATATCACAGTGTATAAATCTTGGGGAAATTCTACTTACTGAAATAAACTAGTTATAAATATAATTCTATTTATATAAAGTAACTAGAGTTTCCAAATTCATCAAGACAGAAAGTACGATGGAGTGTGCCAAGGGCAAGGGGAAAGGAAGAAAGGGAAAATTGCTGTTTAATGGGTATAGAGTTTCAGTTTTACACAAGTTCTGGAAAGTGGTTGCACAATATTGGGCACGAATTAAATTGCTACTGGACTGGACACCTAAAATCATTAAGATAGTGAATTTCATGTTATGCATATTTTATAACATTTTTTCAAAGATGTTGAATTTGATGAGAGCTACAATCTATAGTTCTAAAAATAGTTGGGTGCCTGTGACGTAGGACTATACCATGTAAAAACCTACAATATTGAGACTATCTAGGTCTTTGTTTTCACATTACTTCATAGAGTTAGTTATAGGAAAATACTGCAAAAATAACAACCACCACAACCACCGCAAGAAAAATCCCTTGATACTTTTGTTATATAACTCTATTCTTTGGTTAATTTGATTTGATTCTTGACCTCAACCTTCTCCCTGCACCTCCTAAATGGTAAGTTTCTTGAGAACAAGCCAATTTTATTCATCTTGTGTTCTCTACAATGTATTCTCTACAGTCTCCATAGCTAACAAAATGCCTTATACACAGACGCTCAGATAACACTAGTTCTCTTTCTGAGACCAAAATAATGTTTCAGAGTTTTGAAACCATCTCAACCACAAAGATTGTAAGATGATAAGCAAATATCTGTATTATAGATCAGGAAAGATATTTTAAACTCCAGACATGATTCTTCTAAGTATATGGTATCGCTATGGTCTCTGTGAAAATTATTTTTCCATAAGATCACTAATCCTGGGCCTGGCAGCATGGCCTAGCGCCTAAAGTCCTCACCTTGAAAGCCCCGGGATCCCATATGGGCGCCGGTTCTTATACCGGCAGCTCCACTTCCCATCCAGCTCCCTGCTTGTGGCTTGGGAAAGCAGTTGAGGACGGCCCAATGCCTTGGGACACTGCACCCGCGTGGAGACCCGGAAGAGGTTCCTGGTTCCCATCTTCGGATTGGCACGCATTGGCCGTTGCGGCTCACTTGGGGAGTGAATCATAGGACGGAAGATCTTCCTCTCTGTCTCTCCTCCTCTGTGTATATCTGGCTGTAATAAAATTAATAAATCTTTAAAAAAAAAAAAGATCACTAATCCTATGGTGAGTGTAACATGTGATACATGAAATTTTATTTGCATGTACATCTTTGTGGTCTCAGCTCATGCTATTCATGAATACATTTAACTCAAGGTCTGTTGATTGACTTATATGGATATCATGTTCAGACAACAGGTCTTATAGGTATCTGTCACCCTTATGTTGAGTTCCTGGCTCCTGGCCCCAGCCTGGTCTACCTCTGGCTACCATAGGCATTTGCGAAATGAACCAGGAAAGAAAGACTCTCTCTCTCTCTCTCTCTCTCCCTTTCAAATAAAATAAATAAAGCTTTAAAAAAAATAGAAGTATAGTGGGAGGCAATAAAGAGGCAGTTGTTGGTGGATGCAACAGTAGTTACCATAAATGACAGTGTCATGCTACCTATTATAAGAATTTAGCTAGAGGCTTCCAGGTCAGAGTTATGCATCCAAATCTAGCAATTCAATTAAATAAATTAGTTCCTAACCATATTATGTTATTCATGCTTCATAATTACTTTCTGAAGGAGGCATTACTACCCATTTTACAAGCAGTGAAAGTATGGGCTAAAGAGGTGGGAAATAAGGAGGGGTGTATTCCCTAATGCATGTTCTTTCTACATATGAAATCACAATTTTAAGCACTTACTGAGCTAGGAAACTTAAAAAACAAGCACACAACAGCAACAAAAACCTCTGAGAGCACTCTGTGTTGATCAGAGTTGCTGTTTCTCTAAGGCCCAGTAAGTCCTTAGCTTTGCTTTCCTGAACTTTGAGTTTCAGTTGCACATCCAATCACAGAGTGTTCAAGTACCAAAGCCACGGGAGTCGCAGCAGGCAGTACTGCTCAGGGTGGGTCTACTCATGCTGCTCTGACGTGCCTGGACAGGCTGCTGTTCACGTGAAGCCATGCCGGGCAAGACTAAGGGCATCTAGGTTTGCGGACGTAAGTCGTTTCTCCCTGAGTAATGCAAGTCTAATGTCCAAGGTTATAAGCTACTGAAAGTGGAATAGAGAAAGAGCTAATCAGCCTGTGCTTAACAAAATGCAAGCGGCTCTGCTTTCGACCACTGACTGGAAATGAAAGACTCCCTACGATACCTGTCCTGTTACTCCAGACGGTGCCATCTCTGAAGCACAGTTTCTTACACATAACGCAGGGTAATAATCTTCTCAAAGAAGTGCTGAGATGGGAGATCATGTGTAAAAAGAACCAGGTACATTAAAGAGCCTCAGAAAAAAAAGATAGTATGATTGTCATTATTACTGTTATAGTATAAGGATAAAATTACTGATGGATTAGTGACATCTCGCAATTGGCAAGTGTTTCGATTGATTCTGTCCACTCTCTGCTTGACTCCAGCAAATGATGGAATTTTTTTATCTGGGGCAACTTTCCATTGTCATCAGAGAAGGCCTTGGATGAACCAAATGAGCTTCAATGTGTGTTGCAAGCCCTTCAGTCTTCCATAGTTACACTCGATGGCTGATATTTCCTGCTTTCAAAAGCTGTGAGCTTAACTTTCTAAGACAACCTATATTTCTGCTTCTTTCTTTTTACTGACATTTTACTTTTTCACTCATAGGTTCTGACCCAACCCACTATGCCACAATGCTTGCCCCTGAATGCCCAGAATGTTTTGTTTTTAAATAAAATGTTTGAGTTTTGCTTTTCATCCAAATGAAAATTCAAGGGATCAAGGATTCAGAATCAGTTGCTTTCACTGAAAGATCATTTAAATTTAGCTATAAATTATAGAACAAAGGTTAAAACTGGTTACTAAAAAAACATTAAAATTAACGAATGAAAGCTCAGCATTGTTTACCTAACTGGGAAATAGGAGTTCTTTTTTTTTTTTTTTTTTTTTTAGATTTACTTATTTTTATTGTAAAGTCAGATTTACAGAGACAAGAAAAGACAGAGAAAAAGATCCTCTATCTGCTGGCTCACTCTCCAAGTGGCCCAAGCCAGGAGTCAGAAGCTCTTTCTGGGTCTCCAGAAAGTGCAGGGTCTCAAGGCCTTGGGTCATCCTCTACTGCTCTCCCAGACCTCAAACAGGGAGCTGAAAGGAAAGTGGGGAAACTGGGACATGAACTGGTGCCAAATGAGATCCGGGTGCATGCAAGGCAAGGACTTTAGCCACTACGCTACCATGCTGGTCCTAGGAATTCTTTTATCTTATTGTACATAAGCACTTCTCAATTGTATTTAGTGTCCCTGTGAAGAAGAGATCCCATTTTACAGATCAGAAAGTTAAGGCTCAGAGTACTAAAGACAAAACAAAACAACCCTTCAGCCAAAGGTACTCCTCCTGTAATTGCCAGAGAGGAGCTAATGTTCTCCTCAGTCTCCCTCTGCAGAGTGCAGAGCTCAGCCACTCAGCCTCTCCCCATCAGCATGATTTAGGGGATTCTCCTAATCCACCATGCTTCCATTTCCTCACCTGTAAAACATCGAACCTGGATCAGGAACCAGCACAGTCAAGACTAAGACATCCCTTGCAGCTTTTACATTGCAGGAGCATAAGGAGTGTGTGAGCATGATTGTAAGGATTGGTTGCTTATGAGCCAATCAGATGTATCAAATAGACACCTCCCTACCAGGCCAAGAAAGGAAGGGGAGGGCAAAAGTAAAAAAAAAATCTTTACTGTGAGCCATCTATAAAAACTGTGTGCTTCCAAAGATCCCTCATACTTGGCAGCAGCTCCTCTCTCAAAGCTTCTCACAGTCACGAGGACGCCCTCTGCCCAACTGTAAGTAAAAGAACGTCGTTTGAATACCTGGACTGTACCAGTGAACAGGGGTTAGTGATAGCTCCAAGCCTGGAGAGGGAAAGGACTATTGCCTTTGTTTTCAGGCAAAATAAATGTGATAGTGGCCGAAAATTCAGTGCATCTGTTGAAATTTTTTTTCTTCTTTCCTAAGTGTAAATGCTGTTTTGCACATTTCTTGGCTTTCTAAGCGGTGGAAAAGTGCTTAAGATCGATTACCAGTTAGCTGTCTGTGTTACCTGCCCGAGGCACTTCTGCGTCTTTGGTCTCAAACAAGCAACTTGAACATACCTGTTTGGTTAGGTTCTGATCAAATGAGATCTCTGTTCATTTCTCTCTCTCTCTTTCTTTCTCTCTTTCTCTCCTTTTCTGTCTCTCCTTCTTCCTCTCTATCTGCCTCTCCATCTTTTTCAAAATGTACTTATTCTCACTAGTTTGAAAGGCAAAGAGATAGACAGAGATCTCGCCTTCACTAGTTCATTCATTACTGGCCACATCAGCCAGGACTGGATCCTGGTGAAGCTAGGAACCTGGACTTCAATCCAGATTTGCCAAGTACCAGGCAGGAACCCAAATATTTGTTTATAATTATTTTATTTTGATAATCGTATTTGAACTATCACCTGCTTCCTCCTAGGATGCACTTTAGCAGGAAGGTGAATGGAAAGCCTGGTTGGCACTCAAACCCAGGCATTCAGAAATGGAAAGCAGGGGCAGCCAGCCCCCATTGCCGTCTTGACTGATGCACCCCTGCTATCTCTTCTTATAATCACAAATTCCAATGATTTATTCACAGATCTTTTGCTTCATGACATTTTCTGTATTCTCTCTTCACACCTGCTGGCATGAGTACTGAAACTTTTTTTGTCACAAAAATGAATCCTTGGAGTGTTATGCCCCTGACCTTCATCCACAACTCAAATGGGGAAATGGACTAGACTAGGAAGCTTTACAAAGCATAGTTGCCATTTGATTGTAATTTTTTAAGCCTGTCACTTGTGTGGTGCCTTCTATAACATTTCTTACTGGCACTAGACACTGGGGAGATTCTATAGCTTAAGATATCAGAAAGCAAAAGCTGCTGACTTACAGTGGACTAGTTCTTTACTATCTTGGAAACAGACATATTACAAGAATATGTTGTCTTCCTTTAATATAAACTTCTCTTTAAATAGTTCCCTAGTGCTCCGTAAGCCCCACTGGATGAGGTAAGAGCTTGGGTTCTGCTGGAAAGAAATTCATACTCTACCCTAGGTGCATCTGGAGAACACCTAGACCCGAGTTAGCCTAATTGTGAAACAGGGAATAGCATGCAGGAGCTGAAAACTTGAGTTGCTTTGTCTTGGATTCCAGTTTAGAGAAAAGAACCATATTTAAGCCTCTTGCTGGGATGCTTCATGTATACTCAAAGGCAGGAGGAATCAGCCTTCCCTGTGACTGTCACACATCACTGTCACATAGATACACTGTATTGCTCCATAAAGTGCCTGACAATCATAGGCTACCAAATAACAAACCTTATCATACTTCTCGAAAATCCATCTGCCTTAAGCATGAAGAAGCAAGTGGAATCACTGCTGCCGTTTATTCCTCCAGGACTAAGATAACCATATTTTATAAATTACTGGGTTTATTTTCACAGCGCCCCTTCAAGGAAGGCACAAAGGACCATACTGTGAGCTCCAACTGCTGTTGTGTTGAAGACAGAACAGAAATAAGATTTTAAGTCAGATGTGACTTGCAGTCATAGAAGATTAAAATTACAAGGGGCATAAGACATAGTGTTTCTGAAAACTCAATTTCCTCATCTCCAAAGTAGTAGGTGGTGTTGGTGCAAATACCACTGAGGACCTCTTGTGGCTCTGTTTGCTGTAGTTACCTCCTATTCATATGAGTTAGTGTGTACAGCCTTACACTAGATTTGCATGTATATATTCATTTGCCAAGAAGCCAAACACCATAAGAATGTATAAAGTGAAACCTGAGTCTCACCCATGTCCCATTCCCTGGACATAACCTCTGGGCAACTAACTTTTGCCTATAGAAAGTCACAAACAACATGCGTTTACACTATTTTTTAATTTCAATAATAAATATTGCATACTTCTCTGAAGCTTGTTTTTCTCATTAAAATATAATGTAAGCAGCTTTCCATTACACTTAAAAAATGTTGACTCAAGACTTCAGTGAGGGGAGTCTTAGGGCAAAGAAATCATTCTTTATCGTTATTCATTCCAAGCTCTTGTCTCCCGGAGGTGAACTTTGGCCTGTGACCCTGTTTTATAATTAACAGAGGCACAATGTTTGTGCTGATGTGGTACAGACCTTTAATCCCGCTGTAGAAGTTTAACTTCCAGCAAACAGCGTTAGTTTGATTTGACTTTTCTGTTTTTCTCATTGAGTCAGCACACCCAGATTGAGAAAAATAACTTGGTAGTGAATAGAAACATAGAGATACCAGGGTGATTATTATTATTTTTAATTTTAAAATGCAGAAACAATAACATTTTGCATTTTCATGGTATCTTATGAAGCATCTTCATGTTTATCATGCAGTTTAACAAATATATTTTGAGCAGTTACAAAGAGCAGAGTGCACACAGGTTGTATTTGAGTCATTTTGACAATAAGGCAACAAAGTAGATAGCCAGGAATTTCAAAATGTTTGTGGACAAACGGATTTGAAAAATAATTTTAGTATAAAAAAATGAAATGAAATCATGCATATTTTTCATTTTATTTTTTCCATGACTTTTTGTAAACTCATCCTATGCATGCATTGCAAATTTATTGCATCAATAAATTTACCTTTTAATTTTATATCCTATGAAACTTGTCTCAACATCTTCATATCATCACCACTTAATTCACAGTAAACCCAAAGAAGTTACCAAAGTTGCTCAAAGTTCCAGTCAGGGGAAGCAAAGTTGCTTCTGCAACCAAGGTCTGTCTGATCTAGCAACAACAAAACTCTTGGTTAATATTTCAGGTGTCTACGACTTGGTAATGTCAGCAGTGCAGTGACACAAAATCCAAGATCCTTTGTGTCATGGACACATTAGAAGTCACCCAAAGGCAGTTTGCTTGGACAAGCTTACTCCCTCCTTTGGGTGGAGGGAAGTACTTCCCCTCATTGCAATTTTTGTGCATTTTATGCATCCTTCAGCAAATGATGTAGTTTCTTGTATTGTTTTCTAAGTTGTTAAATGGGAGCCCAACTGCCTCCTGAGATTATTGTGGAGGAAAAATATTTATTGGTTCGTGTAAAGCAATTAGTAGAATGTTTGACATCAGCGATCATTTGTTGTTAAGAAAATATTTTTATGTTTAGTAATTGTCTTTTTTTTTTTTTTTGGTGCAAATACCGAAACAGAGGGTGAAAATTCTCACCTTAGTCTGAAGGTCACCACCCCCTATGAAGATCTAGAGGCCAGTTTCAAGGATAAAAATCTGTAACTATGATATTAAGGGCCAGTATATAAATGGATCACTCAAAATCTGCCAGTGGCCCAGTAATGATAGGACTTTGGAAAATTATCTTCTCTAGAAACTGTTGTTTATTAGTTTGTCCTAGTATGCCAATGTAGTTCCTTTCTTCTAGCTTAAGACAAGAACCTCTATTGAAGTAGAAAATAGTAATGAGGTAGTTAGTTAAACGTTCTCATGAATTAGTTGGTGTAGCCATTGGCTGTTTTTATTAAGGGGCATGATATTGAGATCCTGCTCTGGTGCAGGAAATATGAAAAAGTGAGTTTATCATGAAACAAAAGACTTGGTGGGATCACATTATATATAGGATCAATGGGATCATTTGACATTTACCTTCATCCTTTGTGGCTAATTGTTAACGACTTCAATGAATGCAGAAAAAAGAAATCTTACCCATTCATCTGTGGAAATGTTTTGGAAGCACCTGTGGGGCCTCTATGCTGTGTCTATCCATCCCAGCTTTCTTGATCATGAACTATCTGAAGCACCTATTGTGTTTACCCTTTTCCAGACCTGTCACCATGGCCCACCGATTTCCAGCCCTCACCCCTGAACAGAAGAAGGAGCTCTCAGAAATTGCCCAGCGCATTGTTGCCAATGGAAAGGGCATCCTGGCTGCAGATGAATCTGTAGGTGAGTGTAAAAAATAAACACGTTGTACACTGCACAGTCTTTCTTCACTTATTGAAAACAACTTAATGATCATATTCTCCTGCTTCCCCAAATGGGAATAGAAGACTTGACATTGACATTTAAAGTTTAAACTACGTCTTGTAATGTAGCTACATTTAAACTACAGTTTGCAGTTCTAGGGGGCAGATTTCTGCCAACCAAGAAAAAGGATCAAATCTTCATTTAAGGCTATTTGCCAGAGATCTTTTGGGTCTGTCCTCTAGCAAAGCTAGGAACCAGGATGACATCAAACACACATCTGCTGCTAGTGAAGAATCCTTGTAAAGTCAGCCAAATCAGAACGTGGGGCTGCTAGAATAGTACATGGTTTATGGCTAAGAGAATCCCATCGTGGAACAGGAAGAGCTGTGGCAGGCTTGTACGGTCTTCCATAAAACAACAAAAGCCAGAGAAGTCAGAAATGAGGCTTTTTTTCTCCTTCTACTGCATGTATAACAAGTAAGATTGAGAAATCTGGGCCAGAGTTCTGTGGTGGCTTCTAACTTGACCGTGTTAGCCCACCTCATATAGCCTCTGACCAGCATCCTGACACAACAAGGTCCTCCCTGTTCTCCCTGAGAGATGAATAGTGAGGCAAGAGTTGGCAAATTTGAATAAATAAGGAGATGGTATGGGGAAGTATGATAGGAAATTCCTGGCTTATTCCTGACGCAACCTGTGACCCACCCTCCTTAGGCACCATGGGAAACCGCCTGCAGCGGATCAAGGTGGAAAACACTGAGGAGAACCGTCGGCAGTTCCGAGAGATCCTCTTCACTGTGGACAGTTCCATCAACCAGAGCATTGGGGGGGTGATCCTTTTTCATGAGACCCTCTACCAAAAAGACAGCCAGGGAACGCTGTTCCGAAACATCCTCAAGGAAAAGGGGATCGTCGTGGGGATCAAGGTGAGCACTCCTATTCATACCTCACCTTTGCTTTGGCAAATTCCAAGTGCGCTGGCTAGGGCAGGGACAACTTTGAACATATTCATCATCTAATTTCTCTCCCATATTCATCTTCCAACTGATAATCACATTCTCTTCTAGGCTTTTCTTCTAGGGCCTCCTGTTCAACAGTTTTCCCTAAGCCACTTGATATATCCTTATGTTAATTTCCTCACTGTTTAAAATAAGATGAAATGAATTTTTTAAAAGTTGGTATCGTGATGATAATTGCTAATAGTCAATTTTATTATTATTACAATACTTACTTTTTATGTTGTGTTCCAACACTGCTCAAGAGTATTTGAGCAGAAAACCAGTAGCCTTCTCATAATCTTTGGAAGTAGTTTTACTCTTCTTTTGGAGATGGGTTGAGAAAACTGAACTACAAAGGAGCTTCCATAACTTGCCGCTCATCAGATCAGTTAGTACTGGCAGCATAACAGGGGCTTATCACCTGGCTCTGCTGTGTCGAGAGTGGACTCTACATTCTTATTTTCATTACAACCGTAGTAACACAGTGCTAACAAGTACACATGTTCAATAGATGTTAGGATTGACAGTCTCTCACACATTGCTCCTTCCGATCTTTTCCCTTCTGTAATGGACTGAAGGCCTCCCTCCCTCCACTGCAACTCACATCCTTCCACCCCACCCCCGCTGCCAGCTAGCAAATCTCCCTAATTTGACTCCTTGGTTTGTGAAATATGAAAATTATTAGCATCAGGAGATCTGCTTGTGTTGTACTGACATCTGGCACTTGCTAATTAGTTGTTAATTATTTGTATCCACAGTTAGATCAAGGAGCTGCTCCTCTTGCAGGGACAAACCAAGAAACTACCATTCAAGGTAAGGATATTTTCCTCTGAGGTGAATTCTGCCAACATGAGGCTTCTTCAGAAAAAATTGGGGAAAATGTAATAAAAATGTTGCTTATATTTTGTTTCAAGAAATTTTGAAAGTCAAGCAGTTTTTTCATAATACACATTTATCATGAACTTTTTGAAGACTCTTTATTTTGTACATAAAGTATATAAAGTGTACATAAAGTACATAATGTACATAAAGTGCTTACCATAGAACCTTGTATGAAGAAGATACTCAGCATCTGGAAATACACTTTTTAGAGAAAAACCAAGCCACAGGAAAGGCCTCATGCTTCAGGATCAGACATCTTGATGTGAAGCCTAATTTCATTTAATGCAGCAAATAATTTTGCTAGATATGTCACTAAGCAGCTAGACAAGTACTAACCAAAGCTTTGAAATAGGAAACGACAGTCTACTCCAGCTCTGTCATTCTTTGGCTGTCACTCAAAGTTGGTAAAATCACTTAACACCTCACAACCTCACTTTTCACATCTATAAAATGAACATCACATCAGCCACTGGTCCCTCCTATTTTACTTATGGTGTATCTTGTATGTGTATCAAACCATGTTTATTAAATCTAGGTCTTTTGGTCAGTATTGTGATTAATGCTTATGAGCTTGGGTATTTTCAGTTCTCTAGATTTGTGCACTGAATGTCAGACCAAAAGAGAACCTCTTCAGTTTAGCAGAGGCCCCAGGGTTCAGGTGCAGGGTTGAAAAAGCTTCTCTCTCTTTTGTGACTTGCAGGGCTCGATGGGCTCTCGGAGCGCTGTGCTCAGTACAAGAAAGATGGTGTTGACTTTGGGAAGTGGCGTGCTGTCCTGAGGATTGCTGATCAGTGTCCATCCAGCCTGGCGATCCAGGAAAATGCCAATGCCCTGGCCCGTTACGCCAGCATCTGTCAGCAGGTGCTCTGTCTTCTCCTCAAATGAAAAACTAATAAACTAGAGATGTCTTCAAAGCTTGCTTTCCTATGAGTCTTCCCCTTGCCACACCGGTACATCCTGGTGGCACTTTTGAATACTTTTGTTATAGTCAAGTACGGTAGGAAAAGATTTGGTCCAACAAAACCATTAGGAGTCCATTAAGCTGAGAATTCTAAGATCAATGCAATCAGCTCCTGACCTCTTACAAAGTTTTATAAGCCAAGACTTAAACATAATAAGGGTGATGAGGCCAGGCATTTGCTTGCTTATACCTCATAACGCCATGACTCTCTTAGATATCTAGCCAGAGGAAGACATCTCTGATCTGGCACCACTCACATGATTTCTTGAGGATGGTACCTTGCTGCCAAACTTCTGCACCTGCAAATGTCAAAGTGTCTGAGTCCAATTTAAGTGTCATTTGTTTTGGTGGGTTCAATGTTAGGCTTACCAAATTGTGCACCTGAAAATACCCAGTTAAAACTGTACGCACTGTTTGAATTCCTTAATTAATCCATACTAAAGGCATTTTTAAAAGTGATTGAAGTCTGATTGCCCTAAAAGTAGCAGCTAGATTCTGAGATGGCTAGAATTATCTCTAGTACAAGATATAGAGATAAAAATTTGTGTTTATTTTTTCTCTGCATTTTTTAAACTACTGTTCTTTTTGGCTAGACCACATTGCTCAGTGGACACTCCAATTTCTTTTCACCACCTTTAAGTTACTTATATACTATTTCCTCCTGGGGTTTCACTTTGATATAATTGCAACTGTTGAATCTCATATTTGGAAAAGATTATAGCTTTGGAAAGGATACAGCTTCACTTTTCCCCTTCTGTCACCCCTTTTTCTTTTTAGAATGGGCTGGTACCTATTGTTGAACCAGAGGTGATTCCTGATGGAGACCATGACCTAGAACACTGCCAGTATGTCACTGAGAAGGTAAATCCTCAATTCAAAAGTTCTGATTCTGTTTTAAAGATCACGTGTTTATGTAGCAGCTGGTGTATTTGAAATAACCTTTAGGACCACAAAGTAACATTGAGAAGAGGGTGCTTATCAGTCCTTCACTGCTTGTGCCACTTCATATGCTTCCTGTGGAAGAAGCACGGGGGCTTCATAGCAAGGCTTGGTGTGGAGAATTCACCTTCCCTCTTACATTACTTAGGCAGGTCACATTTTCTCTTTTGGACCTCAGTTCCATTATGTGTACAATAAGCAGCATCAAAATGTTCTGTGGGGCTCACATGTTAAAGTATAATTAGTACATACTTTATTCACATTTGGCTATTTAAATTAGCCACAGTATTCTAAAATAGGGTGATCTTCCTGAAATACTGTATAACATCAAGAGACTCATAAGTCTCCTGGCCTCAGTTTCTACACTTGCAAAATCATGTGGACTTATATCAGATCTGAAAGCACATATGTTTCTAAAACGTATGTTTTGTAATTAACTTTTATTGGGAAGGGAGGTGGAGGCCAGTTTTGATGTCCTCAATTAGCTAAACATGGGTGGGATTAATAGAAGATGACAATGACCAACGGTGTGATGGGAACAAAAGAATGAACAAGATCTAGTGAGCACTGGTTCATGCAGTGAGTGGAGCAGTTAGACTAGCAGCATTACAGATAGGCAGCTTGGCCATGCTCCATGGCTGTGGTTTGCACATATGCAGGACCCTTGAGATATCTTGAGGCTGGTCCAGGAGCTTAGGTCTAGCTGCTTATGGGAACTCCTCCGGCATGCATTCCTGTAGTTGCAAAATTTTTCAGGGTTAGATGATTCTAGGACTGACCCTGAGATTCTCCTAATTGAACTTCCTGTCCTTCAGGTTCTGGCTGCTGTTTACAAGGCCCTAAATGACCATCATGTTTACCTGGAGGGTACCCTGCTTAAACCAAACATGGTGACTGCTGGACATGCATGCACCAAGAAGTATACACCTGAACAAGTGGCTATGGCCACTGTCACAGCTCTCCACCGTACCGTGCCCGCAGCTGTTCCTGGTAGGACCTTCTTTCTTCTTAATTCAAAGTCTGAGCTCTCCTTTTAAAGAATGCCACAGTATTTGTGTTTGCCCTGGCATCTCCTACTATCTATAAAACAGACCTCTGCATTTCATAGACAAGGGAGTTTCCTCCTACTCCACAATGCCAAATATCCCAAGTCTGTTCCAATGTACACAAAATACTATTTTGTCAATATTTCATAGCCTTGCTTACTTATTAAAGTCCTCCTTTCCTTAGCCTCACCAGCCTCAGCAAAGCAAAGTGACTTCTCTAATCTGATGCCATGCAAAGCAAGCAAAGGAAAGACTGAACCATTGCCTTTCTTTTGGGTTCCTTGCTTGCTTTCTCAAGCAGTGTTCATAAGTTGGAACTAATACAGTGCAATGGCTTCTCTCCTTCCAGGAATCTGCTTTTTGTCTGGTGGCATGAGTGAAGAGGATGCTACTCTCAACCTCAATGCTATCAACCTTTGCCATCTTCCAAAGCCCTGGAAACTCAGTTTCTCTTATGGACGGGCCCTACAGGCCAGTGCTCTTGCTGCCTGGGGTGGTAAGGCTGCAAACAAGAAAGCAACCCAGGAGGCTTTCATGAAGCGGGCTGTGGTAAGATTCTACTACTTCTTACCCACTTCATCAACTTGATACTTGGGCATGATTTTCTTTGGACCCTAAGGTACCTACAAATAGCACATATTTGAAATATAGCATGAACACTCAGCAGAAGGTAAGAACTAAAGACAGTTTGATATTGGTAATACAGTTGAAACTTCAGAGGAAAAAAGGCTGAGGTTTAAGCCTTGGGCACGTTTAATTTTGAGAATATACAGAAAAACCCTCTGAGAAAAGCAGCAATTATATGATAGAATGCCCCAAAGATTCTGGGAGCAAATGGAAACAGATTTCAAGGAGCCCTTGATAACATACTATAAAGAGATTCAAAACCAACACCAAGAAAACACACTGGGAATGGCTTAGAAGCATATCAAAGACCCTCATCAAAATGGGTTCAATAGAAAGAGAAGGAAGGTGTCCATTTAAGGATTCAGAAAGGTTACCAGAAGAAATGAGGACAAGAAGAAGACTTCTTCAATTTACAACTATTAGCTTTGTAATACTTTCTCTGAGGGCAGGGTGACCAAATCAGAGCCAGTGCCTTCAGGGAGTTTAGCCAAATAGGACAGAGCTTGTTATGTTTAAAAACAAAGTGAAGGGAGCCAGAAGAAAATCAAGATGAACAAGATATGGACAATGGAGGGGAGGGATAATCAGAGTACATAGGATTGAATGGGACTAAATATTAAATAGCAGGTCTTAGACAAAAGGACAGGAGAAAAGAAGAAAGAGAATGAGTTTAGAGGTATCTCTGTAGTGGTAAAGCAATGTAGCTGTTGGCCACTGATTATACTGGATGATATCTGCTGAGGATGATCAGGAAATGTCTGGATCCTGACAGAGGGGAAGGTCAGATGAGAGGTTGAAGGAATGTACCAAGAAATTGACCATATGTTTTAGTGAGCCGTTGCAGTCTGGTATCAAGAATTGTGCAGCTGGAATGAGAGGGTAGCACACCAGGTTCGTCTCTAAAGAATAAAGGAAGAATAAGATAATCTTGAATAGGGAATAGCAGGCAGAGTAGAATAAAGTTTAAATAGGACAGAAGGAAGCCAATTTACCATGATAGCCTCATTTAGCTTACTTATCATGAAGGACATTGGCCAAGGAATTAAATGTCATCAAAGATTTGGGGATATGGCTCCAAAGAAAAGGCAGGCCTCAGGGAATCTCAAAGTCTATCTCAGGGCCAGTAGAGAGTTGTGATTTTGGATATACTGATGTGTGGCTGACAGAGTAGGGAGATGCAGATGATCTGATGAAGGGATCGTGAAGAACCATCCCTACAGAACGGAAGCCGATTTGTCATCTTGGACAGTGGTTTCCAAACCTGAGTGTGTCCATGTCACCTGAAGGTCTGTTTAAATATGAGTAGTTGGGCTTACTCATTGGGCTTCTAATTCAGTAGGTCTGAGGTGAGGTCATAGAATTTTAATTTCTAAGGATTTCTTAAGTGATCCTGACAGCCTGTGAATCATATGTTGAGAAGCGCTGATGTAAAATGCAGAAATGAGTCCTTGACAGTCCAGATAATAGCAATGTGACTGGAATAAGGTGAGGCATCAGAGTAGCATTTGAATACAGTCAGGCACCACATGACCATGATGACATTTCAGTCACTTGTGCGCTACATATGTGATGGTGGTCCCATATTTGAATTTGTGTATGTTCCCTATCATGTTTGTACAGTACAGTCAGATCAAGATGTGATTCTCAGAACATGTCTCCATTATGAAGCAGCCCATGACTATTTTAATAACTAAATTTCATAATTCTGACCTTACCTTTATTTGAAATTTACATTGGAAATCAAAATGATATTATCTATCATAAAATTCCATATTGCTATGGACAAATATACATGGAAAATGAGGAAAAATTTAAGCATATAGGCTTGCAAAGGAAATTATCAGAAAACCAGGATAAAGCAAAAACAACTTATTATAAAAGGAACGAGACGGTATTAGCAGCATTGTCAGTAACATCTGTGAGGGGAAAAACATCCAAATAAATGAGGGTATATTTGTTTTGTATAAGAAGTAGAGAAGGTCAAGTATGAATAAGTCTGCATTTATTCTAACCATGTTTCATCTTTTACATTTGATTTTTAGGCCAACTGCCAGGCAGCCAAGGGACAGTATGTCCACACAGGCTCATCGGGGGCTGCTTCTACCCAGTCTCTCTTCACGGCGTGCTATACTTACTAGGACTTGACTCCAACCAACCTGGCCCCACTTCTTCTAGGTGTCTTAGCAAGAGGGCTGACAGGAAACTGCCTTTCATTTGACCTGGTAAATTAGACTGAATTAAACAGGAACTGTTGAGAACACAATAATGGTAGATATGAAATACAAAGGAGGAAAGCAAATCAGTTATTGATATAGAAAAGCATGAATATCAAGAATTTGATGAAATTTCACACAACAGGTTTCTCACAACACATCCTGCTCTTCATGTGTCAGTGTATCCATCCAAGAAAATAATAGCCTTTAAAACAAAATGTGCTTTCTACCCAGATGACAACTGCTGAAGGAAATTTCTCAAAAGCTCAGTGAAGAAAGTGCATTTTATGACAGAATTTTAGCTGGGGTAGGTTATAAAGGAAACAGTTGCAACTGAAAAAAAAAATAAAATGCTCTATAAACCTTCAGCTGGTGCTGAATGCCACTTTTTTGCTCTTGTTATTGAAGTGCAGTTCATCATCCAGGACTTTACAAGGCTGATCAGCTGCCAGGATCCTTAGCTTCGGCTACTCATTAGAACCTAACAGCAAATGGAGAGAACCTGGATGCTCAGGACACATGCCAGCACAATTAGATCAGAAAACCCTAGATGTAGAATCATCTCTTGCATTTCTTGAAGTTCCCCTGGTAATTTTAATGTGTAGCCAAGCTTGAAAATCGCCCATCTAAATTTCAAGTGTGAGGATATTTGAAAATCAATTCACTAATAATGTGAAACTAGCTGAAGTAGAATGAGTTCAAGCAGTCTGAGAAGTGTCGTGAAAATCCAAGGGATTTGGAGCTTGGAACATTGCTTGTATGTGCCCACGTTTGATGACATTTGCCTCAACATATTTAAGCAGACTACCCAGCTTTGCAGTAAATAGTCTTCACATAGTTATGCTGTATTGACTCTCATTTTCCAAAAATTATTTTATAGGTGACACATTTAGCACAAATATGACTGCAAAAGAGAATCTGAACATAACTTAGGATAACATAAAAATCACAACTAGGAGCTGGGAAATAGAAAAATAAAGGAATAAAGAAGTGGAAGAAAGCAAAATGAGTTAGGAATAACTGTTTAAGATTGATGGGTTAAGAAACTCAATCAGATAAATTGATTTTAAAAATTAAAATATATGGAGTAGTGGATCAAACTGCTGCTTTCAACACTTAAGTATTCCCCATGAGTTCTTAGTTGGAGTGCTGGCTTTGCCACTTCATTTTTAAAATGATATATTTTTTTGAAACTCAGAGTTACAGAGAGAGAGAGAGAGAGGGGGAGAGACACACAGAGAAACCTGCCATTTACTGATCCATTCTGCAGATGGCTGCAATGTCAAGGATTGGGCAGGACCAAAGTCAGGATCCAGGAGCATCTTCTATATTTCCCATCTGGGTACAAGAGGCCCAATCAATGGGTCCATCTTTCACTGCTTTTGCCACAGCATTAGTTGGGAACTAGACCAGAAATGGAACACCCACAACACAAACTGATGCCCATATGGATGCCTGCAGTGCAGGTAACTTTTTTTTGGTTGTTTTTAAGGTTTGTTTATTTTTATTAGAAAGGCAAATTTACAGAGAGAAGAAGAGTCAGAAAGATCTTCCATCCACTGGTTCACTCCCCAAATGGCTGCATGGGCCAGAGCTGAGCCAATCCAAATCCAGGAGCCAAGATCTTCTTCTGGGTCTCTCACATGGGTACAAATTTCCAAGGATTTGGGTTATCCTACTCTTCTTTTCCAGGCTATAAGCTGGTAACTGGAAGGGAAGTGGAGCTGCCAGGACACACAGCAGCACCCACATGGGATCCTGGCATTTTCAAGTGAAGGATTAGCCAATTGAACCATTGCACTAGGCCCCGTAGGTGGCGACTTTACTCACTATACTACAATACCAGCCCCAGCTTCCCTATTTTTTTTAATATTTATTTTATTTTTATTGGAAAGTCAGATTTACAGAGAAGAGACAAAGATTTGTCCACTGGTTCACTCCCCAAGTGGCCACAATAGCCAGAGCTGAACTGATCCAAAGCCAGAAGCCAGGAACTTCTTATGGGCTCCCACATGGGTGCAGGAGCACAAGGCTTTGAGCCATCCTTTACTGCTTTCCCAGGACACTAACATGGAGTCAGATTGGAAGTGAAGCACCTGGGACATGAATTGGTGCCCACCTGAGATGCCAATGCCAGAAGCAGAGGATTAGCTTGCTATGTCATTTTGCCATTCCTCAGTAGTTTAGGTAATAATAATAGTAATAGTAATCAATTTGAAGGTTAGGGTTCCATAGAGAGGGGAAGATGGGAAGGAGGGAGGGAAATAAGAAGAGAGGGGGGAGGAAACTAGGAAGGAAGGAAGGAAGGAAGAAAGGAAGGAAGGAAGGAAGGGAGGGAGGGAGGAAAGAAGAGAATGGGAGTAAGAGAGTGAGATCTTTCTTCTGCTGCTTCACTCACCAGATGGCCACAATGACTGGGGCTAGTCCAAAGCCAGCAGCCAGGAGCTTCTTCTGGGTCTCCCACATGGATGGTGGGGGCCTAAGCACTTGGGCCATCTTCTACTGCTTTTCCCAAGTCATTAACAGGTGTGAGATTCACTTTTGATACAGCTCCTTGCTAACAGCTCAGAAGCAGTGGAAGATGGCATATGTGTTTAGGCTGCTGTCAACCATGTGGGAAGCGCAGATGGAGTTCCAGGCTCTGGCTTTGATCCAGTCCAGCTGTGACCATTGCAGTGTGTGAACAACCAGATAGGAGATCTCTCTCTCCACTCTCTTTGTAACTCTGCTTTTCAAATCTTTAAAACAACATGTAGGTATAAATCGTTAAAATATACTTGTATTTTAAAAATGGAAGATGAACTTAATTCCTTGTCTTGAATAGTACACAGATGATATTCCTTAGAGTGATTATATTAATTAGTGGAAGCAAAAGCATATTACGTAGAGAATAAGACAGAATTGGTCTGAAGGAGCTTCTGTTGAGAAGGAAGACCTGGGAGTGGATCACAAGGAGGCAGTTTTTACTAATTACATACATAAGTGCTATCTACAACAGTTGCATATGATGATATCTGTTCTTACTTTTCTCAAAGCATCTAATTCATATATGCATTTTAGACCTGCCTTCTATATCATTTCATTTAACCTGTGGATTTCATTTTATGTATGATAAAACCAAGCTCAGAACAATTAAATTACACAGCAAGGGTCACACATTTAGGGTAGAGCTTTTTCATACAATGGTCACGTATTCTGAAAGGTAGGAACTGGCAGGATTACAGGAAGTGTTCAATTCCTCTGCCTCAGTCCTACAGGTCTTCTGATCTTCCTATTGCATCCATCAAGTCAATCAGCAAATACGCAAGTTCTTACCATGTATCATGATGTCCTAAAGCTCCGTGGCAACACCTGGTGTGATATTACTTTTCCGCCAGGAAATTTTTATATATAGCCTACTCAACATCATGGACTGAAATGGCTGCAAAGGATCTCTTAGTTTCTCACTTAGTAGTTAAGCATGAATTTACAATCAAGGCTCAGTTACTCACATCTTTTGGTCAGCACTGAATTACATTTCACTGAGGGGTAAGGATTTATATAACATTTTCCCAAGGATTTATATAACATTTTCCCTAGTTACCATCTGATGTATTTCTCCTAAGCAGCTGCTATTGTCTTTAAAATCTCAAAACATAGGAATTTAGTTTTTCTTCTTCTCCAACCAAATGCTAACCTTGTTTTTTCCTTTGCTTGTAAACTGGAAAGCAAAAAATCCTCAAAGTAAATCCCTGTTAGTGTTAGGGTTCATTGTAGCTCATCCCAAAGTTTAATAGGTTCCTGCCTGCTCTCCATTACATTCAACCCATCAAATTGGCTCTTTTCAGAGCAGGAAAAAAAAAATCAAGTTTTTCTTTAACCTATAGTCCTGTTTTCAATTCCTTAAATTAAAAAATAATTTACTTGACAAATGATTGTACATATTCATGAGGTACACTGATACCAGACAAGTAACTCTCTCTTCCTCGTATAAACCAATACAACTAAAAAGAACAGCAAATAAAGGGTTGCCATATAAATAAAACATACCTGAAAGATCATTCTCTCCAAATATTTCACATTTGAAATTTTAGTAATCTCTTCATTCTCTACTAGGTATACTTTTTTCCCATCTCAGTGAGTAAGACACCAATCACTGACACCCTCTCTGGACCTTTCCTTTTCATCTAATCAATAATCCAATTTCACTGCATGTATTTTCTCAAATTCGTCTCCTTGTATATCCACTGCTTCAATGGAAGCACCGTAGCCTTTCAACAGCACTACTGTTACTGACATCGTAGTTTAAAAGCTGTACATGGTTAAGACATTTTCCTCTGTTTTTACTAAACGATCTATTCACTATCTCAAGGCAAGCATGAATAAAATTAGAAGCGGCATCAGTCTCTTAGAAATTAGCTCATCCATTTTATTGAGTACAATCTGTATCTTTAGTTTTCTTGCCTAAAAAAAACAAAAAATCAAATTAAATCATAACCAGCAAAAGTGGGGGGAGAGGGAAAAAGAACCTATTAAGGGTGGCCAGGGCAGCAGCTTAGTGGATAACACCTCTGCCTCCAACGTGGGCATCCCATAGGAATGGCTGCTTTGCTTCCTATCCAATCAGGTGCTTGAGAAAACAGTAGAAAATGGCTGAGGGTCCTTGTATCCATTTGGGAGACCCAGAAGAAGCACCTGGCTTCTGGCTTCAGTTTAGCCCATCAGAAGCTGTTTTTGGCCATTTGGGGGATTGAGCCAGAAGGAACCTGTTTCTTTCTCCTTGCCACCCTCTCTATAACTTTAAGTAAAATTTTTATTACAAGCTTTTCAAACAATACTTCTTAATGTACAATTTTCTTAGAAATGTATAGATTTTTTCTTAGAATTTCATAGATCTAAGTCAGGAATAATCCCCAAATGTTTTCATTTTCATGATGATCCTTGCAAACGAAAGCATCTCAGATTGTGTGTTGTTGTATTTGGAAGGGTACAAGGAGAGTATTGGGGCAGGGAGACAGCAGAATCAGTGACTGTCTTTAAAGATTTTTTTTTTGATAAGGCAGAGAGAAAGATTTTTCATCTGATGATTCACTCAAGCAGCTCAGACTGAAATCAAAACCCTGAACTCCATCAAGGGATCCCACATATCAGGGACCCACCTACTTGGACCATCTTCCACTGCTTTACAAGGTGCTTTGCAGGGAGCTGGACATGAGGTAGCCTGGACTCAAACAGGCTCTATTATAGGAGATGCTGGCATCTCAGGTATTAGCTTAACCAAAGTATTGATTACATGCTTTGTTGTGAAAAATCCACAGCTGTATATTCCAAATGCGTCCCTTTAATACACACTTAATACATATTCAAACACAAGGAAAATACTGCCATAGAAATTTAGGCAAGAGTTATCTCCTGACAGCCCTCTTGGTCCACTGTTGAGAGTAACCTTGCTCTTGCTACATTCCAAATTCATGAACAACCAGAAGCTCACTCTGGTTCTCTCACAATTCCTTTTTAAAGTCTTCATTATCTTTCCTGAGACTTATCTTTCGCTTTCGTCTTAAGAATCACATCCTCTACCACATAATTCAAAAAAATATATAAAATCACATCCTCTTGAAAAAACTTTCATCTTCTTCTCAAGCTCTCCACATTTCTGTATTGTTTTCTTGAGAAAATGAACATCCAATCTGCTGTTAAAAAGGTAACTTCTGGGGGACTATGTTTATAAGCAATGAATCATTACGTATGTGATTATGTGGTGTCCTTGACACCATATATATATATATATATATATATATATATATATATATATATATGCTACTAGAGTTATCACTCAGGGATGGTAAATGTAATGTAATTCTAGTAGAACTATCTTGCATCTCTATGACCTCAAACTGAACTAACCGATTTTTGGGTCTCCTGCTAAGCAAAACTATGCATGAAATATTGGAATCCTAACAAAAGATTAATAAAAAAAAGTGTTTTCAATGTGTGTAGCATAAACACACATTTTGCACATTTATACTGAGAACATGTTTAAAAATCTCCTAAGTTGAGACTCTATTCTGGGACCCACCAGCATAAATAAGCGTGGGAAGATACAGGGCAATATTTTATTCAGGAATCAGATGTGGCCTTTTGTGTACTTTCTTTGGAATCTTTGAAACGTTAAATGTACGGTAACCAAATACCTAATTTGAATAAGGCAATACACGAAGTATACTTTTATGCATGCATGCAAACACACATGATATTCAGAGATGGGAAAAACTAAAGTGTGCAGGAGGTGAATTTTAAAATGGCTGAGGTATAAGAGAAATGGAGACAATTTATTACAACTTCTAGGAAGTTAAAATTACAAAGTTCCAGCTATTTGGAATTATACACTTTGAAACGAAAACAAAACAAAACAAAACAAACAAACAAAAAAACAAAAGCAAATTTCAACTAAATTTCAATTGAAGTACTCTAGAAGAGAATAACTGGTTGTAGGTAGAACAAATGAGAGCAAGTTTCTTCAAATTCTTGATTGTAACAACCAACCAACCAACCAAACAAAAAACCCAGTAATGTATTCGACAGGATTGATTCTACACTAAGGAAACAAATAACTTCCACACAGAGCAAAAAACAAAACCAACTTTAATGATTAAAACAGATTAATAGGTTTATAATAACCATTATGGGAAGACCGAGAATCAGAAGTAAAGATTTTTAAATTGCATGCAAAACCTAGTTACCATTAAAACCAAAGCAATATCAAAATATCTCAGCTTCCTAGCATAGACTCTAGGCCCTTTCCAAATATGTACACTTTCACATGCTTCTAGTTGTAAAGGAGTAAGCTTATTCATATAGGACTACAAATATCTTTCCCAGATGAGAGGGCACACAGTATCTTCCCTCCATCGTTTTGGGCCAATCTCAAAGGGAAAAAGGCACTCCCCAAGGGTCCTTGGTAACACCTTTGCTAAATTCGTTAATCACTCACGTGATCTTTAAAGTTACATTTATTTCATAGATCTGGGAACTACCTTTCATCAACTTAGAAGCCAAATAATTAGCTTTCTTAAAGAGACAAAAACTGCAAACTGGTTTCAAAAACATCTGGGCTTTGCTTCCTTGACAACTACTTAATGACTGGACTTTGGCATGCAAAGCCAAACATATTACAGAACTAAAAGGACCGCCACATGATATAGTTGTAAGACCATTTAAATCAATATTCTGTTTTCTAGTATCTGCTGCTACTAGTTCCCTTGTAGTGATCTGACTTTGTCCTTCAGAGCAACTCTTCCATGCTCTGCATCTGGGTTTAATCTCTCTACTGAAAGATTCATTAAGAAAACAAAACACAAGCCAGATGTTTCAGTTTCCAGGTCTTTATGACCATTAAAACAAGGAGCAATAGAAGTTAACCGCTCATAAACAGTTATCCATTATTCACAGAAACCTTAGAAACCATTTGTCTGAGTTCAAAGAGAATCTGCTTCATCACTACATCTGATTTATACCAAAACTGCACCTGGGTAGCTAGGATAGCTAGTTTCACATGAAATTGAGCTGACATATTTTTCAGCACTTACTGCATCCATGCAGTGTGCAATTTTTGATGCTGAATAAGAGAAAGCTGGCAATTGAAGGCTTCACCACAAGCATCACATTCATGGATTTCTTGTGATTTCACTTCAGCATGGATCTTCTGATGATTGACTAGGCTGCGCTGCTGACTGAAACTTTTGTCACACTTCTCACATTTATAAGGTTTCTCTCCTGTGTGTATTCTCTGATGCTGAATTAGACCTGAGTTCCGACTAAAGGCCTTCCCACATTCGTCACATTTATGGGGTTTATTACCCGTGTGAACACCCTGATGTCGAATAAGATTACAAAGTTGACTGAAGCTTTTGCCACACTGTCTGCACAGATAGGGTCTCTCACCAGTGTGGATCCTCTGATGTTCAATAAGAAATGAGCTCCGACTGAAGCTTTTCCCACAAACAGTACACAGATAGGGCTTTTCTCCAGTGTGGATTCTTTGATGTTGCACAAGATGAGCACTTACACTAAAAGTCTTCCCACATTCATCACATTTGTAAGATTTTTCCTTAGGATAAACCTCCTGTTGTATAACAAGACTGCAATTTGGATCAAAACTGTCCTTAGTTTCATTATATTGGTAAGTCTTCTCCCTGGTATGGATTCTCTGATGTTGAATAAGACCTGAGCTCCTACTAAAGGCTTTTCCACATTCCTCACATTTATGAGGTTTGTCCCCTGTGTGAATTCTCTGATGACGAGTTAGATTACAAAGCTGACTAAAGCTTTTTCCACATTCTTTGCACTGGTAAGGTCGTTCACCAGTATGGATCCTCTGATGCTCAATAAGGAATGAGCTCCGACTGAAGCTTTTTCCACATTCAATACAAAGAAAAGGCTTTTCACCCGTGTGGATTTTTTGGTGTTGTATAAGGTATGTACTTAATCTAAAGGCTTTCCCACATTCACCACATTTATGGGGTCGTTCCCCAGTGTGAATTCTCTGATGTTCAACAAGCAGTGAATTTCTACTAAAGCTTTTCTTGCATTTGGTACAGTGATAGGGTTTCTCACCAGTATGAGTTCTTTGATGTTCAATAAGGTGTGACTTCCAGCTGAAAGCTTTCCCACAGTCATTACATTTATGGGGCTTCTCACCTGTATGAATCCTTTGATGCTTAACAAGGCTCCTTCTCTGGCTAAAGCTTTGCTTACACTGATTACACTGATAAGGTCTTTCTCCAGTGTGGATTCTTTGATGTCTAATAAGAGTCGAACTTACACTAAATGTTTTTCCACAGTAATTACACTCATAGGGCCTTTCTCCAGTGTGAATTCTCTGATGTTCAATAACAAATGAACTGCGACTGAAACTTTTCCCACATTCATTGCATTGAAAAGGTTTCTCACCGGTATGGACCCTTTGATGCTGAATGAAATGGGCCTTGCGGACAAAACCTTTTCCACATTCTTCACACCTGTGGCATTTCTCTTCTGAGTTTGGTCTTTTCCGGATGATGTTAGTGTTGCTCCTGAACATTCTCGATTCCTGGGTCAGAGATTCCCTTGGTATTTCCCACAAGAATATCCCTCTCTGTTTATCTAACCTACCAACCAGTTCAAAGGTTTCTTTCCCCATAGGATCCTGGTCAATTTCACTTTTGATTCTCCTAACTATTACACCCTGTGGTTCCACTTCTTCCTCAATTTCTTCAATTTCTTGTTTGATAGTTGGCTCCTCATCACCTTTGTTTAAAACATCTGAAACAACAAACAAATATAGACACCAGCCTAACTCTTTGGTGGCAAGAAGAAATTACAAAACAAAACAAAAAAACCCCAAAAAGCAGTACTCAAAAAATTAGTAATAAATAAATAAATAAACTATGTATAAAATGTTTTACTATTTCATACTATTGTTGTGTAGATTACAACAGTTCACACATACAAGCCATTTATAAAGTACATGACAAGGAGTATAAGTATGTAAATAATATTTGGTATTTGTTACTGGATACAATGAAATTTTTTAGAGTAGAGTATGAAGAGTAATCATAGGAAGAGAATGAGTCAGTAGGAGAAAGCAGAGTTGTGAAGAAGGGTTCATAAAACAATATCGAATTATATAACATGGGCAAGCAAGCAGGTAGTGATGGGATTAGCTAGTACCTCAGAAAACAAAGTAACATGGGAGGAATACAGATTCAAAAAACTTAGGTTAAGAAAAGTATTATTGGAATGTGAACAGATCAAGGAACTGACATAAAGGAACATACAAAAAGGATGTCAGGAAGGATGAAAGACAGGCATGCAACAATTCATTAATAAAAATTTATGCATTACCCACTGCAAGAGTATATGTAATAAGCCAGGATTCAGAAACAAGACAGGCAGCCCCCAACCGTATGGTATTAAGTAAAAACGGGAAAAGAAAATAATGATAGAGAATATATTAAGTAAAAAGCAGCTTCTATATGAAATCACAAAATAGTTGTAAACAAAAAAGGCTGAAGTGATATGGAATCTATGACACAGAGAATTGAGCATAAAGGAACATGGCCAAAATTAATAGAATAGGTAATAAAAGACTATAGCAGTCTATGGTAACTTCCGAGATCAGACGAGATCGGGCGCATTGGTCTATGGTAACTTACGACTTCACTTACCACAAATGATACCACATTCTTAAAAGATTTTAACAAATGATTCTCAACCCTCTAGAGACAGAAGACCTGAAGCTCACCAGCTTTTGTAACTGACTGTGTGATTTCTGAGAAATGAATGTTTCATGTAATTTATAAAAAATATTAATTTATTTTTATTGAAAAGGCAGATTTATAGAGAGCAGAAGCAGAGAGAAAGATCTTCCACCCAAATGGCCACAATGGCCAGAACTGAGCCAATCCCAAGCCAGGAGCTTCTGGGACGAAGCAGGAACCTGGACTGAAGTGAACCAGCTGGCACATAAACTGGTGCCTAGGTGCTACAAGGTTGAAGTTCAGCCAGTTGAGCCTTTGTATCTGCCCCATGTTTCTTGTATTAAAGAGAAGACAGTATAATGGTGTATGGTATAAAGAGTGGTAGGTAGTTTCCTTAAGCCTGACTCTGAGTCCTTCCCCAATTTTTCAATTCTTTCTAATTTTTACAGAATCCAACTTCAAAATATATTATCAAATTTATCTATGACCCTAAGTAAGTTTATTTTTTCATATATCCTTTTTTATAATTTTCTAGTTTTCTAACTATGGATCATCTTTGAATTCTGTCTTCACTTACTTGGAACCAGTCATCATTATTAATTCTCCCAAAAGCCACCAAACAAAAACTTCCATTATGCCCTTTAAGAAACTACTAGCAGCTTTATTTCTGCTTATTTCGCCTTCAATCTCCCCTTTCAAAATCATTTTCAATGAACTACTTTCATTCACACAATGAAAAAGGATGAAACAAACTCTCCTGATTCTCTGCTCTTTAATTGTAAAATTACACACAACAGAGGCTGGTGTTGTGGCACAGTCGGTTAAACCATATTAGCACCAGATCAAGTCTTGTCTGCTCCACTTCAATAGAGCTTAACTGGGGGAAAAGCAGTACAAGATGGCCCAAACACTTGGGCTCCTACCATCCACAGAGGAGATCCAGATGCAATCCCAGGCTCCTGACTTCGGCCTGTGCCAGCCCTGACTCTTGCAGGCATTTGGGGAATGAACAATCAAGCTGAAGATGTCTTTCCCTCTAACTTTGCTTTTATTAATGTCTTAGTATAATATATATAAAATACTTAAACACATTTCCCATTCCTATCCAAAGCCAATCCTACTGCTTCTTGATCCCACTCTTCTCTGGGCAATTACTACTGTTGTCCAATTATCACTATTCTTTCATTAATCTATATTCTCCACTGACAACTTTCTACCATCACACAAGTTGGAGTATTTCCAACTCTGTCTTGAACCTGAAATCTTTCTTTTAATGAAAAATCAAGATTTGTGGGGCCAGCACAGTGGCTCAACAGGCTAATCTGCCAACCAATCCCACATAGGTGTTTGCTTATGTCCTGGCTGTTCCACTTCCCATTCAGCTCTCTGCTTATGGTCTGAGAAAGCAGGAGAGGATGGTTCAAAGCCTTGGGACCCCACACCCATGTGAGACACCCAGAACAGGCTCCTGGCTTCTAGTTATAGATAGGCTCAGCTCCAGCCATTGCAGCTATTTGTGAACTAGGGAATGGAAGATCTTTCTCTCTCTGCTTCTCTCTGTAAATCTGACTTTCCAATAAAAAAAAAATAATCTTAAGAGAGAGGGAGAGAAAATATATCAAGCTTTTTGGCAACTCACAAGGTGGTTTTCCATGCCCAACCTTTTCCAGTTAAATCTCTCCTGCAAGCAACTATGAAATCTGGTTTCCATTTCCAGCACCTAGGGAAACTTCTCATCAAATCAATGACTTTCAAACAACACAATGGGCATTTTTCAGTCTTTACTCAGTAGCATCTGACACTGTTTATCATATCCATTTCTTTATATTACATGTTCTTAGTTTCTATGCTACCACATTTTATTTCTTAGGCCATATCTAATACATGTACTTCATTTATTTCTCTTCCTTTGTTGATCATCTTATATAACTGTTATCCAGGTTGACAAAATTACTTATTCTCTATCTACATCCTCTGGACATCTCCATTTAGATAGCACAAAACGGTCTTACAAACAATATGATCATTATCTGTTCTCATATCATTCCCCACATCTAAGTCTCACCACCTTTTACAAAAAAAAGATCTTAAGGAAGAAAACAATTCCAGACTTCTCCCCATTTCTTATTGTTAAACATCCCAATCACAGATTCCTTTTCAGCATCTGCTTTCTTTTAACCCTCAGTCACATAAGCCATTTAATAATTTTTTGGTGCCTTGGTCTTTGGGCTGTCCTCACATTACCTCTGCCTTACTGGTCTCATGTTTAAAAAATGGAATTCTGGGGCCAGTGTTGTGGCACAGTAGGCTAAGCTTCCACCTTTGGTGCTGGCATTCCATACGGGCACAGGTTCATATCCTTGTTGCTCCACTTCCAATTCAGTTCCCTGCTTGTGCACCTATGAAAGCAGTGGATAATGGATCAAGCCCATGGGCCCCTGCCCCACATGGGAGACCAGAGGAAGCTCCTTGCATCAGATTAGCTCAGCTCTGGCCAGTAAGGCCATTTGGTGAGTGAACCAGCAGATGGAAGATCTCTCTCTCTCTCTGTAATTCTACCTTTTAGATATAAATAAATAAATTAGATCTTTAAAAAAAGTGGAATTCTACTCATTTCATCACTTACAGATTTAGCAGCACTACATCGTCTTCAAGATCATACCAAAGCCCTGTATTATATTCAGGATTTTTCACATTCTCACTTATACTATTGTACTTTATATAGGTAAACCGCATGTATCAGTCTTTTCATGTCATACCTTTGTGTATTTCATTTATTAAGTGTGCCCCAGAATTGTATATCTGGGCATCTCGATTCTCTTAAGATTCAGTTCAAAGTCATATATAGTTCCTCAATAAAGCCTCTGCTGCGTCCACTAGACAGGTTCAGGTATTCTGTTTTTCAATCTGTCATCCACTCATAGCTTCATTATGGTTATTGTACTGCACTTTTAAACTATATGTCTTTGTATCCTCCATTGCATTATAAGTTCCTGGGAAGAGCACTGTGGCACAGTGGTTAAGCCACATGGGACTTCTGCATCACATACTGGAGTGACTGGTTTCAGTCCCAGTTATTCTGTGCTTTGAATTCAGCTTCCTAATGATGTCCCTGGGAGGCAGATGGTTCAAATACTTGAATCCTGCCAAGCATGTGAAAAAGCTGGATGGAGATCTTGGCTCCTGGCTCTACCCTGGCCTAACTATGGCTGCTTTTGTCATTTGGGGAGCTAATCAATCGATGAATAACATTCTTCTTTTGCCTTTCTAATATTTATACTAAGTACATTTTACAAAAAATTCTCTGTGAGAAGGCAAAGTCTCTTTGAAATACAGTTTATTCAGTGGATATTGTCCTAGGGGTTTTATTTAAAGGGATTAAGATAGCATTATCATTACTTGCAAAACAAATGTCTACCTAAAACTCTTAAAACATTCAAATGAAAATATAATTGCAACAATCAAGATTTAAAAACTGGCTGTTATTGCCAAGAAACCTGTTTAGTAATTTTTAAAGATAAGTGAATATGCTTTCTACAATCGTAATAACAAACTTAAAAACCTAGAAACACAAGAAATGTATAAAAGGCATAAAATAATCTTAAAAATTTTTTAAAAGACAAAAGGATAAACAGAGTCAATTAAACAATCATACTCGATGTTATAAGAATCTCAAATCTTTCAAAAATTCTGTGCAACTAATTGCATTCCAATTAAAATCACACGAATCACAAAGAAACACTCAATAAATTTGGATTTCAGGGCCAGCACATAGCTTACTAGGCTAATCCTCCACCTATAAGCTCCACAACCCGTATGGGCACTGGCTTATACACTGGTTGCTCCACTTCCCATCCAGCAACCTGCTTGTGCCTGGGAAAGCATTAGGGGATGGCTCACATCTTTGGGCCCCTGCACTCACATGGGAGACCTGGAAGAAGTTCCTGGTTTTGGATCAGCTCAGCTCCAGCCATTGAGGCCATCTGGGAAGTGAAAGCAGATAGAAGATCTTTCTATCTCTTCACTTCGTAAATCTGTCTTCTAATAAAAATAAATAAATCTTAATAAGATTTTAATTTCAATTGGAATTATACAACCAATTTAAGTATATCCTGAAAAAGAATACTACAGAATTAATTATCTTATCAGATATGAAATACAGTACTTTGTTAAAGTAAGTGAAACTGACAGTCATAAAAAGAAAGTAGTCAATAGGTTTGTGACACACAGAGGAGTATGGGTTCCCACATACAGTAGCCTTGAGATGACTATCCATTAGATTTGAGCTTGCTAGCCTTATTTTCTGGTCATTACATTTGCATGTCATCCTTGTATGTCATTTTCCCATGCTGTGGTAATAGCCAATTTAGCTACACTAGATAGCCGACTCTCTCCAGGAATGTGAAGTAAAACTGAAATAGTTATTAATCTGAACGTGGTTACAATTTTTTTAACTTACACAACCCAGCGCAATGGCTCAGTGGCTAAATCCTTGCCTTGCAAGTACTAGGATCCCATATGGGCGCCAGTTCATGTAACTGCTGCTCCACTTTCCTTCCAGCTCTCTGCTTGTGGAAAGCAGTTAGAGGACGGCCCAAGGCCTTGGGTCCCTGCTTCCACATGGGAGACCTGGAAGAAGCTCCTGGCTTCAGATCGGCTCAGCTCCAGCTGCTGCAGCCCCTTGGGGAGTGAACCAGTGGACAAAAGATCTTTCTCTGTATCTCTTTTTCTCTGCAAATCTGCCTTTCCAATCAAAATAAGTCAATCTTAAAATTTTTTTTTCACTTACCAACTCACAATCTGAGACCACAGAAACAAATGTAAGCAGGAGAGACTTGTCTTCCATGGGAAAAGAAACAAAGCAAAAAGAATCTTAAGGACTCCCAACTTCATATGTTGGAAATCTTAATCTCCAATGTGATGGTATCTAGTGGTGAAGTCTTCTGTTCAGAAATAGGTTTAGACGAGATCTTGAAGGTAGACTCGAAGAAGGGATTAATATCCATATAAATGCAGGCAAAAGATAAGAGCACACATTCTCTGGATCATGGGAGAACTAACTACCTGCCAGAGAGTGTGCCCTCTCCAGGAACTGAATCTACTAGTGCCTTGATGTGGACTTTCCCACCTTCCAGAACCGAGAGATAACTGTTATTGGTCACCCATGCTATAGCATATTGTCACAGCAGCGTGGACTAACCACCAACAGAATAACTCCCAACTTCCTGGATTGATTTGATTTCTGATGTGTAGTTTTAGTAATGTTCCTATGTCCTGAAAGACATCCTTATGCCTCTAGAATAATTTCCTTTAAGTTTGGCATAAGCTAGCTTGAATTGATTGTAATAATCTTTAATCAAATAGTTTTAGTAATATGAAAATTGGCAAGAAAGAGAGAATGCAAGATAATGATGAATTAACTTTAGGACAGAATAGGAGCTGGCATGCTTTCTCGGGGAAGGATCAAACAGTAGACATTTTTCTCTTTGTGAGCCGTTATAACCTCTATTCCACCTGCTACTCACTACTTTCATTGTATATGAAAGTAATCATAGATAAAACGTAAAAGACTGGGCATATCCATGTTTCAATAAAACCTTAATTATAAAAATCGGCAATGGTCATAGTTGTTAATGTTAGTATCCATCAGAGAATAAAATGAACAGGTTTCCTAATTAACAGAATGGGAGAATGGGGAGGGGAATTCAATGGTTAATTAACTGTCAAATAAATGAATAACTGAACAAAAAACTGAAAAGAGACTACAAAGTTAAAAAAAAAAAACTTGTAGTTGTAGCAACCTTTAGTTCACTGTGACTCAAGTAGACTAAAAAGACTGATTAAAACTGAAGATGTCAGCAAATCAAGGCATCACCAATGTGGCTAAGATACCTGTTAAAGAAAAACAACATGGAAAGGAAAAACAGGAAAGAGCAGGCAAAATGATAAAGCCAAACAGAATCGCGTTAGGAAGAGCACTCAAACGAAGGATAAGAGAACACTGAAGTGGAAAAGGAGAGAAAGAATGACCTTTTATCAAAAGGGCACTAATCAAGGGGTTGGAGTGGGTGGTGGTCTTTGAGGAGATGACAAGATAGTAGGAAGAGAAATAATGGCAGAAAGCTGTACTGAGGTTGCAGTAAAGAATAAAGCGTAAAAATGCAAAATGATAGACAGCTCACAGTCACACCTTTGTCCACAGGGTAATCAGATGCTACAGAATCAGGTGCAGGCAAGGCTGGGTAGCTGATTGATTCTATCATCCAGGATACCATAAATATGAATACATTGATTCAGAGACATCATGGCATTAAAAAAGTCAACAGAAGACATGGCTTAAGATTCAAGTTGTATACAGGAAATAATAAGCTAAGACATCTAAACAGAAGCCATAATAGGTTAATTGAGAAATTAAGATTTTAAAAAAATTAAGTTATGAGGAATTTTAGGGAGTTAACAAGTAAGATTATAGAGCTGACTCTGTGCTAAGTGCTGGAGAAATCAAATAAAAATATGTAGTTTCCATTCTTATAATGAGCACTGTGATTAGAGAAATAAGATATAAAGATCATAGCATCATGACAAATTCATAGCATAACACGATCAATTCAACAATGAAACACACGTAAGGTAGCACACAGGAAGGAGTGTTTAATTCAGATGAGAAGGGTTTTTAAATTTTGATTACTTTGAGACTTGTCAGGTCTGAGTTAATATGTGATCTTTTCAAAGAAAAGATCATGATACTGGGAAAAAAGCCTGTTGCTTTTGATGGTGAGCTCATATGGATCACTGTGAAACAATTTAAAGTGAGTTTAGAGGAGAGACAAAGGAGTTTAAACACCATCGCAGGTAAAGAGGAACAGAACACTTTTACTACTCTTACATACACTGGGCTATGAAGAGAACAAGTACCAAGTTACTAAGAGCAATAAGAGGAAGACTGGTCAAAAGAGGGCTTTTTCATTCTTATGCCCAAATGAAATAATCATGAATATATCTATTAACAAGAAAAAGTTATGAAGGGAGAAGCACTATAGACTGAGGCTGTAAAGGGGAACAAAACACGATGAATGATGGAAAGTTCTGGAGAAGAGAGAAGATACGAACAAGTGTGCCGACCAGGGCAGAGATGCTGCGTTCAGGCTTAGTGGCTTCCATTTTCTCCGCAAAACATAAGATGAGATGGGACCACTTATAACTGAGGTCCCCACAAAAACTCCTAATGTTTCTGGAAAAATCACTAAAACCAATAGGAGAGTGAGCATATTAAGAACAAAAAACCACCGAAATATAAAAACCGATAAAAATGCAAGGAAAAAAACCATGCATACAGAAGGATATTAGTCTTTATGGCTAGACAGTTTTCCCTACTGTGCTTAGTAACACAGATAAGGAAGCAAGTCTGTATTACGACAGGTAGAGCATAACATCAAGGTGGCAAAATGATTAAACAAGGAAGTAAAAGTTTAGAACTGATACACTGGTGAAAACAACAGATTTGTAATGAGAAAACTCATTAAGGATGGCTAGATACATGTTGCAATGAGTAGGAGTGAGTGACAGGCAAACTGTAGTCCATTTGGTTGAGGCATAAAAAATTGTCTGGTTTTGGTCACCTTTTTCTAATTACAGTCCATAAACAGCATTTATCAGTGCTCTGAGTTGTTTTATAAAATACAGCCCTAAAGTCAATTGGTTGAGTTCCACTGAGGCTCAAGTCCTAGCTAGATCACCAGCAGCGTGGGTTAAAGTGGAGAAGACTGTAAGATATGTGACAATATGTGTGAAGGACCAGACAAAATGTTGACAGGTCATGAAAAGGGATTTGAGTGGGTCGAGCAAGACTGGTGAGGAGGAGAGATTTTGATTGCAGGTGGAAAGCTTAATGCCTTGGGAGTAGTGGTGGGATGCTAGGAGAACAGTAACTTCTCCCTTCCAGCCATATGACAGCAGTGAGAAGCGCAGGAACAAGCAGCCCCCACACAAAGGTCTGCCAGAAGAAATGTGTCCTGGGCAAAGTGCCAGGTTCCACGTAAGGCAGGACTGGTAGGGAACATTCTGTGAAGGGGGACAGGGGCTCTAGAAGGCAGAGTGAATGACGGTGGGAGGAAAGCGGTGGGAGGATAAGCCACGAGGGAAGTACAGCAATATGGGAGGGAGATTCTGAAGACAGGGAGTTGGAGAGACTTGCTTCTGGCTCATTCTGGAAGCTAAGGCTCAAAGTCATGGAACTACTTAAGGGCTGAAAGGTCTGGATCAGCAATTGGGGGCAAAACACTTTGGGTACTGGCCTAAGAATTCTGGGTCTGAATCTTAGTACCTTGTAAGATATTGTAAGTTTTTAGTACCTGGTTAGATATTGTAAGAGGAATAGCAGATTCTTACCCAGTGAAACCAGGTTTCCGTAATTCTCCATCATGACATCTTTATACAGACTTCTCTGAGCTGGGTCCAGATAATCCCACTCCTCCTGGGTAAAAAACACAGCCACATCCTCAAATGTCAGCAACCCCTGAAATAGTACGATTTCTGCCGTCAGTTCCTGTGGTCTCAAGGCCAGCTCTACCACTGAAAAGAGCAGAAGCAATCATTTATCAGACTATGAGGCACGTGGTAACACTACCAGATGCCATCCAATGTTGGGAACCGACTGTAAGGGTATCTCAGGCCATGCTACCAGCAAGTGGAGGGCTACTTATTCGAAAAGTGAGGGAGTTAATGATAAGGCTTCTCTGGCTTAATAACGACACCATGACATTTTCATTTTGGTAAAGGGCCCCTGGCCTCTCCAAGCTTCCCTTACCTCATTGCCCTGCTCCAATTCTCTATTCGCACTGGCATGTGATCCAATTCAATTCCTTGAGCTTCTCTAAGCGTTTTACCTTGCTTGGGTCCAGGCTCCGTGCCAGGCGCAGAAGACACAGGGAAGGTCAAAAATGATGCCTCACCTGGGGGTAACTCACAAATGAGCCAGCCTGGAGCATTACTAATCTTCTCCAGCCCACTCACTAAGTCGCTCTTGGGAAACAGGAGCCGACGGGCAGTTGGTTCGCGAATCGCACCTCGTGGAGAACTACGGAGGGAGCTCCTAGCTTCGCGGCGGCCCTGCAAGAAGCCGGGTCAGGAGGCTGGAGGTGGGGGCGGCGGTGCGGCCTAGCTCCGGGGGGCGGCGAGACAACGGGGATCCCCAGAGACCACTTACCTTAGGCTCCGGAGGGGGTCTTGGGGAGGCCATCTCCCGCCAGAGACAAGAGTAGGAACTGGGTCGGCGGCTCAGAAAAGAGCTCCGGTGGGGCCTGCCTTGCGGCGCTCAGTGAGGCCCAGATGAAGACGAGGTTTCTCGGCTGTGTCCACCCAGATCCTGCCTTAGCACGCGAGCGGTCACGACCCTCAAAGCATATCAGACATAGTCCCTAGTTGCGTCCCAGGCTTGAACCGCAAGCCCTGCGTGAACGCGCAGCCTCTCGGGCCCTCTTTCGCGCCTCCTCCCAGCGGCCAGTTTCTCCTCCTCGCAGCCCAAGCGGCGCTCTGACCGTCCGCCCCCGGACCAGAAGGCGTCACCCGGAACCTTCTCCGGACGCCCCCCCAAACTACAAGTTCCGTCATGCGCCAGGAGCGTGCGGACCAGCCTCCCCTGGCAATGGCCACAAGACTACATTTCCCGGCGTGCACGAGAAGGGGAGAGTCGCCACTAAGCGTACGCGCGATTGGCTGGCCCTGGCGCGCCGCTGCCGGCGGAGGGCGTGAGCGCAGGCCCGCAGCTCTTCTGGAAGATGGCGGGCGTGTGTGTCTCCGGTGCAAGCCGAAGATGTTTGACGTGGAGAGTCTTGAGGGTGACGCGTAGAGAGTTTTGGTCTCCGTCCAGGTAAAGCTGAAGGTCGGGTGGGCCGCATTTTGGGAAGAGAAGAATAACAGGAGGACGAATAGACGAGTTCAGGATGGCTTTCTTGTGACCCACCCCTGGTCCCGAGCCTGCGCGAGGACCCGCGTGAAGGACGGGGGTCACAAGGAGCGGCGCAGCTCTCTGGTGGGGGGCCCAGTAGGTCTCCCTCTCGGTTTCAGTTTCAGCCTCTCACAGTGAAAAACGTACGCTTTTTCTTCCCCCTTCCTCGGTCTTGATCAAGCCGACAGTTTGGCCCACGTGTGAGTCGCCGAGTGCGGGGTGGGGGTGGGGTCGACTCCTTGGATGGGCCCCGCCGTGAGGGGCAGCCTTCGCTGGTGGACTCACTGGCCAGCGCGTTTCTGTAGCCACACTTCTGGAGTGGACAAGTGGCATGGGGAGCGGAAATGAAGACCCTTCCCAATGCCCGAGTGTCCTTGTTGACAGCCAGCAGGACTGAGGTCAGCAGGAGGGAAATGCGTTTTCACAAACTCAAGTTCATGGCACAGCAAGTTCGTTCATGGCACAGACACCAATTCAGGTAGCCTGTCTCCTGATGACCTAAGTACTGTTTTTCCTCACTGTACCACGTGAAGTTGAAGTTAAAAAAAATTTGGGAGGGGGTAAGATATATTTATTCTTGCTGAAAGGCAGATTTACAGAGAGAAGGAGATACAGAAAGACCCCCCCCCCCCCCCCCGTCTGCTAATTCACTCCCCAACAGACCTCAGTGGCCGGAGCTGAGCTGATCAGAAGCCAGTAGCTACAAGCCTCTTCCAGGTCTCCCATGTGGGTACAGGCTTTGGGGCATCCTCTGCTGCTTTCCCAGGCCACAGACAGGGAGCTGGATGGCAAGAGGAGCAACTGGGGCACGGACTGGTGCCCACATGGGATCCTGGCACATGTAAGTTGAAGATTCAGCTACTGCTCCATCACACTGGGCCCTGAGTTAAATCATCCTAGTGTTGAAAGCATCAGCACTTGGGTAGAGATCTCCAGGAACAATTGATGCTCTCTTGGAGTTCAAACAAAAATTATTCATGGGTCCATACTTTTGTCAGCTCGTGTTTTCCTTTCTTTCATTAATATTTGTTGTTTCCCAAAGTTCCTAACCCCCTTGTTAGTATTTGTGATACCCGTTCACTCAACAACAGTTTCAGAGTGTCTGCTGTGTGCCAGGCTGTGTTCCAGATGGCACTAAGATACATTTTTGTTACGAACATTTTTGTTCATACAGCGTGTTTTCTCGTGGAGAAAAAAGCGGATAGTTGTACAATATAATTTCAGGATATGGTAAATTGTGAAGAAAACCATGCTAGTGCAAGATTACTGAGATTGGTATTATTCATTATGTTTGAATATAAAATGTGGTGCTTGACATAGTGAGCTGATTAATACAATTAGGCTAATTATGTCCATCTCTCTTTGTTGTAGTGAGAACTCCTGGATTTCCCTTAGCAAATTTCAAGTCTACAATGCAGTACTGTTAACGTGGTCGCTATTCTGTGCATTAGAGTTCTAGAACCCTCATGACTGAAATTTTTATTTTCAGTTCTGTTATCAAAGATTAGGTGGATGGACATGTGTGTGCTCCCTGCTGGGGTTTCTATTCTGTTCCATTGACCATCTTTATTTCTGTGCCAGTACCAGACTGTTCTGATTACCACTGCCCTGTAGTAATGTCTTGAGGTCTGGAATAGTAATTCCTCCAGCTTGATTTTTATTCGTGGTCTCTTGTTTCTAGATGAGCTTTTGTATCATCATCTTTCCTATTTCTGAGGAGAATGTTGCCTGGTCCTTCGTTTTCTGTCCTTCCTGGGCTCCTGTGCCATGCTTCCACCGTGGTGTTTGTAGCCCTAACTCGGGCTCACTGCTCCATTCCGCTGACTCCGCTGCTTCTCCATATGTGGATCCCAAGTCGCCTGAGCCATCCACTGTCACTGCTCATTGTGCTTGTTAACATGAAGGTGTAATGAGAAGAAATGAAACTCTTTTCTTTTTGTGTATATTGTTAGTGTAGAGAAATCTTGATTTTTTTTCTGATTTTTGCATCCTGCAGATTTGCTGTATTTATTTTATAGTTTTTACAGTTCTGTTTTATCAAGTCTTTGGAATATTTAAGTCTTCTGTACCTATTTCCATCTTTTTGTATCGTGATTGGGTATTGAATGTTGTCAAAATTTGTATTCTATAGCTATTACTCATGGAGTTTTAACTTCATTTTGTTAATGTAGTGTATTACATTTATTGATTTGCCTGTGATGAACCAATATGGCATTCAAGGGCTGAATCCTACTTGGTCATACTGTGAAATCTTTGTGATGTGCAGTAGGAATTTGGTTTACCAGTGTTTTATTTGAAGAATTTTGCGTCTATTCAGTAGAAATATTTACCTTTGGTTTTCTTGTGGTGTTTCTGTCTGGACTTGGTATGAAAGTGATGCTGGCCTCATAAATAAATTTTGCAAATGTTTCCCGTTTTTTTTTTATGACATTTAACAAAGATTAGTATTAATCGTAATAGTAATATTTGGTAGGCTTAGCTCATGTTTTCATGTAATCCGGGGCTTTTCTTTATTGGGAGGTTTTTGACTACCTCTTCCATCTTATTTGTCGTTGGTATTAGGCTGTCAGTTCCTTCTTTATTCTCGGTCTTGGTAGATAACATTTCTCCAGGAATTGATCCAATACTGTGGTAATTTTTGATTTGTGAGTATATAATGGTCCCTTATGATTTTTATTTTTGAGGTATCTATTGTAATGTTTTTTCTTTCCTTTCTGATTTTATTTATTTATTTGAGTCTTTCTTATAGTTTCGGTGCTGCTTTTGGTTATCATTTGTATGGACTGTCTTTCCTTCCCTTCATGCTCAAACAACATCATTGTGTCTACACTGAGTTTCTTCTAGATAACATATGATTGAGTTTTGATCCATTCAGCCACTCTTTTAATTAAGATGTTTAATCCATTTATATGAATTGCACACAATTGCATGAATTTATAAAGATTAGCATTTTATTTGAGTTATGGTTCTAGAGGCCAGGGAGATGAAGAACATGACATTGATATCTGTTGGATTCATGAATAAATCTTTTATTAATCACTTCTACGATGTCAGCAAATTATTTCATGTTAGCCCATATACTCAATAGTAGCTATTCACGCAATTAATCAATATGTTTTTCAAGAACCCCATAAATCATTAAAATGGGTTTCTGTGTTCAGGAGCTTAGAGTGATTCTCAGAATGTTAACCCCTGGGAACGTGGACAGTTTGTTTTGATAGCACTGAAGACAAGAGTCCTACTGATGGAGATTAGACTGCTGCGAATTAGCGTGAAGGACTGGCTCCCCTAGAAAAATTTATGCAATCCAAAGCATTGCAGTTTTGAGGATAATAAACCTGATCTGTTAACAAAAGTTAGAATATAAATAAAATTATAACTAAGGTAGGATATGATACACTCTGATAGCAACATAAAGTGCTGAGATCGATGGAATGTAGAGTAAAGCTTGGCTGAGGAAATAAGTTAAAACTTGGAATTGTTTTGTTGCAGGACTTGAAAAATAAGAAAAAATTCAGGAGGTAAAGGTGAAATAGACATTCAGAAAGAATATAACCTGAACTGGCATGGTATCATGAAAACAGGACTGTGTGCAGGACAGACTGAGTCATTTTGTAGAGGTCGTGGAGTCCAGCTACGGAAATGAAATCAGAGAGGCAGGTGAGGTTGAGTTTTGGAGGATTAGGAGTGCAGAGATGATGATTTATCTGTCTTCATAACTAATTCTGTGAAATGCTTAGTATGTAAAATACATTTTTTTAAAAAGATTTATTTTTATTGCAAAGTCAGATATGCAGAGAGGAGAGACAGAGAGGAAGATCTTCCGTCCAATGATTCACTCCCCAAGTGGCGGCAGTGGTTGGAGCTGAGCCAGTCCGAAGCCAGGAGCCAGGAGCTTCTTCCAGGTCTCCCTCACAGGTGCGGGGTCCCAAGGCTTTGGGCCATCCTCAGCTGCTTTCCCAGACCACAAGCAGAGAGCTGGATGGGAAGTGGGGCTGCCGTAACTGGAGCCGGCGCCCATATGGGATCCCGGGGCGCGTGCAAGGCAAGGACTTTAACCACTACGCTATAGCGCCGGACCCATAAAATACATTTTCTGTCTGTATCTATTCATTCAGCTATAAGCATTCCAGTTGCAAGGGCCTGTCTCAATCTTTTCTGCTCTCCACAGTTCCAAGAGTAATAAATGCAAATTATTTTGTGATTTTCATTAATGAGTGAAATTTGTTCTGATATTTGTCGATTTTGTGAATATAATAAAGCAAAGGTTCACGTGTTTTGTTCTGGACATTCCAGAAAAGAGAAGGATCCAGTAGAAGAGGTGAAGACAGCAGAAGAGGTGAAGAAAGAGCCTGTCTTGGTGTGTCCGCCCTTACGAAGCCGAAAGTACATGCCTCCTGAAGATCTCCAGAGTCGTTTGGAATGTCATGTTAAAGAAGTTTTTGGCACATCTCTACCCAACAATTGGCAGGACATCTCTCTGGATGATGGTCACATGAAGTTCAGTCTCTTGGCACACTTGGGTGATGACTTGGGCCATGCAGTGCCCAACTCCAGGCTTCACCAGATGTGCAAAGTCAGGGATGTTCTTGATTTCTATAATGTCCCTGTTCAAGATGGATCTAAATTTGACGAACTTAGTACAAGTAATCTACCCCCTAATTTGAAAATCACTTGGAATTACTGACTTATGTGGAAGATAAACACATTGGTAGCATTTTCCCCCTAAGCAAAGGAGCTGCTGACTTCTGTTATTTTACCATTAGAACTGTTCTCTGAATCCCATTTTTCTATATAAGAATGCATCAATCTTTTTAAAAAATTTTCATGTATGAGTTCACAAAGAAATAAAAGTACTCTTTTTTTTTTTTTACATTTGCTGAACCAGTATCCTTAAAAAATAGACTCATTAATTTATGGTACATTTTTTCTTCAGAGGACGTTGGAGTTGACTTGGGAGGTTATAAATGCCTTTTGAATAAAAACAAATCTTTAAAAAAAAGTGATAAGGTATTTCAAGTTTAGATATGATCATATCCTTCACGGGCATCAAGTAGTTGAAAGAAAATGCTTAAATCCAAGGTGGAATTATTACATATTACACATGTATAAAGAAAGAATTTTGTGAGATAAGATACTTAGAAAAGTGTTGTAAATTACATAAAATATTTCACTATTTTATTGCATGAATAGAAATAACAGAAGATAATGTCCATTTGGTGTTAATCTGTTTTGGAATTAAAAGTCATTTCTTAAAGTTATGTTGTGCATTTTTACTTTTTTAAAGTGAAATTTGGCTTTGTTTTCTGCCTTGTCATTTCCTTAAAGTAGTACACATCAGTCTTTTTTTTCTGTAATTTTTTAAAAATTTGACAATGATGGCTGTATTAAAATGTGTTAACTAATATTTCTTATAAAAAGTGTTTGTGTTTACATAAAAGTAACATGTTTCAAGTGGCATGAACATTTGTTCTACGCTTTTAATACATCACTTATGCAGGGCACATTTTTAATAAAACTGAGAGACAATAAAGGAAAAACAACAAAGTTGTCTCCACCCCACTACTTAGGTAATCACCTAACATGCTGGTGTATTTCCCAATGGAATAAAGATAATTTGTGAGACAGATTGCTAGTGCTTTACATTGTGAGCATTTATGCTTTTAGTGGTCTCAAAATAACAAGTTTAATTAGCATATTAGTTTATGATTAGGTGATAAGTACTAATTTAGTCAATCCATTATTGGTTTTCTGTTTATTTCAGTATAGTTTTAAACTTACAAAACAATAATTATAGAGTTGTACAAAGGGCTTTCATACGCCACAGCCAGCTTTTCATTTTAACATTTTATGTTTGTTTCAATCCATAAACCACAGCCAACTTCCAATATTTTTATGAGTGCAGACTCCCCCTAACTCAGCTCTCCAGCTTCTAGTATTCAACATCTGTGTTTATCTTAGCTCCAACATATGAGAGAGAACATGCAGTGCTTGTGCGCTGTGCCTTTCAATGAACATAATGTCCTCTAGTTTCATTCATTTTGTTGTACCTGATAGGATCTCATGTTTGGTGGCATAATATTTCATTGTGTATATTATCTGATGAGACTGTATAGTTGTGACCAGTACTGCAGTAAACATGGTGGAGCAGGAATTTCTGAGAGAATAATTCATGTCTTTAAATGTCTTTGATAATACCTACTGTGTCAGATGACGTAGAACATTGTGTCTTTTGTGGCTAGCAACATTGATTTTTTTTCCTGTAACTGTTGGCCGTTTGTGTTATGAGAACTTTAGCCCTTCTTTGCTTATGAACTGGACTGTTAATTTCTTGATACATTCTGGATACTGATCACATAGGTAGTTTGCATTTGTTTTCTATTGGATGTAACTTCACTCTTGATTCTTTCCTTTTTGTACAGAAGCTTCTGAGTTTGGTATAATTTAATTTGTATAGTTTCATTGCCTATACTTTTGGGGTCTTATAAAAATTGCCAACACCAATTTCCTCAAGTGCTTTTTTTTATAAGATTTTTGTCTTAGAAAAAGGTCTTTTGATTTCTCAAGTTGATTTTTTAAAAAGATTTATTTTTATTGAAAAGTCAGATATTTATATAGAGAGGAGGAGAGACGGAGAGAAAGATCTTCCGTTTGATGATTCACTCCCCAAGCGACTGCAATGGCCAGAGCTGAGCGGATCCAAAGCCAGGAGCCAGGAGCTTCTTCCAGGTCTCCCACACAGGTGCAGGGTCCCAAGGCTTTGGACCATCCTCTTCTGCTTTCCCAGGCCACAAGCAGGGAGCTGGATGGGAAGTGGGGCTGCTGGGATTAGAACCGGCACCCATATGGGATCCCGGGCATTCAAGGCAAAAGCTTTAGCCGCTAGGCCACGGTGCCAGGCCCTCAAGTTGATTTTTTTATATGCTGGAATGTGTAGGGATTTAGTTTCCTTTTACACAGCTTTGCCAGTACTGTTCATTGAAACTTCAACATATGTGCTTGCCACTTATGGTAAAAATCAATTGGTTCTATGTGTGTGGATTAAACTAGGCTGTTTTCCATTCATCTATGTCTTTATTATTATTATTATTCCAGAATCATACTGTTTTAATTATAGCTTTGTTTTTAAGTTGGATATTGTAATGCTTTCAGCTTGTTTTTTTTTCCCTGGTGATCAATTTGGCTATTCTGAGTCTGACTGTGTGAGTATTAGTATATTTTTTTTAATTAAATTTATTCATTAATTACATTGTGTTGTAATTACATAGAATCTGGGATTCTCCCCAAACCCTCCGCCCATGGTGGGTCCCTCCACCCCGCTGCATAACCATAGTTCAAGTTTAGTTGAAATTCCCTCCCTGCAAGTATTTGCCAAGCATAGAGTACAACATCCCATAGTCCAGACAAGTCCAACTACTTATGGGGAAGACCTTCTCAAGTCTGAGGGCAGAGTCAGCAGAGTATCTTCCCGGTCAAATAAAAGCACTAATATACCATCTGCAACAATTAACATCATTATGGAATTAATTGACATGGTATTGAGCAGTCAACATGTCAAAAATAAATGCGATTTCTTAACCACTTTCTGTGACCCCCCATTCACAGTTCAATTTTAGTTAATACACTACAAATGACATAATATCCATAACATAACATGATATGCTTAACATCATATCATCTTAAATTAAGGCAAACCTGTGGTGTCTAACCTTTTGGGATTGGTTCATTTCCCTTAGCATTATGGTTTCCAGTTTGGCCCATTTGGCCACAAAGAACTGCATTTTGCTTTTTTTAATAGCTGAGTAGTATTCCATGGAGTAGATGAACCATAGCTTTCTTATCTAATCCTCTGCTGATGGGCATTTTGGTTGTTTCCATGTTTTTGCAATTACTGATTGTGCTGCTATGAACATAGGAGTGCATGTTGGTTTCTCATAAAACAATTGTTCTGGATATATTCCTAGGAGTGCTATTGCTGGATCATACAGTATGTCGATTTTGAGTTGTTCGAATATTCTCCATGCTGATTGCCATAGAGGCTGTACTAATCTGCAGCCCCACCAGCAGTGGAGTAGGGTTCCTTTTTCCCCGCAACCTCGCCAGCAAGTGTTGTTGGTGTTTTTCATGTGGGCCACCCTTACTGGCGTTAGGTGGTATCTCATTGATGTTTTAATTTGGATTTCCCTTATTGCCAGGGAGCTTGAGCATTTTTTCATATGTTTATTTGCCATTTGGGTTTGTTCCTTTGTGAAATGTATGCCCATTTCCCATGCCCATTTCTTGAGTGGCTTGTTTATTTTGGTGTTTTGGCTGTTTTGTAATTCTTTGTATACTCTGGAGATTAGTCCTCTATCACCTATGTCGTGTGCGAAGATCTTCTCCCATACCATGGGCTGCTTTTTTACTTTGTTGATTGTTTCTCTAGCTGTGCAGAAGCTTCCTAGTTTGATGAGGTCCCATTTGTTTATTTTGGTCTCGATTTCTACTGCTTTTGGAGTCCTTCTTAGGAAGTAGGAACCTACCCCTAGATCTTGCAGAGTATTTCCAACATTTTCTTCCAAAGTTTGAAGGTTTCTGGATGTAGGTTTAGATCTTTTATCCATTTAGATTTGATCTTAGTATATGGTGAGAAATATGGGTCTATCTTTTTGTTTCTACAGGCTATTGACCAGTTGTCCCAACAGCATTTATTGAAGAGACCTTCCCATTTGCCTGGATTATCGTTTGTCTTTTTGTCAAAGATTATTTGGCTGTATCTGTGTGGGTTCCCTTCTGGTGTTTCAATTCTGCTCCATTGATCTTCCTCTCTATCTTTGTGCCAGTACCAGGCTGTTTTGATAACCACTGCCCTATAGTATGTCCAGAGGTCCGGGACTGTGATTCCCCCTGCTAACTTCCTGTTCTTCAGGATGGTTCTAGCTATTCGTGCTTTTTTGTGTTTCCAGATGAACCTTTGGATCATTGTTTCCACTTCCATGAAGAATGTTTTTGGCAATTTGATTGGGATTGCGTTGAATGTATATATTGCTTTTGGCAATATAGACATTTTAATGATATTGATTTTACCTATCCAGGAGCATGGGATGTTACTCCATCTTTTGAGGTCTTGTTCAATTTCTTTTTTAAGTAGTTTGTAGTTTTCTTCAAATAAGTCTCCTACATTTTTGGTTAGGTTTATTCCCAGATATTTCATACTTTTCTCTGTTATTTTGAATGGTATCTTGCTGGTTAGATCTTTTTCCATCTTGGGGCTGTTAGCATACACTATGGCTGTTGATTTTTGTTCATTAATTTTGTACCCTGCCACTCTACCAAACTCTCGTATAAGTTCTAGTAGTCTCTGTGTTGAACCTTTTGGCTCTTCCGTATAAAGTATCATGTCATCTGCATATAATGAAAGCTTGACTTCTTCGTTTCCCATTTGGATTCCTTTGATTTCTTTTTCTTGTCTTATGGCCTCAGCGAGTACCTCTAGAACTATGTTGAATAGTAGTGGAGAAAGTGGACATCCCTGTCTTGTTCCAGATCTCAGTGGGAAGGGTTCTAGTTTTTCTCCATTCAGTATGATGCTGGCGTTGGGTTTTTCATATATGGCTTTAATTATGTTGTGGATTTTTCCATCTATGCCTACCTTGGTTAGGGTCTTTAGCAGGAAGTTGTGCTGGATTTTGTCGAAAGCTTTTTCTGCGTCTATTGATACTATCATGTGATTCTTGCTTTTCAGTTTTTCGATGTGGTGTATCACATTGATGGATTTCCGAATGTTGAACCATCCCTGCATTCCAGGGATGAATCCTACTTGATCCGGATGAATGATCTGTCTGATGATTTTTTGAATTCTATTGGCTAGGATTTTGTTGAGTATCTTAGCATCAATGTTCATCAGAGAGATAGGTCTGTAGTTTTCTTTCTCTGTTAGTTCTCTGTCTGGTTTTGGGATTAAGGTAATGTTGGCTTCATAGAATGAGTTTGGAAGGGTTGCTTCCTTTTCTATTGTTTTGAAGAGTTTGTAGAGGATTGGGGTTAGTTCGGTTCGGAATGTTTTGTAGAATTCTGTAGTGAAGCCATCTGGGCCTGGGCTTTTCTTTGTTGGGAGGTCTTTAATCACTGATTCAATCTCTGCTTCAGTTATGGGTTTGTTCAGGTCGTTTGTTGCCTCTGGGCTAAGTTTTGGCAGGTGGTAGAAGTCTAAGAACTTTTCCATTTCTTGGTGGTCTTCTGATTTGTTGGAGTACAGTGCTTTGTAGTAATTTCTAATTATGGCCTTAATGGTTGTAATGTTGTTGTTATGTTGCCTTTTTCATCTTTAATGCTGTTAATTCTTGCCTTCTCGTGTTTTTTCTTTGTCAGTCGGGCCAGTGGGGTGTCTATCTTGTTTATCTTCTCAAAAAACCAGCTTTTTGATTCATTGATTTTGTGTATGGTTTTTTTTTATTTCTATCTGGTTGATTTCCTCCCTTGTTTTGATGATTTCTTGTTTCCTATTGTGTGTGGGGCTCTTCTGCTGTTGTTTTTCCAATTCCTGGAGGTGTGTGTTTAGTTCCTGTATTTGGCGCCTCTCTTGGGCCTTGACATGAGCTCCAATTGCGATGAGTTTACCCCATAGCACTGCTTTGGCAGTGTCCCACAAATTTTGGAATGTTGTGTCAGAGTTTTCATTGGTTTCCATAAATTTTTTTATCTCATCTTTAATTTCTTCCCTGACCCATTGTTCGTTCAATAGCATATTGTTCAACCTCCAAGAGTTTCTGTATTTCCTTGGGCATTTTGAATTGCTGATTTCCAGTTTCATTCCGTGGTGGTCTGAGAGGGTACATGGTATGATTCCTATCTTTTTGAAGTTATTTAGATTTGCTTTGTGTCCTATCATGTGGTCGATCCTGGAGAAGGTGCCATGCACTGCTGAAAAAAATGTATAATCTGTGGCCTTAGGGTAAAAAATTCTATAAATATCTATCATGTCCAATTGTTCTATTGTTTGTATGAGCTCTGTTGTTTCTTTGTTGAGTTTTTGTTTTGTTGATCTGTCTATTGTTTTTAGTGGGTTGTTACGATCGCCCACTATTATTGTGTGTATATCTATGTTTCCCCTTAAGTCCGTGAGTAGTTGCTTCACGTAGCTAGGTGCGTTTGAATTTGGTGCATATATGTTCACAATGGTAATTACTTCCTGATGGATCAGTTCCTTCACCAATATATAATGCCCTTCCCTGTCCTTTTTGATGTGTGTCAGATTGAAGTCCACATCATCTGAAATTAAGACAGCTACCCCAGCCTTTTTTTCTCGTCCATTGGCATGAAATATCTGTTTCCAACCTTTCACTTTCAGCTTCTTAGACTCTCTTCTGGTTAGATGTGTCTCTTGTAGGCAACAGATAGTTGGGTGCTGTTTGATAATCCATTCTGTTAATCTATGCCTTTTGATTGGTGATTTCAGGCCATTTGTGTTAAGAGTTAAAATTGAGAGGTTGTGATTTTGCACTGCCATGCTTGTTTTTGTGGGTGTTGATATCTGTGTAATTGCCCTTCCTTGTGTGGACTTTAGTCGGGAGACCTTCCTGTTTGCCATCTTTGCTTATGATTCACCTCCTTTTTTTCTGGATTTATTGCATTTCTAAGGAGATTTTGTAGAGCTGGTTTTGTGCTGGCATATTCTTCTAATTTCTCTTTGCTGTGAAAGTATTTGATTTCGTTCTCAAATACGAATGAGATCTTTGCTGGGTACAATATTCTTGGTTGACAGTTGTTCTGATTCAGGATTTGGAAGATCTTTGTCCATTCTCTTCTTGCTTGTAAAGTCTCTTCAGAGAAGTCAGCAGTGATCCTGATTGGTTTTCCCCGGTATGTGATCTTTTCTCTGCTTCGTACTTGTCTTAGGATTCTTTCTTTGTCTTCGTTGGAGTGGAACTTGAGCACCATATGTCTGGGTGAAGATCGCTTTGGGTCATATCTGCTGGGAGTCCTCTGACCGTCCTGGATTTGGGCTGGGTTCATGTTCCAAGTGTTTTGAAAGTTTTCCTGTATAATTTCGTCGAGCACCATTTGCATTCCTGACTCTTTTTCCACTCCTTCAGGAAGGCCAATAATCCTAATATTTGATTTTCTGAGGTTGTCTTTCATTTCTTGTATGGTCTTATTGGCTTTGTTCAGACTTGTCTCCAGCTGTTTAATGAATTGGGTATGTTCGTTTTGTGTATCTTCCGTTTCAGAGATCCTCTCTTCTGCTGTATTTGTTCTGTTGGTTAGGCTCTCAATTTTGTGCTCTAAGTCAAGGATTTTACTTTTCATTTGTTGTATTTCTGAGGCTATGTGGTTCTTGAATTCCTTGAAGTCCTCCCAATTCTTCTCATTGTCTCTGACATATTTTAACATTATTTTTTTGAATTCCCTGTCTGGCAGATCTTCTATGTCTTCATCTCGCATCTCCGAAATAGACATTGGCTTTTGATCCTTTATTGGTAGGGTGTTGGCACTCTCATCTGGATCATTACCTTTTCTGGTATTTCTTCCCATTGTGTTAGTGTTTCTTTTTTGAGAGACCTAGGCACCAGTGTGCTGAGGGGTCTCCAAGCACTATCCTGTAGAGATCGGAGTCTGCAGGCATGGAGTAGCAGGGTGTGGGAATTTTCAAGGCACTTTTGGTGCGTCTCCAGAACACTGGACCTCAGGGCGCCACTTCCAGGGCCCAGCGGATTCAAAGCGCACTCTCAGCTCGTCCCCTACAGGTATGCTACCACAGGGCGTGGGGGAGTGAAGGCATTCTCTGTGCGCGACCCCTGTGCACGGGATCACAGGGCTCGGAGGATTCTAAGTGCTTTCTCGGTGTGTCCCCAGTGCCAGGGACTGCAGGACGTGGAGGTTCCAGGTGGTCTCTGGGAAGCGCCTCCTGCACGCGGGTCCGCAGTGCTCTCCTGGTGCGTCTCCCAAGCACGGGACTATAGGGCGTGGGGTGTTCCAGGTGCTCTCTGGAAGCGCCTCCTGCGCAGGCCCGCCCACCCCAGCGCTTGCAGGGGACCGACCGCCCCAGTGCTAGCACGGGACTGCCCAGCCCAGAGGCGTGCTTGGGTTCCTGTGGGATAGCACTGCCCAGCTGAGTGCTAGACCGCAAAGGCACGGGGGAGTATTCAGTGTGCCTTTTGCCTTTCTCCTCAGCACACAGGACCACTGTGCGTCACCTCCCAGACACAGTTTTGGCAGTTTCAAGGCACCCGCCTGGTGTCCCTAGACGCTGGAGTCTCGGGGGGGGAGGGGCGGGGAGACGAGCACCAAGGGTGTTCAGGCTCTGTGCATGCCCCTGGGGGGCCAACTCCTGGAGGCTCCAACCCACCACTGTCCCCACCCAACTCACTCAAACCTCAGGTTCTTGCAGTCTGCCTCTTCCTCTGGTGGGAACCCTTGCCGCGGGTGCGTCTCCCGGCTACTGCGTCCGTTTCAGGTCCCGGCGGGTGCAGGCGGATGGAACCTGGAGGCTGCGGCTGGAGCAGGTCCCGGCGGGGCTTGGCGGCCAGGGTGGGCGGATGCCGGCGGGTCCCGATGACTCCAGGTCCTGATGTCCGCAGCGGGCGCAGGTCCTGGCGGGTCCTGGCGACCAGGGTGAGCAAGTGCCAGCGGGTCCTGATCACTGCCAGTCCTCACGGCCACAGCGTCTGCGGGTCGGTCTGTGGGTCGACTGCGGCTTTCAGCGTCTGCACTCAAAGGTGACTCAGCAGGTCAGGAGCAGAAAGTTGTCTTCACTGCCCTTTGTTTTGTTTTTCCCCGGTTGCTCTTTCGAGTTGTGTGTATTTTTTTGGCTCCACACTGTCCAGGGAACTTCACGTTCTTCTCCCTGTAGTTCTATGCTGCTCCACTTATGCTTTTGTCGCGTTCTAGCCCTCTCTGTCTGTGAGCTCCCTCAGAGTCTTCCTCCTATGTCGGCGATCTTGCGAGTCCCCTCTGCACCATTTTCTGTACAACCTTTCTGTCACTTCTGGTTTGAGCAGTTCCTATGATTAGGGAGACACCAGGTGTCCTAAATAGCTGGGTTGTTGGCAGTGCTGATCTAGCCAGAACCTTCTGGCCATTAGGTCTGAGGAACCTATTTGAGTTGTAAGATGCCAAAGTCAGTATTATTTATGATGTGGGATCAGTGCAATGCACTGAGCTGGAAGTGAGTTGGCTCAGCTCAACACATGTGCAGCTCACTGTTGTCTCTGCAGTCTCAAAGCCTTTGCCACACTATAGAAAATGGTGTCTGATGTGCCACTCATGGAGTTCTGATTTGCTGGCCATTAGTTCTGGGGGCTACCTGGACCTATTTTGGGTGGAATATGGTTGCTAGTGGAGTTCTGACCACTGGTGTAGTTCACACCACTGCCCGCTAAATGCCGCTGAAGTATTTAGCCACTGCAGCACCATACCATTGTTTACTGCCTTCCCATGCCTGTTAGTCTCCAGGTTCCCCTCTGCCATTGGTCTGTCCTCTCCTATTTCTTGGAATGTGCCCTCTCCTATTTCTTGGAATGTGCGTCACCCTGGCTAATGTTTAAACATGTCCTTACTCTTTTCTGCCATCTTGATTTCTCAAGGCCGTGAGTCTTGCAGAACTGGGTTAATTAAATATAAATAAGGACAGATTGTTATAAGTGATGCAACATTGCCCTTCTGTTTTGGCGCTTCAAATCATGGCCTCTTGTGCTTCAACCTTCTGCTATGAATGTCACATGGTGTATGGTTTTCCTACCTTTCATTTTCAGTCTATTATCTTTACTTGTAAAGTGAATTTCTCATAGGCAATATATAGTTGGATTTTTTTTAAAGATTTATTTTATTTTTATTACAAAGTCAGATATACTGAGAGGAGGAGAGACAGAGAGGAAGTAGAGCTGCCGGGATTAGAACCAGCGGCCATATGGGATCAAGGCAAGGACCTTAGCCACTAGGCCACGCTGCCGAGCCCTATAGTTGGATTTTAAAAAAAATCGATTTGACCAATTTATATCTTTTACTCCAGGAAATTAAGGCTTAGCATTAAAGATTAATATTGAGAGATTAAAAACTGATTACTGTGATTTTATTGATTGTTTTTTGATTGTATCTGTTCTGTTAGGGACTCCAAAAATGTCATGTGTTTTCATAATTATTACATCTAATATAGGACTCCCTTCAGCATTTCTTGTAAGTTCAATCTTGGGTTAATGAATTCTAGCTTTGTTTGTATGAGAAATATTACTTCAGTTCTAAAAGCTAGCCCTTTGGGTCCTATATTCTTTATCTTTCAAGATTTTGAATATATCATACCAGTTTCTTCTGACTATAAGATTGTTACTGTGAAGTCTTGCTGTTAGTCTGATGGGTTTTCCTTTATAATTTGGTTGTTTTTCCACTTAATTCTCTTTACTTCTGTCTGACCGGATTATTTCGAGTCCTGTTCTCCCCAGATCAGAAATTCTTTCCTTAGTTCATTCCACTGTTCAAATTCTGAATTATACCTTTTTATTTCATTGATTAGAAGTTTTCAGCTACAAAATAAATTTTTTCCAAAGGTAGATTTATTTTACTTGAGTTACAGAGGGGGTAGAGGGAGAAATAGAGAAAAAGAGAATTTTCATTTGCTTGTTTCCTCTGCACATGGCTGCAGCTGTCAGAGTTCTGCCATCTGAGTCTGGGAGCCAGGAGCTTTTTCCACATATCCTCTGTGGGTACAGGAGCCCAACAATTTGAGCCATTCTTTGCTGATTTCCCAGGCCACAAGCAGGAAATTAGATCTGAAATGGAGCACGTGGGATTAGAATCAGTGCCCATTTGGAATGCTGGTTCCATAGGTGGAGAATTAGCTTGTGTGCCAGACATCAAAAATTGCTGCGTAATCCTTTTGCATGATTTGAGCTCATGCTTGAATTTTTCATTACATCTTGTATTGTTTTCTTCATTTATTTTAAATATCTTTTTTGCATTTCTGCATTCCCTTAGCATCATTATATTACTTTTCTAGCATTTCATATAGTTCAGCATTTCACTTAATATAGCAGATTAAGATGTTTCTGCTCTGCTTTTGAGGCTATCATGTTTCCTTACTTTCTGTTTCCTGTGTCTTCATGTTGACCTCTGCACATGTGGTAAAATAGTTCCTTCTTATGGAATAGTTCCCCATGGAAAAGACATTTTATTTAGGTGGAATGCAGTGTCTTAGTTTGTTAGTTCCAAGTGAGCTTAGAAGGGCAGCTTCCGAGTGATTTCTTTAATCACTATCAGCAGCATGTACAAGTGCCACAGCTGTGTAGTTGGCAGCAGTTTGTGGAGATAGATGTATTACTTTGAAGTGGCTGAAGGCTTTTAAGGATGTGTATTTTCAGCACTAGGGTTTGTGATGGCTGGAGCCTCATTCTTGGTGCTAAGGCACGCAGAATGAGCGGTCCCGTTGTCCTGCCAGAGAAGCCTCATTGACATTGGGGCTTGTGACACCAATAGGTGGGGCTCAGGGACTGTGAAGTGAATGAGACTTTCTGTAGATTCTGCTGGGAGTCTGTGACCTGATGTTGGGACCTCTGGCAGCAGGAGCCCCAGTCTCAGCACTCAGAGTTGTGGAGAGGACTTTGTCCCATTCCTCTAGGATGACTGGGGAATTTTCGCTGGCAGATATGGGTTTGGAATGATGGACTGCAGGTAGGTTCTTCCCCAGGTCTCACAAAGTAGATTCTGGTGGATTTGAGGAATCTAGTCCTGAAGTTTCAGGAAGCAGTGAGGCCATTTATCCAGGTATCACTGGTGACAGCAGTTTTAGGAATCGTGGATTGGTAGCTGCCAGCCTAACGTAGAGAAATGTAGCTAGGGTTCCTCAGGTAATGCCCATGAACGTGAGTTATCTCAGGTATTGTAGCACCAGTGAAAGTCCCTCTGCATGGCACTGACAAGCATGCCCTTCACTTTTTCAAAGGGCACTGTTCATAGTAGAGGTGGTGTTTGCGCCTTGGGTACCCTACATTTTTGTCAGAAAATATAAAGGTCTTATCCTTTTAGGTTGTTTTTGGTCTCCCCTCAGGGAATTTTTCTTTAAAAACTTACTTTAAAGGCAAAATGATAGAGAAAGGGGATCAAGATCTATAAAGTTATTTACTTCCGAAACGGTCACAACAGCCAGATCTGGGTCAGGCCAAAAGCCAGGAGCCTAGAACTCCATCCACCCATACCATGTAAGTATAGCACAACCCTGGCACTCCCTCTTGTTCCATTTTTATGTTGTTCGTAAACTGGTTTTATTGCTATTTTGAATATTGATCTGTCATAAAACTGTCCCTTACTCATATGTCAAGGTTACATAGATTTCTTGATCCTAGACCTAAAAATCTCCAGTTTGATCTTATTAGTACATGTTCTGTGAATCCTGAAGCACCAAAAGGCTTGAAAAACCATTACCTCAGTCTTGCATGATTCTGCTTTTCTTTTCTTTCATTTCACCAGGTTGTTTCACAGAATAAATAAAAATTCTAAAATTTTTATTTGAATGTACAGTTTCTGAATTTAACAGAAGTTACTAAATTAACTTCAGACTCCACAGAATGCTAATACTTAATTTTATTTGTATAGTAGCACATTGTGGCTACTACCAAAGTTCTGCTTCTTTTCATCATAAGATATCAAATTTAAAATATTTAACTTTGTACAACAGTAATCATTATATTTATATTCATATTTTGTTAGAGTCCAAGTAATAAGGCTTAAGATCAATGTCCTCCTAATTCAGAATCCAGTGCTCATTCATTAAGCTATTTATTAGTTGTCAAATGAAAGTTTTGTCACTTCACATCCCTTTATTTGGAAACAACTATTCAATGTTGTTTTTAAGGCAGTTTGTCTAAGTTGTGAAATTACTTGGCCCGAGGTGTTCAAGATGTATTTATTTTATTTTTAGGGTCATTGGTTCTTACGTGTTTTGGCTGTTTATTTGTGGTTATCCTGTTTTCAGTATAACTTGGAGTTTATAGAGTTATTGACCTTTTCAAAGAACCAACTTTTGTTGATTTTTTTCTAATGTTTATTTTTTGATCCAGTAATATGTGATACTATTTTCTGTTAATGAGATTACTATATTTTTCTAACTTCCTAGTTAAAATTTTAGATTCCTGGTTTTAGACCCTCTTTTTTGATAAAATCCATTTGAGTTATAAACTTCTCTCTTTAGCTATGTTTGCAGTTTTTAATATATTATACTTCCACTGTCACTGAGTTTGAAATTTTCTTGTTTCCTATGTGATTTGTTTTCTGACCCATAGGTTATTACAATGTGTTTGGTTATCAAATATGAGTTTTCTAGATACTGTGTTACTATAGATTTTAAATTTTCTTGTGACTAGAGAATATATTCTGTGATTAAACATTTTTACATTTACTGAGGTTTATTTTATGATGCAACTTAGAGTTTGCGTTGCTGAATATGCCATGTGTAATTTTTGGACTTGGTTATTACATAGACAGTGATTAGGTCAAGGTCGTTGAGAGTATTGCTTAAGTATATGCCTTTGCCTATTTTTATCTAGTTGTTTAGTTGCCAAGAGAAATTTGAACTTTTCAGCCACTATTATGATATTGTGTACTTCTTTGTTTAATTCTGTCAGTGTGTGCTCCATATGCTTTGAAATTTATTATTTGAATATGTGAATTTTGCGATGTCATTATTATCTCTGCATTCTTGGCCTTGAAATCTACTTATCTGTACCTGATATATCCATTTAAAGTTTTTTTTAAAGATTTATTTATTTTTATTTGAAAGACTGACTGACTCCCCAAATGGTCACAACAGCCAGACTGAACCAACCGAAGCCAGGAGCAAGGAATTTATTATAGGTCCTGCACATGGGTTCAGGGGCCAAGGACATGAGCCATTCCATGCTGCTTTCCCAGTGCATAAGTCGGGAACTGGATGGGAAGTGGATCAGCTGAGATTTGAACCGATTCTCCTATGGGATGTCAGCAGATTCACTTGTGTATATTCATTTGTGATTGTATTCTGAGTTTCTAGGTTTGTTAGCCTCATCAGTTATTTCTGCTACAGTATTCTGTATGAGTATGTCAAAATTTATTCATTCATTTTATTGCTAATAGATGTTTGATGGCTTTTAACTTTTAGGTAGCTTGCAAAATACTGCAATGAACATTCTTGTACACATATTCTGTTATACTTGAGGATGCATGTATGTTGGATATATCTGAATTTTTAATTGCTAGATAAAAAGTTATTCATATTGTCAAGTTTACTAGCTGGTGTTAAATTGCTTATATCTTAGCACCTCTTGATTTACTTGGTGTTTTACTTCTGCTGTGGTTTGAGTGTTAAAATCCCCCCAAAGCATGTGTTAAAGGCTTCTTCCAGAGGGTGGCGCTATTGAGAGATACTAAAACTTTTGGGAGGTGGGACTTCTGAGATGGCCTTAAGGGGTCACTGAAGCATGCCCTGGGGAGGTACTTTCTGAAAGAAGGTTGCTATAAAACCTGGCCATGTGATCCTTCTTTTCTGACATTCCACCATCTGTCATCTGCTCTTCACCATAGAATCCACATTGTACCATTTGGGCCTTCAGCCTCCAAAACTGTGAGTTCAATGAATCTTTTTCTTTTATAGGAAAGCTTGTCTCAGGCATTTCATTATAGTAATGATAATACTCATATTACTACTTAAGTTTTGATTTCAGAATTTTTTAAATAGGATGCTTAATTTTTGCAAAATGTTACAAATATTTTGTAAAATTTTAAAATATTTTTAAGAGAATTTGTTTATTTTTATTGGAAAGGCAGATATACAGAGAGAAGGTTATACAGAGAAAAGATGTTCCATTTGCTGGTTCACTCCCCATGTGGCTGAAATGATCAGGAGCCAGGAGTTTCTTCAGGGTCTCCCATGTGAATGCAGGGAGACGACAAGCAGGGAGCAGAAGGGAAGTGGAACAGCTGGGTCACAAACCAGGCCCAAATGGGATACCAGCACATATAAGGTGAGGATTTTAGCCACTAGGCTATCACACCGAGCCCAAGTTTTTAAAATTTTCTAAATGTGAAGTATATACCATGATTTTCATTTGTATTTCTATGGTTGAAATGAAAATCCTTTTTTATGTTTTTAAGCATAATTACAAATGCTTTTTATTTTATCTTTTATTCTGTTCTGTTTGAAAGGCAGACAGAAACAGAGACAGAGAGAAATCTTCCATTTGCCAATTCAGCCCTGAAATTGCTGCAACAATCAGGCAGAAGCCAGGAAACCTCGCTTTCACTCTGACTTGCCCATATTGATTTGGGTGGCAGGGCCCAATGGTTTGCACCATCTTGTGCCTGCTCACAGAGTGTGCATGAGCTGTAATCAGAAGCCAAGTTCAGTGTCCCACATGGCAGCAGAGGTTAGCCTGTCTGTCAAATACCCACCCCTTTATCCTTGTACATGTGTGACTTGTGTTTCCTTTTGTAGAAAATGCTCAAGTCTTTAAAAAATACAATATTTAACTGAGAGTTGTGTTTTTAGATCTATTTTCATCGGAAATACAAATTTACAGAGAAAAGGAAAAACATACAGAAAGATTTTCCATCTGCTGGTTCACTTCCCAAATGCCACAACAACTAGAATTGAGCCAAAGCCAGGAGCCAGAAACTCCCTCTTGGGTCTCCCACATGGGTTCAGGTGCCCAAGGCATTGAACCATCCTCTGCAGCTTTCCTAGGCCACAAGCAGAGAGTTGGATAAGAAGTAGAGCAGCTGGGGCACAAACTGTTGCCCATTTGGAATCTAGGTGCTTGCCTGGGGCTGGATTAGCCAATCGAACCAGTGTGCTGGGCCCTGAGACTTACAGATTTGCTTTTAGGAATTGCTTATAAAGTCTAGAGAATACATTTTTAAAAATATAATTTATTCTATTTATTAGAAAGACAGAGTGACTGGGAGAGAGATATCTCATTCACTGGTTCACTTCCCAAGTGGCAACAACATCTGAGGCTGGACAAAAGCCAAAGCCAAAGCCAGGAGGCCAGAATTCCATTTGGGTATCCTTTATGGATGGCAGGGGCCCAAGAAGGTTCACCATTATCCACTGCTTTCCCAAGCACATTAGCAGGGAGCTGGTCAAAACAACATCCATGACTTGAGTCAACATTCAGATATGAGTTGCTGGTGTCACAGGTGGCTGGCTGCTCAGCCCCCTGCACCACAACACTCACCCCATGGCTAGTAGTTCTTGAATGGTTTTGTGTGTAACATGTATGTTGCAAATTAGTAGCTTATATTGTCAAGTCTTTTGAGCTTATCAGAAGTCCTTGAAATGAAGTTAAATTTATTAATATTTTCCTTTCAGTTTATGCTTTTTAAATTGCTTTCCACCACCACAAATAAAAAAACCCAACTGTTTAATGGAGATAGTCCTTTTCTCATCATATACAATCTCTCTATTGCTCCATTCTGTAGCTCTTTTAAGAGCTCATGATTAAATGAGGGGGCATAAGGAATTCATAAATTTGGTGTTTGTTGAATTCTAAAAGTAGAGATTGAGCTCCAGAAAAATATTTTGTTATTCATCAATGTGACCCATTTGTCATTGCCAGCAGTGTGACCTCAGTAAAGAAAACATTTCCAAATCAGTGTTCTTTAGTGGTTGTGTTATTTATTTGTAGAGGAAACACATGCCAAAATATTGCCAGTAGAGGTAGATCAGGTTGTCTGATGACAACCGGAGTGTCTGTCCCTCCCTTACAAAGCCACCATGATTCAGTCATGGGAGTCCTGTTTGAAGCACCCAATCTAATCCAATCACTATCCAAAAGGCAAACCTTCAAATGCCATAACTAGATTAAGCTTTCATCCTCTTAATACTATTAATGTAAGGATTTGGATAACAAACCTTTAACACTTGGGAAATGTTCCAAACCACAGCACTCCTATTTACCAAAATGTTAAGCTTAGAGTTGAACGAGTGGTGGAATTGTGTATTTGCATTACTGTAGTTTTGATTGAGCGCACCACTAGCTTCAAATATTTTTATATGTCAGTTTAGGCCTAGTTAATCAGAGCTTCAGTTCCTGGTATTGATAATCTTCTTGGGGTATCTTTGTGGTTCGTTAGCTTTTCAAACTGTAGGAGGTTCTGAATTCTAATTCTAGTCTCTAGCTAGTTTGTTCACTCTGCAGTTCTGCTTTTGTCTTGAGCATGCTGAAGTATCTGCTCTGCCCCTCTGTCCACAACCGTTGGAGGGCATCTGCTTTACTTTATGTTAAAGGCCTGTAGCCCCAAGTGGACGTCTCTAAGCTTCCATCACTGCTCAGATCTGTGATGTTTCTTCACCCTGAACACACAGTGGCATCCTGTAGTAAGCTGACAGAAAAACCTACTTACTCTGTGGTTGGAGTCCCTTGGGATTCTAATTGATTAAGCTGGGTCCCACATGTCATTTAAAAGTATGTTAAATTGGGCCTGACGCCGTGGCCTAGCGGCTAAAGTCCTCACCTTAAACGCGCCCCGGTATCCCATATGGGCACCAGCTCTAATCCCAGCAGCTCCAGTTCCGATCCGAAGACGGGAACCAGGAACCTCTTCCGGGTCTCCCACGCAGGTGCGGGGTCCCAAAGCTTTGGGCCGTCCTCGACTGCTTTCCCAGGCCACAAGCAGGGAGCTGGATGGGAAGTGGAGCTACTGGGATTAGAGCTGGTGCCCGTATGGGATCCCGGGGTGCGTTCAAGGCGAGGACTTTAGCCGCTAGGCCACGGCGCCGGACCCCATACCTAGTTTTCAAGAGCTGTGTATGACAGACAGTTGTATCTTCCTTTATGCATTGGAAATGATTAATATATATTTTGTATATTTCTACAAACGTAACCACTTGCTTTCCGTCTTTTAGAAAATTGTTGAAAATTCTTATTTTACAATTAAGTATTATGTTAGACTATAATGATAAACTCTAAAATTTGTTGAAAAATGAAATGAAAAGTACTTTGAATTTTTCATAAAATTTTTTGAGGGCCCTTTTTATTTGCTAGAAATTGAATGTTTGGTTCAATTCAACTGTTATTAACCTTCTCATTACCTTATTTCATTCTTCTTAATTTTCTTCTTATTTTGAAGTTTCACTGAAGATTCTTTGGATCATCCAAGGTGCCACGCTGTAAAAAATGGTTCAGCTGACAGCTACTCCTACAAGTACACTTGTTGATGAGCCAGTGCATATCCGAGCCACTGGCCTGGCTCCTTTTCAGTTGGTGTCCCTTCACGCGACCCTGGAAGATGAAAAGGGGATGTTCTTTAATTCCTGGGCCTACTACAGGGCCAATGAAGTTGGTGAGGTGGACTTAGATCGTGCTCCGGCACTTGGAGGTGATTACACAGGAGTACACCCCATGGGACTCTTCTGGTCACTAAAACCTGAAATATTCTTAACTAGGCTGTGTAAAAGAGATGTGATGAACAGCCCCTTCAAGGTCCAGATAAAGCTTTATGACAAAGAGTTACCAATACAACCCAAAGTCACCCGTGCACCAACGGCCAGTGTGACTGTGGAAAGATGGTATATGGCATCTGGTGTCACACGCATCCAGGTCCGGGAAGGTCGTATTCGGGCAACCCTCTTTGTGCCGCCAGGTGAGTAGAATTATTCAAGTCATTGTTACTCCTATATCTCCTGTTTTGAATGACTTATCTTTCTGGAAATTCAGCTTGAATGTGTATAATATACAGAGCACTCCTTTCCTGCCTTCCATCAGAATTGACAGTGCTGAAACTAGAGTCCAGTAGTGTTTCACTCTAGCTCAACCTTCAGTTCAGTAATTCTGGAGCTGTCTAAAAATATGGGTACATATAGTATACAGAGTACCTTTATTATTGTGAGATTTCTATGGCTTCGGACTTAGTTTGCATTTATCTGCATTGAAGACCAGCTATCTAAAGACTCAATTTGCCATCGTGTAAGTTATGTTCTCCTCCTTTTAGGGCCTCTGTTGTATTGAATTTCTGTTAAAAAAAAATCATTACCACAACAAGCTGGTAAAATGGTCAACTGAAAAATTAAGAAAATAAAGAAATGAAAAGAAAATTTATAGTTTCTAGTCCTATAAGTGTTGCCTATTGATAGAATATTCAATAAATCAGGTAATATCAGAGGGTTCAGAGTCATGACAGTGGATGGGTTAACCCACTGTCTGCAATGCCAGCATCCTGTATGGGCATGCTGTGTGGCCACTTCCAGTCCAGCTCCCTACCAATACCCCTAGGAAAGCAGCAGAGGATGGCCCAATTCTTTGGGTTCCTGCACCCACATGGGAGACCTGGATTAAGTTTTTATTTCTCCTTGAAACAGCTTCTGGTTTCAACAGCCATAGATGTTGTAGCCATTTGGGGAGTGGACCAGCAGATAGAAGATCTCCCTCTCTCTCACACTCTACCTATCAAATAAATAAAACAAATATTTTTAAAAGAATACCAGAACACTCTTTTTTTCCTTTGCAGTAATATCCACATATTCAATAAGTGGCTTAAAATTCTTTTGGTACATTTCTACAAGTTTATTATGGGACTGAATTAAGCAAAAATATTACCAGAAGACCCCCACAGGCTCAGGCTTCAGGCCTAGCAGGCCTCCTTTGTCAAGCATGTGCTTTGATCTGGGACAACTATCAACTCACCAGGATATATTGTCTTTATTTATTTATATTTAACTGAAGAGTCTGCTCCTAGAACTGAAATGGATTGAACCTGTTTGAAGTGTAAAAGAGTTCCTGACAACATAATGATAATATAGAAGGATAACTAACTTTCCCCTTTAAAATGCACAGTGACTCATGGACTTTCTGAGTAAACTTGAATTCTATATACACACAATAATGATCATATAGACCACTTACTAGTGTATAGGGGCCAGGAAGTGACACAAGCTACTATGCCTTCATTATCCCACCCCTATGAAAACCTGAATGTTGGTATCCTTACTCAGTTCTTCAAATGATATTTTTAAAAGAATACATTGTGTATCATTTTCTCTCTCTTCTCAGGATAAAGTAAATGTAGAAATTTTTCGAAATCTCAATACTCTTAAGACTCTCCTTTCAAATGTAATTGATACTTATCCTTAGCTAAAATCACTTTTACAAGCATAAAATACTGCCCATAAAGATATTGTAAATTCCTTCTAGTTTGTGGCTTCTGCGGCATATTAGAAACAAACTGCCCACACAGGACATGACTGTTACTCTGTAGAGAATGAGCAGTGTTATTGAATGAAAGGTTTTATTGTTTACAACCACATGGGCATGTCGTTTAATTCCTGAACAAGTACAATCCATTGAGTGGGACAGGGTAATAACTAGTCAGGACTTTCGTCAGCTAGATATTAAAAAAAATTTTTTTTAAGTCATACACTTTGAAAACCTATTTGAATCTGCGGGGTTTTCTCATGAGTATAATGCATATATCTGTGTTTGGATCAGGTTTTGCATATACATTGAGCACCTTTATATATTTCCTAAAATCTGTATTTGTACCTCTTTCTACCTTAAGAAGCCATGACCCAATTTCTGTGACATTGTTCTGAAACTAGAATTGAAGACCATTCTCCATGGTGGCAAGGAATAAACATATCAGGGAACATTCCCAATCAAATGTTTAGATATTGTGGTCCATTGCATATTCAAGTAGACCTTAATCCTGCCCAGATACAAGGCAAAAAATTTGGAGAGTCTATTTGAAAATCTTTACAGTACTATCAAAATTTGTGGTGCAATTCTGCTCTTTGTTCTATTACTTTCTTTTCTTCATCTTCCCTTTATGCACTATTCTGTTTTTATTGCAATAGTATAGTCCTTCAGCAACAGTCACAAGTCCATCATCCTGCTGTTTACATGTAGTATGATATTGCAGGTATAGACAGTGGTAGAAAGTGAAGCATCCTATTGTCAAGATGTATTTAACAGTTTCGTTGGGAGTCTATTATTCTGGGGTAGAGATGCATACTGCAATGTATCTTCACTTCTCGATACGATAGTCTCTATTACACAGTTTCTCTGTGTGCATGCATGTTTTCCTATATATCTGTTGATCTTGTATTTTGCATGAAGATTGCCTTCTATCAGAGAGGCAGACAGATGCTTTTATTTGTGCAGGTAGAATCAGTAACCTTATTCATTGTTCCTACGTCTCTTTTATCATTGGTCATTGCGACTCTGATTAGCACAATCTTCTCTTTAGGGCCGGTTTCTAAACTGTGTTGCTCACAGGTCTACAGGTTGATTTTACTGATTATGTTTGGTACCTGGTTCTTCATATGCAGTCGCTTAGACCATTTCCTCCAGCGAATTTCAGTTCCAGGCTCTTGTGCTTGACTTCCACTGCTGTTTCTGTATCAAAGCTCCTGGCTCACCACTCTCCACCCCCTGTGATCCCATGTTGTGGCTACACCATTGTCTGCTCAGCCTTTCTCCCACTCCCAGTTCCAGCAGTACCTAAGATTGGTGAGACACTAGCTATCCTAGATCACAGGGTTGTCAGTGGTGCCAGTGGTACAGATTTTCTTTTTCTTCCCTCTTCTTGTTGCAAACTGCTGGTCCTTAGATCTAGGGGTCACCTGGACATATTTTGGGTGGAACCTGTAGAATGCCCAGTCATGTTTTCCCCTTGGGACCAGTGCAATGTGTTGAGCCTTAAGTGAGTTCTCTCCTGGCTAGCACCTGTTCAGCTCTTTGTTGTCCTCCACCCTCGCCCCACAACCTCACAATAGGTTTTGCCTCAATACACACAATGGCACCTAATGTGACAACGGTAGGGGTCTGGGCCATGAAATCCATCCTCTTCCTGCACCCAACTACTTGGGCTCTACCACTCTGCTTCTGCTCATGGTCAGATTAAACAAATCAGCATGATGGGCAGTTTTATGCCTGTTTTCTTTTAATTAATTAATTATTTTTTTGACAATCTTGACATAATTAGGCTAAAAAGGTTCAAGCACTACAGGAAGATGGGCAAAACAATTAGTTCCATATTGTTTCCTTAATATATCTGATGTAAAAGGGGATTTTAAGGGAGAAGCCCCACCCAGTCTCCCACCCACCCCAGGTCCCAGATGTGGGGCATGCTCCAAGGTTTTGTTAGTTCTCCAGTTCTGAATTGCTGCCACTCTCACCACTCCAAGCACGATGAGGTTGTTGGAGAATCCACTGATTGACATAGTCCATCATAGAGTCTCCGTTTGCCCAGTATTTGGCTGCCAACATATAGCTGAGGTGGTTGATTGACTTGTTCTGTCCTCTGTCTTTTGATGGTTAGGGTTCTGAGTTCGGAAGTTCGATTGGGGAGATCCCCAAAGAAACTTTGTGTGAGGTGTTCCCAGACCAGATTCTTGTATGTACTAGCAAGCACAGGGCCTGGCACAGTCCATTGCCCCAATCAGCTGGTGGTTGCAATTGCTGGGTTGGTTCTATTTGCTTCCATCCCTGTCTTCCACTGGAACCAATGGGTGTTTGCAGTACAGCCTGTTTCTGCCCAGCACATACTCGGCCCTCACATAAGCCAGTGGGAGCTACAGCCTAGTCAGAGCAACCCACAATAACCCCCACCAGGCCTGCCCCCTACCCTGGTTTGCCAGTATGTATGGCAGATTAGTCCAGTCTGTCCCACATCCCCTTCTGCTCTCATACATGTCAATGGGTATTAAAACCTTGTTCCATCTAACCAGCTCAACTATCCAGCCTTCATGGATGTTGTTGGGTGTCTCTCTGTCTAGCCACTCAAGTCCCTGTCCTAGTTTTGGTGCCCTGCCGTGGGGGGGGAGGATGGTAACCCAAGAGGTAGGAGCCTACTATTTCCCTCCCAGGCCACTCCCACTCCCAGATTATGCACTCTTTATGCCTGTTTTTTTTCACCTCTTGCCTTCCCTGGGCACTTCCCTGCCCACCTGGCTGCTGATGGAGCTCTGATCACTGATCGCTGCTGGGGTGTGTGTTCACTACAACACCATTCTGTTTACTCTGGTGCTTTCCCATGTCCACAAGTCTCCAAGTGTTCCTCTGCCACTGGCCTATCGTCTCATATTTCCTGGGGTCATACCCTCTCTGCTTCACTTTAGCTAATCCTTCTCTGGTTAAACTTGTTCTCACCCTGTTGTGCCATCGTTGTTCTCAAGCACTATTCTGTTTGGTCTTGTTCTTTTACAGGAGATGGTCAGTTACCTGGAGTAATTGATATGTACGGTGGTACTGGTGGACTGCTTGAATCCCGAGCTAGTCTCCTGGCCAGTCATGGTTTTGTCTGCTTGGCCTTGGCTCATTGTGGCTTTGAAGACCTGCCAGCCCAGCCAGACAAAATAGACTTGGAGTACTTTGAGGAAGCTGCCAACTTTCTCCTGAAACATCCTAAGGTAAATTTGCCTTTCAGTTGATTTCAGTTCCTTCCTTTAAATAACCATCATATTCTGTGATTTCCTTTAACTTTTAAATATGATTCTTCCTCAGTGAACTTGAGATTCCATTACACACGCAAATTATCCCCAATACTTAGTTCTGATGCCATGTCAGAACAGGACAAGTCTGTCACTTACCAAAAGGCATTAGCTTTGAATTCCAAAACCTTTTGAAATAGCTTGTCCTTCTGGCTCCATCCCATCTGCCTAAGGGAATTTGAATGCATTCCTTTGTTAGAACTTCTCCTCTTGCATTACATCATTTATTGTACTGATGCCATTTCACAATGTTATTATGTAAATTGGAGGGATATTACATGTGAAGTCTCAATAAAGGTTAATAATAATTATTGTTACTATCTGTATTCACTATTACCATCTTTATTCACTGCCATCATACATAACCAGGCAGTCTACATATTTTTTGATGATTGGGTCTGAATTTGTGTCTCCCATATGGATGACAAAGAACCAACTACTTAAGCTGTCATAGCTATCTCTCAGAGTCTATATTAGCAGCAACTGGGTTTGAACCGGTGCCCATATGGGATCCCGGCCATTCAAGGCGTGGACCTTAACCACTATGCTATCGCTCCGGGCCCACATGAATTCTATAGATTCAAAATTCCCTGATACTAAATGCAAGGACAGTAAATTTTTTTTTAAAGAGTTATTCTTCCAAGGACCAGAAGCCAATTAGATTAAGAATGCACAGATTAGACATACCTATTTTTGTTTATTCTTGTTAAAGTAAATTTTACTTCATCTTCCTTGGGTACATCTCTTGTGATTTACTGTCTTTCCTTGCCATAATAATGACTCTGTACTTACAGGGTGGGTGTTTAGCGTAGTGATCATGGTGCCTTGACTTCTAACTGAAGAGGAGAATGAAGACAGATTGTCAGGATGAGCACAAGATGAGCTCAAGTACTCAGTACTCAATGGAAAAGCTTTGTTCAATCACTAGGAAGCCTGGCCTTTATCCTGTAATAAGCTGGAGACTCTTAAGCAAGTGACATGCTCAAGAAAAAACAGACTCAGAAATCTGGCCTACAACAATGAAGACAGAAAAGCAAGAGCTTCTTATAGGATAGGCAAGAAACAGATGTGTCATGGATAACACTAGTACAGACTGACAGGAAAAAAGTACTCATTTATTTATTTTAAATATTTGTTTTTTTGAAAGGCAGAGTTACAGAGAGAGAGAGAGAAAGAAAGAGAATACCAGAGATTGAGTCAACATGCTAGCATCCTAAATCAGAAAAAATGGTTAGAAGCACAAGTGTTTGTTTTTTATCCATGCTTCTGCCTAATCTTAATGGGAGAAAATAAAGAAGTCCCTAGCAGAACATACTGGCACGAGCTGAAATAGAAGAACAAAGAACAAAAACCAAGAGCTTCAGACCCATAAAAATCTGCCTCTTGGAGACATTGCTCTTAACACACAAATCCAGGTCATGTTAGTCTAGAAGTTGTGGAGAATGGCTGTGGTGTAGACAAGTGTCATGCTCAGTATAGGATATGATTACTTTTCTAAAAGATTTTTTTAAATGATTGTTTAAATTCTATTTTTGACAATCTTTACATAGTTAATTACGGTAAAAAGGTTCAAGGGCTATAGGGAAGTGGGTAAGACTATTATTTCCATATTGTTCCCTTCATGTATCTGAGGTAAAGGGGGATATTGAGGGAGAAGCCCCACCCAGTCTCCCACCCACCCCAGGTCCCAGATGTGGGGCATGCTCTGAGATATTTGCTTAAGTGGTTTTAATAGTTCACCAGTTATGAACCGCTGCCAGTCTCGCCAGTCCGAGCACGGTGAGGTCGTTGAAGAATCCACTGATTGACATAGTCCATCATAGAGTCTCCGTTTGCCCAGTATTTCGCTGCCAACATATAGCTGAGATGGTTGATTGACTTGTTCTGTCTTCTGTCTTTTGATGGTTAGGGTTCTGAGTTCAGAAGTTCGATTGGGGAGATCGCCAAAGAAACTTTGTGTGAGGTGTTCCCAGACCAGATTCTTGTGTCTAAAAAATTTTCATATTTATTATCTTCCTTCTGCGGGTTTACTCCCCAGCCAGAGTTGAGCAAATCTGAAGCCAGGAGCCTAGAACTTCTTCCAGGTCTCCCATGTGGGTGTAAGGCCACAAGGACTTGAGACATTTTCTGCTGCTTTCTCAAGCCATTAGCAGGAAGCTAGCTGGATTAGACTATAATCGGCACTGTATGGGATTCTGGTGCCACAGGCTGAGGCTTAGCCTACTGTGCCATGGCACTGGCCCCAAGGATATAGTTCTTTCTTGTTGGCTTCTCTTTTGCTTAAAGTGAAGACACCATTCATAGCTCATTTCCTCTAAGACTCTTTCTTAGATCCTACATTTAGTCCCTTTGGATTTGTCTTGACAGCATTGGCTATACACATTCTTGTATCATTTTTTTCCTTCCTATCTCTTTATATGATAGTGAGTTACTTGATGACAGAAGTTTATTTGTTTCTTCTGTATCTCCCCAGGCTTAGCACAGCATAGATGATCTAAAAGTGCTTCTTTGATGACTAACAATGAAAGAGGAAGTTGAGCCAAGGCTCCTTTTGAAATCAAGACAAATCTTTAATCATCTGTCAAACTTTCCATACTCTGTCCTTCCAATCTCAATTGCTTCCTCAGTATTTTTCCTATTGGACACTCTTTCCTGATACTCCAATCAATTATACCCCAATTTGTACTATTTAAAAGTCATGTTTTCTTTATTTTCCCTGTGTTGAAATTTATTTAGAACATTTCAACTCAGAATTCAATAAATGCTGAATATTTAGTATTCTGTCATCAAAGCTTGATACATTTTTGAAGGTATATTTTCTTTTAATTACATTATATATTTCAGAACTTCAGAGCTGGATGTATGAGAATATGGATTGGAAGTTTTACTTGCTTTGTTCCAATTGGGTTTTTGGAAACAGTGGGGTTTTTCAGAATGAACAGTATAATACCTCGTTTCCATCTTTTCTTTTCAGGTCCTTGGTCCAGGCATCGGGATAGTCTCTGTGTGCAAAGGGGCAGAGATTGGTCTCTCAATGGCTATTCATCTAAAACAAGTTGTGGCCTCTGTACTTATTAATGGGCCCAACTTTGTTCTTTCTGCTCCACATGTATATCGTGGTCTGATCCTTAAGCCTGGATCCTTTTCCACAGAATTAATACACTCCAATTCCTATGGATTGATAGATTTTTACCATGTTTTTGATAAAAGTAACCAGGAAAAGAGTCCTTCTGTTCTTCCGATTGAAAAGGCTAAGGGACATTTCCTGTTTATTGTGGGAGAAGCTGATAAGAATATCAATAGCAAAGTATTTGCTAAGAATGCCATAGAACAACTGAAGAGACATGGGAAGAATAACTGGACCCTGCTGTCCTACCCTGGGGCAGGTCACATGATAGACCCTCCCTATTCCCCGCTGTGCACTGGCTCAGCAATCCCTGGTGTATGTTCAGCCGTTCACTGGGGAGGAGAGTTGGTCCCACATGTGGCTGCACAGGAACATTCTTGGAGGGAGATCCAGAAATTTCTCAGGAAGCACCTCACTCCAGTAGTGACCAGTCAAATTTGAGAAGACCAGGTTTTCCTAGGATGCAGCCGTGTTAATCTCTTTATTAGAACTTTATCTCAGTTTTCATAGAGAAATTTGATCTTCTATTGTCTTTGATCTATTGTAAGAAGGAAGTGCAAACAAGGACGGCAAGAGGACTGAGAAGTTATAGCTTGAATTTTGAAAGAGAAATATGGTTTACACTTAACCAAACATCATATGCTGAGTTCTGTATTCACAGTTATAAACTTGGAACTCTTGCAACTCTAGAATGTTTGTCATATAGCAATTTCCAATCACATCAATTCTCATTCATATCAGTTTGCAAAGGGAAACAATGAATCTCAGAATATCCTGAATTATAAAAAGGACAAGAAAAAAAAAACAGATACTGGCATTTTTAAATTTCCCACAACTCAAATATAGTAGCTCCCCCAACTCTCCTTGAAACTAAACTTACAGCTCATGATTACTTCATTGTTATTGGAAAACTGGAGTAAAGAATACATAATCTTAATGCAAAATGGAAGCTTTATTAATCAGTCTACAAGTAATAGTTCAGCATCAGCAATATTTGTATGTCTGAACATGTATTTTTTGGCAGATTTGGCAATGAGAGAAATACAAATTGAGATTCATGTAGTTGCAATTTGAGAAGTAGCCGTGATCATGTGAGTTGTGTTCTAGATTAGAGGCTGGGAAACTTTTTCCTCTTACTACTATTTAGCCTGCCATTATAGCTCAATGCAACCATAAACAGCAAAAATGAACAGTTTGAGCCTGTGCTCCAATGAAATTTTATTTATGGAAATCAACAATTGCATTTCATATAATTTTTTATGTGGCACAACGTAATGATTTTTTTTCCTCTAAGAATTTCCAAATACAAAAACCATTCCTAATCCACTAGCATCACAAAAGTAGAATGAAGTTTCAGTTTGGCTTTCAAGAACATAATTTGGTGGACCTGGTGTAGCTTAATTTAAATAACATTGTTGAAGATAAAACGTGAAATTTTTTTTCTAAAAGGCAAATCATAGCCCAAATATTCCTGAACTACTGAACTGTGACAAAGAGAGGCAGAAAGCAACTAATGGATGACTGAGGTGAAGGATGAGCCAGTGGAAATGCGTTTTGGAAATGTTATAGATGTGACGAGAAGCCAGGGAGGACTTAGAGGAATAGAAGTAACGTAAGGACATTCACTTCCATCTGCCTGACCCCATCTCCTTCTGCTCTTGGCAGTCCATCTGCTTAAAGTAAAACTATACCATGCGGTTGAAATATTAACAGCTTCCCTACTCTCCCATTGAACTGGTCACATTTATAGGCCTGGTCAGTTAGAACTCTCACTATGATGACCATATAATTGGATCAACAATATCTCTTTTAAAATTTTACGTATTAGTTGTCATAATGGATATGATGTTCTTTTTTCTTGTCACAGACTTTAGAAAGAATGTCTCTGACTTCAAGGTCCGATGTCAGTGTCTGATATGTTTCCCGTGAGACATAATTTATAGATTTTTTTTTAACCAGGAATGTTTTCAGTTTTTTTTAAATACTTTTTCAGCATCACTAGAAATGCTTCTGTATTTTTTCTCTGGAGAGCTATAAAAAATAAATTAGTTTAATAGCAAATAGTGAAGCAATTTTAGTAGTGAACTAAACCTCATTATGATGTATTCTTAACATTAATAAATGCAGTTGAAATGTGGTTTTTGTATTTTGTGTGACTTCTTTTCGTCAGGTATTAACTAATTCTGCACTTATTTCACAGGAAGAATTAATATTTTTTTTTCTTTAATAGTTTAATTAGAATAGAACTTTTTTCTTTGTTGAAAGTGTTGTAGCACTAACCTGAATAAGTATTTTAAGACAATCAGAACTTTAATTTTATGTCTTATCTATGGTTTAGTTGATATTTCCAACCAGTGGTTTTCTTTTTTGACTATTTTGTATGTCAGGAAAATTAAAATATTTAATGTAAACTGCAAAGAATTTTTAAAATGTTTATATATACAATGTATGTTAGGGAAAAAAAGCTGCATGGATTTACTCTCCAAATGCCAACAACAACCAGGGCTGGGCCAGTCTAAAGTCAGGATCCTGCAGCTCCATCACATCTTTTATGTGGGTGGTAGGGACCAAATCCTTGGGCAATCATCTGATTCCTTCCCAAGCACATCAGCAGAAACCTGGGACTCCAGTTGACACTCTGACATGGCATCCAGGCATCCCAAGCAGTGACTTCAACCACCGTCCCAAAACTTCTGCCCCTACCCTCTGGTTACTAACACCAGGAAGACTAGAGATGTCTACGTACATTTGATTCATTTTTAAAAATGTTTTTACATACTTTATCGACTTAAGGGTTAATTAAGGCAGCATTCAGTTAAGAAAGGCACTTGAAAACAATTCATGAAGTGCTGTTGAGTGATCCATATCACAGAATTTGAGAATGAAAAGGACAATCCAAGTGCAGGATTTTGCTCATTGATTTTAAAGGGGACCATTCACACACAGCATTGTGGCATGTGTTGGCTAGCTGCTGAGGGCTTAGCCAGCAAGTCAGCAAACGTCGGAGGTAGGGACTAAGTCCAGCCTCCCCATGACTCCAGTAAACTTGATTGCTGAACCACCACTTGTGTAAATGAAGCCCCAGCATCTCCCAGACATAGAGATGACTTTCTCATCTGATGCTGTGGGGTGTCAATATTCAAATGCGTCCTGTCCCATGGTACAGGAAAGACACATCACAGCTCAGTTTCCTGTGTTCTTGGCTTGGCAATCCCCAAAGTTGTACACAGAACACATTGGTATCTGCCCTCTGGCAAAAATTCCAAGGAAAACTGTAAATAAACTGGGTGCCTTCACTACTTGCTGAATTTCTTCTTCACCATTATTTACTTGTTTGTCCTAGCTCATTGAGAGCTTTATTTTCTCCAGGATTCACAGCAGAAGGAAGGTCGTGTAGGAGTTATTTAGCTATCACTAAAGCTGAAGCAGTATCTGTTATTTAATTTATTTGAAATGTTTATTACTTTTTTCATTTACTTGAAAGGCAGAGCTTGAGAAGGAGAGGGACATGGAAGGGGAAAGGATAGGAGAAGGAGAGGGTATCTTCTACCTGCTGGTTTGCTTCCCCCAAACCTGCAACAGGTTGGAGCTGGGCCAGGCTGAAGCCACAATTTGGGAATTCCATCTTGTTCTCTCACATGAGTTACAGGTGTCCAAGCACTTGAGTCATTTTTTTTCTATCTCCAAAGTTGCATTAGCAGGAAGCTGGGTTGGAAATGGGTAATCAGGACTTAAATGTGCACTCTGATATGGGATGAAGTTATCCTGAACAGTAGTTTAACCAACTGTGCCCTAACTCCTGTCCCTGGGTATCTGAATTTGTGGAGGACTGTTATAATTGATTTCATATACAATTTCAAATTTAATGGATTGTAGCAGAAGCCTTTTCAGTAAATTTCTGATTTCAAAGTAGAAATCTAAATTTAGGTTTTATATTTAGCACATATTTTAGTTTTAGATTTATAGAAATCTGAGTCAATAGTACAAGGATTTCTCATATATCCCAAATCCAGTTTCTTGGTTATTATATCTTACATGTTTGTCACTTTGCCATAAATAATGGGTGCATATTATTTATGTATAATCATTATTATTTCATGTATAATCATTATTATTACATAAAGTACACACCTTAATCAGATTTTCTTAATCTTCTCCTAAAGTCCCTTTTCTGTTCCCAAATCCCATCCAGGAGTTCACATTATGCTTCTTTGTCATACATTTGTGATTCTTCATACCTGGGACAGTTTATGACTGACATTTTATTAGAGAATCATTCAGGATACAGCATAACAACTGGATCTTGTCAGATGCATGATTTCACTTTTTTAAAAGATCTATTTTATTTTAATTGCAAAATCTGATATACAAAGAGGAGGAGAGACAGAGAGGAAGATCTTCCATCCGATGATTCACTCCCCAAGCAGCTGCAATGGCTGGAGCTGAGCCAATCCAAAGCCAGGAGCCAGGAACTCTTCTGGGTCTCCCACGCGGGTGCAGGGTCCCAAGGCTTTGGGCCGTCTTCGACTGCATTCCCAGGCCACAAGCAGGGAGTTAGATGGGAAGCAGGGCACTGGGACTAGAACCGGTGCCCATATGGAATCCCGGCATTCAAGGCGAGGACTTCAACCACTATGCTATCGCTCTGGGCCCCATGATTTCACTTTTAAGATGAAGTTAGAATTAAAAGGAAATACAATAAAATACTAATTAAATATATGAATGCATATTTACTCATCACAACTCTGATATACAAAAATCATACTTTATTTTCCTGTAATAGAACAGGCATCCTTCTAAACACCTGCTTCCAATGATGCCTGTGTGTGTGAGATGGGGAAACATAAAGAAGCTCTTTCAGGCCTCCTGTTCAGGACTGTTACAGTAGTATAATAGATTAGGCCTCCACTTGTAGCTACTTCACTTCTAATCTAGCCTCCTGCTAAACTGACTTGGGAACAGCAGGAGATGGTCCAAGCACTTGGCCCCCTGCACCCACATGGGAAATGCATGATGCTACGTGCCCGATTGGCCCAACGCAGCCATTGTGCCATTTGGGGAATAAATTAGCTGAGGGAGGATCACTCCCTTTCCCCTCCACTGTAATTCTGCCTTTCAAACGAATAAAATTGATTTAAATATTAAATCTATTGATTATTAAATAAAATAGATTTTAAAATTTATTATTATTATTATCATTTTATGATACAGTTTCATAGGCCCTGGGATTTCCCTTATCTCCTCCCCAACCCCCTCACCTAGTTCCTCTATATCATTACTAAAGTGTAGTTCTTCATACACAGTCATATGTCCATCTTTGCGGGCATGGACAATGGCAAAGTCCAGCATCCTATTGTCAAGATATAGTAAACAGTTTCATTGGGAGTCCATCTTTGTCTGGAAGTTGAGATGCATACTACATTGTATCCTCACATCTGGATATGTTAGTCTCCATTTCACAGTTACTGTACATCCCCTTAAATGAAAAGTCACAGTACAAAATCAACAATAGGAAGAAAAATAGAAATTTACAATGCCATGAAGTTAAACAACATGCTACTAGATATGACAATCTCCATTACACAGCTACTATACATCCCCTTAAATGAAAAGCCACAAAACAAAATCAACATCAGGAAGAAAAAAGAAATTAACCACACCATGAAGTTAAATAACATGCTACTGAATGATGATGTGTTACTGAAGAAATGAAAAAGAAGATCAAGAACCTTCCTGCAGAAAATGATGCTACTGTATGATCTATGAGTCACTGATTAATCAGAAGAAACTGCTTTGAAGAGATGAAACTAACAAAATCAAAATCCATGAGATATAGTTTCCGCTGATTTTTGTTGGTGAAATGTGTCTCCTGTAGGCAATAAGTGGATGGGTTTTGTTTTTTAATCCAGTCTAATCTATGACATTTGATTGAGCTTAAGCCGTTTACACTCAGGGTTAATATGTATGGGTGGTAATTTGGTCTTGTCATTTTAGGAATGGGTTGTTCATTGATATAGTCTTCTGTTGTCATTTTGCTGGGATGTTCTTCACATTTGCCTTTGGTAGCAACAAGGAAGCAAATCAAGGCTGATATAACAGAAATTAGGAACAGAGTAGAGCGAATTAAAAGTATAGTGAAAAGTCTCAAAAATAGAATGAAGCAAGCAGAAGAAAGAATCTCAGGATTGGAAAATATTTCCTGTCACCATGGGGAAATAAACAAAAAGCTGGAAGCAGAGCTGGATCAGGCCAAAAAAAGTATTCAAGAATTGAAAAACACTATTAAGAGGCCTAATGTAAGAGTTATGGGAGTCCCAGAAGGTGCAGAAAGAGAAATTGATTTTACAAGATATATTTAATGAAATAGTAAGGGAAAATTTCCCTAACCTAGAGAAAGAAATGGGAAACAAGATCCAGGAGGGGCACATAACTCCCAATAGACCTGATCCAAAGCAATCTTCACCAAGACAAGTGATCATCAAGCTCTCTTCAATCGAACATAAGGAAAAGATCTTTAAATGTGCACATGAAAAAAAATTGACATATAAAGGAATGCCAATTAAGCTCACAGGAGATCTCTCACAGGAAACTGTACAGTCAAGAAGAGAATGGAGTGACATATTCCAGATTCTAAAAGAAAAAAAAATTGTTGGCCCAGGATAACATATCCAGCAAAGCTTTCTTTTGTCTTTGACAATGAAATAAAATTCTTCCACAGTAAAGAAAAGTTAAAAGAATATGCCTCTTACAAACCTGCCCTACAAATGATATTTCAAGGTAAAATAGATTGTCTTAAAAAATGGCTTTAATATAACCCATTTTCAAGAAAATATTTAGTCAAATTCAGTTTAGTCAAATTGACACTAGTAGAAATGCTTATCTCCTTGAAAAGATATCCTCCACTGCATTATCCAAATGGCGTCTGTGCGCGAATGGAGCTTGTGAGTGTTCTCAGTGTGTGGGTGACCTTGACACCTTGTGTCCAAGTACACAATGTACATAACTCAGAGTTCATCGTTTTTGCACAATCAAGGCCAACTGCTAACGTTAGCTTAACACCCTGTGGTTAAGCAAGGTTCCCCTTGGCTTTTGCTGTCTGCATGTTCTCTGCTTCAGTCTTGGCCTTTTTTGTGCCCTAAGAGACACAGGCCCTCAGCTCTCAGCTGCCTTTTATGTCTACTGCTGTAAGTGTGTGGACATGTCTAGATCCCTTTTTAACAACAGGAAAGCAAAGAGAGATCAGTATAAGCACTGTGCATCTCTCCAGGCCTAACAGTACAATGACGCCTTTTACTCTGCCTTGTAGAATTCTTAGTAGGAAATAGGACCAAAAAAAAAAAATCTTCCTCTGGGACTTCTAGTGTTTTTATAATGCGTTTCCACCTTGACAAAACCTGGATCTTCTTTCTAGAAACCATTGAGTTCTTCCTTAGGGCAGTAAGCCCTGGCACTTGCCTTAATGTAAGAAAACTTCAAAGAAAGCATAAAATAATTACCAGGAATGTGTACGCATTGCAAAGTTACTGATAAAGATTATTCTTGTTTTCCAATTAATGGACCATTAGAATACAGATGCAGAACAAATCATGAAGGTGCTACTGTAGAGAATTCTATCATTTTACGTTGCCTTAACATACATTTTGAATACAATCTGGACTTTTTCATACTGGAAAGGTTGAATCGTCCTATCTAGTTCCTGGTTCCCTGCCTCCTCACTGTTCCTCAATGTGATAGATTCAGACGCTGCTTTATACAGTCACTTGTCTCTACAGGACAGCAAAAGGTAGAATGTTTGACCAGCCCATTGATCCCTTTCACATTAGTGGACTCGGCAGATAGGCCACAGTGATGAGCGCTGGTCAGCTACAGTGAGATGCTGAGAAACTCCTCCTGCTTGCTCCAAACCCATCCATCAGAACGCCCTGGGAGAGACACTCAGGACCCCACTTTTGCCTTTAGTCACAGGTCCTTGTCTGTCTCACTGGCTGAGCCTGAGGGTCTCAGCTTGCTCCCCCGACTCGTCTCTGGGATCTGGAAGTTGTGCACTGCTCTGTTGCACGTTTCCTGAGCTGCCTCATCCGTGTCCCCAGATCCCCACACCCAGACTCCAGTGTCCTCCTGATTGGGCTCTGGCTGTGCAGCAGCTGTCTCAGCAGGAATGGACTGGACACAGGTCAGGCAGAGCCATGCGGGTGACTGCCAGGATAAACAAGTTCGCTGTGAGGACACCAAGCCACTGGCTGGACATGAAAATAAAGAAGTGTCCCAGAAAAGGCACACTGTAAACACCTGGGACCAAAGCCCTGGGGTCCCTATCTCCTGAAAGGGGTCGCAAGGAAAAGGAAATTAACAACCATTACTTAACAGGTATTTAATGACTAACATTGTGAAATACTAACTACAGCAGCCTCCTCATTTTTACAGATAAATGATAGAGGCTCAAAAAAAAAAAAAAAAACCCATAATGAGTTGGTGGCAGAACCCAGTCACTTAGCCTAGGATTTTGTTTGTTACACTTTTTTTTTTTTTTTTTTTAACCATACAGGCTAGTGAATTCTGTTCCCTGGAAGATTGAAAGAAGTTTTTAGTGATATATTTACACACTTTTTCTCTTGGTAGAATGAGGAATATTTCAGCTTCTATATTTACTAGTTTTAGGGAAATCAATCATTTTCAAATGATAGTTACTTTTAGCTGAAGCTTATATCTATGAACACACCACCTTTATTTACTTGGATTTCATGGCCAGGAATAGAGAGTTTAGATCAACAATATTAATACATTAGCGAAAAGTAATAATAAAGCATGTTTCATTTCTTACGTCGTGCTGATGACTGGCGAACAAACAGAATTTTCTGAATAAAACGTTCACTGGAGGAAAATAACTAGCTTTAAGCATTGAAGTAATCATTAAATGAGAGTTTTCTATAGTATAGTGAAAGCAAAAAGTGACTTATGGTTAAGGACTAGGTATTTTTTTGTTTGTTTTTACTCCTTTGGGTTATAGTGTAGATTGAGATGAACATTTAGGAAAGAATTGCAAGTGCTGCTTCTGTCCAAAGAGAATTGAGTGGCAGAATGCTTTCTTCCTTCTACCTTATTGGAAACTGACTGATTTAGATATTAGGTATATCTTAAAACATAACTTCATGGTATTGGACTGGTTTATGCCTAGCTGAGTGGCACATAGAATTGACTGTCATGTGTGCTATAGGAACTCTATTGCAACTGTCAGTTGCTGTTGTGAATGTGAAAGCAGCCACAAACGATACACAAATGGAAACTTTATTTAAACATATAGCAGATTAAATTTGATCTGAAGACTCTATTTGGCTAATCTCTCGACTAAACTGTGAATCTATTGATCAGAAACAGGGCCCTAGTTATTACATTTTTTTTGAAATAATGAGCACTTAGTGAATTATGGTTGAATGAACATGGAACTGATATCCTAGTAGTAACATAGGGTTCCTGCCATGAATTTATGTGCTGACAAATTTACAGACATCTTTATTGTTTTATAAAACTGTATCCCATAGTAGTTAAGGAAGGTTGCTGACAGTCACAGGTAAATGCAGAAGTGTTTCTCTGCAGTTTGCATGTGCATATATTTTAACTTAGTTATGCAAAAATACACACTTCTAACTACTTATGTTGTTCTGTAATTTTTCAAAATGCTGCTAAATGTTCAAGTAAAACATAGGCTTATTTAACATAATTAAATAATTATTTAATGACAGGGTGTCCAGTGCTCTAAATTTTTCAACAGTCACTGAACTCTAGTATATATCAAGCACTTTGTACAAGTAAACTATTTTATGGCTCTTTGTCCTTCTGGATAATGTGGAATATCGGTTTTGCTGAAAATGTTCCTGACAGCTATTTTGGGAAATTTGAGAGAAATGTTAATGGACAGATTATATCTGCTCCTGTGATTCTGATAATTCATTTTCTGTCTTTTGTTTTATCTGCTTAAGGCCCTCTTTGGTTTTATGACTAAAGCTGAGATGTTTTCTCTTAGCTTTGGATCATTGTGCATGCCTCACACCTGCTACTGACAACTGGTAATACCTCCCTTCTTACTGTCAGGTGCTCCATCAACATCCTCACTTCCTGTTTGGTACATGCTTAGAGAGTGCACAGAGCACCAAGTTTCCTGATGTCTTCCATTTTGGGCAGCAAAATAGGCTTCTTTACTGGCTCTGTGCAAGTTGAACTTGTACCTCACTTTATCATCCAAGTGCTAAAGCATCATGACTGTCCATTCTTTCCTGTGCATCTCCTAGAGTCTTACTACAGACAACACTTTGTTTCTACTGCACTCACCTTCTACCCTCCTATCCTTGGATCTCATTCTGGGCATGAGTCACAGTGATGGGATTAGATCTGCGAAAGTGCTCTGACCCAGAGTGAAAGGAGTCAAACAAAATGCCACCATGTTCTCACAAACAACCTAGTCTCTTTGTGAGTTCAAAATCAATCATTTATATCTAAGGCTTATATGTTGCTTTTATATAGTTTATACCATCACTTCTAAATTGCAACTCAGATGACTTATTTTAAGGAAAAATAAGTAATTTATGTGACATCAGTCATACTGATAGAGAATAATGGAGTCAGAATTTCTATCTCTTTAAATTCCAAAATGTTGAGGCACTGGACCAGCCCCCATTTAATAAATCAATCTTTACAAAACGGAATATTTTCATCCTGGTGGATTATCAGACATTTTTATAAAATGCAAATGGCTACTAGATTATAGAACAAAGCCATATACTAAATAACAGCACTCTTACAATATCTATAATTTGTAGTATAATATTTACATAAATGGCAAAGTGTGGGGCTCAACTGAGTGACAATATATAAAAAACATCTTTAAAAAGATTTACAAAGAGAAAAGACAGAGGGAGATGTCTTCCGTTTGCTAGTTCATTCCTCATATGGCCACAACAACCAGAGCTGATGCGATCCAGAGCCAGGAACCAGGCTTCCATTGGGTCTCCCACATGGATGCAGAGGCTTAAAGACTTGAATTATGCCCAAAGCTTTCTCAGTCCATAAGTGGGGAGCTGGATCAGAAGTAGAGCAGCTGAGACTAAAACCAGTGCTCATGTAGGATGCCAGTGCTGCAGGCAGCTGCTAAAATTGATTTTTGAGACTGCAAATTTCCCTCTGATTTTCAATTGCATTATTAGGTTTTTCTCAGTACCTTAACTCATTGCATTTAACTGAGAGAGAGAGAGAGAGAGAGAGAGAGAGAATAGCTAGCTAGAGATGGATGGATGGATAGATAGACAGACAGACAAGGAGCTTCTGTCCACTGGCTCACTCCCCAGATGGCTGTAATGGCCATAGTTGGGCTGGTCAGAAGCCACGGTTCAGGAACTTCAAGGTTCATGTGGGAGGCAGAGGCTCAAGCACTCGGACCATCTTCCATTGCTGTCCCAGCTGCATTAGTAGGGAGCTGGATCAGAAGTGGAACAGCACAAACTTGAACTGGTGCCCATTTGGGATGTCAGCACCATAGGCTATGGCATTCCTTTTTACACCATGGTGCTGACCCCACTGGCACTCAGTTCTAAACTGGCAAAGGGAGAACTTCCAGGGTACATCCAAGGTACTTTTCAAGCTACATTGGATATCCAGCTGTTATCAATCAGCAATGGCTTCACAGTTGCACAAACATAAAAACGTAGCTCCTGAGTGTCCACAGCTCCTGGGCTTAAGGGAACAATTCTCAGGAAAAGGGGAAAGATGGCTTGGGAAGACACCCCAACATTTTATATTTGTGGAAGAACTACATGCAAAAGGATTTACTTCTATAACAGTTTTGGTGGGGTTTTTTTGTTTGTTTGTTTCTTTTGCTGCTGTGAGACTTGTGTAACACCCAAGCATATCATTGTGTATCTTGCTATAGGAGTGTCAAGAATACCCTTGAAGTTTGTAATGCAGTTATTATCTATGAGGAGTTCACATGGGAGGATGCTGGAGACCAGCTCCAGTCGAGTTCGGAACTCAGAAAGGGTGTGTGAATCAGTGAGAAAGAAGGAGAGATGTGGGCCATTGTGGCATGATGCTCATAATGGACAACTCAAAAAAGCTGCCTTCTTTATTTTTATGGAAATCATCACAAGCTTTTGCGCAAACATCCAATTGTTTCATTTTTACTTCATGGTTAAGAGAACACAAAAACAATACTAAAAATCATTATTATTATTTTACCTCAAAGAAAACATTTTCAGCAGACCATTACTCATTCAAACCTGCAGTCACCCGGCTGAAGCCAGGAACTCCACAGTTGGCAGCACATGCAGTTACATAATGACAGGTGGTTTACTTAAATCCAAAATCAATTTTCACTAAACTAAAACTAATATTAATTAGAATATCAAAAGTACAGAACTAAAAAGAAAGTTCATAAATGAAAAGAATTTATAAAGTCATATATCATAGATTCTTTATTAAATCTTATAATCAGTCATATACTAAATACCTTCACCTTCACTTAGTACCAAACAGTTGTTTTTTGTTCTTTTGTTGAAGGGCAGTGAAAAGGATCAGGGCAGCTATGAATGGAGGGTCTTTATAAAAGACTTCATTTATCTTTTCAAACTATTTTCTTTCCCTAAATATAAGTACCAGTATAAGGTAGAAGTTTTAAAACATTTTTCTTTGGGGGTTCACATTCGCCTCCCTATAGAAGATGCCCCCTATACTTTCTGCTTTCTGTGGTGAGAAACCAAAATGCATCATTTCATGTGTTGTGACAGCTCAAGGCTGCACGGTATACAAACCCTTTGTACCTCCATGATTGCCCACTGCTCCAAGATATTATCAAACCATTTCTTATGAAGGACATCATGCATCTTAGAGTAACTTCCAGGTCAAACAGGCACACAATAAGACATTTGAGAACAATATAGGTTCAATTTGTGCTACTGTGTGCTTTTAGCTGTTTAACCTTTTACCATAACATGATTGATCAGTTTGAGGTGTTATACCAGTTGCAGGAATCATTTTACATTTGCAGAAAAGCAACAACATCCTCAGGAGAATTCTATGAAATATTAGGTGATTAAGTGGCCATACAATGGGGTGAGGCAGCAATGAGGTGATTAGAGACATTCTGCTGGGCCTTGCCACAGAGCCAGAAACTCCTTGTAGCTTTGCTAACTGAGGAGCAGTGCTAATCACACCCTCACTCCATCTGTCCCAACTGCAAGGCTTCCTACAGGAAGAAAAGATTGAATATCAGATGGCGAGTGATTATTATGAGCAATTTAAATTTATTAGCTATAAATTCAAATTTGTGCTAGGTGAATACATTGTTTAGAAGTTTTTAAAAGGAGAATAATAGCAACAAGAGAAATAATCAATTATGCCTTCTTAATGATCTCTTTTTCTCTTTTTATGGGCAGAGGGAACAACAGATCAATGGCTTAAAAAAAGAAATTGGGACGAGCACAGTGACATAGTAGGCCAATCCTCTGCCTACAACACCAGCATCCCATATAAATGCTCATCCAAATCCCAGCTGCTCTACTTCCAATCTAACTCCCTGCTGATGGTATGGAAAAGCAGTGGAGGATGCCCCAAGTTCTTGGACTCTACCACCCACGTTGGAGACCTGGATGAAGTTCTGATCACCTGGCTTTGGACTAGCCAAGCTCTGGCCATTGTAGCCGTTTGGGGAGTGAACCAACAGGTAAGTGATCTCTCTGTTTTTCCTTCTCTCTGCGATTCTGTCTGTGAAATAAATAATGATGCTGGGGGCACAGAAGCTTTATATTTTTTCTTTCTTTCTTTCTTTATTTCCCTTTTTTTAAAGGCATGGAGACAGAGATCCTGCATCCACCAGTCTACTCAAAAGTGCACAACAGCCAGGCATAGGCCAGTTTGAGACCAGGAGCCTGGAACTCCATCCAGGTCTCCCACATGAGTGGTAGGGACCTAACCACTTGAGTCACTACCTAATGCTTCTCAAGGTTCACAGTAAAAGGAAGATGGAATCATGAGTGGAGCCATGACTCCAACCCAGGCTCTGAAATATGGTTCCTTAACTATTGTGCCAAATGCCTGAATGGCTCTTTACCCACTCTGCCAAATATCTGCCCCATCCCCAAATGCTTTTATCAGTATCACTTGTCCCATCCTAACATGAGTGAAAATCCTTTGAATTTCAAATTGATGCCACTGTCTTCTGTCAATAATTATCTTAATATTAAGGAGAACCAATTACTATAGTAATTACTATAAAGTAAGTGCAAAGTGATATTTTCCCTTGCTCTTTACTATGTCCAATGATTCCCACTCTGCAATGGAGAATTGGGCATCAGCAACCTTTTCTTGCCGTTGTATGCCTACAGCTGATTTTCTATATCAGTCTTTCTGCTCACAAATCTAAATCCAATGCCCACATCTTCTTTTAAAATGAAATTAAGGATATCATGGAGAACCAAGCTTTTATGACAAAGATATCCAGTATCACAATTTCTGGGCAGACAGAAAACCATAATGCATGCATATGTCAAGAAAAAGAAACTCTTATAATTCAGGTCTTTCTGGAAAGGCATCACCTTTTCATTTCTGCTACGGAAGGGACACCTTTTTTTTCTGTGAGAATAATTCGAATAACAGAACTGATAAGGCAGACATTGTTCCTTTGATCACCAGTACATACCAAACATACAGTTCACAAAATGCTTAGATTTTCATATTCCAAGTTTTCTTTATCTAATGCATACGATTTCAGTTCATATTTTCACATAACCAATTTTAAGTTTATTTTAAAATTTTTGTATGTAATAGATTCAAATCCTTTAAGGAATTAAGTATAAGAAAGAAGGGAAGGAAGGATTGAGGGGAGGCAAGCATGAAAGATACACCAAGTTTCCACTGTTACGCAGCCTAGTACAAATTGGACCAGCAAATATACACCACTACATACATTACAACATACAGCATTGGCATTTATCACTCTTATAGCAAGACCTAAAAGTAAAATGAGAAGCTAAAACTTGACTTCACCTTAAAAATAACAAAAACTGAAAATAAGGAAAATGCAAAAAGCTGGAGGCCTAACAGTAGCAGAGATTAAGGACTGGAAAGAAAACAACAGCAGGAACTATACAAGAGTGCTTATTTATGGAACTCTAACAACACAGGTGCAGGGAATAGAAAGCACTACTATTTCAGAGCCTTTTTATCATGTATTATCCTCCATGGATCCTAACAAATAATCTGTGAAATAGGTCGTATAAAGTATTATATAAATTGAAAAATTACAGACCCATCTAGACAAAACTAAGATTTACTACAGTGTTGGAATGAATAAAACAGGAAGCTTTGGTACTAGATCTAGCTTGAATTTCCAGTTCTATTACCAACTTACTCTGACATTTAGAGCCTGTCAATTTACCCATGTTTTTTCCCTTATCTGTAAAATGAGAACAGTGGGTACTTTGTGTATTTCTCCTTCTGTTTTCTTAAGAAGTTCTGTGTAGTAGATGCAAAGGCTCTGAAATTTATTGTAACCACATCTAACATAAGCCCCGCCTTGACTTTTCTGTGGAATTTAAGTTTCCCGCTCAAAGCCTCCACCAGAGCAGGGCAGGATACGCCACCTGGCCCCCTTGCTAATTGCCAACGATCCAACTGACAGCCAACTCAGCAAAGGCCCTTGGGGATGAGCAGTTGCACATCTGAATTACAGGCTGCCGCCATCCCAGGTGGTGACCATCAAGGCTTCCTCGATGAAAGATGAGAAGGGGAATCTGTTCCAGTCCAGAGCCTTCTACAGGGCTAACGAGGCTGCTCAAACAGGATGTGATGGATAGGTCCTTTCGCGTCACTCTGGCCCTGTATGACATAGTTTGCTACCGGGAGTCAGCCACAGTTGGTCCCAGGGCCAGTCAGGTTGTACAGCGTTTGTTCTCAGATCCTAGAGTAGCAAGGAAGCAGATCAGAGAGGGTCGAGTGCGAGGAACCTTTTTTCTCCCTCCGGGTGAGATCAGTCTTTGGTGATTTAGAAAAAGTAGTTGATGGAAATTGAAGTAAAGCAAATGATACAAGATGGTTTGAGAAACAGTATTGTCCATAATCATTTTAAAACTAACGTGCAAGATATCTGAGTGAGATGAATTAATTTTGCTTAGCCTGTACTTTCACTGCTATATCCCTAATCCTCTTTTCATTTGTTCTGATCTCCTTGTTTCCTCTCTGTTGCTTTCAGGAGAAGCCTCGTTCCCAGGAGTTATTGATTTGTTTGGGCTTATTGGGGATCTGGTGGAATTTCGGGCCAATCTTCTGACTGCACATGGCTTTGCAGTGCTGACATTAGCATATTTTGCCTATACAGACCTGCCTGACAAACTGCTGGAGGTAGACTTGGAATATTTTGAGGAAGCTGCCAATTTTCTACTAGCTTGTCGCAAGGTATTTAAAATACTTCTCATTTTACCTTGTTATAATATAGGGTGGGGGGAATCCCACAAATGTATGCTGTGTTTTACAATCTGCAGGATAAGGGATGGCATAATTCATATTAAAATGAGAATGATAGCATCTATCTTATAAGATTTTGAATTGATGAGTGATTAGTACTGGCACTTAGGAGAGAATACAAATTGACATGGGTATTTACAATGGAAAAAAGTTAAAATTCTTTGTATTTGAATGGCTTATAAATTGTACAATAGTTTTTATCAGTCATTGTAAATCAAGAATCTTCTGGTTTGACACATTTTCAAGGAACAGCAATTATCTCTACATGGTGTGAGCCATATCAAGGAGTTCCCAGACTCAGAACAATGCAAAACTCCAGTACTAGAGCTGAAATGTACAACCAGGGCAGTATTATCAGCAGAACAGACAAGTGCATTATCTGCCTAGCTGCATTGGCTCTTTAGTTAGCTTCAGAGCTGGGGCAATAGAAAAACAGCCTAAAGGAAGAGCTACATGCCAGCAGTCAGGTGAGGGGATGAATCTGGAAAGAAGGATCATTTTCGAATTCTTATATAAATACCATTGAACTATTGAAGGGATGATCCATGGCCCAAGGTCTTCAGAAGTCATTGCAAAATCCCATTCCCTGTGCATGAATCAGTTTCTGCATGTCAGTCAGATGCTCAGATGATTCTTAGGTTATTGAAGTTTGCAAAGGACTGGAATAATACAAGTTATAACAGATTTTTACAGAAATTAAATATCAGTTGCATTACAATCTCATTCTCTTAAGGAAGTCTTTGATATCTATGTCAAACATCATGTTTATTTTAAAAAGAGAAACAGAGGAATAGATGCCATGCAATCCAGAGTCAGGGTTGATATTCTATTAAGTTAAAGCATATTTACCTAGCATTTTGCATGTTTACATGTCAGCTACTTTCTATGGACCATCCTCACAACAGAAAAATATTAAAAGTGTAATGTTTATTGTCTAATTGTTGTCTCTATGCTAAATACTTTGTATGGGCTATCCCTTTTAGCACTAAAATCTTGTAAGTACTATCATTATTATTCTCAGTTCTTAGATGAGACAGTGTATTTAGATAAAACAATGTGTCAGAAAATAGCTAGCAACTAACAAAAACAGTAAGACAATGTTTTTCCTTCAACCACCAAAAGTCTTGACTTCTGAATATGTGTAACTTCTTCCTCACTGCAATCCCGCATACTCTGACTCTTCTCAAAGAGACAAGGAATATGCTTGCTACTGGAACATCCTTGATACCTTTATCTTCAAGGTTGATGAAATGTAGTTTCCCCAAGTGCACTTGACTCTTTTTAAAGACTTTCCAAAAAGAAATTAAATCTTAAATAAAATGTTTTCAAGTTTTTTTCACTTCCAATTTAATGATTTGTGACAATAACAGAGGAAGGAGATCAACTGCTAAAATTTGAATTTGGACTTAGATTCAACAGATGAAAATTCCACCTCTGTTCCCTGGTGCCTTTGTGACCTTGGATTGGTCTTTAAAACTGCTTGAATCTCACTTCTTCTATGGCAAGCACCAACTGAGAAAGTAAATGGGAAGTACCTAGCACGGTTAACTCAATAAATTCAGCTTGTCATCTTTTCCTACCTGGTTTCTTTCCTCCTTTGCCCCAAACATCAACCAATCCCAACGTGTTTTAGGTATAGTCATGAATCTCAGTATATCATACTGTCCCAATCCTTTATGCCTCTCTTTTACTTTAGTTCATTCTCTCATAAAGAAGAGGCAGAGAGAAAGTCAGAACAAGAACCTGAGAAATGAAAGATCTTGTATTCTCTGGTTCACTTCCTAAATGGTCAGGCTGTGCCTAACCAAGACGGAGTTTCATCCAGGTCTCCCGTAGGGCCATGTGCTGCTGCTTTCCCTTATGTGTCACCAGGGAGCTGGCTTTGAAGTAGAGGTGTCTGGACCTGGGGAGACTACAGACAGCAGTTTAACCCACTATACCCAGCAGGGGCCCATTATTAATCAATTTTCTATCTCCAGTTGCAGCTCTCTTTTCTCATTCTTGCACCTGTTCTTCACAAGGATGGTTTCCAAATATGGATGCACATTGGGTTTCCTTGGGAACATTTTACAGTATCAGATTTTTGGGTTCTCAGGCTCTTCAAAGACATTTGAAAAAGTGCATTTTAGATTGCTCTAATTATACATACTTTCCAGGTGATCCCAATAACAGAAGATACTGATTACAAGTATAAACACATCAGGTTAACTTGTATTTGTGGTTATCCATTTAGGTTGATTTCTTCACTTTCAATTGCTTTCTTCACTTACCTCTCAAATTTCTTGCCATCCTCTACCCCTCAGTCTTACCAAAAAATTCCGATTCCTTTTTTATGTGCTACTGCCTTTTGGATTAGCCCAAGTAATGCAGTTGAATCATTGAAAGTGCAAGCCTTGTCTTGGTGTACTCTTCAATGCCTTCAGGATTAGCCCTTGAGTCAATATATATGCAAAGTCTTTGTAACTATAAAGCACTATTTAAATGTGATTTGCGCTTACTGAGATAGCCTGAGAAACATATTTCTTTTTTCTAACTGAAGACAAAGACTTGAAGTGTTTGGAAAGCCAAACTTCTGCTCTTGTGATGCCAAATGTTGCAAGTGCATTAAACTCTGTGTGCATTGATAGAGCTCCACTTTTAATTGGGTTTTAATTGTTTCACTTGGTCCTTGTAACACTGTTGCAAGGAGATTAGTATCACCCTCACAAAACAACAAAGCCTAAGAGAGTAAATTTTATTCTGTCTGTCACGGAAGTTGGTGATTAGAGTGTCTGAATTCTTTATTCTTTGACTCTTCATCATGTGGTTTTCTGGCTCAAAAGACTGTACATAATAGGGGTTCCCTTTGTTTTATACTCCAGTTCTAAATGGCAGGGATTGAAGTTCTGTCCATGAGCAAAGGGGCAGAGATTGCATTGGTGATGGCCTGCTACCTGAAGTAAGTGGTAGCCACCGTCTGCATCAGTGGGCCCTGTACTGTCCTTGACATTCCAGTCAGATACAAGGACCTGGTTATCACACCCGGGTGCTGGTTTAGAGAGTGTGTGCAGGTCCATGTCTCTGGAGCCATGCGCCTCCGTTACTGCCCTGGAAACCCCTTGGGTGAGCAGAACCAGCAGAGCTTGCTCCCTGATGAAAAGGCCTGTGGTTGGATCCTGTTCATTGTCGGAGAGAATGATGAATGCCTCCACAGCAAAGCATACGCTGAGCATGCTCTGGCCCAGTTGCAGAGCCTTGAAAGAAGCAATAGAAGGATGCTGGCATATCCAGGCATGGGCCACCTCCTAGAGCCACCCTATGCCCCTTTGTGCTTCACATCCAGAATCCAAGGCACTTCCCAGCGCATTCTCTGGGGGAGGGAAACCTGCTGCCCATGCAGAAGCCCAGTAGCACACTTGGGGAGAAATACAGAAATTCTTCAGACAGCACCTCTTCCAGTCTAGAAGTAAACTCTGAGCAAATGCTGGTGACCGTGGGGTAGGCAAGGAGGCTGCTGTGGGGACAACATGTGTGAGAATAAGGCAGGGATCCGGTGGTAAGAGAATCTGTTGAGGTCTTTAGGTTCATGGTCATCCTGAACCTGTTGGAAGGAGATGAATGGGAATGTAAGGGTACACAGGCATCTGAAGTATGTCTGAATATTTTGCATGTATTTTGAAGTTTTGTAAATTGAATCGTAGTTTATCTGTGCCAGAGTACACTGTTATTTCAAAAGGGAAGACTAGTTCCTGTACAACACTGTTAAATCTGAACTTAATCAAACCCTTTGTAAGTAATATTGTGATGGGAGAATAAATTTAATGGCAATATGAGTTAACAAAAATGCATTTTGAGCCTAATTCTATGGTATAGTAGTCTGGTCTCTTAATTGCCTGAAAACAAAACAAAACAAAACAAACTAGAGTAGGCTGGGTTAATTACAACTAAAAGACATTCAGATGGCAGATGAAATAATATACGTGCTGCTGGTTTGGACTAAGTAATTTGAAATACACATTTTGAGGAAAATTAGAATTTTAAATTATTTATTTTAGAAGCAGAAAGAGAGAGAAAGATCTCCCACTTTTTTCCATCATCTCCTCCTCCCTCGAATGCCTATGGTAGCTGGGGCTGGGACAAGCTGAAGACAGGAGCTGGGGAGGGAAGCGGGTGTCTTATCATGGAAGAGCAGGATTTTACTACTTGAGCCACCATTTAATGTCTCAAGCTGCACACGAATAGGAAGCTGGAGTTGGAAGTGGAGCTGGGACTCAAATCTTGGCTCTCTAAGAAGACATACGGGCATCACAGTGGCACCTGAGTGACTACACCCAATGTGCAGATCCACACGGGGTATTTTAAACTGTTTTAATTTTTTCTTAATGGTGCTAAGATTTGATAGAGTTGGAGAATTGTATGAAATAGTCCACTATGGATGATCATGCATGGGACAAGAGTGATTAATTTCTCTAGAGAACCGTAGACATCACTGATGAAATCTGGCTTCTATTCTTACTGAGCTTACACTCAACCTCAGAAACCTTCTCAACATCGTGCTGCAGGGAGCCTTCTGAAATCCAGGTGTTGAGACTTAATGGCCTGAGCAGTAGTAGTAACAGGTGGGGTTCTTACTGCAAAATTGGACTGAGGAGGCTCCTTGTTTAGCATGGGATGGAGATCCTTTTTAAAAAGGAGCTTCAGGCGGTGTTTGGCACGTGGGCTTACACGGTTTCAGCTGCGTTCTCCCACAGTTTGCAGCAAGGAAGCGCCATGTTGGAAGCAAGGAGAGCAACCCTCACGGACGCTAGTGGGCCAGCACTTCTGGCATCCTTGGATTTCCAGTCTTCAGAACTGTGAGAGATGATTTTCTGTTCTTCATAGTCTCATAGATTCTCATATATTCTGTTAAAGCAGCCCAAATGACTAAGGCAATCCGTTTTGAGCTTTTGAACATTTGTTCCTGTAATTATCTGACCGTTTTACCCTTTGGTTTGTGTTGTGTTTCCATTTCTTCCCCTTTAAAAAGACTGTGGAGCTTTGGATGTATCCTACACAATATTAAAAATTTCCCCTACACTTTTATTTCTTTGTACTTCCCCCAGCCAAGATGTTCTAAAAATTTTTTTCTGTCCTACTAGCTCTGGCTAAAACTTTCAGAACCATATCATATAGTAGTGGTGAGAGTGGGCGTCCTTTTCTAGTTATAGGAGAGCTAGAATTTACCAGAAATGCTTGAATAGGGAAAAGCTTGAACAGAATGTTGATCATGCATTTGTTACATATATCTGTTATATGTTGCCTTGCTTGTATTTTCATTGCATACTCATTTTCAATGGTTTTTTTTTAAATGACGGGATGTTGCATATTATCAAATGATATTTATACATCAAGTAATATAATCTTGAATCCCCTTTTAAAAAAATTTGCTTTTATTGGAAATGCAGGTTTATAGAGAGGGAGAGAGAGAGGTTCCCACCTCTTGGTTCACTCCCTAAATGGCTGATTTGAAACCAGGATCCAGGAGCTTCTCTGGGTCTCCATGTGGGTGCAGGGTCCCAGAACTTTAGGTTATTATCCACTGCTTTTCTTAGGCCACAAGCAGGGAACTGGATCAGAGGTGAAGCAGCCGGACACAAGCTGGTACTGATGTGAGATGCCAGAGCTGCAAGGCAGCGGATTAACAAGTTGAGCCATCATGGGAGCCTGTCCTTTTTGTGATGTGATGTGTCACGTTGTGGATTTGTATATGTTGAATCATCTCTGCGTCCCTGGGGTAAATCCCAATTGGTCTGGGTGAATGATATTCTTTCTGTGATGTTGGATTCAATTGGCCAGTATTTTGTTGAGGATGTTTGCGTCTGTTAATCAAAGATATTGATCTATATTCTAATTGTTGTATCTTTCTCTGGTTTGCAATTGAAGTGATGCAAGCCTCATAAAATGAGTTTGGGAGGCTACCCATCTTTTCAATTGTTTTGAATAGTTTCAAAGAACTACCAATTAGTTCTTCTCCAAAGTTTGGAAAAGGTCAGCAGTGAAGCCATTTGGTCCTGGACTTTTTACTGTTGTTGGGAGGTTGTTTATTATTGATTCCATCTCAGCATTGGTTATTGATCTATGAAAGTTTTCTGTTCTCATGTCTCAATTTTGATAAATTATTTGTGTCCAGAAACCTATTCATCTCTTCTAGACTTTCCAATCTGTTGGCATACAGCTGTCTGTAAGAACTCTGATTCTCCTGTGGTATAAACTGTGACATGTGCTTCGTATCTGGTTTTAATGATTTGAATCATTTTTTCTTTGGTTAGTTGGGCCGGTGCTTTATTAAAATTTTTTCCAAAACAATTCTTCATTTTAGGGTATGTTGTATAGGTTTTTTAAAGATTTTATTCATTTTTATTGGAAAGGCATATCCATTGATTCATTCCTCAAGTGGCTGCAATGGCTGGAGCTGAGCTGACCTGAAGCTGGGAGCCCAGAGGCTCTTCTGGGTCTCCCATGAGGGTGCAGGGTCCCAAGGACTTGGGCCACCCTTGACTGATTTCCCAGACCTCAATCAGGGAGCTGTATGGGAAGCAGGGCTGCCAGGATTACAACCGGCGTCCATATGGGATCCTGGCGCATGCAACGCAAGAACATTAGCCACTAGGCTACTGCGCCGGGCCTTATTGTATAGGTCTTTAATTTCTATTTCTTCCTGATTTGGGGTAAGGTCCTTGCTTTTCTAGGTCCTTGAGATGTATTGCTAGTTCATTTGATACCATTTTAGTTTCTTGATGTAGGCACTTACTGCTGTACACGTTCCTCTTAGCTTTGTTCTGTGTCCCATACATTTTGATACGCTCTCATTTTAGTGTGAAGGAATGTTTTCCCTTTCACTTTAATTTCTGATCTGTTCTTTCAGGAACATATTATCAAATCTTCATTTGTATATTTTCTAGTTTATTTGGTCATTAGTTTACAAATTCATTCCATTGAAGTTAGATACTTCAAATGATTTCATTTTCCTAAAATTTGTTGAGACTCACTTCATGGCCTGCTACATGGTCTACCCTAGAGAATGTTACTTGCACTAATGAAAACAACTTGTACTCAGCAGCTGTGGGATGGAATGTTCTGTAAATACCGACACTGTTGACCAAATGCATGTAATAATTGTTACTTCTTTTTGGTCTGTCCACCAATGAAAATCAGGTACTGAAGTCTCCTATTATTGTATTGGAGCTTATGGCTTCCTTTAGATTTATTGATGCTTGCTTTGTAAAATGGTGTACCTTTTACACCTGCATGTGAGTTTAATGCATGCATGTATGCACACACACAAGCATACACAGTCATTCTTTGCCTTCAGTTGGAGAATTCAGCCCATTTACATTCAATCACTGAAATAGTGACATGCTGTAGGCATTTTCCCATAAATATTCCTATTTTGTATCTCATTTGTTCTTTTACTAGGTTTTCTGCCTTCATATTTCATGATGCTGGTTACTTTTCTCTTCAGTATATTTTTAAGGATCATTTGTAAGACTGGCTGGGTAGTCACAACTCTTTCAATTTTTTCCACCTTTTTTTATTTTGTTTTTGGGAAGGCAAATCAGATTGACAGAGAGGAGGAGAAACTGAAAGATTTCAACCATTGTTTCACTCCCCAAATGGCCACAACAGCCAGAGCTGAACAGATCTGAAGTCAAAGCCAAGAGCTGCTTCTGGGTCCCATGCAGGTGCAGGGTCCCAAGGCTTTGGGCCATCCTGCTGCTGCTTTCCCAGGCCACAGGCAAGGAGCTTGTGGAAGTGGAGCAGCTTGGAACGAACTGGCTGCCATATGAGATCCCAGTGCATGCAAGGCAAAGACTTTAGCCACTAGGCTACCACATGGGGCCATTTTCTCATCTTTTAAGCTCTTTATTTTGCCTTCATTTATAAATGAGAATTTCAATGAGTAAAATATTCTAGGTTGGCTGGTTTTTCCTTTTAGGACTTAGACTATATCACTCCATTCTTTCCTGGCCTGTTAAATTTTGTTAATTTAATGGGAGTTCCTTTAAGGTTATTTGGTGTTACTCTTTTGTAAATTTTATAATATTCTTTATTTTATTCATATAGTAAACAGATTTCTTATTTCACAATATAGTTAGAAGCACAGGGGATCCTCCTCCTTATATTCCCCACTTTCCCTCCTAATTATTACTGACCTATATATATTTATATATATTTGTTTTTAGATTTAGATTTTATTTTTTGGAGGATTTAGTGTGAAATTATTAATGTTTTCTCATTACATGTTGAAATTAGTCTCTTTTTAAATTTTTTATTTTAGGTATTTACATATTCAATCGTGGTGAGAAGGATCTAGAGTTGGGGACAAGTGGGTATGATCCTGGTTTCCAAGCTTTCTATTTCTTCTTTCCATTTCTTGGAAGAGGGGAGAGATAAGGGGACAGGCCATATCCAGCCTCCCTTCTGTCCCAGTACCCAAGGATGGGGAAAGGCCAGCTGATATCTACCCACGGTCACAATGGTACATGCTCCAAAGGTTCTGCCCAGTTGGATGCAATAGTTTCGAAATGCTGTCGATTTCGGCAATCTTTGGATGAGTAATCCCTTCCTGTGTCCGTTGGCTGACACCATCGATCTTAGTCTCCAATCGCCCAGATATTTGCTGTCATTATTTGGCTGAGGTAGCTGTCCATATGTTCTGTTCTCCATTCTCTGCTATGGTACTAGATGTCATCTGCAGGACCCAATGAGTTACCATGTCACTCATGTGCACTTGATCTGCTCTTCAGTACTCCATCTTTTATACTGTGGAGGACCAGTTCTCCCAGGTGGTCCAGGTCACCTGACTCAGGTCCATGAGTCCATGTCAGACCCCCTACTCCCTGAGGCTCCTGGACCTAGCCCTCACCACGCCAGTGGGCTTAGTGACCTGGATCCATGAGACCAAGGCCCCTCAGGGCCCTCTACCCCTGGGGCTCGTGGATCCAGCACCCACTGCACAAGCAGGCCCAAGGACCTGGGCCACAAGACCCAGGTCCCTCTGGGCTCTCCATCCCCAGGGCTAATGCACTCAATGCCCACTACATAGGTGGACCCAGGACCTGGGTCAGGAGATCCAGGGCCAGGCCAGGTCCCCCGCCTTGCGGGCAGGTCCAAAGTCCTGGGCCATGCAACCCAGGACCTGCCTGACCTCTCACCCCTGGGGATCACAGACCTAGCCCCCTCCAGGAGGGCTTACTGAACTGGACCAGGAGATCCAGGTCCCTCTGGGACCCTCAAACCAAGGGCTCACTGATCCAACATCCACTACACAGGCAGGCCCAAGGACTTGGGCCAGGAGACCCAGACCCCTCCAGGCCCACTGGTCCCACTGGACCCTCCACTCCTGGCACCCACCACCTCCAGACTGACATGGCTCATTTTCCTTGGCATTGACCAGTGGGTGCTACAACCTAGTTCGATCCAGCATGCCCCCAGTTACAGCTCGTGCTGGTTGGTACTGCAGCCTAGCCTTTCCCAGGAAGCCTCCAGTCTCAGCTCAAGTGTGAACTTGCTGCTGATGCAGCATGGTTTGTCCCCTCTGCACCCCATTCTGTTTCTCAGATCTTCAAATGGATGTTGTAAACTGCCCCAGCCTGGGCCACCCCCTGACCTAACTCAGGCCACCCTCTAACCTAACCCACATGTATGCTGGTGGATATTGTAACTTGGTCTGATTTGGACTGCTCCTTGCTTTGGTTCTTATGCATACCTGCAGGAACTGCAACCTGACAAAGGGGTTCACTAAACTCCTCTATCCGGTCTCCTCCCAGTGCAGATCTTGGCAGATCCTGGGTCCCTGGCCCAGGTTGACTTAGTCCACTCTTGTTATGGCAGGAATGGTGTCCTTGCGCAGTTGGCCCATACCCTTTCCAGTTCTTACTGTTGGGTGTTGATCCCATGCACATCTGTTCTGTACTCAGACATGGTTCTTACATGGTTCTGTGGGAGCTGAAAACTAGCCGAGCCCATTCTACACCCATCCTGACTCTCGCGAGTACCAGTGGGTGCTGGAGTCTAGCCCAGCCTGGCCCCACATGTGCCAAGAGAGATCGCAGGCATGTTCATCCCAGGACATGACACCAGTTCTGGTAGTTGCATTCACTGATGGGTATTCCAGCCCAGCCAGGGTGTTGTTCTTTAGCTCCCCACCAGATCCATTCTCAGGTGCAGTTCTTGCACATGCCAACAGAGATTGCTGTTCTACATGGGTGTCCATGCACCCAAGCCCCGAGGTTGGACTCACTTGAGCATCTTCCACCAAAATAGTGACATTTTGTCTTTAACTTTACAATAGTAAGCTTAACACCCCAGAAGGTAAAGATGTTAAGGCATAGCAAGTAAAGGAAAAACATATAATAGGTAATTATACTATTATTTAGAAATGTAGACACAGACGGTAAACAGAAATCAAATCCCACAATGTTAATCTCTTGTGTGCTCTGTGTGTTATTTATCACAGAACAGAGAAAAGTCAGAACACAGCCCATAGGAAAGTTGGGACAACGGGAGGCGTGTGGGACCCTGTTGAGAGGCTCCAGGAGAGGGAATGTGGAAGGCCTCTCGCCCACAGTGTGCTCTTGTCCCCAGTGAGTCCTTGGATGTGCTTTCGTGCTCTCCTTGAAGATAGGTGGACATCTGTGCTCTGTCTAGTCCGTCAAGGATGGAGAGTACTCTTTATTTATTCCCTGTTTCAATAACTCTTTGACTAATTCGCTTTGTTTGCTTGTTTGTACTGTGTTCTTAGACATGATCTAATTCTGAATTATGTTTAAACCATTGTTTCATGAAATGTACAAAAACTGCAACCCTGGAAATAAACTTTGTCAGTTGCCAAAAGAGAGCACTGTCCCCCCATTTCTTCAGGTCACATCTCCTTCCCAGGAACCTGCACGATAAGCTTGCAGGTAAAGAGAAATCAAATCCCACAATGTTAATCTCTTGTGTGCTCTGTGTGTTAGTTGTCACAGATCAGAGAAAACATATTTGTCTTCTTGGGACTGGCTTATTCCACTAACCATAATGATTTCCAGCTCTATCCATTTAGTAGGAAAAGTAAGATTTCATTCTTTTATTGCTGAGGAGTATTGCATTGTGTATATAAACACCATATCTTATTTATCCGTGTATCAGTAGATGGCCATATGTGTTAGTTCCATATGTTAGCTAATGTGAATTGAGCTGATATAAAACATGGGGGTACAGATCATTCTCTCAAATGTGGATTTTATTTGGATATGTTTCCAAGAATGGAATGGCTGAATCATAGTAAGTCTGTCATCAAATATCTGAAAAATCTCCATACTGTCCTCCAAAATTGATGTACTGATCTACATTTCACAATATGTGAATTAGAATACCTTTTCTTATACATCATCACTACCATTTATTATTTTCTGATTTCTGTGTGATAGTCACTCTTGCTGGAATAAGGTGGAAATTCCTTGTGGTTTTTATTTTCATTCACCTGATGACTAGAGAATTTGAGTATTTTTTCAGATGTCTATTAGCCATTTGAATTTCATCCTTTGAGAAATGCCTGTTTATAACCTTTGTCCATTTCTTAACTGGATTGTTCATTTTGTTGAGTTTCTGGAGTTCTTTATGGATTCTTGATATTAATCCTCCATCAGTTGTGCAGTTTGCACATATTTTCTCCCATTCTGTTGGTTGCCTCTCCACTTTGACAGTTTGCTTTGCAGTGCAGAAGCCTTTTTGCTTGAAGTAACCTATTCGTTTATTTTTGCTTTCATTGCCTGTGCTTCTGGGGTCTTTTCCAAGAAGGTTTTGACTAGCTATGGCTTGCAGAGTGTTCCAATGTTTTCCTGTAGTAACAGATAACAGACTGTACATTTAAATCCTTGATCCATACAGTTAATTTTTGTTAAAGGTGCAAGGTAAGCAGTCTTGTTTCATGCATCTGCACACATGGATTCAATTTTCCCAGAAAAGACTGCCCTTTCTCCCTGGCTTGATTGTAGTTCATTTGCCCGAAATTAGTTGGCTGTAGATATGTGGGCTAATTTCTGGAATTTGTATTTTGTCCCATTGATCTAATGTCTGTTTCTGCTGGTATCTGGCTGAGTACAACTGCCTTATGGCATGTCTGGAAGTTTGGTATTGTGATACCTCCAGTGTTTTGTTTAAAATTGCTTTAGCTAATTCACTTGTGCTTCCATATGAATTTTAGCATCATGTTTTCTAGATCTGAAAAGGGTATCTTCGGGATTTTGATTGAAATCACATTGAACATGTGAATTGTTTTTAGTAATAACGTTTTGATAATATTCTGCCAGCCCACAAACATGGCAAAATTTTTTTGTTTTAGTATCTTTGATTTCTTTAATGTTTTGCAATTTCATCATAGAGATACCTCACATCCTTGGCTATCCTTAATTCAAGGAATACACATTTTTTTTTCTTTTTACAGCTATTGTGATTAGGACTGATTTTATGAATTCTTTCTCAACCATGGAATTGTTTGTTTATAAAGCAGCCATTCGTCTTTGTGCCTTGATTTTATTTCCTACACCCTTACCAAGCTCTCATGAGTTTCAGTAGTCCCTTAATACAGTCTTTTGATTTCCATATATGGAGGATCATGTCATCTGCAAATAGGGAGAGCTTGATTTCCTCCTTTCTAAATTATCTCTTTGATTTCTTCTTGTCTAATGTCTCTGTCTAAAACTTCCAGGTCTATATTATATAGTATTATAAGATCAGGCGTCCTTGTCTGGCTCTGAATCTTAGTGGAAATGCTTACAGCTTTCCCCATTCAACATGATGCTAGCAACGTTTTTCATACATTACCTAGATTGTGTTGAATGTTCCTTCTATACCCAGTTTGCTTAAGTTTTTTTTTATCATGAAGGGATGTTGTTGAATTTATCAAATGCTTTCTCTGCATCAATTGAGATCATCATGTGGTTTTTAGTCTTCCGCTTGTTAATATAGTGTATCACATTTATTGATTTGTGTATGTTGAACTATCCCTGCATATCAGGAATGATTCCCAGTCCAGGCAAATGCTCTTTTGTATTTTGATTCAATTAGCTAGTATTTTTTGAGGATTTTTGTATCTATTTGGCAGGACTTTTGTCTGTAGTTTTCTTTGTGATGTCTTTTTCTGGTTTTGAAATTCAGTTGATGTTGGTTTCATAGGAGGAGCTTGGGAAGGTTCCCTCCCTTTTACTTTTTTTTTTTTGGAATAGGCTAAATAATTGGAATATTTCTTGAAAGATTTGGTAGAATGCAGTAGTGAAGCCATCTAGTCCTGGGTTTTTCTGTGTTAGGAGAGTAATATTGATTAAATTTCTGTTCAAGCTATTGTTCTATTGGGTTTTTGATGTCCTCATGACTTATTTTATGGAGAGACTGTATGCCTAGGAATCTATTTCTTCTAGGTTTTTCAATTTGTTGGCATGTAGCTGTTCATAATTCCTGATGATTCTTTTATATCTATGGTGTCTGCTTTTCTGTTTGCTTTAATTTCTTGATTTGAGCTTGCCTGCTGCCATGCAGCCGCATCGCCCATGCCACTCTACTTTGTCTCTGTACCTTCTGCAGAATTTTGCCATTGGATTCTCTCTAACTTGCCCCCTGGAGAGTGCCTCATCTACCTCTCTCTTGCTAACTCTCCAACCAAAATCATGTCTAAATTCAAGCATGTTTGTAGAATATTATTGATGTGTTTTCCTCTTGAAATTTTGCTTATTATGTGCTGTGGGATAATCTTTATCTGATTATACATATTTTGGGTTATGTGTACTAACTATATTTGGATATCCATATATTTCTCTCAATTGGAGAACTTTTCTAGTTCACTGAAAAGGTTTTGTAAGTTATTCTTAATTCCCACACCTTCAGGAACTTTTAAGACTCATATGTTTGGTCATTGAGGGTACTCAATTAATCCCAAACACTGTTTTCAACATTTATAATTATTTCTTTTTGGTTTGGGATATTTTAAGAGACCTCTCTTGTTGATCAGATTGTTTCTTTTGCCTCCTCAAATTGTTAAAGCTTCCTACTACATTTTTTATTTGACTTACTAAATGCTTCATTGCCAATATTTCTGATTTTTATGTGTCTGCAAAATTTCTCATCTGTGTCATGAATTTATTTTCTTAACTTGTTGTTGTTGCTGTTGCTGTTTTATTTATCCTAAAGAGTTAGAGGAGGGTAGATTTTCCTTCACTGGTCACATCCGATGTGCTCATAATGGCCTGGACGGGATCAGCTGAAAGCCAAGAACTTTTTTCAGATCTCTCAAATGGGGGTCCAAAAACTGGAGCCGTCTTCTGCTTTTTTTGAGGCCATTAGCAATGAACTGGATCAGAAATAGAGCAGTTAGGATATGAACTGGTACTCACACAGAGGCTGGCATCACAGATGGTGGATTTACCCACTACAACACATAACTTTGTTGTGTTTTTGAGTAACTTTCATTCTCTCAAACAGGCACGTATGTTCCTCTTACCAGATATATTGCTTTCTGTTTTGTGTGTGTCTGTGTGTGTGTTCATGTGGATTTGTGGTCCTCTGGGGGAAATCGTTTTCATATCCCCTGAAAGATGTTGTTTTTTTAAACTATTTATTGGGGGTTTCATTCCTGAAATTGCATCTGGGACTTGTTGGAGTGCATGGAGCTTACACTTGAGTTCCACGGGCATGTGCAGGGTGCAGCCAGGGTGGGATGAAAGTGCAAGGTGACATCCAAGTTGGATGTTGGAGCGAGCCTCTGGCAACAGTCACCTACAGCTCATGACCTCAGCTCTGTGACCTCTGTGGCTGCTCCCTCCCCTCATGCTGCCCTGTCACTGGCAGCCTCTGGAAGCAATGGAACTGCCCTTTGTTGTCTGAGTCAGGAAGCTTTCAGCTGCCACTCTGCCTCAGCAGAATGAATCTGGCACTTGCATGGGAGGGAGATGGTATGACCCCTCCTTATGGACCCAGCAGGTCCTCAGGCCATATTCAAGGCCAGTGAGGATACAGAATTGTCCCTGTCAAGGCCTGCATTGCGAGGACAACACTTCCCAGCCAGGAGCTGGCTGGTGGCAGCATGTCCTCTCTCCTCACTGCTGTAACTAATGGCGTCTCTGTGTCTATTCTCCTCCAGCATTTTCTCTCAGTCGCTGGAAATCTGATTCTTCCTTTTCCTGTTGTCCTCAGGTGACTGAGGGTCAATCCAGCTCTCACTATTCCACCTCCTTGGATTCTTTTTCCTGCTCCCTAGTCATTTCCTCATCACTTTAAATAGCTCAACATATGTTCTTTATAGAAAACATTTCCTGTTAATGCTGTGTTATCTGCATCCAAACAAGATGTCCCTCAAAGTGCTAATCATACATTGTTTTCCTTCTTTTCTCTCCTATAAGTTTTGTGATGGTTCCCCCTCCCTCCCATATATTTTGTGGTGATTAAATACACATCTACTCATTGGATCTGTCCAGGTCCTAGAATAAACCTTAGCACAGAGCAGGTGTTCATTCGTTATTGAATGGATACATCAGTCAATCCTGAGACCTCCTGGATTAAGAAGTAGGATGTGCCCTAGGGTTCCAGGGTTCGTTACAAAATCCCTATGGTAGAACACTATATGAGAATTATGACATGTAAGTTCCAGTATGCATCTTGAACTCAGGACAGAAATAATATAATACCCTTTATGCACTCTACTTCTTAAAACGAACTTGTGCAGTTTGTGTTTGTCCCAACAAATTCAGCACCACTCAGATTGTGGTAGTTAGAAATAATAGTAAAACTAACTTATTAAAACAGAAATATCACTCAGGATTGTTCTTCATCATCCTAATAATGCCACTTCCTTTCCTTAGCATAGGATTATGCCCGTTTACATTTTCTGTTTCTTTAGAGCTTCCTCCAGCTTTTTGGTCCATTACAACCTCAGATTTTCATAATTTATCAAGAGGTGCATTCGTGTTCATAACTGACAAATGTAATTTCCTCACCATTTTAATCCCTGTAGTAAGGTATGCTTTCAGTTACCTTCAGGGCTTACTAAAGTTCTCTTTATTTCAAAATGAGTCAAAACAGTGCACCTGTGGAAATCAACAATCCTGAAGTAATACGATATCAGCACCACTCTTACAAGCTGGATTGCCTGGCTCCAAAGTCTGCTTTTCCTTATGACATCAAAGGTGTTTGAACCAGTTCCACATCTTTCCCTTGGTTTTCATTGCAATAAAGCCACTTGAAGTATGATGCTAGAGATAAAATCACGGAGCAAATAATTCGCAAGCTCTTAATTTCTACACTTTTGTATAAGCCATACACTCTTGTGTATGCTATAACTACATTCAGAAGGATTCATCTTCTGTTGAAAATATCTTAAAATAATCCTATTTTGATTTTTCATAGCCCATCTGAAAATGTTGGCAGGCTAACTTGGTCTTGCATTATGATTTCTTGTCATAATGAAAGGCCATTTAAATATCTGGCTACCAGACAAAATGAGTTATGCATCCTCTCACTCTTTCTGGCTTTGATTCTGGAAGAACAATATGCAGTGTTCTAAGAATTCTGATTGCAGTCTTCCCAGCCTTGGACCCAGAAGTGTTAGTGACTGAGCCATGCTGCCCAAGACACTGCAGGGCAGCAATAGAAAGTAACAGGTATCCTGGCTCAAACCCCTGGGATCCATGTGACAGTCTGATTCCTTTTCATTAAGACATAGCCACTTAGCACTGCCCTCTCTGGAAGTCTGGTGATACCTGACAGGCCTTGCTCAACTTTCCAGTCTGCCATTTAAAATTCACCTTGGGATGGGAACTCTTCCACTTGGGTCCTCTACCAAGGATCCAATCCTCTGCACTGATATGACAAGTAGTCACCAGGGTCTCAGAAAGAATTCTGCAGTGATGTTTACTTCCTCCTTCTTTCATAAAAATATTTTTATTTGAAAGGTATTTTATTTATAAAGAGACAGAGATTCTCGCTCCACTGGTTCACTCCTCAAATGGCCTCAACAGCTGGAACTGAATTGATATGAAGTCAGGAGCTGCTTCTGGGTCTCCCATGTGGGTGCAGGGGCCCAGGAACTTCAGCCATCTCTTTGTGCTTTCTCGGGCCATAAGTAGGATCAGACTGAAAGTGGAATAGCCCACATCAGATGTGAGTGCTGTAGGCAGAGGATTAGCCCACTTCCTCTTTTTAAGAAAGGCGCAGGGAAGCCTGAAAGTCTGACTCACTGTGACAAGTAAATGGAAAGAAATAAAAGGTGAATAAAACATATCCATATAAACAACCTCATGATACCGTTAACTTTTGTGATTTTTAGGAATTCTTTCATGTTCTGGTTTTGTACCCAGAAAAAGGCCTGATATAGGAAAAAAAGCAAGCAACACTTAGAATTTTTCCGATAGGTAATGCTGCACTCCTTGCTAATTTGGCTATTGGAAAACTAGGACTCATTTGGAAATAGAGAACTTTAAAAAGACTTGAAGGTAATTGAAAGATGAATACATTTTGATACAGGAATTATCCCCTTATTAGTCTGAGCAGGCTGAAGAACAAACATCAGACTAGACAACCAGAATGTACATTTGAGTGGCTAACTAATTGCAAATATTTTACTTAGTCTAAACAGAAACTCACTTGTAACCTCTCAGTCATGCCCCTGTTAGGATTTATCTTGGCACATAAGGCACTGAAAAGCACAAACATGTCTAAATGGCACCACATCATGATCCTTCAAATATTTTTTGCCCAGGAAAAGCTTCAAACAAAGGACATGAGCCAGGATACATTTTGTGATAACTTTTTTCTTCTCTTTAGAAAAAAAAATATGTACAAAAAAAGCTAAGAGCCAACATGGGAATAGTCAAGAAAACATTCTGATAGGTACAGACAAAGGAGCTCCTTCTCACAAAGGAGTTATACATCAGCTTTCACCATGCTAGAAAAATGAGATGCAGTTAAAATTCAACAACAGTTAAAAGCCAGAGTCCAGATGTTACTCTGGGGCTCTGCTGTAGATGCTCTGATATCCTTTCTGTAAAATAATACTGTGCAAACTGTAAAATATTCGTTTTCATATAAAGTCCATACAATATGATATACAAAACTGTTGAGTTGACAGGGAAGGCTGGTGCTGGCTGCTGCTTGGAAGTGAGGGAGAAGTGACTTGCCTGCCCATGGCATGATTCCAAGCTCATGATTCAAAGACCTTGAGTTTATTAGCTGGGCAAGGCTACTGTTCAGGAAAGAATCTTAAAACCCGAACACCAAATCAAAGATTCTCTGCCAATTGTTGCCATAAATAGGTAACTTTTCTAAATACTTCAACTTTGAATGCGACAACCTGTTAAGACATCAGAATACAAAGTTCTTTTTGAAGCTCTCTTGTATTTATACAACTGATTTTGGGATTTGCCATAACCAACATTCTCCTTCCTGTGACTCAAAAGTTTAACTTTCATTAAATTAAAAAATTCTGGAGGAGGCAGCAGCTGCAATAATAAAGTTAAAATGAATCATTATATTTTATTTCTGTGTCTATAAAACTGAGAAAAAGTGTGTACAAATATCACAAAACAACATCAATCATTGAATAAATGGTTCTTCAATGCACACTTGAACAAGGAGAAAATTTTGTGGATTTTAAAATTCTGGCATAAATATATTAAAGCTGACCAAAAAGAAAAAAAAATTCAGGGCAAGCTACATCACTTTCTCATTTTACAAAAATGTACAAAACATTAGCCTCTAACTAGATAAAACAGAATATTTGTCTTCACAGTTTGATATTGGGTAACTGTGTGTGTGGAAATACTGGAAGGAGGTTGAAAACAGCTTGTGACATGCCAGCTATCTCAGGTGACTTCGGTCATGGAGGCAGAGTGATTCTGCAAAGCAAACACAAACAAAACCTTGGCGTGCATGGACTGACTCGTATAACCCCCAGCTCATCCTGAATACTCACTTCCCGTCATCTTAAATTTGTAGAGGCTGTTCCCTCTCCCTGGAGTACAATTCCAAAGTCCTTCCCAGTCTGTTACTCTCCCATCAAATGATCTTTTTCTCAACTAAGGAAAGATTATTTTCATCTACACTTTTTTCCCCTATACAATTCTGTCAAGTGTAAATGGTTGCTACTATGAGCATTCAGGGATACATAAAATCAAGTACATCCCACACATACATATTTAGCAATTTCAATTAAAATTGCCATATGGTTTATTCTTTTGGAGTCGGGAGTTGTACAGAAGTGAACTTAGTATTTCCAAAGGGAAAGGGGTTTGTAGATTGATTTTTAGTTAAATTGTTACAGGGCCATTAACTTTCTGATGGCTTGCTTCATGGTCTTGTACATGATTTGTCTTCATACATTTCATGTGTTTTGAGAACCATATACAATAGTTATCAGAGCAGTCTTAATCATCCATATGCCTGCTATTTGCTGTTTGACCATGAGAGAAATGTGCTAAACAATCTTTCTATGATCAGACTCGCTTATTCTTCCTTATAGTTCTGCTTATTTTTGTTTCTGGTGACGTCTGTATAATCCCAGTCTTAACAGATCTAAGGCCTTACCTTTGTTTAAACTTGGAACACAAAGCTGTGGATCTATGGAATTGGTAAACAAAGAAACTAGGGCTTTTTGAATACATTACCACAGATTTTCTGTTTACTGTTAGTTTCTTAGGTCACTGGGAGTTTATGTGACATTTTTGGGAGCTCAGCTATACATTTTAGAAACTAAGTATTCTGTATTTTTCAAGATACTCTTCTACTTTTGAAACTGAAAGTTTTATGCATTTCCTTTTGTAGGGCAAAATATAAATTTCTATTATACATTTATTCTTGTACTATGCTTTTAATTCATTTGACCAATTCTTAGTCCATTTAATGTTTATAAAGTTCCATTTAAGTGGTAATAATAAGGTAATTCGATATCCTAAGATAGCTGGAGAAGAGACCTTGGCTAGATTTCTTTATTCTAGCCTTTGTTGTCTCAATTTATAACAAGTGTATAATATCAGTTCTGAATCAAGGGTCCATCAAAGTATTTAATTGTTTCACCATGAACCTGCTGAGTCAGTCACTTGGGGAGAAGGTACAGGTAACTTTGGTCTTACCACAGATTGGAGTCTATCTCCTGTTTAAAAATTTTTTTTTTCCTCTAAACAGAAGGCATAGGGAGACTTGTCACATCCAGAATGAGTTAAGATAATTGTTTCATTTCTATTTCAATTTTCCCATTAACAGAAATTGCCTTGTTTATAGAGATGCAATTGTTCAATTCTAACTATGCTTGCTCAAGTGAATGTGGGCATTGGGGTATACAATGTGGATAGCAAAAAGCTAACTTCCTTAAATGATACTAACACTAGAATCACACAATAATGCTTTGGAAAGTTGACCATTTTGTGTTTTTCTATAACTTTTGTGTTTTATTTTTCTTTAGTGCTTGGGGGATGTTTTGAGAAAATGTACCTGCTTAACCAACAAGAAGAACTACAGAAAGTAAACCAAATTTGTGTTAACCTTAAGAGATCACTGTAGTTTCTGAGGCTTTGAAGGGCAAAACCTGTCTCAGCAGGAAGTGAAGGAAGATGCCAGGGTCTCTTTCCGATCTGTTCTGCTCCTTAAAGAATTCAGAATAGGGGGATGGATTTATTGTGCATAAACATGTGCTCTGAAGACAGGGTCTAATCTTCAATCCCAGATATCTGCTTCCCAAGAAAATAGTGAAATTCCAGAAATCTCAAAGAAATAGCTGTTTACAGCTTCCTTTATAAACCATGAGTACAGGATGTACAGAGAAAGCTCTTGTTCAACAGGGAAAAGCACAGAAAATATTTACTTTGGAACTATAGCTCAGGTCAACCATACCAGCACATAAGCATGTTTGGATTTTCATTGCTAAGGATTGCAGACTTCATCAAGCAATTTTGATTGAATGAAGTCTCAGCTATTGAACAAGCAGGGTCTTTCTAAGTAGATCTTGTTTTAGTTTGACTGGATGGCAATTTGGACATGTCAAAGGTTTTGTGCTTTTTTTCACCCCTAAGAAAGGACAGCACCCATTGCATGATTGTTGTGAAGATTGAGATGGTCATCCAAGAATGCCGGTTCTCTTTAAGCAAACAGCAAATAAAGGGATCTGAATAACTATCTTTGTGAAAGCATTGAATGAACTAAAAGTAGATGCTTGGTAACTTGAATATTCTGTCACCAGTGAAACTAACATAACTTGAGAGGCAACCCTTTACAGTCAACCTCTTTTAGCTTAATTTTGACTTAGCTGACCCAAATCTTGGTCATTGCTGTTCATAAGTTTTTTTTTGTTTTTGTTTTGTTTTTGTTTTTTTTTTGCAGTGGAGGGCTTCCTACAGTGACTGTGTTCCAATTTGGTTCTGATCGAAAGTGGCTAGTTCAGGTTTAGCATCCTTCCAGACCATCCCAACAGTTCATACTCAGTGGATTCCAGGAAATACGGAGAGGAAGACCTGATTTATAGGATTCAGATCTCCAAAGATATCAAAGTCTTTTGGGGGAAGCAGATGTGAGAAGCATCAGCAGCTTTAATTCTGAAGGACAATCATGTGAAGGACATTGAGGGACGGTGGCCCAAACTTAGCATTAGAATGGCCTCAAATTCTATACAGAAGTGACAGACACAGCTTCAAATGTACTGTGACATTTCAACAAATTAGAAAGAAGCTCAACTGTTGCTGATACAGAACAATTAATTTACACACACACACATACACGATTCAAGAAGTTCATGAAAAATAGAATTGAAAGATTTAGTTTGCATACAATTCTGAACTTTTTTGTGATGAACTTTCTGTAGAACTTGTATGTGTGATTTAAGAACTTTTTATGTATCTCGAAACAGCACTTTTTGAAGCTCTTTGGTACCTAATTTTCAATGTAAGTAAAACATTTCAAACTTGTCCTGGACATCCCTTGGCCTGGTCAGCTGTGGATGGTCTTGAAGAACACAGAAAGAAGTCTGGGAAGGCTTCATACAGGGTGATGCCTGAGTGGTACAGGGTAGGATGATGACATGTAGAGGAGCTAATGTTACCAGGGTTTTCAGGAGACAGCATGCATGTGGAACTGTGAATATTTTCTGTTAACTTAAGTTAATTTGTCTTCAGCTACTTCATCACAAAAATAGAGAACTACTCTGACCTCACTGGAAATAGGAATGTGATTAGGGAAGACAATCTAGACTTTATTTTGCCATATCGTCACAAGGTATTGTTTACCAATTTGGCATTTGCCTATATCAATTGGCTATACATATACATATATATATATAAACTAGGAATAATTATTTCAAAGTTATTTCTACTTAGACTAAGTCAAAATGTTTGCCATAAGAAAAAAGAAAAAATACTTGGCATTTTGGCTTAATGGAGAACCTTAAATATTTTTCCCCATATGGGAATTGCTATATTGTTTTTCCAACAAAATCTTAATCCTACTTATGATTTTAAAAGGTGAAAAAATATAAGATGGTTTGCATCAGAGAGACATATTTCCCTAAAGTGGCCTTGGAAAAACCACATTGCTAACTTCAGTGTCCTTTATCTATGAGAGGACAATTACATCTATTCAACAGTTCGTAATATGAAAATGAAGGCTCAATGAAGGTACTTTTAAGAGTTCATGGAAAAAGGATTTAAAGGAAATTTGGTGCAAACACTTTGTAATCCTTGCACATGATGGGTTCTTCAAGAGTTCATTAAAAATGTGCATTATGATGAAATCATGGGTTTCAATTTTCTTCACCCAATTCTCTTTAATTCCATTTCCAATCTACTGTTATGTTCATAAAGTATCTAGAAAATTTTCTAAGCAAATACACTTAATTCCAACTTTCTAGGTTCTTTTCAGCTGGCAATATAGTACCCAGGCTTTCCTTATCTTTTTAAAGTAGAGTTAAAAATTCATCTGTGCTCACACAATACACTAGATAAGATTCATTGCATCCTGTTGCCAGCCACTTGCTCCCTGCTCATCTGAATTCTTTGAAGACAATGACTTTGTGTCTATCTGTGGCATGAAGCAAGGTTTTATTGTGGAAAAACTGATGGAGAAGTATCGTTATGAATTTTTTATGGTGTCAACTGTATGGATTCAAAACAATGCTTTAGTAGATTCTTGCATGTGCCTCCAGTTACATAAATGTAGGCTTTCTTTCCAAATGTAGTTGGCTCTCTGTATCTGTGTTCTGTGTTCACTCATTATCACTAACCGTGAATCTGAAACACTGGAAAAAATTGTGCTGAAGTGATACAGAATGTTTTCTTGGTTATTAGTCCCTGGATAATATGGTGTGACAACTATTTATACACCATTTGTTAGGTTTTGTAGTTAATCTAGGGATGAAAGAAAGAATATAGGATATATTCTTTCATATATGCAGATAATACAACACTTAATGTAAGGGACTTGACTGCTCAGATATTTTGATGTGTTCAGAGGACTTCTGGAACCAATCCTCTGCATATACTATGGGACAGCTATGTGTCCTAGATGCTAAATCAAGTAATCTGTGCTATCAGTCCAATCTCAGTGATGTGATATTACAAGGAAGTCAAAGTTTCTGGAAGTAGCTGGAGTTTGAGTTAGATGTTTGTAAAAATTTTCTGAATCTTCATGACTGCAGATCCCTGGAAAAAATACAGGATTCATTGGGAAAGCTCTTAAGACTTTTAAAATAAATCCAATGCTAATGTGTGGATTTATTGGTGTCCTGCTTCCAGGAGGGGAGTGGTTTGATTGACTTGCCAAGGCTAGAGGGTTGAGCCTGTGGGTTTAGTTACATTCACTGTACCTGTGCACTTAAGGTCTCCAGTGGGCTTTCTATTCTTGGGAAAGCCATTAGGGCTACTCCACGTGAATCCTCGGATTTGGGCTTGGAAGGAGATCCTTGTGTTCCTTTAAAGTTATGGACCACACACATTCCCTGCAGAGAGAGAGAGGAAAAAGACTGGGGTCAGACCAAAGCTGTCCATGCCTGGCCATTGTAGAGTGGCAGACCTTTCTCCTGGGAGGTCATCATTGCAGTGACATTCGCCCCTGAATGAAGAGATAAAGGAAACCCTGCTTTCTGCTGAGAACAGTCCAAACACCGAGAAAACATCTCATTCATTACCAGAGAGTAAGTGCTAATCAATCCACTTCGCCGAGCCTATGTATTCACCTTAAAATTGAACAAGTCATGTGATCTTATCAATTTGTAACAAAGGGTGACTAAGTCAACCCATAACAACTGACACTTGACAGACACCGTGTGTCTGGCTGTCCCTCCTTGATTTACCTCACTTCACTTGGACCTGCCCAGCACTTCTGCATGGGAAGTACTGTAACCCTCTTCAGCTTAGATACCGAAGCACAGAAAGGTTAGACAACTTGACCCGCAGACATATAAACTGCAGGACCCCCAACTCATACCACTGTACTATTTTACCCTTTGCAAGTGCCAAATTTAAGCAAGTCCTCAGTCAATGTTATAGCTGATCTTTAACACCTAATATGCTCATTGTCAGAACATGTGATTTTTTTGCTTGATGACCATTTTCTCTGTTCCTTCTGTCCACACGGAGTTCATATGCCTCCCCACTTCATATATTCTCACTGTTCCCCACCTTTGTTTCTGTAACTGGTGTCTTTGAGTCTTCCTGCAAATCCTGCAGAACGTTTACATGAACCCATTCTACCTGACTGCCCCACAGGTCATTCCCCAGTTCTGGTGAAACTTCTCCATCCAGGCAATGAGAGATGGGGGAGGGTATATGAACCCCAGAGTTGAGAGACCAGGGTATGTTCAGGGTGTGTTGGCTGAGTAATTATTGAACCAGTGACTTCCCTTGTACTTCACTTCCCTCATCAATCAAATGAAGATGAAGTGTTGCAAGGGCTGCATGGTGTGTGTGTGTGTGTGTGCGCGCACGCAGGGGCCAACATGACACCTCAGATCAGTTGCTGCCTGGGATGTCGGCATGCCATGTTGCAGAGCTGACTTATGGCTATTCTCTTTCCAGCTCCCTCTGATGCACCCGAGAAAGCAGCATAAAATAGCTCAAGTTTCTGGGTCCCTGCCACGATGTGGTAGATCAAATTCCTGGTCCCTGGCTTGGCTTGGCCTTACCCTTGCTGTTGAAGCTTTCCAGGCACTGAACCAGCAGGTGGAGGCTCTTTCTGGCTCTCCCCTTCTCCCAAACACAATCTTTAAAATGCCTATGTGTATAAGGCATGTTAGCATTGTTCAAGAAATCACTTCCTTCCCCTTTCTCCTACAGTACTGGTCATGGGAAACACAAATGTGTCAAATGATAATGTACGTAGATAGTATGTTGACATTCTGAGTTTTTGTTCCTTTATTTTCCCCGTCTCCTAGTCCTGGCTCTGAAATGCCTGCCACCTGCCCATGTCAGTCCTGCCCACCCTCCCTCATCCCCAGGACAGAGCATATCTGAATGTGGGCACAAGCAGGAGCACACGCAGGGGCAGGTAGGAAAGTCTCGGTCATGCCAGGGCAGTTCAGCAACAAGCTGGATCTTTAGGAAAGGCTACCTGTGCAAAATGAATTTAGCCATATTAGTTGGGAAATCACTGGAGAAAAGCATTAAATAGTAGCTGATTGATGGGAAATGGGGCTACCAGATGTTGAGGGAATACAAGTTTATGTTACGGCAGAATCTTGACTCGGCAGACACAAAGCCTTAAGAAATGTTTAGGATATTCGGAATCGCTCTTTGGTTTTCACGAGGGCTGGACGGCTCCAGAACTAACTGAGCACTAAACAAGTTGGCTCTTCCTTAGGAGCAAAGCCTCCACTTACATGTCAGTTGTTTTCTTTAGGAATCCTGTCTCCTGAAGTCGCCTATCTTATGTGATGTATATATGTGTACATACATACATATACACATGGAAGAATCTGTTGGAAATGCAGGGTCCTAGAGGGAGGGACACAGTGCGATCTTTCATCTGCTGGTTCACTTCCTAAGTGGCTGCTTCAGTCAGGCTTGGGTCAGGCCTAAAGCAGAAGGCTAGAAGTACATCTGGGTCTCTCTCATGTGTGTAGGGACCCAGCACTCAGGCTGTCTGCTGCTGCCTTCCCAGGTACATTAGCAGGAAGCTTGATCAGAAGGGGAGCATCTAGAACTACAACTGGGATGCCGGTGATGTAGGTGGTGGTTTAATCCCAGCCTCTGGGACTCGTCACTCACTGCGGTTTTCAGCACAAGAGGGAGAGGGAGAGATAGAGCAGCTGACCTACCAGAAACAGGGCCACTGCAGTGCCCACAATGAAGCCCGCGATCACGTCGGAGCAGTGGTTCCGGTACTCGGAGACCCGGTTGAGGCCAGTCAGGAAGGCTGTGCAGAGGGTGCCGAGGCATAACACTGGCTTAGCCAGTCGGCTGCTCTTCGTCTTGATTGTGCTTGTGATGTACATCTGGAGTAGGACAGAGGTCGGGAGTGACCAGGCTGCCTGCTTGAACTGGTGCACACACATGCTTGCATGGCTGGACATTCACCCACACACACATACACCCACACCCACACACAGCAAGGGGCTGTGCCAAAGCAGTCACACCAACTAGCTGCCCATGAACAAGTCCATGAAGCTACTCAGAAAACAATGATCAGATGGGCATTAACTAGAGTTCTAGTGGGCATATGATCAGAAGTACAAACTATGCAGTAAATCAAACTGATTCGGGGGTACTGAGAATTAATTGGAACAACTGTACTTTCTCCTTTAGGTGTCCCCTAGCCCTAGATGCTTCACACAGTCAGGCAGTAACGGAAGTGCTGACGGTCCGAGTTACACCTTGTAACCATTCTGACTCAGGGAAATGTCTCAGTTGTGATGGGAAATACATCTTTACATCCCTCGGGATACCTGTAATTGGCTCTACTTTCTTTAGTGAGTTTTAAAATTCTAAATTCTTCTGTGTGTGCCACAGAAGATTGAGAACATTTAAGGAAAGGAAAATGGAAATTGTGAGCCCTGAGACAGGAAGTTTTATTTGTAATGAGTAGGGTGAAAACAAGTTACATGGGCATAATTATTAAGACGGAATGGTCTCACCCCTGAAGCAATAGTTAAAATGCCATTGTAATAGCTGCAAATAGCCACCAGAGGGCGAAATTGATCCATCCTTAAAAAAAAAAAAACCCAACATGCTGAATTTAGCAACTCTAATAAAATGCACTGATCCTAAAATGAAAAACTTACAGTGCTTGTATGGCCTGAGTACCCAACTTCAAGCAGATGCATTTTGTAACACTGCAATTAAATATTAACTTCGTGTAGTGAGGCTTCAACATTTGTGTGAACACCAAAAATGCAATTTTCTTTAAGTATCAAAGCTAGTTAGGTTAAAGAAATTATGACCTAGTACTACACTATTCTGAGAATATGTGGAAGATCTTACCTGAAATGCTTTTTAAGGCTCCTATAGTGTCCTTTAATTATATCTTTAAGAAATCTTTTCGTAGAAGATGACTAACTTTGAAGGTTCGTGTCCTCTTATAATGTGTTGAGGGAATCGTTGCTACTTTCCCTCAGCATGTAGCAGAGGTTCAGAAAATGTATGGGTGCGATTTCTGCTTCAGTTTCGTGATTATGAACTGCAATTTGTGATTTAAGTTGGATTACATCTGAATACTTGAAAATGCATGCTATAGCAGCAACCATTCTCTGTGAGTTGACTATAAAGATGCCTCCTGGCCCCTTCCTTGATGAGCTAAAATTCCACTCGGCAGTAAGTTCAGTCTGATGTGAAAATACAGGGAAAGTCACAAGAGGACACTTCATACAAGTGAGGTTCTAGATAATTTAGAATAAATCGACATTCTGAGAAATGGAAAATCAGTATTTCATAGCACTTTGTCTTAAAAAAGAATATTAGCGTGGATTTTTGTTAAGCTGTCTAACCTATGGCTGACCTGTTTTGTATGTTGAGGATTTTGTGTTGTTTTTCTTAAGGCAGGGGTACCTGAAATCATTAGATTAAAATGAAACAGGAAATGTAAAAGGAATAAAAAGGAGATTGACTTACACTGGAGTTGGTGGTGGACAGTCGGATCCTCTAGATATATAAATGGGACACAGTGGCCACCATCTATTCCAGCTATTTATAAAGCAGCCCGACACCTTGAACCTGAAGTTGATCACCTTTTCTTGTGCTGACAGGGACCTACTTCCCTCTAAGGCAGAAAGTGCTCCCTTGGGATCAGTGCGTAGCAACCCGGAGACGGGGTCAGGCTCACCCACAAAAGCTGGGAAGAATGGGCATTGGGAAAAGAATTTTTCCTCTGCTTTCTCCTCTCCTACTGTTGACCAATAGTCATGAGGCTGGTCACCCCTGAATACAAGCTAAGCTGAAGTAAGCAAGAGGGATGTCTTCATGGGCGAGTGCTAATGCCGCCAGGGCCCCGAAGACATCCCCACGCAGAACTCCTGAGCTGCTCCGTGCGCCTGTGACAGAGCACACTGTGCAGCGCACGGTGAGATGCGGCCAGTTCCCACCGGAGTGCAGCACAGTGGGAGATGAGCAGCACGGCCTTGTTCTTCAAGGTGAGCAACCCATGTGGAGAGCATGCTGCCCCAGTGGGGCAGGCCAAGGTGAAGCAACTTGGGGAGGGGCAAAGGAAGTGACCTTTGGGGTGTTGTGATTCTAGGATCACCCTGTAGAGTGGTGGGAGCATGTCCAAGGCAGCAGGGGAAAGTGGAGTATTTATCCCCATCTGCACGTGTGGCTGCACATCTGCAGGCAGGCATGAGAAGGAGGTGGTGTTCTAGAATAAGCCATGACTTTGGTAGAGGGTTCTGTTATGGGTGGTGAGAGAATCCCGGACATGGTGCCAGGAACCTGAGTCTCAGCTTTGAGTGGGCGTTCTTGGCAATTCTCTGAGTAGTGTTGGTGCCTATAAAATATAAGGCTATAACTAGGGGATTATCAACATTGTGTTCAGAACTAGCATCTGGCATGTCAGGGTATTACACTGGGATGCTGGGAGGGGATCGGGGTAGGGGGACTGTGCTATCAAGAATGTGCTGCAACACAGTTAACAAACTACACACAGCTTCACACGTCACTACAAGTGACTGTGCTACAGAAGGTAGAGGGCAGAAATCCTAGCGGGAATCTGAATTGGCACAGGTAGGTGGACATGCACCCTCACCGTGGCGTATAAGGCGGAGTAAATGCTCAGTGCTGCATGCTTGGACGGAAAGGATCTCCGAGCCTTTTCTATGACTGCCAGGTCCCCGGTGCAAATATTCCTGTTGTTGATGAATTGGTGGTGCACTCTGCAGTCTGTACTGGTGTAGTTTGGCTTGCACACGGTCAGGAAATATGGCGTGAGGTGTCCTGTGACCACTTGTCCAGCATTCACAAAAATGTCAGTAGCAAAAAGTCCAAATGCGAACACCCCTACAAGGAGATTGAAAAGAATTAGGAGTAGTGACATGCTAGAGGACATAGCAGTGAGTGCCCAGGATGACTTGTTTTTGTTTTTTTTTAAATTTATTTTATTGTATTGTTGTTGACAATCTTTACATAGTTAATTATGGTTAAAAAAAAAGGTTCAGGGGGTATAGGGAAGTGGGTAAGACTATTATGTCCATATTGTTTCCATCATGTATCCGAGGTAAAGGGGGATATTGAGGGAGAAGCCCCACCCCGTTTCCCGCCCACCCCAAGTCCCGGATGTGGGGCATGCTCTGAGATATTTGCTCAAGTGGTTTTAACAGTTCTCCAGTTATGAATCGCTGCCAGTTTTGCTCAATGAGGTCGTCCACAGATTGATATGGTCCATCATAAAGTCTCCGTTTGCCCCATATTTCGCTGCCAACTTATAGCTGAGATGAATGATTGTCCTGTTCTGTCTTCTGTCTTTTCTTGGTTAGAGTTCTGAGTCCAGCAGTTCAATTGGGGAGATCTCCAAAGAAACTTTGAGGTATTCCCAGACTAGATTCTTGCATGTTCTAGCAAGCACAGGGCCTGGCACAGTCCATCACCCCGATCAGCTGGTGGTTTCAATTGCTGGGTTGGTTCTGTTTTCAGTCCCGAGTTGTACTGGAACCAATGGGTGTTGCAGTCCAGCCTGGTTCTGCCCAGCACAGACTCAGCCCTTACATCAACCAGTGGGAGCTGCAGCCTAGTCGGGGCGACCCACAATAACCCCCACCAGGCCCGCCCCCTACCCTGGTTTGCCAGTATGTGTAGCAGTAGACCAGTCTGTTCCCCATCCCATTGGGCTCTTGTACTTGTCAATGGGTATTAGTTCCATCTAACCAACTCAACCATCCAGCCCTCACGGATGTTGTTGAGTGCCTCTCTGTCTAGCCACCCCAGCCCCCGTCCTAGTTTTCATGCCCTCCTGCTGGACTAGTGACCCAAGAAGGGGGAACCCACTTTTTCCCTCCCAGGTCTCTCTGTCGCGGTTTATGCACTCTTTAGGTGGTTCTGTGATTTGACTTGGCAGAATTAGTCCCCAGTGCCAGCTTCTGCCAGCTGATGCTGCGTCTATGCCCAAACATCCCTCACCCACTCTAATTTATGCTTGCACCAGCAGGAATAATCAGCCCAGCCTGGCTTTTCCCTGATCTAGTCCACATGCAGCGCACAGGTGTTGTAGCCTTGCTTAGTCTGGTCTGTCCCCATTCCAGCCCACACTCTCTAGTGGGAGTAGCTGTCCGGCAAGGGGACCAGCCCCTTAATCCCCCTGCCAGCTCTGCCCCTCCCTTCCTGGATCTCACGTGTGCTGGTTGGATGCTGCGGTCAAATCCAGTACAGGCAACCACGCCCTGGCATTCCATAATGTGTACTGGTTTTGTTGCGACCAAACCCGGCTCAACCCACACTCTGTTCTGGTGATCAGATTTGCCAGTGGATGACATGAACTGATTCAGCCTGGTCTGCCCCTGACCCATGCCGAATGTGTGTCAGTGGGAAACTTTCCATGGCCTATTCTGGGCTGTTTCCTATCATGCTTCTTGCGATAACCTGCAGGGACTGTGTCCTGCCAGAGGAGTTGCCCAGGCTCCTCCATCAGAACCCCTCCCAATGTCAGATTTTGCGCATACCAGGGGGTCCTTGAGCCAACCCTACTCAGTTCACCTCCTGTCCTAGCAGGAACAGTGGCTTTTCCTGGCTGGCTTTCACCCCATTCTGGTTCTTGTTGTTGGATGTTTCAGCCCAGCCATGGCTCGTCCATACCCACATACAGCTCACACATGGCTTAGTAGGGGGTTGAGACCCAGCCTAGTCAGTCCCACGTCTACCCTGGTTCTCCATGACACCAGATGGTGTTGGGGTCTGAACTGGCCTGGTGCATCCAATCCCAGCCCACACTAGTGCCTCGGGTGACTACAACTGTTTCCTAGATAGAACGCAGCCCCCATTTCAGCACACGCACCCCTTGGTAGGAACCTCAACCCAGTTAGGGTGTCCCCTTACCTCCCCAATTGGGCCTGTTCCTAGCCGTGAATCACGCACCTGCCCGTGGTTGCTCTGAGGACCAGTAGGTGCAAGAGCCTAGCTTGGCATGACCTGTGCTCCATGCTGGCTTCTAGTTTTGCTTGTAGGCTAAGGTTTGCTCAGTCTTGCCCAGTACATTCCATTCCATTACCAATTTCACAGCTCAGCTTTGTTAAGTGATTAGAAGTTCTTCAAAGGAAGAGTTACTGACATTGGGAATCTTTGGGATTGACTCAGATCCCAGAAACAGTGGGGTCAACCTGGAGCTACCTAAGCAGCGATTCAGACAACCAATACCCCAGAGCTCCCTGGCCAGGCAGCCAGCAGGCACAGCCTGGCTCCAAATGGCGCACTGGCTGCCAAGGCCCAGCTCACCATGAGCACATGGTGGCTGGGATCGGGATCTGAGCAAGACACTCCCTCCTGCAGCCCCCAGCAGCCTCCCGGCTGCTGAAGTTTAAACCCGCAGGCCCAAGGTTGTGCCCCACCCCAATCCCGTCCACCGCCCAATGAGGGTGGTGGGGGGGGCCCGGACCCACCCAGTCCTGGAGACTCCCCCCTCGGTGTACTCACCCGAAAGGAAGCAGCCCCCAAATCCAGGTGGGCCCAGGCCCAGCTCACTATGAGCACATGGTGGCTGGGATCGGGATCCGAGCAAGACGCTCCCTCCTGCAGCCCCCAGCCCATGATGACTTGTCAAAGAATTCTGCAGTCTGTCCCTCACCTTTGCCTGCCCAGGGAGGGGTGCCTGCTGCCCAAGCCGAGGCAGACATTCTGCTATTAAGATCTTACTGTTTTGTGTACGTAATTTAGGAGTGTAGACCGCTGGAACAAACATGAGTTCCAGATTCATACAGAATAAGGCTTTGATCTCATTTGGTGACTTAGAGTATGTTGCTTTCTGTCTTTGATTCCTGGGACTCTTGTTTGAGATTGGATGAAATATGCTACAAGCAAGACACCTTCCGTGGTGTCTGATTTTAATTATTCAACAGTTATCTTTTTCCTTATGTAGGCATTGTTGTCCCTAACCCTACTTGGAAATACAAACTCTCCTAGAAGGAGTTATCTGACAGCCTTGTTAGAGTAATTGGCCTTGGAGAATAATTGAGGTTTTTAAGGAGCTGTCCCTACAGGAGAAACTATAGTCTAGGAATCTTTTATTGTCTCGAATATTTTACTTGCTACTGACAGCAGAAGTTGAGATTGCGGGGAAAAATAGGATGGTAAAGACGGTCTGTGTTGATGGTATTAGTTTCCCATTGTTGCTGGAATCAACAAGGGGAATAAATAATATGTCCACTGAAAGTTTTGGGAGGTATGAGTACAAAAACAGGTTCACTAGGGCCAACCTTAATACATGGGCCACACTGTATTTGTTCTGGAATCTCCAGCATAGAACTCACTGCTGTCACTTGCCAGCTTCTGCAAGTCACCTGCTTTCCTTGTTAGTCTTTTCCCAGCAATTACATCACATGGATTTCTGCTTTCATTGGCATTGTCGCCTCTCTCTCTTTGACCCTCTGCCAGTCCTCATTAGGGCATCTGCATAATCCAGGAGAATCCTTCCACCTCAACAGCCTCATTTAAGCATATCTTAATTCCACTTTGTAATGTATGGTAATGTACTTGGTTTCCAGGTTCCTAGCCATCTCTTGTTGAGTGAGAGAGGGTGTTATTCTAAATTCTGAGTCTTGTAGGTAGGCTAGGCTTTCTGAGTCCTATCTGGTCTCTGGAAAATTCCAAAGGCTTAGTTCTCAAGTTTGAATACAAACAGAATTCTTCGTAAAAAGCTTCTCTAGGAAGGACTTCCAGGCTTGTGCATCATGTCTGTAGATGATCTGACTCTATGAGGAGAGGTAGAGTAGAGCCATTGTGCCGTGAGGCCTCTGAGGGGTGATGGAGGATTCACATGCCAATGTGAGAAGAAGCCTCATCATTGGTGCAAACGCCCAGGATCTGCTATCAGTTCAGTGCCCCCGTTGCTGACTCCCATACCCACTTTAGGCAATCTGGTGACTGTGCTGATTTCAGCATCCAAAAGTTAATCTACCTTAGCAGCAGTGAAGACAAGTTTGGCTGGAACCTTCATCCGGTTTTCATCTTGATTGGTATTGATTGCAATAATTTCCCCTTTTGTGGTTCTGCCAGAATGTGCCTTATCCCAAGGAAAGCTGGCTCTTGTTTAAATCGCCTCCACCAGCTCACACTCACAGGCTCTGACCTCGGAGAGCAGGCATTCATTGATCATTTGTGGCAGTTTTCCACCCTGGGGTTCTGGAAGTCTGAATGACTGAATTTTATTATTATTTTTTATCTCCTCAAGCAAGGTTCCCAAAGACTGGGTCTCTGGTTGTTTGTTCAAAGTGCAATATGTCTGTCTAGACTTTTTTTTTCCCCCAGGAAATAAGGGTAATTTATGATTTGGAGAAGGGCAGGTGAAAGTGTTTTCCTCTGGTGTTGTGTTTGTCCAATGAGGGTGCCTCTATTCTTTGACATGGAGGAGTTCAAGCTGCTCATCTAAGTGCCCGCAGTGCCAGCTCCGTGGCCGCAGTGGCAGCTCTGTGGCCACAATATTCTGTTGTTTGCTTTGCTGTGTCGTATGTCAGTGCTCAAAGTTCTCTTCCTCACTTGTTTTACGTTTGCTTCTGCTGATGGCTTAATAGCATCCACTTTCCTAACGGTTCATCCTGGTCTATTTGATGTAGCTTTGGAATGGTACTTAGCCCGTATGAGGAGTCCACCGCTCTGGCATACACCATGCCAACCAAAGGCATGGAATCTTCAGTGACAGCATCAACCACATAGGGTTTTTGTAAAGAAACTCAAACCAGCCCTCTGTTACTTATCCCTGAGCTCCTGTGTGTATTTTTATAAGCGGCATAGGCTAAAGATAGTTACTTTGTCCTCAGAATCTGGGGGAGTGCCATGGGTGGGCTTTAGTGTTACAACAAAGGATTTAGAGAAGATATTTTAGAAATGAGCTTGTATCCTAGCCTGCTGTCTAAACCTCTGCAAGGAAGAGCCTTAAACAGTTGGTTTAGGCTATCAGCAGTGCTCCTGGCTTCAGGGGTGCCGATTTCCACCTCTGAATGCATCTCAAGTTTACAGGAGACACAAAAGTTTGAAAGTAAAGCACTTCTGATTGGGCGGAGTTACGTGTGTGACACATTTGTTGATACTGCTTGATTTGTCCCGAATTCTGAAAAGGCCTGGGTTAGCAAATAACAGCTTTGTATGGGGGTGGGGGGAATAAGGCAATCAAGTTTCTAAAATCAACGTGGAGAGCAGGGTTTGGTACAGATGGAAATGTCAGACTCCAGAGAAACAGAATTCAACCAGCTCAGGCAGGAGGGAAGAAGGGGTACTTCCATGCTCCTCACCTCAAGTTGTTGTCAAACCTCACGGCCTGGGCAACCGAAAGGAGCAAGATGATGCTTGAGGGGAGCAGGTGAAGGATGTCTTGTGTCTCACAGGGTACAGCCTGGGACACATGCACACCTTGCACAGAAGTTTCACTTGTAGTGTGGCAGCAGGTGGCTGCAGTAGCTATGGCTGCAGGTAGGGGGGCCCTTCTAATTGGTTGAGGAGTGACTTGCACTTAGGACAAACAGCTTGGTGTCTGTTGGTGATGCCAACAAACTTTGTGTAAGGAAATTGGAGACTGCCTCCAATCTAACTGACACAAGCTGGGCCACACAAAGGGTGAAGAAGAGGAAGATTAAGATGTTGAAAAACCCTCGAGTATTTACCTCTTGGGAGTTTTCACCTGGAGCTCCTCTGACTGATCTCAGCCACCACTGGACACATCAGGATCTTTGACATCCAAGATTTAAGGAGGTGGAGAGAAGCGAGGCACCATCAGTAAAGGGCTCCAGTCAGTTCATTCTAGGAATTTAGTATCAGTGACACATCTAAGAAATAGGTACCACAAAGGTTTTCGAAGCCACAGGAAGTTGATCTGCTAGCAGGCAGTGCTAGGGTTCACACCAGGATTCCCTCAGAGCTGGGGGCACCTCAGGGCAGTGCACAGTGCTAGGGAGGACCCTGAGCCTCTGCATACACAGCAGGTCTTCACTAGGAAACTCCAGTGCAGGGAACAGAGGGACAGCCAGACAAGTGAGCAAGAGCAGGACTCAACTGCTTTCACCCCCGGAGTTCAAGACCTGGGAATTAAAGCCTAAATGTTCCCTGGACTCAACTGACAGCTTCTAATGGATCCCATCTCAATTGTTCATTGAAATATGAGCCACTGAGAGCTAGGACTGAGACCAACCTGCAGGGAGAATTTTTCGCTAAAAATCAATGACACGCAAAGCAGGTTGAATGTGTCGCTACATGTCTTGCTGCGTTTGTCACCATGTGGGGTTCTCATCTGTCTGTCCTTCTGGCCCCCCTCTTTCCTCTGTGGCATGTGCTCTTTTAGCATGTGTCTGGCTTTCTCTGATACACACCATGTGCTTCACAGGAAAATGTAAAGCTGTCTCCAGGAGAACAGGCTTTGGGAAGGATTTCCTCTGTCCCCAAGGCACAAATACAGGCTTTGGATTACTCACAAAACAAGGCTACTGTCTCTCCACAGACCGCTCTGTTCTTGAATTTGCTGGTAGCATGTCTCCTCCCCCGCTTCCCCTACTATGTCTATTTACAATCTCCTGGACATCAACCAGGCAGAAGAGGCAGAAGGCATCATAGGCAAACAGCACCGTGCTTCCCAGAAAAAAATCCGAGTGTTAAGAGCTGGCTCCCGTGGCTCTGTGTGCACTGAGGCTTCCCAGAGACCAGGGAACCACGTGGGTTGGAAAGTGTAGGAGATGCCAACTCGCTGGGAGAGGCTTCCCTCCAAGGACCGCATTGGCATTGTGCACACTGACTTGCTTTCGGGCTGCAGCTCTGAAGAGGGCACCAAGAGCAAAGCCTGTTTTTACCTGGTGGGGAACACTGAGTGTACTTCGATTCCACCCCCTAAGAGTGACTTGGCTGGTTCAAGTCCTGGCTGCTCCACTTCAGTTCCAGCTACCTGCTAATGCACCTGGCAAAGCAGCAGAAGACAGCAGAAGTGCTTGCAGAAAAAGATACACAATCATATGTCCTCATATAATCTTGAAACCCCTCCAATTTTCGATGGTATGATGCCATTACATTTTCATATTCTTTGTTCCAGGATAAATTTACATTTCTGTGACTATTCAATAACGTCCACTTCTCGTAATAGAATATGCAGCTGTATAAGCGCAGCAAGCACATTGATTTCTGCATCCAACTTGGCACATAATGAACTTTCCTAGTATCAAGAGTTGGCTCACTGTCAACATTTAACAGGCAAATGCAGAATCAAAAGGACTACTGAAGAAGTATCAGAGGAGGATGAGAAAGCTCAGGAAGCTGTTCTAAATCATGTTGGGTTCCCACATTCCTGGCTCTACAGAGCATAGGAAGGGCTCTAAGCCATGGACCATACATGGCAGCGATCATATCTCATTCTTGCAAGGGTCACAAAATCCATCATAGTGCTGGATGCTAGGAGAGCATAATTGAAAACCAAAGCTTATTTCCCATAGGGTTGGCAAACTTATAAGTGATGACTTGGAAATCAAAATTGTCTATTTAAGATTTTATTTACTTTTATTGGAAAGTCAGATATACAGAGAGAAGGAGACAGAAAGATCTTCTGTCGGGCCCGACGTGGTGGCCTAGCGGCTAAAATTTACCCTGAATGCTCCGGGATCCCATATGGGCGCCGGTTCTAATCCCGGCAGCTCCACTTCCCATCCAGCTCCCTGCTTGTGGCCTGAGAAAGCAGTCAAGGACGGCCCAAAGCCTTGGGACCCTGCACCCGCGTGGGAGACCTGGAGGAGGTTCCTGGTTCCTGGCTCCAGATCGACTCAGGTCTGGCCGTTGTGGTCACTTGGGGGAGTGAATCATTGGACGGAAGATCTTCCTCTCTGTCTCTCTTCCTCTATAAATAAATAAAAAAGCTTTAAAAAAAAAAAGATCTTCTGTCTGTTGATTTACTCCCCAAGTGGCTGCAACAGCTGGAGATGAACTGATCTGAAGCCAGGAACTAGGAGCCTCTTCTGGGTCACCCACGTGGGTGCAGGGTCCCAAGGATTTGGGCCGCCTTGACTGCTTTCCCAGGCCACAAGCAGGGAGCTAGTTGGGAAGTGGACTGCTGGGATTAGAACCAGAGCTCATATGGGACCCTGAGAAGTGCAAGGTGAGGACTTTAGCTGCTAGGTTACCATGCTAGGCCCCAAATTGTCTATTTTTAATGCAGCGAGAGTGAAAAAAAGACATTTAGGTAATTGTGTGCTGACTCAGGCTCTCCAAAGGAATAACTACTTGAGACATTTGTGAAGCACAGGGAGGCTGGGAGTCACAATGAACTTGGGAACTCCCGAGGGAAGGTTCTACTTATACATGCACACGTTACAGGTTCTTGTTTTCAGACTCCAAGAGGCTGTCAAGGCTGTCAGTTTAAACAACACAACGGTGTTCAGGACAATGGCGTTTTTGTACTAGAACCAGGACCCCGTTTGTAACCCAACGTGGGTGAGTGACATGTAGTCTCAGCTGGCCATATTTTGATGTTACATCAAAGTTGTTTTTTCAGCCCCTGCTGAGAGTTATTCAAAGCTTGAAAAATAGTCAGTAGTGCTCAGACTGGATCCAGTTGCAGAAGCTGTAAGTGAATGGGTGGTAGCCTCTGAGGTGTGGGTATGGTCGTCTTTGGAGAGATCATAGCCAGTTGTGGCTAAAGAAACTACCCGTCAACTCTTGATTATATTGGACTTACTGAAGTGCTCTTGGACTGCATGTGACCAGATTAGCATCAGAGTACAATGGATCAAAAATATTAATATACCAACACATGTAGGCGTTGTTGCAGGGGACTGCAAAGAGGAAAGGAAAGGCATTGACAAGCTGTCAGGGTCAAGTCTGAAATGAAGGATCCTGTCCCAAGAGGGTTCTTCTCTGTAACTGTACCAGTCCTCCTCAACTCCCATCTTGACATAGGAAGGGACTTCAAAAATATGAAAAATTGAACTAAAAGATATGTTTATTTTGGTGTGGAAAATGTTGGAACCATAAACACAAGAGTGCATCAAATACGTATAGTTTCATTTTCCATGAATCTTTTGAAGTATCTTTGTGTGAGGGTTTGTACAAAAACGTTCTCTAATCATACAATATGTACAGAGGCTATCCGTGGATCTCAATTACTTTTGTATTAAAATGACATTCTCTATGCCATCTACTTTTTAAAAAGATTTTATTTATTTGAAAGGGAGACTATAAGAGAGAAGGAAAGGAGAGATCTTTGATCCACTGATTTACTCCCCGGTGGTGACAGAGGGCGTTAGGCCCCGAGCTAGGAGCTGCTCCTGGGTCCCCCCCATGGACCCAAGGGCCCAAAGACTGTCATATTCTACTGTTTTACCAGGTGTGACAGCAGGGGGCTGGACTGGAAATGGAGCAGCCAGGACTCTTACTGGTGCCCATAATGGGATGCCAGTCCTGCAGGTAACAGCGTTACTCTCAATGCCACAGCGCTGGCCCCCATTAGTTCATTTTCCACATTGACATATGCATGCATGTTTGTTACTAACCTCTTACCAAATATATATATATATACACACACACACACACATGTACACGCATACATATGTATATATGTTTTTTTCTGTTAAAGACTTATTTATTTTTATTGGAAAGTCAGATATACACAGAGGAGGAGAGACAGAGGAAGATCTTCCGTCCAATGATTCACTCCCCAAGTGAGCCGCAATGGTCGATACTGCGCTGATCCGAAGCCGGGAACCAGGAACCTCTTCCGGGTCTCCCATGTGGGTGCAGGGTCCCAAGACTTTGGGCCGTCCTCGACTGCTTTCCCAGGCCACAAGCAGGGAGCTGGATGGAAAGTGGGCTGCCGGGATTAGAACCGGCACCCATATGGGATCCCGGCGCATTCAAGGCGAGGACCTTTAGCTGCTAGGCCACGGCGCTGGGCCCCCAAATATATATTTTTTAAAACAGTAGTCTTTTTTTCTGTAGACTAAATATCGTGAACAATCATGCTGAATGCTAGTAAGAGTGCTTGGCCATTGTCATAATCAAAATTTAATCATTTGTGAGTCTTTGTGTTGGTTTTATTTTTGTGAAGAGTTTGTAGAGGATTGGGGTTAGCTCTGGTTGGAATGTTTTGTAGAATTCTGCAGTAAAACCATCTGGGCCTGGGCTTTTCGTTGGGAGCTCTTTAATCACTGATTCTATCTCTGATTCGGTAATGGGATTATTCAGGTCTTCTGTTGCTTCTGGGGTGAGTTTTGGTAAGTGGTGGGAGTCTAGGAATCTTTCCATTTCCAAGTGGTTATCGGATTTGTTGGCATATAGTTCTTTGTAATAATTTCTAATTATTTCCTTAATGGTAATAGTGTCTGTTGTTATGTTGCCTTTTTCATCTTTGATGCTGCTAATTCTTGCTTTGTCTTGTTTTTTCTTTGTCAATCGGGCCAGTGGGGTGTCAATTTTATTTATTTTGTCAAGGAACCAGCTTTTTGATTCATTTATTTTCTGAATGGTTTTTTTTTATTTCTGTTTTGTTTAATTCTTCTCTTGTTTTGATAATTTCTTGTTTCCTCTTGTTTGTGGGATCCTTCTGCTGCAGCTTTTCCAGTTCCTGGAGGTGTGTGCTTAGTTCCTGTATTTGTTGCCTTTCTTGGGCCTTGACATGAGCGCTAACTGCAATAAGCTTACCTCGTAATACCACTTTGGCAGTGTCCCATAAGTTTTGAACTGTTGTATCTGAGTTTTCGTTGGTTTCCATAAATTTTTTTATCTCGTCTTTAATTTCTTCTCTGACCCAATGCTCGTTTAATAGCATATTGTTCAACCTCCAAGAGTTTACATGTTTCCTGGGGTATTTTGAGTTGTTGATTTCCAGTTTCATTCCGTGATGGTCTGAGAAGGTATAGGGTATGATTGATTTTTTTTTTTTGTAACTAGTTAAACTTGCTTTGTGTCTTATTATGTGGTCTATCCTGGAGAAGGTGCCATGCACTGCTGAGAAGAAGGTGTAGTCTGTGGCCTTAGGGTGAAACATTCTATAGATGTCTACTAAGTCCAGTTGTTCTATTGTTTGTGTGAGCATTGTAGCTTCTCTGTTGAGCTTTTGCCGCGTTGATCTATCTATTGGTGTTAGTGGGGAATTCAGATCTCCTAGAATTATTGTGTGGATGATTTTATTTTTTTAAAAAAGATTTTCAGGTCCGGTGCAGTAGCCTAGTGGCTAAAGTCCTCACCTTGCATGTACCAGGATCCCATATGGGCACCAGTTTGTATCCCTGCAGCCCAACTTCCCATCCAGCTCCCTGCTTGTGGCCTGGGAAAGCAGTGGGTGACAGCCCAAAGCCTTAGAACCCTGCACCTATGTGGGAGACCTGAAAGAAGCTCCTGGCTCCTGGCTTCGGATTGGCTCAGCTTCGGTTGTTGCAGCCACTTGGGGAATGAAGCAGTAGATGGAAGATTTTTTTTTAAATTGATTTATTTTTAATGGAAAGGCAAATTTACAGAGAGGAGGAGAGACAAAGATTCTCCATCTGTTAGTTCACACCCCAAATGACCACAAGGGCTGCAGCTGAGCTGATCCAATACTAGGAGCCAGGAGCCAGGAGCCAGGAGCTTCCTCTGGGTCTCCCACACAAGTGAAGGGTCCCTTAGCTTTGGACCATCCTCTACTGATTTCCTAGGCCATAAGTGGGAGCTGGAAGGGAAGTGGAGCAGCCAGGATACAAATCAGCATCTATCTGAGATTCCAGGGACTGAAGGGGGAGAATTAGCTAGTTGAGTCATTTCTCAAGGCCCAGCTTTATTTTATTTTATTTTATTTTATTTTTAATATAAAGAGAACAGATTCCGTGTTGTGGCAGGGTCTTTGACATGGTCACATGACAAGACAATACCCACAAGTAAGTTTCTAGCTTTTGTTTTAGTGAAGAAAATGATAGAAATTCTTCCTCCATATAAATATTTACAAGAAAACTCATGGGTTATCCAGCGATGATTTCAACAGTGGAAAGGTAACATTTCAGAAATTCTTATATTTTCTGAAACATACGTATTCTGACTCAAACACCAGCTCTTAATTCTGAATCACATCTCCCATCAAGTCAGCACTGCGAATGAGATACAAGATACCAAGCAGCAGAACCAGGCCTTTCTGCCTTTCTTTCTGTCGCATCAAGATCCTCTATCAGTGGAAAGCCTCAAGGGAGTCAATCACTCGGTCATTGCCAACGTGTCCTCAACTCCACTGGGGAAACCTTCCTTCAGGAAACAAATGTTCCTTTAGGAAAATGAAGAATGGTGAAACAATTTCCACTGAACATGCTTTATTCAGATGGGAAGTTTTCTAATGAAGATCATTTACCCGTAGTTATCATGTTACTTATTTACTTGAAAGGGCATACAGAATTGATGAGATGTTTAAGATGCCCATGGATATTAGGAAATCATTAAAAAATGTCAGCTAGCGCACTGTTTATTATGTACTAGGTATCACTGTGTCTTACCTTACTAACTTATTAAATCCCCCCTGCAGCTTCATAAGGTAAACACTTTTATCTCCACAGTGCACAGAGAGCTCAATGAACTTAACCGAATAGTAACTGGAAGATAAAGAGTTATCAACTTAACAGTATGGCTCTAGAGCCCATGTTTTTAATCTTATTACTCTAAGCTTAGTTTGTCATGTATTTTTCAAAGGATGTATTGGTAGGTTTTAGGCCATGAAAATGCACTTTAGCTTTGTAGGTGCGTACACACACACACACACACACACACACACAGTAGAAAGGCAAGAGCCTGTCTTCTCCCAGTTGAAATGTCTGTACTTGCCACAACAGAACAAGAATCGCTCAGTTTTGTAGTCAACATCTTGCCAGCAAGAATGATTTCAAACACCTGTGACGTGGCATCCTGCTGACAAGATGTTGACTTCTGGTCTAACTGCTGACAATTGGTCTACATACAATAAATGTTAAACTTTAGAAAGCTTCAAATTGGTACAAACTGATCCATATACATTCACTGCTATGCTTTTGAAAAGTATATTACAGAAATGACTAGGTAAGTTCCAGAATTAATTCCAGAGGTTTATAGAACAGGAACTGTGCGAGCATTAGAAGTTGAAGACAAACTACTTCTCATTAGAACAGATTTTACTTAGATCAACCTGTAAAGAAATTTTAAGTGGTCCCTACATCATGAGGTTGTGAATCAAACTACAGAAAATGTTTAAAAAATCCTGTAATTGTGGATTGTCTCTAGAGATTGGTTGTATTAGTACTGAAACTGGGAAAACTGGTTATGAATCATGAACTTATTTCTAAAGCAGAAGAGATAAGAAAGCTACTATTGTAGCAACTTAAAATGTGACGATGTGGTATTCACTCTTAGTATTAGTGACCCATTGTTCACAGTGGATGTGTGAGAATACAGCCTGCATTTGTCAGGACTGGAATTCATCATTATCATCAGTGAAGATGAAGAAAGAATACATTTCTATCCTTAGACGTACAAGGTCTTGACAACAGTTTTATTTTGGTAAGACTGTTGTCTTTACCATGTGCCCCCCACCCCCAGTGCTTTTATTAAACATCTGCCCCTCGAATGACTCCTCCCAGCCTTTGGCTATCTCTCTTCAGTCCTTCTAGGCAATGTGGAACAGAAGCAAAATTCCCCAAAGTGTTCTAGAGGCAACGTTAACTTAAATAGGACGTGGATGAGGGATTGTGGCTGTAGTCCAGTCTCGGAAGTATGCTGGGATTAAACTGTGGAGAGATGTGTATCTGCCAAAGGCTTTAACAACAGGAATACCAAGTTTAAATGTCCAGAGGGCTTCTGCGACTCCTCAGCTTCAGCCATTCTTGATGTCATGTTTATTGAATTTTTAAAGTCGAAGAGCAAGTGCCCTCAGGCAGCCGCCAGCACTGTTGGTGTTGAACAGATGCTGATGTGGGACTGTTGCCCTCTGCTTGATGCCATTTCCTAATGATTTTTATCATGTTCTAGTGTGATAATCTAAATTGCTCTTCCAAAATTCACACAGCTTTTTAAAAATGATAATGAAAGCTTCGAAATCACTCGTAAGTGTCACAAGTCATTTCAGATGTTCTGATGATGTTCTGTCTTGCTGTGCTTCACCTTGTTATGCAGTGTCTTCTGTAGTAACAAACACTTTGTAAGGGTTAAGTGTTTGAAATATACTTGTTTTATTAAACCATTACACCAGCAGTTCTCAGCTGAGGGTGATCTTGTGCTGGGGTGCTACTCGAATCTGGTGGTTCTGGCTGCTAAACATCCTACAATGCACACCACACAGGACCCTAGTCCTACACAGAATTATTGGGTCCAAAATGAGCAGAGTGCTGTGAGTGAGAAGCCTTGTTCTCCTGTGATTTAGTTCCCTGGATGTTATGAGTTACATTGGCTGCCCTGCAGGATGCTGGAAGTTGTGCTTAGTGAATCTTATTATTGGAGTCAAAACTTCTTAATCCCTGGTGCTGGACAAGGCTCTCAGAAAGGGAGCTCGTGTAGCTGAATACCTTGCTTCTTGGTAACTGGGTAACTTACAGAGTTCTTCTGGTCTAGCAGTTTAGGTGTGTAACAGTCTGATCCACCAAGGATGCCAACCCAAAGAGACTAGATTTTCTCTACAGCTGAACAGTACAACCAAAAGCAACGTCATTACAATTTCTAGGAATGTGAGCAGAGATGTTCCCTACCTGTGTCTTGTAGGCCAACTTTAGCAGTGTTCCTCCCCCTGTTTTTTGACCTGTGCTCTTTGTCTTAGACTGATGGTCTCATATGGTTTAGGTTCCAATTTTTTTCCCCTCAAAGATCTGCCTTGATTCTCTGTTCCTGATCTGTGTATCTGAGCTTCAATTCTGGTTCCTGCCACTGAGTCCTAGAAGTATCCGTCTGCCTGTAGGCCAGTGTCCTTCCTTGATCTAACACTTTCATGGTTGAAACTCACTGCCCTGCAACTTAGGCTAACTGGATAGATTAGATTTCTTGAGGTTTATTATTATTACTTTTTGAAAGGTAGAGTGACAGAAAGAGAGGTTTTCCATCCATTTATTCAGTCCTCAAATGACCACAATGATCAGCCCTGTTCCAGCCAAAGTCAAGAACTTCATCCAGATCTGCCATGTGTGGGTTCAGGGATCCAAGAACTTGGCTCTTCTTCTGCCACTTTCCCAGGTACAATAGCAGGATGCTCAGTCAGAAGCACAGCAGGTGGGACTTGATCTGGTGCCTCAGTATGGGATCCAGCATCACAGGCGGCAGCCCAAGCTGCTGTATCGCAATGACCGGCTGATGGGTTGAATTTCTCAGATTACTTCTATAAATTCAGCTTGGCTGGGAATTCACACCCCATCTCCTCTCTGCTCTGTGCCTCTTTCCCAACCATGATAGCCTTTCCTATTCATTTAAAACCACATATCTGTCCCCATAAACTCCTATTTCCTTTCCCTTGCTATTTTTCTCAACAGTACTTTTTCTTCTAACACAATTTAATGTCTATCCCCATAGAATATAAAATTTCCCTGGTTCACTAATATATCTTCAACACTTTAATCACTGGCTAGTATAGTGGCTACTCAATAAATTAATTTTTGAAGATTAAACGAATGATCAGCCCTTCCCCCCACCATTTCTCACCTATATTTTAAATACTGAATGCAAGTAGAAACATACTGATTGAATCAAACTCTCAGTTAAAGGGCAGCCAAATGACTTTCAAAATTGAAGAATGTTCTAGTTCCTAAAAAGGCTGACATTAAGCTGTCTCAGGGCATCAATTCTTACAACCATAAAACACCATGACCTTTGAAATTGCACTAAAATATTCATGCTTAATTTAGAGTGCACTTAATTTATGGCAATTAATTAGTATTATATGAATTAACTGTTTACCATGACTCTACTCTGTCCAGTACTACCTAATCACTGGGCCTGCCCTCCACAGCAGAAGACTAGCTTGGAATTTAATTAAATTCTTATTAAAAGTAATAATGGAGCAACTATGTGATTCTAAGGGAAAAGAGCACAATAAATAACTTTTGAAGACAGGATTTTTTAGGTGCTAATAGACAATATAATCTTATAGTTTAGGATCCCTCCCCCTTTTTGCCTTCATTAAAGCAAAGTGGCTACTTGGGGAAGGGAAAGTTAATTTAATCGTCCTTTGATATGGCAAATAAATCAAAGCCTAATTCAAATGTGTTTTATTCACTATTTTCACTTTTAATAAAAATGTAGTATTTAATAGATATTTATAAGAATGGGTACTCAAATGAGTTAGTGAATAAATGAAATTTAATAGAACATCAGTTTTCACAGTAAGGTGATTTACTGAATTAGCTTTTGTTGCTGAAAAGAAGTGTGAAGTTTATTGAGACATTAAACCTATGTATTGTTGCTTTGCCATGTAATGGGATAGCAAGGAAAATGTTGTGAGCAGGAAATAGGTGAAGAAAAGAAACCCAAATGCATGTTAATGAATTTGGGTTGTTTTTATGAAATCATCCAATTTGCTTGCCCAGTGTTCCTCTTTTTTTTTTCATGTCAATTAAATACAGCCTGAACAATTATCAGAGGCTTAGAAAGGAGTCAAGGACTTGATGAGGATTTCTACTTTCTGACCAAAGAATCTTTTTTTTAAATGAGAATCTTGGGGGAAAAATTTTATAATTGATTTGTGAATCACAGGAATTCAATCCCTTCTGTTGAGGCTATTACAATCAGCATTTGTTAAAGACTTTTTAATCAGAATGCATTCTGTTAGACACTTGCTTGCTACTTTTTCACTTAAAGTTTGCTTTGGGTGTGGGGCAGGGCAGGGGCTCTCTCCTCGTGTGGACTGAGTGGACAGGATTAGAGGGCCGGCCAGAGCCCCTCCTTCCTGCAGAGGAGACCCTCAGGGAAGGATCAGCTTCTGGACAGACTGGACTTTGCTCCCCACCCTCTAAAAGATTATCCTCAGCTTTCTTCTGTTTAAAGTCACACAAATTTATAATTTAAAAAATTACAAAGAATCACACACACACACACACACACACACACACACACACACACACACACACACACCAGATACAGTTACATAATGAATGCTTTTCCTTAGAAGTAATTATAGACAAATACAGTGGCTTTGACTTTCACATAAAATTGTATCATGAATATTCTTTCATTAAAAGTTCATAGACATATTTTAAGGTTGCAATTTATTTTAAAAATATTTTGAAAATTAGTAGATATTTCAAATTTATATTGTGCTAATATCAGTTTAGTCCATAAAAATAAAAATCCTTACCTTGGAATATTTCCTTAGTGTGGACAATCTGAAGTGAAATTTGGAATAAAAAAGTTTTATTTTCAAATCAATATTTGAGAGGCATGGAGACAGAACAAACTTCCATTCCACAAATGTCCACAGTGTTTGGGCTGGGGCCAAAGCCAAGAGCCAGGAACTTAACCCAACTCCCCCACCTGACTACACTGTAAGCATCACCACTACCTTTTAGGATCTGGACTTGCAAGAAGCTGGTGTCTAGATCTGTGAGTCATGCCTGAGCACCCCAATGAAAGACACAGCTGTCTAAACCGCTAGGCTAAGAGTTCGTCACAGCAGAGTCACTTTAAGGGGCATTGAAATAGATTGATAGCAGCCAGCATTGTGGCTCAGAGTGTCAGGCCACTGCCTGGGATCCAGCATCCCACACGGGTGCTGGGTTGGGTCCCCACTGTTCCATGCTCCTGCTCCCTTTAACGCTCCTGGAAAAGCAGTGGATAGTGGTCACAGTGCTTGAGTCCCTGCCACCTATGTAGGAGATCTGAGTCAAGCTGCCAGTCCCTGGATATGGTCTGGCCTGGTTATGGTCATCTGTCATTTGGGGAGTGAACCAACACAAGAATGATCTCTCTCCTTCTCTAACTGCCTTTCAAATAACCCTTTTAGAAAAGAAGTATAAAGCAGAAGGCAGAAAGGGGTATGTCTACTTATTCTCATAAGAAATGTGTTAAATCCCAAGTTTTCCTCCTCCTTGGCAGCATAAAACATTTTTTTATTATTATTATCCATGATACAGTTTTGTGGGTTTAGGGTTTTCTCTCCCACTCTGCTTCTTCGCTCCTCATTATCCTCTCCCACCTCTCCCCACCCCACATTATCACAGTAGCATAGCCCCTTAGTAACCATGACAAGTTTAACATTCTGCTGTGTAAGTATATCCTGGCATGGTAGGTACAGAAAAAGGTAGACTATCTAGTATCATACTGTCAAGGTATATTTGTTTCATTGGGAGTTCTCCTTTTATTCAGGAGTACAGGTGTATTGAAATGTATCTTTATTTTCTGATATGCTGGTCTCCATTATACAGTTCATCCATGAGCATATATGTATCTATTTGATTACCTACATCTATTTGTTTTGTGCTTTGAATGAAGGTTGTCTTATATCAGAAAGAACATACGGTATCTGTTCTTTAGAGACCGGCTTATTTCACCTAACATAATGGTCTTCAGTTAGGATCATTTTATTGCAATAGGTAGGATTTCACTCTTGTGTATGGCTGTGTAGTATTCCATGTGTTGAAGTTACAGTTTATTTATCCATTCCTCTTTTGACAGGCATCTGGGCTGTTTCCATGTCTTTGCTGTTGTGGGTTATACTGATGTAAATATAGGGCTGCAGGTCGCTTTATTATATGCAGATTTCACTTCAGTTTGATATACTCCCAGGAATGTGACAGCTGGGTCACACAGCAAATCAGCTGTCAGTTGCTCACTCTCCATAATGACTTCCACAGTGCTTGCGGTAGTCTGCACTCCCACCAGCAGTGGAACAGGCTGCCTTCCCCACAACCATATCAGCACTTGTTTTCTGTATGTAGGCCAGTCTCACTGGAGTTAGGTGGAACCTCATTGTGGTTTTTATTTGTGTTTCTTCATAGGGAGCCTAATAATTATTTTTCTGTACATCTACTGGTCATTTGAAATTGTTATGAAAAATGCCGACTCACTTCCTTCACTCTGCTCATTTCCTTCACCCATTTCCTAACAGGGGTATTTGTTTTGCTGTCATTGAGTTTCTGAAGCTCTTCATAAATCCTGGATATTAGTCTCCTATATGTTGTATCGCGTGCAGATTTTCTCCCATTCTGTTCATTTCATCTTCACTTTGTTACCATTTCCTTTGTTGTACAGAAGTGTTTTATTTTGATGTTGCCCTATTCTTACTGTAACCGCCTCTGCCTTTGGTGTTTAAGTCTTTGTCTGTGTCTTGTATAGTGTTCCTTATGTTTTCCTTTGGTAATTTGATGGTCTCCGGGTACAGATTTAGTTTCCTGATCTATTTAGAGTTGATTTTTATATAAGGTGACAGGAGGGCACTTGCTTCTTCTGCAAGTGGATATCCAATTACTCCCAACATCCAAGGTAAGGGGAGACTACGCCTCCCCTTACCATTCCGTGCTGGCTCCTTGAATTCTGTAAAGTTTGTGTGGTATCCACTGGCTCTCCGTTCTAGCATCCCTTCCTTATAAATAGTATCTCCCGGTGAGCTGCAGCCAATCTCATGTGAATATCTCTGGCTTATTCACTTCTAAAGTCCACTAGTTTATATCAGAAACAAATGAGCTGTGTCATTGATTAAGAATGTGGAAATTCGATGCTTCTCCATGGTGCTAAATTCATACTTCAGTGGTGGTCTTCCTGATGCTATACTTCAGCCCACTGCCTTTTCTCAAGTGAGGATTTCAGTTATCACAGCAGGCAACCTTAAGAATCTATCCCTGGTTGGTGGGGCTCCTCATTGCTCAAAGAACAAAGGCTTGCTCTGCCGTTACGTAGAGGCCTACCTATATGACATGTAGGAAAAAAGCTTCTATTCTTGTACCTGACTTCTGCATGAGTTAAAGGCAGTCGTGTATATGGAATGATGTCTAGTTCAGTGAACTACATCATCATTTCTCTCTTATTCCTTATTTCCTTCTTGACCTAACCTCTGGTGGGGAGAAAGAAATAGCACATTTTCAAAAGAAATTGTTGCTTGGATGAGGGAACTGGATGAAGATGGCATTACACAGACTATAGTATATTGGATGAGCCAACTATCGATTTCAAGTCTCCAGAAACTTCGGTTCTGCAAATACCATTAGTGAACACCCTACATATGCTAATGTTAGAGGTTGCTGCTTTGACATCAGGCTTTCTGAAGCTTCCTACACTGTAACTTCTTGCAGTCCCACTTCAGACATAGAAGTTACTGCGTTTGATTTTGATATGACTATTTGCTAGTGACTTGAGGAAATTCAACTTTTCCTACAACAGGAAAATAAAACAATTAGGATTATCAAAAAGGACAGCATGCTGTCTTCTGGCTTTCACTTTCTCATTTGTTATCTCTGCAGGTTCTAAATGATAACACAGCTTGTTTTAATACCAGCTGTGTTCACACTTGGGGAGTTTTATTGTGCACATGAAGATCCAGACAGCAGGCATTCCCAGGATCTTATTAGGGCACCAACAGTTGTCAGTTGTTAAATCATATTTACTGTGTGGGAATGTACAAGATCTGTATCCCGAGCTGTACCCATTAACAAACTTACTTCCAGATCCTACTGACTATCCATAGTATTTTGGATGTTTTAACAAAAGCTCTGTGTGAAGAATATAGAACATACCCTCATTATTTTCTTTCATTAACACTGATAAAAATATTTTGCAGCCTTAGAAAAGCACTATATTTCAGCAATATGATAGAATAGATTGCTCACTTTTTGTTACATTGTTACATTTTCTGCATGAAACGGCTATATGAGAAATGTTTTTTTTGTTTGTTTGTTTGTTTGTTTGTTTGTTTTTTGCTTTACCCTAAACTCCCAACCCTGGCTCCCTCTTCTGGCTCAGTTAGAGACTATGTGGAAATGTCCACTCAGTACTACACATATGTCCAGGAAATATCTCAAATATGTACAGGGAAAACAAATCCAACTTTAAATAACTCTTAAGGCATTTAGCAAGTACCACTTCACTTCAAGGGTCAAAATTTTATCTTGGCATCAGGATCAGGTTCAATTTCTGTATTTCCTAGAAACATCCCCAAAGCACATTTTGCTTTTAAAGTAGACAGTTTCGTAGTTTGGCTTATTTTTCAAAAAGCATTTTCATCATTCGTAAGTCTTGCCAACTTGAAAGTTTCTTTCCACATGCTCTTGTACTCACCTATGAATCTTACGATCCTTCGGAGTAAGGGGTTCAGGTAACAGCACTCTCCGGTCAGAATCGTTTTCTCTTGGGCAATCAAGGATTCTCTTGTTGACTTTATGAAATACATGGATATTTCACCAATAAAAATCTGGGGAAGAAATGTTGAAAAAAGTCTAGTTGGATAGCTGTTTGAACAGTTGCTTTTTTCTTTTAAAAATAGCATTTGAGGCTCTGCAATCCTTTAAAAAGCTTTCAAGTTGGAGAGATGGGAAGTTAGAAACCAGCTTGCAATGAGCCCAATGTATCATCTATTATGTATATAGAATATTTATAAAGATGCAAGTTGAGCAATAACTTTACCAATTAGGGTAAGTGTGATATCATTGAAATATTCACAGAACTAAAAATTTCTAATTCAAAAGAATCTAAAACAATACTTGTTAGTTTCAAAGTTCATGTAAAAATAATCTAATATGAAAATGTAAATTGATATCCATTATATTAGAACTTTTGATGACTCATTCTGGGATTGAACTTTTTAACCTAATGCGTAAATGGCAAGAATGAGGAATGACTGAGACAGTCACTGTGCCCAAGAGGGATTATTTACACACACATGTCACAATAAATTATTTCCTGTTATGTAGCAACATCATATATCATAGAACCCCTTTATTCAATATGCTTATCTATATTTGTTTTAGTCTGAACTTGTGAAGTATCTCTTTATTGCTCATACTTCCCTCATTATGTTGATCTAATAACTACAGGTTAGCATTTAAGTCACTGTGACCTTCTGTGGAATGAAGGCTCCCTGATGGCAGGGACCACACTCTGTATTCCTTCATTACTCCATTTGTACCCAGCACCATGAAGAGCCAACAGGAATCAAGTTTCCAGGAACTGTCACTGGTACAACTTAAATCTGAGGTCCCTCAATGAAGAATAAAAATAATTACCAAAAAAAAAAAAATTACCAACCACCCATCAAATCCTGAGTATCAGGCACTTCAGTGTATAACTTTTCATCCCCTTAAGATCCCTGGTATAGGTCCAAATGTCCTTGCTTTACGAATGAGGATGGAATTCCATTAGCAATCAGTAACTGACCCTGCAAAGCATGTGTATGATATATATGGGCCCTGGGATTGTTGTCCGGCTCTCAAGTTTATACTTCCCACTGTTTCATGTGCTCTTTGAATTTCCCTGGTTTTATTTTCAACATTCACCAAGAAGTACACCAAGCACTGGGACACTCAGCTGCTTGCTTTGTACTTATCACAGGCCACCTTTATTCACAGGAAGGTCTTTCACATCCTTGGCTGAGAGTACTTGATCCTAATCTCTACTGAAGACATTATATGAAAAATACCAATCTGGTTGATTGCTATTATATTTTCTCATTCTCTGCCTTAGAACTTGAAATATGGTTAGTTCTAAAAACAAGGAAGTTTAATTTGAATTGTATTTAGGAAAGAGACAAAAAGGGGGACTAGACATTTTGTGCTATATGAAGAACTCATGAAAAATTCTTGCTGTGTTTTTGAAAAGATTTCTTTATTTTTATTTGAAAGACAGATTTTAGAGAAAGAGACAGATTTTACAGGGAGATCTTCCATATGACAGTTCACTATCCAAATGGCTGCAATGGCTGGAGCTGAACCAATCTGAAGCCAGGAGCTTCTTTAGGATCTCCCATGTGGGTGCAGGAGCCCAAGGATTTGAGACATCCTTTTCTGCTCTCTCTCGGGTCATAAGCAGGGTCTGGATCAGAAGTGGAGCATCCAGGACACAAACAAGTACCAATATACAGATGCTAGTGCCACAGGTGGAGGATTATGCCACTGTGCTTAGCCCCAACTCTTGCTGTCTTATAGGCAATCAAGCTCCTAACATCCCTATAGTTCAGCAAGGCCTTTGGATTTCTCTATTATTACTAATTTGAATTTTGTTATGATACAATTCCATAGTTTCAGGGATTTTCCCTCCCTGCCTCTGATTTTCCCTATGTTATTACAATAGTGTAGTCCTTCAGAAAAGTCTTAAGTCCATCATTCTGCTATTTAACTATATCCTGACATAGTAGGTATAGAAAATGGTTCAAAGTCCAGCATCCTGTTGTCAAGATATATTTAACAGTTTCATTGGCAGTACATTTTTATTTGAGAGTAGAGATGCCTACTGCAATGTATATTTACTCCTTGGTTTGCTAGTCTCCATTATACAGTTACTTTAGATGAATATGTACATACATGTTTGCACACACACTATAATATATTACACACACACACACACACACATATATATATAATATGTAATCTTGTATTTTCCATGATGGTTGCCTTCTATCAGAATATATGATATCTGTCCTTTTGGTGGAATTCTCCTTGATTTGTGACTTGCTTCGCTGGAGATGTCCTATGCCCAGACAGTGTGACTCTGAAATGGACACTATCGGTTTAAATCGACATTAGAGAGAAAATGAATAAGGGAAAGAAAGCAAAGAAAAATGGACAAGTCCTAGACACAGTCATTGTGGTATAGCTGATTAACCCAGCTCTTGGGAAACCTGCATCCCAAGTTAGATTGTCAGGATAGAATCCTGTGTCTGCTTCTAATTCAGCTTGCTGCAAATGCACTCGGGAGGAAATAAGTGTTTGCTCAAGTATTTTGTCCTCCTGACATCAACCTGGCCAACCCTGCCTCAGCTGTATGCCTTTGAGGAATGAGTCAGCCAATGCAACGGCTCTTTCCCTCTTTTTCTCTGTTGTTCTTTCAAATTTAAGTCAGTAAATTTGAAATGGGAAAGCATTTAAATTTATAGGCCAACATAGTGGTAAGAGTAAAAAGGCTAAATACTTTGACACAAAGCTTAGTGATCATTATTCTTACAACATCTGTGATAACTACATTTTAGAATATTTGTTTTAAACTGAACAAAATGATCTGTTGCCTTTACTTCTGATGACCTTATTTTATGGCTCTGTCATACTCTTAAAAGGTTACGAGGCTTCTTAGGGTTGGAGGACCAGCTACAGCAGAAATAGGGTAGGCACGTAGAAGAACATTGTATCTTAGCAGCCGAATTGGAGACACCCATCAAATCTGAAGCAAGGCATGGATGAAATGGTTGCTCAGTAGGCAAGAGGGAAATTAGGAAGTCAGAATCCAGAGTTTGACAATAGCCATGCATAGCTTACTGTGGCAGGTGGTACCTAATTGTGATTATGAACAGTTAGAAATATATTGTGTCTAGCATCCCTTAAAAGTAATGAGGAATTACTGTTCTGCTGTATAAAAATATTTGAACAGTTTCAAGAACTCTGCCTTCTCTCAATCTCAGAAGATCTATACACTATCAAGGACTTTCCCCCTACCCTGATGTCTACCCAATTAACTATAATTACCACGTGTATGTCCCTCTCCATTTGATTATGGTGTTCTTGAGGGAAGAATCTTTGTCCTTCATTGTACAGTGCCTAGAACAGCATCTGGTGTACAGTAGGCTCAATATTCTGATTAAGAGTAAATTCTTAAAGGACATCCATAGTATAGCACTCACCAGCTTTTTCTTGAAGATTAATACTCAGGGAATAGGAATATGTGCCAGAAATTAGACTTTTTGTTATACTGCTTAAGAATAAATAAAAACTGGAGACAGAATAATATACAGTGAACTATCTTTTTAATAGTAAAGTTAACTTATTCATTTAGCACTCAACATTTGGGAACAGGCAGTCTGACCATGTTCTGGCATCAGATACATACAAAGGAATAAGTCATGAGGGGATCACTAACAAGTGAATGGATGTATAATGTGCAATACTGCACTCTCCCTCCCCTGCCCAGTTTCAAAGACTGAACTCCTAAGACTTGGGGAATCTCCTGAGTGATGGGACCATCTTTTATTTTCCTGAGCTGACACCTCATGTGTTCCTAGGGCAGGGTTGGTTCTCAGGGGAATCAACCACATGATTAGAAGATTGGAACTTTCAGTTCCACCTCTACCTTTGAGCAGGGGAGAGGTACTAAAGTTTGAATTGACCACTTGCCTTTGTGAGGAAGTCTTCATAAAACCCAGACAATAACTTTCAGGGAACTTCAGCATTGCTGAATTCTGCAGCCTGGAAGGCAGGGCAGTGTAACCAAGAGAGCACAGACCTCCCGGCTCCTACTGATGTATTGTCCCAAATATCTGTTCTATCTGTGGACCCAACTGTCTTTTGTAATATCCTTATAGTAAATGGGTACAAGCTGTTTAGTGTTTCCTTAGTTTTGTGAGCCCATCTGTCTAATTAAGCAATTCAGAGAAGGGAATCTACCCAATTTAAAGGATACTTATTTATTTAATCAAAGGCAGAATCAGAACGCTCCCATCTACTGGTTCATTCTTCAAATGGCTGCAATGGCTGTGTTGGTTTGGACTTAAGCCAGGGACCTGAAATCCTATCAGGGTCTCTCATGTGTGCACAGGAGACAATGTATTTGGGCCACCATCTGTTTTCACAGGGAGCTGGATGGAGAGCTGATTTGGAAACAGAATATTCAATACCCAAATTGATGTCCTTTGGGGATGCAATGAGGTGTATTTGACAACCTACTACTGATGAGTGGCATCTAAATAAGGGGAGGTGTTATGAAACCCAATCCTCAACCTGTTTTCAATATTGGCAGACTGAGTTAAATTATAGGACCATCCATTTTGTGTCTACTAGAGAACTGCTTGATTTATAGGGAGAGCCCCTCCCCACTCACATCAGAGATCAGATAATACAGTACTTGCCTCAGACATTTCAGAAGTCTCAAACATTCTGATTCAACAGAAACAGAGGGTAGGGCCTTTGGAGAAGTAGTTAGGACACTGGACACACACATCCCATATCAGAGTGCCTAGGTTTGGATCCCAGCTCTACTCTCTAATCCACGTTCCTGCTAATGTGCACCCTGGGAGGTAGCAGATGAGGGCCCAAGTATCAGGATCTTTGTCACTCATGTGGGAGTCCTGGATTGAATTCCAGGCTCCCAAGTTCTGCGCTGCTGTTCCAGTCCTGGCTGTTGCAAATATTTGTGTAGATAAACAGCGGATGGAAAATCTTGGTGTCTGCCTGTCTTGCTCCCTCTGTCCTTCCCTGCCTCTTTCAAAAAAACAGGAGGAAAGGAAGATGTGCTAATTCTAGAAATGATCCATTAGGAAGGCTTTTCACTACTCACATACGGTGGGTGAAAAGGCAAGATACAGAGAAAACTTGTACATTACTGATTCTCATTAAAATACACTTGATATGTATGCCACAAGCAGATCTAACAAGATCACTCCAGGGTACACTGGGCTAAACAGAACCCATCATACGAAAGAGTACGTGGTTCAAGCAAGTCCATATGTGATAAGTAGTGGAATGTTACTTTCAGCTAATAGCATTCAAATCACAAATTGGGTATAGATGATAAAATTAGCAAGTTTTCATATTCATTTCTACACTTAGTTACTGATATAAAGCTTACAAAGGAAGGGAGGAAGGGAGAAAGGAAAGAGGCAGACATTGAGAGAGGAAAGGGATCATTTTATAATTAAAATGTAGTGAGCTGTTACTAGATTTAAGATTGTAATGGATTCAGCAGTTGTTGATGAATCAGTACAGCTCTCATATCCCAATAAGTGAGCTTCACAGATGTTCATTTTTAAAAAAAATTTCATTGGTCACAGAGTATTCTTCCTTTCTCTGGCACGGAGTCTCCTACAGGGCCATATGCTGCCTGGGGAGAGGGAGACCATGAAGGTAAAGGGTTGTCTTCTATTTGTCAATGCTTCAGCACACATCAGATGCCATTTTGCTCATCATGGAAAATTTGTGACTCTGCTTTTGGCAGTGGCTGGGTTCTTCCATTTGTATCCCTGTTCAATCCATCACTCTGCTCAGACTGCAGCAGGAGCATGTGGGACTCTCCATGTGTTTGGGCTTGGCTGCCTTGCCCACTGTGGCCTGATGTTGGCCAACAAATATTCTATCCATCAGCACAAATGAGAATATCCTGCAGGAAGAAATGATTCAGGTCAAACCAGATATAGAATTCATTCTGTAAATGAATTCTGGTGCATTTTCACTATGCTAGCTATAATTCTAAGTGATATACTTTAACGTGTAAGGATACTGTTTTATTTCACTGATCTTCCAACTATGGATATACAAACAGCACATAAACAAACCACCCTGAAACACAGTGTATCAATGTTTTGTTGCTTTTCAGACTATTTCCTCCAACTTAACACAATGGTATATGGTAATTATGATTTCATTATGCATATTATAGTATTTAAAGAATATGTTGAATGACCAAATCTAGATAGTTAACATATATATATATATGCACACACATATTATACTGATGTTAACATCCACTCTTAGTATTTTAAAAGAATATAATGTATGAACTTGGTGTTACCTATATCCACCATGGACTACAACAGAGGTCTTAAAACTGTTCCTCCTAATTGACATTTTGTATTCTCCTAACAACATAGTTTTTCTCCTCCTATCTCCACTCTCCAGTCCTTGGTAGCTACCATTAATGATTAATTATACTCTCCTTTTTAGAAGATTAATTAATTTATTTTTATTGGAAAGGCAGATTTAGAGAGGATGAGAGACAGAGGAAGATCTTCTGTCCGATGGTTCACTCTCCAAGTGACCGCAACGGCTGGAGCTGAGCCAAATCAAAGCCAGGAGCCTTTTCCAGTCTCCCGCATGGGTGCAGGGTCCTAAAGCTTTGGGCCATCCTCGACTGCTTTCCCAGGCCACAAGCAGGGAGCTGGATGGGAAGTGGAGCTGCTGGGATTAGAACCGGCGCCCATATGGGATCCCGGGTGTGTTCAAGGCAAGGGCTTTAACCACTACACTATCATGCCGGGCCCTCTACTGATATGAGGTAGACATTTTAAATTCTACATATGAATGAGATTATTTGATAATTGTCTTTCCCAATCTATTTCACTTAACCTAATGTTCTCCAAACTCATCTATGTTATTACAAATGGACACTTAATTTTATCAACTGCTTATGGTGAATGGTATGTGAAAATTAACATGGCAATATAGATATCTTTTACATATTTATTTCATTTCCTTTGGACATATACCCAGCAGCAGGACTGCTGGATCATATGGCAGTAAGTTTCTGAGCAAACTCCACACAGTTTTCTGTAATAAAGTTATCAATTTATATTGCCACCAATGAGGTGAAGGGTTCTCCTTTGCCCACATGCTTTGCTGTGTTCCTTTTTAATAATAACATTGTAACATGCTGGATGAAAAAAATCAATGTTATTTTAGTTCCCCTGGTTAGTGGTGATTTTAAGCATTTTTCCACATTACCCATTAGTCACTTGTAGAATGGCCTTTGAGAACTGGTCATTTAGGTCTTCTTCCTAGTTTCATCATTACTGCTGTCTTGCTATTGAGATGTTTCTTTTTAAATTTAAATGTCACTCCCTTATCAGGTGCATGATTTACAGAAACTTCCTCTCCCCTTAGCTGGTGATTTCTTTTGTAGTACAGAAGCTTGTTCGTTTGATGTAGTCCCATTATTAAATTTTGTTTTGATTTTCTGAGGTCATTACCAAGAAGGCTTTGACTATGCCTATGTGTTGCAGAGTTTCCTTGAAGTTCTCCTCTAGTAATTTGAGGATGTCAGGTTATAGATTTAGATCCTTGATCCATTTAGAATTGATTTTTGTATAAGATGTAAGGTATGGGTCTTGTTTTACATTCTAAACATGTAGATCTCCTTTTCCCAGGATCGTTTGTTGGAGAGACTTTCCTTTCCCCCATATTGATTTCAGTTTGCTTGTCATTTTGTGGGTCTATTTCTGGGATTTGTATTCTGTTCCATTGATCTGCATTGATCTGATCCATTGAAATTTATAACCTGAAACTTTACTAAATGTTCTCTTGAGTTCCAACAGTCTTAGTAGAATCTTTGATTCTGCATGGAGAATCATGTAATCTGCAAACAGGGTTAACTTGACTCCCTCCTTCCCAATGTGTGTCTCTTTTTCTTGCCTGTGACTCTGGCTAAATGCTTCAGGACTACACCGAGTATCAGTGGTAAGAATTGGCATCCTTATCTGCTTCTGGATCTTAGTCAATTTTTTCCCATTCAATGGGATGCTGGCTATGGGTTTGTTATATATTACCTTGATTATGTTAAAGAATGTACCTTTTATAAGAAATTTGCTTAGCTTATTCTCATTCAGTATGCTGTTGACAATAGATTTGTCATATTACCATAATGGTATTAAGGAATATTCATTCTATACCCAATTTGGTGATGTTTTTTTTTTTATCATGAAAATGCTTTCCCTGCATCTATTGAGATAATCTTATGGAGCTGTATCACATTTTTTGATTTGCATATTTTGAACCAGCACTGCAAATCAGGGATAATCCCCATTTGGTCCAGGTAAATGATCATTGTGATGTGTTGTTGGATTCAATTAGTATTTTGCTAAGGATTTTTACATCTGTGTTCATCAGGGATATTAGTCTATAGTTTTATTTTCTGGTTTTGGGATTAAGGTAACGCTGGCCTCATAGTCATTTCGGAGGAGTCCCTTCATTTTAATTGTTTAGAATAGTTTAAGCAGCATTGGAATTACTTGTTGAAGCTTAGTCGAATTCTGCAGTGAAGCCATCTGGTCATAGGTTTTCTTCGTGAGAGTTTCTGTTACTGATTCAATCTCTAAGTTATTGGTCCATGTAGTTTTTATGTCATCATGACTCTACTTAGGTAGATAGTATGTGTCCAGAAATCTACCCATTTCATCTAGATTTTCAAAGTTGTTGCATACAGCTACTTGTAGCAACTTCCGATTTTTTTGTTTTGTAAATCTGGTGTTCCTTGTTATGGTTATCTCTTTGTCTTTGATTTTATTGGTTTGATCTTCTCCTTTTTTGGTTAGTTGGGCCAATAGTGTGTTGATTTTATTTTTTCAAAAACCTAGCTCTTCCGCTCAGTGATACTATGAATCTTTTGGTTTTAATTTTGCTTGTTCTCTATTTTTCCTTATTCCTACTAATACTGCATTTTTTTTCTGATCCTTAAGATGCTGCCTTTCTTATTTCTTGTTTTAAGCACAAACTGCTATGAACTTCCTGTTAACACTGTTTTTGCAGTATTCCATAAGTTTTTATTCATATTGTGTATGCATTTATCTCAACAATTGATTTCTCTGTGCTCTGAATCTTGTGATCATTTCCTTTTCTCATTAATTTACAGGTATTTTATCAATCTGTTTATCTCTTCATTCTAATATTGAAGAATTTTTTTTTGTGGGAGAGATGTAATATCTGTCTTATTTTTGTTTCTTACATGTCTGCATTTTTTTTTAATTATTTATTGTTTAACTTCAGTAATTACATTGTATTATGTGACACAATTACATAGATACTTGGGTTCTCCCCACCCCTCCCCAAACCCTCCCACCATGGTGGATTCCTCCACCTTGTTGCATAACCACAGCTCAAGTTCAGTTGAGATTTCCCCATTGCAAGCGTATACCAAACATAGAGTCCAGCATCTTATTGTCCCGTCAAGTTCAACGGCTTCTTAGGTATACCCTCTCTGGTCTGATGACAGAGCCAGCAGAGCATCATCCCAGTCAATTGAAAGCTCCAACATACCATCAGCAAAAATTTACATCATTATGGAATTAATTGACATAGTAATGAGTAACCAATATGTTAAAAGTAAATGCGGGTTCCCAGCCACCTTCTGTGACCACCTCACCTATACTTCAATTTTAGTTTATACACAACATATAACATTCAAAACATAACATGTTATACTTAACATCATATCATCTTAAATTAAGGCAAACATGTGGTATTTAACCTTTTGGGATTGGCTCATTTCCCTTAGCATTATGGTTTCCAGTTTGGCCCATTTGGCCACAAAGAACTGCATTTTGTTTTTTTTAATAGCTGAGTAGTATTCCATGGAGTAGATGAACCATAGCTTTCTTATCCAATCCTCTGTTGATGGGCATTTTGGTTGTTTCCATGTTTTTGCAATTACTGATTGTGCTGCTATGAACATAGGAGTGCATGTTGGTTTCTCATAGAACAAGTGTTCTGGATATATTCCTAGGAGTGCTATTGCTGGATCATACGGTATGTTGAATTTGAGTTGTTTGAATATTCTCCATACTGATTTCCATAGAGGCTGTACCAGCCTGCAGCCCCACCAGCAGTGGAGTAGGGTTCCCTTTTCCCCGCAACCTCGCCAACAAGTGTCGTTGGTGCTTTTATTCATGTGGGCCAGTCTTACTGGCGTTAGGTGGTACCTCATTGATGTTTTAATTTGGATTTCCCTTATTGCCAGGGAACTTGAGCATTTTTTCATATGTTTGTTTGCCATTTGGGTTTGTTCCTTTGTGAAGTGTTTGCCCATTTCCCGTGCCCATTTCTTGAGTGGCTTGTTTGTTTTGACATTTTGGTTGTTTTGTAGCTCTTTGTATATTCTGGAGATCAGCCCTCTATCACCTAAGTCGTGCGCGAAGATCTTCTCCCATTCTGTGGGTTGCCTTTTTACTTTGTTGATTGTTTCTCTAGCTGTACAGAAGCTTCTTAGTTTGATGAGGTCCCAATTGTTTATTTTGGTCTTGATTTCTACTGCATCTGGAGTCTTTTTTAGGAAGTGAGGGCCTACCCCTAAGTGTTCCAGTGTGTTACATGTCTGCATTTTTAGGGATTTCAGGAAACATTTTTCTCCTGTAGCGTTTCTGTTTCTTTGCTTGTATTTCAACTACACCTCTGTGGATTGGTAGAATTGACTACTGTAGATTTCTGGAGGGATGTGCTAGGTAGGCCAACATGCTGATCAGTTTTCAAGTGCTGGATGAAAGTTCAGTGTGACATGTACATTGCATGTGGTGGATCTCCTCATATATCAACATGGGAGAGGTAATAATTGTGACTATTAGTGTATTCATAGCCTCACTTTCTCTTTCATGGTGATTAACACCCAGGGTTAGCCCATAATGGCTACAACCCACATCCATGCCACCACATGTACCCCGCAAAAGATTTGTGCACAGACAATGGAAATTGTGTGCTCAGAGAACCAGCTACAAACCACACTGTCATGCAGTTAGAGAATTTCTACAGTCTTTGTGCATAAGTCTCCCAGTCAGAGGGTGCTCAGGGTTCATTCAGCCCCATGAGCCTGACTGGACTAGAGAAAGCAGAGGTATTCCCTGCACTCCACCATAGCAGCTGGCACCTTGGAGCCTGCAGAAGGGTGGGAGTCCCAGATGCATATGCTGCTTCCTGCCAGGTCACCGGCCCAGGGTCAAAGTCAGTAGACAATAGGTGATAGTATCAAGTGTATAAATCCATGTTAACATTTGCCTGGACAGAACCAGGCACAGTTCTAGAGCTGCCACAGTTCGTGTGACCTTTGGTGATCTAAATATGATGGTCTTTCTCAGCTGGTCCAGAAGCACTTTGTGGAGGAACTGAGGAAAGAATTCTTGCTCCCACTCCAGATCTAGTTGGAACCTGGAGTCAGTGTGGTGTATGAGATCCTACTTGAGGCGATGTTGCCAGTGACTCTCGTTTGTGTTGTGCTCCTACTTTTCTCTTTGGATGCACCTGACATAGTGTCTCTGCTCACTGCTCCATGATTACACTGGCCAGCCTGCTTCTCGGCATTCCTTTGCTGTCTGCAGAAGTCCCACTGCAGACTTCTCTGACTCTTCCTGGGGAATGTACTTCATCCGCTTATCTTTCATTAGCTTTTACTAGTCGATATCAAAAACTTTTTAGGCCTGGTGCAATGATTCAATGGGCTAATCTGCTGTGGCCATGTGGGGAGTCAACCAGGGAATGGAAGATCTTTCTGTCTCTCCTTCTCTCTGTAAATCTGCCTTTCCAATAAAAATAAACAATCTTTCTTAAGATGTTTTTCTCTATTCAGCTATATTGGCAACTCTTGAATCTGTGTGTTTTGGGCCTTCATTCTGTTAGTGTGATGTGCCGCATGGTTTTGCACAAGCTGAGTCATCCTGGAATCCTCAGGATGCATCGCGCTTGATCCTGGTGAATGCTTGGTTTTAATGATACTGAATTGAATTGCTAGCATCTCATCAGATCTTTATATATCTGTTCATTAAGAATATTGGCCTATTATCCCTCTCTATCTGTACTGTTTCTGGAGTATATATATTTGGCTTTGATATTATGGTACTTCTAGTATTTCTGGCTTTGTGAAATGAGTTTGAAACCACTTCCTCCTATTTAATTTCGTGAGGGAGTTTTTGAAGATTGGTATTTTTTTCATACATGTTTGGTTGAAATAACAGTGAAGTCATCAAGTTTCAGCTTTTATTTGATCCAATATCTTTGTTTTTGTTCAGATTTTGTTTCTTCATGACTTAATCTTGGTAGGCTTTGTCGAGGAAATTATCCATTTCTTTCTGAATCTTTTATTTGCTGGAAGTGGAGTACTCAGGTCCCCTACATGATTTTATTGCAGTATATCATTGTTCACAGCTATTAATACTCTATGTATTCATCTTGGTGTTGGATGCATGTTTCTCATTTCCTCTTGCCACATGCATCTCATTGTCATTATGTAATGACCCCTCTGTTTGGTTTCTAAGCTTTTCCTTAAATATATTTTACCTGATAGCACTTTGATAGAATATTTATCCCTTTTTTCATTTGCATAGTTTAGGCTTTTTCTATTTCCTCATTTTTAGTCTTTGTGTGTCTTTACAGGGAAAGTGAGGCTCTTACACACAGCATGTAGCTGGCTCTTTTATTTTTGCCCAATTAACCGCTCCATGTGTTTTCATTGCTGAATTAGTGATTTTTAAAATTTATATTCCAAAGCCTTATTATTCTTTGATAATTAGTTCACTTGTTTTATAAATCCTGTGTACTGTATTTCCTCTCATAGTTTTCCTTTGTAGTTAAGTGATTTTCTTCAGTGGTATGTTTAAGTCCTTGCTTGCATATGTAGATAATGTGTGCTTTTGTGGTTATCACTAGACCTGCAATCACTGTCTTATGAAAGATTTTATGCTGACGTGATTTAAAAAAAGAGTTTTGTTATTTTCCACCTCCAGATGGGTGTAATAGCTGGCGATGGGCCAGGCCAAAGACAGAAAGCTGGAACCACTGGTTTTCCTCTGGGCCCTTCCAGGCCTTGGTCCATCCTTGTGGCTTTCACAGGCACATTAGCAGGGAGCTGGATGAGAAATGGAGCAACCAGAACTTGAACCAGCACTTTAATAATAGCTCCCAATTGTAGCTTAACTTGCTGTGGTACAAATAATGGCCCCCAACTTGAATTTCATTGGGGAAAAAAAGCTTCAGGTTTTTACTTCATTCCTTTCATTTTTTGAATTTGAGATCAGTTTTTTAAAATTTTATAACCTTTATCAAATTATTATGGCTAATAACATTGGCCTTTAGCTTAATCCTAAAGTTCTGATTTACTTACATACCACATTTACAATATTTTTGATTTTGCGTAAATGATTGACTTCAGATGTTTTTGTGTTAACTAAGAGTTCTTACCCTTCACCTTGAAGAACTCCCCTAGTATTACTCATGAGATCTCATGGTGATGGATTCCTTCAGCTTTTGTTTACCTGGAAAATCTCTGTGCCACATTTCTGAACAACAATTTTGCTAGATACGAGGAGTCTTCAAAAGTTCATGGAAAATGTGATGTGTATTGTGCAAAAATTAAATGCATACATTTCAAGGTTATTTTGGTGCAAAAATAATTTAATTCCATTTTTTATGAATGTTCATTCATACTCTTGGTTTGCAGAATTTTTTTAAATAGATCAGTCTATTCTCCTGATCTTTGAGGTTTTCTGCTGAGAAACTCGATAGTCCAATTAGTACAGCCTTATATGTTACTTTTTTTTTTGTCTTGAATCTATGAAAGCTTTATTGTGAGGTGTGGAAGGAGTTTTGTTAGTACTAAATCTCTTTGGAGACTTTTGACCCTACACCTCTCCACGGGTTTGGATCATTTTGTGCTATCTCTTCTTGAGGAGGAAGCGCTGTAACTATACGCAGATATAAGGTGCATTTCCAGCTTGGTTCTACCCCAGCCAGATGCTTGATCTTACAATAGTTGTTTGGCCTCTTTCATCCATCAAATAAAGGAGCCATACAAAGATACCCCTAAGGTCTTTTCTGAATTGTAACATTTCTGCCTTTTTTGTTGGAGTCACTGAAGGAAACTGAAGATTTTGCTTACTATTCTCTAGGCTTCTAAATTTTTCAAATATTCTAACATTACTAGGCTAGCTTCAGAACTCTCAGTCCCCAGGATTCTTTTAAAAACTTATTTTAGATGATGTTTACATAGTTGATCAGGGTAGGAAGGATCAACGGTTAGGGAAAACTGGGTGTGATCATTGTTTCCAAGTTTTCTATTGCTTTTTTCCTGTAGGGGACGGAGCACATAACGGGATAAGGCACACCCAGCCTCCCAACCACCTCAATACCCAGGGATCGGGAATGACCACCCAATATTAACTCAGGGTCTTGATGTGGCATATGCTCAAAAGTTCTGCCATGTTATCAGTCTTGTCAACCCAAGGATAAGGGAACATTTTCAATGTCCATTGGCTGACACAGTCCATCTTAGCATCTCCATTCGCCCAGATATTTCCTGTCATCATTGGGCTGCAGTAGTTGTCCAATTCGTTCTGTTCTCCTTCCTATGCTGTAGTACCAGATGTCCTCTGCAGGCATCAAAGGGCTGCCACATCCTCTCTGTGGATCTGGGCCAGTTGTCCACTACTGCCTTTTCCCCTGAGGTGAGCCAGTTCTTGCAGGTGGGCCTAAGGGCCCGGGCTAGGTGACCCAGGCCTGCTGGACCCTCAACTACCCAGGATTTTTTATTCTATTCAAGTTTTTCCAAGAAAGCAGGTTGGTTGGTTGTAGATTGTATTTACCTACAGAATGCTGCCAGTCCTGACACTGTCTTCCCATTGGGCTTGGTTTTTAGTGACAGATTATTAATAACCCCCAATTGACAGAGAAGCTCTATTCCCCTTGCCACAATATATCGGTTCAACAGTTCTTTATTTCTGTTTCATGGAACCTAGGCGATGTGCATGATAGCATTTTGGAAATAATTCCGTAACTGGGAGGATAAGTGTTTCATAAGCTGGAGCCTCCCTATCGATTTTACTCCAGAAACCACACTTGTCCATTCATTAGAATGCATTTGAGAACTTATATGCAATCTAGCTCCAAGGTGGTACCATACATTCCCAAAGCATAGTGTTTCTTTTGTGCCTTTTTCTGGAAAGGAGATACAAGAGAAACAAATTTAAAATCACTTATCTAAAATGCAACATTTCAGTTTTAAAATGTGGGGCCAGTATTATGGCATAGCAGGTCAGCCTGCAGCTTGCAAGGCCAGAATCCCACATTAGAGCACTTACTCAAGTCCTGGATGCTCTACTTCCAATCCAGTTCTCTAACACATCTGGGAAGACAGAGGATGGCTCATACTTGAGCCCTGACACCCACCTAGGAAACCAGGATAGAGTTGCAGACAACCCCAGCCCTTGCCATTTCATTTAGGAAGTGAACCAGCCAGTAGACAGATCTCTTTCTACTACTGTGCCTTCTGAATATAATGCATTTTACCTTTTAAAAAAATTTATGTAATCACCAAATTGACAATCAAACATTTTAAGGTATACAATAACCTCCTTAAGAAACAAATTGTGCTCCTTAACATAATAACCCACTGCGGTCTATAAGGCGGGGTTACAAAGGCTGGGAGCATGACTCTGCTCTTCTCCCTGAGACTATTCCACAGCTATAAAGGGCCAGGCGCATACACCTGCATGATGGACAGAGAATGGGGAAAGTTTTTTCTTAAATGTTTGAAAATGTTTTCCACAACAATGAATAGTATGGTTGAAAACAGTCTCTTTTAAAATCACACAACTTCATTTTAATATCAAAAAGGGAAAAGATGGGAACCAAATGTTAAAGGTGCTTCAACAGATAAAGTATTTCTGGAAGAGGCAGATTATGAGGTGGGACAATGCCTCCATGGCTTCAGTGGCTGTCCCTTGTTAGCCAACAGACATGCATGGGAGAGCTCACTTTATGATCTGTACTTTTTTTAAAAGATCTATTTATTTTTATTGGAAAGGCAGATATATAGAGAGGAGAGAAAGGAAGATCATCCGTCTGATTCACTCCCCAAGTGAGCGCAATGGCCGGTGCTGTGCCGATCTGGAGCCAGGAGCCAGGAACTCTTCTAGGTCTCCCACGCGGGTGCAGGGTTCCAAGGCTTTGGGCCATCCTCGATTGCTTTCCCAGGCCACAGGCAGGGAGCTGGATGGGAAGCAGGGCCACCAGGATTAGAACCGGCGCTCATATGGGATCCTGGCATGTTCAAGGTGAGGACCTTAACCACTAGGCTACCATGCCGGGCCCAATATCTTTACATTGTTTTACTTGCTGTATGGACTTAGTGCCCAGAAATCCCTTAATGAAGAGTCACAATTTGCACCAAGTTTTTTTTTTTAATCAAATTGTTTATTCTTTCCCTAGGAAATTCTAGATAATTCTTAAATATGCATGCATGTCCACTCACAAATAAACTGCAAGCTATTTCAATTCTATTGGGCTGAAAGTCAGATGTTCTGCTGCTTCAATCCTAAATACTCCCCTGTCACTTCATTGTGAGACCAAGAAAAAAGGTTTAAGAGCTATTTTCTCATGCCTTGTGCCGCTGGGGCTGAGTAAAATGAAGGTAACTCAGATTCTCTGTCAAGTAAATCTTCTTAGCCAAACAGGCTCACTCTCTCTTTGTCTCTGAGAATATAGGGTTACTCAGAAGGCCCAAGGCAGGAGTTAGCCAAGGTTGCCAGGTGGGGAAGCCACATCCTGCAGATTTGTTTGAGGAATAAGCTACTAATTTTAACAGTTCTGGATACAATAAATCCCTTATGTTCTAACCTTTCATAAAGATCTGGGACAGCAATGGTCTTGGCCCTGTACAGTTTATCCCAAGTGGTCTTGTATCAGTATGATACTGATTTTTTCTGACAGCAAAGTACAACGAGAGAAATAAGAAATGACATGTTTACCACATGCCGACTTTCTTCATGCCTTTCCTGTGCGTCCCTGCACGTGTGAGTGGGGCGTTAACGCTCAGCTAGAGACAAAGCTGTGCGGGGTGCCACATTCTCCCTTCGCTAATGTGCTTCAAGATGCACAGCAAAGCAAGGACAGGTGCAAGCTGGGCTTTTTCGTTTTTTTCTAAAACTTGAAACGAGTTAGTATCACAAACATCAGCCAAAATTGAGTCCTTCTCTCATTATTCCTTGGAATAAAAATTCAATTCTGTGAAATATTTCACCAGGAGCAGATTCAATACTGAGCTCCAGAAAGGAGGTCACAATTTGGGAGTTGGGACTCAACCATGTAGGGTAGGGCATTCTAACCAGAATGTTTTCTTCTTAGTTATCATGGAATATGAGAACTGTAAGTATTTAGAAATCATTTAGCCAAACATCCTATTATCCCACAGTGGGAACACAACTTACCAGTAGTCATAGGGTTACTAGGTGAGAGCTGTGACTGAGACCTGGACCTCTTGCAGCAGACCAAACCAAAGAGAAGAATGAAAGCTGCCCGCTGGAAGCAAGAGTAGTTCCTGAGGTATGCACCAGGGATCTGTGCTCCAAGAACCCCCACAGGGCCACTCCTAGGTAAGCTGTATGTCACTGGGATGGGGCAGAAGTGAACCCTGAGCATTGAGCTCTACTCTGTGCCCTGCTGCTGCTCAGTTACTTCTAGTCCTTGAGGACAGATCAGGTTCTGCTGCCAGGACTGCACAACCCATCACCTGTGACCAGACCCTGCTCCTAGGACATGGGGGTGGGGTGGTAAAAATGGAGCAAACAGGAGGCTGTCATCCAGTCATGTTAATTAGTTAAATCTACAGCAATTTATTTACCACAACAAAGGGAGGCAGACAATATGCTATCTGTGCTTTGGTGTCCCCTTCTATTGTCACTGGGTTATTACAAGCAATGACTGCAGAATTATTTAAATGCTAAGATTTGTTCTTACCGTTGTCTTGTATGAGATAGTTCTCAGAACATACTTTGAAAGCTTGTCAGCATCACTGGTCCCTTTTTTCACCCCAGAGGAGAGCAGTGGAAGTTTCACAACCAAGAAGTAGAGGACGAGCTGTAGGTTCTTCATGTTCCACTCAGCATGAACCACAACCTCTAGGCTTCCCCTTACAGCATTTGATCCATAGAACAATTTGTGTCATGTGGGGAAAATCAAGGGACCAGACAAAATTCAAAACTATAACAGCCTAGGGAAGAATTTCTGAGAAACATTTTAGAAAGAAGAGAGGAGAAACATATTCTAAAAGTTCTAATTTTGCCTCTTAGGTGTGCGTGGTTTTGTGCATTAGAAGTGGCAATTTTGCATTTTAATAACGAGGTGTGATGTTCATTTCATAATTATTTCCAACAGAATTTGGAGTATGTTTTAGAAGGTTAATTTTAAATCATAATATTTCATATAATATACATACAATTATATCCACACGACCATAAATGGATTTTTACTCCAAAAAAAATCTTAGTAATTGAAACCTCCTTATGACTTAATGCCATTTACAATTTTTAAAATACATGAACTGTCCCTCTAATGTATTTAACCAATCCTCTGGCATTGTGTATTTAGCTAGTTTCAGGGTTTTCACTACCAAGACTACCATGGAGATGAATACGCATAGCTTTGGGTTTGTACACAATGCAGATCATTTGCTTAATGTAAAATTCAGGAAAGGGAATTAATGACTATTGCTGAAGCTTATAAAGTTCTTAATATGTCTTGGATGAGATGTTCTTCAGGAAGAATTTCAGCTTATACTTGTACCAGGATCACATGAAAGTGTCTGGCCCTTTGACAGCTGGTGCTCTCTCCCTGAAAGCAACTGCCAAGTTTATTTTCTTTGTTGACGAATTTAGAAATGGTTATATTCAGCCTGTCTTATGAACTGTCTTTTGTCCTCTCGATTTTACTTTGTGAAGCTCTCTTTTTTTCCTTAAGGCTTTTTACCCCTGAGCCTCAGAGGCTGCAAATATTTTTGTGTAGTCTTTCTTTACCTTTCTTCTGATATAAATTTTACATAAATAAATCCACCTTTTCTATATGTTAGGAATACTGATACAAACAGACATTGCTGTTATTTCTGGGAACACTTCTGTGAGTATTTGTCAGTTTTCTAAGTGTTCAAACTCTGTGCTTTTCCTGCTTTTATACATACAAGATTTCCATTTATTTTTAGCCTCTAGGATAATTTATATAGTTATGTTTCCCTAGTAATAGTGGAATTCTAGACACGTTTAGAATATTGGTCTATTCATTTAGTCAGCTTTGTACATCATTAAGGCATTATCAGCAAATTATGTTTACAGCATATTAGAAGTTGTCTTGATTTATAAGCATTTATTGGCATAGAATGATAAAAAGGTGGATTTTAGAGGTTTAAAACGTTTATGGAAAATGTATATTATTTTTGAATTATACTTTTCCACAAACCTTTGAAAATCCCCTTAATTTTTTCCCTACTAGCCAGGAGGGATAGATATATTGCTTTCAAAGAATAGGCCCCCGATTTCTGTTGATACTTCTATTGTTTTCCAGTTCTAATTTTCTGCCCATAATCTGAGTGTTTTTAAGTGCAAAAATTACACAGAGTAATTAGAGGAAAAATCTAGGCAACGGTACATGCTGTTTCCTTGCTCTGCAGAGGAGGCAGGGAGGACACTGGGGTAGGCAGCACAGCATGCTAAAAGCACGTCTGTATGCACAGGGCAATGATGGGCCGAGGATGCAGGAGTAAGCTAGGATCCAGCTCCAGTCTCAGTCTATTGTTGCCAGGTCGACCCACCGAAACAAAACAAAACAAAAACCCCAAGAGGTCAGATCATGGCAAGAATTGCTGCTTTGCAAAGTACATGAAAGAACATCTTTTTTTTCCAATTCCCAGTGTGGTGGGAATAAGGGAGAAAGGGTAAGGTTAAGGAAAGAGGTTAGAGTTTACTTCCCTCTGGCATGAGGGCACACCTCGCTAGAACCAGGCAGACAAGGTCTTAGGAGGCTTCTCTGTGGAATTTGTCTTCCGGTGAAGGTGGCTGGTTTCTGGCTGTGTTCCTTATTGCCCTGCTGCCTGCCTTCAGCACATGCAGGTGCACCAACTCCAGACACAGGCAGTCAGTTATCCTCACTTTGTCTGGGCTAGACATGTGGGAATGTGGGAATGCTAAGCTTGTGTTCTTAACCACTGTACTTTTTCACGGGGCAGTTTTTCAGTGTTGACTTTAGTTCCTACAGCAGCATATTGCCATTGAAGTGGGGACTTTGTTGAGCCTGGATCAATGGTTTAACTGAACTTAAAGTATTATGATTTACTATGTCTATATAATTTCTCCTCAATATTATGCTGCAGAATTTAAATATAAGGTTAATTTTTAGGAGCTTGTGCACATTAATTCATACAAAATCTGTTGTTAATCTGGCCTTTATCACATTTGTACACAGAAATGTTTGAGATTTTATAAGAGTTTTATACTAAACACAAGTTGGAATGTCTAAATGCTGAATCACTGGACCAGAGAACATAGGTCTGTCAATTGAGTGCTCCTAAGGCAGTCTCCCTGGACAACTGGCCAATTTTTTTTTTTGCCCCTGATAGATGAAACAAAAGCAAAGTGAGAAGTTAAACTGTGGGGTAACTTCAACAGAACCAGCAAGAGAGAATCCCAGCAAACCCAGGTCAAGGGATTTCGCACAGCCTGACCTCTCTGTAAGTGCCATCAGAACCATGGGGAATTCCAGCTGGAGGCGTCTGCACCACTCTAAGCCGAGACTTTCTGTGAGTGGCAGAACTTTCATGCAGAATCTACCCTGCGCACACACACAACCCACAGCACATTTGTTCAAGATCACACAGCAGCTGTTTAAAAAAACATGGGTGAATGTCCTATATCAAAAGGAATGATTGAATTCATGTATAACATATTAAACATTTTTTTAACCTGCTCGGGTACCTGTAGCCAGGCCTTGTGGCTCCCCCGCAAAAGGCCTGCCCGGCTGAAGGCAGGCAAAGCCCCTTTGGCCACTCAGTGGTGTACCCTCACGGTTTGAAGGGTCTTGATTTACAGGGGAATGATGGGATCTCAGGTGATAGTGAGTGGTTTTTATGCCCAGGTTAGGAACTACAGCTGAGGGACTTGCATACACACGTCATGGACTTGCCTATGGAAGTAGGGGACTGAAAGTAAATTGGTTTGGAGGGGAGAACAAGGGTGAGAGAAGTGGGTCTGATAGCAGAATCTATGGGGAAAGTGTGGGCTCACCCCATGGAACTGCAATCTCTGCTGGTTCACTCAAGAACTGTAGGTGGGGTCAGACCTTGCTGGGGAACTAAGGCGCATGCCTGCTGGGTTGGGGTTCCCACTGGTGAGAATGAGAATGGGTGCAGCAGGCTTGGTTGGACATGGCTACAGTCTGCACCAGTGTGGGTGTTCACTGGGACTGTCAGATTGGGCTACGCTCCAGCCCCCACTGGTACTCCTGAGAGTTAGGTGTAGAACAGGCTAGACTAGCTCTTGACTCCTGCTGAACTACATGAAAGCTGTGTCTGGGCATGGACCAGGCATTGCTGGGCTGCAACAACCAACAAGACAAACCAGAATGGGTGTGGCTAGTTGAGAATGGGCACTGTTCTTGCTAGGGCAGGAGGTAGACAAAATCAACTTGGACCAATGATCCACTGGTGTGCACGGGAACTGCCACTGGGAGGAGACTCAATGGAGGATCTTGGGAAACTCCTTCATTGGGATGCAGTCTCTGTAGGTGAGCACAAGAAGCAAGGCAAGGAGCAGCCTGGACCATGTCAGGTCATAGTACCAGCTGGCATACGTGTGGGTGAGGTCTGGGGACAGACCAGTCTGGGCCAGCACATAATACCCACTAGCAGATCTGAGACCAGGATAGGGGGCAGGAGGAGCCAGATCAGGCTGCAACACAAGCCAGTTCACATTAGGACCAGGACAGCAATCAGGCTGGGCTGGGCAGAACTGGGATAGGCTGCAGCACCCACCAGCAGGAGCTGGAACAAGGGGAAGACTAGACAAGGCCAGGCTGTGCAATAAGATCATCAACGCTGAGGTGAAATGTGTCACGCCAGCCTGGGCCCAGTGGGGGCCGGATTCGTGAGTCACAGGGATGGGGAATCTGACAGGGCTCAGGTACACTGGCTCAGGTCCTGGGGTCCACCTACCTGCATGATGGGGGAAGGATTCCTGAGCCCCGGGGATAGGGGAACTGGTGGAGCCTGGGTTGCCTTGCCCAGATTTTGGAGCCATCTGGCAGGACTCAGGTCCTGGGGCCCACCTACTAGGTGGGTGTTGGGTTTGGGCGGTGTTTGGGATGCTTGGCCTGGGTCCTTGAGACTTGCCTGCAAGAACATGTTCTACTTAATGAAAAAGGTGGAACAGTGGACACAGGCCTTGTTGTAAAAGGAGAATATGGCAGTTCATTTGGTGCTGTAGCAGAAGAAAAACAGAACTAACTGGACAACTACCCCAAACAATGACAGCAAAAAAATCTCAGTGAATGGAGTCAATACACATTGGGAGGGTGAAATCAGCATCTCAAAAATTTTCAAACCACTTGGGCAGAACCCTCAGAATGTGTACACATAGAGACTCTGGGTTGATATGAGGTTTCTTCATCCCTGGGTACTGGAACATGTGGAAAGTCATGAGTGGTTTCCCCCTTTGTCTCTCCTCTTCCCCCAGGAACAACAAGAAAAAATTTGAGAGCAATGAGTTCACCCAATTTCCTAAAAAAATGTATTAATTCAGATGCCCAAAGCAAGTGCCACCTCAAAGACGAGAACTTCTCTTATGAGGTCTCGTGGGAAACCTCACTGTTGTGGCCACTTACACTATACTGGTGTTTGCCCAGGGATGGAGGGAAGAGGAGAAAAAACAGGAGATATTAGTCAGAAACAGAGCCATAAAGAAGGCTCTGCTTCAATACTTACAATAGCGGTCGGTGTGGCGGCCAGCACACAGTAGAGCACCAGGGGGGTGATGAAGCTTTCGTCCTCTGTCCCTGGGTAAGGCTTCATTAGGTCTCCATCTTGACAGAAGAATCCTTGGATATGCACCTGAAAAGTGTCCGTGCATTCGAAGTAGTAGGCAAGCAGCACTGTCCCAGCCATGATGACAAGCTGAAAATACAGCATGGCCATACAGAGACATCAGCAGGGCTTTGGAACAGTCTAACCCCTCAGAGCTCTCTCCCTCCATCACCCAGCAGCTCTCCTGCTCCTATACTGGTGAATGCATGCCTGCTTGCATTCTGGGCTGTGAGCTTGCCTGCCTGCCTGCTAACATCGGCTATCAAAACCCTCCAGCACAATAATGAGCAGCTTCCATCTGAAAGGGCATTCACAGCCAGACTTGTAGACATGCCAAATTCTGCAGCTACACTCCAAGCAGAGGCATGGAGACCAGGAGAAAACTAAATCTTCATTCAGAATAGAGGTGCAACATCAAAGGACAGTGGTAGATGTGTTGGTTAGAGAGATGTGAGATCTGATCATGAAAAGTCTCATAAAATCGTAGAGGGAGACTTACCTTATAGGTTATTAGAGAAAGTGAAGCATGAATGAATGAACAAGAAAACTAAAGCCTAGACAGGCTAAGGGAGCTATTGAGAACCACACCTTAAATTCCTGGTTGGTGTTCTGTAAGAGCTTTTATCATCTTTTTTTATCACTTCTATCATTTTCCATAGTGCTTTACTCCTGTAACCTAAAATCTGATATTGCTATTATAGACACATCTTTCATAAGACTTAGATATGACACAAAATAATCCTTTTGTTTTGACTCAGATACCCCAGATTCTCAATAAGGCTTAAATATTTTAATAGCCTTTTTGGATTTTTAATAGCTATACAGAGTTGAGGAGGTAAGCAAATGCAGCCATGATTTTCTTATTCATAATTAAGAAACACAAATGTCAAGATCAGCTGGTGACAAAGATAGAGAAAAACCAGGGCTTCAAGATTTCTCCCTGTATCACCATGAAGTTTTTCAATCTAAAACTTTTATTTCATAGATAAGGCATAGAAATGGACTAGACCACCATGGGAAGATGAAACAGGTGCCTGGATTAGCGAAAGTAGGAATATTAAATTGGAAAAATACTTTAAATGCTAAGTTGTTTACAAGTACCAAAGTCGTCATTATGGAAAAAATCCTGAACCTGAAAAATCTCTTTATATAAGTATGGCTATTTTAAAAAAAAGTTCATAGAGGGCAAGGAGGAAAAAGCTACAGTATTTTCAGGGCTTATGCAATCTACCATTTTTATTACCAGTATAGGAATGAAAAACCTTAGATGACAAGGCTGGTTAGTCTAAGTGTCAGAAACATATTTTCTCATCTCCTGGACAAAACCAAAAAATGATCTGAAAGAAGGAATCAAAACTTAAGCCTACTCAAAACAGAAGAGATGTGAGGAGGCACAGTAGCTCAAAGCCAGCACAGCCTCACCACTGCACCTGCTCTGGAACCAGCCTCCACTTACAGAACACCACCTCTGCAGTTGCTATCCATCATGACAAAGTACTATTTTCTCTAAGTGATCTAGATCAGCACTCTTACGATGCCTCAGGGAACTTTCAGATGTCCTAGTTGTAATGTGTCTCAAGCATAAACTCCTAAGTATCCCCTATAAGGATCTTTCAGGGTAAAGTTCTCTGCTGGGTACAGGATGGTCAGGCTTTCATTAGAAGTAGGTCACAGGTCACCCTACCCATTAATATGCCTTGTATAGGAAATGTTTCTGGCCTGGCATTTCTGTCTAGTGTACCACAGTGCCTCCCCTGTCACAAATTCCTGACCAGCCACTAATCTTTGGATACTGTTACATGTCTTTCCAGGTCTGCAGCTATTCACTGATCATATATTACTTCTCTTCCCAAAAGCACAGGAGCAGGTAGAATTAAGCTGCATAAAAGATAGATGTAGAGCGGCTAAAGACCTCGCCTTGAATGCGTCAGGATCCCATATGGGTGCCGGTTCTAATTCCGGCAGCCCCGCTTCCCATCCAGCTCCCTGCTTGTGGCCTGGGATGGCAGTCGAGGACGGCCCAAAGCCTTGGGACCCTGCACCTGCTTGGGAGTGCAGGAAGAAGCTCCTGGCCTTGGATTAGCTCAGCTCTGGTCGTCACAGTTGCTTGGGGAGTGAGTCAATGGACTGAAGATCTTCCTCTGTCTCTCCTTCTCTCTGTATATCTAACTTTCCAATAAAAATCAATCTTAAAAAAAATGAGTCAATGTGAAATCAGTAGAAAAAATTTAAAACAGATTTTAACAGCAAATATAAAACTGTAAGAGTAATGTTGCATGTCCAAATTTAATATCTATGAATAGATCTTGAATTGCTGCTTGATTGATTTAATTCTGAAACCAACATGGAGAAACCTGAATGAAAGGTCCTGCAAGTGGTTGCATTCAAAGATAATCTTGGAGCCCTAAAGGACAGAGAAGTTGCACAAGAGCTTCAGCAGCTTAGGGGACTGAACTGATCCACCAGCACAAAGCAGGTCGCTTTGACTCTTTCCCTAAACAGCCAGAAATGCCTCCTTCTTATTTTCAAGTAATGCTCAAATTCTTTAAGTGCCACATTCCCTTCCTTTTCAAGCAAACAGAAAATCCAGTTGTTGATTTCTAGTTGTCTATTGAACATTCTCTTGTCACAACATTGCAGACAGTAGGCAAAAAAAGTTGCATGCGTAGAACAAAAACAGTTTGAGTCTACATTCGTGCACAGAGATCTGCCTCACTGCGCTGATGATGCTACTTGATTAGCCTCCGTGGATGCCCTGCTGGCTCCCTGTCCTGAGCCATGATTCATCACTGTCTAGGTTTGTGTCACTGTTGCCAGCTGGTGCTGGTCATCTCTGTTATCTTCCGCAGCCCCATTTAGGGATGCATGAAGGGAGGCCATAATGTTGGTGTCACATGAGCAGATGGTGAGGCTGTGCCAGGCCCAAAGACTGGTGGGAAGGTGGGAGATGTCAGTGTGTAAGAAGCAATTAGAGCTTTGGGAGGATAACAAGGTGGAAGGAGCTCACACATCAGGGACTTTGCTCAGCTGTCACTTCTACCATTAAAAGCTAATTCGGAAAGTGCACTGATTATTTTAAAGAACACAGATGCCAGCATGTCATGGTTGATACTGCCACATTTTCCTGTAGGTTGTGGATCCTGGAACAATTGTGGAGCACTAGTTTATATAATCTGATATGTGATGGTGAAGAGATGACCCTGGGTAATAGTGAAATGACATATGTCTGTGTCTCCAGGGAAGATATTTGGCTGGGAAGATGGCTGGTAATGGTACTGGAAAATAGAGGTGCAATGTAAGGGGCATATTTCAAGCTGAACGTTTAAGTATCCAAGGATGTGCAGGATAGAATGTCATTAATATTTTTCTGATTTATATTTGTAACCTGATTTTGCAAGGTCACAAGGATTCGCACAGAAATATTTTTCATACAGATTTAAGATGTGCTGTTCCTTGGAGTCTTCAAACACTGTTTGCATCACAACCATGTCAAGCTCTGATACAGTACTTTTCGTGCCTTGAATGTCCTTATCCCTCCACTCAACAGGATTAAACATATTCCATGGAGGTGGAGCAAGATCATGGTCTTTAGACATCAGGCTGGCCTTTCCACCCTTTGGTATGCTTTTCTCCCTCAAGCAATAATCCCCTTCTGCATCAGTTTGACAGACACCTGCAGCATGAATCCCACTTGGGAGCAGCTGCCACCTTCCTATATTCAATGACACCTGTTCTCTGTGTGGAAGGCCATTCTTAGGTTGCATCACTAATTACTTGGATTGGGGAGACTGGGAATTTCTCACTCTCACAGGACTCTTTAAAGTTTGGGCTCAGAGATAACGCCAAGAACAGTTGTTGATTGACTAATTAGCATTGATAGCTTATGGCCAAACCAGAAAGAAAAATTCTTAAAGGAGGAAACATTTATGACCTCAGGTAGGGTGTTCAAGGGGATCTTTGTTTAACACACCATTTGACACCTGAGGTCATGAATGTTTCCTCCTCAATTACTTTGCTCACAATAGGAATTAAATCAACTTTCACTACATCTAGAATCTGTAAGAAGCTAGAACAGGAAACAAGAAAAGTGATAAAAAGACAGGATTTGCAATTTTTAAGTTCCTGAATATTATTCTGGCATAAAAAGAATGAAACTCTACTACTTATATTTAAATGGACACAACTCGAAGACATTGTATTGAGTGACATATGGTAGGCACAGAAAGACAAATACCATACATTCTTCCTTATATGTAGAAGCAAAAATTTAAAAATGCCTACAGTATTGCTGTAAGTATAATTTTGTCAAACTTTGTATAAAATGGTTAAGGATGATACTATAGCTTAAATGATTATTTTACGATTCACTACAACGAGAAATGGACATACTTCTGATTCGTGTTTATAATCCTTACCTTTATACCTGATGAGTTACTGTCTTTTTACTTGTTGCAGTCATTTAGTGGAGTATTACATCTTTGACTATAATGAAATCTAAAAATAAACTATCTCAAAAATTTTTAAAAAGGTAAGAGAAGGTTAAAAATAGACATTATATTCTTAGAATTGCATCTCTGCATTAAGCAGAGTATGTTCTCTTTATCATACATTTGCCAAGGCCAAGAATTTGAAGTATTTGTAACATTATATATGAGGAATTTTTAAAAAGCTTACAGGAATATCTTATTATAAAAGCAATGCATGAATATTTTTCACTGAAATAAACTTATTTTACATATCCATACTTAAAATCAAAAGACAGCCGCTTTCAGGATGAAATATTTTGCTTCATGATACTGTTAGTGACAAAAAAGTGACAGATACACTGTGTGACCTACATTCCTGTGTTTGGGTTTCTTCATTTGAAAAATGGGCTAACGAGAACTTCAAGGGATAGGTACTACAGCACTGAGAGGATCAATGAGAATGGTGCATCAAGTGTCCGGCTCACAAAAGTAGAGTGGATAGACTCAATGTTACAAGACTCCATCCTAGGGATAATTTCTCTCAGCTTAGATTTTAAAAACTATGGATTGTATATGACACACCAAATCATTTTGTCTAGCCCTGCCAAGGCAACTGCAAGTGGGACTCCAAATTCAGTACATCAGTAGCAGGCTAACTAAGCTGGTATTTTGTGTGGCCCATCCATGATGTTACAAACATCCAAATGGCACTTGGCAGAGGAAAGGTTCCCTATTCTTACAAACAAAGAAGACATCTGTTCACAGATCACATGCATGCTGGAGACATGCTGAACCTCTGATGTCATTTCACTGCCTCTTAAAGTCTGCAATTGATATAGTAAGATAGCTATAAAATATTTTAGAGTCGCACACTTAGTGCTAGAAATTATACTTTCTCTAGCTGGCACCAAGAAAGTGGATTCAAAATTATTGGTTGGAGGCTAGAAAGCAGAAAGTCACATTGGTTATCCCAGTAACCAGTTAGAAAGGAAAGACTGCAATGATGGTGATCAAATACGAGGCTCATGCCTTCACTTGCAATGTCAGATGCTGTTCACACAGTAACTGTACCTGTTAAGGTCTGTATCTTATTGAGAACCTTTCACTGGACCTTTGGGTTATTGGGGTTATTCAACAAATGATGATAAATGAACTTGGAATGATGTGCCTTTTTTTACATGAGACTTTGAAAGCAAACAGAACAAGGTGAAAAGGAAAAAGATTTTATCACCTCAAAATCCAAGGCATTTTGTTCAGTAAAATAACAACAAAGTTAACAGTGGTTGATAAACTTCAAGATATTTGGCAGACATAATTTATAGAAAAATCTCAAGGCAAAAAGACAAAACAAGATAGAAACATGGGCCAAAAAAAAAAAAGTGAAGTATCAATAAACCTGTAACAGAATGGGCAATCCAGCAGTTGCTGGTGCTGGGCTCTGCCATCCTGTAAGGACTAAATATTACATCTTCAGGAATTTTCTGAGCTAATTACTAAACAGCTGGTAACGTAAAATTTATAAACACCTCTCTTTCACGAATGCCTACACCTCCCAAAGCTGGGATTCAATGTTTACCAGCCGCAAAGGGAAACCCAAGTGCTGAGCACTCACATACATGGGCTCGCTAACAGAGAAAGGAAAATCAAAACAGTGGAATGCCTTTTTTTTTAACCAATTGGCAAAAATTTATTAAAGGTTGACTATACAGAGTTATAGTCAATTATAGGATAATTGATGATGTAGTAAGTGGAACATCATGCTCCGCTAAGTGAGTTAACATCAATGTAAACATTTTGAACTATATTCTGCCAGTGCCTAGCAAGATAAAGCCTGTGAATGCCCTGACCCTAGTGGTCTCCCTCGTGGGTACAAAAGAGGAGCAAACCTTAGGTCTGTGTAAATAAATAATGATGAAGATACAGTGCTGTTTGATAAAAAAAAAGGTGAAAGAGCTGGAAGTAACAGAATAAAAGTAAAATAAGAAACATCGTATGATGGAGTGTAATACAACTGTTAAATAACATTCACAAAATATTCTTTTAAATAATGAATTTAATCCTCACTATTCTATGAAGAAAATGTTATTAATTTAACTCAATTATTCAGATAAGGTGCATGAAAGTTAGAATTTAAGGAACTAGTCCAAGATCATACAGCTTGTAAGTAGAAGAGTCAGTATTGATTCTGTAAAGCCTGGTCTAGATTCTTTCCTCTACATCAACATGTTCTACTGACCAAAGTTTAAAATCTCCAAGTGAAAAACAGGAAAAAAAAACAAAAAAAAATGTAGTATAATGATATTTAAGTGAAAACACGTTAACACACTATACTTTTTAGGACACACACATTCAAGAATATAGAAGTACATTACAGTAAATATGGAATGAAGAGGAGAACTAATCAAATGATTGTATCACATAATGATTATTAAGATGATTCAACTTGGCATACTTGAGGACCAAATGCAAATAAAAACCAGTCTAAAGTTAGCATCCTATTGTCCTAGCAGTGTCAGTATTAATGAATAGTGAGTTTGATAAACAATCCCTAAGCATGGGCAAAATCTGAATAGTTGAAAAAGAAAACAGAATGAGTATAAAAATAAGGATCATGCTGTATGCTAATGAATTATTAATCTTTTGTTCAAAAAATAACCAAGACATTTATAGCAATGATTGCACAAAAGCATACAACTCCAAGCATTTAGAGCTACTACTGTCTATTCCAAAACATATGGGATATTTTCAGTGACCTACACTGTTATGATTTTGAAAGATCAAGACATGATTAGTTTCTATTTAAATATGAAAGCATCTCTTAAAAATGTTTATTTACAATAGAAATTCTTTTCTCATGAGCTTTTGAATTATACATTCTATTTAGAACAAAAGGCACTGAGAAATGATTCTATGATTCCACGTTAGAATGAAAACAAAACACTGATTATTTTGCATGGCACCTGGAGCAACATGTTAAAGATTCAAACTAAAAAAAAAAATGAAGGAAACAAGATAGATCTTTTTATGTTTACCCTAATACAGTTTTAAACGCAAGTGCATATGCTATTTAAATTCCCTAGCCAGAAAGTAACAAGACTTTTGTTTCTGTAGTGAACTTCTAAGTTAGTTGAGAATAAGGTGAGCAAGAAAAGGAACAACATTTTCTTCAACCAATTTGATTTTTGTTCTAATTAAAACAGCTAATTCTCAGCATTTCAAAAATGATAGATGTTCTTACTTTTCTTTAAAAGTGAAAATTTTATTTCTCTTTAAAGTTACTCCATAAGTTATCTGTCTCACCAAACACTTTAAATGTCCTACATACATAAACACTCAAACTCCTGGTGACTGTCAGATATCACAGGTGCTCTGGCCTACAGCTGCTGCACTGGGGCTGCATCTAAATGAAGCCAATTACCCAAATACAGCAATCAAGGGAGCATCTAGTTTCATCTAGCTTGACAGATGTTTTACGTCATGGGAATAACGCTTCACACTGATGGAAATGTTCTATACCTATACTTCCACTGAACAACCCACAAGCTGCAGGACCTACCGAGTACTTGAAATGCAGCTAGTACAACCAAGTAAAGGGATCTTAATTTTATTTCATTTTAATTTGTGTAAATTAAAGCAGCCACACATGGCTGGATACTGGATAGCATAGAATGGCCTTGCATTATAATAGCAAGTTATGAGCCAAGCAAGAATTCAGAGTCTTTCTCTCCCTAACATCTTATTTTACAAATACATAAATTATAACATACAGCATCAGATTTTACTCAATAGGAGCGGACATTTAGCCTAGTAATGAAGATACTCACAGCTAACATCAAAAAGCACCTGTATTCCACTCCTGGCTCCAGCTGCACATTCCATTTTCCTAATGCAAACCCTGGGAGGCAACAGTGATGGGACAGGTAATTGACCTCCTGTTGCCCACACTGGAAGACTGGATTGTGTTCCCAGATCCAGGGTTTGGCCCAATCCAGTCCTGGTTATCATATTTAAGGAATGATCATGCAGATAAGAGAGCATTTATTATTTGTTTACATATTTTGGGTAAAATTTACTAATTAAAATTAACCATTAATATTTGGTGTATATTCAAGATTTATTTTCTAAGCATATAAACACACACAACTATAGGTTGAGTTTCAAATATATGAAATAGAATCCCACTACACATGCTCTTTTACAGATTATTTTTCTCTCAATACATTGTGACCATCATTCTATGTAAGTGAAGAGAAACATTTACAGACATTTCTTGCTAATGCACTCCTATCATTTCCAGCTAAGAAATCCTGATCAACACAGAAGTGCTCTGGGATGAGATTTACCTTTAGGGTTATTATGCTGTGAGTATCAAGTGTTCTATTTTAGGATTAAGAAAGATAAGCAGGTGGAAACTCAAAAGATGAGAGCTTTGGATGTCAAGTAGAGGAAGTTAAATTTTATTACCCGCTCCAGAAAAAAATACCAGAGGATTTTGAGCAGAGAGGGGGACCAGATCTGTCATTGGAGAGGATGACCCTGGCAGTAATCCATGTGAGACTGAAGCTGAGACCATGTTTAGACAAATCCGATTTGGCACAAAGGTTTGTATACAGGTCAGTTACAGTTGCTCCAATACCTGTGAAACTTTTGTGCTATCACATTTCCAAAGCAAGTTCACAAGATCTCTTTTAGCTCTTGCAATTCACAACAGTAAGTGAAATACCATGTTTTGTTATAGTTTAGCTCTCAGCTATTATTGAAAAGTTACAAAATAAGTCATTAAGTTTTTAAGGAGCACCTACTAAGGTACAAAATCGAGTCTGTCACCATGATAGAGGATGCAATGACCAGGGCTGGGCCAGGCTGAAGCCAGGAGCCTGAAGCACATTTCTGTCCTTCCAAATGGGTATGAGAGCCTAAGCCTCAGCATTTGGGTCATCTTCCATTGCTTTCCCAAGTGATTATCATAGAGCTAGATTGGAAGCGGAGCAGCAAGGACTTGAACTGGCACCCATCCTGGATGCCAGCATTGCAGGCAGAGCCTAATCTGGAATGTCACAGTGCTGGCTCCAAGGATGGCTGATTTTTAAGAAGGTAAGGGGGAATACAGACCAAAAGAAACAGTATGGAATGCAGGCAACACCGAGTCTGGTTCTAAATCCATTAGCTCAAGAAATGTGGCAAGCAAACATGGCCACTTGGGAGGACTTTAAGAAAACCAGAGATTAAGAAGAATCAGTTGTGAGTTAGAAGAGGCAGGGATTTGCTGATGATGGGCAGGCACATTTTAGAATTCTTAAGGTAGCAATTCTAGGATCAAGGAGGTGGGGAGAAAGCTTGGAGAAACCCATGTGGGCACATGAGACCACAGGAAAGGGAGGACTAGTATCCTTGCTTTTATAATTGTGGTTAACATGGACAGGAGCCAAGGACAGCACAGAATTAGTCCCAATATTGTCTGAGGCTAATTGGATTTGGTTTGTTGACAAGGGAGAAAGTCTTTTCTGGTATTCTATGATTCAAAAAATAAGCCTTTATGTGTTACTTTAGGAAGGTGAATATGCAAATTTTATTTGTTAGAAAGGTAAAGGAGAGAGAGAGAGAATCCCCTATCTACTGATTCATTCCCTAAATGTCCCTGAATAGTTGGAGCTAGACCAGGCTAAAGCCAAAGGACTGCAATTCAATCCATGTCTCCCACACGGATGGCATGGACCCACTTGTGCTATCACTCCTGCTGTAGATGTGCATTAGAAGCTGGAATTGGGAACAGAGCCGACTTAAACCCAGGCACTCCTACACAGGACAGGAATGTCCCAAGGAAGCTCTTCACTGCCATGCCAAATTCTTGCCTCGGAGGGGATCATTTTAAAAATGTTTTTATGATTGAAATGTCAATGAGGTGGTCACAGAAGGTGGTTAAGAACTCGCATTTACTTTTACCATATTGGTTACTCATTACTATGTCAATTAATTCCATAATGATGTAAATTTTTGCTGATGGTATGTTGGAGTCTTTAATTGATCAGGATGATACTCTGCTGGCTCTGTCTTCAGACCAGAGAGGGAATACCTAAGAAGCTGTTGAACTTGACTGGACAATAAGATGCTGGACTCTAGGTTTGGTATATACTTGCAATGGGGGAATTTCAACTGAACTTGAACTGTGGTTATGCAACAAGGTGGAGGAATCCACCATGGTGGCAGGGTTTGGGGAGGGGTGGGGAGAATCCAAGTACCTATGAAACTGTGTCACATAATATAATGTAATTAATGAATTAAAATAATAAATAAATAAATAATAAGCTTAAAAAAATAAAAATGTTTTTATGGTGAAATGCTTTCTAACTGGCAATCTAGCACTGGGCAGCATAAATTCAACACCTAGTAGTATTAAAACAAAAAACCATTGGTGGGGATTCCTTTATTGTACCAGGCATAAAAGATGATGTAGATTAAGGAAAGCACTCATCTGCAGCCATAAATCCTTCAATACAGCTGTGCCAGCACCCACCAGCATGCGCAGGCCAGGGCTGGGCGGATGTTGGAGGTGCCCAAAGGGGACCCCCAGACTGGCTGCAGCACCCACCAGTACAGGGAGGAATGGGGGCAAGTAGATCCAGGCTGCAGCACCTGTTGGCATGCATGGGGGCTGGAATTGGTGCAGGCCTGGTTGAGATTCCTCAGGAATGCCCTAATTGTTGCATACAAGGCTGGTTCTGGGCAGGGTCGGGAGGGGCATGGGGAGAATACTGGGCTGCAGCACCTGCAGCACACATGAGACCCTGGTCTATTGACCAGTTCAGTAGGAACTCTTAAGAAGAAGGCCTGATTGGTTCACTCCACCTGATTCCCAACCTTAAGGCATACCACACGGACGTATGGTCTGGCCTTGAAACACATGATACGGCACTGGGCCAACCCTATTGCTGACTCCATATAAGGAAAGATAATATAGCAGGATGCACACGAAAGAATAACTGGTCTCTCTAATTCAACAGAGAACTGTGAGTGCCTCACCTAAAGGTGGAAAGCAGAGCAAGTTGAACAACACCACAGGCCAATTTTTTTCTCCACCAAGCATCTAAGGCTATGGATATACCAAAATACAGAAAGCCAGCAAATATGGGAAGGTGTGTCTCACACCTAGTGCAACAAGGCCAACACCATCTCAGAACAATTGAGACTATCAGGGTCCCAAGGATAAAACCCATGGATCATCTCTGCTCCTGGCACTGATTGATCTGGCAGCAAGGACTGGTGCAACATCCCTGCCACACAACCACATGGGTCGTAGGTTCTTCCCCCCTGTTCTCCCCCACCACCACTCTATTCCCATCCAGAGGCCTGCATGGGTCTGTAATTCCCTCACCTATGTAACAAACATTTTAATATAAATTTATTTAAAGTTTAAAAAAAAACACAGCCATGGCTAATGCTGTGATGAGATAATGCTAATTATCTGGCTGCCTCAGAAGCTTTCCTGGTTAGTTGGAACTCCAGAAGGTACATCTTTGTTTTGGTATGCTCCTAGGTCAGAAATACCTGCATCATTTGGTAATAACAGCCTAATATACTACCATAGAATGATAAGCTTCACACCATCTCCATTCTCCAATGTGTGGAATATATGATCCTGTCCTCACCTCCAACCAGGATTCTTATGTTGCATTGTTAATGGAGAAAATGTGAGAAAAAAATATTGTCTACAGCCAACAAAGCTAGTGACAGAGGCCTATCACATACCACAGTCCTGTATGACAGGCATAGCAGTTATTCTTGGAACTCTTAGCTGTTTCATGATAATACTCCAGGAAATTAGTACCAGGTGATTAGGATGGGGCCATCTGTGAGGACACACGCGGGAGCACCTTTTCAGATATGTGAAATGGATAGCATATCATGAATTTGGAAATACATGTCTGAATGACTGTTCCTAAAATACTCAAAGTTCCCAAGAGTTGAAAATTCTGATTGTAAAGTATCTTGTCCAGAAGACAGACACAGGGCAATCTGGCATGGTGTATTGCCAGACACGTGCACTTCAAGGATTTAATTTTAGATAAAGCCACAGGGCTTTGCCGGAGATGGCTGAGTCTTTCAGTTAAGTCCCTAAATCTGTCAGCTGATATGGTGTATTTTAGATTGTGGCATGAAGAGGGGTATAGTCATGCTGATTCTACTAAATTTGGATCTTTACATGAAGCAAAAGGTTGCTGCTGTTATTTATGCTTTGCTCTCTATTCTTAGATTCTATTATTTCCAAATGCATTCTGTTAGGGGGATATTATTACCACCCCCATCTCCCAACAAACCCAAGATGACTTTCATATTTGTGTTTCAGCCTGGGTGGGGCCGCCTTCAATTTCTGCATTTGGAAAGAATGGCCAATTATTTGGTCAGCCATGTAAGCTAAGAGCCTGGAGTCATTTCGGCAGTTTGAGAGAAACAGACCCTGAACAGATATTACATATTTGCTGTTTTTGTTCTAAATTGAAATAAGATAAGAACAGGTATTAAGCTGCTTAGAGATTTGAATTAGAAGGACAATTATTTTAATACATGTGATTGGGAAAGGCTCTCAGAGCCCATAATCTCCCAATTTTTATGAAAAAGTGTCACCGTGGGTGTCCACGCTCAACTGAGGTTCTGCAAAGTAATACAAGCCTCTTTCTCTCACTTTGATCCTCTTGGATTGATTTTTTTGTTCCTTTTGAAAATGATTGTTCTACTTCAAAACTTTCTGAACCCAGCACAATGCATAATCTGTATCATTTGGTACTAAATGCTCTGCCATTATACTAGGGTGCATTTTACTGATCGCGCCCTGACAATGGAAATCAATGAAATGTGAAATTAGAAGACACATTCAGGGCATTTTATTTAGAGCTAGCAAGTTGAGCTGAGGATGTTCAGGAAGCTACATTCTCAGGTGGTCATTACTTGTTCACCACAGGACATTTGTTCAGTTTTAATGCTCGTCTCTGTCTTTGACCTCTTGGAATGACCACAAGAGAATAGAAAGCTCAATTTGTGAAAGAGTACTTCTCTGGCCCCTTTGCGTTTTTCACATCAGACAGAGCTGTTCCAGCCCAGTATGCTGGAACTGAGACTGCAGTCACAAAACAGTCAAGCTTTCAGAGTCTGCTATGCGATGGGACTCTGTTAAGTGCTTGTTCAATAAAGGGACGAAAGAGCGGAATTTTGCAAAGGCCAGATGCAGGCAGCAAGATGAGTGCCAATACAACACTGCACCTGCAGCCCACCCTCCTCATGTGCCTCCAGATAACAATTAACGAAGAATTTTATGCAGAATGTCATGCTTGAATCTAATCCCACTATAAATGGAAAACACTGTTTACATCAGTATTTCTCTAGACTTCCTTGCTAGACATAATGCAGACATGATGGCTATAGAAGTCCTTTCTGAGGTTAAGGTAAGGGCCTGGCATCTGTTTTTGTCATCTAGAAGTCTGGGAAGGGAGGAGTGGAGTTGCTTTGGGTTGCATAGCCTCTGTTTCTCTAGAAGTCTCATTTTCCTCAGTGTTCGGCTGCTGCCAGGGGTTATTGGGCCCTCTCTGCCATGAGTCCCTGCCCAGGTGTTCACAGAACAGCCTTGCCCCTGAAGCAGAAACTTCACTGATCACATCTCAGCATAACAGTAAGTTAATGCTGCTGTGACTACAAACACAGGCTCTAATGTGTCGGGCCCTGCTCTTGGACCTCCAGACTTGTCTTGCTGGAGGGATCGCAAAGATGCATGGAAGAGAACTAAGTCACCCCAGGTGACCGCAAGCTAACTCCCCAGGTGTGTGTGCACCATAAAGAGTAGCTGTCACTTCTCAGGAGTGAATCCAGCCAAGACCTGCAGGACTGTTTCGCGCATTCTAAGGGACCACCACACAGTCTCACAAGATAAATCAATGCTCATTACTGTTTGTCCCAGAATATTGTAGTGGTTAGTTATGCAGCATTATTGTGATAATAGACAACAGCTACTTTGGCTGCTAAGGATGATTTTGTTTGGCAGTTGAGGGTACAGGCTCTATAAGCAGACAGCTTGGGTTCAAATCGTGCTTCTGCCACTCACCAACTGTATCCTGAGTGGGGAGAACTTAAACTCTGTGCCTTAATTTCTTCGTAAACTGGAGATAGCAGCATCTACCATCAGGGAACTAATATAAAGATTTAATCAGCTAATCCTAGCTGAAGAGCTTGGAACAGACGCCAGCATAGAGTAGCCACTATAAATCAGCTATTATCATTTGTTATGATGTTGATTAGCTTGGTGAAATAGGCAGTGGATTTATCTTGCGCAATACATAACCTGCTTCTGTTGTCCTAATCGCAGATGTTAGCAGAGGTCTCCCAAGAAATTTTGTTTTTACTCAAATGCCACTGCTGCACTGCTGCTGCTCAGCATGGGCAAGACATTTTAAATGGGACCCAGGGTCGTCTTCCTAAGATTCGATTTATGTCACATCTGTGGACATTTATTTGCATTTTATCATTTGAAAGGCATTTCATCAATGTTACAGCGTTTATGCCAACTTTTCCTTATTTTAATACCATTTTAAAATTTTTTAGATGTTATAGAAAGAGCTTTGTGATCAAGTAATTATCTGATCTTGGGTAAAATTACACAGTTTCAAATAATCTATTATGCCCCCGTTTACTTGGTCTTTCATTATTTGGACATTCCATTTCTTTAGAATAACTTCACAGAGTAACCTTCATTCCCTCCCCAATATCCTGAATTTACATTAGCATGCATAGCTTGAAAGCTCATTGGAAAATTTCTTTGATATTCATTCTGTGTTGTTTCTCTGGATAATGGGATTATAGATCTTGGAACTGCAGTGTACTTTAAAAATGACCCAGTTTCTACTCTAAGGCTCAGACAAGACAAGTAACTTGTTAAAGGTTCCAGAACAAGTTAGTAAGAGAACCTATGTAGGAATACAAGGCTCTCTCAAGTTCAATAAAGTTTTACTGTTCAGTATTTGAAATGCATACAAGTAAATGTGTATACACATATGCTATATATGTTAGATGTATAATAGAAACTATCAAGACATAACGACCAATTTTGGAAGTAGGACATCAACAAAGGACATCTTGCATATGTAGCTTGTATATGGAAGTTCTTCCTGTCAAATATCTCAGTATCTCTTTCAAACAAAACTAAATACATATATATATATTTTCAGGGACCAATACTGTCACACCACTGCATGTAATCTTGGCATCCCTCATGAGAAGGCTAGTTCAAGTGCCAGCTGCTTCCCTATCTAGTAAGGCCCCTACTATCCATCCAGGAGGCCAGAGTGGAATTTTAAATTCCTGGCTTTAGACTGGCCCAGACCCTGCCTGTTGCAAACACATGGAGAGGTGGCTAGTGGATGGAGGGTCCATTCCCTTTCCTTCTGCCTCCCCACTCCTGTCAACTATTTATGTTTATATTTAATCTGGCTGCAAAACAAGTTTGAACTCCATGCATAGTATTTTTTGTAATATATATCTTCCATGAACTTTTTAGAAATCTCATTTCTGTGGGAAAAAAACTAGAATTTGAAAAAAATAGATAAAAAAGCAAAACCGAAGTTTTAACGCCTGAGTTTACAAGAGTCTGTTGCTGAAATACTGAGTGGTGGTGATGAGAGGGACAGAGATATAACTTAGTAATACAATAATATCTGAAGAATCAAGGCCCAGGGGAAAAACATACATTCTTGGCTGTTAACTAACTTATTTTTTCTGGAAATCATGTTCATTCATTAGCTTTTCTCAATTCTGAACCTCTCTATTTTCACTGCTTCTGAACGTACCTCAAAAGACACGGAACCAACAAAAAATTCTTCCTATGATTTTCTTACTGCTTCTTACCTGCTTCTTACCTACTTCCCAATCCATTTACTTTCCCATATGGTAAAGTTACTGAGGGATTAACTTCATCTGCTGCCCACACGTCTCACATTTATCTCAACAGAATCAGTGACATAATGCCAGTGAACTCTTGGCCAAAGAGAATCAGTGACTTTCTAATTGAAAAACTCATGAAGTACTTTTCAGACTTGGGCTTATCTTATGTCTGCAGCATTTGACATTTCTGGTCACTTTTTCCCCCTTTCTTGAAAGTCTCTCTTCCCTTGACTTTCTTTTTGGGTTATTTTTCTAGTTCTTGGGATTCCATCTGTATGCGTACATCTCAAGGGTTGATGCTTCTGGTGGTTCTAGCACTAGCTCTGTAATCTCCCACTGTGCTGATAGTCTTACGGGTTTAACTTCTCATACATTGAAACCTTTACGCCTTTAAAACATTTTTACTTTTGCTTACTTGAAATGTGGAGAGGGAGAGACAGATCATCCTTCTGTTGGTTGGTACCCTAAATGTCATCAGTGGCCCGGGGGATGTGTCAGGGTGAAGCCAGGAACCCAGAACTCAATTCAGGTCTCTCACAAGGGTGGCAGAGGCCCAACTACTTGAGCCATCACCTGTTGCCTCATGCGGTGAGCATTAGCAAGGGGTTGGATTGGGAGTGGGGGCAGGACTTGAACCCTGGCACTGTGATAGGCAGTGTTGGTGTCCTAAGGAGCTTCTTCACTATTGAGTCAAATGCCTGCTATACTGCCTTTCTCCAGTTGAGACCAGAATCTAATTCTCTTGTTGAGTAACATGAAATTTAAGGGGTGCTGTAAGACTTTGAACACTGTATTAAAAGGCATCCTCAGTATTTTATTCTGGTCCCTTAGAATATTCAAACCAAGTTATCATACTGTGGGAAGTCACTTTACAAGGAGTTCACCTGCAAGTACTTTGGCCAAGAGTTCACTGGCATTATGTCACAGTTTCCCTGATCTTGGACTGGGAAAGCAATAGAAGATGGCCCAAAGCCTTGTGACTCTCCACCTATGTGGGAGAACCAGAAGCTGCTTCTGGCTCCTAGCTTCACATAGGCCTAGCTCTGGTCATTGTGACCATTTGGGGAGTGAACCCCGCAAATGGAAAATCTTACTTTCTATCTCCTTTGTAAATCTGCCTTTCCAATAACAATTTAGAAAATTAAAGTGACTTGGTAATAATAAATCACTCTGACAAAAACAGAGATGGACTGCTCGGTTATCTCTTTATTAAAGAATTTTCTGGGCCAGAAGCAATGGCTCAATGGCTAAATCCTCACCTTGCAAGTGCCAGAATCCTATTTGAGCACTGATTCGTGTCCCAGCTACTCCAGTTCCCATCAATCTCCCTGCTGGTGGCCTGGGAAAACAGAGGAGGATACCCCCTAAGCTTTGGGATCCTGAATCTACAAGGAAGACCCTGAAGAAGCTCCTGGCTTCTGAATTTGGATTGGCTCAGCTCCAGCTGCTGCAGCCATTTGGGGAGTGAACCAGCAAATGAAGAATCTTTCTTTCTTTCTCTCCTCCTCTTCCTCCTTCTCCTCCTAAGTCTGATCTGCAATTCCCAATAAAAATAAATCTTACAACAAAAAAGGAACATGATGTCAAGCTATAAGGGGCAGTGGCTTGACTGTGTCCAGCAGAAGTTCATAAGCTAGAAGCTTGGTCTCCCATGTGGCAAAGTTGAGATGTCAAAGCCTTTAACAAGAAGGGCTTACTAGAGAGTAATTAGATCATGGGCTTCTGCTCTATGAATGGATTAATGCTACCTCCAAGGAGTGGGCCAACTTTAGCAGGAGTGGATTAGTTTCCAAGAGAATGGGTTCTTGTGGAAACAGTGACCTTGGCCCACTGCCAATCCTTTGCTTCTTGCCTTATCATGTGACCCTGTTCTCTTTTCTCCCATGTTGTAGCCTTTGCCTGATAGTCCACAACAGACTTCCCTTCCCAAGCTGTTTGGACACTTTAGCAATGAAAACATGAGCCAAATAAGTGACTTTACAAATCACTCAGCCAAATATATTTAGTTGCATCCATGCAAAACGAATGAAGCTGAACAAATTGTGGTTAGCTGGTAGCCTCCAACTGTTCATTCCTTTATGATCTAATTGATATTTGACCTGTGACCTTGTTCTTTTAAGACTCAAGCCAATGGCTAATACATTGGAAGCCATGGACATACTGGGGATGTTCTCAATCAATGGTTGAACAAGATGTGTTAAGAAGATCCAGCAATTTCTGCTCTCCCTCCCCCTTTCCAAGTATCATAGGGCCTTACAAGTATGATGTAGATCATAAGAAATCTGACTCATATCGACTGTTGGTTCATTGGTTACTTCACAATATCTTATTGCATGAGATACAGGCTGTTTGGGGTTGAAATAATATTACTGTTTTCCGATTGACATCATTTCACAATGATGTGAAGGGGGAGGGAGAGCAGAGAAATCTTACATCACCCTAGATGGTGTGAGGAAGAGGGGAAGTACAACCTATCAGGATCATAACTGGTAACTCATAGGCAACAGACTCGAATCAGCATTAGACAATAGCAAAACTACAAAGGCATATAGGGGGAATCAGGAGCAATCCTAACCTCTTTTTTCTTATTAATTAGTTTGCATTATGTGACAGTTTCATAGGCTCTGGGAATCTCCCCACCCCTCCCCACGCCCCTCCCCCCGGTGGATTCCTCCACCTTGATGCAGTATTACAGTTCAAATTCAATCAAGATTCTTTCCTTGCAAACATATACCAAACATAGAGTCCAGCTACTTATTGTCCAGATGGGTTGAACAGTTTCTTGGGGAGACCATTTCTGGTCCGAAGTTAGAGCTGGTAGAATATCATCCCAGTCAATTAAGAGTCCCAATATAACATCAACAGCAATTTGCAACATTATGGAATTGACATGGTTTTGAGTAACCAGTATGTTATAAATAAAAAAAAAAGCAACTTCTTAACCACAACCTATGATTAGCTCATTGACATTTCAATTTTAGTTTATATACAGGACCGGCTGCTATATACCTTAAAATGGCTATAAGGTACCATTCAGCTGTCTCGTGTCTATTTCATTTTAGTATTTAGCCATTTGTTGTGTCGAAGTGTAATTTTGCTGATCTTGGCAGATTTTAAATCCTAACAACCTCTTAACAGGAGGTCATACGTATAGAGCAGGGGTGGCCCCAGAGTGGAGCAGGAGGACAGGAGGAGGCTTGTATCCCAACCCTGAAGACTCCCAGATCCTCACCAAGGACTATCAGTACGAGCACCGAGGACTACATCCCTACTGCCAAGGAGACCACGGGGAAATGGAGTGCCTTCGGAGGCCAAGAACTCTGACATCACCCACCCCCATTTGGATCTACCACATGGGATGGAAGAAGCCCAAGTCCTGCCTTGCAGGATCCAAGGTCACTGGAACAACAACCAGGATCCCTGAGCGGTCCGCAGAAACAGAAGAACAGTAAACTTCCTTCGGGACTAGGGAGAGGAGCTTTCTCTGGTCCTTGCCTGCTTCCAACTTTGGGTCCCCACCCTCTCTTGTAATGACCATCAGGATCGCTCCAGAAACCCCTCAAAACAAACAAACAAACAAACAAACAAACAAACAAACAAACTAGAATAGATAGAGAATAACAAGGAAAGCTTAGAAACACAGGAAACGGTCAGCGGGGATGCACCTATAACTCACTGGGTGGGACACAAAGATTAGTTACTCCTCACTGGGGTATTGAAGATTTCTCTGCACACCCCTCCTGTAACTGTTCACCTAAACTGTTGACATATGTCTTGTTATAGAGTTAGACTACCCAAAAAACAGCCAGGTTCAGAGAAACCATGCTTCAGTGCTATAAACTGCTAAATACTAAAACTAAAATAGACATGAGACAGCTGAATGGCAATCTATAGTCATTTTAAGGTGTACAGAACACGGTTGAATATAAGGCAAACTGGAAATGTCTATGAAGAAGTCACAGGTTGTGGTTGAGAACCTGCATTTTCCTATTAACATATTGGTTAATCAACACCATGTCAATTAATGCCATAATGTTGTAATTGGTTGTAAATATTATGTTGGGGCTTTTAATTGATCAGGATGATACTCTGCTGGCTCTACCTTCAGACCAGAGATGGTCTCACCAAGAAACTATTGAACTTACCGGGACAATAAGATGCTGGACTGTATGCTTGGTAAATACCTCCAATGAAAGAATCTCAACTGAATTTGAACTATGGAAATGCAATAAGGTGGAGCAATCCACCGTGGGGGAAGGGTTTGGGGAGGGGCGGGGGGAATCCCAGTGCATATAAAAATGTACCACATAGGGCTTGGCAGTGTGGCCTAGTGGCTAAGGTCCTCGCCTTGATCCCATATGGCTGCTGGTTCTAATCCCGGCAGCTCCACTTCCTCTCTGTCTCTCCTCCTCTCAGTATATCTGACTTTGTAATAAAAATAAAATAAATATTAAAAAAATGTACCACATAATGCAATATAATTAATAAAAAAGTGCATATAAAAAAAGAAGATCCAACAATTTCTGTACAACTGGAGATTCCCTGAAGGAACCCTTGTCTGTATCAAGGTTGATGAACCCAAATGGCTACACTTCCCTGCTGTTTTTACAGACCTAACTCCCCACTATACCTTTTACATGTCTAGTCTCAGTGTCTTATGTATTATTATTACAATGTATTAACCATACTATGATGGCAACTTCAAAGACATGATGGCAAAATAAGCCCATCCACCCTAATATTGCTATTATTAATGGCTTTTGGTCATTGCTTATTTTATTATTGTAAAATTAAAACATGGCATACCTTAATTCACTATTTGCTCCCTTCAGATATAGCAAAATAAGGACTACAAATAAAAAGAGGATGAGCAAGGTACAAAGCACAAGAGTGTTGATTTTGCATCCTTCTGAAGAGAATGACAGGGCTTTCAGTGCAGTGTGACAAACCTCTCACAAAGATCCTACTGGCCCATCACACATTTGCTCATACGAAAAACCTCAGTACAAGTTCACTAATTTCTCAGCTTTCTTCAAGGATCTTCCTCTGATTCTTAAGCTTCCTGCTTAAGAATATGTGAACTGTCAAGACACATTACATGTCACTGCAGAGTGCCTGAAACTGAGGCCCTGCTCTACTGCTGATCCCAGATTTCTGTTACTGTGTAACCTGGATATAATAGGTGCTAGCTCAAGTTGTTCGGACCCTGCCATCCATGTGGAAGAACTGGATTAAGTTCTTGGTTTCTGGTTTCAGCCTAGCCCATGCCCAGTTGCTGAGGGCATTTGACTAGAGGATGAGAGCGCATCCCACCTGTCTTTTTACATCTATGTCTCTCAAATAAATAAATTTAAAAATATGTTAGTAGGGAGGCTGAATGACTTCCAGGCATTTATGAAGAAGTCAACGAGGCTGAAGGTTTTCGTTAAATGTTAAAATCACATTGCTGGGCCCACATTGCTAGCAGCTAAAGTTCTCCTTGAACACGCCCCGGGATCCCATATGGGCACCGGTTCTAATCCCGACAGCTCCACTTCCCATCCAGCTCCCTGCTTGTGGCCTGGGAAAGCAGTTGAGGACAGCCCAATGCATTGGGACCTTGCACCCGCGTGGGAGACCTGGAGGAGGTTCCTGGTTCCCGGCTTCAGATCGGCATAGCACCGGCCATTGCGGGTCACTTGGGGAGTGAATCATCGGACAGGAAGATCTTCCGGTCTCTCCTCCTCTCTGTATATCTGACTTTGTAATTAAAAAAAAAATCACATTGCGACAGAAGGTGAATCTGACCCTTAGATCCTTGACTAAATTCAAAGCTGATAATTTTCCGAGTGAGTTGTGGTAAGCATCAAGAGCAGAAAGAGTAGAGAAGGAAAGGGAGAACAATTAGTATGTGATTTGAAAATAGGAAGTTGATATCCTATTGGCATTCTACCTTTTGTTCTCACATTGCAGGAATAGATAAGACAGAAATGCCAGGAGAAGGACATGCTGCTTCTGTAGAAATATATGAAGAATTGGGGCTGGCACAATGTCTCAACTGGCTAATTCTCCAGCTGCAAGTGCCAGCATTTCATCTGTGTGCTGCCTTGTGTGCTGGCTGCTCCACTTCCCATCCGTCTCTCCACTTATGATCTGGTAATGCAGAGGATGCTCAAAAGACTTAGGATCCTGCACAGGCAGGGAGATCCAGAGGCAGCTCCTGGCTCCTGGCTTTGGATCAGTTCAGCTCTATTGTTGTGGCCATTTAGGGAGTGAACCAGCAGATGGAAGATGTTTCTCTATCTCATTCTCTTTGTACAATCTACCTTTCCAATAAAAATAGATCTTTACACAAACAGAAAAATCTATAAAGAATTAAGAATCAGATTTATTGTAGCAAAGGTGTTTACAGCAGCTGAAGGGTAGAAATTGGCCCCAGATTTGGAAGTCTGAGAACATTTTGCATGAACATTATATTGGAACTGTGCAAAGAGGGACTGGATTGTTTTTGATAGGTGGTAAGTTTCTCTCCAGAGGAAACCATGGTGCTGACAGTTACCTGATGCAAATGACATTAGAAGAGATTTAAGTAAATCTGCAACAATAGGCTTTAACGTCCTTGTACTAGAAATTTCATTAACACTGACAAAACAGGAAGACAAATATGAAGGCATTTCAAGGGATTTTACCCCTTAGAAATAACACATCAGAAAGGCATTACCATAATCAAATGTTAGCTCTGGTTCCCATTTTGTCAGGTATAAAGCTCTGCTGATACGTTTAAGATTGTTTCTTTCTGAAACAGCCAGTCAGGCATAAAATAACTCTAGAGTTGCTTTTGTAGAGGAATAGAAGAAATTGCACTAATGAGGGGCTAATAAGACCAGCTAACAGGACCCTGGGAGTACCCATCTCTTTTAGATGAGGCTGACGAATATGCTGCTGGTTGGAATGAAGGGTTTATGTCTTCATTTTCCAAGCACAGGGTTTGAGAAATCTATTATCAGCAGGGAGAATTGGTGTTCTGACAGCAGAACTCCACCCTGAGAGTTAATGCTCTTTATAATTCCAATCATGCTAAAATGATAAACAAGTCAAAGCATGTGGGAGACTATCTTTGAAAAATACTCAAGAAAATGTCATCTGTTTAAAATTTCAGGGAAGTACAGCCTGCACATATTTGGTTCTTTCAAGATAAATGAAAGATTTTACAAGCTTTAAAGGATTTTTTTTGTTTCTGTTTTTAGTGAGAGCTGCAGCAGCTGCAGGTTCAGCATTTTCAGTCCCAGAATTGAGGACAGAGCTGAATTTGCATCAGAGCAAACTGGCATCACTAATTCTTACAGTTCCCAATTAACTGCAATGAGAATGAAATTAATAGCTCTCTCTGCTGCATTTCTTCACCTTAAAACATACACACTTGTTCTAGCTGTCTGCTGTAGTGATGGCTCAAGTACTTGGTTCCTTGCCACCCCCATCGCAGAACTGGATTGAGTTCTTGGTTTCAGGATATGGCCTTTGCACAGCCCTGGCTTTTGTAGGGCATTTGGGGAATGAATCAGTAGATGGAAAGTTCTCTGAGACTCTTTGTTCCTCTGTATCTTTCAACTAAGCTAAATGAAAACAATTTAAAAAGCAAAAAAGTAAATAATTTTCTTCTTCGAAAATGTTAGAAGCCTGAGGCTTAATTAAACATGGCAATGTCAGGAGCAGCAGGAAAAGAGTATGCATTGAAACACCCATACATACTCATATAGGCTTTGCAGATTCAAGTCTATTTCAAGCATACGAAGGTTCATTTCTCCCATTTTTAAGGCTCATCAGACCATGACTTCCATTAACATTGCATGTTGAAAAAAGCCTTCTAAGCAAGTGGCAGACACAGGCTGCATAATGCTCTGTAAATTTTCCTTGATCTAGGGCTGGTGCAGTGGGAAGCAGTCTTTGGTTGCACCAGCATCTTAACACAGGCACTGGTGCAAGCTGCGGCCGTTTCTCTTCTGATCCAGCTCCCTACGAATGCACCTGGACAAGCAGGCAAACGTGGTCATATCTGTGGGCCACCCGCTCACGTGGGAGATCCTTAACACGTTTCTTGATGCTAGCTTCAGTTCCGACCACTGCAGCTAACTGTGGAGTGATCTAGTGTATGGAAAATGTTGCTTTTCCCCTTTACCACCACCCCCTGCGGTTCAAGTAAATAAAGAAAATCTAAAAAAATTTGTCTGCATTTCTGAAGCTGAATTCTGAAGTCCCAGAATGGTATTTTCCAGTTGGGTTACAGATACATATTTTTAACTTCATATGTTCTTATAACATTTTAGACAGAGATCTTACTTGCTTTCAAAGATAACTAGAGTTGGAGACAGTATCCTTGGAAAATAGTTAAAACCCCAAAAGCATGCATTAGTAGAAACAAAGGTAAATACAGGGTAAATGGTTCTGTATTACTAAAAAAAATATTTTACTTATTTGAAAGGCAGAGAGGGAGATAACCAGGTGTTTTCTTTCAAAGACAAAAAAAAAAAAAGCACCAGAAAAACTGTCCTTTCAAAAACCAGTTCATTTTCCTGCCCACTACCTGTGCTTAACTACTTCTTACACTTGTGGCTACACTTATGCCTCTTTTCCTAAAACAAATGCCTCTGTATGTATGCTAACATGTACATTTGTGTATGGTTATTTTATTTACTGTTGAGAGTATACTGCCTTGACATTTATATTTTAACAAGCACGTGGTTTGAAGACAGAATAAAATAGAATTGTTAATGAAGAGGAGGATGAAAAAGTAGAAATGAATACTAGAATAAGAGTATTTCCGAATACTGTGAGGCAGGAATTGCAACAAGTTTGACATTCTCGATTGAGCTACAGTAACGAGGCAATAATAGAAGCCTAACAACCACCAGTGGATCCAGAGTATGCACAGTCCCCTGAGACAGATCAGGGTACACCTGGAGGCTGCTCTAAACACAGGCCTCATTACTATGGTTATAGAACAGAATAAAACTCTACAGGAGCCAAAATTTCCAGAATAACTAAAAAAAAAAATGACTAACTTAGTGACAGTTCAAAGCAATTGATAAAATTTGGGGGAAAAAAAAAGGAAAGTGCACAGGATTGCTTGCAATTGAAAAGAGCCTTGGTGAGTCCTCAACAATTAAAGCAATAATCAAAGAAAAACAACATGGAATCTCCCTCAAATGTTTTCAAAAGTACCTAGAAAAAGTTACTGAACTGTTCCAACAGGAGATATTTTACTACATCCCCATTTCATATACACATGCTTAACATGTTTGGAGTTAGGAGCTTTCTCTGGTCCGAACCTGGCTCCACCTCTGGACCCCCGCTCTCCTTCGAGTGACCATCGGGATCGCTTCAAAAACCCCTCACAGCAAACAATCATACAAACTAAAAAAAAAAAACCTAAAATAAATAGACAAACAACAGAAAGTAGAGCTTGAAATCTGACAGGAAAGAGCTGGCGTGGATTGGCTCATGCCTTGCTGGGTGGGACACAAAGATTAGTCACTCCTCACCATGGTGTTGAGGATTTTCCTGCACACTCCCCCCCCCAAAAAAAATGTTCTGCACCTTAAATGTCGGCAAATGTCTTGTTAGAGTTACAAGCCAATCTAGATTATCCCAAAATCTGCCAAGATCAACAAAATTATACTTCAACACAACAAATGGCTAAATACTAAAATGAAATAGGCACGAGACAGCTGAATGGTACCCTATAGCCATTTTAAGGTATATAGCAGCCGGTCCGGTCCTGTATATAAACTAAAATTGAGATGTCAATGAGCTAATCATTGGTTGTGGTTAGGACTGGTTTTTTTGTTTTTCTTTTTTGTCTGTTTGTTTGTTTTTTAACATACTGGTTACTCAAAACCATGTCAATTCCATAATATTGCAAATTGCTGTTGATGTTATACTGGAACTCTTAATTGACTGTGATGATATTATACCAGCTCTGACTTCGGACCAGAAATGGTCTCCCCAAAAAACTGTTCAACCCATCTGGACAATAAGTAGCTGGACTCTATGTTTGGTATATGTTTACAAGGAAAGAATCTTGATTGAACTTGAACTGTAATGCTGCATCAAGGTGGAGGAATCTACCAGGGGGGAGGGGAGAGAAGGGGTGAGGGGATTCCCAGAGCCTATGAAACTGTCACATAATGCATAACATTAATAAAAAAAAAAACATGTTTGGAGTTAGAAGGAAACAAAAAGAACAAAATGGTCTAATCTTATGACCAGATTTTAGGCTACAGGTGGATCCCAAGCTAACCACTGCTTTTTTCCAACAAGTATTTTTTATTAGGACAATTTGTTGAATTATTCTTGTTCTTTATCTCCCATTATCCTTCCTCAAATGGGCATGGAAGGGGCAGGAGATAAAGTGTGAGTTGCACAGAGATGAATTTTTTAAAAGATTTATTTTTTATTGGAAAGTCAGACTGACAGAGAAGGGGAGACAGAAAGATGTTCCATTTGCTGGTTCACTCCGCAAGTGGCTGCAATGGTCAGAGCTGAGCCAATCCAAAGCAAGGAGCCTCTTCTGGGTCTCCCACGCATGTGCAGGGTCCCAAGGCTTTGGGCCATTCTCTATTGCTTTTCCAGGCCACAAACAGGAAGCTAGATTGGAAGTGGAGCAGACAGGACACAAACCTGTGCCGATATGGGATATCTTGTACATGCAAGGCGAGGATTTAGCCACTAGGCTACCACGCCAGGCCTGAATGGCTTTTCCTTAAGAAAATACTTCATGTTGTTGTTAATTTTCTATTGTTCTCTTTTTTGTTGTTTTTTTTCCCTACGGCTTTTCATTTATGGGGTCTTTTCATTTACAGTAACTGTGTAGTAGAGACTATCACATGCAGATGTGAGGATACAATGCAGTGTGCATCCCTACTTCCAAATCAACAATGGGCTGCTAGTGAAACTGTTGAACGTATCTTGATAGGATGCTAGACTCTTTGCCAATGTCAGGATACACTGAAATAGCAGAATGATGGACCTATGACTGATTGTGAACAACTATACTATTGTAATGACTTGGGGGGAAATTGGTGGGAGGGGAAGGGATTTGGGGAAGGATAGGAAAACCCCAGAGCCTATGGAAAAAGGAAAGGAAACCTCAGAGCTAGAACATTCAAATCCCTGCTGTGCTGTTGCTGCTAAGCAGCTGTGTGAGCCTGGATAAGTCACTTAACCCCTCCCAGTCTGCATGAAAGGGGAAAAATAATCCCTAACACAACAGAGGAAAAAATAAAGACCCGTGAGGAATAACAGCCTCTTGTTAAGGAAAATTCTGGTCACTGAGCGCTGGTCTCTCTCCTCCCTTCTTTTTTATTCAGTAAACACAGATTTAAACTGTAAAAGCAGAAGAAACAGTTTACACTGAAATTTTACAACACAAACCGATTAATGAGTAAACTCGTGGGGTCAGCTGAGACACTGTGGGCTGAAGATGCTGGCTCAGGTACTTGGGTTCCTGCCGCCCATGTGGGAAACCAGCATAAAGTTCCCGGCTCCAGGCTTACACCTGACCCAACCCTGGCAGTTTTAATCATTTGTGGAATGAACCTACAGATGGAACATCCATCCCCCTCTCCCTCCTCCTCATACTTACCCCCCCCTTCTCTCTTCCTATTACTTTTTCTGTCTTTTTTGAATTTGAAATAAATTTTTTCTTTAAAAGGCTCCTTAGAAAAACAAGATGTTTTTTGTTTGTGAACTACTGGACTCTGTTCAGTGGTGTTGATGTTTACAACAGCCAGGTAAATAGCACCCATTTTTCACCCAGCAAATATTATCAATGAAGAGAAGAGAGAAAAAAATCTAATTCCTGAAGGTGGGTGACGCTCTAATATGGACAGCCTATGGGTAGCATCCTGTACACAAAGAGGGTGCTAGAAAGTCAGTCATTCCCACAGAGAAGAAATGGACGAAGCTGTGTGTCCTGTGGCATCTGGCTCCCAAGATGCAGCACGTCCAGGCCCAGCTGTGCCAGCCCAGTTCTCTTACGTTGCCAATGTGGTTACTTACTGCACCCAGCACAAGAGGAAGGAAAGGCTCTGGAGAGAAGTCAGGTTTTATACTCATGGATTTTGCTCCGGATGAAAGGCAATACACGGGAAAATGTGCTTCTATGAGTATAACTTACCTAAATTCATCCTGCTCAGCAAAATGAATTGGATTTTACAATAATGAAATTTATCATAACAGAGCTCTGTATCAGTATTTTGTTATGTTTAACATTTAAGCAGACCACATATCATCATTCTGAGGAATACAGCCTGGTTTTATTCTGAAAAGGCTTAAAACCAGATGTGATCTGCCTGGACTTCCTTGTCCTCCATTAAACCTTTTAATGTGTTTAATTCCAGGGATGGCTGGAATGGTTCCAGGAGAAGCGGGAAGAGACGGTGTGCTTTGTAATGACCCTTGACAGTGTGGCAGGCAGCACTGACTTTCACAGTAGTCGAAATTCCACTTAATTAGAGAAAAACTCCACATCTTTATAAATAGAGTGTTAACTGATTCAAAGGAACTTAATGAGAACATACGGGAAAGTGCACTTTTGCCACTTAGTTTTACACATTAATTAAAGTCAGAAGGCAAGAGTCAAATTGACTCTTCAGTCACTTGGAAAGACAGAGAAACTACAGTGGCTTTAGACTATGCTGACTTTGCTGGCTGTGACCCTCCACATGGAGCTTCTAAACTTATGTGCTGTTCTGAGCTTGGAGTTTACCTCCTGTTACAGACTTTGTTAAGATCTTATTGTATAGTCTCAAAGATGCAATCTTTCAACAGCACAGCATTGTAGAACTAGGCATCTCTTTTTAAAATTATTTTTTAAATATTTATTTTTATTGGAAAGACAGAAATACAGAGAGGAAGAGAGAAAAAGATCCTCTCTCCACTGGTTCACTCCCCAGGTGGTTGCAACAGCCAAAGTTGAGCTGATCCAAACCCAGGAACCAGGAGCTTCTTCTGGGTCCCCCACATGGGTACAGGGTCCCAAGGCTTTGGGCCATCCTTGATTGCTTTCCCAGGCCACGGGCAGAGAGCTGGATGGGAAGTACAGCAGCGGGGATATGAATGGGCACCCATATGGGATCCCGGAGCATGCAAGGCAAGGATTTAGCCAGTGAAACACCATGCTAGACCCTTTTTAAGTATTTTAAATTTTGTCTTCTTTATAAACGATGTCCTATATGATATACAGTATAATATCAACTATGAAATAATGTATGTGTAGAAAGTTCTAAAAGGAAATATATCAAATTACTAAACTATTTCTTTCAATGGCTGAATATTGGGTGATTTACACATGCGCTGGCTTTATAAATGGAGAAAAACAGAGTAAATTTTAATGTCTAAAAGCCTGGATGTTCCCACTGGATGAGAAAATCATTGGCCCACATTGACAAAGCAGTACTTAGGGAAAAGAGTCAGTTTCTAACATTCTGGGGATGTGGCAAATCGGAAGAGTCCAAAAAATAATACTGACAGCTAACAATTGAACTTCACACCACACTTTTTTTTTTTGTAGATACACTTTCAATATTAAATCAAATTTCAATATTAAACTCAAGAATTAATTTGTTATTGCAGCTTTGTTCAAACATCAAGCACCCTTGGGACTTAAAACAGATGAGATGAACTTCTGGAAGCAGAACTAGCAATTGTTTCCTTCCTCGTGTGAAACTGGCCAGTTTTTACCAGGCAGGTCATAGAAATGCCCAGTTTCAGCAGATGTATATGCTTGGAGCTGTGGTTCAGAACACTTTCTATTGATTTCTAGATACATAATACAGTGACTTGAAAAGTGACGAGGGGAATCTTCCCCAGTTAAATCTTTTAGGGCACTGTGCCTGTATTTAACCCCTGCAAGTTGCCATTACCTTCCCATTGGTCTTCTGCAGACAGCCCACTGCCCACAATAGTTAGTCACTCTACCAGCCTGTCATCTACTTCTGCCCTGGATTTGCTGTTTTCCACTTTCATATTATAGATAGGTGTCATTTTCTGCTGTTTGTATGATGAGCTGAGCTCAGTTGGCTCCAGTTTGCTTTTAAAAAATCTCTTAGCAATTTATCATATCTCCACATGTTCCCACTGGAATTTAATGCCAATTTCCACCTCTTGTCAGTTCCATTTTTGTTGACTTCAAGGATCTTATCTACTCTTTATACTTTAAATATTTTTTAAAAAATTTATTTTTAGTGGAAAGACAGATCAGCTCTACAGAGAGAAGGAGAAATAAAGAAAAAGATTTTCCATCGCTGGTTCACTCCTCAAATGGCCAAACAACCAGAGCTGTGCCAATCCGAAAGCAGGAGTCAAGAGCTTCTTTCGGGTATCCCACACGGGTATGGCACCCTAAGTCTTTGTGCTATCCTTTGCTGATTTCCCAGGCCACAAACAGGCAGATGGATGGGAAGTGAAGCAGCTTTGACACAGATACCCATATGGGATTCTGGCACGTGGAATTCCAGTGAGGGTTTAGCCATCGCGCCATCATGTCGGGCTCAAGAATGGCATATTGCATCAAGTCTACCAACAGATAAAAGGGTTGAAGAATGATCCAAATAAGGGTTTTGAATCTAACTCCTGTGTCCAAAATGCAAGTATTTGCCTCCACTGCACTCCTACTGTGGTAACTGGCATTGTATCAAATTTTTAGTCAGGTGGCCCTATGTCAAATTTGGAAGGCAACACCTCCAGTAACATATGCATAAAGGAATTTGTAACATTCTCACCATTTAGATCCATGTTTGCCTACTCTTTCCATTAGGCTGGTAGGGAGGGTGTGGGTGTGTGTGTTTCCTCACAGCATGTGAAAAAGCACCTTAAACATGCTAGGCATTCATCTGACTATATCAAGCGGAGTTAAAAGTGAAAGCATAATGAAATTGAATGGAAACTTCACACCTGTAAATAACTTTAGGTACACCTGTAAATAACTTTAGGCTCACCTGTTTTCACTAGGCCAAATGAATTATCAACAAGTTTGGGGATGTTGCCATTCAACTTCAAAATAATTTAAGTTTTCTCTGAGTTCTTATGAGGAAAAATTTTACAGGAAGAACATAACCCAGATTACAGCTTAATAAAAATTTACTGATGGTCTCTTGGTGCCTGTGTTTGAGCTGGTTCCTGGGGCACACTCCAGAACAAGGCCCGGGCACTCTGAATGAACTTGAATCCTAGCAAGTGAGATAGCTGTATCACAAATAACAGTGCAGGAGTCGAGTGCAAATTGAGATGCATTTACAAATACTGCACTAGCCCAGAGAAAGGAAAGGGATCACAGAACAGATACAAAATCACCATGAACAAACATCACTGGTGCAAATTGTAAAAGGTTCAGCCTTTTTATATACTAAGGAGAAATATTGCTATGATTCTAGGTATTGAGTCCAATGTAATACCCACACTACTTTAATATTAAGTTTAATAAGAATGCGCCTCGTGGGCCTGGCGCCATGGCCTCACGGCTAAGGTCCTTGCCTTGAACATGCCAGGATCCCATATGGGCACCGGCTCTAATCCCAGCAGCTCCACTTCTCATCCAGCTCTCTGCTTGTAGCCTGGGAAAGCAGTCGAGGACGGCCCAATGCTTTGGGATCCTGCACCCATGTGGGAGACCCGGAGGAAGTTCCTGGCTCCTGGTTTCGGATCAGCACAGCACCAGCCGTTGCGCTCACTTGGGGAGTGAATCATCGGACGGAAGATCTTCCTCTCTATCTCTTCTCCTCTCTGTATATCTGACTTTGTAATAAAAATAAATTTTTAAAAAAATGCACCTGGTATAAATCTTACCTATTAACTAGGATGTTAAGAAGTCAACTTTTTGGGACCAGCACAGTGGTATATCTGGCTAATCCTCATTTGGCACGAGCATCCTATATGGGTGCTAGTTCCTGTCTTGGCTACTCTATGTCTGATCCAGCTCTCTGCTTATAACCTGGGAAAACAGCAAAGGATGGTCCAAAACCTTGGGACCCTGCACCAACATGGGAGATGGGTAAATAACCCCCAGCTTTAGATTGGCTCAGTGCTGGCCATTGCAGCCATTGAGGGAGTTAACTAGCAGATGGAAGACCTCTGTCGCTTCTCTTACTCTCTGTAAAAAATCTGCTTTTCAGACTTTTTTTCAAGTTGGTTTATTGAACAACCATCACATTGGGTCATAGGAAATCTATTCTCACTTGTAATCATTGGTACTTCTCACATGACTTCAGTGCATCACAGTGGTTCTCAGGACGCTGCTCTGTCTGGCTAAATCTACAGTTTTGGGTCTCCAGTAACAGGTTTCAGGGACTTGGCCATTTCTGTGTCGTAAATGGGGTACCAGGATCCCATATGGGCACCATTTCCTCTCCAGCTCCCTGTTTGTGGCCTGGAAAAGCAGCAGAGAATGCCCCAAAGCCTGCAGCTGTGTAGGAGACCTGAAGGGAGCTCCTGCTTCATAACAGCTCAGCTTTGTCTTTTGCAGCCTTTTGGGTCGTGAACCAACAGATGGAAGATTTCTCTCTCCTTCTCTCTATAAATCTGATCTTCCTTTCCCAATAATAAAATAAAAAAATTTTAAAAGAGTATGAATTTTGATAATAGGAAAATGCTATTGGTAGTGGGGGGGGGACTATCTATGGCCCCCATTCATCTGTTGCAATCCAAGCCCTCAAGGGATGATATTAGGAATGGTGCTAAATGAAAAGGGGTTGATGAGGGAGAGAATATACACACACACATACACACAAGCTCGTGCACAAATTAGTATCTCAAAATGTTTTGTCATGTAAAGAACCTGATTCCCAAGAAATCCACCTTCAGGGAAATCTACCATGACACACACTCATCATACAAGCAGTCAGACTATTGTGTCCAGGATAAGCTTAGGGACCAAGATCCCAGGGAGTTGAAAGCAAAACCCAAAATCTGGTCTTGTAGGAAAAAAACACTGAATGGAGAGTCAGGACACAGGAGATTGGACTTCGGTTCTCTCACTCAATTTCCTGTGGGATCTGGCACCAGTGACTTAATTTATCTTATTCATTTGAAAGCCGGAAAGATTGGCAGACACACACACACAAAGGACATACAGGAGAGAAGAGACAGCTAGAGAGAGGTCTCCAACTAGTTCACTGCCTGAATATATGCAGCAATCAGGGCTGTGACAGGAGTCAGGAACTCATTTCAGGTTTCCATGTGAGTGGCTGAAACCCAACTGCTTGAGCCATCACCTGCTGCCTCCTAGGGTATGCATTACGAAGAAAGGAGCTGGAAGCAGGAACAGAGCAGGGACTCAAACACAGGCCCTGGGATGTGGAATGCCAGCATCCCAAGTGGAGCCTTAAGGGCTGAGTAAACTGGTTTCCAGTTTATTCAGATGAAAAATCTGTTGGTCCTAAGGCCCCAATGTTGGTAGCTGGTTTGATAAATAAGACCGCATCTGGCATTTTTATAAGGCCTCTTATAATCACCAAATATTGACTCTAATATATGATACTTTTAAGTTATTTGCTGGACATATATGTGACAGTAATGGTGTTTGGAGCTTCCAAGCGTAAACACAGTGCATAAGCATGGGGTAGACAGGCTGATTGTATCAAAAGCAACTTAGTATATTTAATCTGAACTCCTTTGTTTGATCTGTTCATTTCCAGCCATCTTCATTGAATGTTCCTGTTTATATTCAGCTACTAAAGGAACTGTGCAGCTGAGGTGATGTCTTGGAAATCAGGAACTAAAGGGTGAATTCTGGCATTGCTATGGTCTGTCCCTTAATTTCACTGAGCTGTGTGGCACTGGAATGAGCCAATTCAGTACAGCAGGGTAAAACATGACCCTATTAAAGTCATCAACAGTGCCACATATTTTAGGGAAGATAGTGTGAGCAGTAACAATATTTAATCACACCAGTGGCCCATAAGACTATTCAAAATGTCATGTACTTTGAAGAAATTGGCTTAGTGATTCTTACCACTTAAAGAGGAACTGGTGGTCAAATAACACTCCGTAAAAGACTCCAAATAACAGATTACTACACAGATGACATGAATCCAAATAGAATTCACAGATACAGGCTTTTACTTTCAAATCCCTCCACGATTGTGTCCATAAACCCCAATCCCAGCACCTCTATGGGCAGCGAGAAAGAGCCCACAATGTCATTTATTTCCCAAGTGAAACAGCCACCCGGACATCCTCTTTAAAATGAACAAATAAAACAGTCCATTAATGATTCAATGATGGAGGGCTGAGCATCTTCAGTAACTAGGTTCACTGAGAAGGAAAACCACTTCAAAGTCATCAAAATGGAAGTTGTTAAGGAATTATGTGCCTCACCATGAATGGAAATGAATGCTCCAAATTGAGGAGCAGAGCGTATATTTTTAGAGACAGCCCTGAATCCTGCTTTCCTGAGAAACATTTTTAACCATTGCTCCTGTGTAACCATCATCAAAAGTAAACCCATTCTTTCCCTCTTTGATCTTTGGGTCCTGCCTCCTGTGTTACATTTCCTCCCTTAGCTGATTCAAGACCAGTTGTAGAATGAGGATTGTAGTAGGAATGTGTTACTGATAGGCGCCAGCATGGATAACATCCTGCCTTAGGTGAAACAAACAGCAGAATTGGCCTTAGCAACACCCATTTGATCATGACGTAAAAAGTCTGAGCCAGAGTTTGACTGATTCTGTATAAATAAAGCGAACGGCTTTATTGCATAGTCCACAATCATCATGGAATCCTAGTGGTCCGTCTCTTTCTTTCTCTTCGCACCTCATCCTCGCACCCTTCGCGAGTTCTGAACCCCGGGCCGGAGCTGGACTCCGCCAGGTTTAGGTGACATATATAAAGAGTTTAAGCTGGGTGAGCATTGCTTTATTGCATTTATGTATGGCTTTAAGTATTTTCCTGTCAGAGCTGAAAGAAACCAATCCCTACTCTCAGATGCAAGGTGTATGGAAATATTATGGCTACACTGGATGCGGAAGTCAATGCAGACATAAACAACCCTCCTATTTGTCCTTTTCCAGATTATAGAGCTTGAATTTTAGCAAACACCAGGCTGGTGTATATTGGTGTGTGTCTCTTTCTCTAACAGGGATAGGCCTTGGGCATATCAACGTGGAGGCAGTACCGAGATACTGTATAATGGGATTGTCACACGTACTGCTGCTAACAACTCTGGGGAATGGGTGCTGCTACCTAAGGAAACCATGCACCTACACTGCTATGGAAGAGATTCATTTGTCAATTCAGGACTGGTTTTTTTTTGGGGGGGGGGGCCACAACACTGTGGGACAAAAATGGATGAAAATATGGGACAATGAGCAAGCATGTAAGAAGGTAACACAAGGAGCAAAAACGGAGTGCTTTTCTGCTCTTCTGTCAAGGCCAAGAGCATTCCACCTTGGCCCTATGAATCCCAGAGTAAATGAGGGAGACACATGCCAGCTGAAAAACTAAGTTATGGAGATCTACAGTACGTAAACTGGAGGACCCAGTTAGGACTCATTGCAGAGCAGCAACAAGAGAATGGATGCTGTTTATGAGGGGCGGAGACATAATCATACAATATCTGGACTGAAAGACTGCTTGCATCTTTATGGAAGTATTGCCAGGTGCAGCATAGTCAAAGGGCTGAGAATTTAGTGTCACGAGGAGTAGGAATTAAATTTCATTCCATTAAACTAGCAACCTCCTAAGTGATACACTTTTTAACTCTTTAAACACCACACACACACACACACACACACACTCCTCTGTTGAAAGCACACACAACCTGAAATGGTCAGGAAAGAATACTACCTGATTCAGACTAACAGAAATTCCCAGGTATCACCAAGTAACAGGAGGTGACGGCCCTATAAGCCAATCTCCAGCCCTTTGTAGCAAAGATAATTACAAAGTTGAAGAATGCCCCCATATTTTGGTACTAAATGCTTCCTTTCTCAAAAAGCTTCCTGGTCCCAAAGGGCTATTAGGAATTAAATATCTACTCACCTCCCAGGCCCAGGACAGAGCCGCTTAGAGTAACTCAGCTGAGACCCCTTACCTATCCATGTGGTTTCTGGGAGCCTCAATCACTTCACAGTGGAAAGCAAGGGCAAGGATGGACATTAAGCCTGGTTGTGTGGCTTCTTTTCCACGTTCACTGTTGTAGAGAAGCTGAGTAGACAAGAGTATTCATGCACCTACTGGCTTAGTAACTATCCTTTTTCCTGCCTCTCTGGCTGGCTGAACCAACTTTCCTAAAGGACAGAGAGCAGCCAGTGAGTGTGTACATGATCTGTATCTGGTGGCAGCTTTAATAATCACTGCTCAATATGCTTCCTTGTGTTTGTTTTAATAGCCCTGGTGACTAAGTTTTGAAGCTTATTTTTAAGAACTTTCAGCCATTGTTCTATTTATATTGGTGAAATCTTTAAATGATTTTGATGCTGTCTAATTAATAGTCTCAGCTTGCAACCTACTGAAATTGCCGTGGTCTTCATTATTGCATTTTAAAAGACAGCTGTTAGTTTAACTGCACAAATAACATTGTAACAACTGGACTAAAAATGAAAAACTGTTTTGGTTTCCTATGTTTCGATGATAAAATGGTAATAGTAGTGAGAGATGGCATTTGAAAGCTTAGCATGTATATTGTATGTGATTTTTCTGTTAAGTGTCACAACAGTCTTATGAGATAGTATAATGTTGCCGATACATATTTTATAAAATAAAGAAATGAAGTGTTAACGAGGTTGAACAACTTCCTGGGATCACAGCAAATGGTCCCTTGCCAGGGCTGGATTACACCTCTGGCTCAGGGCTGGACTACACCTCTGGCTCAGGGCTGGACTTGCCGGAGCTGGAACTGAAAGATTGTGTTCGAGTGTCTTTCTCGCTGGTTCTTTCCCCTCTTCCATGTGTGGTGGAATGAGAAAGTCCTTCAGCTGGTGCATAAAGACTCCTGAGCTTTTAAGGGTCTTCCAAGGTTCTGGCACTGACTATCACATAGATAGATTTGCTCAACTTGCAATACTGGCTTTGGATTGCTTCAACCCCAACCATTGTGACCGTTTAGGGAGGGAACTTGCATGTGGAACATCGTTTTCTTTCTGTCACTGCTTTGCCCTGTAAATCTTTCAAATAAAAACAAATCTTTTTAAAGAAGAAAAATTTTAACACATAAAATGTGTACATGTTTATGGAATACATGATATTTTGGTTCCTGTTTGTATCAGGAAATGTCCAAATCTGCATAAATATGTCAGTGATGACAAACACATGTTTAAGTAGAGGTTTGTAGTTTTAATTCACTGCTCTTTTTGTTATGCTTTACTTTTTGAGGGACAAAAAGACAAATAGAGACAGACAAACCTATGTACTGGTTCCCTCCTCAAATGCGAATGATAACTGTTACGCTGGGCAGAGCAGAAGTGACTGCACCACCCTGCCTAAGTCAAGCTGCAATCTCCATATGCAGGAATGTTTGGGATGCCAAAGCACCCTAACCTTGTCTCTGCACAGGTTAGCACCCGCCATGATGAGTACCCTACACTACATGTCACATGTGCACAAATCGAAGAGCTGACAGCTTCTCCCATCCCCCATGCTGAAGATGTCTAAAAGCCTACTGCTGTATCCCCTGGGTGGCCATTTCCCTCATGTGGTCACCCTGCCAATTGGAAATTGTTCTAGGCTTTCTCCCACTAGGGAGCAGTCTATTAGACTCTCTCCCCTAATTAATGCAACTTTTTGCCTGAACTAAACCCCCCCCTCCCTTATTCTCAATTGTCTCTAAACCTAACAGTAAGTGGCACTGGACTGTGGCTGGAAACTCAATTTAGGTCTCCCACATTGGTGGCAGGGATCCAACCAGCTGAGCAAACACCTGCTACTTCCCACTGTTTGTACTGGCGGGAAGCTGGAATCAGGAACCAAGGCTAGGAATTAAACCCACACACTTCAATTTGGAAGTTCACCACTCGGGTAAATGCCCACCCCTGGTCAGAAAACATCCAAGGTGAATGTTTCATTTTTTTACAATAAAAACACTCAAATTCTCTTAGAGTTTTTTAAGTATATATTTTATGACACAGTATGTTTATATATATACAGGCACTTATGCATATAGCAGGCCTTTAAAAAAATCAATGTGACTTGGCAAAATATCAGGTGTGCTAGTCAGGTCAGGATATGTTAGCTGGGCAATAATGTATTTCAAAGAGTTATTTACAAGCATTCAAGGGTGAAATACTCCTCCATAGGAGGTCAAATTTCCTTCTACATTTCTGCTGCAAAATATGATTCTGAAAAGGTCTTGAACGAAAATATTTCACATAATCCCCAGTCCTTCACTGATAGAAATACCATGCCCCCCCCTTTTTTTTTTTACCAGGTTTTGCTTTATCACTTCATCCAACTTTTTACAGAATTTTCTGGAAGCCTTACAAGGAATTCAAGAGTGACTGAACTACATACTCTCAGAGACCTGAACTCTACACAAATAGTTCTCACTGAATTGACTTACATTTCTGGTTCTGTGAACATAGGATTGATGCAAATTTACTGAGATCCAATATTGATGAATTATGTAACTCAAATGATCTTGCACATTCAGTATTAAATTTTCCATAGACAGTATTAAATGATGGCAATCTGCATTTGAATTGCCTATAATGAATCTAACATTATTTTGCTTTTAGACAGGGTCTTTCCTTTTGTAGGTGTACAGCATTGCCCTCACAATCTGACTGGCAATATGGAACAATGGGACAGTTGTGAAAATGAATGGCAACCCAAATGATACCAGGTAGGAATTGAAGTGTATTCTACATAGGAAATGCTAAGATTAGTCCCCAGGATTCAGATGCTTATAGTTTTCCAATGATTATTACAGAAAATTGGTATAAAAAGAATAATCATGTCTAAATGTACCAATTTGCTATAAAACACTTTCAATATTAAATTTAGAATTTCTAGAGTAGGGCCTGGTGCAGTAGCCTATTGGCTAAAATCCTTATCTTGCTTGCACTGGGATCCCATATGGCACTGGTTCATGTTTCAGCTGCTTCACTTCCCATCCAGCTTCCTGCTTGTGGCCTGGGAATGCAGTTGAGGACGGCCCAAAGTCTTGGGACCCTACATCTGTGTGGGAGATCCAGTCCTGGCTTCAAGATTGGCTTAGCTCTGACCGCTGTGGCCACTTGGGGAGTGAATCAGCAGAAGAATTTTCTCTCTGTCTCTCTTCTCTGTATATCTGCCTTTCCAATAAAAATTAATAAATCAAAAAAAATTTAGAGTATACAGAAGTGTGTGTATGTATGTATAGAAAAATCAAACATTCCTTATTTTGAATCTAATATGGGGCTTTCTGTGTGCATAAAATTCATTATTTTATGTATGTTGGGGCACTCATATAAGCTCCTCCTTTACCAGTTAACATTAGTAAAATGTACAAAGACCAGAAGTGGTGTGGAATTACCCAAATCATTACAGAAATCCTGACAAATTGTGTAAGAATGGTTAGTGGTAAAGGAGTGATCAAGTAGGCAGTGAGATAAGAAAATGTGCTATGACCATGGTGAACACAACACTGAAGACTGAGAACAAGATAAACGAGGAGGAGGGAACCCCATAGGGCAAATCAGATAGCTCCTCCGGTCAATCATATTCCACATTCTAGTATCAAGGAGGAAGAGAATTTCATGGGAAATGCATGGCCACAGACAACACCATAATACACCGGTCCTCAACCATGTTACATAAAAATTTTATTTCCTCTTCTATGGGTAAGTTTGCCATAGTCAAAAAATATAGATTTCTCTCTGCTTGTATCTCACCATGAGGCTTGATAACTCAGAAGGGTATTGTTTCGATAGTGTTTACACATAGGATCTGAAACCTGTAATTCTACACTGCCAATAATACACAGATCTCAGAAGCATGAGACTAGGAAAGAACAAAGGATATGTTGTTAGACAGCTTGGATTTGATCCCCAGCTTTGCCATTAGTTGTGCACTCTTAGGCAATTTAACTCCCTTCTCTTTTGGTTTTCCCCAGCTATAAAATGGAAGTAATAATAGCAGCTGCTTTATATGCTCATTGTAATGATTAGAACAAGTTAATTCATGTAAAATACATAGTACACAGCCTAATATAAAATGAATAGGAACATTAGCTGTTAGTTATTACTTCCATTTACACTGTATTTGAAAGGCAAAGAGTCAGATACAGTGATGTTCCATCTGTTGATTCTCTCCCAATATCCACAAAAAACCCTGGGACTCGTACTAAGGCTCCTATATGGGAGGTGGGGACCCAAGCACTTGGGCCTTCTAGGTTGCCTTAGTCTTAAGTCCCTGCATGCAGGTGATCCAGCAGGAAACTGGATCAGAAGTAGAGAAAACAGGGTTTAAGTAGTGTACCAAAGACCCACCTTAATCTTTAATAAATTAAAAATCCATTCTTAGCTTGGATTCTAAAGAGGAAGTGACTATCCAGAAAAATCTTTTCAGCGTATGTCCCCATTCTTAAGAAGTTTCCATAAAGAACCAGAGTTAGAGGCCTACAGCTCTTAACATCATCAAATTAAGAGGCTCAGCTGGTGGAATACAGAGTTGTCGTCCAGAATGAAAATAACTTAGCACTCAGTTAATTTATAGAACATGCTCTGGCCAAAGCCCACCAGGAATACTCCTGTAGTTGACCAAATGGGTTTGTTACATTGTGCAGAAAAAGATAACGCACACCCTGTGTGGGGGCTTACAAGAAAGTATTAGAAGAGACTTACAGATGAAATTTTAATTGTCTTGAGAAGTGTCTACGGAATTGAGGTAACTCCAATTAACTGCCTTCAGAAGGGATAATGTTATGATTAGATATTTCAATAAATTTTTCAAAGCACTAGGCAGAGGAGAGGAATATTGAAGCTGTCTTCAGTAAAGCAGCAGCAGTCCATCCTATCTAGCCAGAAGAGGAGATGTTTGACATTTTGTGGGTTGTGTAACATTCATGCGTTTTCTGTGTTCAAATGTGTATTCCAAGTGGTCTTGTTTTTGTTTTGCTCAATGAAAGGTCACCAGATGGTCCTGCGTGATGATGATATCTGTGACATCTTGTATGCTGGGGCCAGTGCAAGGAAGGCGCTGCCTGCAACACCAGCATACCATGTGGTTGGCAATTTGAGAATCAGCTGCTCCATGTCTGATCCAGCTCCTTGCTGATGTGCCCCCGCACCAACATGACAGACCTGGTAAAAGCTCCTGGCTTTGGATTGACCCACCTCTGGCCATGGTGACCATTTGGGGAATGAACCAGCAGATGCAGGATGGTTCTCTTTTTGTTCTTGCCTCCCTCCTTCTAACTATTGTTCAAGTAAGTAAATACATCTTTGAAGAACTGTATATGTTAGCATGGAAATGCCAACTTGATGACACTAGGCTAACTGTATATGTTAGCATCACACTGTATATGTTGATGACACTAGGCTAGCTCCTGGACATCAGGGCACATTTTTCTTATTTATTATTTATCTTTTTTTATCAGGAAAGGGAGGTAAAATGTGCCCATCTGCGTGATCACTCTGAATGCCACAACTGCTGTGTCTGAGCCCAGTCCAAACTCAGCACCAGGAATAGCATCTGGGTCCCCCATGTGAGTGGCAGGGACCAACTTGTTGAACTTCCCAGCGAATACATTAGCAGGAAGCTAGAATCAGGTGGAGCTAGACATCAAAATGATCAGTACTCAATGTTAGACATTAAATGTAGTTATCTTAACTGCTGGGCTAACCCAAATTTTGTATCTGATTGGGTAAATAACCATAATAAAGTCTTCAGTCATATCCTTGCTAACTATGTTCAGAATCAACATTTAAATTATACAATTTAGCAGAGGATAACCAGAGGCTAATAAAACCTCAGCTACAATCATAGGATGATTATTAAATCAAATTTAATTAAAAATGGAAGAATGCCCAAGTACAATTGTAAGGAAAAATAAAGAATAGAGGAGCTGGTGCTGTGGTTTAGGAGGTTAAGCCTCTGCTTGCAGTATCAGCACCCCATTTGCACACAGGTTTGAATCCTGGTTGCTCCACTTCTGACCTGTCTCCCTGGTAACGTGCCTGGGAAAGCAACAGAGTATGGCCCAGGTCCTTAGGTCCCTACACATGTGTGAGACCTTGGAGACGCTACTGGCTTTGGACCATCTCAGCGCAAGCTGTTCCAGCCATAGTGAATCAGTGGATGGAAGACCTCTTTCCTTCGCTCTCTGAAATCTACCTTTCAAATAATCTTTAAAAAATTACATATTGCATTCCTCTCCCAAAATCTAGGTTTTAAATGCCTCTATTTTAATGAGCAAAATGTAAATACCTCTGTATTTTTATGAATAAAATTGTTCAGAAGTGTGTAAACGTGATGCAAGGCCACACAGGCAGGGTGGGAGGAAGGAAATCGGTTGGAAATGATGAGCCTTCTTATTCTCAAATATCATCCATAGTGCAAGAGAAAAGCAAGCAAGCTCAGCACTGTGCACAGAGGGTTTGGGAGACTGAGGTGGCAATGTGGATCCTCAGGTTGGACTACCCTGTCTGTTCTCAATCACTAGCTACTTCCCACATGACCCCTGGGCCCAGAGGCTTCTTGTGTTAACAATCTAGAGGCCTCCATATTGCTTGTGTCATCATTTACACATGCTCTTGTCTTCAATCAGGTGACTCCAACAGTTCTCTCAAACAAGTAGCATGGGAAACCATGGCATTTCTGTGATAAACAACTGATGTGAGAGCCCTGAAGTCAGGGTACTTTCGCTCACAGAAGCATACCATGGTACATTTGATTAGCCACTGTCTGTGGATGATTACAAGCTAAAGCAATGAGGACATAGCAGAGATATATAGTATTTGGCTTTGAAATTCTAAAAATAATCACATCTGAAGGAAATTCAAATGGCTACTAAAATAGACTTTATAATTCAGCAGGTATGAATGATTCATCACTTTTCTGGTTCCATCATTCCCAAGCACACACCTGACTGAACAGTCACTGCATGGGTTGTGGAAATCCACGTGAATCCTGAATTTACCACACTGCAAATGATCACATTAACAAAGCTGTGACCCAGAAAACAGCTGACGGGCAATTTCTAAAACTATTGGAAAAATTACTTATATTTGTAATAGTTTCCTAGGATGACTATCACAGTATCTGATTCCCTGACTTTCAGTTGGTTGAGCCTACATTTCTGATCAAGAGACAATAGATTACTCCTGGATGAAAGGAGGACTCCTAAGGAAGCAGTTAAATACACCATGGCAGGATGGTATTAGATATTTTGCCTTTGTCTATACCCACAATGTCATGAAACACTTAAACTGCAGAAAGATCAATTTGTAACTGTTACTAAAGAACTACACAACTGTGGTAACACGGGGAAATGGTGGAAAGGAAAGTGGGGAGGAAAGGAGGAATCTCCACACATACGAAACTGTATCACGGATAACAACAAATTTAAATCAGAAGTTGTATAAAGGGACAAATTGCAGGTAGACTAAATAGAACCAAGAAATCCAGTAAAGGACCCCAGATGGAGAAACAGACAAGGAATCAAGCTGCTTTAGCCATTCCACAATTATCCTGCAGACTGGCCCCATGTCTAAAACATTCATGCTGGAAAAACTAATCTATACAGTACACATATGAACCGAATAGGGAACAACCCACAGGGAGCAAGTTTGCCCTTGAATACCATCAACCATGCCTCAGCTCTTTATTTCATGTCAGAGGAAGCTTTGCAAAGAAACTCAAAGAAGTGTTTATGCTAATGGAACATAGAAGATTGAGGTTTCTCAAGCTTGATGTGTCAACTTCATTTAAGGGGCTGGTTAAAACACTGTTTCCTGATCCCTTACCATCAGAATTTGGATTTGCTCTTCTTTTTTTTTTTAAAGATTTATCTTTTACATTAGAAAGTCAAATATACAGAGAGGAGAATAGACAGAGAGGAAGATCTTCCATCTGCTAATTCACTCCCTAAGTGCCAGGAGCCTGGAGCTTTGTTTGGGTCTTCCATGGGTGTGCAGGGTCCTAAGGCTTTGGGCTGTCCTCTGCTGCTTTCCCAGGCCACAAGCAGGAAACTGAAGGGGAAGCGGGGCTACTGGGGCACAATATGGGAACCCGGTACATGCAAAGTGAGAACTTAAGCCACTAGGCTACCACAGTGGGCCCACAGTTGCTCTTCTTAACAAGTTCCCATTAATGCTGACTGATAAGGGAACCCTGCTTTGAACACTACAGGTCTAATTCCTTCACTGGATTACTTTCTTCTGAGGACATGATCTCTTTCCTTGTCTAATGTTTTCCATATATGCTCAATAAATTACTCTGAATCAATAAGGAAACTGAGGCAGAGAGAAAATGAGTATCTTACCCAAGCTCAAAATTTCTTTTAGCCTGAACCATGGGGGAAACCAATAAAGGAGATGTGAGTCGCAGGTGACATTTATATTTGTAAATGTGAAATGTACCAAGTTACAATATATAACTAGAATTTCTGTTCTTTAGGAAACTATCCTAAAGACTTCATTAGAATTTTTCTATTTCCTTCTTTTTACTGCTGTGCAAAAAAAAAAAATACTTAGTGGAATTACCTTTACAAATGTATGAGTTTATTCTACCCTGAGGATATTAGAGTCAGTGATAAAGCAACATTAATATGAACTAATAACAGGCAGACATTTACTGAGACTAAGCAAATTTTCCAGGAGAGCTACTTAACCATTTGGAACAAATGAAAGTTGAGTTATAAAGATTCAAGAGTAGTTGCAATGTCCAAAAGAGCTAACAATATTTACAATGACATCAGCAAAAAAATGATGAAAATGCAAAGGTAAGGGTGCTGGCAAAGAAAACTGTCACGTGGGTGCACAGCCACCATCACCAGCATCAGGCCATTCTTAACCACTGACCAGTGCTTATGCTCAAGGGCTCCTGTATCTCAGGACTGTTCAACACCACAGAAGCAGCACACCTTCAAATTTGGCTTCTATTCCACGGAGGCAAATAACGACCACTCAACCACTTCTATCCTGTCGGTGAAATATCCCTTTGAAGCTGAGTGGCTCAATATCCCCTAAATCTGCCAAGGATTCTGTTAAGGGAAACACGCCCATATTCCGTTCTCCACAATCGCCTCACTTACTGCTTGCATCCTCATTCCACCTCAGCTCCAGGTTCAGCTTTCTATAACTGCATGTGGGCTCCCAAAGAGTATTCTACTAGCTGTTCAGGGTATGGCAACTGCCAATTCCTAAACAATGCAAGAGTTCTAGACACCCCTGCATAACTCTTCCAATCCAGCTGCAACTAAAGAGAGGAAAGACCCCTCCTTTGTAAGGAAAGAGAAGTCCTTATAAAAATTCTGCAAGCCAGGCCCAGCATGGTAGCCTTGTAGCTAAAGTCCTCGCCTTGAATGTGCTGGGATCTCATATGAGCACCGGTTCTAATCCTGGCAGCCCCACTTCCTATCCAGTGCCCTGCTTGTTGCCTAGGAAAGCAGTGGAGGATGACCCAAAGCCTTGGGATTCTGCACCCGCATAGGAGATCCAGAGGAGGCTCTGGGCTCCTGGATTCAGATCTGCTTAGCTTTGGCCTTTGTGGACACTTAGGGAATGAATCAACAGAGGGAAGATATTCCTCTGTCTCTCCTCTTCTCTCTGTATCTGACTTTCCAATAAAAATAAAATAAATCTTTACAAATAATTCTACAGGTCAGTATAGTCAGATATTTCTAGTTCCTTATTTCTTATTAAAAAACTTGTGGGGAGAGGGCTGAGGGCTGATAGAAAGGTTTTTGAAGGGTTTATTCAAGAGTTTATTCATCCACTGAAAAGTAATTAAGGAATGTCTCGTCATGTATAAAACTCATAATCTATTGAATGCCAGAACATAAAACAATATGGGGTGGGTGTTTTGCCTAGCAGTTGAGATGCTCCAATCCCGTATTGGAGTATCTGGATTCGATGCCAGGATCTGGCTCCTGACTCTAGCTTCAGCTAATGCAGACCTGGGGAGGCAATGGCAAAGACTCCAGTTAGCTCAGTTCGTGTCAGCCACACAGACCTGGATTGAGGTGCTGGCTCCAGATCCAGCCCAGAGGGCATCTTGAAAATAAGCCAGGGGATGAAAGCTGTTTCTCTATTAGACTGCCTTTGTCTATCTTTGACAAATATTTTAAAAATAAAACAAGCACTTTTTTATTTACACTATAGTTACTTTTTTAAAAATGTGAGTTTTTGTCTGAGCCTGTGTACTTCACAAAATGCCAGAACAGTGTACTCAAATAACATTAATGGGAGACTTCAAATGCATCATCACTTCGGTGGCTGGCATAGGTCCTAGCATGAAGAAAGACTTCAATAATGTGTATTTAATACATGTTGCTTAAGGAGAATCTCCAGTTGAACATTTTTAAGATCATAGGATAGTCTATGATATAAGCCATCTCTTATGTGGTTGTATTTCTCATATCTAAAGGGAATTTAATAATATAAAACAAAATGTTCAAGTTAATACATGTATCCACATGTCAATAAGCCCTTGCAAGTGAACAAATCATAGCTGCTGGTTAATTTCCTGTAACTGACGAAGCACTGCTTATCCATGATTTACTCATTGGAAATGCCCCATTTCTGGGAAAGGCATTGTGGTGTGTAGTAAGCTAAGCCATTGTTGGAAGCACTTGTATCCTATGTTGGACAGTCTGTTCAAGTCTTGACTACTCTGTTTCAGATCCAGTTCCCAGCTGATACATTTAGGAGGCTCGCTGCTTAGGTTCCTACCACCCACATGGTAAATTCAGACGCAGTTCCTGGCTTTGGCCTGGCACAGCCTTGGTGGTTGCAGTCATTTGGAAATTAAACCAGTAGATGGGATTGTCTTTCTCTATGTACATCCCTATCTTTAAAATAACTTGTTCCAAAACAAACAAAACTAACACATTCAATTTCTGGAATTATCAGCATATCTTAATGGGAAAGAGATTCTTTAAAAATGTTTATCATATGTCTCAAATTGAATTTTTCAAAATAAGATCCAACTGCAGCCAGCATCAGTTAAAGCAATTACTTAAAATGTAGATTCCTAATCAACCACTTTTCCTGAATGCAGTCTTAGAGGAGAGTCAAGAAGCTCTTCCTTTAAGTCTTTGAGTGATTCTCAGGGATTTTGAAATTTTAGAATCAGAGCTGTAAGAGGTTCAGGGTATGGGAAGATGAACTCCAGAAAGAAACAAAGAAGCCCCTTATAGATGGACAAAGATTCTGCCACCTTAGTGACCAAATCTTCCAACAGGAATTTAAAATATGAATGATTGCTGTGAAGGTTTCAAAGTCAGGTTTGTAATAATTAAATTGCTACATGTGAAATTAAATTAGCACATGATTTTCCATACATCCTTCACTATCCCTTCAAACCCAAGTCTTCTTCAGAGACCAGGGTACTTTGTGATGTGTGCTGGACTAGATTTCACTGAGCTAAGTACATGTTCCTTACTTCTAGGTATCCCAACTAATACAGAGTATCAAAGCTGAATTTCATCCCAAGTTCTTTCGGGATTTCAAATGTTTTATTTGACCAGTAAGAAAATGTGAATTCCTCAGAGAAGCTAGAAAAGCTGCATGATATTTTTAATACTTCCAGGTCTCTGAGAAACCTGTCTGGAATGGGATTGATCTCTAGGCAGGTGAACAGGTACAGAGTGGCCACCTCTCAACAGAAGGACCCAGGTGTGGGTTTTCTTTCTCCGTGCCAGGAGAGGGAGCAGTTGAAAATGCCCACGAGCTTGGCCAGAACTCAAAATCAAAATAATATTCCATATTTTAAATGAACACCTTAAAGGATCAAGGCGGAAAGATCAAAGTCCTGATGATAAAGCAAGATGCCAGCACAGAAAATGACTCTTCCTTCTCTTTGTTATCTCCACCATAATGTGATTTTTATCCCTATTTTTGAAAACTGATTTCCCATGTCCACAGTGTGATATAAGGTCCTCCAGGGACAGACAAGTTGGTGCAATGAATGCCACAAAGCCACGGTGAGCTTACGCTGCTAGAAAACCACCCCTACACACCACTCAACTTATTGGGAATAACAGGATAAAACCAAATATTTACTAGGTTATGAGTCCAACTCTGATGCTAAAGCAAGGATTCTTTTTGAAGAGACAGGGAATTCTTAAATGTAAGTATAATCCTACTAAGATTTTGAAGATAGGTAACAGATTAAAATGAATTTGCATCATGTATGGAAGTAACCACAAGTTATCTTCAACACTGTTCATCTTCATGGACTCTTTAATAAGCCACTCATAATAACAAAGAATTCTCCCAAATTTCTTTTTCCTGTTCTGATCCCACATGGAAAATATATTCTCACTAGTAATTGGGAGATTTTTGCTTTAAGGAAAAAAAATATTTACAAAGCACATATTCTGAATGCTGTAAAACATGTTTTTTGAATTTTAGAGTAAAAAATAGCTTTAAAATACATTTAGACATCTTACAGAAATAAATATATGTATATGCACATATGTGCCTATTTTCTTGTAATTCCTACTTGGTCAACATAAAAATCTATGAGTAGAAGTCAGATTGTCATACTTTATGGGATAATTCTGCTCAAATTTGTAATAGTGTCCAATACATTTTACAGGAAAATGAAAACCAGAAGGTGCAGATGTATTTAAGATGATGTGACTACGTCACACAGGCTGATAATGAAGCTAAATCTCCTGACTGTAGTCCAGTATCTGGCAAAGGATCTGCTCATTCGATATAGCTTGCTTTTATTTACAAAAGAATCAAAGCACTTTCACTGCTCCATCTGTAACAGTGACAGGCTGTGGAGGCATATCCAAAGTTTAAGACAATTGTGTGAGAAGAAAAACATGCCTCGCTGCTGTTTTTAGAGGTGGCACTGCCTTCAAGTCACTTCATACCAATAGAGTGGAGGCTGTTTAAAACATGAATCTGCAGAAGGTGAGTGAAAAATCAATGATTTGAGGTCTTAGGGTTATTTGACATTTCTTAAAGTTCTTGGCAGATACCATTCAATTCTGTGGAGCAGGAGTTTATTGAACATTGCAGCAGAGGTGGCTGGTGTCATGTCATAGCCCAGCACTTGTGGTTCTTCTAAGTGATTCTCTGCCTGAAGCTTTTCTGAGGTTCAGGAATAAACTTGCTGCATGCAGGGAAGGCCAAAGCACCTGGGAATCAATGCTACTGGCAGCAAGTCTCATGCAACGATGCAGCTCCTGTACGAGGAATACTTCAGCTGCCTCTCCCCTTGACTGGGAGAACTATAAGGCATATCCTAGGCAGCCTCCCAAATGCCTTCAGGATCCCCCGGGTCCCAGTTGCCCACAGGAAGACCTGCTCATTAAAGCATGAGCTTCTTTCCTCGTGCGTTTCTCTTCACTCTACAGATATTTTCTGAAGATGTCACCCAGGAGAACACCAATCATGTGCTGCACAATGATGTCTAGGTCAATGAAGGGACACATACACAGTGCTCATCTCATTAGACATAATGAGGCTAAAAAATTCCTGCCACCTGGTGACATCAGAGTCAGTGTTGTGTGGTAACACACTGCGTTGTTCACATGTGTATGTTGATCCTGATACTAACCAGCACCCACTGTGCTACCAATCATACAAGAGTACTGCATTTACAATTATGTGTAGTACATAACATTTGATGTTAATAGACTATTACTGGTTTATGTACGTTTTTTTAATCATTGAAGTATACTCCTTCTACATGTAAAAATGCCTGCTGTAAGGTAGTATGTCTTGTGCTGGTAGCAGCTTCATACTTGTGTGTCTCCCTACCTATTGAATGCTTCATTTTCCCTCATGCTATTGTGCTCACCACGGTTTTAGGAGCACGAGGCTCTTACACACACCATGTAACCTAGCTATGCAATAGGCTAATACTATCTAGGTTTGTACAAATACACTATTGCTGCTCAACTAACACAAATCAGAGCTTATCTCTGTCATTAAGAGAAGTATATCTGTGCTTACATTCAAATCCTTCTCACAAGGTGTTTCTAGAGGAATGGGCATATACACTCTATAAATCATTGTTTGTAAAGGTCCATGGACGTGAACATGAAAATGATATGCCAGCCCTCAAAGTGGATAAACTCTGTATACATGAGGATATTTCAAAAGGTTTATGTAAAGTGCAATTAGAAGATAAAACACATTTTCCACAAAAGTATTCCACAAAAGATCCCTATTTGTAAGCATGTGGAGAAAGCAAGATATTTTGAAAAAAGGGAAATTGTGAAATGAAAATGTTTTTACAAATGGCGAATTTCCACAATGAAAAGTGAAATTTGCCATTAAGAACTCAGCATGAGGGTGGATATTTGACCTGGTGATTATGATATCGACAAACATTATCACAGTACCCGGGGGGAGCACATAACTCCAACGTTCTGCTAATGCAGATGCAAGGAGGCAAAACGATGGCTGAAGCAACTGAGGGCTGGGTACCCACAAGGATTATCTGGAGTGAATTCTTGGATCCCAGCTTTGAGCTGAATTCAACCCCAAACACTGTGTGCATTTAGGTACTAAACAAGAGAAGGGGAACTCTGCTTTTCAAATAAATAAAAGATTAGAGACAAACCAAACATCATTCAAAATTTCATTATTAAGGAATTCAGCATGGAGTTCTCTGCAACAAGGAGGAATCAAATAGGCCAAGCACTGTCATTGTACACATTAAAAAAAAAAAAGAGCTAGGTTCTTAATTTCACTTGGAAATTTGTGTCAGATTTTTCTCACTGTTTATAAAATGTAAGCTTGAATAATAAAGCAAAAGGAAAACATGTAATACAATTAGGATTTATTTTTTACTAGCAAGGCTAGGCACATAAAACCCCAAACTGGCTGTTTTACATCTTGTATTTGACGAGTGTCAAAACTATCTGTGTTTTCATTCAGTTCTGTCAAAATAGACTAATTTCTGTGGGAAGCAAACAGATTAAAAAGTTCAATTCTGTGTATGTCATTAGGTTGACAAGTCAGTCATCTGAATTTGCACTTGAACTAGGGTCCGTGCCAAAGTCAGTCAAATGGTCATGGATTTTAGATACTTGACTCTACAGAATCTTACATATAATACAAGTTACAAAAAAAAAAGATGGCAGAATGAACAAGTTAAATAAAACTGCTGGGTGAAGCAACAAGGGCATCTCTAAGGTGATACAATTTTGAGTTTTTAATGATGGGAGCTTCTGAGTTGCCTTGTGAGATGATTGTTAGGCATTAACCTGCCACGTGTGAAAGAGCTTAAAAACTATATTTGTCCGCAGTGAAGGACTCATGACTGGTTATGAACTGTACTACTGTAACAATACGGAGGGATTCAATATGGGGGACAGTTTGGGGAGGGGCTGGGGGGATCCCAGAGCCTATGAAACTGTCATAAAATGATATAAAAAAAACTATACTTGAACTCTATGAAAAAGACTTAGAGAAGCCAATAGTAATATCATTACCCATTCATGGATGCCAAGACTGAAACCCAGAGATGCTCAATTACCCACCAAAGGCTCTAGAGTGACTTTGTCAGATTATCAAATACCAACTTTGCTTAATGGAATTATGCTGTCTTCCTTCAGGGTTGACAATAAAACACACCAATATTTCAGCTCCAAAGAGTTCTGCCTTAGGGAATGCCAAAAACGAACCTGAGAAATCAGCAGAGAACTTCTATCTTAGATACATGGCATTGGCATTCTTACTAGGCCTGAAAGAGTTTTCTCCAAAATTCAAGCATTAAAATGTAATGACCAAAGGAACAAGGAATCAAAGGAACTAGGAAGTGAGGAAGACTCCCTCATGCATGGCACCCAGGCGTTCATAAAGGAGGCTTCCATGGTGTTTGGTGCACCTGCTCTCCCATCCCTTCTTCCCTGTTAAGACGCACTGTCCCTCTCCTCCAGAGGATGCAGGGCAAGGTACCAATTTGAAAGGAGAGAACACGGCTTTCACCAGACAGCAGAATGTGATAGCGCCTCGATGTCAACCCTTACAGCCATCAATAACTGTAGGAAAATAAATTAAATTTGTAAAGAACAGAAATTTATCTGAAGTGTTTTGCTGTAACAGTCCAAACAGACTAATAAAGGTAGGTCAAACAATATGGTTGAGGGAAAAGAAGTTTGTAAAATGCTATCTTTTTGGTATAAGTTTTTTCCTACTATTAAAATTTCCAGGTATCTAAAACCCTTGGAGGAACAATATTTATTCCCAGAAAATTTGGAGTTTTTCCAGAACAAAACTGCAGGGTTTAATATCTAATGATTATGATGCATTGGTTAGGAAGCAGGGTGAACACATTTGATTTTAGAGAATGAAATAATTCACATAGAAATGATAGTAACATAAAAAACAGCCCAAACTGAGAGACTTGAGTTTAATTAGTTAATAAGCATCCTGGACCATCCAGCTCTCATGTTTAATAAAAATTACCTTAATCAAATCACTATATAAAAATGTTTAACCTTTCATTCTTCCAATCTTAATAGCTACTTTGTTACACAGGAATTCTTTGGAGATAATAATGTAGTTTTTGCTCTTCAACTTGTAACTTCAACTTATTTATTGATTTGCATATGTTGAACCACCCCTGCAAACCAGGAATTAACCCTGTTTGGTCCAAGTGAATGACATATCTTTCTGATAAGTTGTTACATTTGATTAACCAGTACCAAAATAAACTTGCATTTTAATCTCACTATCCATGAACATTTCTAAGTTCCCTTGGTATACAGAAGAAAACCCTCTCAGTTTATGTTGAAGTCCCAAACTTAACACCTATGGGCTGCACAGTTTGAGCAAGTCAATTAACTCCTGTGCATCTCAGGTTTTTTTTTTACTTGAAATTTTAAGAGTGAAGACAAATATCTACTGTATAAAGTCAACACCAAGCTACTAAAATTTTCAGCACTAAAGTTTTATAACAGAAAATCATAAATGTCAAATAAAACAAATAATAGTACCATTCCATTATTTTGATTTACTAAAAATTCAAATTATGAATGACTAACCTTGAGATAAGTACACAAAGTTAATACCTTCAAATCTGACCAAAAAAGTGCTCCCATTCAGGAGTCATACTTTCTTCATTCAAAATCCTCCCATGGGACTTTCTGGATAACATCAAGACCATTCTCCTGATTGCTCCTGAGGCTGAATCTAATTCTTCCTACAAGAGATTCACATTGCCACCCAAGCCAGAGGTGGTCTTTACTATATTTGGAGGACAGGGAGGGGGAGTAGGGTGTGGGAAGGGAACCATGGGAGCTGCAGGTGAAGATTGTTCAGGCCCAGATCCAAGGCATTTCCTCGGAGTCTAACTGATGCTCCTTAGATTTCCTCCTTTCTTGATGCCTTGTCTTCAAAGGCTACATCCCATTTTCATATATCCGAGTTCTCTTCACCTCATGGTAATTTATTTCCACTGAAACTTTGATCCCTTAACATCTGGGAGAGCCTCAACGCTGAGGAACAAGGGCACCTTCATTCCCTTGGAAGAGCACCTACCAGACCTGCAGAACAATGCGTTTCACACTGATTTCTTTCTTAAATTAACACTGTTACGTCAACTGTGAAAAACAGATGACTGAATGGGAACACTGCACTTTTGTTCCAGTATTGTAAATACTGGAGGTGTTTAAAGGAGAAAATGCATGAAAAGTGTCTTTATAGTTGTTACTATGATTTAAAAGATCCATGTTATATTAACTACATTGCTGAAACAATTTTTTGTGGAAAAACTTGATTCTGATTTTTATAAGCATTCAAACCAAGAATTGTTACATGTCTGGGGACTAAACTGCCCCAAATCACTCCCTCAGCACCAGCATTTAGGTGTTCTACAAATTATATATGAGATTACAGAGAGAGAGAGAGGCTGCTTGTGTCCATCTTGATGCATGTTTTCTGTTGCATATTTTCACATGAAAATTTACTAAGCACTTACTATTTGATATGTACTATATCACAAATATTACTCCTCAAAAGTGTCCATGAGAAACATTCTTTTCCATTTCACACAACTAAGATCCATATGATTTACTCAAGTTTGCACTAGCAGTAAATAGCAGGTCCAGAACTCAAATCTGGTGCTTTTGATATCAACTTACTTTCTCCCTTTACCTCATATTACATGTGATGAGACATTTTCTTTTAGCAAGAATCAACAGTTTTAAAAGTATGAAGACATAAAAATTCATCAGGGTGATTTAAATTTACAAAACTAAGTGTCAAAATCTGTATTACAAACACAGTTGATGCTACTAAATGTGGGTACCTGCCAGTAAGCATCAGAAAGTAAGGCCAAGAGATGCTTTTAGACCTGAGGCACAGAAAACCAGGGAAACACTGAAATGCTCACTATCCGGAAGAAATGTGCTGGAATTCCTTAACTTCTGGCCCTAGAGAAAGACACTTGGAATCATCAGTTCTTCTCAAATTTTATGATATTATTTACCTTCAGGCTGCCATTTATTCCAATCACCTGGTGGATTCTATCCAAGAAAAATGAGTTGTCAAAATAGACAATAAAAATTGAAAGTACAAGCAACTATCAAGGTGATAAAACTGTCACATCTGTGCACATCAGGCCACAATTGCATTCATTACATCTGAAGTCCCGGCACTTAATACTGTCAAGTGAAAAAGCTATGCTCCGTGAAGAGCTGCTGTTAACACAAATGTGTTTGAAAGAGATTTGACTGCTTGACTTATTCATGATTTTTCAGAGAATACAGAAAAATTGTTTTCAGAGGAATTCACTGGTATCTGGGAAAATTTGTCAAAAGGGCTATCTTAGTCTTAAACACTTTGTGAAATTGTGTAAGTTTTAGGAGATCTGGCAGATCTCATCAGTACGATTCCGATTTTTTCAGGCACTCCCACACTAATTTGAATGTGCTTTCCTGCAGATAAATTCTTTTGATAGATGTTCCAGCATGAGAGGTGTTACTGAAATGGCAGAGACAAAGAAAGAAGGGAAAAAGGCACAGGCCAGAATCAAAGGCTAAGGAAGGGAAGGGAAGGGAAAAGGACTAAGGTTGAGAGCACACAGAGAAGCTAGGGTTTTTTTTTAATCATTGTGCTTAATTTTTCAGTTATTTTGTAGTAGTTATATTGATCCTAACCAAAAGTATTGTTGAGTTCAAGGGACCAAAATGTGGATGATAAGTGAGTGTCCTCATGTTCATGTAAATAATGCTAATTCCTCCTCCTCCTGCTTCCTGTCTTCTACAGCTTTTGTCTAATTCAGAACTGGCTATTTTTCATTTGCTGTAGTCTAACCAGAGCAGCAAAGACCTGAAAGCTTTGATCAGAAATATTGTCATGCATCATCTTGGAATTTTAATGATTCCGGAATTCCCCTTCACAAATGACAGTAACATTTGTCTTCTAGCCTTTAGAATCATTATCCTCTTGTTAGGAACATTCAGAGTAAGAGATTGTGATCAGGATGAAAAGGGAAACGGAAACATCAGTTGACACTGGATAAAGTACAAAAAAAGACATTTTACCAACTGTCTGACATTCAAATGCTTGTTTTCCTAAAACCACCAGTCTTTTCCACTGCATATCATCCTTAAACCATTCAGCTCTCCCTTTACTCTTAATCCCTTTGCTTTCAGCCTATTACCTTACCTAAATGCACTGGAAACCTACAATCTCTATTCTCCTGACACTGATATCTTCACTCTAATTCCCATCTGGGACATGCAAGGATTACCTGCGACTGTTGTTCCTGCTGTGCTACCATCGTGAGATCTTCTATTCCACATGTTGTCAGGCAACTTCTGCGCCAGTTTCAGCCTTCTGGGTAGGTCCCAAGCAAGCTGACTTCATTATCAACTTCGAACTGGTCAGGTCAGTAGGCAACTAGTCTCACCAACTGACACAGGTATCTAGTGCTTACATAGCACTCTGTGCATATGCAAATAAATCACTAAGAAAATGTATACCACCTTTATACTGTAGGCAGCACAGCATCTCATTCTTACTCTGTATCCTTATGCTTTAAGCATTTTCCAAACCCCTGATAAAGAATGTGGTCAGATTTTGGTTACAGACACATGGTTACTATGTAACGTGTGCAAAATAGGCAAAGTATATATTGCCTTCAGGGAAAACAGGTGCTCTTTATTTCTCAAATTAAAAGTACCTACGGCAGAAAAAATTTTAACAGAGCTGTCCGGTGTGAACAGTTGTCAACAATAATGAGCTGTCTTCCCTTTTTCAAATTCACATGTAATCTGGAATGAGAATGTGCTAATAATAGTAAATACGGATGCAACATAGACCTATGCATGCCAATCTCACAACGGTGTTTGGATTTTAATGTCCTTGGAAATACAACACAAGGACTCAAATAAGAGCACTGTGCCTAACTTTTTAATGTTTAAAGCATTGGGAATACTAGCCAACATGATTTCGTCTACACCAAATAAATATTACACTTCACAGAGAGTTTTGATTATAAATCATCTGTCATCGAAGGAAAACCACAAGGAAGATGAACTTTGAGGAAATACACTTTGGACTATGCAAGTTTGAGTTGCGAGGATAGAACCCAAGATTAAGGGAAACAGTTTGCAAAACCTTTCCAAAGTTATGCTCTCAACATCTAAGGCCTGTAGAAGTCCCACAAAAGGAGCGCTCCTAAGAATGACCAAAAATAAGTAACTAAACCAATACAACTAACAAGCAGTGTACCATGAGCCCAAGGCAGCAAATGCGACAGATAGGTAGATCAGAGTGGCAATAATTTCAGATAACTAATATGGAAGAATACAAAATAAATACATTTAATGTAAGACATAAAGGAAACAAAATCATAACCATGGCCAATGACTACAAAAACAGGCAGATATTTTAAAACGCACTCAGGATATCTGGAAATGAAAATAACAATGAGTTACAAGGCAGAGTACAGAAAGAATTGGAAGAGATAAGTACAAGCAAAATGTTTCAGAGAAAAATAGACTAGGAGGAAATTTAAAGTAGGAGATGGCTAAAAGTTTTACAAAATTGGTGAAAAAATGGCTTTTCTTATTCAAGGCAAAGAACAAGTGTTTGTGTAAATTCACACCGAGACATACTACATTAAAATTGTTGAGTAGCAAAAGAAAAATTAAGGGCAACTCATAAAAAAGTGGATCACTTAAGAACAATTAAAAGAATGGAGATAGGGCTTAAATAAAATTAAGTATTCTAATACAGAAGAAGCAGGAAAAAATCAAAATGCGTATTTATTCTTACTGTGAAATATCTGAAATATTTCTTTAAATTTAGATACAAGGCAAACATGCCCTCCGCCACTGCCACACCCCAATTCCATGAAGTCTTAAAGCAATATGACAATAAAAAACATCGAAAGGATAGCAAATAAAAATCTACCTGTAGATGCAAAATGTACAAGAAATACACAGACAGTCTTGCAACTAAGAATTAAAAAAAAAAAAAAACCTCGGAAATTGGGCCCTGAGTTGCACTTTAATAATGGTACTTTTGGTCATGTTTTCTGATAGCCATGTTATACTGCCTGGGATAATGTAGGTAAATGGTGCTGGATGAATGAAATGCTTAGAAATCACTAAAGCCCCTTGGAGATTTTTCTCTTTCCCTCTTGTTTCTACTTTTTCTGCTTTACGTTCTTTTTGTCTCCTGCCTGAGAGAAGTTGTTGAAACAGCTTAAACCCATGTGCTAAATTAGAACAACACAGTAGTAAATATTACTCAGGTATTTCAACGTATACTTATGTCTGTCCAGATCAGCTGCAAAGGTCTTCTTTATCTCTCCATTTGCTATTCTCCCAGCCAAGCTCTTCATCCACAGAGCTAAGGCTGAAAACCTTCAGCGACAGTAGCATCCAACAACACATCACACCCATTATTTTGAGGCTTGGTTCTCTTTGATTTTCAAGAAAATTTAATACAAAACTTATGTAAGGAGGATGAGGATGATGACAGATGATCAGCTCACTTTAGAATTCTAATTTGTTTCTGACAAAATAAAAATAACACATTGGAAGAAGAAGTGCTATACCTTCTACACTAATAAAAGATGATTCACTATAATTTCAACAGATTACCATAACTAGAATAAAAAATATATTACATACACTTATTTTCTGAATGGGGTTATCTTTGGCATTGTATAGCAAACTAATGGCAGAGAGCATTAAGAATAGGTTTTTATTGATGAAAGATGAGTTCTTTATTTACACTTTCAATGATGTAGCTTAGGTTGAATTTGCATTTGTACCTTGACAATAGTATTATTTCTGCTGCAACTTTCACTATTTCAATCTGGTTATATAATATAAAAAGCTTAGCCAACATCAGAGAATAGGGCATCAGGTAGTATTTTTCAAAATATCCACCAATGTTTATAAAGGAAAACTCAATGACCAAATACCCGACTTTGGTCAAAACCACAATTTAAAATTCTCGGATTATGTAGATACGTAAAAATATTTCAAGGGCAAGAGCAAAATATTATTGTCAAAAGTATTACTAGACTGTAATTTACACAGGTACTAAAAGTACATTTCTGCCAACATAAGTAACAGTTTATCCAAACTTCTATTTTTACAAGGATAATACAATGGATCAACATGCATGTTCCTCTCACAGTGATACAAAAGGTACTGTTAAAGCAAACTGTACAGCTGGATCAGGGAATTACTAGCCAGCCACCCAGACAGGAAGCTTGAGGGACTTACTTTTCAGCTCTTTGCACTGTCACATTTTAGTTCTAAGCTTCAGAGCAAAAAGCCCTATCTTCTTGAGAAGCCACAAACAGTATCTCTGAGAAACCAACATCTTATTTTGCCATGAAAATGATTCCCAATTCCCTAAAGTTTCCCTTTCTTTTACTGCTGTAAAGCAAATAGTGTGGAGAGGGAGACACAGTGGGGAAGAGTACAGAAGCTGAACCCAGGAAGATGGAGAAACTACTCAAATGGCACAAAACTGGAGACGCTGAACAAAGCAGTTTATGATCCAGAGAAACCAGTTTATACAATCTGCCGATAAAACTCACTGAACGAAAATGCCTGAAAATCAATTCCAGGGGATCCAGGACAAAAGACCACGGACTGACATCACCTATTAAATGCTTTAATTATTGACTCCCTGAAAATGTATATTCACATTTTAAAAACAATTAAAATGTTGCGTCTTCTTTCATGTTTAATGCTTTCATGTCACCATTAAAATATAATAAAACAAATATTTTGTATTCCAAGGATGAATTTATAGAAATGTTCTTATGCCATGGCTTCCTGTTTCAGAAGCATTTTGCATAATTTATTCTTTACTAGTATCTGTATCAGACTTTCATGAACCACAGAACCAAGCAATTCTGTAAAATAATCCAAGCTCTCAGCATAAAAGCTGCTACTGTTATTCATTTTTTCCATAAATGTTTAAAAATAGACATACCTCGACAAATATAAAACATGGGATGATGGAATAACTTCGCTGAGTGTTGTTTCCTACAGCCATTTCTCATACCATGTAGCAAGACTGCACCGTCTAAAACCGTCCAGGCTGAAACAGAAAGAGGTTTCACGGTGTAAGAATTGTGTACTGCAAAGTCCCTTAGGTACTCACATAAAAATATCAGCTACCCTCTAGACAAGCAGGCTGCATACAAACAAGGCAAAATTGGAATCTGTAATACAGTCAAGTCAGGCCAACAGTCACTCCAGTGAAAAGCAAGTAATATAGACTAGCCATGAAAAAACTCAGGCAAAATGAACAGGTAGGGAGTCCCTAGTGTACATAGCTGTAGCGAATAGAATTCTAATTGCCCCGCACTGCATGGTGACTTAACCCAATAGACTGCCACACACCATGAAACAGTTTCTTGTACAAAACAGTTGTTACTGTCTGTCCTTCATGGAGTTTCCCTACTGTGCCTGATCCTTGTGGCCTGCACGCTAAGGCTCTGTTGGCTCTGCCCTTGCCTATGCTTTCAGAATTGACCCTTAATACTGAAGCACTAATCTGACTTCCTCTTTGACCATCAGTTTCTCTCGGTTACAAAGCCATGAACTACCTTGGGTCAATATCACTGATTTCTTGTGATGGATTCTCAGCTCTGGTACGGACCCAAGCGCAAAACATTTAGGAAAATGTATTACTGCTTCACTAACAAGAATAAAGAAGGTGGGAAAAGCAGATTTGTTATTCAATATTTTATTAGAACATGTATGTCTTGCTTTGATTGAAAATACTCTTGTACTAGATCAGTTAATTTTGGTTCTGCTTAACAAAACCAATTAGGTATGGAGGTTTTAGGCCTTTTCCTTCTAACTTCTATCCCAGTTGAAAATTTTTTGTCCATACTTTTTATTCTCTATCCATAGGAATGTGTCATGTTTCAGGTGTCTGTTCCTGGTATTTATTAGTTTTTCTTCTGTTTTGGTATCATCTCTTACCAACAGTACTTAAGGACCGTGGCATGGGGTGTGACACAATGATTATCTATTTGAAAGACCAACTGTACGTTAAAGGTCATGAGTTAGTGTTAATGTTTTATCATACATTTAAGTTTTCCTTCACCCTTTTCCAGAATGAAACCTTAAAAACGTTTTTCTTATGAGATCAACTTTTTCAGCTGAATAGTACCCTATAGCCATTTTAAGATATATAGAAGCTGGTTGTATATAAACTAAAATCGAAATGTCAATGAAGTAGTCACAGGATGTGGTTAAGAACTTGCATTTTTTAACATATTAGTTACTCAATACCATGACAATTAATCCCATAATGTTGTAAATTATTGTTGATGTTATGTTGGGGCTTTTAATTGATCAGGATGATATTCTGCCAGCTCTAACTTCAGACCAGAGATGGTCTCCCCAGGAAACTGTTGAATGTATCAAATGTATGGACAAGCATAACAAATATACTAACATAAAGAAGGGATAATGGTTGCAAAAAGGAGTGTCTAACTCTTAGCACAGAAATCTCTTATTCATTAGGCATAGTCCACCAGGTTCAGGAACCACAGTACTTTTTAGGAGCCTGTAAAAATGTTTTAGTTTATTCTAAAGTCAAAGGAAAGGTTCAACTTTTATATAAAAAAAGTTTTAACATGCAGTTATTAATTTGTTCAGTTTAGACCAATTAGATACTGAAGCACAAATTTTTAAATTTCTTTTGTGGAAGAATGGGCTCATCCACGAAAGCAAATAAACCTTAGGGTCCATGAACGTTAATGTAGCCCAAGTTAGCAAAAAAGATAAGGAAAGGTTTGTTAGATGACAGGACTGTAAGTTGATTAAAAAAAACAGGGTAGGCACTCTCCTATCACATGATGAGGAAGAAGCATTTACGCTTGAACAATGAGAACAAAAGATCAAAATGTATGAATCGATTTGGGAAGCCATGATCAAAACATGAAACCTAAGGATGTGCTACATATACTACCAGAATTTGTTCATATGCGTGTAATTCTTTAAGCAAAACTTTCAGAATCTGAATACTGCAAAGAAACATGAGGTTAGTTATTTCCGTATCAGATAAGAACATAAAAGAAAAAGGGAGGATCTCTCCTGACAGATCATAACCCCCTCCTTCTTTTCCCACTTTGGCTAATTTCACTCAAAGTTCTTAATTTCTAAAGAGGCAAGTATATTATGAGTTAGACTGAATTAGGATATGAATCTCAATGAAGGATTCAATGCCACCTCAGGTGTTTCCAATGAATTTTCTACACAATTTCTCCTTGTTTGATAAATATAACAATTCCTAGGACAAATAAATAAAACGTATTGATTATATTGGTGATAGATCATGATATTATCTGTGGTGGGGCAAAGAAAACCTCTTATTTTTAAGCTGTGCTAAGTTGGATCCAGCTGGTAAGTCAGGAAATTTGTAACAAAAGAAAAAATCCCACCCTTTAGAAAGTGTCCATGGAGTCCAGCATGATGTCTCAGTGACTAAATTCTTGCTTTGCATTTGCTGGGATCCCACATAGATGCCGGTTCATATCCCGGCTGCTCCACTGTTTGTGGCCTGGGCAAACTGTAGAGGATGAGCCACAGCTTTAGGACCCTTCATCCATGTGGGAGCCCTGGAAGAGAAGCTCCTGGGCCCTGGCTTTGGATCAACTCAGCTATGGGCGTTGTGGCTACTTGGGGAGTAAACCAGCTGATGGAGGATCTTTCTCTCTGTATCTCCTTTTCTCGGTTAATCTGCCTTTCCACTAAAAATTAATAAATCTTAAAAAGAAGAGGAGTGTCCATGACTCTGTGGCTCTGTCTCCTCAGTCTGGATATGAATTAAACCACCAGTGGTCAAATCACAGCTGTGGTCTTTCATTATGTCAGCAATGTGTGATTAGGAAAGCAAGGTCTTGCTCTTTGGATGTAGTATATGTTGACCTAGATTTGTTAAAACTGCCATAGTAGTTCACTTCAAGTTAGTATAGCATGAATTAATAGAGTTTACCACCACAAAAATGTAACAGATAAGTGCAATAATTTTGTGCATTGAGCTGTCCTTGTAGTAGAACAGTATTTCTCAATCTTGTCACTTTTGACCTCATAGAACAGATTGTTCTGTGCTGGGAGGTGCTGTCTTGAACAGTTCCTGTTGGATGTTCTCAATGGTGCCAATGGTAACAGTTCTCCCACTTAAAATGGCTCTGGACATTGCCAAAGGAGAACCATACATTCAGGATTGAAAGCAGAGCTCCTATGATGCAAGCCCATGGGGAAACTGCTTCATCCACATTGAGAACCACAGCTTTGGCCAAGGAGACAAACCTGTTTGTCTAGTATCTAACAATCTGGAAGTTGTCAAGGTGCCTAATTGACATCTGGGGAAACAAAGGACTGCCCAAGTCCAGAGACCACAGTTGGAATGATTTTAAAGTGACTATCACTGGCAGTTCCTCTTAGTTTGAACTTTGAAAGCAAGTTTTTAGTCATGTGGTATTAGTAGGTGTGATTCCAAAAGCCTATGTGCTATCTAAAAGCCCACCAAAATAAGATTTTTAAGCACCAAAAAAATGTATATAAAATCAAATGCAAAATTATGTAAGAAGATATTTATAGCTAGATTTTGGCAACTTCATTAACTACTGAACTCACAGTTCATAGCAAGTTAATTAATTTGAAAATGCTTTGTAGGTGAGATCTCATTTTAAAATTTTCTTTGCAGAGATTACAGATAATTAGAAATTAATGACAAACATAATTTTAAATGAACAATTATCATAATTTCATTTCACTTTGCCACAAAGTAAAATTTCATGCTTGAATGTAGGTTGCTTTTTTTCTGAGAAGCAGAAAAAGAGACAAAACATACAGTCCCTATTCACTGGTTCACTCCTCCAATGCCCACAATAGCTAAGACCAGGCCAGGAGCTCAATCTTGGTCTTCCACACTGATGGAAGGGGTCCCATTATTTGATCAGTCACTGAGGGCTTGTACTGGCAGGAAGCTTGATTCAGGAGCTACAGCCAGGAAGGACTCCATCAAGACCTGCATGGCTTAACTGGAGCTCTAACTGGTAAGCCAAATGCCCACACCCATTAATCTCTAAAGGTTTGTTATGCCAGGGAGTAGGTCCTCTAACAGTGAACACTGAAAACTCAACAACTTTAAAATAGTCATGGAAGGATTGACATCCATTCAAGATAAAGTTAACAGGACTAGATTTCATGCCTGAAGCTAAACAACACAGGAAAAAACAAAATAAAATAAAACATTGGTATTCAAGACATTGGTGAACAAAGGCAGTGAACCCTGAGCAACGGGAACAGACAGGCGAGCCATGTGTTTACCCTAGTTACAGCATGGAGAGGGTCCGGGCAGCAGCACAGGGAAAGGAACCAAAGGAACAGTCAAGGGTCTCCCTGAGCCGGGTAGGAAGAGCTGAGAAGGATGACAGGACAAAGTAACTGGAAATCTTCTGTCAGAGATGTGAGAGAAGCTGCATGGAGGATGCCAGGGAGGTGGCCAGAGCATCCCCAAGCCCTCAGAGCCAAGGAACACAAGGGGGGATCCACCTGCAAGCATTACAGCAAAGAGTCGCTGGAAAGAGCCCTGGGTCAGCAGGTAGCAGGCAGAGCACTTAGGTTGCAGCTGGATTGTAACTCCAGTACAAAAACATTTTGCATTCAGAGACCACATGTAGCAATGAGAAATCCTCCCTGTAGTGTGGACTGTGTTTCCTTTTGCTTATCTGTTATAGAACACTGAATATTAATTGTGATTTCTTTTATCTTTTGGAAAACATTTTCCCCCCAAATATTTATCTATTTGAAAGGCAGAATTACAGAGAGGGAGGGAGATGGGGGAAGGCTTGGGTAAGGGAGGGAGGGAAGGAGAGGGAGGAAAGGGGAGAGAGGGAGACAGGGAAGAAAGAGAGCAGATCAATCTTCCACTCATTGCTGCATCCACCAAAGGACCACAACAATGGGGTTGCAACAAGTCAAAGCCAGGAGTCCATAAATGTATCTGGGTCTCCCATGTAAGCAGCAGGGGTCCAAGTACTTGTAGCACTCAGATCATCTTGTACTGCTTCCTCAGGCACATTAGCAGGAAGCTGGACAGGAAGTGGAGCAGTCAGAACTTTAAAAAAAAAAAAAGGCACTGGCATCTCAGGCTGCAGCTTAAGCCAGTACACCATAAGGATGGTCTCAGAACATGTCCTAACCATTACGGTGAGTCTTCGGGCCATTCAGGGTGTGCTTTTACTTGATGTGGACAGCCTCCTACAACTGTATGTTATACCATGATCCATGGCCAAGATCATGCAAAGGCATCTGACTTTGAAATGTATTGTGTTTTAACTTCCTAGAAGTTACTCAAAGTCAGGTTTAAGATAAAACTATCTAGAATTAAAAGATAAACCAGAGTTAATTTCTTCATGATGTCAAATTTTAATTGGTGATAAGGGTGTTGAGGGTAAGAAATGGAAAATAAAATTGTAAAGAAAAGCCGAGTTGAGAGTTTTCTCTTTCTATAGCCAGGGAGAGCGATAATGGCCACAGGTGGTTCAGCCCTGTCACATGCTATATCTGCTTTACTTTGGTGGTACTGAGCACTTGTCCCCATTCTGAATCATTTCTAAGATCAATAGGTAATCCCCAGTCAACATCACAGTTTTAATTTCACAAAGCTCGGAAAAAACCTAACCACTTTTCAAAATAGCTAAAACATTAAGTTAATGAACAAAACAAATGAAATTGTGGGTATCACATATATCTCATCAATAGGCGGTGTCAGGTTCCCATTATTTGAAACAGTGTGCATTCCTGCATAAATGTCTAAGAAATAATCGGCCCAGTTTTTAGATCTGTCAATGTTATTTTCAGTGGGAAAGTTGTGCTACTTTCCTAGTTTAGGTTTCTGTATTGTACACTATCCTCATATTCTTTCAAGGAGTTCAACACATAACAAGACAAGATTTTCTTCTCCATTTCTTTTCTAGACTCTCAGCACTGCTCTGTAAGGTCAGGAGTTTATCTTGCTTAGTCTATAACCTTAGTACCTTACACAATGCTCAGCAAAGAGTATTTACACAACAAATGTTGATGTTTAATTCCAAACTTGCCCTTGGTCAGTTTCTTGGCTCCTGACTCATTCAGTCATTAGTTTCAAGGTCTTGCATGACCTCAACAATCTGGCCCTGACCCTCTTCTCAGGCCAATCCCTTTTGCTTGACCAGCTAGCCATGCCTCAGTATCTCTTGGGCCCAAGAGATGGTAAAAATAGTGTTTGCAAGATCTAAAAATTAAATATCTAAGTCCAAATATCAAGATGTAAAATTGAAAGAAAGGTTATGTTACTGAATTCCAGTTGTGTGCGTTTGAGCACTGTTTGGAAAGGTGGATCCTTAGACTAACTGTAACCTAAGTGAAAATCTTTAAATAGTCCAATTCCATCTAAAAGCAAGCCATCTCTGTTAGAGGGTAGTCTTTTTCAAAACAGTAGTGAGTACAAGAACCTTTGCCTATCATAGAACAGGTTTCCTAAAGTAGAGGAAAAGGCAGAGATCACAACAGTTGATAGGAAGTCGAATGCTTCATCCTCTTACAGCCTACCACCCAGATAGCTGCTCAGTCAAAAAAACCTAGTCCCCAGACAAGCCAGGAACTCCCCTAGTTTCTTTTAAAAATGGTTGATAGGGTATAAATCTAAATTTTTCACAAGGGAAAAACTTGCTTCAAAAAGCAGAACACAGAGAAGCTTCCTTGGTTATAAACCAGTGAGTTGCTGTTTGTTTCTGTAAAATCAAAGGTGGGAAGGAAATGAGATTTTGATGCTCAGTTAAACTGAAACATTGGAAGCACTGGAGCAAGAACCAGAACACAGAAAGTGACATGGGGACAGATGGATGGACTGGCAGACACACACACACACACACACACAGACACACACATACACACACACAGACACACACACACACACACACACACACACACACGAGGCTGAAATGTTGGGGAGCCTTCCAGGGAAGGTTGGGCTCTGCATAAAGTCTGGAGAAAAAATATAGAATATGTTATAATTGCTCTAAGTTGGTAAGTAATGAATGTGATTCTGAGAACTTATTTGCATTTTCCTGCAACTCACTCTGGTGGAAAAGTCCACATATAAGAAAGCATTGCTATTCTTAATTATAAAATTTATAATTGAACTGTTATCTAGCAGCAGGCAGTGTGGAATAATGGGGTAAAATGTCACCTAGAATACCAGAATCCTACATACGGGCACTGGTTCTAGTCATGGCTCAATTCAGCTCCCTGTCTGCAAAAGCACAGGTTCAACTATCCTGAAATCTGCCAAGTTCCGTAAAAGCTATCCTTCTACACTTATAAACTGCTAAATAAAAAAATGAAAAGACATGAGACAGCTGAATAATACCCTATAGCCATTTTAAGGTGTATAGCAGCCGGTTGTGTATAAACTAAAATTGAACTGTCAATGAAGTTGTCACAGGATGTGGTTAAGAACTTGCATTTTTTTTTTAACATATTGGTCACTCAATACCATGTCAATTAACTCCATAATGTTGCAAATTGTTGTTGATGTTATGTTGTGGCTTTTCATTGGATGGGATGATATTCTGCCAGTTCTGCTTTTAGACCAGAGATGGTCGCCCCAAGAAACTGTTGAATTTATCTGAACAATAAGATGCTGGACTCTATGCATGGTACATGCTTGCAATGAAGGAATCATGGCTGGATTTGAACTGTAATACTGCAACAAGGTGGAGGAATCCACCATGGGGGGAGGGCATGGGGATGGGTTGGGGGAATCCCAGAGCCAATGAAACTGTCACAAAATGAAAAAAAAAAAAAAAAAAGCACAGGTCCAAGTCCTGGAGTCACCACATTTATGTGGGAGATTCAAAAAATGTTCCTGGCTCCTGCCTGTGGCCTAGCCTAGCCCTAGCCATAGTGGACATCTGGGGAGTGAATCCGTGCATGGAAGATCTGTCTCCTGTCTTGTGTCTGTCTCTTTGCCTTTGAAACAAAAAAAATAGTGAAAATAAACTCATATCTGGTTATCATAATTCAGATCATAAGACTGAGTACAGTTAAGGCAATAGATTGTTATATTGGGATTTCTCATACCCTTCCAATGAAACAAATACATTGATAAGGTTTAAGATGAATTGGTACTATGTTGACTATTCTTACAAAAAAGGCCATATTACTAGTGTCATAATGGCTTGTATTAAACTGTTTTTGCAGACAGACACTGGGAAGAAATTTCCATTTTATCTAGCAATCCAATGAGGCTTTTGAAAATACCTACCAGATGTAACACCTTAGAACAGGTTTTGGGTGATGCAAACATGCACTACAGCAGGTATATTAGAACAGAGCAAGAGAGAAACCAAATACTGAACCTATTAAAACAGTGCAGATGGTAATTCATATGAAGGAGATACGGCTTCTATGAAAGACAGTCCATTTTGTTTTGTTTTATTTAAAAATGGCAAGTTATGGAGACGGTTAAGAGATTAAGGCAAAAAAAATTTTAAGGCATGAGGAATATAATAAGCAGAACTTGGGTAAGAACATTCTATGCTACACCTATGATTTCCATTATATTTTGGAAGGTTTCTCTAGCACGTTACAGTAAAGGAACCAGCATTAGGCAAAGCTAGAATGGAGAAAGAAGCTGTACCATTGAGTGCCAAGTTTAAAACCATAGATTTACTTCATTAACTTTGACTTAGGGAATGCATCAAGATGGGTGGTGGTGAGTGATCACAGGAGTTAGGAATACTTACTCAGGGCTAAAATCTAGAAGAGGCATAATTAGAACTCTGAAAGACTTGGTTTCCACTTATTTTGTTGTATTTTTGATATGGCAGGGAAGAGAGACAATAGGAGAACCTGTTTAAATCCAGGCCACTCCCAAGTGGCTTAGCAGGGGCATTTGTTAAGTTATGAAGGTAAGGGGAACTCAAGCCCCTTGCAGAACTCTTGTCTTTAGTTCTTCAGCACTGCCTGTAATTTTGTTCTGGTTCTCATCTTCAGAACCACAATAGATTTTAATAATCCAAAAGATCAGGGTTAGTAATTAACAGTCCAATATCAAATCCAGAGTGAGAAATTGCTGGAGAAGAGAGGTAATGGTGCATAAACAAACATTTGAAAGAATCTGCACAGGCAAGTCCTTTTGGAGGCAATGGTTCCAGGATATGAGACAGCCCTTGATGGTCTGGCCTGCAGGGACATATGGCACAAGCAGTTCTGAGCAGCGGGAGGCTTTGATGCTGCTGTGCTGTCAAGCAAGGCTGCTTTTCCAATTTAAAGCTAAGTTGCCTGGGAGCCAAGCAGTTTATTTTTCAGAGGGGAGCCAAGGAGAGAGACAGACAGACAGGAGAGACATTCATGAGCTAAAACGTCATATCTCTGCCTGTCTAGATGTGACTAGCGGGAAGCCCCTGGACCCTCATGATGGGATAATTCATTATCATTATCACTTGTCAAAAGACAGAAGAAAGACTGAGGGGAACCCCCATCCACATGGGAGAATTCAGTGGAATCACACTGGATGAGTCAGAGTGCCAGCACTGCCATGCTATCAGGAGAGAACACACACGAGTAGTCCATGAGGCACTGCCTTAGAATTCTGAACAGTTTAAAAATGTTTACTCTGCTCATTAGTCTTTTGAACATTTATTGTATTTAGTATCCTAAGCACGGTTATCACCGCAGTTTAAGGTTTCACATTTAACACTGTACTACATTTCAATTTTTATTTGGTGTGGACAAAAGCTTATCATTCCTGCAATATTGTAATGCCCCCCTCTTCCAGTATCTTCCTCTTCATCCTGTAGCCACTTTTACATATGCCATCGGTCTTGAATATATAATTTATTGGATTTATTTATTGTTTTTGTACAACTCCCAGAATGTAAGTTTCACAGCTCCTTGCTTATCTAGGTTATCAGTTGTATGTCTTGGGAAAATGGCATTAAATAAACACTCATAAGACCAAAAAATTCCAATGTCTCACCAGGATCTGTAACAACCTTTTTAACGGAGTCCTGGGATTCAATGGAATCTTGCTTGAAGACCTACTATTTAGATGCAGAAGTAATGGGGGTGAGGTGGGATGCATTGCTGTGGAAGAGAAACCCATGCAGCAAGTTCCTGAGATGAGAGAAAGCATGCTCAATCTGAGACAGACACAGGAATTGTACACGCCATGAGGCTGGAGAAGAGACAGGCCACAACAGCTCTAGGGCAGAAGGATTCCAGAGAGTGGGGAGAAATAAACACAGCAAGGAGGCCGGCTGAGGTCTTCTGTGATCATTTATGCAAGAGGAGATGGAAACTTGGGTTCAGGATAAAACAGCATCAATTGAAAAATTACTCAGAATAACTGAGTTACTGAATAAAGTGGGGATGCCAAAATCCTTTTCCTTATTTATTTAAATCTTCCAGGCTATACCATAGCATCATTTTGATTTTGTCTGCAACAGCGAAGAATGAGTGACAAACTGCCTTTTGTTGCTGTCCTATCCACTCGCAGCCTCTTCTTTAGCCTTCCTCACAAATCCCAATTTTTTTTTTCTCTCAGGCTTCAACTGGCCTGGAATCAGACACTGTACAGGACAAGCTATTCTTGAGCATTGCCTAGGCTAATAATATATGTATGTATATATATGTATATAATATATATATATATTAAATACCAGGCTTACAGAAAAACACATTAATGTAAACCCATTCCCCACATAAGTTGGGTTCCCTAAATGTGTATAAATGTCCTTCCATGTTTTCACCTTATCTTCCCAACTCCTACATATCCTGTATGGTATATTCAATTTCTATTTCTATCGCAAAGCCTTCTTAGAAAATGGTATTCCCTTCAACGATTCATTTGGAACAATCATGCTTCGCTCTACTAATAAGTCAAGGACTCTTGCTATCTTGGCCGCCGATTTCCTGGCTAGTCACAGACAATATCATGACATCAATGAGAGGGTCTGAAAGGCAATCTCCAAGTTATTTTCAATCTGAGATTCACTTTTTTTTTGCTCTCTGTCTTGTTTGCTCAAAAGTTCTTATATAACTTTCTTTGGACACATGTGTTCTCTTTTCATCCTGATTAGAAACTACAGATATTGTCTGGTAAGTTATTGTGTGACTCACACCATCTAGCACTGGGCTTTCAATACTGGCTAAATGAACAACACATGGTATCTTTTTCTGATTGTTCCAAGATCTGTGGACAACATGGCTGAGTTTGCTCCCTGTCCTTTCATCTCAATCTCTGTGGTAGAGATCAGTTGGGCATCAGGTGTATGGTCAATAAATGCCAACTACATGAATAGTCATATCTGCCAAAAACTAATGCAGTAAATCATGAATATTCATATCAGAAAGGAAAACGGTGACAAATAAGTAGTCACTCAATTTGCGGTCAGTGATTTCACCAGCTCCTTTTGCTGACATTTTTAAAAAAAGGCTAAATATTTTGAATTTTACTTTTCTCTTTCCCTTCACTGGACTCTTTGGTGAATTCACTTGTTAAAGGTGCCAAAGGCAAAGAAATAGTGGAGATAGTCAAATGTATGTAGTATTTTCTCATGAAATATTCAAAGTAATACTGTGAAATTAATTCACTTATAATGGGAATGTTGTGTATCAGAAAATGTATTGAGAGTTTAATCAGGGTGCCCAGGTTCAGAAAACTGGTGGTAGAGCCGAAATTTATCCTTATAAATCTGCCATTCTCAAATGGATACTTGATCACCATACCAATTTCCTCACTAGAAATATGAAGCAAAGATGTATGTGGTCATCATTTTTTAATAATCACTGTGCACTCTGACACACTGGTTCTTTTTAATATCCACCATGTACCTCAGGATTAAAACTACCCGAGATAAAGCCCTAAGGTTTTCCTGATTTCAAGAGCACAGCAACCAAAACCTCCCAACCAAGACAAAAAGTCTCCCAGACCCCGCTGTCAGATCCATCTCACTGAAACTCCATACGGCACAAGACAGTAAAAATTTCTCTAAGAATTCAATGCTATTTTGTCTTCCAAACCATAGTTAGTTTAGAATATAAATTAACCCTGAAATGATAGGGTTTTGCTGACAGATTATGGGAGAAGTTAATAACTAGGCGAGTGTTCTCAACATGTCCTTCTTTGTGTCTGTAGTTAGTTAGCTTTTAAACTACCGAGAAAAGACTGGGCAGATGTCATTACAGTGCCATCAGAATGGTGGGGTTTCCTCCCCAGGTGAACATCAACTTGATGGCAGGCATAAACATATACATCTTCGTATCCAGATGAAAGCACCTGTTCAATTGACTAGAGCATAATTACAGGAGTATGATAGGTGAGACTCTGGGCCAAGGTCATAATTGGAGTCAGTTGCATCAACTAGATTCCTCTAGTAGGAAGAGCAAATTACACGGTTGTGTGTGGTGTTGAGCACGTGGCTGGTATTCTAAAACATTTGTTGAATAAAACCTTGCACGTGGCATTTGTTCAGTTTTGTACGTTGTCCTTGAGTGTCCAGACACACTGACCATGAAGAAGTGGCCACACAATTTTGTTTAAGATGGGACACTTAATTTCCAGGACACCTAATTTGTTCACATCTGTTTCCAGAAAAGTTTCAAATGTGAATGAATTAATTTTACACAATTTTTCTTTCTCACAGAGACACAACCAGGCAGTCAAGCAATAAGAAGCATGCAGGCTACATGTCATCCAACTGGGCTGCATGAGGAAGAAATGCATGCTTGAGGTGGGAGGGGAAATATGGATAATGAAACAAGGAGAGCGAAAAGCCACTGACAAAAACTGAAAAAGCACTTGTGGGTTCCTCCGGAAACCCTTAATTAATCCTTTTATTTTCCACAACACAGAACAATTCCATCCAGAGAAGGTAGAAAAATAACAGTTCAGTGTGTAGAGTTCATGGATGGGTTAATGCTCACAAAGTAGCAGGTCGCACCTTGAAGACTTTAGAAGTCCCAGAAAAGGGAAATCAATAGCAATGATGACACTGAAGATGGAATGCTGTCACACTAAGCACTGATTTAATGAGTCCAATTTCCTTTAAAACACATCATGCTCAGAACTCTACTGGCTCTAAAAAAGGAGGAAGGAACAGCGCACATATGCTATTGGCACAAAATTCAAGAGTTTCTCCCTAAGTCAATAAAGCCAGTCACAAAATCATCTCTTTGCCCTTGGGAAAGCCAGGCACGTTTGTCGTTGCTTTGTGACTGAGCCAAAATTGTTTCTTTATTCAAAGCTTTTATTCAAGGCTATTATATAAGCTAGCCAGGGTGCCATCCAAGGTCTTGCATCAATTTTATGTTTGGACAAAGACAAGGCAGATGTTCCTGTCATTTGAGGGTGGCAAAAAGCACTTCCAGGCTGTGTTTAATCATGCAAATGCACCTGAATGAAAAAAAGAAATTGCACTTTTCCAAGATTGCTTGCTGGATGCCCAGTACACACTATATATCCTGGAATAACTTCATTACCTTTCCATTCTGGTTCTTTAAGGAAGATATTATTTATCGTTCTTTTACAATCCTGGAAACTGACTTGGAGAAGTTAAATCACATGTCTCAGATGGCTAGAGTATCAAATATTGAAATTAGAACATAAACTAGGTCCACTGGGCTCCAGAGAGCCTTCTATTTTGCTATGCCGGCTCATCATCCTTTATCATACTTATTTAAGGTACACAGGCTATCAATGTTTCAGAAGAAAATACTGAAATATTTACCCCATGAACACTGTGAACTAAATTCTACAAATGCTATAGTCTCAGAATAGGAAGGTATCTCATGAGTCATCTAGGTTAAGCACCCAATCTTATAATTTCAGAAAAGAGCTTTTACATTTTTTGAAAATGATAATAATCATCCTGGGAGAAAAATATTCTTAAAATCTGAAAGGAGGAATAATCCCCTTACAAAGCAGTCTTTGTAACAAATAGCTGAAATTTTGAAGGCTTCTGTGACCTAGCTAGAGATAAGTTCTTTGGTTTGCCTTAAGGAATCCTCATTATGAGCATACAAGGCAGACACCATTATTAACAATCCAATATTAGATCGTGGCCTGTCAAAACAGTGGAGGATGACCCAAAAGCTTGTGAGCCTGCACCCACGTGGGAGACCTGGAAGAAGCTCCTGGCTCCTAGCTTTGAATCAGCACAGCGCCAGTTATTGCAATCACTTGGGGAGTGAATCATTGGAGGGAGATCTTCCTGTCTTTCCTATTCTCGATACATCTTTCAAATAAAAATAAATTTTTTAAAAAAAAGGAAATCGAGATTTACAGCAGTTGCTTAACTTGTACGAGCTTAAACAATATGTTGTACTGCAAAGGTACAAGTCAGCTTACTAATTTGCTTTTCAAGCTATCTGGAGACAGAGTGATAAAAAATAAGTGGACCTAGTAAATTCTTATTGTCTGAACTGACAGACAATAGAACCATCATCGGTTGTGCGTATTCGTGGAGGTCCCTATACTAAATTCTTTTCTCTGGTTCAACTCTTCTTTCCTAGAGTCTGAACTGCTTGGAGTAACTGAGGCACCATATTAACTGCCATGTAGTGACCTTGTACTTTAATATCTGCAATGAACAAAACCACTGCTACAGCTTGGTCCATTCGCAGGCTGCTCAATGATTAGAAAATCATGTTTGCATTCAGCCTACAATGCAATTAATTTAAGAACCCCACACACGCTTGTTTGTCTTGTAGGTTAAAGTCAAAAAAACATACTGATAAAATGACATTACTAAACGCAAAGATGTTGCATGTTATTCACTGAAGCATAAGTGATCTTGAAGGAAATTGAGAGAAGATTCTTTTTCAAGGGCAATTTTAATAACTGAAGGAGTATGATGCTTTATATCCAGTCACCCATCCACTTACAGACAGCTTGTCACACTAAAGCGGTTTTAAACATTTAGAACATATTTCAATGGCATTTTTAATACATACAAGAGGTTAGAAGAAATGAAGCATTTTGTTCACATTTGCATCTAAACTAAAATTGTCTCCAATACAATGATCTTTGCATAAATATTTATGCAATCCTGATGTTAATTAGATTATAAGTCTTTTATATAGGAATTTATCCGACTTTATGTTTTCCATCAAACCTGAGCTGTTACGTGATCTTTGGTCCATTTTAAGCAATCATTTTAATAGCTTCAAAGGTCACATTTATATTCTCATATTTATTACGCATTTTACATCATGGAATTTATAATCCTTACTTCTGGAAAGAAGTTTGGATATTCAAATTCCATGATAGCTTGAAAGCTTTCATTTTTACCAAAAAGTAATAATGTACCAAAGTCCCCCAAAAGCACAGAGCAAAAAGCACAAATGGGCATGTCACATCATCAGCCAGGCAGTGTTTTATATGGATGTCTTCATGTGGTCTCCATTACAACCCTTAGAAGCAGAGATTACCATCCTATTTAATTGTGAAAGAAACTAAGGAACTGAAAGCATAAGTAATCAGTTGAGTATCATGAAGCAGCCAAGCAAAAATAGTTCTCAAATCAGATCCTCAGACGCAAGCACACTTGTCTAATTAAAGAAGGCCAGCATGCAATCACCCAGAGGGGAATATAATCATTCTTTTCTTATTATGCCAGTTTCTAGCAGACTCAAACCCCTCCTCAGGTAGGCACTTCAGAAGATTTTTCCACTTAGTGCCTTCACTCCACGTCCTTACCAATAAGATAACACTATCACTTTGCAGTGGCACCATCATGACACAATAGGAAAAATCATTTCTCTTTGTAGAAAAATCTTAAGCTATGGTCTAGTTCTAAAGATCCCTAAAAATTAACTGCCATGGTTAACTATCAATGCAGAGCTTGGCACACAATGGATGTACACCATAACCAGCACAGCTCCCTCACTCCTCTTTCCCCAGGGATGCATTCCACCTGATACTCCTTGGTGCTCCTTTGTGGAAGTGACTAATCCATCATCCCAATCTCTGCAGTCTGTTGTTTTGCACTAGAGTTCCCACTTAATTTTTCTCTTGTTATTTTAAATAAATTATTACATATTCTAAGTTTAAAAGGCCAAATAAAACTACAAGGCTTATCACCCAGAACCTGTCCTCTATCCACTCTCCTCAGCTCATATCTCGTCTTCAGAAGCAGTCATTTGGGAATATTTTAATGGTCTCCTCTAATATTTAGTAATTACGGTCATGAAGAATAATATGACTAGTATTGCTATTTAACAGAAAAAGCAGTTTTGTGAACAGCCCAGACAATAGAAAATGGCGGCAGTAAGGCTAGGTCTTTTGAAACACTTCTGGGACATGTCCATAACTGACCTTGGGTTCTTGGAAAGTCTTGAAAAGGGAGTAACAGTGCTTATCACAGGCATTATCTCATCCCAGGGTGAGATCTTGCTTTGCTTTTGCAGCTCAGGCAGTAAGCTGATTGCCCCAAATTGCTTTCTGTGGTTCTGTTTTGGGATATGACTCTTACTGATTGAATAGTTTAAAGTGCATGGTGCTTAAACTGAATGTTTCACATCATGTCCCAGTGCTCTTATTTGACTGAATGATCATTGCTTAAGAACCCTTGAACATGACTGATCAAGGTTGCTCCTCTTCATGTGTGATAGGACAGTCCACTTATTAGAGCTAGGGGGTAAACAAAGACTTCCTGAGCTTCTATCAGTCTGCCTCCAGCTCATTTTTTGGGATGGATTAAATTAACTCACAAAATTTTGCCCCAGTTGTCAGAAAAGACCCAAAGTAACTTATACTGCCATAGCCCAAACTACCCTTCAAATCTTTGACATTAGGACAACTCAAAACAGAATGAACTTGAGCTAACCACAATGCAAACCTCGAGGTGGCAGGGAATTAAACTTGCTACAAGTAGCCTGAAACCAATGTCTAATGGGAGTTTGAATAAAAGTTACCCAGCCCACCAACCCTTGGGTGACACAACTCAGAGTACACATTTTATATTATTTTACAGATTTTCCCCATGGGTTAAGCCCCAGGCATCCGCAGTGGTAGCTGAGTTGAGATCATACTTCACAGGCCATTTTCCTCCCCTGTCTCACATTCCCACTCCTGAGTGTACTCACTTTTTGTCTCATATCATGTATCTAGAGATTCAAATTAGGACAGAGGCCAGCTCCTTCACTTGCATTATGGTTCTCTCCTATCTCACTGTCTCTTCCACAAATCTCTTCTTCCTACAAACTAGTGTTCACTCGCTCTATGGTAAAAACCTTCTTAGGTACCTTTGTAGCTATCTTCCAAATTCCTCCACACTTTATTTTCTTCCAGCTTAAAGAGAGCTCTTGTTACCTTCCAATATTTTTAATTGCAATCTGTCTTCTTTGCCTATCTATTAAAACTCTGCATAAACTCTGCATTAAATGTTAACATACCTTCTAAATGCTGAATCCAACTGACAACTTTCTTGATTCTCCTAAATTACTATATAACGCTACAGAAACAATCTTCCTCAAGTTTCATATATCTTAAGGGATACCACTCCTGATTTGCCACTCATATTCTGATTATTCCTGCCTCTGATTACTATTGCCTCCTTTGTTGGAATCTACTCTTCTGCACTATTTAGATACTGATGGTCTCCAGTATTCTCATCTCATATTTTTCATCATATGTGCTATTCCTTGATACATGTATTTTACATGTACCAAGATTTTAACTAACACTATCACAATATACTAACAGTGCTCATTTACAGCTCCACGATTGATCACTCTTCTGAGATTAAACACAGCTACTACTCCACTGGATAGCTTTGCTGAATATGTATGTGCATTTAAACCTCATATATTTAAGACTGAACTACTTACTATACTACCAACTACTATACTTACAACTACCATTGTAAGTTCTAAATTTCAATATTCCCTCCAAGACTATACATTCACAAGACTAAAGCCAGTGTCTGTTTCTGCTGTAACTCCAATGCCAAGCATAGTACCTTTCAGGAAAAAATGTTCAATAACATTTTGTTTATTGGATAATTCCTTATATTTTATTCATCTTCTAACTCCAGTTGAGCAGTATTGGCCTAGAGCAAGCATCAATATGTTAGCCAAATTAAATATCAAGTCATCCTAGCCAAAAGGACATGAGGAATCACACACAGAGGACAAATACTTTCTTTGCATGATCTGGTATGTTTCTGTCTGCTTATAACTTTTAGAATATTTTCAAATCAAGAATACCAAGGTTATACCAACAGGGGCACAGAGATCGCCTCTGTTATGCAAACTTGAATGTGGTTACAGCAGATGCTTTATGGTTCTAAAGCCACATTTGTTCTTAGTGTAAAGCAAATTGTGAACCAGCACGCTTTATGAATCCAGTAAAAGGGTGTTAATAGTGGTAAGAGATTACTTGCCATCCCATTGTAAACTAAGAGCATAGGTGGATGCTGACAAGTAATATTGCCACAAAAAAAAATGCACCTCTAGTCTACACTCACATTTACTCAGTATGTTAGAAAACCTGGCAATTAGCTCATTTCTTATTAGGAGGTTGCTCTGCTATTTTGCATGACTGTAGAATATTTAAATCACTATTCCTTCTATCTAATTTCTGCAATAGCTGGTACCTTCCCCTGGTTCAAGAACTGTAACATATGTTCCCTTGAAAAGAGGTATAAATATTTAAATCCAAATACATAAAATTCTCTTGGATATTCCAGAGAGAATGTTTCTTAGAATGACACAGAATTATATAAATTCTGTTCTATAGTAAATATTACTTCCTTATATTTAGGTATTGTCCCTTATTTTTAGAGTTATTTCTCCTTCATAATTACATTAAGGATTACAAAGAATTATACAAGTAACTCATTATGGTAAAATGAGTTTTATTTTGGTGCTATCTGGTTCAGATTTTTTTTTATCAGCCACATATGGCATTTTCATCAGATTTGACCTTCTGAAACATAATATCTGGGTCTTTGTTGGGAGACAAAGATATTTTCATTTTACCTTTATTTCTCAAATAACACATTAAAAAATACTATTGAAGCCAGGCACAATGGCTCAATTCTCATCTTGCAAGTGCTGGGATCCCATGAGTGCCAGTTCATGTCCTAGCTGCTCTACTTCCCATCCAGCTCCTTGCTTATGCCCTGAGACAGCAGCAAAGGATGATCCAAAGCTTTGGGACCCTGTACCCATGAGGGAGATCCAGAAGAAGCTTCTGGCTTTTGATTGGCTCAGTTTGAGCCATTGTAGCTACTTGGAGAGTAAACCAGAGGATGGAAGATCTTTGTTTCTCCTTCTCTATAAATCTGATCCGCCTTTTCAATAACAATATTTTTTAAAAGACTGTTTTCTTTTAGTTGGAATTGACAATGCTACCCCAACTATCAAGCACGGTACACGGAACACACTCCTTAGCACCACAGCAGGAAGCAGATGACATCAAAGGCAAAAGCCACCACCCTAAAGGTCTGTGAATGGTCCTTTTCCCCCAGTCAATGAAACCTAGGGCACAAGCACTTCAGAGGGAACTAAGCCAAATGGTTCTGTGGATGGTGCAGAGTAAAATCTTTGTTGACAGAGACCAATGAAGGGCTCAGTGATGAATGCATAAGGGGTTGCAGCCCCAAGCTCACGAGGCTGATAAACCTTAGAGTTTCTTTTTTTCCTACAATCTCAAGAAATTATGTGTCAAAACTTGAAGTCAGGTGCCTCAGAGTAAAATAAATAAATATTGAATTTAGCCAGGAAATGTTTCATTCAAAAGATTTAACCAAGTCGTAGAAAGCTCCAGCTTACTTCTCCCACTTCCACTTTACTCTGATACGTTCTGCTGAAACCAACACTGCAAATCAAGGAGAGCTGGTAATCAGAAAGGCATCAGTGAAAGCTTCAAAACTGCAGCAATTGGAAGAAAAACAGATTTTGTAACAAATGGGAAAAAATTTAGATTAGGATCGTTTGCTAGAAAAATAACTGCTCAATAAAAAAGGGAGCATTCTACAAATAATTTCAATAACAAATTACTAGAAGCAGCTGTACAAAAGAGTTCAAAGAAGAGATTTACAGTGTAATGTAGGTGGTTATCTTAAGTCTGGAAGATGATAAAAACAGTAGGTTGTGGGGCAGGTGTTTGGCCTAAGTGTTAAGGATGGTCACATTGATGCTGAAGTGTCAGCTTTTGTTGCTTTGTGTTTTGAATCTTAGCTATTCTGACAGATGATAGGTCATTGTGTTTTTATTTTAATTTTGCCTTTTACTTTTTAATTAATACCTAACAGATTAGCTGCAATTTTAGGAACACAGCAACATTTCTTTACTCTCTCTCCCATTCTCTGCACATCTCTTTGCTTGTCCCTGATGGCTAGGGATGTTGATAATTTTTTTCTTCATGTTTTTTTTTTATCCATTTATATTTCTTCTTGGAACTGTATTGAAGTGATCTGCTCATCTCTCAATGAAACCATTTGTAGTTGAATTTAAGCTGCTGCTATATTCATGATTTTAATATTTTGGAACCGATAGGCCAATCTGTAAAATGGCAAGTTACAAAACAACTCACTTAATGAAAGAGAAACCCTGAAAGAATATTCATTGACAATAGCCAAAAAAAAATTATATATAAGAACAAGTTTACCCAAAAAAAGTGGAAAATTTCTACAGTGGAAACAATAAAACACAGATGAAAGTAATCATCAAGAACACAAAAATATTCCTTGCTCACAGATCAGAAGAATCAACATCAAAATGTCTATTCCAACACATAGGTGTAGGGAAGGACCACAAAGCAAAGGCAACAGAAGTAAACTAAACTAATTAGATTGTATCAAATGCAAAAACTTTTGCACAGCAAAGGAAATTGTAAGGAGTGACCAAACATTGGCCCTGAAGGCCTCAGTCATTTTGTTTGCTTCCCCTTTCCCGCAGTTTGTAAAATTTGCACAATTCCAGTTGCCTACTAATGAGATATAACCTCATGGGGTCTTACCTAAGAACTCCTAAGAACTTTCACGTGCCCCCCCCAGCCCCTCCCACTTGCAAGTGGCAATCACCCGTGACATCTCAGTCACCAATCCCTTGGGGCCCACCCGTGACCCCTCCCAACCAATTCCTCACACCCAATACCTTCCAGGCTCACCTGGGTTGTATAAAATGAGCCTCCACATGTGCCTCCTTTCCCTTTCTTGGCTCTCCTCCCCCCATTTTGCCCCTATCCCTACCCTGGCAGCCCCCCATCCTGCCACTATGGCAGATGCTTCGCTCCTTGCTCTCTCCCTCTCCAACCCGCCTCCCATTCCTACCCTACTGGAATACAGAACTTCCTCAGCACCTCACTGCATCTGGCATTTTGGCTTGTGGTAAACTTATTGTGAAAAGAGGACTTGGCTGCAGTGAATTAGCTGCATGTAAGAACAGAAATGATCAAGAGAATGAAGAGACTTTCAACAAAAGGGAAACTTTCTTGAGCCATTTTGTTTAGCTGTACTCCCATGATGTTTTTCTGGTTAAAAAAATAGGCAATTCAATAGAAGGATAGGATTTTTGAAATATTCTTCCTTCACTTCTGCACGGTAACAAACATCTTATATGGACTGGCTGGTAACTGGTGGGATCTTCTGGGACCTCTATTTTCTCCACCCAATGGATTCAGGTATATTACAGGTATTTCAAGATTGCTTTGAGGGACCTTCCAAGAAAGAACCCATCTCATTTCTCCAATCTGCCATTTCTTTGACAAATCTTTAACACTTGCTACGAGTATCTGCCCAGCATTATGCTGATCACTGGGGATGCACAGATGAATTATGCTTCCTCAAAGAAGAGATCCTGAGGGGTTTAAGAGAGCTCACAGAACACATTATGAATAAACTACCCAAGATTCTAATTTTTCGGCATGAAAATATACTTCCAATTCCATCTTCTGTGAACTTTTTGAAGTACTTGCATTTCAAGAATTATGTTTAACACTGTGAAAAGTACCAAGGGATATAAAGAAAATGCTATGGGGGCCCGGAGGCAGAAGTAATTAATTGAAGAGTGGGATGAGGGAAGGATTCCCACAGTAGACTATGCTGCTGCAAGTATTGTCTTTTAAAACTTATTATTTATGTTTATGTGAACAAACTCAACTCTCCTCGAGTTGCAGGTGGTTGCCCCGCAGTCTGTCTTTTTATGTTCTAATCTCTTAGTATGAATACAGCTATGATTGGATTATGGTTCACCCCAAATGTGCTATTTGAGCATAACTGCTTCTAAAGTTCCTGCCTTCAAATACAGTTCTACTATGAAGTATCAAAAATTAGGACTTTGGCATACAAACTAGAGGACAGACATGAGTTAGGTCACAATAGTGCGCTGGGTCTACCTGAAAAATCAACTAGGTTAGTAGCATTGAATTTGTGTCAAAAACTACATAAAGAATTTTGCCAAAGTAAAGTTTCAGAATTACTGTAGGCCAAGAGGGCATTAGAATTTTCTGGTCACAGCAACAATAAAACATGCCTTGTTTTACAAAGAACACAGTATCAACATAAAATCATACAGGTGGGAACTGGAAGTAAAGGGATCACATAACAGGCTTTTGCACTAATGTGAAAAAGAAGTGACGAGGAATTGAACAAAAGCATTCATCTACTTATCTATGGCTGCTCCAAATGGATGTTACAAAGCAAGCAAAAATTACACAGGATACATTATCACTCAGCTGGGATCTCTGGTCTCAGACTTCACGGATGAACACACACCTCACAGAACACGTCCACGTATCAGGCCACTCCATTTATCCCTATGCTCCTTGATTTGTTTTTCACAATTGTACTTGAAACTCTTGATAGTACTTATCCCAAATTACACCTTGGCTACAGCCTCCCCTCACTGTCACAGGAACTTCTTGAGGACAGAGGTCTTGTCAGTCCTGTTCTTCTTCATGGCAAAACAACACACAAATGCTAAAAGAAGGAACTGAGAGAGGAACAATGGGGAAATAAAAGTGAAACAGATTCAAGAAATAAAACCCTAAGAGAATAGGCAGGGTTCTAGGACTATTCCTGGATTGTTACCTAGGAGACTGCGCTTACATAAATTAGGGAATACGGAAGAGTTATCTGAGGTAGAGGAAAGGTAGGAAGGAGGAGCAGCTTTTGTGGCCACACAGCCTGCCTGCTGCGGCAGAGAGGAGTCAAACAGCCTTGCTAGGAGGGTGGGAATTCCCTCTGGTCCACCACGAAGGGGTGAACTTAGTAGAGTCTTAAAAATCTATTTGTTACAAAATAAGTAATCCATATTTCTTCACCCTAAACAGGAGGAATAATGCTTAGGAAAACATTAAGTAATTATAATGAATTTTAATTACTAAAAAGGTCAGTGGAGTTCCTTCCTGTATATGAAAAGACAACTGTATCAGCAATGGGACAGACATTAAAATAGCATTCTGAAATGCACTCATGCATAGCTTTACCTGAGGGTATATGGACATCTGTACATTTTGCTTGATTTTGAGATGAAGCTAAACTTGCTCAAAAAAATGCATTCACTTCTAAAAGTAATGGTCACTCTACTGGCAATGGTGATATCTGGAAATTATGTTCTAAGCCTCTATGCCTACAAAAATTAACATCATGATGGCTCTCCCAATTTGAGCATAGCACAGTGACTCTTCACTCTGGATTTTGCCTCCTCACTACTGCACCAAACCTGAGTACCGAAGGGACCCATGTCCACAAGTGTTCGCATGAGTTGCAGATACTCTTAAATCTGATCTAACCCAACCATACCACTGACTAGATACTATATACTATTTGTGAAAAGCTTAATTTTTTGAACCTGTTTACAGCAAGAGGGTAACAGTGCACTCATGGATATTTTGGGCATCAGATGAAGCATGAATATTCAGGAATATCGTAAGCTCTTAACACATCATGGGAAAGGAACACAACAAATATCTCAGAGGCAGAATATTTTATTTTCTGGAATGTTGGCCCCAGTTATTCACTCGAATAACTGAAAGCTGAACCACTGTTCTTTCAAGCACCCTCTCGATCAGCACACACAAGAGTGCCATGTACGGCGAGCAGTCCATGACTGCCAAGGGACATCCAACGAAGGTGAAAAACACAGCCCATGCACACTGTGATGCCTGCTCTGGCACCCTACCACCTCTACCCAGAGGAACACAGTCTTTAACCTGCCTAAAGACAGCAATCCTGATTGCTTTGGCATGCTTTCATTTTTCTTTCTGCCATTTGTCCAACTGATTTCTTGTTTCCCCAGCATTTCGCTACTTCTGGTCTCTCCACTTCTTGCTTCTCCCTCACTGTCTCTCCCCTGAGAAGGCACCTCTCCTGGCGTGGATGTATTTCTTAAAATTTGCAGAGCATCCTGCTCAGATATGTCCTTCAGTCTGCCAGGGAAAAAGCCTGGTTGACCTTTGGAGCTAAAGGAACAGGCTCAGTGATCAGACCATCTTAACTGTAGACAAAAAAAGCCAGACACCAATGCTGAGGCACGAAGAATCATGCTCAGGTTCTCACTGGGCATTGTCAACTTCCTGTAATGCATTTCTTACACAATCAAGTACATAAAGCTCTTCAAAGCGAACAGAAAATAAGTGCAAATAGTAATAAAGCATGTATTTACCCTGTTGCCAAAAATACTGATTAGGGGAGAAGAGATTTGAGTGAAAGATTCCTACATAACTAAATAAGAAATACTAGAAAAATTGGACATTTCCTCAGGGTGACTGTCAGGCAAACTACACGTTGAGTGGCAAAGAGCACGACCAGTGAAGGAGAACCCAGACATTTTGTTTTTGTTTTTGTTTTTTGTTCTCTGTATCCAGTAAGTTTGATTTGATGAACACATACGCATTTATTCTTCGAATTCTCTAGCTGACAGCATACACTGTTCACAGGAACCTTTTGTTTCTTCAGCGTACTCTGCAGCAATCTCAGCTTTCAGAGGGAAGGAGGCTGATGATAAATGGTGCAAGAGAAGATAATGAATCCCCAGTAATTCTAATTCACCTCCCACTAAATGCTGTGAAGGGAAATGGAAGAGAGAAGAGAGGGAGGTATGGGGGAGGAAAGAATTCCAAAATAATTTATATCCACTCAGAGGTGAAGAATTAAAGCTGATTGTTGAAACTGCCCACCCCCTACACACACACCAGAGGGAGGGAGGGTTTGTTAACCCCCAAACATCCATAACAGCAGCTGCTTTTCTGTATTTTGCCCGTAGAGTTCTTGCCCTGCCTGTTCCTCCCAGCGCAGTAATGAGAAAATCCTTGGTTGTACTGTAGTTCAAGACTTATCTGCCTCCCCTACTGCTCCTTTTCTCATTGGGAATCTGTGAAACACCCATGGGGCAGGAGGGGAAAACCGGAAAATGTGAAGATGAAAATGAAGAATGTAATGGCAAACAGGGATCCCCAAAAGATGCCTGATCAGTCGCTGGCTTTATCAAAAGAGCAGCAGCACCTGTAGCCTACCAGCCAATGGTAATTCAAAGCAGAGGGAAGCATCTTTCTAAGCTGGTGATCTACAGGATTCAGGCACACACCTGACAGAATATCACCTCCAATCAAACCTGTGGGAGCAATAGCAAGCAAGCCTAGAATCTCTCTTCAGCACAAGATCCTCCATCTTGAGGTAGCTGAAAAAACAGAGAAAAAGAAAACTGTGGGAGGAGGGGAGAATTAAAAGAGAATTGGCTCATTTGGCAGGCATGGAAACAAGGAGCTCCTTTACAGGAGGGTGATATCATGGTCAATTAGCACAGGTGGTGGGATGCAGCACTCACTGGTCCTGGGAATCAGAATTTGGTTCTAAGCCAGCACTCCAACAATCACACAGCCTGTTTAGGAGCGGGTGCTCCCAAACAAGAGCTTATGGAGAGCCCTTTTTAGAGGAGGAAGAGGGAAACGACTGTAAACTAACATTTGCTTTTACTCACTTTGGAAAATGCAGAGAGAAAATAGGCAACACCACCACATTAAAAGCCATCTGGGGATGGAATTGACCCATAATCAATCCTAGCTCCTTTGTTTTCTGACTCCACATTGTAATGTAGGCACAAGTCCACGAGCCAAAGAGCCAGGGTTGCTCGAGTGGGCCAAACATCAGCTCTGCCACTCGTCAGTGTATAGAAGTTGGGGAAGTCGTTATCACCTCCTCTGTATAACAGGGAACAGTAAGTGAGCCACATCCGCCTCTGTTCCTAGCCTGGCCTCTCACCATTTGCTCACAGATACCCTCGGAATCCCAGGGGTTCACTCAGTGGCTGTTTCTATTCCTAAATGGCAGAGTCAATCTCGCCACCTCCAATTTTGCTCTCATTAGTCTGCTAAAATAGAATTTGAATCTTTTCGTGTGGCCTCTATAATTCAGTCATTTACAATGTTCTTCATAAGACATTCCTAGCTGCTTGGGTCAACTGAAATTGACAACATATCACTCAGCACTTGGACTATATTATCTCACATTATCCTCAGATTTCCTATGACTTAGGCTGGTCTCTTCAACTAAAAAGCAAATTCTTTATGTACCATCAATACTAAGAAAAGTTCAATAAACAGTGAGTTAAGGCTTAGCACACAGAGCATTGTCATTCAGTTTGAAGACCAGTAGAAACCACGTGTAAATGCCAACTTTATATATATATATATATATATATATATATATATATATATATATATATATATATATATATATATAACAAAACTTGTGAATAGTAGCTAGGCCCCAGACATAAATGTGAGTTTAATTAGGTTTTTATAACTTATGGTTTCCTTGATTATCCTTTAATTTTAGTAATTAAAATACTTGATTAAAACTTAACTGATCTGCTAAAAACAAATGCCTTATCTGTATCTTCTCACTGAAGTTTCATTACCAACTAGACAATATTATTGATCCAGTTTTGTAAATGGGCAAAATGAGTCCAAGTAATGCTAAGTATCTTGCCAAAACTCACACAGCAGCAAAAACAGCAGGAACTCAGACCCAGGTGCTTCACTTCAGAGTCTGAGTTGACTTTCTTCCTGTTTCCTTTTCCCTACCTGGTTAAATTTGGGAGTAGTAGGCACACAATATCTTTTTTCAACGTGGAACTTACATATTCTTCAAGATAAGAGCATTTAACAAAGTAGTTTTTTTTTTTTTATTTCCTCTTCAGTGTTTCGTCTATGCTAGGTACAATACTAATGTAAGAATTGGCATGTATCACATCCGTTCATCTTCCCAACTGCCTGAAACTAGTCAGGTAATTATACATATATACACACACACATATATGTATGATAATTAAATATATGTAATACAACTCTATTCCTTTTGTACACATTAAGTAATTGGAGCTTTAATTAAATAATTTATCCCATGACAACGTGTTTTCTATGGCGATTTGAGGATTCAAATTTAGTTCCATCTGATACTGGAGGCCAAACTCAACCTGTTTGTTTTCCTGCTTTTTCATATTATGATAAATTATACTGCTTAGATGATTTAATTACAGCAAATTTTATTTTATAATGGCCATGAAGAGCGGTGGTAAATAATTAAATTTATGTTCCTCTTAGCAATTGAACACTACACTTATTAAAAGGAAAATTGTATTAGAGTATTGGATTTCAAAAGCGAGTGTGATGGAAACAGACAACCGTGTGGAGTGAAAGGAGCTCTGCAGTGGATCCCAGTGGGTACTGACAAGCAAAACTAGACGGAGAAAAAGAAACTCACGTTATTCCCAGGGCTGTTATTCAAAGCTTCTCTTTATGTCAGGATTTCCTAACCAGAAGAGCATCCCCTATGGAGTTCTTATCAGCATTAAACACTAATTCGGCAAAAACCAGGTTTAGGGCATAACTGAATCTAACTGGCAGCCAAACACAACATGAGAGAACACAAACCATAATCCTTGCATCATTCAAGACACAGGAACATTCCAGAGACTGAGGGCAAGAGAAGGGACCACAAACACATTTTTTGTACTAGAATTCTCAAAAATATCCTTCTACTCCCCTCACCTTCCATCCCTCTGCCATTTCTGTGGTCTTGGGACATGAGTTTTTAAGAAACACCTTGAGGTAGGATCCAAGATAGATTAACAGGGCATAGTCACACTAAGGCTGCTCTGGAACATGAAAAGAACAAATGAGAAGCTACATTTCCAGCAAAGTCATCAACTCCCTTCTTCTATAGGTCTCACTTCCTATTTGCAAAATGTGGTTAAATTGTGTACATTTCTCAGACACCATGGAAATCAACTAAGATGAAGAAGACAATGTTGACAAACCTTTGAGGTCGGAGCTGCTGCTGCTAGTGCCTGAACAGCCTTCCCGGAGCCGGCCAAGGAAACTGCCCAGGAAAGGAGCCACTGCAGTTATACTTTCTCTGGCTTTGCGCCACAGTTGGCCCCTTTAAACCTGATAACGTCACAGCTGGGGCCAAGGAACTTGGATTGCTCAGGAATTAGGGGTTTAATTGGGGGCACCTGCTTTCGCTACTCCTAATGCTGATCTCTTCTCCCTACTGCACTTAGAAGTTTTCAAATATGTCAGGATTCTCCTTTTAAAAGAATGAATTGAAGACAATCTCTTTATGCATGCACACACACAGGCATGGATAATTTTTAAACACACATAACTTCAAAAAAATAATGTTAAGAGCAAAGTAATCAAATGTTTATTCATCACTAAGCATGCAGTTGACATTATCCAGAGTAAGATTTATTCTAGAAATTATTTCTAATATTAATACTATGCTGTTATTTCTTCTCACAACCAGTTTTTTTTCTTTTCACAATTAGTTTTTTGCATGTGCCATGTTACCTATAATTTAACACGTGAACAAATTCAGGCTCACAGATGTTTGCACTTGGCCCTGACCACACCCTCCTGCATGATCCTGCTCACCAGTGGGAACAGCCAAGCACACTTACACCTGTGCTACCTCCTTACCTACGTACCACTGGTAGAGGACACACAGGTGTCTAGAAGGGATATTGTATCATTTACATAATAGGCATATTCTACTTTCTTTATGGGTTGCTTTACTCTCAGGAACATCCAGATAATAGGCAAAAATTAAGCTGAGGAAGTTCTCAGTACATGTGTGTTTCATTTTTAAAAAATATGTACTTAGTGACAAGAGAGGTTAACTTCAAAGAGCATAGAAAAATGGAATTCACAGGTAAGTTTTCATTTGGTACAAGTTTTTGAATCTAGTTTTTTTTTTTTTTAAATTATACCCATGACTTTTTCTGAAAACTCTGTATGCACGGACTTTAAAAAAATTTCTACACAAAAATAAATTTCTCTAATTTCATTTCCTACATACTTCTAAAATTACCTCTGTGTTATAACATATCCATCCATAATAATGGCTGTTTGCCTTAATTTAAGATGATATGATGTTATGTATAACATGTTATGTTTTGAATGTTATATGTTGTGTATAAACTAAATTGAAGTATAGGTGAGGTGGTCACAGAAGGTGGCTGGGAACTCGTATTTACTTTCAACATGTTGGTTACTCATTACTATGTCAATTAATTCCATAATGATGTAAATTTTTGCTGATGGTATGATGGAGCTTTCAATTGACTGGGATAACACTCTGCTAGCTCTGTCTTCAGACCAGAGAGGGTATACCTAAGAAGACGTTGAACTTGACTGGACAATAAGATGCTGGACTCTATGTTTGGTGTATGCTTGCAATGGGGGAATCTCAACTGAACTTGAGCTGTGGTTATGCAACAAGGTGGAGGAATCCACCATGGTGGGAGGGTTTGGGCAGGGGTGGGAGAACCCAAGTATCTATGTAACTGTGTCACATAATACAATGTAATTAATGAAGTTAAATAATAAAAAAAAAAAGACTATAAAAAAAAAATAATGGCTGCTCCTTATGGAATTCCATACTTTTTACGTAAGTTAATTTTGAAATGCCCTTTTAGGGTTGCTGTATCAATGGGCCCACGCCATGAGAGAGAATAGTGAGGGGTAATGACTTGGGAGATTGTCCAAACTGATGCAGCTGCTGAGGTGCAGACATGGATCAAGCAAGCTCTAGCCAAGCTGCTTGCCCCTGTTCTGACTAACCTCTCTTCCATGTTCTGCTCAAAGCAGCAGCTTCTTGGGACAGACATGTGGCATGTCACCTGTGATGCCAGCATCCCATCAAGGCACCTGTTCATGTCCTGGCTGCTCCACTTCCAATCCAGCTCCCTGCTAACAGAAGATGGCTCAAGGGTTTGGGTCCCTGCCACCTGCCTGGGAGACACAGTTCAAGATCTCGGCTCCTGGTTTCAGCCTATCACTCTTGTCCTCGGGCAACCACATTATTTGCTATTGTGATGTATTAGGTTACATTTCCTATAATTTCTTCTTTTAAGATTTATTTTTATTGGAAAGTCAGATACACAGGAGGAGAGACAGAGAGGATGATCTTCCACCCGTTGATTCAATCCCCAAGCAGTCGCCATTGCCAGAGCTGAGTCAATCCAAAGTCAGGAGCCTGGAACCTCTTCTGGGTCTCTCATGTGGGAGCAGGGTCCCAAGGCTTTGGGCTGTTCTCCAGTGCTTTCCCAGGCCACAAGCAGGGAGCTGGATGGGAAAAGAAGCTGCTGGGATAAGAACTGGCACCCATGTGGGATCCCGGCGTGTGCAAAGAGAATTTTAGCCCCAGGCTACTGCACCGGGCCAGTTTGTTTATTTCTTTCTTTCCTTCCTTTTTCTTTCTTTCTTCCTTCCTTCCTTCCTTCTTTCCTTCCTTCCTTCTTTCCTTTCCTTCCCTTTCCTTTCTTTCTAAGATTTATTTATTTATTATTGGAAAGTCAGATTTACAGAGTAAAGCAGAGACAAGAGAGAAACATCTTCTATCCTCTGATTCACTCCATAACTGGCTGCAACAGCCAGAGCTGAGCTGATCTGAAGCCAGGAGGCAGAGGCGTCTCTTCTGGGTCTCCCACATGGGTGTCAGGTCTTAAGGCTTTGGCCCATCCTCAACTGCTTTCCCAGGCCGCAAGCAGGGAGCTGGAAGGGAAGTGGAGCAGCTGGAACATGAATTGGCACCATAAGGAATCCTGGCACATGCAAGGCGAAGACTTTAGCCGCTAGGTACCATGCTGGGCCATCATTTTTTTAAAAAAAATTTTTAAAGATTTTATTTTTTTTATTGGAAAGGCTGATCAGATTTATGGAGAGAAAGAGAGAAAGATTTTCCACCTACTGGTTCACTCCTCAAATAGCTGCAACAGCTAGAGCTAAGCTGATTGAAAACTAGGGGCCTCTTACAGGTCTCTTACGTGAGTGCAGGGTCCCAAGGCTTTGGCCCATCCTATGTCACTTTCCCAGGCCATAAGTAGGGAGATGGATTGGAAGTGTAGTAACAGGGACAAGAACCAGTGTCCACATGGGATGCCAATGCTTACGGGTAGAGGATTAGCCAGTTGAGCCATTGCACTGACCCCATGTTTTAACTTTAGGAAAAGAAAGAAAACTCACTGCTTTTGTAAATTTAATAGGTTTATTTTCATTTTTTAAAAATTTGAAATGCAGAAAGGTACACACTCACAGGGAGAGACAAACTTTCTATCCACTGAATCAGTTCCCAAGTGCTGTCAACAACTGAGGCTAGACCAAGCTAAAGTCAAGAGCCTGGATGGGGGTTCCAGCCCACATGGATGGCATGGACCCCACTACTCGAGCTATGACCTGAAGCATCCCGGGGTATGCATTAGCAGGCAGCTGGATCAGAAGCAGGTCTGGTGGTGGAATCAGATCTTCTGCCAGGGGATGCAAGCATTTCCCAAAGCACCCGTGCCTAATGTCCACACCAGCCACAAACTGTTTTTTAGTGTGGCCCTAACATTTCACATTCTCACTCACAGTAATCAGAGTTCCAATTGTTCTATATCTTTGACAGCATTTGATAAAGTCAATCTTTTGAATTTTCAGTAAGGATATTCTGGGCTACTATAGCATACTTTGTACTATGAAATCAGGTATAGAGGCATTAAAGAATTAGACAAAACAATCCAAGCCATGGAACTCAAAATCTACCTGGGCATGTCTGGAAGTAGTTAGAGTATACTTACTATGGATGTTTATATCTGTGACATAACAATATAGGAGTTACTAAAATGGCATCTACATAAGATGGATTAGACATTGTTGAGAGTAGCTGGTCAGGCTTAGCTTCTGCAGACAAGCCTCACGCCGAGCTAAGAGGAGGTGTGGTATTGTTACAACAGAAGATGATGTTTCAGAAACCTCTGCTGACTGAGCTCACTTTACTCAACTTATTAACCTTTTTACTCCTAATGAGGGTTGTGCTGTCAATGACCCTCATTAAGCTATAAAACAGATTCTAGGGAGTGATCTCCCAAAGCATAGACTGTCAACCCTGCAGATTACATGGATTAAGGCAAAGAAAAAGATAATTAATGGCACATTTGGAGAAATACTGCAGAGTAACGTGGGCATACTGAGAGCAAAAGAAAAGCCACACTCCATCTTGTTCAGTGCACACTCTGCAGGTGCAGCACCCAAGCACGCTTCCAGGGAGGTGTGGGTTCTTGGTACTTCACCAGGAAGCCAGCGCTAGGAAAACTGGTCTGCTCTCAACTGCTTCAAGTGAGTCAAAGTTCCAGTCAGAGCAAATAAAATCATCTTAAAGGAAATAATTATTTGTGCTTGTTTTAAAAAAGAAAACAAGTATTTACGCTTGCAAAGCCTGGCTACTCCCTGGGTGTTGGTGTCACAGTGTAAGTCACGTACATGTGTTTTTTGTCGCCAGAGGCTTTGGGGGTTCCTGAAATGTCTTTCTAGACACAGCTCCCTGGTTCTCCAAGACACTACCCATATCCCAAAAGGCTTATTCTCTTTCTAGATCCCCCTAAGATCCCTATTCTTCCTGAAGAATCTGTCATCCCAGTCTCCAGTTTTCAAACAGGCTAATTGTCACAGAAATAGCAATCGTTTCACAATACATTTAGTTGAGAGGGTCTGTGGATTCAGAATAGTTGCAGGAATTGTTAGATCATGGTTACCATTAAGACTAGTGCATATGATGCTACAAATAACTCCTAGAACACACTTCTTCGAAATATTTTTTGGTAGGCTCACTTAATACTACATATTCACTACAAATTTGCAGATGTTTTATTCACCCTAATTTTTCCTACTCTATTAAGGAATTAAATTAAACTTGGTATCATTTCTACCTCTGAAAAAAGAGAACCATGACAGAGTTCTTGTGCAACAAAAAGCTTTTAGAGCAGTGCCAGGCACGGAGTGACTGCAATTCAGTCTTGCAGTGTCTTATTAAAATCAACAGTTGTAAACAAGGTCAGGGTTTGCAAAACAAAGGAGAGACACGCTGGGTATTAAAATGCATGGAAAGGGGTATATATCTCTATGATGTATGACAGTGCTCCTGCAGCAAGATAAGCCTTCAGTGACAAATCAGGGAAGACTGCCAGAAACCACCGCCTGTTATGGCTCAAATGCTACTTGTGAAAAATCCCTCCCAGCACATTCAAAGCAAATTGTTAACCTGGAAAACACATGAGTACAAAGCAAGTTGCAATATCTGCTTCCACACAAAGGAAAGAACTACCAACAATCTCACTGGATGCGCTTCGGGGTTCTGCAAAGCATTGGGAAACACCCTATCCGTGTTCTTTTGGCTGACTGAGGTTCCTTAATTCTTCAAATCACAAATTGCTGGGATAAGGCATATCTCCATGGTCACATTTGCAGTCTGTCCTCAAATGCTTTGCCTAGTAAGCATGTGGTATCTAAAGGAAACAAACTGCACCAGAATTGTAACAATGATGAGGCTTCTACATGCTCTAAGAATTCATTCTTTTCACCTGCTCCCGTTTCTCATAGCATAGCCAGCCATGAGATTCTCATAACTCTCACACACCTTAGTCAATTGATTTTCACCTTCGTTGAGCACTATGGTCACTCTGTGCTGCTATGGAATACGGGCACTTGCTCTGTGCATGTGCTGAGGTGAATGTAAAATGAAGCTGGCCCACGTCTACTCGGCAGTCATTGATTTAAAAAATTCAAAACTGCTCCCTGATCATGAATGACAGCTGTGGTTTTCTATAATTAACATGCAAAAGAGCTGCACTTTGGATAGGTAGCACCATTATTTCTGTATATTAGCCCTGAAAAGACTGATCTTCAGACAGATGTGGCAATAGAATTGGGCTCTGCCAGGATGAGAATTGAGACTTGATCTAAACTCTGGTAGGTCAGTGTTTTACCTGTGGATGACAAGAATAAACATCACCTAGCAGGGTTGCAGCATGTGCTAAAGCATGCAAGGTGCACAGAAGATCAAAGAACTAATGTGCTAATCTGGCAGGCAGAAAGAAGTTAGACACTGCTTTACAAACACATTGCACTTTTCTGCTGATTGGGTTGCAGATTATAATTCCTGCAATCACCAGGTCTCCTGAATACTATCGTTTCTAAAAACAGAGTCTGTCCATCAGAGAGAAATAGCCTTCCAGTCTCTAACTAGACCTACAGGGACCGTAGTTCATCTGTCTAAATCAGCCCCATCTCTCTATGCACAGGCATAATAACTGCAGACACTACTAGTTTGAACCCAAAAGTGTTTCTCTAGGAGAATCACACATGGATGGATTCTAATTCTGTCCTCTCAAGCCCAGTGGAGAAGAGGGGATTGTGGTGGTATGATGGAAGAAGCAACAGATTTCAGACAGAAGAGAACAGAAAGGTCCTCAAAGAGCTGTATTCTCTCCCAGGGTAGAGTTTATTAAGGCAAATGAGATGAGTGGCTGAGCCAATGGGTCCCCAGCCTTCATTTGTGGATGACTTCACACTTAACACCTATTGAAGCTGGATATGATGACGACCATTGCCTTTGTTCAGCTCAAGAAACGGAAAAGTCCCAGGATAGAAAAGGCAGATGGTAATTATTCTATCACTGGCAGTCACTCAGTCATTCATGCAGTAACACCTATTGCCAAACAACTGTGGGTAGAAAGGTATGGATAACAGAAAGCTAACCTACCAAGCAAGGAGATACAAGCCAATAGCAATACTAATTACATTCCCTTGAGGAACAATAAACACGTGTTATAAAAAACCAAAGACATGGATAAGGAATAATTGGCCAAGGAACTTGAAAAAATTAGACACTTGAATGTTGTCACTGTTTTAAAAGTTCAAGGGCTAATGCCAGCCATTCCATCCAAGTCAACAACCTCTCACAGTCGGTTCCACTGGTTGCTACGGCTACAGCGAAGGCCAGAATGAAAAGTAAGTTGTGAGAGATTTGTATTCTCTTTCTCACACTTGGCAGCTGATGACTTTTGATTACCGAACATATGAAAACATTTTCTTCTTGGAAGCATGAGGAAGAGGTTGGAACATCACTTCAGGCATTGTGATGTGAGACGTACATGAGTCACAAGAGCGAACCCAGGCTTTAACCAGTAAGCTGAAGCGCAGTCAAGTACAAGCTACACACAGGGAGGAACATCTCTTAACTGCTGTTACTTTTTTCATGGCAGTGAGTAACTGAGGTTAAATGACCATAAAACAAGAGACAGTGTGGGAAGGAAGAATAGGAAGCAGATGGCAGATTATTCCAGAATCTTGACTCAATGAATTCTCTAAGCAGGGAAAGGACCTAAATACCAACTGGGGTTCTCGTTGAGTCCTGCAGATTTCATATCCAGTTGACCAAGGCCTTCAGCCGTCTACAGAAAGCAAAAAGCAAAATACTACATACAAAAAGCAAAATACTAAATTTGTCTTTTCTCCACATGCTCACCAAAGTTTCTAATTTCCAACAGATATTCCTATTTCAAGATTTCCAGGGTGTCAGCTCCTTCTACTTGGTTTTCTTGGTGGCCCTTGGTATTTCAATACCTCCAGAGGGAGGGTGGGCCATGAGTTGCAGCCCTCTGCTGCCCCCTGCTGGTCACAGCTGATGGCCAGGGTGTGCTCCTCAGCTCTGTGCTCTGAAAGGTAAAATGGCTTACTCTAAACATCTCCCAGGAGATCCGGTTGATTTGCACAGTACCAAAACAAATTCGGTAGATTTGTTGGAACACAATGATACTATAGCCCAGGAGAAAATTCCACCCCTAAAGGTCTCATCCAAGTTTGCTGTGGAAAGAGGTGATAGCAACTATCATTCATCAAATATACATTTAATATTATGGGCCAATAATATGTTAAGTGCGAGGGGGGAAAAAAAGTGAAAAGGATAGAGAAAATGAACTTAGGAATGCCTTCATTACTGCAATCCCAATTATGGATTACCCATTCCCAGGAGCCCAATTCTAGTACAGGAGAAAAGAAACTTGCTACCTGAGTTTCAAGCCCAAGCTCTTCAAGGATTTTCATTTACAAACTTCTCATCCAAAACTGACTTCGCCTGCCATGTCTTTGTTCTTTCTTTTGGACAACATAAAAGTCTATAATACACACCTTTGCTTCAATGAGTATCACAATTATAAAGAGAAAATAATGATACATGAAATTAATGTGGCAAGAGACAAGTTCAAGGAAGAAAAAACATTTACTAAGGGTGACCTTCTAGAACTGGAAACTACTGCTGGGTCTCCTGTGTTTCATTTACTCCTTCTTTTTCTGCTATCTCTTGTTTCATTTACTAAGCTCTCTCTTTCAGTGTTTCCAGAAAGTCAAATTGGGTCTCTTGGATGTGACTCCAAATGCCTTCAGTTAGAAAATTATGATTTTCTTTTCCTCCCTGAACTCAATTCCCAAGATCTCCAAACTCCAACCTGGCAACACCTAAGTCTCATCTACAATGCCACATATGAAACCTTAAACATGATTACCAACAATAGATCAGGACCTGTGTTAATCAGCTTTCTGTTCATCTGTGTCCTTGACTGTTAGTAAAACATCAAAGCTAGAGTGACATTGTATCTTGGATATTTTCTCAAAACTAAATCTCTAACCTTTTCTGGAAACTGGATTTTATTTTATTCCACTTATGGATTACCATCTGGATTATATGTGTGCAGTGGCAGAATGCTAAAACTGTAAGCAGAGCCAGAACGTGAACCCAAGCGCTCCAAACTAGGACACGGGCATCTCAGATGGTATATTAACTTCTAGGAGAAACACTCACTCCCATAGCCTGCCTGCATTCTTTTCTGCATAGCTCTTCTGCTTGTCCACCGTACAGATAGTAAGCACTCCACAGTACTGATTGTATTGTCTACATGATACTGACATTTGGCAAGAGAGCCACTTTATTCAATCACAAAGTGGCCTCAAAGTTTTGTGCTTCTCTGTAAAGTCCCTTTGCATGCTATGGAAAATTGGAAGGATCAAAATAGAGTGCAAAATGCACTATTACATAATGAGAGTGATAGTGGAACTCAGGGTAAAGTGACTGTCTTAACCAAGAGTGACTGTTACTGCTGCTGTTATTGTCGTTATTGTTAATTCTTCTAGCTGAATCTGGAGGAATTCTTTAAACATAACGAAAGCAAGAAATTCTTTTCCTTAAGATGTGAGGCAGCCAAGTGTGCATTTAAGCTATATAATAAAGAGCATAATGCACACATACCATATGGTATATACACACATTTCACTGACAGGTTTTCAGTAACGTTTGCTAAAGAGGCTATTATGCAATGTGGATCTTGGGTATTTCTCACATCCATAATTTTTTTAAAGCTTGATTCATTTCCCTCTCTTATATTCCTGGAGGGAGAAAAAGAGAGTCCTTTGACTCTCAACTGGCAATTGAAATTCTGAAAAGTGAAATTCTAAAAGCATGATGTGAGCACATCTGTTGCATTCATCACTGCAACCTCTGCTCTGGGCTAGGCACTCAGCAAATTGCGTACTTTGAAATCAGCCATCACTCCCACAACTCCCAATAGCTCCCGAGGAGGCTGCATAATGCAGCTTGGCAATGCTCTGTGCAAACCAGCTGAGAGCACAGATCTGTGTAAACGTTTAGGCTGCCTCTTTCCCTAAACATTCCTGAAGCGCCATTTGGAAAGAAGAAAAGACATTTTCCAGGGGGAAACCAAACGCTTTGTTTCAGTGGGATTTTGCCACGCATGTGGAATGATGTTGTGAATGCATGTTCTTCCCATCCTGTGGAGATTGGAAGGAACATGACAAGACAGCAAAACACAATGCAGGCGGACCCGGGACTGGTGCTCTCTTACCTGGAGAGCTGCTTCCGGTGCTGCAAGGCACAGACTTCTCTGAAACATAATTAGCTACAAGAGGTAACAGAATAAAAAGGAGACTCTGCCACCTCTGAGTCAGTTCACCCAGAGCAGAAAATTAATAAATGAGACCTAGCTCTCCCCTAAGGGGAAGCATGTTTAACAACATCCACCTCCTGTGGAAAACAGCAACTCCTCACTGGCCATTCAAGTCTTCGTTAAACTGAGAGCGGCCCTCATGGAACGTGTGTAATAAGTAAGAGGGTCTGTCCTGCAAGTCACACTTGCCTTTCTCATCCTGTCCCGGGTCCCCAGGATTACCTCAGCTCCTTTGCCCTCTTGCTTCTTGTTGGAAAGCATGAGCAGGGAACCGAGGGAGGGAGGTCTGGTATCCCCACCCAATCTCTCTCCCTGAACGACTATTTTAGGCCAGGTACATTCATCACACAAAGGATGCAAGTCTTATTTGGGTGATGTCCCCCTCCATCCCTACCCCCACACAGCCCCATTTCCCAACTTTTTCATGTTTACAGTCTCCTTCAATCTGCCAAATCTGAACATGCTATCTAGTGGACTCTGGAGGAATTCAATTGGATAGTTAAGTTGTTATCTGTATGCTGCTGAAATCTTGCCTGATACACAGTATGTGAGTTTATGATTTAGCAGGTTGCTTGAACTCCCCATGTCTCTGGCTGCTCACCTACGCTGGGGGTGGTAGTAGTACCTAGATCACAGTGGGATATCAGGACTAAGTAACATACTTAACGTAGTTGAACAGTGCCCCAAAAACATCAACTCCTGTTAGGACAGAAGGTAATTTCAGAAAGATCCCTCCTACTTAGCCTCAAATTAGCCACACTGTTTCACAACCATTCTTTCATTACAAAGGAAAAGAACTGTATATGCACGTTATATACATGCATTTTTTTGGGCTAGGCTCCTAAATGCAAACTGAGCTATTAATGTATTCCTTTGTCTAATCCAAAGCTACATGTGGGTTAGGTTAAAGCTCAAATAGGAAGTCAGGTAATCTGGAAGGGAAGATTTTAATCCAGAGAGGTCAGCATGGTTTCATCTCATGTGACAACTCTAACGGATTTGGCAGTAACTGTCTGAAGGCGGTGTTGAGATGGAATCAGGGTGGAGGAATGCTGTGATTTATGAATAATGCCGGCCATGTGCACACAAGCTGGAGTGCAGGCATCAGTATCCCTGTTCTGTCTAGTGGTCCACTGCATGTGTCCAAACAATCAAGGAACTAGACTGCAGCAATTGATGAAGTGCATGCTGTCCTGCACACCCTTCTCAGGTAAGGTAGAAGACACAGACGGTTAGACAGAGCCCATTTCTGTCTTCTGGCAATTTATAATGCAGTGAGAAAGACAGCCATGAGATCAAGCTGTGCCCAACTGAGAAAAGAGGACCTTGCTGTTGATCTTATACACAGTCATATTGCTAAGCTCTGGAGTTACAAAAGTCATCAGAGCCATTCTGATAGATATACACTGTGAAAGGGACCAAGAATTTCAATACAATATTATAGTAACAGGAGTTCCCAGGAAATTTCAGTGAAAGAATGGGGTCCCCTCCCCATGAAAATTTCCTGGTGAGAAGACAGAAGAAGCAAAGCCACACAATCCCTTATTGATCAACACAGTCCCCTTGGACACTAAGATTAGTTATGTCTCAATTCAGACTTAGACACCCAACTCAATGTTTAGGGAACGGGGCATCAAATTCATGCTAACAATGAATACCTTAGTTGTACAAAACAAGAATTCTTAAGGCCAAATCATTACCCATTCTAGATATTGTTTATTTGCCTTGCTTCCAGTACTTCACTCCTAATTCCATATCACAGGCATCTATATCGTTTCCAACTGAACTTTCCTTGTTTTCACTCATTCATAGTTCAGTTCATTAGTTCAACATATATTGAGCATCTGCAGATGAAAATGACTACACTTGACACTACTGATCAACCAAGACACCTTCCTTATCTCTAGTGGGTCTTAATGGGGAATGCAGACATCATGTAAAAATAATTCCATATTATAATAAACGCTACAAGAAACAGATACTGGACTAACACAGACTATAAGAAAGTGGAACTGAGCAAGATTATCTCTAAATTAAGAGATCTACCATATAATCCAGACATTCCTCTCCTGGGAAATGGGAATTAATACACAAGTTATTTGTACCCCCATACTCATTGCACCTCAATTCACAATAGCTAAGATATGGAATAAATATAGATGCCTACCAACTAATAACAACTGTATAAAGAAAATGTGATATATTACATACACACACACACTGTGGAGTACCACTCAGCCATAAAAAGAACGAAATCTTATCTTTCGCAGCCAAATGGAGGCAATTGAAAACCTTTATGCTTAGTAAAAGAAACAACTCTTTGCCTTCTTAATGTTTTCAATATTATACATTCGCATTCCTGTCTGCCTTTCTAGGACACCTCCACTGCCCTTTTCAAGATCTCCCACCACCGTCATTGTGTTTCCCACTGCCATTTCCCCTATGCCTCAGCTGGGCTTCCTCCTGTAATCCCGGGGAGGCCACCTACAGGCTCCAGGCCATCCTCGCTGGCCACAGGCCCACTTCACCTGCAGCTATGCAGAGGTTTCTCCAGGATTCTGCCACATCATCAAAAGGGCCCTGCAGACTCCCACATCTTCTGAAACATGTAAATTAGCTGTTAACAGTTTCTCTTGAAAAAAAAAAGGAGTTGTCTGTCAACAGTGAAGAAGTTTTGCTGATTATTTTGTTTGTTTTTTCCCCATTTAGTTTTTGCATGTAAACAAGCTTCAGAGGGCAGCATAAAATTAAGTCTGAATATTTTTTCCTTTCTTAACAGGATCTTTTCCCCTAACTGTATTCAATACCGTAATACTTAGGAAATTGTAAAGAAAATCCCACTAGGTATGCAAATTATGATTCCATAGGTACATTTGAATTTTCATTTGTAAATCCCTGAGGATAATAAATGTTCCAGTTCATTTTATAAAACATCCATTTCTGGCACAAAAATTAAAAACATAAATTGTACTCATTGCATTCTCATTCCTCTTTTAGCTTTTTTTTTAACTTTGTTTTGAGCAAGACAGGAGGAGAGATAGAGGGAGACGAAAGACAGGAGGGGAGAGAGAGAGAGAGAAAGCCGGCTCTCAGCGAACGTATTCCCAATACTGGAAACTGGGTCAGTCAAGGTCTCCCATGTGGGTAGCAAAAGCCCAAGTACTTGAAGCATCACTACTGTCTCCCAGGTCTCCGTCAGCAGGAAGCTGAAAACAGGTGCCATGGCCAGGCATCAAACCATGCAGTCTTAATACAGGATGTAACATCTTAACCACTAAGCTAAACACTTATCTTTTTACTTGTTTCTTTAAACAGCAAATTACTCTTAAAGAATATAAGGACATAAATGTTCAAAATCATTGATCTAATTTCTTTTGGTAGATTCTAGGGGTTTGGTTTGATATGGTTTGGGTAAATCAAAGCTAGCCTTCAGGGTTCTAAACATTGGAAGCTTTGCCTTGGTGGTTCCTAAAACATCCTCCAGAGAAAGAAAAGATTAAAGTCTGTAAGGATTCAGCAAGAGAAAGAGATTTTTTTTTAAATTACTTTTATTATTCTACTCAACTTCATGAAGTTGAATGTCTGTAGTTGAAAGGAGAAGCAAGCTAAGGTTGTCCAAGCACCTACAGCAGTCCAAACCAGTCATAGCTCTCAGATTTTTTTTTTTTTCAGATTTCTAAAAGAAAATTTTTTTTAAAAAGGGAGGAAAGTATTTGTTTTTCACGCTCCACATCACATTCACTGCATATATCCAAATATTAGAGTCAGAGCTCTGAGGACTCATCAGTTTGTGCTTCATACTGGACTTCTTTCTGCTGATTTATTTCCATAAAAATGGTAAACAAGCATGCATTACCACCTGGCATTTGGCAGTGCAGAGATGAATCTTTAACACACCTGCTCAGATGGTCTACAGCGAAATAGCTGCCTGAACCACTGCCACCTCTATCTAGAGGAGTCCAAGTAAACTCTAATCATTCCTCTTTCCCACAGTCCCCTCGGCTTGTAAAGCACCATGTGGGAAGCTGCCAAGCTCTGCACTACGTAGGGTAACCCAGGAACAACACACAGATTCTGTGTGTCAGGGGGAATTCTACATGACAGTGAGGGAGGCAAGGGTGGCAGTGTTGAGGGTGTTGGCAGTGATGAAATGCAGAAAAGGGTAGCTTGACTCAAATTATTGCTAACAACACTGTTGCACTTTGAGCTGTGCATCTGGGTTACAGTTAGATGGGAACATTGGCCAGATGCCTAACTTCCAAAGTTGCCTCCTGTTGGGTTATAAACCCTGTACCAACCAGTAAGGACAACATCTGTGTGCAGTCATAACTAAATGATGTTCATGAGGGTGGGCTTCCATTCCTCTCTGCATTCCCCTTTCAACTCCAGAGGCGCGGGTTCTGCATTAGGAAATAGCACCGATCATATTAATTAATTTAATAATATTAATGAACCCATTGCATGTTAAACTTAAAATACATTATGCAAAACAGTTATACTTTCCAAAACAGAAAACAATACTCACATCAGTACCCTTAAATTGTTGCATTTTTCTTTCATGCCTTGTAAACAAGAGAGCTCAATTCTCCTGTTTACTTCTATGCTCAATCTGTTGTGATATTACATGTCATGTAAGTAAACACACAGAACATATGTGAGAGAATAAGAGTAAAAAGATAACGTACTAGTATACATATAAAATATTTTGATTTTGGGAACTTCAAAATGGTCTTGTGTCTCTCCCAACGATACCATGAGAATCTCTGAATTAAGGATTCATGATGCAGAAGCACAATTTGTGTGTATGTATACATGTATAGAAAAGCATTTGTCATACTGCATTTGTTGTAGTGCACACTTCTGTCACTCCATAAAGAGATGACTGGCTCTCAATGGAAAGCAGCATTAATAATCAGGCATTTCTTCTGCAGATGGAGTATCTGCAATAATCAAAGAATTCATATCTCGACTGAGCTTTTCAAACATGGGATGCATTTAATACCATAGTCAGCTAATTTCTAATCTTTACTATGATCAAAACGTTCCAGTAAAGCTCACTAAATAACCCAAAAGCTGGCCTGAAGACACACATTCATCTAGAGCATTTGTGATTATGACTAGTTTGATTTATTCTGCACATGGATTTACAATAGAGAACTGATTCTGTTTACACAGTTCAACCAATTCAGCAATCCTTATTAACTGTGTGGTTTTGGGTCAAATCCTCCATGGAACTGGCACAGCAGAAGAATGGAAAGGCATAAAATGTGCACATGCCCGTTTCCTAACAGAGAATATATTTGAAATGAATTTTAAAAGTTTAAAAAGATAATTGAGGGGTGAAATGTGGGGGATGCAATAGTCTAGGGGCTAAATCCTTGCCTTGTATGCACCAGGATCCCATTTGAGTGCCAGTTTGTATCTTAGCTGTTCCACTTCCCATCCAGCTCCCTGCTTATGGCCTGGAAAAGCAGTAGAGAATGGCCCAAAGCCTTGGGGCCCTGCACCTGTATGGGGACCCCAAAGAAGCTCCTGCATCCTGGCTTCAGATCAGCTTAGCTCCAGCCACTGTGGCCACCTGGGGAGTGAATCAGTGGATGGAAGATCTTTCTGTCTCTCCTTCTCTCTGTAAATCTGCCTTTCTAATAAAAATGCATAAAAATATTTTTTAAATGATACTTGGGGCTTCTTTATACAACCCCAGAATAAGTGACAAAGATCCAGGAACCTGAACACAATGGGATCTGCAATTCAGTCCCAGCACCACTAACTTTGAGCCCAGACAGTTTTATCTGAGCTAAGTGAACGGATTTAACCATGTGGACAGAGATGAAGCCTTCACTGTGGTTCAGAGAAGCCTGAAGGAGAATCTACAAAAGATGGGAAATTTTTCACTAAGCGAGAGTGGTGCTAGGTCTAATTTCCCAGGAGGTGTTTATTCCCTCCCGAATGTCAAAGAAATAAGATACAAATAGGTTCAATATTTTATGCCACTATCTACTAGGCAAAAGCTCACCTGATTTCCATATTGTTATATCCTTGCCTCTCAGTCTCCAGGACTTGATGGAGGTAGGAAAGATCTCAGAACTCCCAAACAGATAACAGATGTAACTTAATTGTTTGGGGCTAATTAGTACATGAAATGGAATGTAAGAAAAACAAATTAAAGGGAAATTGTATTCCAACTTTACTTTCATTTGCCCTCACAATGATCCTACTTGTTTGGCATCCTCTCTAGGGATAGAAAACCAACTGCCTTATGTGTGGGCAGTTCTTGCATAAGCCATCATCTTGGCATGACTGCCAACAATTCCTACCTTTACAAACAGTGAAATGCATTGGACAATAGATTACCTAATCACACTCTTTATCCAAGACTATCCTACATTTGTTGAACATACATTTGTTGAACACCTATTATGTGTGAGATCCTGTGATTCATACAAGTCAGGAATAAACTTCTACAAAAATGTTTGCAATCTAAAGCAACCACTGGCCCACAGACGCGTTACTATTAATCATCCATTTATTGATACAATAGATTTCCTTCCATAAATAGCCATTGAGTATCTGTACCTAAATGGCATAATATAAATGTGATTCCAGCAAATACTCAGACATTCCTAAGAAGGGACATATTAGGATACTAAATACATGATAACACAAAGCACTAAGTGTCACAATAAAGGGATTCTCAAAATTCCTGCCGAAGGTTCAGTGAAGTACAAGCAGTCATATGTGTGTATTTCTTAAGGCTTGATATGCTTGCATATGATCTTTTATACACAGGAGAATAATAAAATCCCAAATACAGACTTTTCAAAATGTAGGCTGATCTATATTCAAATTTTATTCACTGCTGTTTAACTAAATGACTTTGGGTAAATCACTACTAACTAAAGCATTCTAAGTTACAGAATTGGGAAATAATACCCTTACCTGAAAATTGTACCAGTGCCTTAATAGTCCTAAATCTGAATGATAAAGAACTTGAGGGCCCAGCGGTGTGGCCTAGCAGCCTAAAGTCCTCACCTTGAACGCCCTGGGATCCCATATGGGCACAGGTTCTAATCCCGGCAGCTCCACTTCCCATCCAGCTCCCTGCTTGTGGCCTGGGAAAGCAGTCGAGGACAGCCCAAAGTCTTGGGACCCTGCACCCGTGTGGGAGACCTGGAAGAGGTTCCAGGTTCCCGTCTTTGGATCAGTGCAGCACCGGCTGTTGCGGCTCACTTGGGGAGTGAGTCATTGGATGGACGATCTTCCTCTCTCTCCTCCTCTCTGTATATCTGGCTTTCCAATAAAAAAATGAATAAATCTTAAAAACAGAACTTGAGAAAACAACTGCCTATTACTCAATACATTTGAACTATGGTCACACAGTTCATTAGTAAGAATGGATGGTTTCTGATGGACTTTCTTCAAGCTTATTTTATCTCATACATTATTAGACAATAAATGGACCTTTATAATAGAAGACATTTTTAGTGGTTGAAAGCAATGATGCTCTTCAAGCAGGTGAGTAGAGCCCAGGTGTGACTCATTGGCAGGCAACTCAAACAATACTTAGAAAACGCAATCCTAGATTTTTTTACTATTAGAAAAAAATAAGTAATTAACATACAAAGGTTAATTCTCTTTTTTTAAGATTTATTTATTCTTATTACAAAGTCAGATACACAGAGATGAGGAGAGACAGAGAGGAAGATCTTTCATCTGATGATTCACTCCCCAAATGACCGCAAGGTCCAGTGCTGTGCCAATCCAAAGCCAGGAGCCCAGATCTTCCACACAAGTGCAGGGCCCCAAGGCTTTGGGCCATCCTCAACTGCTTTCCCGGGTCACAAGCAGGGAGCTGGAGGGAAGCGGGGCTGCCAGGATTAGAACCTGTGCTCATATGGGATCCTGGTGCTTTCAAGACAGGACTTCAGCTGCCAGGCCACAGCGCCAGGACCAAAGCTTAATTCTTATTCCTCTCTAAGATTCACCTTTTAATACACTAGCTCTTCTTACTCTGCCATTGAAATGTTGAAAAGGGAGACGAAATTGTTTTGCAATGCAAAATAGTCATTATTAGCCTAAAGATGAGATCTTCTCATCTTACTTTCATATGTGATATATCTAAGTCAAACCCTCTAATCTTTCCACATTGTTGGATGTCCTAAATTTAGCCAGGGATTCAATAGAATAGCCTTTTTAAAAAAATTAATTTCACAATTCTAAATTTTATGTATATGCAAATGCCTACAAAGTGACCTTCATCAAGGAAGCAATGTGTTACCTGACCAGGTACAACAAAAGAAAAAGAAATTATCAGTCAACACACTTTTCCCAGATTCATTGCTTGCATTTTCTTACAACATGCCAAGACACAAGTAATCACTGGTACTAGTGGTGGGTTTTGGGTAACAATTTACAATAATTCATTTGTGGAAGATACTCTTTTTGTTCCCTGTACTGCAGGCTTCATCGGCTGAAAATCAGGGAGGAGAAACAATTTCTGGTGAGCTATTTTTGGTGTATTTGCCTTTTTATTGGGGTGGCTATGCTTTCTTAATCATAATTTTTTCTCTTGATTATGCAATATATATATATTTTTTTATTTTTTATTTTTTTAAAGATTTTATTATTATTGGAAAGCCGGATATACAGAGAGGAGAGACAGAGAGGAAGATCTTCCATCCGATGTTTCACTCCCCAAGTGAGCCGCAACGGGCCAGTGCGCGCCGATCCAAAGCCGGGAACCAGGAACCTCTTCCGGGTCTCCCACGTGGGTGCAGTGTCCCAATGCATTGGGCCGTCCTCAACTGCTTTCCCAGGCTACAAGCAGGGAGCTGGATGGGAAGTGGAGCTGCCGGGATTAGAACCTGTGCCCATATGGGATCCCAGGGCGTTCAAGGCGAGGACTTTAGCCGCTAGGCCACGCCGCCGGGCCCAGATATGCAATATATATTTAGAAATTAGAAAAATAAATCCTTCTTCCAAGCCTATATTTATGCTTTCAGTATCTACTGAGTGCATCAGCATAGGACAAAAGGACACACAGACAGAAAATATTAGACTGGAAGGGACTTTGGATTTAACTCAAAGTCCTGCAACTTTGTAATTTTGCCAGGATGTTGTCACTGTTGTCATATTTGTTTATTTGGACACTTACTTTGTACCAGGTACTTTCCATGGCTTGTATCTTTAAATATGTATACCTAAAACTCCATAGGTCCACTATGAAACTTACTTTATATGAAATTGATATTTCAAGGAATTGAGCAAACTTTCCCATGGTCAAGGAACTAGTAGCACTTATATCTTGAGAATGTTTTTCCAGGTATACGGGACATCTGCGTGCAAAGTCCAAGTTAGCTAAGTAACACAGCAGTAAATATGTCAGATCTCAGCGAACTTTGTGTTACCATGTTTAAGGAGCTCAGGTATTACCCAAGCCCATGGAGTGATGTGATGCTGTGTTATACTTCATTATGTTTGTGAAACATCTGAAGAAGCATGTGAGACATCCCTCGAAATGATGTCTTCAGGCTTTGAACCTAGGACTGAGTAACTTAGAGCTTACCTTTGAGATAAACATGGCAAGAAAAAGTCTGTTTAAACTCTCATCTATAAGCAAAAGAGAAACACCATGCATGCTCTTTATCTCAAATTCAAAACTGCTGTCTCACTTTTCATATTGGAAAACTGATATACCCTCTAAACCAAAATCAATAAACCAAGACCACAAAAAGTACCTAGAACTCCAACATGAAAATGCAGGCTGTTCTGTCCCCAGCTGGTTCCTCTGAAGCATATACCAGAACCTTCCATTAGTCATTTAAATAAAATGGATTTTCTTAGCTTCTAAAAGAGCTTGCTGTTTCATGAGGCCACTATCTTCCTGATAACTCTACTTCATTCCTCTTTTCTGTATCCTCTTCAAATGTTGGATCAGCTTTGGGCCTCCCCATCTCCAGTGTTCTCCATTCTTCTCACTATGCCGCTCCCAAAGTTTAGCAGTCACTGACAAATTCAACTTTGTATATTCAGCCTGAACTGAGCCTTGAACTCCAGACTCACATTCCCATAGTGTCTGAAAACACCCTCATGGACTGTCTAACATGGAAGCATCATCCTTCTAATGCATCCACCTTTCGTCAGTCACCCACCTTAACAGTCACGATGCACCTCTGGTGCATGGATCCACAGTCCTGCTGATTTGCTCCTTTTAAAACACTGTCTCGTTTTATCATTCACATTCCATTGCTTTTGCTATCATTGAAGACCTCATCATTTGGCATAAACAGATATTACAGATTTCCGATACCATCCAATCTATTTTTCACTAAGCCAATAGAGTGATACATATAAATATAAAGCAATCACACCACTTCCTCTGTTAAAATTATTTATTGATTTCTACTGGGAGGGGGAAAATGGAACCACATAGTATATTATAGCCCGCAAGAATCATGATCTGATCCCGCATGAAAACCTTAACTTCAGTCTTCTTCCATCTCATATTTTACATTCTAGAAGTTGCAACTTCCATGAGGTTCCCCAAACACACCAAGTTATTTCATGCATTTTATCTTTGCCTTTGCTGCCAGGCCTTTTTGCAGAATTACTACCCTCACCACCAAAACTCTAACCAACCAGAAGAATTCCTCATCAGTTTCTTAAACAGATCTCACAGGTCAGTCTTCTACTAGCACAACTTCCTCCAGACGACTGCTCTTCCTAATGTGGCTGGACACCTATTCTTGCATTTCTTATACACTGATTATTTGTGCATATGTCATCTAGTCTTCCAGAAAATGAGATAATTCAAGTTTAAAACATACAAATATATCACACGGGTATTAAATCTACTCAGATGACATCAATTCCCATGTCGCATTAATTCAAGAGTTTTTAAAAAGATTTATTTATTTTCATTGGAAAGTCAGATATACAGAGAGGAGAAGAGACAGAGAGGAAGATCTTCCATCCAATTATTCACTCCACAAGTGACTGCAATGGTCAGAGCTTAGCCAGTCCCAAGCCAGGAGCCTCTTGCGGGTCTTCCACATGACTGCAGGGTCCCAAGGCGTTGGGCTATCCTCAACTGTTTTCCCCAGCCACAAACAGGGAGCTGGACAGGAAGCACGCTGCTGGGATTAGAACTGGCACTCATATGGGATACTGACGCATGCAAAGTGAGAACTTATAGCCACTAGGCTACTGTGCCAGGCCCAGTTTCTTTGATCTTGATGTTGATGTGCTTATTTACCTAAACTTTTCCTGATAACACATACTCCTATGCTTCTTACGCAGTTCACAATGTCTCACAAACATATGTTGCAGGTACTTATTTGGATCATATTTGCTCATGTAGATATCCATGCCATCTATATGGTGATACACTCATTCATTCAGATACTTCCGCTATACTCAGTATGCGCTGGTCATTAAGCTATGTTGGAGATAAACAAGTAGCAACTACTATTCTGCATCACTCCTTTTTTGGTTATGGCATTCTTCTCCAGACAGACCAACTTGACCCCCTACAGCACCAAGCCTCTCTCCTGGCGAGGCAAGCATATCAGAATGTTTACAGCACCTGGTGGCCCACAGCTGCCTCATTGTTCAGTTTGTTTTGTGTTTGAGATCTTCAAGGTGACCAAGCAAACCAGTGTTTACCCATCTGATAACACACTCAGAATACCTGCATACTTGAAGTTTGTCAAGCATACAAGTATACTCAAATGACCTCATCTACCTGAAGACACGTGCTCTAGCAACTACAAGCCCTTTGCTGGGTCTGAATGCGCTTTTAACCACATCTCCCATCATCTTTGCCAACCCACAGTCATAACTACCAGACATCCCACACAGATTCATTTCAGGGAAGTTTTTGATTGGTTCTACTTCATAATTTTACAACTGCCTTAACCACAATCAATACGAAGGGCTTGCACGGTGAGACTGGGTCAACATCTAAAGCAAGGATTATTGATCAAGCACATACTATGGATTCAGTCTCCTTTTGTGGCCCAGGAATACTTGTCTGTTTGTCCTTAGTGCTTCTTCTTCCAATTTGCAGAGAAAGAGCTTGGTATCTGCAGTCAGAGTGATATTAATTTTAATCTTAACTCTACAACTTAAGCTTTAAGAAAAAACTTATTTAATATTTCAGAGGCAGAGTTTCCTCATCCATGTTTGTATATGAGAAGGTAGGAGGAATTATGTTTACCCTGAAGCTTTTATGTGAAGGTTTTCTACCAGGACAAAGTATATGGACAGGGAAAGCTTAACTACAAAACGCATTGTGTTATAAGGCAAACTTTACTGTTAACTAAATCAGTTTAATTATATCTACTTTGAAAGATGTTAGGGTCTGGTGTGATAGCCTAGCAGCTAAGGTCCTCGCCTTGCACACGCAAGGATCCTATATGGGTGCTGATTCTAATCCCGGTCGCCCCGATTCCCATCCAGCTCTCTGCTTGTGGCCTGGGAAAGAAGTCGAGGATGGCCTAATAGCCTTGGGTCCCTGCACCTGCATGGGAGGCCCAGAAGAAGCTCCTGGCTCCCGGCTTTGGATCGGCTCAGCTCTGGCCATTGCAGCCACTTGTGGAGTGAATCAACAGATGGAAGACCCTCCTCTCTGTATATCTGACTTTCCAATAAAAATAAATAAATGAATCTCAAAAAGAGAAAGATATTATTACCGTTTTCATGATTATATTTAGTATGAATTATCAGAAAATTGTCAAAACAAAAATCACTCATGCTTTCCTCTCTTATGAGTTTTGAATATATGTCTGTGTGTGTATATATATATATTATATATATATATATAGAGAGAGAGAGAGAGAGAGAGAGAACTGCAGAATCCCCAAATCAGTTGAGTTCAAAAGTGAATCAACATGTGTCTCTGTAATCTACTCATTCTTTTCCTATGTTTTCTGAAGGGATCACATTCTCATAAAATTTTCCATGTCAGAATTTTGAGATAATTTAATGGAACATTTTCACACATATTGCTCTAACTGCCACAAATTCAGTGATGTAAGCAAGCACACTAATTATTGCAGTTCTGGAGGACAGTTCTTAACCACATTCTGTGACCACCTCATTGACATTTCAATTTTAGTTTATACACAACATATAACATAACATACATAACATTACATGTTTTATATAACATCATATCATCTTAAATTAAGGCAAACATGTGGTATCTAACCTTTTGGGATTGGCTCATTTCCCTTAGCATTATGGTTTCCAGTTGGGCCCATTCATATTGGTTACTCAATACTATGTCAATTAATTCCATAATGATGTAAATTTTTGCTGATGGTATGTTGGAGTCTTTAATTGATCAGGATGACACTCTGCGGGCTCTGCCTTCAAACCAGACAGGGTCTTCCTAAGAAACCATTGAACCTGACTGGACAATAAGATGCTGGACTCTATGTTTGGTATATGCTTGCAATGAGGGATTCTCAATTGAACTTGAACTGTGGTTATGCAACAAGGTGGAGGAATCCACCATGGGGGGAGGATTTGGGGAGGGGTGGGGAGAATCCCAGTACCTATAAAACTGTGTCACATAATACAATGTAATTAATGAATAAATTTTTAAAAAGATAACTTTATTTTGGCATAAGAATTTGAAATGCATGCATATGATGGATCTTCAGGAAAAAATCATGGAAAATGTGTATCTTGAAGTAACTATGCATGGAACATTTACTTCACCAACCCCACAAAGAAGTGGTTACTGCTTTCCTTACAGTTTTATATTTTTTTACATTAATAAATTATGAACCCCTTGGGGCTGGGTGCTGTTTTACTTATCATATCTCTCTCTAGTTAAAACTTAGCTGGTATCCATTATATAAGTATCAAATTAATTTATCGATAAATACCATCATACTACAAAATATTCTGCACTCTTTAGTCTCTGTCAAGTGCTGTTTTAAGTACACTGTGTGTTGCCTTGTTTAAAGACTAAACATATACTACCAGATGACCCTTTTGTCTTGCAGGTGTTCAAAATTAAATGTCACAGGTACTGTCACCAATTCATACCTTTACTTTTACGTTTACTTTTTTCTTTTTTAAACTCAATGTCCTTCCAGATTTCAGTCTCAGTTCCAGAAATAATCCTATGTTAAGGCAGGAAGTTTAATCTACTTCCTCCCTGGTGAGTGGTTGTGTTAAGCCCAAGGGCTGACTGCAGGCTCCAGGCTGCATGTAGGTAGACTTTCTACTAATCTGATCCACAGTGAGGGGTCCAAGCAGTGAACCTATGGTCCATATTTAACTGGCAATCTGTTTCTCTGACTTTGAAACTGTCTCTCCCAGAATTTTCTACTTCTGCTCAGGTTTCCAAGATCAGTATCTCCTGTTTATCTATCTTCATGTGTCTCAACAACAGGTTTGGCTTCTGACTTAATTCTTATTCCATGATTTTATTTTGTCCCAGATTTTATTTCAGTGACACTTTAGAAAATTATACTTGTATAATCTCCCTCTGTCTCGAAGTCCCTGTTGTGAAGTCTCCTAATATTTGCAGATAAAGTCAGAGTGGCTGATTATTTTCCTGAGTGCTTATTTTCTGAGCATGTTGATAATGATCATCTTGGAGACTCCTGATCTGGAATGTCCCTAAGACTGATGGGATTGCTGTTTAAGTTGAGATTATCTCTAAATTCTACCCTTTCTTGGATAGGTAGCTTTAGTGTGAGAAAGTTCTAACTTTACTGTTAAACTGTTAACTGTGTAATAGAGGTTAATCTAGCTTTTAACTAATTGACAGTAATAATACGGTTAGTAGAGATTAATCTACTTTCCCCCCTTCATATCTATTTTTTATTCATCTATATTCTAATTTTATTACTTCTTATATGTTCTCAGGCAATTTCCTTAGTTTTTACACTTCACTTTAGTTCTCTGTAAAACAGGAACAAGAATTTTCTTTATCTGGCTGTAGTGAGGTACGTATAATTGTTCTAGCACATATTAGTACAACACATATGGGACTTGGGGTGGGCGGGAAACCGGGTGGGGCTTCTCCCTCAATATCCCCTTTTACCTCAGATACATGATGGAAACAATATGGACATAATAGCATTGCCCACCTCCCTATCCCCCTGAACCTTTTTTTTTTTTTTTCCTTCTCTTTCTTGATTTTCCTTCAACTATAGTTAACTATGTAAAGATTGTCAACAACAATACAATAAAATGGATTATATATAAAAAAAAAAAAAAAAAAAAACAACTGGAAAATACTAAGTAGTCAATAATTTTAAGTCATTATTATAAGCAAGTCCCCTAGGATTAGTTTATTAGAAATCAGAGACTAATGCCAAATTGCCAGAAAGGCAGATCTCTGTGAATTTGGAATACTTTCCTTTTGGAATTGTTGTAAGGTGTCAAAACATTTGTTTTATTAACTGGGTACCAACATTCAGGCATAAGAAAGCCAACACAGCAAAATATGGGCAGCTCTTTTGTGCTCATACTATGGTTTTCTTGTTAAAGTTATAATTTCAGTATCAAAAAAAAATCTAGAAAGAGAATAGTAAGAGGCTAAGCAGGTTAAAAATGCTTCATTGTTGTGAGATAAATGACAGCTGAAATATCATTGCCAACAGTTTCCTATTGTAATCTTGGATATAATTTCCACACAGCAATTTACAGAGTAAGAGCAATGAAAAATGTCTTCTTGCTCATATAGAGTTAAAAAATGGAAAACATTATTTTTCATTATTTAAGACATTCTGATATAAACATCATGGAAATTATCAGTTGCTCAGTATTATAAAACAGAATATTGTGTTTCCCTTAAAGAGGAGTGTGTGGGGGAATAACGTATAAAGTGCAGTTATTTAAGCTATGTTCAGCTTTTACTCTAGTCATTGGTCATTTTATTTGCTGCCCATAGGGCCTGTAAGACTCCTAAAAGTAGAGAGTAGGCAACCATTTTACAAGAAAGTAAATTTAGTTTTTATTATAATTTATTTTTTAAAAGTTTAACTTACATTTTTCTCATCACTTACTATTTATTTAAGGAAAAAACATGATATTTTGATATACATAGTGAAGTTATCATAAATAAGTAAATTAGTATATTGATCATCTCACATAGTTAAACATTTGCTGAGTGTGGTTACCACAAATTTGTTGTCACCTTCATTAACTGGATGCCCTTGTTCAATTCTATAAGAAACTTCCTGAAGTTCATTGCTATGTCTGAATTTGATTAGTCATTTCCATGGTAGGACTAAAGGCAGGACAGATCAAGATAGATGTCCATATTTCAAATCCTATCAGTAGGACCCTCTTCTAATTTATACTTAACCAAGTCAAAACATGTTTATTGAGTGTAGGTTGACAAAATCTCAACAATACATTGTTCCCTCTGTTTAGAGCTAGAATTTTTTTTAATTTATATTTTATTTTGATAATCTTACATAGTTGATTAGGGCACAAAAGGTCAAGAGCTACAGGAAAGTGGGTAAGACCATTGTTTCTACACTATCATTTTCTGTCTGTATCTGGGGTAAAGGAAGAACCCCACCCAGCCTCCCACCCATCCCAGGTCCCCCGACATGGGGCATGCTCCGAGGGTCCTGCTCAAGCAGTTTTGATAGTTCAACAGTTCTGAATTGCTGCCAATCTTGCTGTTCCATGCACAATTAAATATCTTCAGAATCCACTGGCTGCGCATAGTCTCTTCATGTTTGGGGTTCTGGGATCAGCAGTCCAGTTGGAGGGATCTCCAAAGAAACTTCATATGAGATGATCCCAGACCTGATTCTTATGTGTGCTTGCCAGTATAGGGTCTGGCACAGTCCATTGCCCCAATCAACTTATGCATATGCTGGTTGTTGCAATTGCTGGGTCATTTCTGTTTTCAGCCCTGTCTTCCACTGGACCAAGTGGTTGTTGCAGTCCAGCCTGATCCTGCCCACTTCATACTTGGCCCTCATGCAAACCGGTGGGAGCTGCAGCCTAGTGAAGGAGACTCCCCATAACCCCCAACAGGCCTGCCCCCTACTCTGGTTGCCATGCTTTCCACTATGTACTGCAGACTTGTTCAGTCTGTCCCACATCCCATTTAGCGCTTGTACATGTCAATGGGCATTGAAGTTTAGTTCAACTCAACCATCCCTACTATCCAGTTCACACACATACTGGCAGGCGTCTTTCTGTCTAGCCACCCCTGCCCCATCCTAGTTTTCATGCTCTCCAGTGGGAGTGGCAACCCAAGAGGGAGGTGCCCACTATTTCCCTCCTAGGCCACTCCCACTCCCGGACTATGCACTCTTCAGGTGGTTCTGGAGTTTAACTTGACAGATTTAGCCCCCAGTGCCAGCCTCTGCCATCTGATGATGTGGCAAAGCCCAACCAACCCTCACCCACTCTAATTTTTGCTTGTACCAGTCAGAACAGTCAGCCCAGCTTGGCTTTTCCCTGATCTAGCTCATATGAGGCCAACAGGTGTTGTAGCCCTGGCTGGTCTGGTCTGCCCCCATCCCAACTTATGCTCTCCAGTGGGAGTGGTTGTCCAGCAGGGTAGCCCACATTCACCCTGCCAGGTTTGCCCTCTCCCTCCCTGGTTCTTATATGTGCTGGTTTAAACACTGAGACCAAGTCTGGTATGGCTCACCTCACCTTGGCTTTCTGTAATGTGCACTGGTACGTGTTGCGACCATACCTGGCCCGGCCCACACTCTGTTCTGGTGCTCAGATTCGCCAACGGGTGATGTGAACTGGTTCAGCCTGGTCTGCCCCCGACCTATGCCAAATGTATGCCTGTGGGTATCTTTCTCTTGCCTGGTTTGGGTTGCTCCCTCTTGTGGTTCTTGCGCTCACCTGCAGGGACTGTTTCCTGACAGAGGAGTTTCCCAAGCTTCCCCATCAGAACCTCTCCCTATGTCAGATCTTGCGCAAGCCAGATCTTGCTCATGGGCCAGCCCTACTTAGTCCACCTCCTGTCCTAGCAGAAACAGTGGCCTTTGTTTGCTGGCCTTCAATCCATTCCAGTTCTTACTACTGAATGTTTCCGCCTAGCCAAGGCTTGCCCATACCCAGACACTGCTCACACATGCCTCAGTAAGGGCAGAGACCTAGCCTAGTCCATCCTACATCTACCCAGGTTCTCCAGAACATCAGATGGTGCTAGAGTTTAGCCTGGCTTGGTGTGCCCAGCCACAGTTTACACTTGTGCCAAGGGAGATTGCAGCCATATCCAGACCAGAATGCAGCTCCCACTCTGGCTCCTGCACTCACCAGGGGGAGCCCCAACCCAGTAAGTGTATACTTTCACAGCTCCCCAACTGGGTCTATTCCCAGCCCTAGATTATGCGCGTGCCAGTGGGTGCTCTGATGCAGTTGGCTTAGCCCCTTACCTGTCTTGGCCTTTGCCTTCATTGCTGTGTCCTAGTATCCCTGGCTCATGCAGACTAGTAGGTGTAAGAGTCTAGCTTGGTATGACCTGTGCTCCATCCTGATTTCTGTTCTTCCTTATGAGTTAAGGTTTGCTCGGCCCTGCCCACTCCGTCCCCTTCCAGTTGCAGCTTTGCCCATTCCACATCCTGTTTTAGGATCCACATTTGGGTGCTACTGCCTTGACCTGCCCAGACTGTTGTCGGTTCCTTTACCCATAAGTGATGGGAAGTTTCATGGTCACACTTATCTCAGCCTATCACCACCCCAATTTGTGAGCTAACCAGTGGGACTTATATGTCCACAAGGTTTGGCCCACTCTTCTCCCACAGAATCTACCCCTGTACCTGGTTCTCTAGCAGGCTGGATAGTGTCAAGTGTGACCCGTCTCCTGTTCCACCCTCAGTCAGGTACTGGTACCTAGCCCTGCCAGACAGGCCCCCAGCCATGCCTTTCATGTGGACTGGTGTGTGGGAGTCAGTGATGCTCTATGCTAACAAAGCATCCTAGGATTCCCATGTGGGCTGGTGAATCAGTCTGGCCCAAATAGATTTTATGGACTCTGCCCTCCAAATCACCAGGTCTCAGTCCCCACACTTCCCTTACCTACAGACACACTGGGCTTATCCATGGATGTCCCTAGGTAGCAACTACATTCCCTAAACACCCCAGATCTCGCCATTGGGCGACCAGCAGGTAGAACCTTGCACCCAATGGGCACACTAGCCACCCAAAGCCTAGGACTTGGTCACCACGTGGCAGCAGTGACCATGGCCTGAGTCCACAGCATTGGATCCGGCCTGGCTGGGGCACCCCCTGCAGCAGCCACACTATAGGAGGCTCTTTTCACCCCAACCCCACAATCAAACACTGCCCTGGCTCTTCCTGCAGCAAGATGATAGCAGTAGGGTGGAATCAGGGCCTTAATCCAGTTCCCAAGCTTCCCTCATGGTGTACTTTCCCTGAGGGAAGAAGTTTCTCAGGCCTGGAATCACCTAGGACTTGGTCAGCACTTGGTGGCAGTGACCTTGGACTGAGTCCCCAGCATGGAGTCCATCTTGGCTGGGCCACCCCCTGCAGCAGCCATGCTCCTTTCTCCCGGGCCCCACAGCTGAACCTAGGGCTAGAATTTACCAGAGACAGATATGATTCAGATAAGTGTTATTGGTAGTGAGTCAAGTTTCCCATAAAAGAAGTAATCAGTTATTTCAATTGCCTCAGAAAACATCTAGAGGATTATGAAGAAAATACTAAATATTTATTCTCAATTTAAGAATAGATTAGGATTCTTTAAGGGATGTGGAATGGATTAATTTATCCTTATTCACTTCCAGACAATCTAGTATGTTAGGCCTTAGGGAATTATTTACATGAAATGTATTGATGCTTCAAATTAGTACAAATGCAGTTTCCTACTCATTGGCCCATATTTTCTGAGAACAACTCAGTCTGCATTGCTTTTAAAGGGCCACTAAAGTGAGATCTCAAATAACAAAGCTAGAATGAAGAGTGAAACCCCAAGCAGGCAGAATATTTATCCTACACTTGTACATACACATCCTTTCATATAAATGGATGTGACTTTTAAATCTGATTTTCTGCATAGAGTATTAGTAGCAAAATGAAGGATGAAAAAGGACCATTAGCATGAGAAACACAAACAAAAACAAGCATATGAAAGTACATTTCAGTTAAAGATTCTCTTTTTCAAATGAAGGGTGTATAAGTGAAACTTCACTGCCGATATTTCATAAACATTATGCATTTGCAATGGACCTGAGAATCTAAGGAATTAATACATTCCTTTTACAAATAACCTTCTCTTGAATGGTTTTGATTTGGGGTAGTTCCTATGTCTCATGAGATAAAATGTAGACGAGTCACCAGCATCTTAGTTGCTGATAAATTTTGTGCGCCAATCAGAATGAGTCTGGGGACCTGTTTGTAGATTTGTGGCTTCTGGCTTATAGGCTGTAATCAAAGCATGGGAGGGCCAGGCACACAGTTCTGCTCTACTCTATGATTCAAACCTCTGACACTAATAGCAAATTTTGGGTCATGGTCTCTGATTTCTGAGTGGTGATTGGACTGACACAGTGATATGCAAACTGTTCAAGCCTTCAATGGAGGACTGACTGTCCACGTTACCTGAAAACAGCCTTCATAGATCAGCCCCTTTCAGATTACTTCAACTGAATAAAGTTATCTGGCTCTGGAAGACACACTTCAAGAGACAGTTCACATCAGGTTAAAGAGAGGACAGAGTCAGAGGGTCTAGCCACTGTGACCCACTGTAGGACAACTTTGATGGGAGCTGCTCCAGAGCTGCTTGCCAGATTGGCTAAGACTTCTCAGATACATGTTGTAGCTCAACTTCTTCGTTACTCATTCTGGCTTTCTCTTATCTCTGGCACAGGCATTGTTCCCTAATAAACTTCTTAGCTCCCAGGATCTATCGTTTCAATGATGCTGGTGGAACTTACGAAGGGAAATGTTCTCAAGTATTCAAGAAGCTAATGAAACATGTTAAATCTTATACACATATAATTATAATACAACAAATTCCTAGATTAAATGACAAATGTCACATGATCAGCTTCCCACAAAATCTAACACTTTCATGATCTATTTTTTCTAAAACTTAACAAATTAGAAATAGAGGGTAACTGCCTCAGTCTAACAAAAGGCACCATATAAAACACAGCTAATCTCACACCAAATGTTGACAGATGGAAATTCATTACTTCTCCCAAGATAATGGCAATTTTACACATAGTAAGGCCTAGAAGAAGATGAAGTAAGGCCTAGAAGAAGATGAAGTTCCTGCCTAGTAGAGAAAAAGGAACTCCAAGAAGCCAGAGTAGGTGCTGGGCACAATCTAAAGAAATCAGTCCACCTGACAGATGGTCCCAGTGCTGCCTGCACTGCCTCCTCTTTCTGAAAACCAGCCAAGCCCATCTTCCTTTAAAGACTCAATCTATGATCAGAATATCAGAGTCTATCCTCCAATATCTTTATGTGTTCAACTCCGAAAATAACTAAACTCTGTACATTCATTCTCTCTCCAATTCCCCTAACCTCTTTTGTCTTCCAAAGTTGATCCCAATTTTTTACTTGAGACCCCTACCCCATGTTTAGGATCATGCAGATCATGGCTCCCACTGGCCCTCGTGTCTTTGGACATAGCCTATTCTGTCATCCGTGACCCTTCCTCATCTTCTTCATCTCTTTGCTGACATGAATAACTCCGAGAATTAGGTAAGTCACTTTTAGCTGCAAGTGGCAGAGATCCAACTTAAGCTAACTTTGCCCAAAAGAAGAAAAGAATGATCCTGGAAAGACATCCTAAAGAGTCATTTCTTATAGCTAAAGAAGTAGTTGAACAACCAAACTACAGGAAATGTACCAGTGAGTCTTAGAGCCAACTGGGACCAGGAATGTGGAGGTCACACTGACTCCAACTACTTCTCTTGTCACTGATGCTGTGGGCCTGCCCTAATGTATTATAGCAGTATCCTCCAAAACAGAAGATTATGGTGGTGGCCATCAGCCATTCTTGAGCCTAGGTACAGATACACTGCCTTACCTTTGTTATGAAAAAATTACAGAGAAAACATTTTATTGACAAAGAAATTTAGAAAAAGTGCAACCCCTGAATCCTAAAGTAATAACCAGGCCTCATGTAACCTATGGAGGGGTACTGATTACACTGATATGATTTTTGTGTTAATGTTATTTATGTTCACTTGGATACCTTCAGACAGGATATGCATTGTGCAGCCGATCAGGCCCTGTCATGCCTATGGAGGTCCCATGCCCATGAGTTTGTAGTCAAAAATAGACTGAATTTCTTAAGGCCAATTTCATTTCTGAATTCTGACTACCCTGGACAACACCTGAAAATAGTGTCCCAAAGAAATCTCTGAATCATACAATGGAAGTGCACTGTCCAAAGCCAGAAGTGTCACGAACTGGACTGCCATAGCCTGCATTAAGAAAAGCATGACTTTCCCTGTGAAACTGAATTTTTCACTTTGGTTCTTTTTCTAACAGAAGCCCAGGACTTTACTTTTTCCGCTGTCAACTAGGTATATCAACAGTGCTTATCTTATACAGTATTGCATTTGTGAAAGAGGATAAAGCAAATACAGCACTTGGGGCTGGACCTACTAAAGTATCATTCACCAAAAGTAAGTGATCATCCTGATGGTTACCATCATCATCATCTTCACCACTGTCACACTGTTTTCATTCATAATGCAACACATCCATAACTATTAGTGATGTTTCAGAAAGCTTCAGTTATTCCCTCCCCCACTGGAAGGGATTTCTCCATGTCCCTTGCTGGGGCAGCTATCAACAAACTTTCCAGGTTTTGGACATTAGAAGACAAAGTCATAAGAAGGCCTACAAGCATTGCACAGTTTATGTTGCTTCCCAAAGAGCTGCGGTTCCCTGAACATTTCAACGGATTTTTTTCCTGTTTAAAAATCCTCCTAGGAACCCTGAAGGAAGCTAAGTCAAAGTCCCCTGTGTACAAAGCTTAGAAAGGCTTCATTATTGTGACTATAGAGAACTCTCCTAAAACAAGCTATTCAAAGGCAGTACAATTTATCTTCTGTGTTCCTCAGTTATTACATCTACAGGCCAACGACATTAAAATGACATCCTCCTTACAGACAAACTGTAAAGATTAATTAGGCAGTATCAGCTAAGTGCAGTTCTTTAGAGAAATACTCATAAATATTCTCACTCCTGTGAACAGCAGCCCTGGAAACATTCCTTCATTCTTGCAATTATTTAAGATAGAGAACCTGTTATTAAGTAAACAGATGGGAGAATAGATTTTTGTATTAAACATGGCATTACTCAATCCAATCCTCTCCTTTAAAATTGGTAACAGCCTACAATGAGGCTGCTGCCTGGTGAGCTACCACCTCTCTTAAGGGGCCACTTTCTGACAGCATGAATGCAGTTCTCAATCCCATCTGATTGAATCTTGTATTAAAGATCTACCTTGAGTGGCCAATTGATTTTGGTTAATCCCTGGAGTAAATGCATGATGGCAGCTTCATTGCATTTACTGAAATGATCCCCGCTCCTTTATGAAATGCAGTTCACTTGATACATGGGCAGAAGAAAAAGGCTTCATTTACCAATGCTACTCTTTTCAGTCAATTTTATGTTCTTTTTCTAAAATGCTAGAAACCCAATTCTGAGTTGCTGATGCTTTAAATGTGTTAATTGTAATTTTGTTTGTTTGAAAGAATGACACAGAGAGAAAAGCGGAATGAGGGAGAGAGAGAGAAATCTTCAACACTTTGCCTTACTCTCTAAATGCATGCAATAGCTGAGGCTGAGCAAGGGAAACCCAAAGCCAAGAATATCCAAGTCTCTCACAGGGACCCAAACACTTCAGGCCTCATCTGTGCTTTCCAGGATTTGTATTAGTTGGAAGCTGAACCATAAAAGAAGGTGATGCTCAACTAAAGACACTCAGGTATTGGATGTGAGTGTCCCAAGAAATGGCTTAAACTGCTGTTCCAGATGCCCATCCTTAACTTTGTGTTAAATATATCTTTGGGAGTCAGAGAGACAGAGAAACAGACAAGAGCTCACACCTATTTGTTCACTCCCCAAAATGCCCAGAAGGTCTGTGACTGAGCTAGGCCAAAGCTGGAAGCTGAGAACACAATCCATCTTTTCCACAAACATGGTAGAAATCCAACTCTCTGAACCATCACTGCTGCTTCCCAAGGTCTGCATTAGAGCTGGGTATTTAAACTAGGTACTGTGCCGGGCATGAGGACCGGTGGCTAAATCCTCGCCTTTCATGCACCAGGATCCTATATGGGCACTGGTTTGGGTCCCAGCTGCCCCACGTACCAACCAGTTCCCTGCCTGTTGCCTGGGAAAGCAGTAGAGGATGATCCAAAGCCTTGCAACCCTGTACCCACATGGGAGACCTGGAAGAACTCCTGGACCCTGATTTCAGACTGGCTTTGATCTAGCCATTGCAGCCACTTGGGGAGTGAACCAGTAGATGGAAAGTCTTTCTCTGTCTTTTCTTCTCTCTGTATGTCTGATTTTTCCAATACAAAAATATTTTTTAAAAAAGGCTAGGTATTTTGATATGAGAAGTGGATATCTTAATTGCTGGAAGAATGCTTGTCCCAACATTTTTTAAGGTTTACACACACAGATACAGAGAGAGAGAGAGAGAGAGAGAATATCTTTGATCTGCTGGTTCACTCCCTGAATGGCCACAATAACCAGGGCTGGGTCAGGCCAAAACAAGCAGCTAGGCACTTCATCTAGGTCTCACAAGTAGGAGCAGGGCCCAAGCACTTGGGCCATATTCCTGCTTCTTTCCCAAATACATTGTCATGGTGATGAATTACAAGCAGAGCATCTGGGATTTGAACTGGTGCCCATATAGGATGCTACACCACAGGGTCACATTTTCCTCACTACCAACTTTTTAAAAAAATGCTCTTTCCATATTTAAGAAAAGTATCCACTAGAATCTTTGAAAATTCAATTTTCTATGTGTTTATTATCTTGCATTAACAACTACTCATGAATATTTTGGCAGCTTAGAATATTTGAGTCAAAATTATACATCCAGGAGTTTTTATTGCTGTTTCGAGATTCCATCAATAACAATGTTCACTGCTGGTTTAGGATGAACACTGGCAAGGAAGGACTGTCCTTGTAAAGGGGAATTTGAAATATTACTTTTCTTAACTTCTTCCTGGAGCCTGATAAGTATCTCTGATGTGCAGTAAGATGAATTCTAGGGAGAACTAATGGATAGTACATCCAGTAGGATTTTTTTGGTAGCATATGTTATGGGATCAAATTTACACAGGTCCTAACTGAAGTCTATGGGAGAATTCTGAGTGCCATTTTAGCTCACCCCTCAATTCCACTTTGGAAATTTTTCTCCTACCTCTTTTTTCCCTTATGACATTCTTCCTTTCTCTTCAAATAGAAGTGAGAGTAATAATAATCTTGGTCACGACAGCAGCTGATAGGTGCTGGACAGTTTACTTACGTTTGCTCATTTAATCTTTACAGCAACCAACACTAAGAAGCACATTAACTTCACTTCCATTTTACAGATTAGTATGCTGAGACTTAGAGAAAGTAACTGGCTTGATCTGTTACTCTGGGAGGTAATAGATGATGACTCAAGCGTCTGAATCATGGCCAAACACACACACGGGAGACCTGGATTGAGCTCCTGGCTCCTGGCTCCAGCTCTGCTCCTGCTGCAGCTCCAGCTGTTGCAGGCATTTGGAGTATGAGGAGTGGGAAGCAGATTCTCCTCTGTATTTCTCTGTTTCTGTCTATGTGTCTCTTCCAGTCCACGTATCTGTGTCTGCTTTTCAAATATTTTTTAAATCACACATAATTGGACTCAGTTCTGTCTCACTCCAAAACTCATACCCTACTCCTGTACAACATTGCATCTAGGAACATGGCATTAATAAAATCTTGGCCAAATAAAAAGCATTGTATCAGTACTGTCTTTTTAAATTCAAAAACCTGGGAAGCAAGGTGTACTCAAACTTGCTGTACAAAGATGAAAGTATAACTCTATTTTCATGAGTTGGGTTTTGCAGTTAAACATAAATTTAATGTGATTTCCTGCATGGCAGATAGCCTTCCACTTGTAGCACTGGTTTCACAACACACCAACATTCAAGAAGAACTTCCAGAAGTCAACTATGCTGAAACCACAGAACTGCATCCCAAAAGAAACAAAAACTTTCCTGCTCACCTAATACCTTTTGTCTCACCATAAGAAAGATGGAATCATTACTCCAAAATATCCAGATAAACTTCTGCTATCAATAACATGAATGACATTGAGAAAAACAAACAAACAAAAGAACAGGCAAACTCAAACACCTGGAGAAGAGAGGGATCAGCAGCCAGCACTTTTCCAGCAAGATGCTGCAAAGCATTTTACTAATGAGGAGACTAAGGTGGGAAATGTTTCATACTGAGTGCTAGAGCCCCTCCTCCCCTCTGTCTCCCTGGAGTCTCTCTGCCCATCTGGCAGCAGCCATACCCCCATTCAGAAATGGAGCCAAGGCCCTAATTAGATGTCAGTAACTTGATCTCAGGACAACTCAGCAATGTTCAAACATGCGTCAATGAAAGAACTGCATTTATTTAAAACTGAAGCCATTTCTTAATCCAGACAAAGAGAAGGGTATACATTTTCTTACACTAACCACTCTGTCTTACAGAAGCAATGCCAGCCAAGTGAAGATCCAGGCTCTTTGTCAATTCAGCTGCTCACAAGCTCTAGCGGATTCCCCTGACAGCGTGTTCCACCATCCCACACAGTGAAGAGATTCTGCTATTATCTAATCACATTTCTTTCCGAGCTTTAAATTCATCCTTGCTCACCTTCTGTTAAGCAGAAAGAGAGCTAAATAATGTTGGTGTAACAGAGAAGGAAAATTTTAATCTAAACTTATTGGAGCTATTTCTGATTTCTACTGGAGAAGTATAGGGATAGCAATGCCATAATTCATAAAATTCTCCACCTCTCCTAACCCAGTTCAGAGACAAGCAGGAAAGAAAGAAGTTAGAAGACACTTCCAATTTAAAATCATGAATCAATCACTCTCTCTCTCTCTCTCTCTCTCTCTTTCTCACACACACACACACACACACACACACACACACACACACAGTTCTGTTCTCTCCAAATCCCAGTAAATCTATATGATTTTTTTGTTTGGTTGATTTTTGTTTGTTGTTAATGCATGAATTCACAGATGAAAACCAGAAAGGAGACAATAAATTCATATGTTCAGAGCTGGGGCATGGATGGGTGAGAACTGACTAGGTAGGCGTAGAAAGCAGAATGCTAAGGTGGCAGGGAAAGACAAGAAGCTACGTGTTTTACATAGCAGAACTCCCAGTAGGCTCAAGAATCGATGACACACCAGATCTTTCTGTAACAGGGAAAGGAGATTAGGATAAAAGCAGGAAGATGTGTTAGAGGAATATTTAAGAAGCACAAAGCTCCCCCAAATCCTTTCCTATTGTTCTTCCTCCATCACGATGGAGCCTGTAGGCGTATGCTCAGCTTGGGGAACAGAGGTCTCTGAATTGGAGACAAGGTGCAACTGTGGGCTGTCCCATCCTGAAAACAATGTTACGGTGCAGCATTTGCATGCTGACTGCTCATATCCAGTCCTTCTGCACATCTCCACTCTCAAAGGTCAGCAGCCACATCAAGGATTATGTGTCTCCTCTGGGGTCTACGGCCAACCAGAGGGTAAAATCTAAACATGTTAATATCAGAACTTCTGTAATAAAAGTCGATTTGCTTACCCTGTATTAGACCCACTCTTTGCCACCACCTCCCAGAACTCCGCCTCACCAGCATCCACCCAGAATCATCCACTGCCATTTCCTCCTCCATTCCAATCTCTTCTCAAGGAAAGCTCCAGTTTTACTTTCCAGGCATAAAAGGGAATGACTATAAACACTGATAAATCACTTTCCCTTCACACAGAAAAGTGAAAGCTCTTTCTGCAAATGTAATGGATATAGTGGTACATACCTTCCCTCCCCTTCTCTACCTGCCAAATCAGTTATCGACTTCATGCAGCATAACTGACATATATAACTATTTGGATGTGACATATACCTGTTAATACTGGTGTCTATAGTACATGAAGAACAAATTATGAAAACAGATGTAACAATACTTCAAAGTAAATACAATGCTTTACTAGGACAGGTGGCTGAACAGAGTGGGTAGCCAGTGGCAAAAGAGAACATGTGGGAAGGAAAGAAAATTTGAGCATTAGCCTTTGGTCAGTACTACCCATTCTGCCTGAGCCCCAGCGAGAATGGGAACATAAGCAGGAATAGAAAATGCGCCTTTCTCTTGCAGTATCTGTATGATGTGGTGAGGCAAAGGAAGTCCTGCTGGGGCTTTGTCAGACCTGTCTCAGCAAAACAGCCTCAGCACAGGCCAACTGATGTGTTGGCACAGGTGCATGATCCAAAAGCCAATACTTCTAGTATTAAAAACATGTTTAGCTGTGGCACAGAGAAGACAACCTCATAGAATTTTTCTAGGCATATAATTGGAAGAAAGGTAAGTAGAGACGTAAAGGGAAAATGGCAGAATGAAATAGTGGCTGGGGAAACTTGCTCTAAAAATTTTCTCCGATTGTCCCTTGGAAACTCCATAATTATTCTGAGGATTTTTATGGTGGAAGGCTGAAGTTTGGACTCTAGAAATAAATTTTAGAAAACATACCATGCACACTCTGTCTACACAGCATGAACTGATACCCAGAACAAAATAGACAAAACAAGTATTAATTTATAAAACTGCCCTAATTATATTCCATTGCCAAAGCAAAATGTTTGTTCAACTAGAAAATCTGTCCTACTTAAGACATTAGTACCAGAAGACAGTTGATAATGGGTTCACATTTCCATGAGTGTGTCTGAATTTCAGTTATTTGGTACTTCACAGCAGGGAATTACTATTTGCATTTTCAGGTAGGGACATCTGGAACTCAGGCATGAGCCTGAACACAATTATCATTCACAATAAAAGTAAACAGAGCTCCACATGAATCTACTAATTGTTCCTTCCTGCTGAGTTACAATTTTTAGTCAGAACAGATACATAAAAGAGTAAGTACCAATCTGTCCATTTTTCTCAGAAACACCAAAGTTATCTTCTCATAGCCTCAATCACATGACTTCCTTCTCTTGCTTACAAGCTTCCAATGGAGAACAAAACTCAGGCATCTTCTCAGGGCAAACAGGTTTGTAGATCAGTGGGTCTCAAGCATCAGCTAGGACCAGCAATGCCTGGATGACTGGCCCAGACAACAATGATTACTGCACAGCCTCTCCCCCATGCTGAGTCCGTGAATCAACGTAGAGCTAAGACTTTGCACTACTCACAGGTTCCCAGATGATGAGGGCGATAGCGCAGGGACCACCCTTTGAGAGGCACTACTGGATCTTTTCAGGTTCATCTTACATTTCTAACTTCACCTACTTCTCTCCCTCAGGTCTACAAGTGTGCTTCAGCCTCATTAGACTGCTTTCTGAACCTTACCACTTCACACTTAACTCCCGTTTCATAGTCTTTGTACTTGAGTTGTATTTGCCTAAACTTGCTATCTCCTCTGCAAAAGGCCTCCTTAGCCAGCCTGGCTAAATGAACCACTCTCTGTCTACATTACTGTCCTATTGTACTTTCTAAAACTGGCACCTTCTGTTATAGATTACAATCATTTGTACATGTGCTTATTATTTGTCTCCTCTACGGGCAGAAGGTTTCCATGTAGCTTACAGACTTCCACTGACTCTTTGGTTTAACTGTAGCATGTATAGGCACACAAAATAATTTAAGGATGAACTACCAAATCTATGCAAGAGACCAGATCTGCAGTTTAAGTTTTCCACTCATAAGATTTTCCTTACTAGTCAGATAGCCACCTAATGGGTAGTTAATGGTTCCACCTCCATTATTCTCTTCCTATTGCTCTCATTGAAGAACCCTTTGTTCTCCATGTCATCTGTAATTAGAAAAATTATTTCACATGTCATTTGTAATCATTACATTAGATCAGGAGGTATAATTTAGTACAAAAATGCTAGGTTATCAGTTGTGTGGAGTACAGGAATTCAGCAACATTAGTCTTATTTTAACAAAGCTACAAGACAGTTTATGTGAAAATAAAACATATTTTTAAATGAAACACAATAAAAATTTAGTTTTGATTTGAAGCTATTTTCTGTGATCTTACCATGACACATTACCAAACTGTAAATCTATGATAGGAGATGCTGATTTTGATTATTATTTTTACGGTTGTTAAGACCATTGGAACAACTTGATTTCGATCCTAAAAAAAGCACAAGAGACAAATTCTTGTAGACACTAAGTTACTTAATAATTATCTGTTTCCCAACTCTCACAAAAGTGTCAATTTTTATAGCACTCCTTTGAGTGGTTTCTCACCACTGTTGGCCATGAGGACTTATTTTCAGAGTCTCTTAATGTTTGTATCTGTGGCTCACAGTAAGTGATCTTCCTTAATTTCTTTTGATTGGGAAAGAAAGTAAAACACTACACTTTAGAGGCAGATCCAGCTGGGGGTTTTTAATAGCACTTCATAAACTTTCGTCTGTATTCCTACCCCTTATAATCATCTTAGCAAACGAGATTCTACTATGTGGATTTTTTTTTCTGGGTAATTATTTGATAATTAGCACAATACTTTGCCCTACTCAGTACATAAACATACTTACTCAGTAGATATTAAATGAATGAATGACCCATATAGCAGTCAAACAGAATAGGAGCTGAAAATCATGAGAAAGGAAATCTGCCTCTTACATTGCCAGTACTGTTTCATGTTCTCAGAAAACAAAAACATTTTCCTCAAGAATTGACAGATGGCTATCAGAGAAGAGAATATGCACTCCTGATACCGCGCATGGGCCTCCCTATAATACGAAAAAGATGCAATCGTTTACTAAGAGGGCTACTTTACTGATGTTATTTTCCTTTTTGATAAACGAAACCCCAAATCCCATCAGGTGCATTTCTAACAACTCCTGCCAGAACAGGGGAGAAATGCTATATCCCAACATTGTACTTAATTTTAGCAATGACTAATCCTTGAATCTGGAATGTATGTGGGCATTCACAAATCATCAAGCTAAACGTCCTGGATTTCTTTAATCGCAGAGACATGGCATGCCATGTTCACTTTTTCGTATGCATCCATACAGCTTCCAGGACCTCACAAACTCAAATTGAAACCTCAGTTTCAAACCTATAGTTTGTTGTTATGGTTGAGACTAGAATCACACTTCACCCCTCTTTCCTACCTCCTTTCTCTGAAATAGAGATTATATAGCTAACCTTTCAACACTCGTTTTGTGATTTTTTTATGGTGTATGTTTGGAATATTGCCACATGATATTAGGATATTAATATTCATGATTTCATCTTCTCTCTCTTCTCTCTCCACGATACAGATTCATACAGATTAGCACTGGCTGCTTCAGTGCAGATACACAAACATAAGTGAGGCATGGAAATCTGTGTAGAGATCAACTTAACTCAGAGTGAAACAGATCAATCCACTTTTATTCTTCAAGCTGAACAAGTCCAAAAATTAAGCAAAATAAACGTCAAGTGTGACAAGGGCTTTAATTGGAGAACATGGTAGACTGCTATCATCAAAGCCCATTGGAAAAGACAAGACTAATCTTATTAAGGTTAATCTAAGCGTGTGGCAACCAAGAAACTCACGGTTCTACAATCAATTTCTCCACTGAGAGAGCTTAGTTTATGCAGGTTGATGAACTCAGGGAAGACATGGGACTGGAAATCACAGCTAAGCATTTTTTTAAGTGAAATATAAATGATACAGGTTACACACAAACTAATAGGTTGGTTCATTCTTAATGAAAATGCAAATTTTTCTTTTCAAGTGGCCCTGAAAAGGTGTCCATTGGGGAGAGATTTTTCTCCTGATTAGTGGCCCCTTTGCATAACACCCACACTGTACAGTCATTGAAATGAAACACATGCTGTGCCCAGCTGCCTCAATTTATGCAGGCTACAACACACATTTCAACCAAGAATCCTACATTGGTGAGTTATAATTGGATTGGAAGTTCCTTTGAGAAACAATCCAGAAAAATATTAAAAGTAGCAAAGTATCACATGCAAGACAAACATGCCATGATTTATTACTCTGCTCACTCTCCTGATCCAGACCCATTCTTTCTTAATTTTTAAGTATATGTATTTAATAGCTACCCTATTGTTTTCTAGTTTTGCTAAATACACAAGTGTTTTCCTGTAACACTGATACACTGTTACCCCTTAGAAATACAAAACAAATTCCTAAGCCTCCCAGAGTCCACTACAGTTTTCTTTAAAGCTTTAATTAAGAGTTCACATGAATACTGAAACTATTTTCTGTGATAAATCATGGGGAAAAAAATCTTCTTGAGACAAAAGCTTATTTCTGAACCCTCTCTGTGAGTTCTACAGTATTGTCTTTAGTCTCCTCAAAAACAAAATCCATGATGACAAGCCAATAGCTGGGAAATAGGATTACTAACAAGTGATTTCACTAGTTTACGATATGCATCTTTTCCTTGGTGGTAATTACATTCAGAAGTGCCATCAGTGGCCTATTCTCCAACCCAGGCTCAAGCAATAGCGATTCAGTTTTCGATCCTCCTTGCCAAACGCTAGTTAAGTACATATCTTCCTCCAAGTGCCCTCAGTTAATTTTTATTATCTTCCACCAGAAAAGTCTGGTTTATAGTACTACAAACCAGTCCTCTTCTCCTGGCACAAAGAGAGACTAATTTCCCAGCCTCCCCTGCAGTTCACTGAAGCCAAATGTTTGCATGCTGGCTAATGGAATGTGTGTGGAAGTGTTGTGTACTCCTAAAGGAGTCTAGAGAACCCTCTCAAGTATCTGTTTCCTTTTTTTCCAACCCATGGACTGTTACAGGAGGAGATCCAAAGATCCGTAATTTGGTCACTGAGCCAGAAATTGCCTCAATGTGTTTTGGAAAAAATGAGAGGTAAACACTCATGATATTAGCATGATATGGAATACAGGGCTATCTAATACATTAAATTGATGGTTTTATATATGCTAATATAGCCTTTTTTCCCTGTTTCGCTCACCTCTATCCCTGTATATACTGAAATCCTGTTCTTTCTAAAGAATCACACGTAAACATTACAACATTCAAATACCATTCAAAGAGGCACATAAGAGGCAGCTGCCGAGCATCTGCTACACTTCAGTACAAATTATGAGAGAATCTTACAAGCTTGTTCACAGGACTTTCCAGGACCTTTGTGTTTGTACGTTTGTTTGTCATTTCATATACCTTCCTGCCTCTATGCATCTAAGCCTAACATTCTAGGTTTCTTGTTCTTCTTGCACATAATTGAGGTTTTTTGCCTCCATGATTTTGATTCCTTTGATTTTTCTGTTTCTAAGCCTAACATTTCCTTTAAGCTCTTTTTTTGAATGCTACCATTACCAAAAAGTTGTATTTACCTGAATTTGCAGCTGGCTAAGCCTCTCTCCTCTCCGCACACACCTCTCACCAACCCACACTTCCTCTCTCTAAAGTTAATAGCATTTTATGTTTCTCTCTTTTTTAATATTTAATGTTACTTTATTTATTCAGTTGAAAGGCAGAAAGGCAGGCAGAAAATTGGAGCTCTCATTTCCTGGTTCATTCCCCATATGCCTACAACAGCCAGGACTCAGTCAGGTCAAAGCCAGGAGACTGAAATGCAACAGCTCTCCCACATGGGTGGCAGGAACCCAATCAGTGCTGCTGCCTCTCAGGGTCTGAGGAGCAGGAAGCTGGATTCAGAACCCAAAACTAGCAACCAGACCCAGTATTCAGATGGGGGACTTGGGCATATGTCCTTCTTCTTTTTTTTTTAAACTGAAAGTAAGAGAAATATAGCAGTTTTTCATCCACTGCTCACTCCCTAAATGGCCTTGATGGAAGTGGCTAATCTAGACAGAAGACAGCAGCCCAGAATTCCATTCAGGTTTCCCAAATGAGTGTCAAGGACCCAAGCATTTAGGCCATCATCTGTTGTTTTCCCAGATGCATTAGCATGAAGCTGGATCAGGAGTAGAGCAGCTGAAACTCAACTGGTACTCCCATATGGGGGCAGGGAGTTGTACACAAAGCTTAACGCACGGTGCCACAATGTTGTCCCAAGATAATGGTTGTCTTAATCACCCACCTAATTATTAGGCCAAATGTTGGTTCTTGCCTCACTTTATAGGTTCTACAAGGGCAGTAAGTATGCATCTAAATACATCTTGTTTGCACTATATCCCTTGGAGTTAGCACTATGTATGGCATTTAACATCGCTTTGTTGAATAAACATTAATTATTTGGACTTGGAATAGTTAGAGAAGTTAAATACAGCATTGACTAATGAATCTAAAATTCACACTTTTATCCAGGTATATCAATCTACAGCTTAATAGTTGGAGGTAGTTTTACTCTTGTCCTCCAAACATCATCTCTTTCTCAGCCCTTTTTGTCTCAAGGATGACTTTCCATTTCTCCAGCTGCCTAAAGCAGAAAGATGGTATGACTCCTCCCTCCCTCCTTTCTCTAGCCAATCCTTGCTGATGCTACTTCCTAAGCATCCTGTTTTTCCAACTTTTGCTCTTCGGTACAAGCTGACACTGTCACCAAACAGGCCTTATCACCCTTACTCGGGCCCTAGGCTCTTCATGCTCAAAGTCCATTAGATAGCATTCAGATAGTTTTTCCAAAACCAAATAAAAATCTGATCTCATTGTTCATCTCTCTTGACTGATTTCATCATTAAACTCCACTTAAAGCAACATATACAGATTTCTGTAAGTTGGTTAATTCATTTCTTCAACAAATACATTGTAAACACCTCTTGTTGCTCCAGCTCTGCTCTCAGTCCTGGATGAATGGACAATGTGCTGACATGCTTGCACTCTAGTGTGCGTGCATCAAGGTTATACTCTAGTGTGGATATGTGCAATAAATAGAGATACAATTTAATATACTGCAAGATTACATCTGATCCAGGCACACAGATTTGGACAAAATATTATTATTTAATAAGGATGTCGGAGTAGACCATTATGGAGAAGAGATTCCTTGAGGTGAAAGAGTATGAACCATGCAGACGGAAGTTGTCAGTGTTAAGCCCTGGGCAGAAGCATGTCTATCCTGTATAAAAAGTGTTATTTTACAGCCACTATGGGATTCAGTATGAAAATTGATCCACTATGTGACCCAGCCATCCCACTCTTGAAAATATACTGAAATGAAGTGAAATTGGCATATGAGAAAGCAACTTTCAACTCTGTATTTATAGAAGCACAATCTATAATAATAAATACATGGAAACAACTCAGATGTCTGCTGAAAGAGGAAAGGACAAAGAATACTAGAGATACTACACAGCCATTAAAAAGAAAGAAATTACCATTTGCAACAATGGTCTCAATCAGAGACCATTATGCTATTACTATTTGCAACAAAATAGTCCCAGTCAAAAATCATTATGCTCAAAAAAATGAACCAGTTCCTAAAGTGCAAGTATCATATGTTCTGATATAAGACAACCTTAATGAAAAATACAAATAGTTACATAGGTAAATAAGCATATACATATATTCTCACAGATAAACTGTATAATGGAGACTAGCATGCCGAGAAGATATGTTGCAGTAAGCATCTCTTGAATAAAAGGATATTATAATTCTCAATGAATCAGTTAAATATACATTAACATTATGATACTAGATTTTCTACCTTTGCCAATATTTACAATGCCATGACACACTTAAATATCAGAGTGTAAAGCTTATAACTGTTACTAAAGAAGTACACTGTTATAATAATATGAGGGAAAGTTGTAGAAAGAGAAAACAGAGAGGGAAAGGGGGGAGGGAGGAATCCCTATACCTACAAAACTGTATCATGAATAATAATAATAAAAAGGCTGTTTCTATAAGCCTCCAAAATCCTTATCTTGGCCACAAAAGTCTAATTTCTGTAAATTCCACCCTTTATATTGAGCTTTGGCATTGCTTTTCTATTTATAATGTTCCTTTCCCTTTTCACCAGTCTAACACCTGCTAATCCTTTACAGTGTAGCTAGGTAAATCATCCTCTTAGACTTCAGTGTGAACACAAAGCACCCTAGGTGAAATGTGGCCATCTGTATTTCTGATAAATCCCAAGTGATGCAGATGCTGACAATCCATGGGCCATATGAGTAGCCAGTCAGGAAGGGTTGTCCAATGGTTCTCAACCCTAGATTCAATCTAACTACCTGGGACATTATTAAGTAATTCTTTTCCCCACCCACAAAACTGCACATATAGACTAATCAAACTCATACTTTGTGTACAGCATCCAGGTATGAGTGTAGTTTCAGTCTCTCCAGGTAATTCCATTATGCAGATGGCTGATAACCTGTGGAGTTTTTCTGGTACCTTCCTACTCAGCAACTCATCACTGGAGTGTCTGCACCTTTGTAGACAGTGCATCGTTGACCCTGCCTTGCCTTAACCTGGTCATTCTAGGTCTAGTCTGTAGCACAGCTGCTCTCATCTTGGGCTTACAACTGACAGGGGTAGGTGCACATCGCAGCTTGGTTGCTTGAACTCGGCCAACTTGTTTTACCTGTCTCAGGTATAATCTCTTTGCTCCTAAAATTAAAGACATTATATCTAACATGCTGGCTTGGGTTTAGTGATTTTAATGAATGCCTCTCAAGGAGGAGCAGTCAGTAAAGAGAGGACACAATTGATATTAAACATGTGATTTGGCATCACTGCAGCTTTTTTAAAAGACAAAGATGCCGAATTATCCTCTTGCTTTCCTCCTGAAGAACACCCAGATGGAAAATAATTTAGTTCACTAGGGAAGCCTGAATCAGCTAATCATCATCAGGGGAGTGCTTTCCAAATAGTTCATTTCCTCCTCTGTTCTCAGCTCCCAAATCTATTCCAAGATGAAGTTATTGCTTTACTTTATTGACAATTCCCCAAGATGATAGACAATAATTCTAAGAACTCTTTTCAACAGAAAGAATCCTTTCCTATTTCGTCTATACATAATATGCAGAGTTGATGGGCTCACTAGCAAGAAACATACTAGGAGTAACTTTTATTTGCCAGCAGTAGATCATAGTTTTGATTTCCTTACACTCTTGGTGGAAGATGTAATAGCAATGAAATAATTAGATGTTTCCATTTAATTAGTAAGCCAAAGGCACATTTCTTGGTATCTGGGGATGGGAGCCAGTGAAGCCAGGTTCCATTTCTACGCAACCATAGACACTGTGAGGAGTAGGAGCATTCTCCTTATATGAACAAAGACAATTATTATGAATCCTCGCCATTATCATACATATGAAAGTTAAAGTATCCTTCAAATTCTGCACCATAATCTTGGGGAAAAAAAAGAAGGGTGGGGTGGGAGAGGAGCAGGCATTTGGTCTAGCAGGTAAAACACAACATGGAACATCTGTATCCCACATCAACTGCTGGAATCCTGGTTCTATTCCTGACTCTAGCACCAGGAGGAGATGGTTCAACGAGCTGCATTTCTCCCATCCACCTAGGCAATTCAGGTTGAGTTCTCAGTTCCTGGGTTTGTTCTAGCTTAGCCTTGGCTGCTACAGGTCTTTGGGAAGTGCATGAGCAGATGGGAGATCTCTGTCCCTCTCTATTCTTCTGCCTTTATGACAAGTAAGCTTTTACAAAAGAAAGAGAAGATGCAAAATTTTATCATAGATATGCATCCATCAAAGCCTCTTATAATGGTTGAAAATCTTGTTCCCAGACACTCCTTCTTCAAACCCATATAGAGATCTGTCAAATGTATCTCCCCTGCACTTCCTAAAATTCTATTCTAAGGCAGACCTGAATTAATGATATAATTTTATATGCATGATGCTATTTGCTTATTAAACACAGGTCTTATCATTGATTTGTTTTCGGTGATTGTCACTGAAACAGAAATGTAGTCATGTGCAGCTCAATGTGAGACTTTCAAAATGATTGACTACTATGAGGGGCAGGATCTATGGCTATCCAGAGTGGAGCCAACATTTCAAAATTCAAAAAAAGCTGTGCTTTTTATCACAAAGACTAAAGACTGAATCTCGACTTTTCCATTTACTAGCTCTTTAACTCGGGCAAGATACTAAATACCACACCATTCTCAGCTGGAGCACTATTATACAGGGTGAGAATCAATTCATTCCATGAAAGTAAAATGCTTGGCTAGGAGCAAATATTCAATGAACAGTAGTAGCTATCAAGCTGGGCAAATTCAATAAACCCATCCCAGTAGTAACAAGCACACCCAGCACCCACATCTTGGTTTCAATTCACATTCTCTAAAAAAAGCACCAGAGTTCCTCAGAGAAATGGCTGATTCTAGGTCAGCGGAAGGAAGCATGTAAGATGACTTTGGACATCTTTAAGCAGTATAAAATAAAAATTTTAAAAAGTGCCCCTGGAAAATTTTAACAATGGGAGATTGTCAAAGGGACATATGATCCAACTGAAAGAGCACCTGATGGTCAAAGCTGAAATAATCTGAGTACGAGACGTAATATTAAATTATAATTCAGTTAAATAATCATGAGCCCATACTAACATGAATAAATGAGTAAATAGCAGAAGGTACATCTATTTCCTTTATGAAAAAACATGTCAAATAATCTAGCTGGATATTCCCCTACAAGAAGCAGTACCTGACTCCATTCCCTAATGGGAATGCAGGTAATGACATCCTTCCAAAGCAAGGAAAGGGGTGGGGACAAACTGATTTGTCATAACAAAGGAATCTGACAAACATTACGCCAGCCAGGTTAAAGGTCAATGTCAATTATGGTAAGTCATGTTAATAGAATGTACCCTTGATATGCTGTGATTAAAATGGTCTGGCTATCATACTCTTAAAAAAAAAAAAAACCTCCATCTCATCATAAGAAAAACATTAGACACACTTGCAAAGTTAAAGGGTAAATACCCAACCCATACACCTCAAAACTGTCAAGATCATCAAATGCAAAGAAACTGAGGAGCCATGAAAAGCAACTGCAATGTGGTGTCCTGGGTGGCATCCTGGAGTAGAAAACAAATTTTGGGTAAAAACTAAACAGTTCTGAATAAAAGAAAGACTTTAGTTAACAATACTGGATGAGATCTGGTTCATTCTCCTTGAAAAATGTGTCATCATAAAAATTAGGTGAGTACTACATAAAAACATTTTAAATTTTTCACAAATTGAAAGTCCTTCTAAATAGTTTACTTTTTAAAAGTCAGTGACTCCTTGCTCAAAGCCGTAATTTGAACAACATAAAATTACTAACTATAAACAATGTCTCATAGTAAAGAAAAAATAGTGACAGGGTTAGGCTAAACATTTGAGTGACTATTTCCTGTGCATGTTGGAGCTGGAAGCAATATAACACCTTGTGACTTTCTAACGCCAACTCTGTACCTTGTGAAACATCTCACTAATAAAGTATAGTGAGGTGGTTATAAAATAGCAATCTAGAACTCATAGTAATTATTTCCTTTGGAATTCTAACCAGGACAAAGAACATTAGAACTACTGCTTCAAAACCATACTTTAATAAAAACAGATATTTTAATGTAGAATATTAAAGTTATGAACCTAAAACCAATTATTCAGAAATAATTGTTCATGATCAGTGTAGCCTGATTCCAAATGGGTGGAAAGAACTGAATATTCCATTCAAGATCTGTGTGCTCACAACATGATATCTGCAACACCATGCAGAGATGGTGTTTTTCAATCAGGAAGTCCCAACACACTTGGCTGCATAAAGAGATATAGGAAGAGAAATGTTACATCACATGGAATTCCTTGTCAGTTTGTGTTAAAAAAAAAAAAAAGTAAGGTGAGCAATAAAGCCTTACAATAAAAATATTTTTTAAACATTAAACAAAATCCAGGCATGTATTCCTTCCAGACTAGTGTAGCAATTTTAAAAAACGCCTGCACAGTCTTTAACAATCCTCCTATCTGGAGTTGGGGTCTATGTCCCCTGTGCTTGAGAGTGGGAGAGCTTTTGTGACTATTGCAATCAATAGCCTATGAGAGAAGTCATCCATTGCTTTTCAGGAAAGGCAACAGAAGTCAATGTGTTCCTGCCTTGCTCACAGAACAGCCTCTTGTCGGCAGGTAAGGCAATATTCAGCTGGCCCCACTGCTGGCCCAGCTCCAGCCACTGAGTGACCACAAGTACACGATAAATCCTGAGTCAGGATAACTTAAATGAACACTATAATTCTTGGAATGCAAAATCTGTGAAAGATAATAAAGCTATGGTTGTCATTTTAAGCCACTATGTTTGCAGGTAATGCATTATGCAGCAGTAGAGATCTGGATAGTCAGCATATGCTTATTCCAGAAAGAGTTGGGCTAATATAAGCTGGGATGGGAGCATTTTCCCTACAAGACATTTGGATGTTTACAACATCATTCACAGGCCATACCAAACTATCAACTTAAAAATTAGTTTGCTACAGATTTGTTGAGTATCAGGTCCTCTGTGCTATTGCCTTGGCAAGATCAGAACAAATGATTTCACAGGCTTTACTGTGGGGAGTGGGGTGCTAAAGCCGCTCCTGGGATTGGTAGGGGCGTTGCAAGATGGCAGTTGGCCCAGGGCCAGGAGGTGGAGTTGGTCTCACCAGCAGGTAAACAGGAAGTCACAGGGATAGGCTAATGCCCTGGCTGCGATTATGTCCTTGCTACTGGCCTATCACATAGCGCCAAGTGGACCCACAGGGAAAAGTGATTGGTGGAGAATGATATAAAAGTAGCCAGTAAAAGCTAGGGATGGACGAACGGACGGATGGACAGACGGACGAATGACGACGACGACGAGAAAGAGACTAAGACGGAGAAAGACGGGGAGGAGAATGAGGGCCAGAATGAGAACAATAGGGCAGGAGAAGACGGACGGGGAAAGCGGAGAGAGGGCTGGAAAAGCGGGAAGGAAAGTTAAGTCCAACAGGAACAGGGGCAGCGGAGAGAAGGATTTAAACATGGCCACTTTTGGCAGTGAAGGGTCCGGTTGTGGTTCCGGCTTTTCCCAGACCCTCAGAGTATGTCTCATCATTTTAGTGTTACTGCAGGGCGGCGGCAATTTACAGTACCATATAGTCCAGAAGTTACCAAGCGCAGTAGCACAGTGGCTAAATCATTGCCTTGCATGCACCAGGATCACATAGAGGCACCAGTTTGCATCCTGGCTGCTTCATTTCCCTTCCAGTTCCCTGCCTGTGGCCTGGCAATGCAGTGCCTAAGGCCTTGGGATTCTGCACCCACTTGGAAGATTTGGCGGAGGCTCCTGGCTCCTGGCTCCTGGCTCCTGGCTTTGGATTGGCTCAGCTCCAGCCAATATGGCCACTTGTGGAGTGAACCAGCAAATGGAAGATCTTTCTCTGTCTCTCCTTCTCTGCGTAAATCTGCATTCCCAATAAAAATAAATAAATCTTAAGAAAAAGTACAGTGCCTGGTGTTGTAGCTTAGTGGCTAATGTCCTCACCTTGCATGCATCGGAATCCCATATGGGCACCGGTTTAGGTCCTGGCTGGCCACTTCCCATTCAGATTCCTGCCTGTGGCCTGAGAAAGCAGTCAAGGATGGCCCAAAGCCTTGGGACCCTTCGCCGGCATGGAAGAGCTGGAAAAACCTCCTGGCTCCTGGCTTTGGATTGGCTCACCTCTGGCCATTATGGCCACTTGGAGAGTGAATCAACAAATGAAAGATCTTCCTCTCTCTCTCCTCCTCTATGTATATCTGACTTTCCAATAAAAATAAATAAATCTAAAAGAAGTGTAAAGTACATGGTACTGATTCACTGATTGTGTCAAACTGGACATAGACTCATACAAATAGAAATATATAATAATGAATAATGATTTTTAGTTTAATATTACAATTACTTACCCATTACCCTGAGCCTCTGTCTTAATTTAGAAAACATTGTTAGGCATCTACTGTATTTCAGACAATGTAACAGGATTAGGAATTCAATACTGTAAAAGACAAAAATGTATCTAGTATTACAAGCTTACACTCTAGTGGAAGAAGCAGACAAAAACAAAGAAAGACATCAGATGGCTTCCAACTATAAGTGTTACTAAGGAAACCAAAAAGGCACCTGGGAAAATTACTTTTGCCAGGTGGTTAGGAAAGGTCTCTTTAAGGGAATGACATTTTGAGACAAACTTAAGTGGAGAAATGATCAGTCATATTAAGAGAAGCAGAAATATTCTTTGGAGACAAACAACATGTGCAAAGACCATGAGGTAGAAATACAGCAAACGTCAATCAAAGCTCGTCATACAACAGCTGGTGGATAAAAAAAATCGAATCTCAGCATTATCCTTGAGCATTAGTAAGGTTGATTATCACACTGGACACAGCATATAGACCTCTTCACATCTCAACCTAACTTTCTTTCCAGATTCTCAGTAAGGTACTTTGCCTTCATATGCACCTGCAGTTCTCCCCAAAACAAAGGAGTTGTTCGGGAAAACAGGAATTCCCCCATGGCTATCAACGCATACTCATCACAAGCAGCACTTTGACTCCTCATGCCACTTCCAGAGATGAAACATCACCCCACAGGCATAAGATCCTACTTCTGAATGACTGTCAGAAGAACGGAATGTCACAGATCAGGAGAGTTAAATTCCTATCAGATGATACCAAGCATTGGGCAAACAAGAGATCCCAGGTATCCAGACAGATCTTCCCTGCATCCTTTCCATCATCTGCACTGAGTTAGTACATCTGTAAATAAACTGCTCTAAAGATGCCTTACGCAGCCAAAGAGGCAGATACACTTCATGGCTTTTTATGAAACAGCAGCTAGGTGCATCCCACCGGCCTGTATTATTACCCTTCCATTCCTGTCTTATCCACCCTTTCTTCCCTTACATATTTGTAGCAACCTGTACTTTTTTGGGCGGGGAGGGTTAATAAGATTTAATAATCATTTCACATAAATGTCATGGTTAGATCATGTCTGTGTCTCAAAAAGGTGATTGTAGAAACTGAACAGGAATGAAAGTGAGAATAAGGTAAGCAGACATATTTTTAGGAGTTAATTCTAATTGGACGGGTGCCAGAGTTAAGGAAAGGACAGAGGAAATAAAGAGAAATGAGAGTTTGGGGGTTAGGTAATAAGTAGATCATTTCTGCAGAGTATGTAGGGAGAGAAAGGGTAAGACATGGATTAAAAATAGTGACAGAGGACTGCAGAAATAAGAGACATTGAGAAGTCTGGGAAAGACAGATCAGAAGGTAAGAGGATTTGGAGAAGACAGAAGGTCACAGAGATTTACGATGTTCAGCAGTGCAGTAAAGTTTAAATGACCTGGAAAGAAGAAAGAGCGTGAAATGCAGGCATCAGGTGTTACCACAAGGTCAGCAGTAAGGCAGCAATGGGGTCAGGGGGAGACAGTGGATTTAACACAAACACAGAGGATGATTAAACGAAGGTCTGAGGTAGCAGTGGGTGGAGTATACAAGAAAGTGCAGTGTTGTGATTTCTAATGCAGAGGCTGGGGAAATGCATCATGGTTTCTCGGGCAAGGATGTAGATATATTTGGGGAGAAATCTGCCGAAGAAATAGTTCTTGGTCATTGAAAAGAGGTTTCAGAGAATTCAGGGAGAGTTCTCACTTCCAAGTTCCCATTACCGACTAATGGCTCAGTTTTGTGTGAATTTAGCTTCCTTTTTTTTTTTTTTCTAATCAGTGGCTAGGGTGTTTATTCAACAATGTGTATTTGGAGTTTCCTGGGAAGCCATTTGATACTGAGTGACTACCAGAACAGGGTCTACAGCACCACCAACAGCAACCTACCGCTTTGAAAGTAACTTGTCAGCAATTGCTTTAGGAACAAAAGCTTCTAATGTGGTGGTGAGGCTCAGCTGAGAACAGTGCACTGTGGGAATCGGACAGCAAGAGTGTGGGGGGCACCAGGAGCTCAGGGGGGGCTCTGGCCATTGAAAGGACATCAAAGATAAATTTTACTTTCTTCACTATTTTTATTTAAGATATCTCCTTCTGAAAGCCATCAAACAAAGGACTCTTTTATACAAATTATGTCCCCTGTAATTAAACACACACACACATACAGGCACATGTTTTTTACAAGTGACCTTCTTCATAGAGTGCAGGGAATCACTGTTTCATTCTGTGGGAATTATTTCAAGTCCAAAACAGGCAGCCAAAGCAACAAGCTACAAATGTTTAAAATGTGACTTTTGTTCCATATTCAAGATGACCGATTGAGCTATATTGAATTAGGTGTCAGTAGGATATTCTGTGGCCAAAACATGGAATTCCTCAAAGCCTCTCTCAAAAACAAACTGTAAAGTATGCCAGTTACATCTTATTAACATGTGATTTTTAAAAAGTATATATATCATAATGAGAAGATCTCAAAAGGAAACATGGTGTTTGCTAGAAACTTGTTTCTGGTTTCATATCAAAGACACCAAAATGACAAAATGAGATCTTGGAGCCCTCAATGGGAAACTATAGAGTAGGCTAACTTTTCTTAAGAGCAGGGTAGAAGTGGTTCACTCGGGCCCAATCCACACTGGGAAGTTAGCTATATGCAACCTGTTTGAGATTTTTCTCACGGTCCTTTAGAGCTTTCTAGGAGCCACACATATTCATATTGAGACACTGTGCTTGGTTTTGGGAAGTGATCAACAGCAATTCAGAGCTCAGTTTGGTAAATAAGACGTGTGGTGGGAGAAAGAATCATTCCTTTTCTTAAAAATCGAGGAAAGATTACAAATTCATGAAACTAGTTTTCCTATGGATTATAAACTGACTCAGGAAAATTTGCACAGGGAAATATTGAAACTGTGTTTAAGAAACAGCAGCATTGGGCCCAGCATACTAGCCTAGTGGCTAAAGTCCTTACCTTGCATGCACCGGGATCCCATATGGACACTGTTTCTAATGCCGGCAGCCCTGCTTCCCATCCAGCTCCCTGCTTGTGGCCTGGGAAAACAGTAGAGGACAGCCCAAAGCCTTGGGGCCCTGCACCCGTGTGAGAGACCTGCAAGAAGTTCTTGGCTCCTGGCTCCAGATCGGCTCAGCTTTGGCCATTGTAGCTGCTTGGGGAATGAATCAATGGACAGAAGATCTTATTCTCTGACTCGCTTCCTCTCTGTATATCTGCCTTTCCAATAAAATTATTTTAAAGATTTATTTATTTTATTGGAAAATCACATATACAAAGAGGAGGGAAGACAGAGAAGATGATCTTCCATCTGATGATTCACTCCCCAAGTGAGCCGCAACGGCCAGTGCTGTGCCAATCCAAAGCCAGGAACCAGGAACTTCTTTCTGGGTCTCCCACGCAGGTGCAGGGTCCCAAGGCTTTGGGCTGTCCTCAACTGCTTTCCCAGGCCACAAGCAGGGAGCTGGATGGGAAGTGGAGCTGCCGGGATTAGAACCGGCGCACATATGGGATTCCAGCACGCTCAAGGTGAGGACCTTAACCATTACGCTATTGTGCCGGGCCCCAATAAAAATTTCAAAATCTTAAAAAAAAAAAAAGAAACATAAGCATCACTAGAATAACAGTTTTTGCATGCTAACAGAACCACTCTAGAGAGGAAAACAAACATTTAGATATAGGAAAGATGAACTTTCTACAGAACAGAAAGCTAATACTTAATATATTATTTTAATGCACTTTACACAAAATAATATGCTATAAGGATTACCTCAGTTTTGTATACTTATTTTTAATATCTAAAACATAAAAATTTTATGCATTTATATATAGCACAGGACATATTTTTATATATGAGTAAATTTATGAGATAACAAAGAGATGCCTTATGTCAAACAATATGTTTTGGTTAAACACTTTATATTCTCTCAGTACGTTTCAGATATATAATGTATGAATGGTAACTCTGGTATACAGCCAATTTTTTGAATGTTTTCCTCTGTCTAATTGAAGTTTTATCTTCTCTACCCACTTTCCCATACAGAAATTCTTCAACATAATGATTTCATTTCTTTGCTATGTAACCTAGCAGCAGTATTGCTGGAGTACATGGTATTTCTATTTTTAAGATTTGAGGAAACGTCATATATTTTCCATATTGGCTAATTACTTCCTACTACCAGTGTAGAATTACCCGCACTTATCTTTTTTCAATAAGTAAATATCCTAAGAGGTGTGATGGAATACCTCATTGTGCTTTTTATTTGCATTTGTATGATACTTAATGATGTCGAACATTTTTTCTTTTTATAGCTTTTTTCTCCCTTGTTCCCTTTGCCTTGGTTTCTCTCTCTCTTTTCTTTTCTTTAGTTGAAAAGCAGAGTGACAAAATGAGAAGAATGGAGATCTTCCATTCCCTGGTTCACTCTGTAAGTAACTGTAACATTTAGATCTGGACCAAAACTGAAGCCAAAAGCCAGTAACTCCATCTTGGTCTCCCACAGGTGGCGGGGGTACAAGTACTTGGCTGATTTTCTGCTGCTTTTCCAGGCACGTTAGCAGGGAGCTTCATTGGAGGTAGAATTGCTGGGATTCTAAACTGGCACTCTGATATAAATTGACAGCATGCAAGCTGCACCATGTTACCAGCCCTAGAACGTTTTGCTATTCAGTTCATTCAGTTCCTTATTTCCTGCTATTAGCTCTCTGATAGATAACATAGCTTGCAAATATTGAGATTATTGTATATTTTAAATGTTACTTTATAGCCATAATATCTAATCCCTGCATCTGATTATAGGAGGCATTTTATATACACTGAAGACAAGTGGCTAGTAAACTACCAAATCCTTAATTCATAAATTTAACTTTGTTACACTTATTTGGGTTTGTGTGTGTATGTACAGAAAACACACAGAGATCCTGAATGAGTCACACAAACTATGTTTTACTCATAAAAACATGCCAAAACCTTTTCAGAGAGTTGCTTTTGTCTCCTTTTAGAGTGCTCAATCTTCAGTGTGTATAAACAAGCAAATTCTTTGATATTCAAATTAATGAAAGCAGTAGAAATGAGAAATGAATCCATGTGAAAATCATATGCTTCCTTTTGATACATATTAATGAAAAGCTTTCTCTCGCACACAGTTCTTTGAGAAATTGTCTGCCTCTTATGCAAAGAAAAACTCCCCTGCAGGTAAAAACACACAGAAAGGTTATTTTACTGTAATCACAGCATCCGAGTTCTGGTTCTGCCTGCCCTAGAACAGCAAGTGGTCGAAAGCGAGAACTTTGAAGTGAGGCGGTATGGATTTAAGCTCAGTCTCGGCAATCTGTTAGCTCTGTGATCCTGGGCAAGTTCATTAACTGTGTAGCCTTAATTTATTCACCAATAATTCATAAATAATAACAGTACTCATTTCACAGAGTAATTTTTACATAATAGTGCTTGTAACTTGCACAACTTAGTGTTTTGGGACTTAATCCACTTCTGTTGTTACTAACATTATTGCTGAATAACTGGTTTTCTCCTTGCATCAGCTTTTCCTCCTATAAAATAGGGCTATTTCCTAACTGAGCAGTGAGAAATAAAGTGAGACAGAAAACTGAAATGCTATGGAATGCTGGGTATTGTTCCAGTATAGAAAGATTCAACATTACCTGTGTCACAAAGAATAAAATACCTTATTATAAAATCATTTCAGACTGAATAGACATTCCCAAGTTCCGCTGTATGCCCTTCTGCTAGCAGTGGGCCTGGATAACTTTTCTCTGGGGTCACCAACAGATGAACTTACAGTGGCTATCATAAATCAAGCTTCACTGGTTCTGGCCCCATCTGTTCAAGCAAAATCTGAAATCAGACGCTCTCTTCTCCCTGCCCCAGAGTTTCTTTCAGCTATAGCTCATGGGCCCAGAAGGTGTCAGTTAGGTGCTCATAAAAGCACATTTCATATTTTGTGTCTCGATGTGACAGTTTTCAGCTTCTTTTTCCCCTGCCATAAGCCATTTGGGGCCCCTAGCAGTTACCATTGTTGCTAATGCCAACCTCCCCAAATCCACAAGGCTTATCCCAAGCCTGACATACCTCAATGCTTCCAAAGCTGTGGCCCCTCCAGCTGTGTTTAGGAAAGAAGGTCTTGGTTGAGACTTTCTCTAGAGCTCTGCCATATTATGTTAGAAATATGCTTTGACCCTCGGGAGGGTAAAATCATGAAGACAAATGCACAAAAGCCGCTATGCAATGCTGTTACAGAAAACTCCCCACCTCCTTCAGGTGTACACAAGCATGCTCAATTATTCAGGTAGCCACAACACCGGCTCAAACATATATTCCTGCTACTAACGGAAAGCGTATAGTCTTCCTGCTTTAAGCATGTTCATCAGAGTCAGATACAAGATTCACTGTCCAGCATTTTTGCTCACTAATACGGCATCTCTACATCTCAATTTCCTTCTCTCTGAAATAGAATATCCTCTGTAGTGAGCTATTGAGATAACTTAGTAAAATGAGCAAAAGCATACCAAACACTGACTGACAGTAAGTGCTGAAAATAACAGTATTTACAAAATATAATCTCATCTGCCTTAGTCTGTATTTTCATAATGCCTATTGGCATACCAAAGTAGAGGGGCTGCCATTGTGGCACAGGGGGTGAGCCTCTGCCTGTGACAGTTGCATGCCATATCAGAGTACTGGCTCAAGTCCAGCTGCTGCACTTCTACTCCAGCTGCCAACTAATGCACCTGGGAAAGCAGTGAGAGACAGCCCAAGTACCTGGACCCCTGCCACTCACACGGGTCATCCAGATAAGTTTCTGCTTCTCGGCTTTAGCTTGGCCCAGCACCAACCAACAAAGCCCTTTGGGGAATGAACCAGGAGATGAAAGATCCCTTTCTCACTGTCTCTCCCTCTCTCTCATTATGTCTTTTTACATAAATAAAATAAATATTTAAAAAAAAACATAAAAAAGCTGGGCAGGTGTTGTGATACAGTGGATTAAGCTGTCACCTTCACACTGGCATGCCGATTGAGCTCCAGCTCAAGACCTCCCTGCTCTGCTTCTGATCTAGCACCCTATTAATGTGCCTGGGAAAGCAACGGAGAACGGGCCACATGGTGCCCCTGTAACTACATGGGAAATCCAAAAGAGGCTCCAGGCTTCTGTTTCCTGATGGTCACAGCCCAAGTCACTGGAGTCATTTGGGGAGTAAACCAACAGATAAAAGATTTTTTCTCTATTTCTCCCTCTCTCTGTTATTCTGCATTTAAGATAAAGAAAAATCTTTAAAAACATATGAAAATATAAAATTACTAAATTTTTATTAGAATAATAAAAACTGACAGCATAGGTCCTCACTCATTTTGAGAAAATAATTCACTGTTCTGATAATAAAAGCATTTACTAATAAGGTATTATTTTATTATTTATTCAAAAAATGAGATTGATGCCAACAAGATGCCAAGATTTATATTAGGTATTTGTTATGAGTTGTTATAGGGACAGGGATGGCTTTCAGAGTGGATGGAAGAACACAGTAATGGTGTGCTTGATCTTATGTGTAGTGGGCTGACTTGTGCCTGGAAACCTGGAATAGGAGAAGCATTGGAAGACACTGAGTAATGAGAAGCCTGGCTTGACTGATGTGGGAGGTCGATCTGAGAACTTCAACCACCCAGAGTTCAGAGTCCCTCCTTCTCCACTATTCCTCCGTAATGCACACATCACATCTACCCAGCGTCCCCTTCCTTACACACCGGTACCATCTCTGCCTGTGTTTCTGCCTCTTCCACTTCGATGAAACTTCTTCCTTGGAATTCACAGAGTAATTGGTTAATTATTCCCCTGATTCTTATACATAAACTCCCTTTTAATTTTTTTCTGGTGTATTTGTCCTACTTAGATTAGATCCAATGATGGGTTAGCTCTCATTGTGTTTAGCATTAGCTCTTCACAATATTCTACTACTATCCTCAAAGACCCCAGTAATTTGAGTCACTCCAACAGCTAACAAATTTCTGAGAGCCTATATCAATGGCACTAGAAGTGTGACCTAATAATCTCTTATTTTTAAACTGTAATTTAAAGTCTCCCAGAGTTTGTCTCAAATACAAGAAGTGAAGCCTTCAAGTGCAAAGACCCCTTCCTTTCAAATCAAATAAAATCTTAACAAAATTCATTGTACTTTAAAGAAACACTATTTTTTTAAAAAAAAAAATTTAAAGGTATAGATGTCAGAAAGACACGAGAGCCTACCTAAAAGCATTCAAAGATGAAAATTGCAACAGTTTGAGAAATAAAATAGTGACACTACTAAATGTTAACCAACATAATAAAATGAAGACACATTTGGGACTGAAAATTTCATCTTTCTCCTTAATTACAAAGGAAAATGTAATGTTATAATGGAGAAACCCTTCAGGTACTGCCTTAAAAGAACGGTCTAAACTAACACGAATACTAGGACACACTGTAAGCACTTGCCCATCATAGGATATGCTGTTGGAGCGCCTGATCCTGCTTTCACTTCCAGCTCCCTGCTAATACATACCATGAAAGGTAGCAACTGATGGCTCAAGTACGTGGGTCTCTGGCAGCTACATGAAAGACCTGGCCTGAGTTCCAAGCCCCTGACTTTGGCCTGGCCTATGCATGATAACCTTGACTGTTGTGGTCATCCAGGGAATGAATAATCATTCAATTCATTCCCTAAATGTATATTGAATTGCAGGGTCATCAAAGTTAAGGGCATATTACTGAGGAGAGCAGACTAATATAAGGTGTGATACTCAATAGGATCTTCATTCAGGGAAAGGGCATGAGAGGGAAATGTAACAAAAATGAATAAAGTCTGTAGTTTAGCCAATACTCACATACCAATGTTAATGGGTTATTTTTTTTAAGCATTGTAAGAACGGCAGTGGAAAAAAGATATTAGGAAAAGCTGGCTGAAGCTATAAAAATGTTCTGTATTCTTCTGTAACTCTTTGTATAAAAATATTCAAAATAAGAGGTTTTTTTAAAAGAAAATTATAACTTGTTTATTTTCCTAGAACTGAATTTAATTTCCATTATGAACAACTGTGTTGACATGAACAACAAATCTTTACCTGCATTAGTTAGCTCAGAGTCTAGTTTTTCCCTGGAGCTTTGTCTTTACGCTAGAGGCCTTTCAAGGTACCCAGGGCCAAGCGTGGGGCTGCTCATTGATTACGCAGATGAGGGACGTTCATTTTTATTTGCTCTTCCATTATTGGTCCACTCAAGTTGTAAATTACCCCCTATTCCCAAGCACAGAGTCCTCTCCAAGCCATATTTGAACCATGCCTGGGTTCTCAGGAATCGTAAGGGAAATCCTTGATATACTCTCAGACTATAGAAATGATCCCTGAAAGTAGTCTTCCTTGATATACTCTCAGCAGCATGCAGACCACAACACCCAGACAGTTCTTCCTGCGCTGGAACTGATGCAGCTGATGGGGCAGGTAGACATGAAGATGAGCTAGGTAAAGACAAGCCATTCAGATAACGAAGGCCAGTAGTCCAGGAGGGGTTCAAAATCCCACAAGTCATCCGTGTCAAGGGAAGCCCATAGGAAATTTTCACCAATTCCTGGTGCAACCCTTGGAAGCCACAGATTAGGAAGGAATTCTGAGAATTAGCTCTTCCCTAGGTATCACCAAAAGAGACACACGTCCCTCTGCTCTCACATCCTTAAATTGATCTTCTGCTGACCATTACCCACTAATCTCTGCTTGAGGGAGAAAGCCCTAGAGCCCTCGAGGAGGTCCAGTGCTCAGTCAAGCCCTCTTTTCCTCCCTCTAGCTTCCTTTGTCATAAAACATTTGTGGAATATTAAAAAAAGGAAAAGGTAGAGAGGAGAAATAAGAAACATCCTCCATCTCCGCCCTCAAAGCATGGTAACTATCTAGATATAGGATGAGGGCCACAAGCTTGGAGAGCTATAGTGCTAAGCCTTTTGCACATTAACCGTTGGGCTCACTATTGCTGTACAGTGTGCATTTCTGATTTGCCTGCAATCTTTCCTCTTCTTTTTTATTCTGGCTGTCAGAAAATTCTGCCTTTTTAAAAAAAGATTTATTTATTTTTTATTGGAAAGGCAGATATACAAAGAGGAGGAGAGACAGAGAGGAAGATCTTCCATCCGATGGTTCACTCCCCAAGTGACAGCACGACTGGTGCTGTGCCAATCCAAAGCCAGGAGCCAGGAGCCAGGAGCTCTTCCAGGTCTCCCAACACAGGTGCAGGGTCCCAAGGCTTTGGGCCATCCTTGACTGTTTTCCCAGGCCACAAACAGGGAGCTGGATGGGAAGCAGGGCTGCCGGGATTAGAACCAGTGCCCATATGGGATCCCGGCACGTGCAAGGCGAACACTTAAACCACTACACTATCGCACCGGGCCCAAATTCTGGCTTTTTCTCTCCTCCCTTGGTTAAATGGACAAAGGTATGTATAGTTCAATGAAAAATAAAAAGAGAACTTCAGATCTGCTGACTTTAAATTTATTTCTAACAATTCTGACAATCACTAGGGAGTAGAAGGAGAAAGAGCTTAAACTGGACATCTCTGTTTGAGAAAATGTGACTGAGTACAAAGAGACCTGTGACCAGTCGCATTTACCAGAAGTTGTTTCTTCATCTCTAATCACCTAACCCTGAGGGTAAAATGAGTCCAGAAGAAATAAAGGTTTCCATTATTGTTGGAATTTCTGCTGCTGTACATGGAAACACACAGTCAGGGGCTGAATATCCCTCGCAGAATAGAGCAGGACATTTTAAACAACACTAAAGCATCTGCCCAAACAAAATCTTACCAGCCTTACAAATATTCAGAGTCAGAATGGAAGTAGACGGGCTTACTACATCTCTCAATAGGTTACAAATCTAAAAATAAAAACTTAAGGAAGTACAAAAACTAACTGCCTGACTTGATTAGTCCTCATTGAACTATTAGAGGATACTCCATGTCTTGATATTATATGTTAAAACATTTAATAGGGCCTGGCGGCGTGGCCTTGTGGCTAAAGTCCTCGCCTTGAACGCGCCGGCATACCATATGGACGCCGGTTCTAATCCCAGCAGCTCCACTTCCCATCCAGCTCCCTGCTTGTGGCCTGGGAAAGCAGTCGAGGACGGCCCAAAGCTTTGGGACCCTGCACCCACGTGGGAGGCCTGGAAGAAGTTCCAGGTTCCTGGCTTCGGACTGACTCAGCTCCAGCTGTTGAGCTCACTTGGGGAGTGAATCATCGGATGGAAGATCTTCCCCTTTGTCTCTCCTCCTCTCTGTATATCTGACTTTGTAATAAAAAATAAATAAATCTTTTAAAAAGCCCATTTAATAATAACTTAAACATTTTACATTATTTGTTTATTTAGTGGAAAGGCATAGGGAGAAGCAAAGCTCCTACCTACTCACTCACTCCCCGGAGTCCTGCAGGAGCCAGAGCTCGGCAGTACCAAAGCCAGCGCTGAGAACTAACTTCAGGTCCCCCACCAGAGTTCAGCATCAAAACTTTGCTTCATAAATGTAGGACTCCTAACTTCACCAGTGACTTGACAGGTAAGCTAAAAGCTTGACTTTAAGCATAAATTCAAAACAACAATAATATAGACAACTAGACAAGAAATGTGAGGATCTATTAAAAACGCTGGGGGAGGGGGAGAGAGAAAGGGAGGAAAGAAAGGGAGGGGGAGAGAGAGAGAGAGAGAGAGAGAGAGTGTGTGTGTGTGTGTGTGTGATGCATAGTACTTTCAGGTGGCCCTAATGGCTAATGACCTGATGTTAATTTAATCCTAGCCAGAAAGCTCCACTATATTTGAAAAGTAAAAGATCTTGGTTCATTTGGAGGAGAGAGGAGTTGACTTCCTACATCAAATCAGATCCCCTGGCCCTCCCTTGAGCAGACATGAACCCATGGCATGGCCTCAGATCTACCTTGCAGCTAAAATAGAAAACATTAAAACTGGAAGGTGTTCTTCTCTGAATCAAACAGGATTAAGTACAGCCTGGTCCAGATGTTTAAATAGGTGGCAATAAAAAAAAATCTAGGGGGCAGGAAAGACCCAAAACAATGTTTAATGAAATTTGAATGAGGGAGAGACATTGAAATTTCTATAAAAGTTCTATAAAATTTCTATAAAATTTCTATAAAAGTTCTATGTGGCTCTGAGGAATGAACAATTTCATGGGAACATATAAATTTGTGCAACTGGTATTTATATGTTCTCAGTTGATTTAGGAATGTTTCACCTGTTGAAAAGCCTCACAGAGAAGGGAAAGTTGTTCCACCTTGCTTAACTCAACAAAATAGGAACCAAGAACAAGAGTTATAAAATGATACATTTCAATGACTGTTAAGATAAAATATTTTAACAATTGACAAATTGGACAGGCTACCTTTAGATCATATAAAATGACTGAGTCATTAAGAGTATAGGTTTGACACACCACATCAGAGTGGGACTCCAGGCTGAATACTAACAGCATGAGGCTTCTCTACAGGGCAACATCTGCTCTGACAAGCAGGACCCACTTGAGTGCCAATTGAACCTGGGCTCCATTGTCTGTTATATCAAGCTCTCTGAGCTCACCTACTTGTGACTATATCAATGGCTCATTATTAGAGGCACTTAAAGCTGTCTTTATCACAGGCTCCTTCAAGCAAGCTGTGGGTCATAAAGCCAGCAAGCTGCTGGTGAATGGAGGAGGAGGATTAGGGGCTAACTGACACTCCCAAGGAACTTGATGCTAAGGCCTTGCCCTATCTCCCCAACTCTCTCCTTGCTGGGGACTGTTCCCACCACCCACTTCTGGGGTTCGTTCTCTACCCTTCCAGCCAGTCACACCCTCGGCTTTTTCTGTTTCTGTTTTGTTTGCTTGTTTTGTTTTTAAAGGAGAAGACAAAAGAAAGTGGAAGCGGTGTTCCCTGGTGTTCCCTTCCCTCCCTGCACTCACATGCCTGGGCTTCCCTTTTGTTTCCCATTTCCATTTACCTTCTGATGTGTGTATTTACAGCTACCTTATCACTGATGATCTATAGAAGATAATCTTTGTAAGACTTTGCAGTGAACACTGCTTTTGGATGCATTGAAGGCTTAGCAATACTTCTGACTTCATGAGAGCTTTTACATGTTGCCTGAAAAACAAAAGAGCTGTAAGGAAACTATGTGGAAGGTGGGACTCTAAGGTTTATTTTGAAAAATCAATCACCTCCCTCTCTCAAATTACAAATTTTTTTAGACAAGCTGAGGCCCCTTCCACTCTCTCTCCTAACCTCTGGTTCGGCTCTTCCCTGCCTTCTTTCCTCCTCTACTCTATGGCTTGAAATTTCTGCCTAGGGTGGCTTTTTCCTTCTGCTCCTCTGTCAAACCCTCTTCTGGACAGGGATAGAAAAAACCAGCCACTCATTCAACTGGATAGTGCAGAAGAAGTTTTCTATTAAAATACACTCCCCTTGTAAAGGGAAGGGAAAGCACCACACTTTCCTTCCTTTTTCAAGTGAAAAGAAGTAATGCATCCTGCAAATATATATGTTTGAAAATCAAACGCTATGGGCTTGTGGGTGTGCATCGTGGTGTAGCAGGTAAAGCCATCACTTGTGATGCTAGCATCCCCCATTGGTGTCAGTTCATGTCCCAGATGTTCTACTTCCTCTCCAGCTCCCTCTTAGAGGCCTGGTAAAGTAGTGGAAGTGGCCAAAGTGCTCGGGCCCCCACACCAACATGGGAGACCTATAAGAAGTGCCTGGCCTCTAGCTGAAGCTTGCTTAGCCCTGGCCATTGCAGCCACTTGGAAAGCATGGGAGGCCAGCCACCAGATGAATGAGTGTTCTTTCTCTCTCTCTCCCTTTATGTGTGGGTACCTTTCTATATGCCTCTTTCTCTAATAAATAACCTTTAAAAAAAAACTGAAAGGTTTGAATCATGAAGTTTAGCACATACTCTTGTGTTGCTCAGCTTTTCTCTCTCTTTTCTTGCCTAAAGATTACGGGTAATAACAGCACAGTCAGCCCTTCATATCTAGAATTTCCATATTCAAGGATTCAATGAACCAGGGACCAAATATATTCAGGAAAAAAAAACCAGCATCTGTACTGAACATGTACAAACTTCTTGTCAGTATTCCCTAAACACTACAGCATAGTGGCATTTACTTATATTCACTATTATAATTTAGAGATAATTTAAAGTACATGGAAGGATGTGCACAAGCACTATGCAAACTGTTTGCAATTTCATATAAACATTTAAGCATTTAATTATCTAAAAAGGATCCTGGAACCAGTTCCTCCACCGATAGTGAAGGACAACTTGTATGTACTTCCCCCAACAATTGAAGGACTAATTAGCTACCGCATAGTTAGTACTTACATAAAGTCTGGCACTTAAGAAGACTCAATAACTGGAGTTGCTGCTCTTACGGATTTTGTGTTAAAAGCTGGCACAAAGCAGAATTGACAACTACAAGGAGAAGAGACAGCTTTGGGGAACATGACGTAAATTCCAAATGTGTTCTAAGCAAATAATGGTTTTAAACTAACAGCGCAAAGACACAAAATCAGTTCTGCGTATCAGCAAGAGCTCCTCAAAACTAGTACGTTTGTTCATTGTACCACCCGTGCAAGCCATGCAAAGCAAAACTGTGTAGCTCAACACAATAAACCAGACAGATCAATACAGTTAAAACAAGAATTCCCACATGAGGTAATGCAGGGGGAAAGAAAGCCATCAAGTTGGATTATGACATAAAAAGCCTTTGTGTGTGTTGAAAATATCTGTAAGTGATTTTATATGACCTAAAGCAGGGAACCAAGGGCCAACAATTACATAAATAATGGAACAGGAAGATAGCATAGAGTATTTCAGGTTGTTCAAGACAATGAGTAAGCATAAAGCTGCCATTTGAAATGAGTGTCTGATCCAATTCTATAAGGGATTGATTAGCTAATCTTCTGATTTACTTGAAACACTTGACCACACAGCTTTCAGAAAGATAAACATAACTGTCTGTCCTGTAGACTTCAAGGTAAGCTCTGTCTCGAACAAGATAAGAACTCACACTCTATTTCATAGCTTATTATTTGATTTTACAGGTTGTCTTGATTAGGCAAGTATCAAAAGGATCCTTCTTGAATCAGCATGCACTTAGAGTTTTTTCACTGTTAGCATAAAAAGACAAAAACAAATTACTATTTCAGATGATCCTGGAAAGAATGCAAAAATCTTGCCATGAAAATAGAACTTGATCTTATTCAAAGTCTGGAAATCCCCACCCCAAGGAATACTCCTTTTATCCCAAACATTGGTTCAACCAAAAGGGACTCCTAGAAACTGAACCGGGGAGCTCAGGTTCAACAGTCCACATGGAGCCTCTTGTTTATGAAACGGCCATGTTACTCAGGAGCAAAGAAAACAGCACCTCTGCACAGCCTGCGCCTCCCAGAGTCTTCGCACACACAGCAGGGCCAGGAGTTCTCCTTGTAATTCATGCTGGTTTAGCTCCTAATGGCCTTCCTCAATTCCCATTCAGTCAGCTTCGCTTTTAGCTGACACAGCAAATGTTCACAAAAGAGGTTAGCAAGACGGCCAGAGCCACAGACTTGAAACAAAGGCTGTCGGTTTCTTGATTATTTATTTGTTTATTTGCAAGTCTCTCAATCCAATGGTCAAGGATTTCAGCAGCTGACACTAGTGGGAAAGGCATCAGAAAAATCAATTTTCAATAACCTCAGAGATCACAGGGCACTACATAATAAGCAATAAGTCTTTGTGAAGAAGAAATCCTGTCTTAAAAAAAAAAAAAAGAATAGTTTTGTGCGAAGTACAGCTAAAAACAGGTAGCAGGGAGGAAGACATAACAGAAATATTGTACCTTATCTGCAGCATAGCAATTTCATTTTGGATCCTGTTTCAAGTGGCTGTATCAATGATTTCAGAAACTGTGAGAACCATTTTCAAATGCAGGTAAAATGCTATATTCTAAGTAACAAATACATGAAAGAGGCATGGGAAGTTGTGAATTTGCAGCCTTTCTATTGTAGAATTCAAGGTGCTATGAATACTAAATTTTAACAAGAAACCGTAGTTCAATATGGACAATAACATCATGTGCATAATTTTTATATTGGAATAAATAAGAAAATAGGGTTTAATATTTGCTTTCCTAGAGATTAGTGTATCACAGGAATATCAGATGTTCTGGTTTCTTACAGAATAAAATCTTGCCTTGAGAAAAAAATCCTGTCTTGATCTGACAAACAAAGCCACATATGATCAATACACAGACTATCCTTTATTACCCTAAAACGTCCAACACCTCTATTCCAGATAAACGGAAACTATTCCTTTGAATCCACTGCTTTCCCATTCATTTCCTCATTCACTTCTTCAACATACAAACAGTAACTCATTTAAGTATAATAGCAATCTGAGAAGGTATGCAGAACAAATATCATTACACCCAGCACAGGGATATGAATGCTCTGCTGAGACCTTTGAACTTAATTAGTGAAGAACATGGAAATTCTACAAAGGGATTATGCTATGAAATTGAACTGTTCTGATTTTTATTGTTGAAAGATAATCCTGGAGACATTATAGACGGTTGGGCGTAATAGGAGAGCTGAGGGTGGACACAGAGGACATTTTAATGATCCATGCAATGAATCTCAAAAATCTAAATGGATCCGATGATAATGCAAATGGAGAGATCGGAACCAATATGTCAGACATTTAGGAGTTAAAGCAGGGCAGGGCTTAGTGACTGATTTAAAAAGGAAGTAAGAGAGGATAAAGCTCCAGATTTGACCAGGTTTTCTGGCTCAGGTGTTCACATATTGCTGGTGCAGTTAACTGAAATGCAAACAATAGGAAAAGTAGGACTGAGGAGGTAAATTCTTCCACATATTTTTTTAAGGTACTGTGTGGCATCCAATTTGAAGTGCTGGGGGGCGGGGGGTTGGGGTGGTGTTTAACATGACTCTGGGCTCAGCAAAAACATCCAAAATAAATTAATATGAAGTTACTTTTTTGTTCTGTTTCTGTCCCACCCTCTTTCTTTCACCTGACTGATGAAAAGACTTTAAGAACCAATATCTTTTTGAAACTCATTTAGAACTATCTGTGAGATAATTAAATACAGGTAACTGTTGAATTAGTACATTGGTACAGCCTCAATGGAGGGCAGTTTTGCAGAATGAAATTCGGGGAAAACTATGAACACTCTATGTGGTAGATTAAATATAAAAATATATAAGTTTACAGATCCAAGGAAAATCTGGGGTCTTTTTCTTCACCACTTGAATCTGGGACTGGAACTAGCAGACCTAAGATAGTAGTTGGGCACAGCACTTGAGATTTTCTCCTTCCCTATCAGATTTCGTCACTCAAGTTCCAGCTACTCCACTTGCAAACCAGCTTCCTGTTAATGTGCACCCTGGGAATAGTACAGAAGATAGCCCAAGTACTTTGATTCCTTGCCACACACAGGGGAGACCTCGTTGAATTCCAGGTGCCCTTGTTTGGCCTGGAATAGCCCTGGCTATTGTGATTATTTGGAGAATGAACCACTGGATGGAATACTTCTCAGTGCTAGCGCGCGCTCTCTCTCTCTCTCTCTCTCTCTCTCTCTCTCCCTCTCTCTCTTTTGCTGTGTGTGTGTGTGTGTGTGTTTCTCAGTCAGGGCAAAATCTCCACTAGATGAAAGCCACTGATACATATCATATTTATCATCTCAGAGAGATGAGAAGATGTATTTTTACAACAGAAACAAGCAACATTAATTATGTGCTCGGTATGTCATGTATACAGTGGCACATTTCATGTGGATTATTTCATCCTTACATCAAACATAAGCAGATATTTTTATAGTCTGCATTTTATAGATTGAGAATCTGAAGTGCACATATCTAAATGCTTTTAAAAGTATTTTGAAAAAAAATCCATAGAAAATACATGTTATGAAAAACTATGCATGTATTTCTATTTTGGAGCACCAAAATAAATTTCTTTTAATTATATCTTTCCATGAACCTTTCTGAAATCCCCTTATATGCCCACATTAACCTAACTACTAAGGAGTAAAGCAGGATGTTTGTTTCTAATATAATTTCTTACCTACCATTCAACTCTGACTTCTCATTACTCATATAAGATTATAAAGAATATAAATACTGTGATGCTGTTCTAAAATAGGGAAACTATACATAGTGACAAAGCCTGAAAGGATACATATAAGATGTTAACAGTGGTTATCATCAATGGATGTTGGAATTATTTACACTTGTTCTGTATCACTAAATTAGAAAACAAACATCTCCTTGCCTCCCAGGAGGAATAGAGTAAGTAAAAGAGAGTGATAACAGACATGCACAAAACAGCTACAGAGCATGAACAGCGATGAGCTACACCCTGCTAGAAACATAAAATTCATCATGAACGTTAAGTGGAGAATAATTAAATATGACAAGAAGAAACTGAAAAGCTGGGGGAATATTTTTACAAATTCTGAAGGACAGTTTAAATTAAACTTTGACAAGTACATGTAGGATAAGAAGATCTGCCATGTGGGAGTAGAATATGCAGGTCATGCCAAGGCAAAGCTGAGGCATCTTGAACAAGAAATAATCAGACGGGGAAGAGAGGCTACCACTTAATATTGCAGGATATTGTATGCCCAAAGAAGAGCTTAGATTTTAGGGTGAGTACTGAGCAGTGTTGAAGAATGAGGTGACAATGATTAGAGATCTATGACTGATGGTTCTTTGGGTAAGAGAGAAAGGTTTTGAAAAAAGAGAAGGAAAGCAGGGGAGGGAGGAAAGGGAAGGGAGAGGGAGAAAACAGATCAAATAGTAGAAGTTACAAAAAAATTGGAGGAAAAGGAGACAAGGTAAATCTAGCATGACAACAGAGTTTGGATAAAACATTTGATTGACCAAAAGAAGGTTAAGAAAGCCAGCTAGATAAGAAGGAAGATGCAAATGGGAAGATTAAAGATCAACAACCTGTGGACACAGAAGGCCTCAGGATACCAGGTTTTGGTAGTGAGGCGCTTTTTTAGTATGTATGGGATCCATCAATACTTCCATAGATACATATCAGCTTGTGCCAACTTTGACTTTCATAAATAGCATTTTATCTAATTGGCAATGCCATTAGATCAGTAGAGAACCAGATCCACTGTGTGCTTTCTCATCAATCCTTCTCCCTATTCTGGAGTCTCTCTAGTTTATAATACAATTCCCCTATCCCAATTGCTACCTTTTACACTTCTCTTTGCCGAGGACTACTAAACAGTAGCAAGCACAGCTTCTACTCATGTGGAAAATCTTCATAGATATCCGAAGATCAAAAAGTTGGACCCAAATTGTTCCTGGAAATCTCAAAACTACAAAGTTTCCATTGTCTTTCTTTTTATAGTCATCATTTCATATTTAAACACAGGTCTACCCCAGGATGCCTCTCTACTTCTCACATACATACATAAACACATACATGCATATATTTTTTTCTAAAAAAAAAAGGGACATTGAGGAAAAGACGAATCACACAGAATCACTGATCGTGGAATTTCCTTGGGATTTCATTAAAGTTTCAGATTTAGTTGTTCTCATATGATAAACTCGACTGAGATCAGCTGCTACTTAACTATCTTGTTTAAAGAAATAATCATGGCCCATATTAGAAGCATTTCCTTTAATATATAAATGCATATATATTTATCAAAATTCATATTTTAGACTTCATTCATATGTATGTACAAAGAACACCCACAAAGCTCATGGAAAATGGAAGTAAAAATAAGTTTATGGGGCAGGCATATGGCTTAGTGGTTGATGCCAGCTAGGATGTCCATATCCCACAGTCAAGTCCTTGGGCTTGACTCCAGTTCTGACTTTATCCCAGCTTCCTGCCCATGCAGACCCTGGGAGGCAGAGATGGTGGTTCCCATGGCTGAGTCTCCACTGCTCATGTTCAAGCATTGAGCTACTGGCTCTGGTTTCAGCTCTGCCGCCAATGCAGGCGTGCAGGGATGGAGCCAGTGGATAGCAGTGCTGTTGCTCCCTTTCTTGCAATTCAAACTTCTAAAGTTTATTTTTCTACAATTTTTTTAAATCCATGCAAATAATTTTAAACAATATGCACCTTCTAGGAATCTTTAGAAGTGTGTGTATGTGTGTGGTATGTTTGTGTGTGTGACTTCTTAATTTTGTTTTATACAAAAACAGAATTTGAAGATATCAATACTGTATTACTTGAGTAATAATGCACAATAATCACCATAAGTACCAAATTTGGAAACAGTTTGACATGATTTAAATTCTAATTGTACCCCCAGTGTTTGTAGGATCTTGGACAAATCATTAAACTGTATTTGCATCCGTTTTCTCAAACATAAGTTGATACTATAAAAATTAGATGAATATATGCAAAGTATTTGGAATAGTGCCTGTTAAATGGTGTGCAGTATATACTTCACAGTTAATAGAATAAGTTTTCTTCTTCTATTTGCCATAGGTGATGGACAGCTTCCCAGGTAAACAGATATGAAAATCCATTTTCCAAAATGGTACAATATTCCCATTTATTAAATATTCACTAATATATTAAATATCATGTTGAGAAGAACTCAGACATTTTTAGGGATTTTATATACTAAATGCTGCATCATTGTATAAACACAGTTGCTTCTTCATTTATGGTTGGGTTCCATTCAGCTATTATAAGTTATAAATGCATTTATTGCCCCAATAGTGCCATTATAAAGTTAAAACTTAAAACACTGTCAGTACTGTATATGTGGAAATGCCTATGTTCTTATTTCCTTAGATCTTCTTCAAGGTCACATTACTGAATGGAAAGGTATGTGCATTTTCAGTTTTGATGAACAAATTGTTGCAGTAATTCACATGATTTTCACAGATATTAGAAATATCTGCTCTTATATATACACCAGCACAAATTGTATACACTAGCACTCAATGAAAATATTTAATTGGTTTTTACTAATCTGAAAGATGAAAAAAGTAGCTTGAGTTTTATTTGTTTATCCTTTAGTGGAATTCAACTCTATTCCTTGATAACATTTACTGAATTTCAGTCTTTTCTCATTTATGAGATTATTGTTCAGACACTTTGGCATGTTATTGCTGTCTAGTTCTTATTTTGCAGTGTTCTTTGATATTTATTAACTATGTGACATATGTACTGTTTTAATTCTCATGTATCTTATGGCTTTGCTGGCCATATGTACTAGTGAATTGCCACACTGTAGATAATGGTTCTGATTCAAGGTCTTCTCTTGTCTCTGAGGATTTGTGGTTATTTAAGTATGAACAATTGATGCAAATGCATTAGGAGATGTTCATGTTTCGTATTTTAAAATCAATGTTCATATGAGTCTCCTCAAAATGAGACAGTGTCATATTAAGCTTTATGTTTTATCTAAAGAAAAAAACATTTTCCTGAAAAGGAATCTCTGGTTCATTGTGACTTATTATCTCATTGTGAACCCCACTTTTCTGGATAATCTTACACCCGAAAGTGGTCTATTCTTTTCCAGAAATATGTAGTAATGTAGAAGAGAATCAATCTGAAGATCCAGGTACTCTGGAATCCTTATAGCTTTTAATTAGCTCCGGCCAGGTCTGGTGCGCCCTACCTCAAATGTTTGCAGGATCAAGGATCACGCTTGTTTTCCCAATGAAACAATATGCTCAGTTGTCATTTTTCATTTTGCTTTTCAGGAGACCCAGCGCTTTCTTGGAAATGGAACAAAGCCATTTGGCAACTCTCCCTGTAAGCAATGATCTATTTGTGGACCTGTTTTTCTGGCACGTTTCTCCTGACACAGTTCTCAAGACACAGAAAAAGAAGAAACAAAGTGACCCAAATGGCAGCTGAACACAACAAATGGGATGGAAGAGCAAGCAATTCATTTGGTCAGCAAAATTCTTGTTTATTTTAATGGATACGTAGTTGAGCATACTTTTAGAGCACAGGTTGATTTTTTGATACATGTATATAACGCATGATGATTCATTGAACTTCTTCTACTGATTAAGTATATACAAAGTCACTGACTAGGTGAAGTTCATGTTTAACAGGCCCTCAATGCTGTACCATCAGGGTATATACAGAGTACACACAAAGCTTAAGAATGTATATATTAGACTTTAAAGAAGTAAACCAATATGGCAAGTTCACATGAATTTCTACAATGTTGGGATAAGCAATGGTTTCCTTGTTTTTCCAATATCTATATATCTGAAGTGTTTTACAATTTTACAATCTAAGATTAAAGAAAGAACAAATCAGTTGACATTGAAATGAAGAATATACCAGGAGATATAAGACAGTTCAGATATTCACTGAAACAGTTATATAAGGTAAATGTTTAGGAGCCCAGTTTTGGGAGAGGAAACAGAAAGCTAGAGGGACTAAACATTGTGCCCATGTCAAAACCTGTACATCAGAACTGAAAAATACCTATTGGGCTCTAAAACCAAGGTCTTCTCATTTTTCTATTCTAGGTCCTAGAGACACTACAGACACCACAAACTCTTCAAGCATCAGATGGCATTCCCAGGGAATACAAAGCTTTGGGGCTGACTCCTTATCTGACTTTGTCTTGATAAAACATGCTTCTTTAGAGTACAATAATCATGTGGAATATCTAATGCATTGCATTTTTGGGGTGGGGAGCTTACTCTCTCCCTAATTATTGCCAATTGGGCATCTATCTTCCAGCTCACAGCTCAGTCATTCCATTCATTCATTGCTCTTTCAACTCACTTCTCTTTCCTCTACTCACTCCTTTTACTTCCATTTATTCACCTGGTTAATGAATATGTACTACATATTTAAGTATACCTAATAAAGCAAATAATAGAAAGCTATCATTTCAGCTATTACCTAGATATGAGGATATCAGTAAAGCTCTTCTGGTTCTGTTCATTCAGGCAGTTTAATTTCATTGGTTATTTTAGTCAACATAGTTGGGTCACTCCAATTTTACATAAAAAACATGGAACTTTGACACTGATGTAATGTGTTTCCATCCTGCATCCACCTCTGAGAAGGACTTTGTGGTTCCATTTAGGTTCATGTGAAAACAGCTGATTCGTTCATCAGTTCAGACTCTGGCTTCCCTTCCCTTTTGCACATAGCTCACCCTATTTGCCTGCTTATATTTCTAAAATTAAAGCTGAGGATATTCTTAACTCCTATGGGAAATCTCAGACACACTCCATATTCCAAGGAGAACATAGTAGGCATAACATTCAATTGCCTTAGGTAAGTAATTTTAGGTAAGCTGGGTAAAGTGAGTTTCCGCATGAATGCCAAGCACACATTCTGTTTACTGTTAGAGCACTTCCTTGTCCTAACACAGAGAATCACATCTTTAATCTTAGGGTGATTTAGATATCAGCCAGCACATGCATTTTGATTTGATTCAAACTACATGCCTTGGTTTTCAATTGACAAATGAACATAAAGAATTTGAGCCTTATGCTGCTGAAAGTGTTACTTTATTGCTTCTCATAACTGTGAATTAGTAATAATGAATTGTTTTGCAAGGGTTTACCTTCCAACACAGCATCTTAAACCCTCTTTTTGAGTTACTCTTGTCTTCATTCTATAAATAAGGCAATCAAATCTCAGAGAAGATTCTTAGTTCCCCTGGTGAGCAGGTAACATATTCAAGCTGCAAGATCAGATATTTGAAACTTCACTTTTTCTACCACATGAAATCATTTCCAAATGATCTTTGTGTTGTCGGTCAAAAGAACAGGTATGAATTGCAAAGCTATCTGGTGAGGACATGTAAATAACGCATTACGAAGCAACATAAGGGCTCCCTAAAATTCACAAGAAACTAGCAATGCTAAAAGCAAGGGAAAGGAAGCTCCAGATAAAAGGAACTTTAGCCCTTGGAGAAGTACCTCAGGAAAAACTCAACTGATAAAGTGAATTTTGCATTTATCCTCCCATAATAATAGAACAATTACTATCTTATATTAACTCGCATTTTAAAAGTGTTTAAATCTCTCGCTTATAAAATATTACCCAATGCATTAGTCTAATCTTTATTACTGCAATGAAAGTCATGCTAGCATGATGAAGACAAGAGGTTTATTTAACTCAGTGTTGAATGGCACAGGCTCTGGTGATAGCTTTCACTTCAGTTGCATAACTTCAGGGTGGAAGGCAACAGCAGAAGTACATGTGACTGGAAGACATCAAATCAGAAAACAGGAAGAAAAGGACATGGTTCTGTGATATCTTCCAAGGGTACATTTCTAGTGACTTGAGGACTACCTGTAGCCTCTACTTCTCAATATCCCTCATTCCTTATTGCTACATCAAAAATCAAGTCTGCAATAGATGACTCCCTAAGGGACATATATCAAATGTATCTAAATTTTAGCATTCAGGAAATGGTAACTGGTTGGAAATAAAATCATTTAAGTTACAGTTGTCGAAACTCAAATTGAGAAATAACTCAGAGTAGTTCTGAGGATGAAAAACAATACTCAGATTTCTTGCTACAGGGTCAGATGTTCAATAGCAGATTTATTTAAAAGCAAAATGTATCAAGAAGATAACCTACTAACTTTCAGGATGAGAGAGAGGAAACTTAAAACCCACAAGAGAAAAATTCCTTGCTGTAGATATGCCTGCTATAGAACGACATTATAGGTCAGAAAAAAGGATGAGTCAGGATTTGTGCCTCACTTCACACATTGGTGTTTTCCAAACAAATGAAAGCAAAAAGAGGTCTAGATCTCATGTTTTCTCTGAGACTCACAACAATGAATTCTGAATTCAAACACAAGGTTATAGAGACTTACAGTGAAGATGAGAGAGAGGAAAGATCCCCTCCTGAATGGAGGCTCACCCTTCTGTATAAGAACACACTTGGAATTCTCCTCTCTTTATATCCTATTTGGAAAAGTTACATACTCCGACAAACTCTCATCCGTTCCCCTATTGACTTCAGCTTTCACGGAAAATCAGGCAATCAAGTCACTCCTTTCTGAATGATTCAGTTTCTCTTCTGTTGGTTCTTTTAAAAATTATTTTTCTTATGTTTACACAAAGAAAGGTATGTATTTCCTATGTGTCTGTATCTCTTCTTTCTGATGTGACTGATGAAGGGGAAACAATAAATGTGCCCTATAAGGTGGAAATAACAGCAAAATGTAGAACTGATTGATGACTTCCACCCAGCCAGCACTGACAAGTTTTTTTTTCTTTAACCACTTTGTCTTGAAACTTTTTCTGATGACATTTTTAAAGGCTCACATCTTATGAATATATATTGCTGTGTTATCTTTTCACATGGTTAGAATCCTGTACTGTGCCTGTGGAGTAAAGCCACTGCCTGTGGCACCAATGTGTCACATGGGCAGCAGTTGGAGATCCAGACATTTCACTTCCAGTCCATTTCCCTGCTAATTTGCCTAGGAAAGCAGTAGAGTATGAGCTAAGTTCCTGTGCCCCTGTGCCCATGTGGGACGATCAGAAGAAGTTCCTGACTCCTGGCTTCAGTTCCTAGATCAGTTCATTTCAGCCATTTGGGAAGTGAATCAGTGGATGGAACATCCGTCTCCCCCCTTCTTTCCTTCCCTTCCTCTTATTTTCCTTCCCTGACGCCTTCTGTGTATGTGTGTGTGTGTGTGTGTGTGTGTGTGTGTGTAACACTGCCTTTCAAATAAATAAATAAATAAATAAATCTTTAAAACAATGGTTCAGCTTTCCAAACATTTTCCATTTTCTTTAGTTGGTCTGATATATTTCCCTTATATGGGTTATACGTAAGTGAAAACTTCAGCTCAAAATTAGAGTTAAAAAACATCCAATGATGATTCCCCCCAAAATATCCAGAGATGACTATCTCAGCTTAAACATGTCCAGTGACTAGCTCCCCAAAGGAAAAATGTCACGCTCAAGGTTTCAAGGTGGGCTACAGTTTTCTTTTCTTTTGTTTTGTTTTAAGACTCTACGTTCCTCTGCAGAGCTGTCTTTGGTACCTACATCACCAGCCACACAGACCATACAAATCCCACCATTTTCTCACTTCTGCTATGCTTCTAAATTCTGTGATTCATGGACCAGTAGTGAACAATGATGATGCCAAAACCATGAACTGGCCCAGTTTTGGGGTTACCAGCATAATGGGCCAAATGTTCAATCTCTTGGCTTAAGTCTTAATTGTTTTAAAAGGAAAAAAGAAAGTTGGGTTTTTTAGAGGAAATGTGACAACATAATATTTTAAAGCTTGACCTTTAGCAATTTATTCATTCTATATACAAAATCTGTGTGAGAGATAAGAGAGCTGAGGCTTAGAAAAGAATATGGAGTTGAAATAATATCACAAAATTATTCATCAGCAGAGTTGGGCTAGAACCCAGTTCCTTCTGACTCCTTAGTCCATGCTCCTAAAGAACCACATGAACTGGGAAAGATAACTATAGGATTCATGGGCGCCGGCGCTGATCTCAGCAGCCGCACTTCCCATCAAGCTCCCTGCTTCTGGCCTGGGAAAGCAGCAGCAGAACAGACCAAAACTTTGGAACCCTGCATCCACCTGTGGGAGACCCAGAAGATACTTGTGAGTCTGGCTTCAGATCGGCTGAGCTTCAGCTGTTGTGGTTAGTCGGGGAGTGAATCATCGGATGGAAGAATTACCTCTCTGTCTCTCCTCTCTGTATATCTGACCTTGCAATAGTTAGTAAGTAAGTAAATAAATATCAGAGTTTTACTTAGTCTTCACCAAGCACAAAAAGCATCAGTTAATGTAGAAGCTCATCACTTGATTAAAGTTGGCAGATAAGATGCAATGTTTTGGAATTCATCCCTGAAGGTTCAAGACGGCAGGAGACCAAACAGAAAAGCACATCTCTATCAGTGAGTTTACAGATAAACACTCCCTAGGGAACGTGGTACCATCTCACCTTAACACTACATTTGGTCACTGCCTACTTCAAAGCATTATTCTGGCACGATACCAGGCCAAAGAGGAGAGGATGCGGGGCGGGGGGGGTTAGATGAGTAGGCAGTGTGTGATGTTGGGAAGGAAATCTCTGTAGTAACATTTACATAAAGCATGAGTTTTGATTTTCCAAGGATTTATTGCTCAAAATAGTGTGTGTGTGTGTGTGTGTGTGTGTGTGTGTGTGTGTATGAAGTAAGCTCTCTGATTCCTTCTTCCCAACACTTTACAGTTTAGTGTAACTTTCAGTGCTGATTTATCAGGCTGGGACCCTGCCCCTCATCCAGGTATCCCCAATTACCACTTCTGGAACCCTGAAAAAGTCACTTAACATCCATGGTTTTCAATTTTCCAATCTGGAAACTGGAATAGACTCTCCCTTCCAATTATTTTGCAAATTAGGGAGAATTTATAGGGAGAATTTGCATAGCTTAAATTCAAAATAAATCCCTTCATTATTTTCTTTCTTACTAGGATACAGACACTTCAAAAGCACATGGTGTAGTAGGTGGCTCCTTAGAAGACATTCAGACAATATTTGTTCACTGGTGATGTCTACATAATATACACGACAGATGGCAGAGGACCTGAGACGTGCCAGCTAAGCTCTATTTGAAGATGGAAAACAACACTCTTCCTTTTCATACAATAGTAATGCTTAACCAAATGTTTACTAATCAAAGCAACTGCAGCTGAAATAATAAAATAATATACAAATTATAACCCTAACTTTAAAAAGTAGATAAAATGCAAATATTCCTGGACTACAAGTATTGAAGGAATACCCACCAAACAATTCAGAGTTTTTTGGGGGAAAGGTTTGCTACAGAAATGTGAATAATATTTATCACTTCTATATCAAGCACTTCATTATAACCTGCATTTTATATCTGCATGTATTATTGATATAACTTTGCTTTCAATCGTCAAGATACTCTAACTATCGCAAACTGGTCTGATCAAGACTGTTATGTTACATGTGAACCTGTGTAAAAACCTAAACCCAAAAGATTTTCACAGACATGGAGACACTGCTTTGCTTATACATTGCAGAAAAAGAACAAAGAAAGAAAAGAAAGATACTGCTCTTCCTGTTAATATAAGCTTATACAGAAAGGTCTTTTTTTTTTCCCTTTAGTTCCCCATGACCCATGACCTCTGGTGTAGGGAGCAGAAAAGGTTGTGACCTGATTGCCAGAGCTTCTGGGTATGTGGGTGTGCCTGGAAGCAATAGCTAGCAAAGCTTGGAAGATGGGAATGATGATAAGGCATGCTTGGCTTGTGGAACTGTGCAGCTGAACAGAAGCCCTCTCAACCAGATGTTACTCTTGTTAATTATATCTGATTCCACTTGATTATGTATTTCATTGAATTCAAATGTTGGTGGAGGGAGGGGCCCCTGTTCCGTGCTACTCTTCTGAGACTCAATAAAAAGGGCATCCCAGAAACCCTTGATAGTCAGTCATCCAAATACATTACCCTTCATTGTGAAAGATTTGCTTCAGTAAATATGGTCACCTTTCTTCAGTCAGTGATTGTGTGCATTTCTAGAACACTTGAAGCCAGAATACCCAAAGAAAAAGCCCTTTGTAACATAAAGGAGGCAATATGAAATATGTGCTTTCATGTCATGTAAAAATGTATTATGTTTACACAAAGAAAGGTATGTATTTCCTATGTGTCTGTATCTCTTCTTTCTGATGTGACTGATGAAGAGGAAACAATAAATGTGCCCTATAAGGTGGAAATAACAGCAAAATGTAGAACTGATTGATGACTTCCACCCAGCCAGCACTGACAAGCCTCTGAGTTCACTACCCAAGATTTCCTGGGTGGCAAGAAATGTATGGGTTGATATGAAATGCCAAGCCTTTGAGAACAACAAGGATCAAGAAGCAGGAACACAGGCTGTAGGCTCAGAACTGGGTTTGAATTCACCTCTAACTCTGGGAAAGCTAACTCAACCTGTTGAGATTTGATTTACTCAGCTGTTTAAGGGGATATCATACCAATTTCCAGTGTGTTGTATAAATTACTAATGTTTGCAAAGCCTCTCATATAGCCCACTTTGTACAATACCTTGTAGGTAATCACTCAAAATTTCCTTCTTTTATCCCACCTAGTTATTTCCATCTATATCCCCTTTCCCATGTTTCTACTTAGGGGAAGGATGAGAAGAATCAGAAATATCAAACTTATTCATTCTGTCTCCTAATAAGTTTCATGACTGGACCAGCACATAAACCAAAACTTGCTGAGTTGATTTACAGGATACTTTCTTGTCTTATCTATCTTCCATAAAGATAGATATAGAAGTAGACAAACAACCACATGCACATAGTCAAAATTCAAGGAAATATTCTAGACTATCTGCACATATCCCTCTATCCCTGAGACAGAGATGATAGGGAGACAAGGTGTTTATTTTTGTCCTTCTGGCCTTGCTTTTACAATATTAATGCCATGTTTGCTGATGTGTACATCTGCAGGTCATGAAACGTTCATTAGCGAAGCTAAATGGCATTGCTTCCTATACTTTCAATTATGGTTCTTGCCACACATGATGATTGCATTCTAACACCAATGTTGGAAGGCTAGAAGGTATACCTCCTACCACATGTGGAAAGAACAGGGCTAGAACAAGGGTCAGAAAAGGGAGACAACTGCATTTCACATAAAATTTAAGTGGATGTAAAAGTACTCAATGGCCAAGGTAAACAATATTCTAAAAAATTACACAGGTGTGTGCATGGCACAGCAGAGAGTCTATATCAGAAATTCAAAAAAAATTTTAAATGCATTGCTACTTCTGTTCTGATGCCACTTGAGTAGAGGCCTCTGACAAATCACTGCACTTCCTAGTCCTAAATTTTCTCATCTGATTACTTCGGTTTAATTAATTAATTAATTAGTGTGTGTGTGTGTTTTCTTTGAAAGGCACAGCAACAGAAAGAAAGGGGAGCGGGGGAGTGTGCTCCCAGAGGTTGGCTCACTCTCCATGTGTGCAACAATTCAACGCCAGGAGCCAATACTTCCAACCAGTCTCCCACATGCATGGCAGGGATCCACTATTTGAGCCACCACCTGCTGCCTCGCAGGATGCACATTATCAAGAAGCTAAACATGAAGCAAAAACAGGACTCAAACCCAGGCACGTCTACATGGGATTTCACGTACAAATCTGAAAAGCAGCTTCTTGTGAACATTCTATGATTTACTCTCTCATGAAGCTCTGTAGTGTTTGTGGCATCAACAGTGACCCAAAGGGTGAGATTCCCTCACTTAACCACTCAACCCAAAAGGTTTACCTAATGCTTATTATGTGCTAGGTCCCATGGTAGGTGTTGAAAATAGAAGTCTGGAGGCCACTGAGACAGAAAAGAAGCCAATCTTGGTGTTACAAGGTCAAGACAATCTTCTGTAGGAAGTTTCTTCCATCTAAACTAAAGGAGAAGGCAAGAATTCAATTCCAGAAAAAGCAAGTAGCATTACCAGAGAACTGAAGTTAACAATAAAATATCACATTAAGGAACTGTAAGTTGACTATGGTTGAAACATAAATGGGACAGGTTATACAAAAGTGAAAAGTAAGCTTTGGTTACGGTGCTGTAATAAAAGTAGTTTTATGACATGTAAGGCAAAAAGCATGGGGTTATGATTCAGACCTAGTTTCTAGTAAAAGCCCTGCTAGCAACCAGAAATTGTTTTAAAACACAATAAAAATATTTTCTAGAAATACAGACACATTTAATTTCCTACACAGCAGGTAGAGTTTATATCTCTCAGCAACAAAGAGGTGGGGTAATTAAAGCATGTAGTCATCTCCTTGAAACCAATTTGCTAAACAGCTAAGTCCCTGTTGTCTGATGCCTACCAGCCTGAAGAATCCAAGAACAAGCCTAAAGGCAAGCACTCACCCACCTTCCTTATACAGGTGTGAGAAGGAGGCAAGCAGTGGAATATTGTTGGTTGACACTTCCAACACCTATCTACTTCACCAGCAGATGACAACAGGGCTGTAACATTGTGTCTGCAGCTTCAGTTCCCACACATGGGGATGCCAGGATCAGAGCCTGATTTGTTACTTCTAACAAATCAGAAAAAAATTAAAATGCCAAAACAACACCATCTCTAGAATCCTGAGCATAAAATCCAAAGCTTTACATATTTAGCATCACTCTAATCACATGCAACATGCACCTAGCAATTTTTAAACACTTATTGTATGCCAAATTTACAGTTAAGTTGTATAATCCTCACGATCCTATGTAAGGGGTTCTACTGTTTTTGCCTATTATTATTCTGAAGATCAGGAGTAACTGCAAATACACAGAGTTAAGCCTTGTGTCCAAAGTACACAAAAAGTGGCACAGGTAGAATGAAAGAATCCTAGACTGATGGAGAATTCATTTCACCAGTGTACTAACTCTAAAGTTATGCTCTCAGTTACTGTGTTACATAAACAAGCAAGGCACTTTGGCCTACTTAGATTTCACCAATATAGTAGAGCACTCGGAAGATCCTTAAGTTCCCAGGCCACTCAAAGATCGGGATTCTCCGAGCTTCAGTAAGCCTGTAGTCACTTGGTTAGAGAGAGAAAAGCATCTCCTGTCTCTGACCTCAGTTCATTTTGTCATGCTCTTGGGAAGTCATACCCTCCTTCTCCCTTCTCTTCTCTGGTTCTCATTTCTTATACCTTCTTCTACTTAAACACTGTCTCCTTCTCATCTGCTCCCCGCTTTTGAAAAACTGCTCACAGCTCGCCTATCTTCTCCCCATGGACCTGTACTCTTCCCCCTGCCAGGCTTTCTCATGACTGACAGGTACACGCTGTCTTGAATTTTCTTAACCTCTAATTTCCCACTCAACTCAGAACTATGGGATTTGGAGCACACTACTGTTCTATCAGGATTTGCCTAGTAGTCAATGGTGAACTCCTTCTCGTTGTCTTTCCTCAGTTTCCTAATTTCAATCTTCTGTCACTCTAAATCAGTTGCTTCAATCTCGTCACTCAACACCATAATGGTAATTGAAACACTGGATAAAGGGAAACAGTTCCGGCCTGGCGGTGTGGCCTAGCGGCTAAAGTCCTCTCCTTGAACGCCCTGGGATTCCATATGGGCGCCAGTTCTAATCCCGGCAGCTCCACTTCCCATCCAGCTCCCTGCCTGTGGCCTGGGAAAGCAGTTGAGGATGGCCCAATGCATTGGGACACTGCACCCACGTGGGAGACCCAGAAGAGGTTCCAGGTCCCAGCTTCGGATCGGCGCACACCGGCCCGTTGCGGTCACTTGGGGAGTGAATCATCAGACGGAAGGTCTTCCTCTCTGTCTCTCCTCCTCTCTGTGTGTCTGACTTTGTAATAAAAATAAATCTTTAAAAAAAAAAAAGGGAAACGGTTCGTAGGATTGCAAAACTGACTTTGGGACCTAGCCCTGCAACTTACTACCTTGAAATGATGGACCTGCTATTGGACCCACACTGTGGCAGCTGCCTTAGAGATACAGCAGGCAGAGGCATCCAGGTCCTGCGAGGAAAGCAAGATCCCACATGTGGGAACATGCACCAGGGCTGACATGGTTTGGGTTGCTCCCACACAATCTGAACACCTGGGACTTTTCCTTTCGGTCAGTCTTTTCCCATGTGGCTTGAGCACTTTTTCCCAGGCTCTCTACTGTTGCTTGTCTCTCTCCTTCATCCTTAAGTTTTGTTAAATGCTGAGATACTGTTTTTGGCTGCATGGTCTCTTGCTCTTTTCTAGCCTCTCCTTTAATAAAAACATTAATTGATAGTTATTGCAAAATTAAGGTATACTCAGATCTGGATGTCCCAGCTTCACCTCCAAATTAACTTCTGCCAAAGAACATAGTGCCTTTTCCCTCACTGGTCCATTCCCTTTCCTCATCCCTCCCTCACTACTCACCCAGATGCCAATGAGCAAACCTAAAGTACCCTCTTTGATTCTTCTCTTTCATGTTGTATTGTCAATCTGAAAAAAAAAATCTCCAGAGAAAAATCTTTTCCATCCTGATGATACTTACTGAGGTTTTTTCAGGTTGGAACTCAATGAGCATGTTTAGGCTTGGTTCAGTAAGGGACCTACTACTTCTTAGGTCTGACTTCTGATGATTCATACATGGGCAGTGGGGGGGATGGCCCTGTGGGATGCTAATAACATGTTATGAATTAATTAAATAATACTCTGCCACTTACACACTCCCTAGTCAAAGACTACTTTCAAAGTTTCCTGAAGTATATGAAGTCAGGAAATTCTGATAAGGCAAAACGAAAACAGAAGTCATAGTTACTGGCAGCCTACTATATATCAGGAATTGCATTAGGTGCTGTGCCTCCTAAGATGCCAGGAATACAATATTTTAAGCATAAAAAATACAGAACAAGGTATTTGGTACAGGGGTTAAACTACCGCTTGCAACACCAGCAGCCTGCATTGGAGTGCGTTTATGTCCTGGTTCCACTCTCCATTCCAGCTCTTGCTAACATACACCTTGGGAGACAGCAGGTGACATTTCAACACTGGGGTCCCAAGCACCCACTTAGAAGACCAGAGTGGATTCTGGGCTTCAGGTTTCAGTTTGAGAGTAAAACAATGGATGAGAAAAATCTCTCTCTCTCTCTCTCTCTCTCTCTCTCTCTCTCTCTCTCTCTCTCTCACTTTCTCTTCTCCTCCTCCTTCTTCCTCTTCTCTTCCTCCTCCTCCTCCTTCTTATCCCCTTTCTATTGAGCTTCAAAATATGTTATATGGCTATTTTCCAGTGGCACTTCAGAGGACCACTCTTCTTCATAGGGGTGGTGAAGAAAATGTGTTGCTGTTTGGAACTGTGGTCTTCCTGGAACATTTCATTACTGTTACCTAAAAGTTGATCAACTTGGAGAAAGGCAAATCATGCTTTAGCCTCCATTATGTTAATGGAGGGATCATCATTTCATGACTGGATTTCTCATGCACTTACTTAATCATTTATTCAGCATGTACTTACTGAGTCTCCACTCAGAACCAGGCCAGTGCCAGACGCTGCAGATGCTGCTGTGAATGCCTGGCCCTCACACTGACAAAGAGACAGCTACACAAGAGAATGCTGGAGAAGGAGAGGATGATAGAGGAGCACACAGCAGGGGACTCTTCTCAAATGTCAGGCTTCATCTTTCTGACTTATTTCTGACTTACAGCTCCAGCCAATCCAGCTCTACTGCCACCATCCTCACAATTTCACACCACATTATGTTTTCCACAATAGCTCCCTGCCTCCAGTCTTATCACCTCCAATTCATCTTCCATGCTGTGGTCACAGTCATCACTTTCTAATTCAAAAAAAATCTGACCACATCTGAAGCTTGCCCAGTCTTCCAAGGCTCCTAGACATTTGTATAAAATTAAAGCTTTTTGTTTTTTTGGATTGGTTCCATTCACTCTTGATTCCTGTTTGCTTCTCTGACCTGATATTGTACTGTTTCAAGGAGCTAAGAACTCACCTGCTGTTGTTGCGGTTAACACAGAGCTATTTCCATTCCTCACATTTTTAAGCCTTTTTGTCTCCTTGTCCTTTTTCAAGACTCATCTCACATCAACCTTCCTAAGATACCTTCCTGTTTTTCTTACTTTATTTCATCAGATATTCTCCCTTTGTGCTTCTCTAGGATCATGAGCATACCTCAAAAAAAGACATTTAGGTGTTAAACAGCATTGACCAGGTGCTACTCCACCCCAGAGGGCTCTAACCAAATGGGACAACTTAATGTTACCCTAATTTATCAAGAACTCACATATTTCCTTTGCCTGGAGTGTCCTTTCTATCTTTGCCTCACTCACCTGCCAAAAACCACCTGTTTTTCAAAAATATATCCATGATCATCTGCTTAAATTCCCCAGGAGAAGACAAAAACCACTTACATATCTACTTCACTGGCACTAGTATACCCCAAAGGATAACATAATTAACAAAGTGTTTCCTACATAGCTAAATACAAGTCCCACTCTTTTGAAGGCTAGGGCCACTCTTGGCTTCCCTGTATGTTTTTGTCCCTCCAGGCTCTAACACATGTTAGTGCTGATGTATGCTTTCTGGATGTTGAGAAAGCCCATCAGAGAATGCAGTACATGTCAGCAGTTCACAGTACACTACAGAGCTGTCTCTTGCTCAGATTGTTGCATCAGCTGCTCTCCAATTTACAACCAGATTTCACCATCTTTGTGGGCCAGAACAATCATATATACTTTTATACAACCTTCGGGGGTAAATGCACCTTGATTGGCCAGTAAGTGCTTGTAAACAGAATCTGAATATCATCATATTAAATTGCTCTTGCAGATTAAGCAAGAGAAAACATGTCATAACTCAAGAAAGAGCTTGAGTAAGAAGAAAAAAAAGAAATCTTAATGTTTTCTTGCCAAGATTTTCAAGGAAAGTGAAAATGTTCACCACAAAAAGGACATATGCTGAACATTATATTTAAAACCCCTGTATACTGATTTCAACTTAAAATATTTCTGGAAAGGTCTATATTTGAAAAAGAAATCACTTTCAGATTTCTGTCTTTCCAAATGCCTTTTCTAAAAATCACAAAAACCACAGTGTTTAATAGTACACATCACTTTCTTCATTGTGCTCTTTTCTTTTGAAATCCCCTTTCTTCCTCAAAAATCTCATTACCTTTGGTTCTACTGATGTCTAAGTCCCAGTCTCTCATTTGTGAAATTTCTCAAGTCAGGTCCTGCACATCGTGCTCTCTCCCACTGCCAGGAAGGCACGGAGTAATACAAATGAGCAAAGTCTCCATCCCCAGCAGCAGAGAGGTGGCCTTCTCCCTGGCAGCCCTGCCAGTAGTCCCAGAAGCTGAAGCTTCCAGGGTTTCCATCTGTCAGCCTCAGCTTGGCTTCCCATCTCTCCACACATTCCTCTGACAAATTCAAGGCTCTCGGATACAGAAAGCGCTACACACATGAAACCTTCCTGTCCTTCCCACCTTCTAGGACCAGTTGCGTAGAGATGGAGAAACTTCTACACGTGGTGCTCTCTGAAGAATGAATGCGTGATGAGGCTAAGAGCAGCCTGGAAATGTTCAACTCTTTCACGTTCCCCATGTGGCATTGCAGACAGTTCCAAACTAGAGTCCCACCCTGTGGATGGGAGCTGCCAGCCACAGAATCCAGAGAAAGGGGAGCATGAATGCAATGGAGGCTGCAGAGCACCACGCTGTCCCTCGTCCTCCACCTCTTTCTACCGTAATGAGCCTCTGGCCATATGTCTCTTAAATGACCACCGCCTGACCCTCTTCCACTCTCCTTTGTCCCGTTTATGGACTACCCACACTCTGACCTGGCCTTGGCTGTTCTAATGGGCCGTTACATTTCAGGCTCTTCCCCGCTGCCAGAAGGCACTGTGCACTCTGACGCCCCGCCCCAGTGGGGCTGGTATTCTAGAGAATCCTTTTCCTTGGAACCTTCTCCCTCGGGACTGTGGAGATATTCAGAAGGGTGCTTAGGTCCTAGAGACCAAGCTGCAAGCAGTCAAAACAAAACCAAAAACAAAAAAAAACTTTCTCACCAAAAGAGGTCGGCAGCAAAAAATCCCCACAAAGAAAAATATAATCATATCGCAGAATCCTCCACATATTCCACACGTGTGTGCAGTAAAACCCCAGGACAAAAATAAAGCTCCAGCTTTCCAGACCGCCACTGCCACAGCAGCCTGGGTTCGGCTTCCAGCGCCGTCAAGCAATGAGCGTGAAGACAGCACCTTCCCCAGGGACCAGAGAGCTCAGCGTCCAGCATTTCTGGGAGGTGATTATGGCAAGCTTTTCAGTAACTCATCATTCATCCCCGCACTGACCCGAGCCTCACCCCGGTGCTTCTGGCACTGGTGCTGAATGAGAAAGCCGAAAGCTATCCCTCCAATCCTCCAGGTGCCAACCGAACCACAAGCACGCGCCCAGGGCACAGGACGGTGGAAAGCGAGGCTGGCAGGTGCCCGTGCTGAGAGAAAAATCAATGGCAACGCTTTACAGCTGGGGGAGGGGTGGGGAATTCCAACCCCTGCTCGTATGGGCGAACCTGGCATCAGCTACCTGCAGGACGCCCCGACCGGCACATCCACCCACGGACACCAGCTCGCACCGCAGCCTGCATGCAGTCACGAGGGTGGAACAGGACGGAGGGAGCCTCCACGCCCCCTTTGTCTCCAGGCTTCCCAAATGACGGGAGAGGAAAGTTTACGAGCAGAGACGGGGAGCTTTCCGCTGGATCAAGCTGACACCTGGCAGATGGCAACCCTCCCTGGCATCGCCTCTTCCACACGGCCCTGGCGCCGCCTTCCTCCGCACCTTAAACCCGCAAACCAGGCATGGACCACCTGCACCGCTGCTTCCCGCAGGGACCCGGCTCCTCATTGCCCTGGAGGAGTGGCCGCAGCTGCGGGCAATGCACTTACCTTTCACGGCAAGGGCGTCCTCCCCGTGCGCCTTACAGGGTCCTCCGGCTCCGAGCAGCCAGGCACATTCAGGCGGCAGCTGGATGCATGCTTGCCCCGTGCTGCTGCATTCCGCCTGTGGAAGAGGGAGCCGGCGAGCGCGGCGCGGGCGTGTACTAGTGTGTGTGGTGTGAGTGTGTGAGTGTGCGTGAGTGTGCGAGTGTGCTGTGTGTGCGCGCGCGTGGTGCGGGATTGTGCGAGATCAGAGATCCCCCTTGGCGCCCATGCTGCACACAGCCTCCTCCTCCCGGCGCTGCTGTTCACCCAGGGTCCAGATTTCTGGATTTCCCTTTGGTTTAATGAAAGGAAAGGAGCAAAGCCTGGAGGGGAGGGGACGCACTTGATGGGGGGGGGGGGGGAGTGGAGAACGCCGGGCTGCGCATGCCCAGAGAAGAACACTGAGCACTGGCACCAGAGCCGAGGCTGAACCAGAAACGGCCCACTGCCGGGAAAGGCGAGAGTAACTGCGCCCACCTGAGGCAACCGAAGCTCCGCAGGGTTCCCAGAAAGTAGTGGGGAATCCTTCCACAAAAGTGCGCTCTACCTGCCCACTCTGTGGCGCCCCCGGAAGGGGAAGCAAGTGGCGGGATTCCCCATCCATCCTTGGCAACCCAACCGCCGCCGCCGCTGCTGCTGGGAGCCCTAGCAGTGCCGTACTCTCCTGGCCCCGGATATTTTTAATGTTTGCACTGAGTTCCTGCTGGCCAAGGGGACCGCACCAAGAGGACGTACCGGCTTCAGGTCGTACCTAAACTGAGTTTAGGATTTATGCATCTTTCTTTTCCTCTCAACTTCCACTTTGTTTAAAGCAGCCACCACTGGAGTGCCAAAAAATGTTTCAGGGGTGACAAACTGAGAAAGGCACACAGAAACCCTCTTCAAAGAACAAAGCGGGGGCGGGATGAAAGCAAGGTGAGATTCTTGGGCCCCATCTTCACCCTCCCCTGGTGACAGGATTAGATGGAGAAGACGCTGGCCCTATGAAAGAGGGCCAAAAGAACAATGCATTCCTTGTCCTCCCCTTGCCCCCCCACCCACCTCCCCGTTTGCCTCCAATGCCCAAGTAATTCTAGGCTGGATAAGTGGGGCTTCTGGCTCCTTGGCTGAGTGGTAGAACTCTCACCTGGAAGGAAGTCTAGTGAGAGAACCCGAGCCTGCCACAGCCAGTGACACAGTAACCCGAGGCTGCGGGAGGCCCTGCCAGTGGTGTGGAAACTTCTCTAGGGAGATGGGTCTGTGAGCAAAACACACGAATGGTTAGGGCCCACTCAAGAGCTCTCGCTTTGGGGCTCCTTGCCTGTGTGGTCACCTTCTCTTTTCCCCTCATTTTTCTTCTCCTGCAGAAGAAAAGGCATCCCAAGCAGGGAACTCCCTACAAAGATAGCCCCAACATCTGTGTACTCAATTTCTGCCTCTTCAGGAAAGGACCACCTCTTGGGCCAGCTTTGGAGAGGCAGAGGGCAGCGTGCTGTGTACACATCTTTCCCAAGCGTTCACTGAAGTTCCCCTCTGAGCACTTTCACTCTGAGTGGAAGTGAGCAGATGCCTTCTGGCTGACCTCTGACCCATGTCCCATTCATCTTCCCAATAATAATGCGGAGTGACACTCCAACAGCAGGACAATTAGATCAAATCCTACAGCACACCCAGAGGAGAGTAAACAGCCATGTCTAAGTACCACCAACAAAAGCAAAGTTTAATAGAAAAGACTTACAAGAAGGAAAAGTCCTTAAGAAGGAAAAAGTGCCTTTCGTGCAAAAGCAGTTCCCTTAGCTCAGCAGCTCATTCACTGAAAGCTGTGGAATTGCAACATTTCTTTGCTTAAAGAGGGGCAGGTCTGAGTCTCCACCTGCCAGACAGGAGAGGCAGATTTCTCCTGAAATGCAGCAAAGTATCCACAGTGAGCAATTTGTTACACTTGGGACTCTAACTTCTGAGCCTGGTTTTATCCAGCTTTCCCTTTGGCTTTGTGCTTTCTGGAATGCCCCTCAAGGCAAATCTGCCTTATTACCATGCTCCACTCAGAACATAGAGTAACATTCCTTGGAATTTCAAGGTGCTAGTATTGGCAACACGGGTTTTTCTTTTTCTTTTTCTTTTTCTGTTTCTTTTTCTTTTTCTTTTTTGAGATAGGAAAGCCATTTCCCCTCATGGGGTACTTATAGAAAACACAAGGTGAATGGTGAATGAGAACTCTGAGTCCCAGAATTGGATGAGACCTGTGTCAGAGAGGTGTAGTTGGGAGGTGTGGGTCTCAGCTTGGCTGTCCTGTTAGAAATATGTGAAAGTAAGGCTCTTCCTTCTGCCATGACAAGTGTCCAGAACTGCCTATGGAAGAAGCACCCGCCTCTTGGCCTGAGCGCGGCCATTTGTGTGGAAGGAAGGAACATCACTCCCCTCAGGGGCAGGCTCTGTTCACCATCTCAATGTGGAAAATACCTTCAATCATGTCAAACATGAGTGCTACTTTGTAAGATAAGAACTGCGAGCAAAATGGAACTCCTTTATGGTGCTTCTGCTATGACAGACAGTGAATGAGCAGTTTTGAAAGAGAATTTTGATGTTTAAAGGGAATCGGGGAAACACAGGTAACATTAAATGAAAAAAAAAAAACAGTCTTAGCACATAACAAGCTCCTCACAACTTATACATATTCGTCTTTGGGCTATTAATATTTTTATAATTGTGATGTTTATTTTTAAAAGATCTTTCCCAAGCTTAACCAAGTAAAACAGATGAAAGCCAATAGACTTCCAATTTCCCTTCTGGCTTTCTCCATCACTCCCTCACCCATTCCCCTGGTCATTGTTGCATTTAAATCCATGTAATGAAAAGCATGCTGTAGCAACAAGAGGCAGTGCCAAATGGAAAATAACCCCAACTGTCCTACACTGAACTCCAGTGAAAGAGAGAGCATTGTCTCTTAGCAATACGCCTCAAGCATTTTTTGCTGCTCACATCTCACAGTGATCATGGACTTCTCCTGTCTGATAAGCTTTCTTGCTGCAACACCCCATCCACACTGGCACACTAAGCTTTGTATTTTCACTGGTTTTTTTTTTTTTTTTTTTGGTCTGCCTTCTAATTTTAACTATCAAATGTGTTACTCCTCCTAGGTAACAGAATGCCCAAAGCCAATTAACATGCACACATCTGCAGATGGGTTTGAGAGAAAATAATACTCGGAATTTCAGTGGCAGCAGGCATTTGCAATGCTTTTTAAATTCACACTTTAGACTTAACACTCATCTTTACAACCTAGAGAAAGGATAATCCCAAAACTTTGCACTTCCCTCCAGCAGCCAAGAAAACAGGTATCTGGTGTATTCACCTCCCACATCAACAAGATAAGAGCATTGCTGCCTGCCTATGTATGAAATGATGTATTTTTAAAGAGAACTAGCTATTAAATTTTAAACAGAACTAGCTGTTCAAATAATATCAATGCAAAGTAAATTCTGGAATTAATAAAAGCAAACAATAGATGAAAGGATTGGACATTGAACTAGCCGAATTGTGGATGCTATGGATACATCTTGAATCTCAGCAAGTTTGAAGAAAAAAATTCATTAAGTGATGCTAAAATACTACAAAAATTCTATAGTGACATGTAGGCTATGTTCTTTGTGGTTTTTTTAGGGCTTATTCGTTTTTATTTGAAGAGCAGATTTATACAGAGCAACGGAGAGAGAGAGAGAGAGAGAGAGAGAGAGAGAGAGAGAGAGAGATCTATGCTCTATCTGCTGACTCAATCTCCAAATAACTGCAACAACCAGAGCTGAGCTGATGCAAAGCCAGAAGCCAAGATCCTTCTCTGGGTCTCCCACTTAGGGTGCATGGCCCCAAGACTTGGCCCATCCTCCACTGCATTCCCAGGCCACAAGCAGGGAGCTGGAAGAGAAGTGGAGCACCCAGGACATGAACCGGCACCCAAATGGAATCCCGGTACATGCAAGGCAAGGACCCCAGCCACTAGGCTACCATGTCAGACCCTGATACATGCTACCATGTCAGACCCTGATACATATTTCAAAACTAATCTCATTTATGAATTTGCCTCACCTACCCTGGACCCAAAGCTTGTAACTATTCTGTATGCTCTGATTTTTTGGTTTCTTCATATGCTATGATTTATATTCTGGGTTAATAATACTTGATATGGCACAGTCCCCAGGATCCACTCATGTGTGTAACTGGAATTCCCTGCAGTTCTGTGTTTCTATGCAAGTGAGATTCACACATGAGTCAGGAATCCCTCCCGCTGTTTGGTTCTGCCTCTCAGTGCCATCCTTGTTATCACCTCATGAACACTTCATCAGGAATTGTGAGAAATATGGTTTGACCTCCATTTGCATTTCCTGGCTGCAGGCTCTGCCCTAACCCAGCAGAGGCAGGGCTGGGAAAGTCCATCTGTTTTTCTTGTTCAGTCTGTCCCATGCTGCCAATCTGGCACTACTCAAACTCAGTGACTTTTCTATGCCACCATGTCGTCATTGTTAGCATCTTCAAGATGATGCATCTGAACTAAATTAGTATCACATTTTGAAGTCTAAACCCAGGTGTCAACAAGGTTTTACTGTGAAGAGCCAGGTAGGATGTACTTTGGACTTTGTGGGCCATGAAATGTCTGTCGCCTTTGCCAAACTCTACAGCCACAGACAATGCACAAAACAGTGAGCATGGCAGTGTGTGTTTATTATAAAAAAGAAAAAAAGGCAGTGGACTGAATTTGGCTAGCAAACTGTATTTTGCCAGCCCTATATTAGATTCATTTTCTGCCTTTCACCTCTGTCATCAGCAGGGTGTTGGGAAGAAGGAACTTGGATCTTGCTCTGTGTCTTGTCAATAACAATGATGATGATGATGATAATGATGATGAAAGCTGCAATGTAGGTGCTGGAAATCTCAATCCATTGTCAGCTTAGGGGTGACTTGTTGGTGACCAAGGATCTCACACTATATTGGAAATGCACTCAGAAAATTTTGTGAGGTTTTTTTTTTTCTATTTATAAAGCAGTGGGCTTTATTTTCTTCGGGAAGAGTGGCAGCAATAGTAGTCATATTATATTAGATGAAAACCAACTTGCCTAACCCTAGAACCTAATGAGAGGAATATTTTAAAAGAAAATGGAGAAAGTTCTAAGTACAATATTTCTGTCTGATAAAAGATAAACATATTAATCATGACTAATACATTAAGAAAACTCCCTCCCTAAAGATAAATTCATCAGCCACAATAAATGAGAATACATTTTTATTTAGGTCCTAATATAGAAGCAACATTTCTACTGATTTGAACTTACACAAACTGAGTTGCTAGCTGAGCATTTTTGAATATTCAGACAACTTGGAAATTCAGCCTGTCCAAAAATTTCACTCCTCTAAAGTAGTCTACAGACACAGTAAAATCCCTATTAAAATCATAACAAGACTTTTGCAGAAATGGAAAAATTCATCCTAAACTTCATATGGAAAGTCAACAGACCTCAAGTAACCAAAACAATTTTGAAAAACAAGAACAAAATTGGAGGGCTCACACTCCCTGATTTCAAAACTTACTACAAAGTGAATCAAAGCAATGTGATACAGGCATAAAGACAGACATATAGACCACTGAAATAGAATAGAGATCCCAGAAATAAACCACCACATATGGCTAAAATGATTTTTGTGAAGTGTGCCAAGAAATTCAATGGATAAAAGAGTCTTTTCACCAAATGGTGTTGAAAGAACTGATTACTCCCATTGAAAGTAATGAAGCTGGGCTTCTACCTTACATGAAACCCACACGCTAACTTATAATGGACCAAACAACAAAGCATAAGAACCAAAACTGTAAAATTCTTAAAGACAACAAAAGGGAAAGCTTATGACGATTTTAATATGGCAAAGCACAGGTGCCAAAAAGAGTGGGTAGGACTAGGTCAAAGCTAAAATTTTCTGTGCATCCAAGGAAAAGACTAGAGCAAAAGATAACCTGTAGAATGGCAGAAAATATTTACAAATCATGTAGACCATATATCTTATAAGGCATTAAGATCCTTTATATATAAAGAAACCATACAACTAAAGCAAATTAACAAAAGGGCAAAGAAATGGAAACACATCTTAAACAGGACATATAAATTGCCAATGAGTACATGAAAAGATATTTAGCAACACTAGTTAAGAAAATGCAAATCAAAACTGTAATAAGATACCTTCTCATATCCATCAGGATAGCTGTTAGTGATGCTATGTAGAAACAGCACCTTTTGAACACTACTGATGACAGTGGAAAATGGTGCAGTGACCAAAAGGATTCTTTTGAAAACAAAACATAGAGGGGCTGGAGCAGTGGGTCAACAAGCTAATCCTACACCTGCAAGCACTGGGCTCCCATATGGACCCTGGTTTGAATCTCAGCTGCTCCACTTCCAATCTAGCTTCCTACTTATGGCAAAGAAAAAGCAGTGGAGAATACTCCAAGTCGTTTGGTCTCTGCAACCATGTGGGAGAACCGGTAGTGGCTCCTAGGCCTGTCTTCAGATCAGCTCAGTTCCTGCTGCTGTAACCATTTAACGAGTGAACCAGCATATGGAAGATCTTTCTCTCTTTCTCTCCTCCTCTCAGTAACTCTGCCTTTCTAATAAACATATATAAATCTGTTAAAAATACAATAATAAAACATAGAATTACTACATGATCCATAAATTCAATTTCTGGGTATACACTCAATTATTTACCAGCCCTTACAAAGGAAAGGAATTTTGACACGTTCTATAATATGCATGGGTCTTCTGGACAAAGGAAACTCATCACAAAAATCCAAATACTGTATGATTCCACTTAGGCAAGATACCTGTAGTAGTCAAATTCACAGAGACAGAGGATAATAGGAAGCAGCTGTGCACAAAATGAAATTTAGAGATGGTATTTATGGGTAGAGTTTCAGTTTGAGAAGATAAAAATGCTTCTGGAAATGGAAGATGGTGATGGCTATATTGGGAAATGGTCAAGATGTTCAATTTTAAATTCATACCCTCAATTTCTACCTCTCAAACACTCCTGTTACTGACATCCAAGATCTTGTAAAAAGAGGTTATGTCAAACTCATGTTGAATTTTGTCTCATCCAGGTGGTGGTGGTTTGTTTGCTTGCTGGTTTTGTTTTGTTTGTTTGTTTTTAATAGGTAAGGCAGATCCACAGAGAGGAGGAGTAACAGAGAGGAAGATCTTCCATCTGATGGTTCACTCCCCAAGCGGCCTCAACGGCCGGAGCTGAGCCAATCTGAAGCCAGGATCCAGGAGCTTCCTCTGGGTCTCCCACATGGGTGCAGGGTCCCAAAACTTTGGGCCATCCTTGACTGCTTTCCCAGGTCACAAGCAGTGAGCTAGACGGGAAGCAGGGCCGCTGGGATTAGAACTGGTGCCCATATGGGATCCCAGCGTGTCCAAGGTGAAGACATAAACTGTTACGCTATTGTGCCAGGTGCCAAGTGGTATTTTTAACTGCATATTCATAAGCCTGTTTTCCAGTGCAAAATATGAGATTAATTTATATTAGAAAATATTGAGAACTGAGCAACATAAAAATTTCTGTCTGGTAACTAATCATCAGTAAACAGGAGGCATCATGAACATTGTCATTCATCATGTCTCCCAGCCAACAATCACGGGAGCTTGGAGTCATCTGAAGCCTCTTACAGCCAACTACCCTATTTTGTCAGGGAAATTCTTTTTTCAAAATCTTTCATGAATTCTTTCTTTCTGTTCTCAAGGCCAACATCATGGTAACAGCTTTATCCTCAATCTAGGCAACCCAATGATCTACTATTGGATTTTGGTACCTTTTTCCCCTCTTTCACTAGGATTAATCTATGTTAATAATTATAGTCATTATTCTTTTATAAACAAAAACATTTTAAATATTACATTCCAATATAATCAGAGAACTTGAGATCAGGAAACCATAGTATTTTGAGGATGTGATGTCTAACATTCTTTTTCTATCTGTTATTTTTTACTGATATATTTGCTAAAAATATAATGTCATGAAAAGTATAAAGAAGTTATGAGTGTTTAGCCAAAACGGGTCTTCAGTGTTGCTAGAACAATGCAGCACACTCACATGAAACTGTTAACTATCTAACTTGATATGTATATAATTATGACTCAGCTATTTGAAACTTTTAGAATATGTCTCCTAATCATTAAGTACTCTCATAGCCCTTGTAACAACTAAATGACACATTAATCTAGCAAAGTGTCTAAACCACTTTCCTGTCTAGAAAAACTCAGGAAACTGTTTTTCTAAACAATACAGATATCGCCATAAAATATCAATGATAACAGCTTTGCCATCAACTGATAGTTTCACAATCAGTCACTATTAGTCTATATAGTTTAGTAAGCCAAAGATTCAACAAGGTTTCATGCCTGGTATTTTGGCTTTGATCAATAATAGCATCCATATTTTCATCCAACAAATCACCATTCGCAACTAGTAAGCCACATACTTTGCATGGGGATATGTAAACTCTCTATGCCTCTGACCCTGGGCACAGAGCTTCAGTCTCATCAATCAGTTCCCATTTGACCTGTGCTATCTGAGAGATAGAAAATGATCCAAGGTGGAAAAAAATCAGAATAAAATCCAGAAATTTTAATTCCATGAAAGAAGGAACTCTCTCTTTTTTACTAGAATTCTAAATGTAAAAATACTCTAAGCTCAGGAATGTCAAGAACCCCTGATCCTAGTAGGCCTTAAAGTGTAGGCATTTCTGTTACCTGATCAGTTCGCTCAATTTTTTTGCTTATGGAATTTGAATTAGGTGTTCTTTCCCTGAAACCATTGGAAATGTCCTTATGGATCCAATAATTTTGGCATCTCCTTAAGAAAAAATAATGGCAAGCAAAGGGAAAGCAAGCAAAGGATGGAAGCAGTGTTGAAAGGTTCCCTGGAGCCACACTGAGACTGTTTCATGCCCCTTCACAATTTGAGCTCACCCATGAGCACACCATCTTATTGTATCCTCTTCCTCTCTCTGAACTATCCGATCTGAAGGCTGGCACTGTTCAAGGCTGACACCCAACATCAGACAGATGGAGCTGAAGGGGACAAGGCAGAGGCCAGGCACACCCTGCCAACTCATTTGGCCTCAGGCCCAGTGCTACTCTGTAACCACCAATGCTGTCAAAATCCAGCTAAGTCTGGGCTGTGTTCTCTTTGCTGTCAGTTTCTCTAGAATGCTAAAGAGGATGGCAGAGTTGAAACTCCTTACTCCTCCCAGGCCAAATGGGTACATATGCCAGTCATAGCTTTGTATGGTGGATAGGGTGTCCCTTGGCACTTAAGGCCGAATGAAGCTGCCTCCCACCCCCAGAGTCTGCTTCACTGCAGGGATTGTCAGGGAAAGTGCCTGGAACAGCTGTTGCCCTGGGTTTGTCAAGCTGATGTAGCTGGCTTACTGGGTAGACAGTCTTTCCTTCCCCATAGCTCCCAAAGGTGTTCAGTTCATGAACATCAAATTCTCAGAGAAAGAGGAAGTATTTCTTGTTCATCCCCCTTCCTCTGTTTCTTTTTTTTTATATAATCTATTTTATTGTGTTGTTGTTGACAATCTTTTCATAGTTAATTACAGTTAAAGAAAGAAAAAGAAAAAAAAAGGTTCAGGGGGATAGGGAAGTGGGCAATACTATTATGTCCATATTGTTTCCATCTTGTATCTGACTGTTTCTTAATCTGCAGCCAGAACTGACCTAAAATGCAATCTGAAGACACGCCTCACTGGATGAATCCTTCAATGGCTTTTCTCACCTTGATCTCAAGATTCCTTTGTGTTCATAGCCAAGACATGAAAGATGCCCAAACCTCACCTGAACCTTTTCATCTCCCAAACATTCCAAACATGCTCAATTTTCTCCAGCAGAGTCTTTTACATGCTGTTTTACTTTTTCACATCAGGCTTGCTTTATCTTATTTGTCCTTCACATGTGAGGTTACACACCATCTCATCCAGAAAGTTTTCTCTCAATACTTCATTGTGGGGGAGAGGACATAAAATGTTCTCTTCTGTGCTCTCATAATTCTGTGAGCTTCACACATTCAGTACTTAGACATTTGTATATGTGCTATGGTTTCAATGTTTTTGTGCCCTCCAAAGTACATATTGTGATAGAATTAGGAATAGAGTCTTTAAGGTGTGTTTACATTATGAGATGACATCACTTCTAGATGGATAGCACTTTAAAAAGAGTTCAAGAGAGTGGATTCATTCTCCTCCACTCTTTTGCCACCTGATGACACAGCAAGTAAATCTTTATCAGACGCAAGCACTGGTCCTGAGCTTACCAGCTCGCAGAAGCCCGAGAAAGCAAATTTATGTTCTTCATTGAACATCTAGTCTCAACTAATTTTTTGTTATGTGCAATAAAAACTAAGACAACATTTAATTCCCTCTATTGCCTGTAAGCAAATTGAAGGTACATCCTTTACCTAGTAAGTAATAGGTGCCTAGCCCATGTTTTTTGAATGAATAAGTTAATGGTGTCTGGATAGACCAGATAGACAGAGACCAATAAGGAAAGCTTAGAACCAGACAGGAAACAGTCAGTTTGGACTCACATATACCTTACTAGGTAGGACACAAAGATTAATTACTCCTCACTAAGGTATTGAAGATTTCTCTGCACACCTCCTATAACTGTTCTGCGCCTCAATTGTTAACATATGCCTTGTTACAGTTATAAGCTGGTATTGAGTAACCAATATGTTTTTAAAAATGTAATTAACTCCATAATGTTGTAAATTGTTGTTGATGTTGTGTCAGGGCTTTTAATTGATCAGGATGATATTCTGCCAGCTCTGCCTTCAGACCAGAGATGGTCTCCCCAAGAAGCCGTTGAATTTATCTGGACAATAAGATGCTGGACTCTATGCTTGGTATATGTTTGCAACAAAAGAATCTTGACTAAATTTGAACTGTAATACTGCAACAAGGTGGAGGAATCCATCATGGGGGGAGACATGGGGAGGGGGTTGGGGGAATCCCAGAGCCTATGAAACTGTGTCACATAATGCAACATAATTAATAAAAAAGAGTTATAAGCCAGTTTGAACTATCCTAAAACTCGCCAAGTTTAGTAAAAATTATGCTTCAATACTATAAAGTACTAAATATAATAATGAAAATAGACATGAGACAGCTGAATAATACCTTATAACCATTCTAAGGTATATAGCAGCCAGTTGTGTATAAGCTAAAATTCAAAAGTCAGTGAAGTTGTCACAGGATGTGGTTAAGAACTTGCATTTTCTAACATATTGGTCACTCAATACCATGTCAATTAACTCCATAATGTTGTAAATTGTTGTTGATGTTATGTTGTGGCTTTTCATTGGACAGGATGATATTCTGCCAGTTCTACCTTCAGACCAGAGATGGTCTCCCCAAGAAACTGTTGAATTTATCTGGACAATAAGATGCTGGACTCTATGCATGGTACATGCTTGCAATGAAGGAATCATGACTGGATTTGAACTGTACTACTACAACCATATGGAAGAATCCATTTCGGGGGGGGAGGACATGGGGAGGGGTTGAGGGAATCCCAGAGCCTATGAAACCGTGTAATAAAACGAAATTAAATAAATTTTTAAAAAGTGAATGGAAGCATGCACACACACACACACTCCACTAGCCTTCAGGCATGACATCACTTAGCCATAAGCATAGGTAACCAATTCTTCAGAGGGCATTAGAGATGAATGGAAAGAATACTGAGTGGGAAAATAGGAAAACTTTCATAACTGAAAATCATGTAGCCTGGTTTTCTCATCAGTACAATCATTATGAAAACAGATATTTCATTGTAAGACTGTTTGAAAGACTTGATGTCTGGAGATTCATACATTCCATTAGCATTATTATTAAAGGAATCACCACCATGAAGGCATCAGCTTTGCCTTTAACACGTTTCACAACACCTAGTAGACACAGAAGGCTGAATCCTTGCGAGCCTCATTGGTCACAGGAGGGTTTCATGGAAAATGATCATGGGATTAGCTTGAGAGGATTGTTTTCACCACTGCCACCTCCCCTGACCTCCTGCATTGTAATTTGTCCTTGAGGTAGAGGTGTCACCTGGAGCAGCAGGAAAGCTCCATGGTAGCTGAGCTCCTCTCTAGCTTCAGCTCTTTGCCAATAATAAAGTTCTTTCCATAGTGGGAAATACAGCAGAAAAATTAGGTTATCATCATTTTTACTGTAGTTCACACATTTTGCTTTATCACTGCATAAGCATGATATTTGTAAGAACAGAAAACCATGATTAACGACATTTTCCAAAGGAGCCTGATGTGCATTTGGGTTACTATCTGCAAACACAGCTCTGGTTGGATAGATGGAGGTAACATGGTTGTAGTTCTGAATTTGTCAACTTGTCTACCTGTCCATTTCCATGCTCATTTACTAGAATACCTGCTAGTCTGGGGATGGCTTTATTGAATTCTGGTATATTGGGGAGTGATAAAAAATGAGCAACATCTGGGCCCAACGCGGTAGCACAGTGGCTAAAATCCTTGCCTTGCATGCGCTGGGATCTCATATGGGCGCCAGTTCATATCCCAGCTGTTCACTTCCCTTCCAGCTCCCTGCTTGTGGCCTGGGAAAGCAAGTTAGGATGTTCCAAAGCCTTGTGACCCTGCACCCACATGGCAGATCCAAAGGAAGCTCCTGGCTCCTAGCTCCAGATCAGCTCAGCTCTGGCTGTGGCAGCTACTTGGGGAGTGAATCAGCTAATGTAAGATCTTTCTCTGTTTCCTTCTCTCCAATAAAGGACAAATAAATCTTTAAAAAAATGAACAACTGTAAGTGTCTAAGAGTACAAATTACAATGACAGACAAGTCATTTAGGCCTCCAGTGATGTGCATTCATCAAGATGAAGTAGTTCGATTGAATACCCTTGGAAAAGGGCTCATTTCCCTGAGGGATCTGCAGAAATAGAAGAACAGCAAACTTCCTTTGGGTCTAGGGAGAGGAGCTTCTTCTGGTCCTTACTTAGTTCCAACTTTGGAACCCTTGCTTGCAATGACCATCAGGATCACTCCGGAGGACCCCCGCCCCCCAAAAAAATAGAATAGATAGTCAGAGAAATACAAGGAAAGCTTAGAACCAATCAGGAAACCATCAGCGTGGATCCACATAAACCTTACTAGATAGGACACAAAGATTAGTTACTCCTCACTAGGGTATTGAAGATTTCTCTGCACACCCCCCCTAAAACTGTTCTGCACCTAAACTGTTGACATATGCCTTGTTAGAGTTATAAGCCAGCTTTGACTATCCTAAAATCTACCAAGTTCAGCAAAATTATGCGTCAACACAATAAACTGCTAAATACTAAAATGAAAACAGACACGAGACAGCTGAATAGTACTCTATAGCCACTTTAAAATGTATAGCAGCCGGTTCTGTGTACAAACAAAAATTGAAGGGTCAATGAAGTAGTCACAGGATGTGGTTAAGAACTTGCAATGTTATAACGGATTAATTACTCAATACCATGTCAATTAACTCCATAATGTTGTAAATTGTTGTTGATGTTGTGCTGGGGCTTCTAATTGATCAGGATGATATTCTGCCAGCTCTGCCTTCAGACCAGAGATGGTCTCCCCAAGAAGCCGTTGAATTTATCTGGACAATAAGATGCTGGACTCTATGCTTGGTATATGTTTGCAACAAAAGAATCTTGACTGAATTTGAACTGTAATACTGCAACAAGGTGGAGGAATCCACCATGGGGGGGAGGGTTCGGGGAGGGGTTGGGGGAATCCCAGAGCCTATGAAACTGTGTCACATAATGCAACGTAATAAATGATTTTTTTTTTAAAAAGGGCTCATTTCTTACCACATCCCTTTGAAAATGTAGATGATTCCCTAAGAACTGTAGGAATCATCACTTTGAGAAGGTTATTGTGTAACAAAAAACCACAACTTTTTGGCCTAAATTTTAATAAATATTGAATTGTATGCTTTGTATATCAGGGACTGCAAGCTGCAATTTAATATATACATAGAGAGGTTGTTAGATATAAACCTACAAGCCAACAAATTGAATTGTGTCAATAAAATGTGATAGGATACCTGGATAAATAAAAATAACACCAACATCACAAAGGATACAAGAGAGGTATATATATAAGTATTAATAAAACTTTTGGTACTGAGTCCCAAACTTTTCTCTATGCTTTGATTTCCTGAGCAAAAACCAATTCTTGGAAATGCTACACCACAGAAAAAACTTTGGTTATTATTATGTTGTAATTTTATTACTATTATTTCTACTACTGTGACTGTTAAGTAAACACTACAGTGAAGGGGTAAATATGGTAACCTTTCCTTATGGCGGGCAGAAGAGCCCATGCTCTGCATTAGTGGAGTAATCCTAATGTGTATTTTGCATGTTCCATGGTCACTTTCTGCCAATTTATCTCTTTCTCACCAAACTTCTGTTGGACATACCAACTTTCAGTTTCAGCATTATTCAATTGTGATTAAAGAAATATTCTCATAAAAGTATAAAATGCAGGCAAAATACGTTTTATAAGTGTTAGGATGGGGAATCAAAAATTAGCGATAAAATTGTACTACAATCTGTGAAAATGTTTAAAATTCACCTTTTCAGCTTAGCTTAAATCCATGGAAAGCAGGAATAAAACAGCATACTCTTGAGGATTTTTTTTTTAAATGAATCTCATTTCACCCAGTTTGTGTAATTCCACCTGAACACAGTCAACAATCAGCATGTGAGCCATGAAGGGCCAGACAGACTTAATGTCGACTATTCACACCAATCTAACAATGTGATGTGAACATTCCTTAATGTATTCTGAAAAGAATCATGATGGAAAAAGCCTTCTTCTTTTCACAGTACATGACCATGCTTTATGTCACAGGAGTAGCACCCTCAGTGACGCTGTGCCAATAATAGTCAAACCGGACAATTTTAAATAACTCATATTCAATACTGCTAGAGAAAGCAAGAGGGCAAGCCCCCATCTCTTCCTTATTGTGTCAGTTTCGATAAGTCGAACTTTTCTAATATGTGCTCTCCACTGATATTTCAGTTTTCATTGTGGAGCCTTGGTGGCTTACCCTCATGGTTGCAGAGTTGACTGGGAGCAAGATTCAATGCCATCGCCTGGCATCAGAAGGGATTAAACTAGAAAATCATAAGTTGAACTGTTGCAAGTCATCTGTATGCTTACTAAACACAACATGAATTTCTGATATACAAACTGCAGAAATCAAGCCAACTTAACATATAAATGACATCACATAGTTGTCACTTACTGAGAATACTCAAAATACTGTCTCAGCATTTTTAGAACAGATTATCTTAATCACCATGTTGTGCAATATATTTCTTAAATTAATTTCTTTTCTAACTGAAATTTCATAATATTTGATCAAAATATCCCTAAATTTCTGCTTCACCATGACCACAGCCTCTGGTAACTACCATTCCTGTATTCCACATTTATGAAATCAATATGTTTAGATTCCATAAATGAATGAAATTGTACAGTAACTGTTTTTCCGAGTCTGACATTTCTGAGGAGGTTCTCTTGATGTAGTCATAATGTCACAAATAACAGAATTTCCTTCTTTTCTGTTCTCATAGATTTTGTGTGTTTTTAAAACCGAATGCATCACTATGCTTATCTCCACTATTTAATAGAGTGATATCACATTTCCAGTGACTTTAATTCCTTCCTGCAACTGCAAACGTTCACCAGAGCTCATTTTTCCTTCTGCCTGCAAACGCACTTCTGGCTTTCCTTGAGTGACGACCTCTCACCATCTTGCTCAATCACAGGTATCTTTATTTCCCTGTTTGCGCAGCTTTAGACTGGCCAGTCATTTTCTTCCACATCTTTGAAGTTACTTTTTGGAGGGCTTGTTTCCATTGAGTAATCAGCTGTCAACCTTGCCATTTCTTTAAAGTAATCTTTTTTTCTCTCAGACTGCTTTTAAGACCTTTATGAAGAATCTAAGTGTTACCTTCACTTTCTATTTTGAGTTCGTGAGGATTTTTAAGGTTTGATATATCTTCAGTTTTAAATGGTCTAAGCTATCACTTTTGAAATACCAATTCTGGGCCTTCCTGTACATTTCTTTTCATTCAATTCCCATATACTAGATCTCCTAACTAACTTCCACATATTTCTCTTTATTCATTCTGTCTTTTCTATCCTATTGTGTCTGTGGCTTTATTTTTCTCTAGTCTGTCAAAACATTGACTCCTGCATGGCTCTAATGAGAAGGTAACCCCACCCACTTGGTAACCCCACCCACTTAGGTAAATCTGACTTTTTTTTTTTACAGTTTTTAAATCTCCATTGGATTTTAAAAACTTTTCCAATGCTCTACTGAAATACTCAGTCTTTTTTCTCCCCTTGGCTATATTGGACACTGTTGTTTTAAAATCGAAGAGTTAGCACTGCAATATCTGGGAGGTCCTTACAGTTTTCTCTCCCCCTACCCCCTTACCTTGATTGCTAGTTACTGTGTGGCAAACTCTATTGTGTAGAACTACTTGGAGGATACATCTCCAGAGATGAGTTGGTTTCTGCCTGGACTGTGGAGGCGACAGCTGCTTGGGATTTATGTCTTGGCGTTCTGTATTATTCATATAGATCAGCCTTGTTCTTAATTCTTCTACATATGAAATATACTATTAGTTACCCATTGCTTTTTTTTTTTTAGGTTTTTTTTATTATTATTGGAAAGCCGGATATACAGAGAGGAGGAGAGACAGAGAGGAAGATCTTCCATCTGATGTTTTCACTCCCCAAGTGAGCCGCAACGGGCCGGTGCGTGCCGAACCGATGCCGGGAACCACGAACCTCTTCCAGGTCTCCCACATGGGTGCAGGGTCCCAAAGCTTTGGGCCGTCCTCAACTGCTTTCCCAGGCCACAAGCAGGGAGCTGGATGGGAAGTGGAGCTGCCGGGATTAGAACCGGCACCCATATGGGATCCCGGGGCTTTCAAGGCGAGGACTTTAGCTGCTAGGCCACGCCACCGGGCCCACCCATTGCTTTTTAATCAAAATTCAGATTGTCTTCAGTTTCTTATAGTTCAGACCGTGTTCTCTTTTTTGTAGATTTATTTATTTTTATTGGAAAGTCAGATACACAGAAAGGAGAAGAGACAGAGAGGAAGATCTTCAATCTGTTGATTCTCTCCCCAAGTGGCCGCAACAGCCAGAGTTGAGCCAATCCAAAGGCAGGAGCCAGGAGCCAGGCGCCAGGCACCTCCTCTGGGTCCCAAATCCTTGGGCCATCAGACAGTTTTCTAATGAGCAGCTTTGTGCACTCCTCTCTGTACACAGGTAAATATTGCTATATAGAAGAGTATGTGCAGTTTAGGCTTTGATAGTTTTAAACCTTCTTGAAACCTTTCACCAGTTTAAACTCCTTGGGAAAACATACAAATGAACAACTGATTCATAGCACCCATGCAAACGCCTCATGTGCCTGAAAACCATGAACATCTTTTCTCATTATTAATAACTTTCTTTTTCTATTCTGGTATTTATGACATTTGCTTCTTTTATTATTTATGTGCTTGTGCTTTTCAGTTTATTTGGACCAGCTGCTGAATATTTGCAATAGCATCTTAAAATATGCCAAATTGCCATTGGTATTAACTTATATGACACTCTATAATGTAACATTTTTAAAATTTTATGTGATAAAATCTAATTTTTCTCTTTTATATTCAAATATATTACCTTTGTGCATTTTCTTTCACAGGAATATTAAAGATACATTAGTTTTTAGTGTCATTATTGTAAATTTCATCATAAATCTGAATGTGTTATAATGACTTATTCAGTTGTGTGGGAGAATTGCCATTCTTAAATTATTTCCATCCAGTAATATAGTAATTAATTCAGGTCTCCTTTTTTGTCTTTTGGAAAAGACTTGTAGTTTCTTTATATAAATATAGTAATAACATGTTTCCTACTGAGTTCATTTTATACATTTGAAACATTTAATTGTGAATACTCCCAAACTCTATAAAACAATGTGACTTTCACATTGGGTTTTCCTATACAGACTCTCTTGTGGTTATGTTTTTTTCCGTATAGTTTTCTATACATTTTGTCAAGAAAGGGCTCTTAATTACATATTTTCTTTTTGGAATCTTTTCAGAGGGCCATATTTTCTCTTTTCACATTTGTTAACTTGCACTAACAAATTATTTAACACTTGATAATGTTATATTTTCATAACTAAACCATCCATAAAGATTTATATTTTCCTATTAAACATTTAATTGTCAGTGTTTTAGGGAGGCCTTAACACCATTTCATAATAAAATCTGTACACAATTCTTTCATTTAAAAAAAATCTGATTTTGTATCTATCTACAAAGTACACTGATGAAAGTAAATTTTTCATTTCTATTTGTAATATCAGTTTATGTCACAGAGAAACTATTTTCAAATTTCCATATAGATTGTAAGGAGATTCTATCACTGTATTTTAAATGTGTTTGTCAATAGAATTTTTTAGACTCTTAAAATTACATGCAAATTTTGCTAACATGGAACCCTTGGTCCAAAATCAATTTTCCCTCAGAATTTTTAAGGCATTCATTCCTTGTCGTTTTGAACCTAAAAAATTCTGATATAAATCTGTTTGCGTGTGCATTTACCTTTGTGTAGGTATATTTTCCTCTCTGGAAGTTTTCACCATTTTAATTATCCTTGTCCTACTTGGTGTTATTCTTTCATTTATCCTACATTTTTCTGGAAGATACCTGTCTTCCTTAAAGGATTTTTAGCTATACAAAATGCTCTTTTGTTTTTCTTTCATTGATTAATCGTCTTTGTCTCATTCTAATTCTTACTGAAGACAATCTGAATTTTGATTAAAAAGCAATAGGTAACTAATAGTATATTTTATATGTAGACCCACCCAAGCAACCCAAGATAAATTCTACTTCTTGAGACCCTTAACTAATCATTCCTGGGGTCACATACAGTGATGATGTTTTCATCAACAGGAAAATATTCACAGATTCAGGTGTTAAAAGCAAATTAGTTTAGGAAAGTACTTTTTTCAACTTATCACATCAAGGCATTTATAACTTAAAAATGAATTCCAAATTACATTTGAAAATTCTCTGGAATACAATCTATTGGCTCATTGGATTATGTAAAATGGGTCTTACATGCAGCTCTACAAAGGCTCTGAAACTGGCATTATAAAATCTACCTACTTTTATACAGTGGAATCAAGTGATGGGATTTATAAAATGCTTTCTAAATGGTAAGCTAAAAGGATAAAACCTATGTTTTTCATTCTAGGTTCTGGAATAAGACTTTAAACTATAGCCAAATCCCTGCCATTTATAAACTTACTGATCTGGGTCTCTATGTTTATAAAATGAAGGTGAGATACAACTTTGTGGTCATAACTACACGATACAATCCATGTTAAAATGACTGGGCTGTTCCTGGATCATAGTAACATCATCCTCTTCCTTAGACTCTGCTAGAAAAGGCTTTGCACACACTCTATTGCCACCAGAGGCTACACAGATAAGCTTAGGTCAGCGGTTTTTATTTCAGGCAAGAAGGACAAACATAGATGATAACTATTTAAATAATTAATAGACTGGAACAAGCCATTCACTAATGCTATGCATGCGGAATAAGAATTCTCTGGCATGACCTAAATCATGTCCTTGGTCAGTACATGTTCCTTTCTTTGTTTCAGGGGACATTAGTAATATTGCACAAAAAGGCCTATCCAGAGCCTGGAAAATATAGACCAGTAAATTGCAATTATGGCCACTGAAGATACTATATTTCCTAGCATTCTAGGAGCCACTCCTGGCACTGTTATTATTTCTGTATAAGAACAAATGAGAGCATGACTCAAAGGGCTAATTAATAACCCAAAGTTCATTCCACAGTCATTCTGTTCCCTTTTATATTTCTCACTAAATAGTCACATTCATTCCTTCTAAAGACTTGTAACGTCAACCTTATGGATGTAATTACTGAGTGGCCTTTTATTCATGACCTCTTATGTGATCACAGAAACGCTGGTGTCTCATAGAGGCCTTATAAATGGGACATTTGACCAAAAGGAACAGTTTATGAGAAGCTGTTCTTAAAATTACAAAAAAAAACTCATCTTCTGCTTCCCTTCATTTAATTAGTGATACTTCACACAAACTTTTTCCTACCCTGTTCTTCTTTTAGGGGCAGGGTGGTGGGTTTCCAAAGGAGTCCTGCACAGTGCCATGCATTCCTTTGTCCCTGCTCCCCACCCCGCTACCCCGTCCCACTTAACACAGTAGCCAGTGTCTCGCCTTTAGATTACATAGTAAGAACCACACAGAGGTCTCTGTGAGTCCCTGTGGAGGATCCTTCAACAGCTAAGGAGCAGCCACCTTTCCCTTTTCTGACTTTCTGGGTTCAGAAGAGGGAGAGGCTGCACGGATGTGCTGGGAGAGGAAGCTCCCATTTGAATGATGACAAATCCTCTCTGGTTCCTGGTGGCTGATTAAAAAGGATCCTAGTTTTTATGCTTTTGGGGTCTACTGGAGGCTTCTGGGTGAATCTTCAAGATCACAGTTCCTTTTGCCTTGCCAAGGGTGCTGCTTCAGCTGGCTACCACCAATATTCTTTTGGTTTCTGCCCCAATGGTTCTCATGTAGTTTCCACCTGCTGAATCTCTCATACTCTTGCCAGACACACTTTTGGAAAGAACACCTCTGCAAACAGTCCCAGGCCAGGATCTCCATTCCTTCAGCTCACTCTTACAGAAAATGCATTGCTTCCTCTATTCAGTCTCAGCTGCCTCAAGCAGTCTAAGGTAATTCATTCATTTATTCGTTCTCTCTCTCTCTGTGTCTTATTCAGATACCAGTCTATGATGTTCACTAAATGAAACAAAGCATCTGTCCCTTTCTGGGTTTATTAGAAAGCTGAGTTCTGCACAAAGAAATATTCACAAAATATTTCCAGTCTCCAACAAACATATATTGTTACAGCTGGTATCTACATAAGTTGGTTAACTAGATCTCTGCATCCACTTACTTTGGAGCATAAAATCTACAATATTTGTGATTTAGTTAAGAGCTAGAGAGAATGCAGCCCATTTCAAACGCCCTATTTTTCTAAACTGAAGGACTCTCACTGAGTAAGCAGCATTTTTCTTCCTCCTATCCTTTCTGACATTGTTGATGTGTGTTTAATGAAAGTAACATTGCACCACTACTGCCAGTTTCTGAATTTATACATAAAGAGATTTATTCACCTTCAGATCATGCAGGTAGAGTTCAACTTTGACAGGTCAGTCTCATCAGACAAACCACAGAATGGAAATAACTGGGGTTAGATGAAGGAGTAACTGAGTTAATTATGGATTTGTTCATTTTTAAAAATACTTAATAATGAAGGATTATACACAGCAGGGTAATTGTTCCTGATCTTAGCTCTTAGGATTTAGAATTTAGACCAATACTTATTAGTTTACATAATCCAGAGATAGTGAGGAATGGTGCTCCCAGTCTAATGCAGCCCCAGGTTTCTTCTTCTTCCAACCTACATGGCTCCTTTCACATCATTTGCCAACCTCACCCCAGACCTGGGGAATGTACTGGTGTCCTGTTGCTATTGTGCCAAACAGCCATGAAATTAATGACTTAAAAAAACACACAACATGATTGTCCTACAAACATCAAGGTTAGAAGCTGAAAATGTAAAGGTAAATCAAAGCCCTATTCCTTTCTAGAGGATCTAGGGGAGAATACACTTTTGGGGGATTATCCAAATTCTAGAGGCTTCATGGAATTTTCAGCTTGTGGCTCCCTCCAACCTTCAAAACCAGCAGCAGCCAATCAAATTACATCATGCTGATCTCTTCCAATTATCATCTTCCAATAGTTACCTTTCCTTCCCTGACTCTGACTGACAAGATTTAAAAACCCGATTATCTTGACTCACCCTGTGTCATTTAAAATTACCTTTTCTTCTTCAGCCTTCTAGCAGCCCGATTCCCCTTTGCCAATAATATAGTTAGAGGTTCCAGGAACTGGAATTTGGTTATCCTAGGTAGACAGCATCATTCCACCTACCACGTAAGGAGCAGCAACTGCAGCAGCAGTTACCAGAATCTCTTCATCCTCACTTCTCACCTCTACCCAGGGAGCAACTGTCTATTACTCTGATTGCTTGTCTGAATCTAGCACCATAATCAATACCTACCCAAATCCCCAGTTGCTTTTGAAAATCAGGATTCTAGGCCTACTTTTGCAAATACAGTTTTACTGGAACACCCAGTCATGTCCACATGTTTAGTATTTTGCATGACTATTTTACGGTTCTAACAACACAGCTGAGTAATTGCGGCAGGACTATGTGACGCTCAAGGTCTAAAATATCTATCTCCAGGCCTCTTACAGAAAAAGGTTTGCTGATTCCTGCTGTACAGTACTGACCTCTGTCTGATTTATTCTTATCCCTAGCTTGTAGCCTTTTAGAGCTACATTCTGGGACCCTTCCCTTTATGTGTGCTCCAAACTTAATTTTTCATACCACTCTCCTTGGTACTTGCCATAAGATATGATTGGTTTTTCTAATCAGCAACATTCTTGAAGAGAAAAGTAATACAGAAAGGAAGGTTAGCTTCTTTGCAGATCTTGTCTCCTGCAGCTGCCTTCTCCAATGCATCCAAACACATGGCCTTTGTATGTTTAACACATGACCTTTGTATGTTGTTTAGCTTTTCTAGATGTTTTCAGTGTGAGGATTGACTCAAGACATCTGGTCCACCACTACCAAAAGAATATTTTGAGTGCTGCTACTACATTTCTGTTGCCTGCAACTTCTTGTTATAATTATCCTCATTCCTTTCTATCCTATCCCCTTCCTGGTGTTTCACTTACTATTCCTTAATAGATTCTGTTCTCTCGTAGGCCCTTTGCTTCCTTACTCTATGATCATACAGGTAGGCCTTATGAAATATCTATCTGCATCCTACACGTAATTGTCTTAGATGAACTTGTCCCTGAGTTTCCAGAGTAACATTTATGTCCTCTTGTTCTGCACTTATTTGAGTCCATGTATGCAGTTTTGTTTCTATCAATTAAGAAAAAAAATCCAGACTTGATAACAAATTGGTTGTTGCTAGTTCCACCTATCAGATAAGCAACAAAAATATTTATCAGCTTTAAAACCTAAAGAGCAAGTAGATGAATCATTTCCATTCTAAGTCCAACTTCCAAGCAATTTATATCTCCTGTGTATCTTCACTCTTTTCATATGAAATATCCCCACTGGTCATTCTTTCTTACTCTTAATAGAAAAGTTCTTTTAAAATTCTCTTTATTTATTGAAATGGAAGTTCTTATACCTCTCATTCAATTTACTTTTTTCAGTTGCTTTTTGAGAAATAAACATGAAACGAAGTAGTATTTTGGCATTCCAGGGAGAAGCGCTGAGAATCAAGGACAACCAATAAGCTTCCTAATGCATAGGCACACTAGGATGCTGGTTCTAGGGGCAGATGAACCAAATGCAAAGTTTACTTCTAACTTCTTAGATTGAGCTTGTTTGAAGAAGTGGAGCCTAGAAGTATGTTCCTTATCCAGCTCTTCATGCCTTAAGAGAAATGTATCATACTCTTATAATATTCTTCATTTTAAAAATCTATTTTTATTGCTCTGAGCGGCAGAGTTACAGAAGGCAGGGGAGATCAAAGGAGACAGATCTTACATCCACTAGTCAACTCCCCAGGTAGAAGCCGGGAACCAGAAATTTCTTCCTTATCTCCCCGGTGGGTATCAGGGGCCCGAGAATGTGGCCATCTTCTGCTGCTTTCCAAGGCACATTAGCAGGTAGCTGGTAAGAAGTGGAGGAGCTGGAATTCAAACCACTGCTCAATTGGGACAGCAGTGCTACAAGGCAGCGGCTTTACATTCTATGTAAAAAGGCTTGCCAGTACATATGGGTCTGTGTCACATAATGCAATGTAATTAATAAAATAAAATAAAAAAATAAAACATGTATCTTTATATTTTCCTTAAAGCTCCATCCCCAATTTATCATAGATCTTCTGTTTTCGTTTACTTTAAGCTCATAACTTTCACACAGTTAAAACATTTTCTACTGATTTTTGGACTCACTACATGGTTTCCTCTCCTAGTATCTGCTTAATATTTACCTGTAAAAAAAAGTTGTTAGGGTCCAGCATGGTAGCCTAGTGGCTAAAGTTCTCACTTTGAACGCGCTAGGATCCCAAATGAGCTCCAGTTCGAATCTCAGTGGCCCCACATCCCATCCAGTTCCTGCTTGTGGACTGGAAAAACAGTCGAGGACAGCTCAAATCCTTGGGACCCTGCACCCACGTGGGAGACCCAGAAGAGGCTCTGGGCTCCTGGATTCAGATCAGCTCAGCTCCTGCCATTGAGGTCACTAGGAGAGTAAATCAGCAGACAGAAGATCTTCCTCTCTGTCTCTTCTCTACTCTGTACATCTGACATTCCATAAATAAATAAATATATTTCTTTAAACAAACCCAGCTGTTACAGTTTTAAGTCTTAAATCATATATAGTATATACATAGGGTAAAATTAAAATCAATGTATTCATTTATCATTTTTAATATTTATAACTTTCATACATAGTAAACCTTCTTTCAGGATAACATGCTATTGAGCCAGGTACTTCTTATATAAATCCCACTGCGTTATAATCTCTGCAACTGGAGAACATACTTTAATAATCATAACTGCATATCTAAATAACACATTTTTAATCTAGAAATTTAAATTATTTTTCATATTATAAACAATTATAGTAGAATTTCCATAAATCTATAAGTTATTTAGAAAAAAGATGATACATTTAAAGACATATTTCAAAATATATTTTTAAAGATTTTTTTTTTAATGTAGAGTTGCAGAGGGAAAAAACCACAGACAGATCTGAGCCAATTTGAAGCCAGAAGAAAGGATCCTCTTACGGTTCACTCACCTGTCTGCAGGCACCCAGAAATTTGGGCCATCTTCTGCTGCTTTCCCAGGCACATTAGCAAGGAGCGGGATTGGAGATAGAGCAGCCAGGACACAAACTAATGCCCCTATGGGATGCTGGTGCCACAGAAAGCAACCTAACCTGTGTTGTCACAGTGCCAGACCCATCAAGATAGTTCTTTGTCTATCCATCATATAATTGGTATATTCCTCATTATTTCAGACACTGCTTTTATACTAAGTAATAATTTGAAGTTGTCTTTATGTAGATTTATCCTGCAAAATTCATTGCTAAATAGTATTTAACAATTTGTCATAACAGATCAGAGAAAATTTTTCTCTTTTCATGTTCCAATTACTATTGACATGTGGGAAAGCTAATTTTGTAAAATACTTGTTTTATATCTAATCCTTCTTGCTGAATTCTACTAATTGATTCAACAATTATTTCTTGTATTCATATATTTAGGCATGCGTAGACACAGTTATAAATAACAGCAATTTTGTCGATCCTATGAAGTATCATATCTTTTATATATATTTCTTTTCCATTGGTATAAATTCAAGAGTTATTGTGCATTAAGTCCATGAAAAAAAGTGTGGTAAATACTCTTGGTTTCCCATCCTACCAATCTTAGCTTAAATGCTATCTCTCTAGTATTAGATTTATGACCAACAGTCTATATAACCGCCTATAAACCACCATCTTGCTAATTTCCTTCGTTGTGTTTCTTGATTAACATTGGATAATGATAAAATGGAAATTGTATAATTCCCTAGTCCTTACATGTACAGTAACAATACAGGCAGGAACGGTATCTGGTTCCCTCCATATACCCAGAACATTACCTGGATCTTGCCATGGAATTAATCAGTAAATACCGAGTGGTTTTTTTGTTTGTTTTATTTTGTTTTTAACTAAAGTAGAAAGATCTCTGGTGTTTTTTATAAAGAAGAGTTCATGTTGGCAAGATGGTGGTATAAGGTGAGGACAGGTTTAAACTGATGGAGAATAATTCTAGCCAAGGTGAAGCAGAGAGGACAGATTTCAAAAAATAGAAAAGGATACGCTGATGACAGAGGGGCACCTGGAGACCTATGGACATGAGAAAGCAGCAGAGACAACGGAGCTGTGTTGCAGTGACCAAATACCCAGTGTCAGTAAGCTGTGGGCAATCAGTGATCAGAGCTCTACCAACGACCAGGTGGGAAGGGGAGTTCACCAGGAGATCAGGAGATGAATCAAGGCAAAGAACTGCCTGTCCTGCTGATGTGTCTGATCTGACCTTGAGCAGAGTTGGAGAACCCCAAGTGGTGATGCAGGAACAGGCTGGATTTCACAGCTCAAACCCCGCCAGTGCCACATCAGGCACCATTTTTTGTACCATGGCAAAGGCTGAAAGGACCAGAGGGACAAAGTTTGTTGACCCAGGTATGAAACAATCTCCTAAAATTACGGGGAGTCACTATGGTAAGTGCCACTGTAGTCACTCTAGGAGTTTATAAGAGATATTGTAGCAGGCTGCTAAGAAGAAGGAAGTGAAAACAGGACTCAGATTCAAGAAATCCCTTTGCTCAATTCTATCTCAAGTCCTGCTGTGTCGATTTTTCTCTCAACAAGCAAGACTGCACGGTGAGTGTGTTCTTTTGGACTGCAGCAGACTGTTCCTGGTGTTTGTTTTGATGTTTCAATGCAGCAGTTGATGTCTTATACCCAGACCATATACCAGAAGCCCCATGGGCTTAGACTATCTCCTTGAGCTTTAATTTTGAGTTTAAAGTTCCTTCGTATTCATGCTCACAATCAAAAATACCACAGGGGAGTCTCATTGGCTCAAAGCTTTAAATAACTCTACAACATTGCCTCCCTTGTGAAAAACATGCAATAAAATGAGTTGCAGAAAACTAGTACCCTAACCTTCTATCACCCTTGGGGAATTCTCACACTGAGTCTAATATTATATTGTCTTAAATAGGAGAAATGTGATTAATCGGGTGTATCAGTGAAGACACTTTACATTCCTGGGCCAGTTTCCTCACACATAAATTAGGAATATTAATACTTCCCATATCTGCTTCATAAAGTTACATGACATTTAGGGTGCATATTTTTATTAAGTGTAATTTTACTCATATGTGTCATAAGACCCACAGTATCTATTAAAACCTTTTTTCAGTTTACTTTTAACATTGTTATTCACCTCCCTCCATGTCACCATAATTACTGATATCCTGCGACAAACCCCAGGGTAATATCGGAGGACTAAGTGTGCTGGGGCCATATCCGTGTGCAAGTCGGAGATGCCTGCCTTGATGAGTCCTCTCCTCCTCCTTCTTTCATCTCTTACGACAAAGAACAGCCTACAGCTGGATCCAGGCTTCACTGCCTTTTTGACATCAAGACACTGCCAGGTACCCAACATCATAGACTGCCCATCTCCGCCAAGCAAGATGATGCTTTCCTACTGCCCACGCCCAGCAGGCAGTAGGTAAAAATCACTTCTGTAAAAGTTTTGATAAGGTCTTGGGTTTGAATTAAAGTTCCTTTCCAGAAAAATAAAGATCTAACAGTTACTATAAATTTTAAGCTGTTGCTCCTTAATCCAAACTCCTTACATTTCATAGGAAAAGCATATTAACATCTTAAACAAATTCAGCCAGATTCTTAGAGAATTGTGAAAACATTCATTTCAGAAACACCTATATTTTATTCAAATGATGGTAAATGTTACCTTTTTGTCAGAAATGACCCATAGCTCTTTCTTCAAAGTCACTCAGTTCATCAATTATTCATGCTACAAGGCTTACTTCTTTCTGCCTTTTTAAAAGTAAGATTTACAAATATTTTCCTTCTTTCTTAAGAAAGAAAAGAATTTGGTGATTCAGTGCCCATATGGCAATGTCAAGAAAAAAAAATGATTTCCTAAAGTAAAATAGGAAAGATAATATTCTCACAAGCGGCAATTGTTTCAATTTTTGTAATGGAACATTTTAAAATCACCACTTATTACCTATGCTTTTCTGCCCAATTAAGAAACTACCATCTCTTGTTAACTATACTCTCTGCTATTCAACAGTTTGCCTACTATTGACTCACAAATGAATAGTGTGGCCAACTTTGCTGTGAGAAACAGGACATGCATTAATATTACAAAGTATATCATGTCTACTTTTCATAGTGCATGCTGGTTCTAACACGTAGAGTTTGTATTTTCCTATTTCTCCTATTGGGAGGATATCAAGTTGTGTCTGCTCAGTCACTTGAGCTGGGATGTTAAGGGGTCTCTCATTGTATAGCAGTCCTGGTGGTAGTGCCAGGATCCCACTCTTGTGTTTAGAGGCATCAAAGGGGGCTTGTGCTGGGCCTGGCGTGGTAGCCTAGTGGCTTAAGTCCTTGCCTTGCATGTGCCAGGATCCCATATGGACACCGGTCTGACCCCGATGGTCCTACCTCCCAAGTAGCTCCCTGCTTGTGCCCTGGGAAAGCAGTCCAGGACAGCCCAAACCCTTGGAACCCTGCACCCTCGTGGAGAGACCCAAAAGAGGTTCCTGGCTCCTGGCTTCGGGTAGGCTCAGCTTCGGCCAATGTGCCACTTGGTAAGTGAATCAGCGGACATAAGATCTTCCTCTCTAACTTTCCAATAAAATTAAAAATAAATATTTTAACAAATTGTCTTGTGCTGTTAAAGTGAATGATCATCAGTACAAATTAATTTTGAGGGACCAAGGGAAGTGTCAAGGCACAGGAAGCAATACTCCTGTAGTAGGGTCAGTGGCTACATCTGAAGAAGGCTCTCACAGACACACGGGGAAGCCAAAACAGCACCTCTACAGGAGCCACCGCCCTTACTGTGATGGACGAAGTGCCTGTGAGGGTTGGTGATTTTGAGCATGGCAAGTGCTCACCCAGCAGAGCCCGTACTTCCCAAGCAGGCAGCCCATGTCCTCTTCCCTACATTCCTCCTCTCTTGACTAAGCCCAGGCTCCTCGGTCCCCACCCTCTCTTCACACCCTTCAACCCTACACTTGGAGTATTTATGATACTCCAATCATTCTCAAAGTAATGTGTGTCTCTGCTTGAAATTCAGAGAAATGATAAATGGGATAGAAACAGCATATTCCAACATATGATCTCCTTACACCAGCCCATGCTCTTAGAACTATTTCCTCTATTACACAAGGTGTCACATTTAGCAATATATTGCTGTGTTAAGAGTTTTTCTGAAATTGCATCAAGGTACTTATTGGAAGTCATAATAAAACATGAACCATCTATATATTTCTTCTTGAATTAATGAGAAGGCACAGTTCCAAAGTAGATCATGAACAAAAAAGCTATCAGCATAATGGCCATCCCTCTACCCTCCAAAAATGCTTTTTAAGGAAAACTTGAGCACATAAAAAGAGTCTGTAAACTCTCCGAAATAAGAGTGGCAACATTGTCTCTTTTTAAAACATGTACATTGCACCAATGTGTCACACATGAGAGCTAACCCAAAATACCCCCAACTTTATGCAGAAAATCTCTCGTTTTACTGCTGAAAGGAATGGAAGCTCAGAAATAGTAAGTAATTTGTTCAGTTTCACAGTAGGTAAACGTGAAAGCTAGAATTCAAATCCCAACTTATTTAGCTCAAAATTGTACATTAGAACCAACAGCAGAGCTGGTTAACAATACAGATGCCTATGCACTTCTAATAACCACTGTCAAGTCAGACCTGGGGGTGCGGGTTAAGGACTGCCTAGGTCCAGAACCCTGAGCACTGTTCTTGGCGGTTGTCCCCTAAGAATATTTGTCTCTCTGTACCCCAGTCTACTCATTTTAAAGATGGAGAAGGAAAGGATTCTGATAATTTCTGCCTCAAAGGCTTGTCTGAGAACTTCTAAAGCACTGGCAAAGAAAGCTAGATCGGATAATAATCTCCATGTATGAAACAGTTATTCACATTGATCTCATGCATTGTTGACCACACCATCTTTTTAAATTTTTTTTAAGATTTATTTATTTATTTCAAAGGCAGGTTTACAGATAGTAGGAAAGACAGGGAGAGGTCTTCCACCTGCTGGTGCATTCCCCAAATGGTCGTCATAACTGGAGGAAAGCCTATCCAAAGGTAAGAGCCAGGAGCTTCTCCTGGATCTCCCACATGGGTTCAGGGGCTCAATAATTTGAGTTGCTGCTTTCCCAGACTTCAAGCTGAGAGCAGGATTGCAAGCATATCAGATATTGGCACTGGAGGCGGAGGCTTGTGCATCAGGCCTTACCAGCATGGCACTAGCCCTGACTACATCCGTTATTATACAACACATCACATTAAGCAGGAAATTTCTGTGAGAGGCAATTTCAGATTTAAGCATCTGAAATCTCCACTTCTAAGTTCATGAAAATAACATGAAGTCTCACATAAGATTTTGAGAACTTTCTCCCCTTTGTTATAGTTCAAATTTGATATAGGAAACCATATAAACCTGTCGTAAGGTACTATGTATTCAGCTATGACATAATACAGAACACCTGAAGAAAATTATTTTTGCACTAGCTTGTGAAATATAAAGCAGTTGTTCAAATATGATGAGTCAGATTTTCTAAATTTCAAGTCTTAAGCATGTTTGTAGTACATGGATGATTAATTTTCTCAAATTATAAAATTATAGTGCAGGCAGCTGATATGAGAAAATATTAGTACTATTCATTCAGCTAAGAATAGTCTCTTGAACAAAGAGCTCTATCCTAATTGAGACTAAATATATGTATTTTTCCCCACACAAGTACCACCTTTGTCAAATGACTTTCTGTTTCTAGGCAGGCAGAAGCATGTGTGTCTCCAACTTCTAAGATAAGCAGGGCCCTTCGATGGACGTCTGGCACAGCACTGAAGACACCACTTGTAATGTTACATACCATAGGAGACTGCCTGGATTTGAGTCCTGGCTCCACTTCCTGTGAATGTGTGTCCTTGGAAGCAGCAGGTGCTGATCCAAGTAGTTTGATCCCTGACATAGATGTGGGAGACCTAACTGAATTCCTGGATGCTGGCTTTTGCCTGGCCTAGTTCTGGCAGTTGCAAGCACTGCATAAATGAATCAACAGACATAGCCTTGCTGTCTACCTCTCTCCTGCCCTTTTAAATTAATAAATAAGTCAGATAAAAATAAATAATTATGACTTAGCTAATATTTAGAAAAAGTATAGTCCAGATTATTTTTGTGCTTAGTGTGAAATCCAGCTGTTATTTATTAAAAACTTATAAGTGAATAAAAAGGACATCTTTCTATTTGGAATGACTTTGAAGGAAGATAATGTTAAAGATAATGAATTAAAAGTCAAACTTAAAGATTTATCATGCATTTTATCTGTTTATCAAATCTTTTTTTTTTTAAGATTTTATTATTATTGGAAAGCCGGATAGACAGAGAGGAGGAGAGACAGAGAGGAAGATCCTCCATCCGATGTTTCACTCCCCAAGTGAGCCGCAACGGGCCAGTACGCGCCATCCGATGCCGGGAACCACGAACCTCTTCCAGGTCTCCCACATGGGTGCAGTGTCCCAAAGCCCTGGGCTGTCCTCTCCCGCTTTCCCAGGCCACAAGCAGGGAGCCGGATGGGAAGTGGAGCTGCCGGGACTAGAACCGGCGCCTACATGGGATCCCGGGACCCCCAAGGCGAGGACTCTAGCCGCTAGGCCACGCCGCCGGGCCCCAGTTTATCAAATCTTTATTCAATGTCACGAGCATCTCTGCAGATAATTAAGGGGTAAGTGATTCAGAATGACATTAGTTTATGTATCTATCCAGGAAATATACTCCTTTTCAGATTCTAAGTTCTTCTCACAAGCACAATTGCCATGATATTTTGCTACTAAGTCATATTTGATTTCAACATTAATATAAAGTACTCTCTAAAAATGTTTCTTGATTAATTTGACTCATTGTGTAACCATCAAACATTATCAGAATGTTGAGTAACCTGTATTTTGATCCCTTATGTAAAACGGTTATGCTTTATTTGAACTATATATTATGTGTTCGAACCTTGTTGTCAAATGCATTTTTACATTCACAACCTACAGTAGCTCTCATTTTATACTAATCACTTATATTTATTTGGAAATCAAAACCATTCTAACACTAATTATGCCTGTATTCAGTTTGAAGCATTCAATTATATCTGTGTGATAGTTCCAACTTTCAACTCCTTTAGTAAGAATTTTACAGCTAAAAATATTTGCATGCTTTTTCAATATCACCATTTTTGGCCCCTCTGGTACTATTAATCATCATTAGGGTAGGATTCTGATCAATAAAAGCATGTAGATAATGGAAATAGCAATATTAAAATGAGGATTATGAGACAAAATACTGTGTGTGTAAATTACTTGGAGCCAACATTTCAGGAATAATCCTTGCTGAAGTTCTTAGACGTTAACGGAGGACATAGATGCTACAGAAATCCCTACATTTGGGCAAGGCATCCTTTTTAAACTATACTACACTTTTAAATTTCTGGTAAATATACTGCATATGTAGTCCTGCAGCTGATATACTAGATAACATAAATTGTGCACACTTTATAGTAACAAAGGTCTAGGGCAGGTGATTTGGACACAGACTAGCTTATAAAGTAATAATAATTTTTAAAGGATCTATCTTGGTGCAATTTATTTATGAAAGTGTCTTTGGGTTTAATTATCTCACGAAACTATTATTGGTTCTTTATTCTTTCACTTAATGACCCTACAATGATCTGAATGTCTATTCACTGTAAAACTCATGTTGACATTCAATTGCCATCCTAACAATTTTAAGAGACAGGACATTTTAGAGTTAATGATGCCCTGACAGGGTCGATAGGGTCAATGTCATTGCAAAACAGTGAATTCTACCCCTTCTGTCTCTTGATCCTTCTACCTTCTGCCCCAGGTGATCACAACTCCCCTCTGGAGGACTCATTGTGCAAGGCACAATATTCAGACCAGAATCACCAAACCCGATGGTACCTTGAGCTTATACTCCCTAGCTTGAGAATTGTGAACCAGTAAATTCCTGCTTTTATAAAGTATCCAATTTTAGGTATTCTGTTACAGGAACATAAAATGTACCAAGATAGACCCATGTTGGGGATCTGGTAGAAGCCCCAGACTTCTTGCTTTGGTCTGGCCCAGCCATTGTGGCCATTTGGGGGAGTGAACAAGTACACGCAGATATATTCATTCTCATTCTCTCTCTCTCTCTCTTTCTCTCTCTCTCTCTTTCACGCGCGCTTTGATTTTAAAATAAATAATTCTAAATAAAAAAGATTGTTCACATTGGAGCTCTCTAAAGTATAGAGAGGATGGCTGGATTAAGGCAAATGGAGAATGTCAGAAGCAAAGGTGCCTGTCGTGATCCCGGATATGTTCCCAGCTGGGGCATAGTAGGAGACCAACAGAGACATTAGGTGGGAGAACACTCACAGGCCACCCACTGAACAAAGTCCCTGTATGGTTCTAATAAGCAGTCCATGACATTAAGCATTTACATGTTTTCTTGAAGCCTCAGGCTAGTTAGTTTCTGTTCTCAAAGGTCGTTTGTGGCTGTTCCCTTAGGACCAATAAGTACAGAAGCTATTCTCACAGAATATCAATCAAAGTAGCCTTTTTCTCTCTTTTCGGCACTATGTATTACAACAACTAATTTATCATTTTATAACATTATCAAAATGTCCTGTGCAAAATCTGCAGATCTGCATTAAAGCCTCTTGCAAGCAGCCAGAGTGAAGTAAAGAACATAGGATTTCAGGACAAAAGACCCAGCTTCCAGCACGGACTCTGCCTCTTAATGGTTCTGGAATCACCAATAAATTCTGTAACCTTCCTGAGTCTAAATGTTCTCTCTGGCTAAATGATCAGAAAGCAACACATTCATAGTTCCATGGTTTTACAAAATAGTCCACATGTATATGATCTCATTTAGTCGTCACAATCACATGTATTAGCTATTATTAGTTCATGACAATAATTAGGAAATGTTTGAGCTTTATTACCATTAAAGAATATGCTCCCACTTCTTAACACTGTATGTAGTCGCTCATTTGCCACTAAAATGATTTCTGTAGAATACACTTACTTATATCCCAACTTTAAAGTGGGGACTTAATGGAGGCACAAGACATAAAAACTGTGAACAGACTGATTTCACACTCTTGGGGTCTAATTTGGGACCCGCGCTTAGTGCAACCCCTGAGGATGATCAGTGTGACATTTTCCAAGGAAAGATGACAACATCAGATCCATAGAGCACAGAAAAGGCCACTGGCTGTGTGAAGGAGTGATACTCTAGAAAAATCCAAGGAAACTGTAGGAGTAAAATGTTTATGTTAAGATGAGAAGAGATGCTTCCTTGTTAAGTCTAGAATGACAGAGAAGTGACAGACCATTAACACAACCTGCAAAGAACTTATAACCCATATTTGTAGGCTACAAATACATACAAGTGTGTATCCATGCTGTGCATGGCAAATATGAAAAAGGCATGGATGGAAGCCATGGCGCTGTAAAGAAGCATTACATTTAGCTCATATAAGGAAAATAAAGCATAAAATCCAAAAAGGCTTTATTGCTTAACTCATCATTGATTCTAAATCACAATAATATACATGTTCTTGTAATTCTCACACATTGTTACCAGACCCATTATGTTGATTGCTGCAAAAGGAATGAATCTGGATCATCTGAGCTGTTTTTTCAATATTTCTCATTCAGTTTGCAGAGCTCAACTGGCTCAGAGGAGCATCCAGATATTCCTGGGGAAGCTGTTAGTAATCCCTGGATACGGTCTTGAGGAATGCCTATGCCTGGGTCACAATAATAGACAAACATAGAAGGTACTTTCAAAAATTTGTGGAAAATGGAATCAAAAATAAGTTATTTTGATGCAAACACTTAGATGCCCATGCATATGAAACGTTTTCAAAAGTCATGCAAAACGTGCATTAAGAAAAAATTATACAATGAACCAAAGTTCCATTTCTCATTGAGGTTTTGAAGTCTCCTCACATTTGTGTATAATCTACACTATTTACCATGTAGTGTCATTTCCCACAATTAACTGCCTCTTGGTCCACCCCATAAGAGAAACATTTATAAATCCTTCCCTTGAGAAATGCACATTTCTGGTCAAGGGAAGTCTACACTTAACAGAACCACATGGTAAGTCTTAAGTGTAGGCCCTGGTGGAAATGCCCAGGAAGCATTAGATGTCATTGTGGGTGCTCGATGTTCTCTTCCTGAAGTGGGAAGCAGAAATGGGCACTTGGGAAGAATTTGCCCTTGCTTTTCCAGGCATGCCGGGAAAGTTATCTTATTAACATTGGTGCTGCAGGCCCACAAATCTCCAGAGGACCAGGGGAGCACTGTTATTCTGGCAAAAATTTTCTTTGTGAGATGCACCGTATCTTTAACTCCTCAAATGGAAAATATAGAATCCTCTTCCCCAAGGCAAGAATGAATCTTATGGGCATTTTGGTTTTTTTATAGAGGCAATATGAGATAAGAGAGCTAGACTCTAAACCACATAATTAAAATAACCATGGGTAAATGGGTAAACTATTTATGTCTCTGAACCTGGAGCTGATATTCAGGTAAAATTAGGCTATTAAGGCTTTTAGGGTTGTCTCAAAAATTTAAAATGAAATACAATGTGTTTGATAAACATGCAAATCTATCTTCCTGTATCTTGTCTGGAACATGGTAGCTGCCCATCAAATCCTAGAATTCCTCCTATTTTGTTTCTTCATCTTACAGGGTTGAAAATTACAAAGATCTTGTAGATCATAAGAAAGCTTTATTTTCTGTGTACCTCAGGTCAACATAGGCTTTAGTGACTTCTGCTCTCCCCTGCATCTGTGTGGTTACACCATCTACACACCCTGATGATTGTGCTCTTCCCAGAGAATACCTGTTTCAAGTGGACTAGCACAACCCAGTATAAGCAAGCTCTGGATCTCCATTATGAATCTGATGCACACTTTTCAAAACAGCTTTTGTATACTCCAAGGCTTAATTCATGATTAAAAAAAAAAAGCATTCTGATTCCAGACAAAAAAAGCAGGTGAACACGCTGGACAGAATAGCCAATCTCAATATGTTTTTGGCAAAGGCAATAGAATTGCCTTCCAGGGTGACTATTCTAAAAACACACAGCTAGATGCATTCTTCACCATGCTGCAAAATAACACAGCCTCTGTATCTTTTCCAACATTATTTTTTTTGCAGATGTGAAAATATATGTACACCACCACCAGTACATTAGGAAGCACTGGAATGGTTTTCCAGCAATTTAGAAAAAAGCTTGCACCTGGTGGCTATGACTGGCCAATGACAGAAGCAAAACAGAGCAATACCTGTGGGAGGAACAGAGCTGCCTGAGATGAACTTGGGGAAGCACCCCTGGATTGGGACATCCTTTGGATGGCAGAAATCCGATTGGCCACATGCCAGTAGGAAGGAAATCTAAAGAGCCAGCAGTGGGCAGCGCTGTGTTCAGCCCCATCGAGGCTAAGCCACACAAGATTTCCCATCCACAGGGTGGTGGCTTCAGCCGCCAAGCAGGTGACTACTCAGATTTCTCCTCAGCTGCTGAAAAAAGGCCCAAGACTTGACATCTCCACGCTCATCATAGGCGAAGTGAGTGACCTTCTGATTACCCTGGAAGGTGACAGACTGAGGGCGGATCCTAGGTCATGGCCAACTCTTCAAGCCTCAGCCACCTTATAATCCTCCCTCATAAAACACTCGTCAGTCATCTGGTATATGCTACCTTTTCAGTCTACAAAATTGCCTGTTACACAGAAATCTGTTCTGTTGATGAGAAAATTAAAGTCATCTTAAATTCACATACCAGAGATTATCACTGTTTTAACACATTGGTAATATTTTGTTATTTCATCTGAACTACTTTACATAATAGTTCACGCAGTATATTGTTTCTATTTTGGTTTTTTTTTTTTTGTTAAGCATTAAAACCTGGATATCGTCTGAATTTCATAATATAGCCATAAATATAACTACAAAAAAGTGTAATATTTTATCAACTACATTTTTCATTATATTTAAATAACTATGGTGGATTATTTGGGTGGCCTCTAATTTTTTTTTTTGTAAAGAACATTATAACAGGCATATTATAGGCTGATTCTTTGTGTGTATTCCTCTAAAGTGGCCTCTTTGGTTCTGTTTAAGATTTATTTATTTTGGGGCCCAGCATGATAGCATAGTGGCTAAAGTCCTCGCCTTGCACACGCCGGGATCCCATATGGGCGCCAGTTTTAATCTCGGCAACCCCACTTCCCATCCAGCTCCCTGCTTGTGGCCTGGGAAAGCAGTCGAGGACAGCCCAAAGCCTGGGGACCCTGAACCCGCGTGGGAGACCTGGAAGAGGTTCCTGGCTCCTGGCTTCAGATTGGCTCAGCTCCAGCCATTGCGGTCACTTGGGGAGTAAAACATCAGATGGAGGATGTTCCTCTCTGTCTCTCCTCCTCTCCGTATATCCGTGTTTCCAATAACAATAAATTTTTAAAATCTTTTAAAAAAAAGACTTGCTTATTTTTTTATTGGAAAGGTTAGTCAGATTTACAGAGAGAGGGAGAGACAGAAGAAATATCTTCTATCCACTGGTTCACTCTCCAAATGGTCATAATGTCTGGACCTGAGCTGGTGCAAAGCCAGGAGCCAGAAGCTTCTTTCTGGGTCTCCCACATGAGTACAGAGTCCCAAGGCTTTGGGCCATGCTCCACTGCTTTCCCAGGCTATTAGCAGGGAGCTGGGTTTAAAGTCGAGCAGCTGGGACATGAACCGGCACCCACATGGTATACCAGCACTTGCAAGGGGAGGATTTAGCCATTGAGCCATTGCTCCAGGCCCTCTAAAGTGGCTTCTAACATCAACCCCATTTTACCAAGATATATAACCATAAAGTATCTTGTTCAAAGTCAGGCACCTGATAAGCAGAAAAGATATATTCATATTCAAATCCAGATCTATTCACTCTTTTTAATACTGTCTCTTCACCATTGAGGTTGCCTCTTCGATTGCTTGATTGGCGTGGAAGAGAAATTAAGCCAGGCTACTGGAGCTTTCGTTATTTTTAATGTCTTCAAGACACAGTGATAGCCAGCATCTATCTGTAATTCTAAACAATCACAGATTTAACAGACTCACATGAATTATCTTGCAAACTGCTCCACCTGAGACACCAAATCTGAGTGACAATAGAAGCTGCTAGAGATCTGTGGTAGTTAAGGGGCAGTGTATGTGTTCTGAAGGCTCGGGGAGCCTAAGCACTCAATCTATAATTGAAAATGTAGTGAGCAAATGGAAGCTTATGATCCCATGTGTATTTTATCAGATGCTTTGAACATGAAAGGAACTCCTAAGAAAATTACAAATTGAAACAATTGTCACATAGTGGTAGCAAGAAAAAATCATACTTACACTTTGGAAAGAAAAGAATAAATTGACCATAAAATAATTCATAATAGACTTTCCACTGGAGTTGGTTATGAGAGAGTAATGTGGTATAAAAGATAAGAAGTAGAATTTCAGAAATGCATAGGAGCCATTGCTAATTCTTTATACAGGAGCAAGAATAATTCTTCAGAGACAGTTAATTGTTTTGCAGGGAATGCAGTGAAACAAGAAACAAGGAATAACAATATAACATAAGGCATGTGTAGGGAAAATAAATCATACCCTTTATGTCCAATTTTATTAAGAAGGAAATTCCACTCTAAATAGGACCAACAAATTTCTTCCTTCAACAACAACAGAAAGGATATTTATAAGTATACCCTCACTTTCTCATTTCATAAGTTGGACTCTTCTGACAAAGAATCTAAAAATCCGTTTTAGTGAAAGGCACAGGTACATTATTATTAAGTGCTATAAAATTATTTCCAGATAAACTGGTGGCAAGAGCTGTTTTTACCTCAAAGTTTCCAATAAAATGACCAACAAAATGTATAAGTAAGATCTACACACAAGACATAAGGAATGATTCTCTGAGAGAAGAGTTAAATGGACAACTGATGGAGTTCGTCGAATATTGAAAAAATAAGAGTACACCTGGAAAGTAAGTGAGAGAAAACTCCCAGATGGGAAAATGCACCTCTACAACATTTTTGTCAGCCAAAAGCAAGGATCCAACATGCAAGGCAATTAAATACATTCATACCAGGAAGCAATGTGTGTAACAGAGAAGCAGATTGTGTGTATGGAGTGCTTGCATGCTTGTGCTACAGAAAAGATTTCCGTGGGATTCTCTGTACATTCTAACAGCAGTAAATACAGCAAAGTCCAATCTTTGGTCAGAGCTAACAATTGTTTCTCTGTTTGTTCCTTTTCCACATGCTACATCTGTAACAAGATGTTGCAAGGAAGACACACTGTTTCAGATGAAGCCAACTGAGTTCCATTAGAAACAATGAGGAAGGAGGTTAGAACCACAGAGCTGGTGAAAAAGCCATTTGGCCTACTTCTTATGACCCTGTTTGAAATGTCCATACTTAATATTGGAGAATTTGGGTTCGACTCTCAACTCTGCTACTGATTACAGCTTGGGAGGCAAGGGGTAATGGCTCACATTATTGGGTTCCTGTCATTGACATGGAAACCTGGTTTGAAATTCAAATGAGTTTTGGCTTATCCCAGCCCCGGCCATGGCAGGCTTGGTGAATGAACCAGCAGTTGGGAGCTCCCTCTCTCTCCATTTCTCTCTCTTCACCTCTCAAGTGAAAATTTTCATACAATTTTTTAAAAGGAATAATTGATCTACTGAAAGTAGTATGCTATTCAAAGAAGAGGGGTTGTTAGCCATTTTTTCTTTTCTTACTCTATCTCTAACACATTTATGGTGTCACAGTTATTTTAAATGGATTGGAGAACATTTTTTCATGAAGGGTTGAATTAGTATATGAACTACCCACTGAGTCCCTGATGTCCCTGTAGTACTTCAGAGTACTTTAATTTAATATCCAACTCCATTTTCTGATTCCAGCTTCTTTTCAATGCAGACTCTATGAGAAAGTAATGGCACTTCAAGTAAATGGGGTCCAGCCCATGTGGGGAAGACCTGGATTGAGTGTCCAGCTCCCAGAGTTAGCCAGGCCCAGCCCAGCCTGGTGCAAGCATTGTCAAGTAAAGCAACAGGTAGGAGTTCTCTTTCTCTCAATGTCAAAATCAGTAAATACACAATTTAAACCTAAAATCAAATAACGACTAAGCCTCATGTATAAAAGCTTCAACATTCAGTGCCACGTAGGAGAAAACTTTTAACAATGCTTTCCAAGTTTCTTTCTTTTTTTTCCAAGTCATCTGATTTTTATACATTTTAAATCAAATTTATACAGGAATTGTCTCAAAAACTCAATAGTGATAACAGGATTGTTTTAAAATTCTGTTCTACCATGTGTGAAACAGAGTGAATAGGCAATACATGATCACCATCATTATTTCTAAAATTTATTATCATGATCAGTATCAAAGAAATGTAGAATTAAAATCAAGTCAGCATAGGAGGACTGGTGCTATGGGACAGCAACTTAAGCCACTGCCTACACTGCCAGAATCCCATATAAACACTGATTTAAGTCTCAGTTGCTCTATTCCCAATCCAGCTCCCTGATAATGTGCCTGGGGAAGCAGCAAAGGATGACCCAACTGTTTAGAGCCCTCAACTCATATGGGGGACCTGGAAGAAGTTCCTGGCTCCTGGCTTCATTCTAGCCCAACCTCAGCTGTTGGCAGCCATTTGGGAAGTAAGTCAGCAGATGGAAGATTCTGTATTTCTCTCTCTTTCTCGCTTTTTCTCTCCCTCCTCCACCTTCTACCCTCTTTCACCTTTTATTTCTCTCCTTTTTACTTGTTTTTGAATACTTCAGATAAAAGACAGCCTGAGCCAAGTAATAATAAAAATTCAGCAAAAGACACCTCCTTATGCAATGGATTGCACAAGTGAAGATTCTAAAGCAGATTCTTTTGCTGAATGTGAGGATAGTAGTCATGATGTCATTCCAAAATAAAGAGCTGAAAAAAATCAGGTCAAGAAGAATAAAAGGAAGAGGAGGTCCTTACTGGATGGGAGCTTAACATTGTGACTTTAGCCAATCACTTTTCTCAGACTTCTACCTCAGTAAACTCGCCTTGCCCGTTCTAAGGGTACCCCATAAAGCCATCTACACCATCTATAGCTACACTCTACAGGCCCTATCACACCTTACTTTCAAGAAGCAGACAGCTCTAATTTTATCTCCCCGGCATACACTCAGTGTTGAAACATTCAGTTTATCAAGAGTTAAACTTCCACATCTAATCATTCCTCTCAGTTTCATTCCACTGAGAAAATGAAGAAGAAATCTCTGATTAAGGAAATTGTAGGTTTTGAAGTATGTTGATGTTTGAAAAGAATATTATAATATAATACTATTTGTTAAAATTTTATGTAAGTATTCCTAAATTATTCTGATTACTTTCTTTGAAAATGAGAGACAATGAGACTTGTAGAAATGCCTTCTAATTTCCTTTCCTTTGAAATAACATCTATTTTTCTAATTTCCCAGCAATGATATCACAAAAACATGCTTTAAATTGGTACAATAGTTTAACAGATAAGAAATCCTCATAAATGGCTATTGTAATCCAAATTGTACTCCCTTATTTGGCCAAAGTTTTAACTTTGTCAATTTCATGTCAAACTAATGGCAAAGATTGTACCTGGTGTGGGCATTGGGCATAGCAGGTAAGACGACACTTGGGACATCTGCATCGCATAGCACACCAAGTTGTGAATCATAGCGCCACACCCCTCTCCGGGTTCTGTTAATGTGTACACTGGGAGGCAGAAGGTCATAGTTCAGGTGTTCAGGTCCATGACACCTGCGTAGGAGACCTGAATTGATTCCTGGCTGCTGTTTTCAGCCTAGCCCAACTGCAGCTGGGTTTCTTTTTCTCTCTGTCTCCATCTGACATTATCATTCCCATCTTAAAAAGGCAAGAAAAAGCTGGCCAAGTAACTTAAGTGACAGCAAAAACCACATTGCTATTAAGAACAGAACGCAAAGTTCTTGAATCCAGAGCCCATATCACCAGTCATGCCTCTCATCCTATTGACCACTCTGCCATTTTATTATTCTCACAGATGTGAGAAAATCCTGGTAAAGGCGCTTGTGTTCCACCTCAATGGTCTCAACAACAAATCACCTCTTTTCACCATTCCTGCAGCTTCTAGTTCAATCTATGAAATCAGAGGTTGCTGACTCAGATTTTACATATAATTATAATTAGCAAAAATATGGCCTAAGCAAAGTGTGAGTTAGACCTTCCTCCCTTAACTCTCTGCATGCAGGTGCTGTCCCATAATTGAGGGATGTTATATTCTGCTCCAAAAAAAGTAGGTATGAATTGGCAAAGGAAGAAAATGCTGGATTAGGAAAGTCAGGGAGAACTGAGCAGCATAATGATATATAGTGACATTGTTTACACGAGTACTTCTTAGGGGATGTCCTGTGAACCTCCTCATTGTAGAATAATTTGGGGTGGTTCTTAATGCAGAGTCTAGGCCTCTTTCAGTTTGTCTCCTTAAATTCTAGACTTCTAGACTGGGTATTTGGCAATAATAAAACAATTACCAAGTTTGCATGTATATAAATACATACACGCGTATACAAACATATGTATACTTCGGCATCACATAATTTGCTTTTGCAACAGTTTGAGAGATTAAAGTTAAGGACTGATACTATTTCAAAGCTGACACTCGTATCAGAACAGATTATGTTTTACATATATTCACATATTTGGGAATTTTAGGCAATGTATTGTCATAGAGGCCCAGTGTATCCCTTAAAGTAGCATATAAAATTTAATCTGAGCACATTTTTAATCTTTTGCACATTGTCACACTGATTTTCAGATGCATTAACCCAATTGCTGAAGACAAAAATATGTTAATCAGCACTTTTAAAATAAAGTGTTTTACACTCAAAAAAATAAATGTGGAAAACTTCATCTTGGAGAGTCACAATACATCCTAGATATACAATATGCTTGAGAATGAAATTTGATAACGTGATGTCTAGCAAACAATATCTAGGCAGAGAATGGTTTCCTTTTTTCTTCCTATTTTATGCACATTGCTTGTCATCAATTTGCTTAGTTCTGATTTCAATTATTCAACAATACATGTTAGAAATAGATGTAATGACCTAGGCAATGTGTTAGATCTGAGGATAAGGTGGTGAATACATGAGAGAGATGTTCCATAGCCACTTTCATTACCATTTGAAACTTGTCTAGGCACAAAGCTTCCTTATAACCCTGGTGCAATACATTAAATTATATTAACTCAGTTCCACCATTAACCTCACTTTCATAACAGCTGACAAATGTTTTCAAGAACTTCCAAGCAGACTCAGAGCTGCTGCTGAGTCCCTACTTGACAAGAAGAAGAATTGACTCTCCAGGAGACTACCTGTCCCCATCAGCTCCATAATAAGTGTACTCTTACAGGTCTGTATTGGAATACCAAGTGCAGTGGCTGCTTCAAAATACACATTTGAACTAGTTGTTGACTCAAAACTTAAACTGGATGTTTATCTTGGGCATTAGTTTCTCTGTGTCATGGAATACTGCCAATCATTTGTAAAGCTATTTAGCCTGTGCACTGACAAAGGATGTGGATAGCTCAGGGTATTTATTTTATAACTCAGGCAGTTGATAGTTAATCTTATATTTTGGTGGTTGTTGGTTACTAAATTTATGTTGAAATATGCCTTTGAGAATGGCTGAAAGAATGCCACGTCATGGACTTGCCTAAGAATTGATTTGGGATGGGGGGGAAGGTTACTTAATGATCATGCCAATTATAGCTATGCCTGGTTGAATTCTATACTGGCTGTATGCTAATATATACTCACATATGTTACAACTCAAGAGATTATAACGTGTCTTTTCAAACATGCCTTCCGGGGCCAGCATGGTGGAGTACCAGGCAGAACCACTGGTACCGGCTTATGTTCTGGTTGCCTCACTTTTGGTTCAGCTTTATGCTAACGGCCTGGGAAAAGCAGTGGAAAATACCCCAGATGCTTGGGCACCTGCCAGCCCTGTGGGAGTCCCAGCAGAAGCTCTTGTCTCTGGGCTTCAGCCTCACTCAGCCCTGGTGAGTGAGCCAACAGATGGAAGTTCTTTCTGTCTCTGCCTCTCTCTTTGTAACTCTTTAAAATAAATAAATTAACTTTGTTTTTTAAAAAGATACCATCCAACACAGAGAATCTAACCAATGTAAGGTTTTATGATTTGTAAAACACTAGTTTCTCCCTTGTCATCTCCTATACCAGAGGAGACAGTAGCAGGAATCTAGGAATTGAAACAGTGTTGAAATTGGTAGTCAAAACTCAGGTCATTTTTCCACACTTGTAAGGCTCTTTCCACAGTGACATTTGCTTTGTTTAGGCATGACTCAACTGTGCATGCCTAAGTCTATGATAATGTAAGACTCTCGTAACCTCAGGAAGAACAGGTAGACTACTTTTGCACCTTCTTTTCTAGACAACTGGATCCATCCTACTCATCAACACAGTAACAAATCTTGCACTTGCACCCATCCACACTGTAGCTATTTGTCTTGAATGCTTGTGTTTCACTGTTATTTTTGTGTGACCAAATAATGAAATATGTCACTTTGGGATATGAACAAAACTGACAAAACCAGTCACCCAGACTAAGCCAAATATGTTAATTTCTTTGTTTGACAGTAGGGAGGTCTCAGCTGAAAGACTTTTAAAAGAAATGCCATGTAGAAAATATGAAGGAGAAAATAAGGCTCATTTGGAAAGTAAAATCAAGAATAACTCAAATAGAGAAGGAACTAAGCGTCCCATTTCCCCTGTGCAAGGGAATCGGGCACACAGATGACATGGCTTGGCTGAGAATCACCTCCCCAAGGAATGCCATCAGGGGAAAACTGTGATAATGTGAAGTTTACTAATTAACATAGAAAAAGATATATTAATAGTTTGTGTTCTGCCTTTATTACTTGAATTCGGGGAACTACCATCTGACTTAGACAGGAAAACAAATCAATGGGTTAGGAAGTCAGCACTCTGTTACCAAGAGGCAAAATTTCAATCTTTTAGTAGAAAATTTTGCAATTTTTCTCTGCATTCTTTATTTACCTATTAACATATGGGATTCTTATATGTATTTCTTTTCCACCAAATAAAAGCTAGATTGAGCCTGAAAAAATGTGGTTAGGGAGTGTTACTACAGGAGAAGTATAAATACAGCAAGTGCACACATATTTGCACTCAAATAAATTTTATAGCACCAAGTAATTTATACTTGAAGACAGTTACAGCATTTTATGAGGTGGCTTTAAAGAAAAGGTAAAAGAAATTGGAGTCATTTGTGTTTGTCTCAAGAGACTAAAAGCTTTTCCTTGAATTTCTCCCATGCACATATAAACAGAAATAGCATCCTTTTTCCTTGAGGAACGAAATTCCCTGCCCTGACAGAAAATAATCCTACAACATGTAACTGTCACATAGTCTATTTAAACAGATACTCAAACATAAGATGCAGAAATTCAAGAAAAACACATTTAAGCTCTATAGCAAAACCACAAAATTTGTCTAACCGAGTGGAGAGTCCTTTCTGGTCCCCAAGATGAAATGGACAAGAATTATTGAGGTTTATTAATTATTAATCAGCCCTCTTGGGTCCACTCCTCCATTCTGCAGAAAGTCCACAGTTCCAGAGGAGGCTTTGCAGCTGAGAATAGTTGTTCTCAATCTCACCAAGCAGCTTGATCCATTGTTTCTATTGCCATGAATACCAGCAAAAGTTCTAGGTATTTGGGAACATTCTGGCAGCAAAGAGAACAGAACCCTTGCCTCCTGCCAAAGTTAAAGTATTTTCATCCTCCAAGAGCTACATTTTTTTTTTCTGACTCCTCTTTAACCCCCTCAGGATGCCTCTCTGTTCCCCTCACCACAACAGAATGTCAAAGCCCTAAGATCCTGTCTGAACCTGCTTTCCCTCTCAATGCTGGGCTCACTACCATTCCCTTCTTTCTGACCCTCTCTCCTCTCTTGGCCTCCCAATCACATCACAAGCCTGGTTTCCCTTGCTCATTCCCAGCTTGTCTTGCCTTCTGACCTTTAAATGTGTTTCACCCTCAGTCTTCTTTCAAGTCCCATAGTCTCCCTCTCAGCCAAGTTTATTGAAAGCCATTGTGTCTTGCTGTCCATCAGTGTACATATACATCATGTGAAAGGACTAGTTTTTTTAATTTAGAAGAAACAAATGACAATGGAGACAGAAAAGTTGTATGATAAAAATATGGGCTCAGGAAAACAGATCTCTGAGAAGACTTGTTGAGAGAATGGCCAAGTACCAGATACTTGATTCCAGAATTCATCTAGGGCTCACAGGCATCAAAGCAGTAGCTACTGTACTTATTCAACAAGGGTTGGAAGCTCTCTTGCTAATGCAGCTGTTCTGCAATAAAACCTATACCCAAGTAGTGTATGCATAATTTAGGCATGGGACTATAAAGAATATTCATTTGACAGCTGCCCAGTTATTACTCATTCAAAATCTGGTAAAAGGCATTTGATAGAGCTAACTAAAAGTTCCAGCTCTGTCCTGATTTCCTTCATCTTGTCCCACCATGCATATGTTGTTAACTTCTTTCCACAGACCCACTCTGCCTTTACTGGGATGTCTTTTTATTTCAGATCCTTACATTAGTGTCTATCTTTCCTGAAGGAATCTGCATGTGGCAGTAGGTCTCCAGCATGCCTGCAGCATGAAACTGTTACCCAGGTACAATGAGTTCAACCTGCTGTAAAAAAGCCCAGGTCCAAACAATGTCTTGTCTTTTTCTCACGTCTCTTTAGAAAATTGGTTCACAATTTCAGAATCCTAGGAAACAGTTGACAATGTCTGAAGACCACCAATGGAGTGAGGGTAATATTGGCACCCAACAGGCAGAGGCTAAAGATACTGCTGAGCATGCAAAAACAAAATCTGCAGATAAATTTCCACAATAATTGCCATATGTCTAATTATTATATGAGCAAAAATTGTCAGTACTACTAAGTTTGAGAAACCCTGACAGAGAACCAACTCAGGCAGCCACCTGCCAAGATTAATGGAAAGTTTAAGGTCACTCACCTGAGAACTGTCTCCCCTTTCTTTCCCTTGGGGCTTAGATAGACCTCAAGAGAGATACCTGTAACTTCCAGCTGGGGTGGGGAGTTCTTCCGCAGGCTATGGTTACCTGATGCTTCTTCCGTAGCCATGAAGTAACTGATTTGAAATGCCAGGGGTGTATCCTTTCTTCTCATTAGCTACCATTTCCCAGAGTCTCATCAGGTTTTGATGTCTCATCATGCAGGTGTAACCAGAAGCTTTTTTTTTTTTTTTTTTTGCCATTTTAGAAGTATGGGGAGCCAGAGCCTTTCATAGCACCTCGAAGGGAGAATCCACCTGCCTTTTAGTTCCTACTGACAAGAGCACAGACGCAAAGACAGTGTAAAAGGTAATTTCCCAATAAGTTGTCCCTACTATGTTTTCAGTAACCTACCCTCATTCTGTTAGTGACAATGTTCACTCTGTATGTTTTCTCCCAAGCTAAAGTTTGTTTACTCAGAATTCTACCCTGAAAAATACTGTGAACATCTGTAGCAGCAGTTTTAGACTGGGTTGGGGGAAGGGAGCATCAGAAAAACAATCTCCTACAGAGACAAGAGTAGCTCTGTGGTCTGACACCAGAACTGCAAACAGAAGGATACCCAGTGATGAGTGGAACTCTTCACTGGCCGAACTGCCTTGTTGCTCATCCTCACCAGCAGGTACATTTGGAGATCTTGCCAGACATCTATTCTGTATTTATTATGTGCAGATCCCAGGTCTTCTTCACCTTCTTACAGCATGAAATTGTAATTATTTACACACCCACTTGTTCTTTCAAGGGCCTGGGGCTCATTGAGGGAAAAGATTGTGTTTTATCTTCACAAAAAAAAAAAAAAAAAGCACTAGGCACTTTGTGCCTAGGGCACACTTAGAATTCTAGAATGAAAGGAGCATTTGAATAAAATACGGCCAAGTAAAATATTTGTGAGACTTTATAAAGAAAAGTAGGATAAAAACAGCACTTCAGAATTCACAAGATGATATATTTTAAACAGCTTAAAAGACCAGCATACAGATGTTCTGAAGTTTTTGACACAATGGAGTAAAACTCAATTACATTTTTTTTTTTCTTTTTCTCTCTTTTGGATATTGGCAGCAAATAAGTGCTGCTATTTATTTTGGGAGGCAGTAATAAAATGTCATATGTCATCATTTGTGATTTGTCTCACAATGTTACTTGAAAAGCTTCTACAAGTTCCACAGAAGAAATGTTTGAGTGAGACTTCACAGATGCTCTGATGCTCATGAAAACAGTGAACATCAAAGTGTCCAAGAGACCGGTAAGCAGCTTCTTTCCACCATCTTTGATCTGCAGGAAGCTGAAGAGCCGCATATTTTCAGAGACGATTTGCAGTTCTATCAATGATCTTTCTACTGATCTCATTTAGCGCTGAGGTCAGAGGACTCACATGAAACTGGATTTCATTAAGAGGAATTCCACTGCTGTGGGTATACTTCACTCATAGAAGTAAGAAATAGATGAGGTTTCTCTACAAGCACCATTTTTCTGACTCTTGCACTATTGTTAGCAAACTGCTGAAGCACCTGCATTAAGTATTCAGAATAAGTTTGACATCTTCATAACAGCAAATTATAACCTGTGTTTGCCTCTTCAGCATAAAATTATCAGTAAAATTCACTTGTATTTATTTTAAAAAGCTTTCCATTTAATGAGCAAATAAGGAACAAAGGTAAAAGTTGTGATGTGAAAGTAATAATAATGATAGCCAATATATTAAAATTAACCTCTGCCAATATTTCAGGTGAGCAACAAAAAATATTAGGATTGTTAATAATCTAAGGTAATATCTATTTAACAGCTTCCATTCCATCAAGATGGCATAAATATAACCTCAGATAATTTAGGATTCCTCCCCTTTCCAAAGAGTTTTTAACGTCTGGTTGCTTCTGTGGTGCTAGAGCATTTTGACGCAAGGAACAGGTCTGTATCTAGGACTCATCATCATATGTCTATACAGTTTTCCTCTGACAAAGCTATAATCCCTTTCAGTTTTCTGTCATCTGTCCGTACAAATCACCACTGAAAGAACTACTGTTAGTTTCCTTCTACCTGACCCCTTCAGAACTGATGGCAGTGTCAATATTTCCTTCCATTTTATGGGCACAAATTACTTTCTCACTCTTCTTCATCATGCTTGAATACCAAACCAAAACCTATGCCAAACAGGCCAAGATCCATTTTATCTTATATGCACACCTGCTTCTTCCTGAACCCTAGGCTACAGCAATCCATCTTGCATCCTCCAGTTGAAGGTGAGAAGAAACTCTCTCTGTCACCAGACACTGTGGTTATACCTAAAGCCTTCTCCAGTCACCTAAGAGCCTAAAACTTTAGAGACAAGGTCAGAAGAACCCCTTTGTTTCCACCTTTTATCCTGTCTTATCCGTGCTCTGAGCAAGCAAAAGAATTGTTCCTAAATTGGACGGGGTGGGAGGTTCACGACAAAAAAAACGAAGCCTCCAGAGCAAGAGGAAAGTAGTAGCACTGAAAAATGTTACTTAACTACAGTAATGGAGTATCTTTCCCTTATCCATAATTTCTTAATTTTCTTCTGTAGTTTGGTTTTGATTTCTTTCTCTTTTTTTCTATTCAGTCATCTTTCAGTCTAAGTCTGAATTTAGTTAAGAGATAGTTTAGGTGGACTGTTACTCCTTCCCCATCAGATGCTGCTCCTTTGCTTCCAGTATTGAAATACAGCGCTTGGGGGTGTGTGCACAGCCCACAGCTTCATTGCTGAGCTCTAGCAAACACTCATCTAGGACAGACTCTAGGCTAAGGCTGCAGCTTCACCTTCCCAATCTGGTCACTTCTGTCATCCCTCCCATATTCCTGACCCTATGTGTCCCATCTCTACCTATTTTCATTTAATTGACTGGCCACATATCCTATAACACTAGGCACTTCTCTGAGTATGTCTTACCACTTTTATGTGATTCACTTTTTGGAGCTTCTTCTCTCCTGCAGTACTATATCTTTGCCATTTTGTTCTCTGCATGGACTGGAGAGAGAGAGAGACTGTCCTGGTTTGGTGCATGTTTGAGGACTGGCAAGCTGTAGTACAGTGGAGCGGGAGGAGGAGAAGGGATTCTAGGCAGGTGTAGATAACAGAACCATATCAATGGTTGTAAAATGACTCTGGCTTTTACTGATTGTCAGATCTTTCATCATCCTGAGCAAAGTACATAGAGAGGAGATCAAAATTTTTGACTTACTGCAGTAACTTAGGTGTAGCACATCGTTTGTCATCAGAGAAAACAATTTTTGGTCCATTCCTTTCATGCTGCAGTTAATGACAAAGTGAGGCCAGATTTTGGCTACAGTCACCTCTATGATACTGTAATTGTTCATTTTGCTAGGTTTGGCTATGCTTTTGGATTTTCAGTAGAATTTTGGTGACATACCTATCAGGCACATCTAATAAGCCACTCTAAAAATGCCAGAGGTCTTAAACCAGAATTTTCACCCATATTTATCCAACCTCAAATCCCCCATGTTTTCTGTTAGTTCATGCTGCTATTTAAGCAGCTCTACAATTTAGTCCATTTCATAAGAGATTCTAATCCTGTATTTTAACTTTGATCTAAAAAAACAAGTTTTGTACACTGTGTGACCTATATCTCAAGGAACATGCTGAATAAAAAGCACTTCCAGAGGGAAGTCAGAAAAAAAGCATGAAACAAATTGAACACAGAACTTTTCACATAGTGTGCAAATGAGTTGGGACTCCAAGCAGAAAAAGTTTAGGCTTCGTGTTCAGATGGACACAGCTCCCAGTAATCTGCTCTGCCACCTTGAACAACAAATTGAAGTCTTGCCTTTCTAATTGTCAATGGAGGAAAATAATATTCACTTTTTAATGTAGTAAGGAAAAAATGAGTTTTTATCTAAAGCTTTTGACATGCAGAGAAGGTAGATATAAAATAGTCATCGTTCTGGGTAAAGTGCTATGGGTTAATTAATCCTGAAGCAGATTTCTTGTATTATGTACATTAAAACCTCAAAGGCAGAGTGGGATTCATATGCAATTTAACACAGCAATTCCTGAGGTCATTTAAGACTCCAACGATTCTCTACATGTGCCTTGCTTTAGGTCTTCTCCTCAACCAGCTTTGTGTCAAAGCTAGCTTCTACCCAGGTTCACAAAACGCTTCACTGCATTCTACAAATGAAGAGAAGGAGCATGTGTTCCTGATTTACTGTCGAGAGCTTTGGGACTGGACAACTGGAGTCTGACTGGTCACTTCAGAACCAGGTAGCCAGAGAGACAGCATCCTTGGCTCACGAATCCAGATGGCAACCTTATTCTTTTTACAAAATTCAAAATCTACTCTTTTACTTTCCTCTATATACCCCAAAACTCCCTGTAAGGCAATGTTTTTGTTCTGGACCTGAAGATGAATGAAGGGCATTTCTCTTTCAAATTTTCAAAGATTTTGTCTGTAATTCTCTATAGTTTCCTAAAAATTTAGTTATATGGAGGCTACCTTCAGAAACGTCTTTGTTTCTGTGTTTTACTCCAGCCTATGACTCCACTGTGACAATGCTTACAACTTAATACTTAATTTTCTTTTCTCTAGTCAAAGGAGTTAGAGAAATGTTGCAATTACTTAAGTCATAAACTTATATTTGTCTGTGGAGATAAGCTATCACACTCACATTGCACTTATTTCAGTAATCATCAGCATTTTCATCTTGATGGGATTTTTTGCAGCTGCCTTGATATTAGCAATCAACTTTAAGGACTATCTCACTGATGCAATTGAACAACTAAATAAGAACATTTCTAATTTCCAGCTTACAAATACAAGGACTTGAACATGTACAAGCTATTAAAATAGTCCCCAAGGAGTTCTTGAGGGAACCCCACTAGCCCTTAGCTTGGATCCCTGCTAACAGTTATGGATGAATCTAGGTATTCTCATATTCAGCAGCTGTTTGAGGTTTCAGAGGAAATCTAAGAAATTTTTTGGAATCTCCTTTCATTCTGTAGTTTAAAAAGAAAGCAATGAAATAAAACAACTGAGTAAAAAAGAAATCCAGCCTTAACAATCAGACCAAAAGAATCATAACTGCATTTTGTTACACATCTATGAGATATTTAGGCTGTTAGGCCAAACACAACATGGCTTAAATATTGTATGTGAAAACACTGAACAAGCCTACAAGTGCAGGAGCAAATAAGCACATCTACCTGTCTTCCCTCTTCTTTCCTCTCCAAATTTAGAAAGCTATTTCAGAACTAGTGACATCACAATTTGTATATGACGCCAAGTATATATTCAGCAGATAACAATAGGACTTCTTAGTATTACTATGTGAAGAAAGCTATGTATAACTTCTAAACTCTCTGGGTGGGCCTTCAAATCTGTTCCCAGTACAGCACCAGCTGGTGGCGGATAGTCTCTAAGAAAACTCCCTAAATGAAGTTGGAAATATTATACTTTTCAGTGAGGCTTTAAGGATCTGTGTTTGTTAACTTATTTTAAAAATTGTTTATGTCCTTTGCCAGTTTCTTAATGTGATTGTTTTATTGTTATATATCTTGAGCTCTTTGTTGATCCTGTATATTAATCTTCAATCAGTTGCATAGTTTTGAAAATATTTTCTCCTAATCTGATGGCTGCCTCTTTACTTTATTGAGAATGACTAACATACAGAAATTGGCAAACAATAAATTCTATTGAGGATGTGAGCAAAAAGGTACCCCAATCTACTCTTGCTGTGAATGTAAACTAGTACAACCATTATGGAGGACAGCATGGAGATTCCTCAGATAACAGAAAATAGATATACTAGATGACCCAACCATCCCACTCCTGGAAATTTATCCAAATGAAAAAAATCAGCACATGAGAGTTATCTGTACCTTCATGTTCATAACAGCTCAATTCACAATAGCCAAGATAAGAAATGGACTTGGATGCCCATCAGTAGATGATTGGATAGAGAAACTGTGACATATCCAGATTGGTAGAATCAATATCATCATAATGCCCATATTGCCAAAAGTAACACACAGATTCAATGTAATCCCAGTCAAAATTCCAACAACACTCTTCGCAGAGCTGGAAAATATGATACAAAAATTCATCTGGAAACATAGGAGACCACAAATTGCCAAAGCTATCTTAAACAATAAAAGTCGAGCCAGAAGAATCACAATTCCTGATCTTAAGATAGTTATAGGGCCTTGGTAATCAAAACAGTCTAGTATCAGTACAGAAACAAGAAGATCAATGGAACAGAACAAGAACACCAGAAGACAGCCTACACGTGTAATCTTTAACAAGAGCATAAAAATAACCCTGGAACAACTGGGTAGCCACAAGCAGAAGTAAGTAACAAGATCCCCACTTTTCACCATACACAAATATTAAATCTAAATGGACAGAGGACCTAAATAAACACCCCAAATGATAAAAACTATTAGAAGAAAACATAGGAAGCACTCTACAAGATATAGGCATAGGCAAATATTTCTTAGAAAAGTTATCAAACATAAATAAATAAAAAGTTATCAAAAGCACAGGCAGCCAAGGCCAAAAATAAACAAATGGGACTACATCAAACTAGGAAACAATCAACAAAGTAAAGAAGCAACCAACAGAAAGGGAGAAAGGGAGAAAATCTTTGCACACTATGCAACAGATAGACTAACATCCAGTATACACAAATAATCTCCAGAAACACAACAACAGCAAAACAAACCAACCAGTTAAGAAATGGGTGAAAGAAATGAGCAGACATTTTTCAAATGAACAAATTCAAATGCCTAACAGACATAGGAAAAATGCTCAGGCTCCTTAGCAATAAGAAAAATGCAAAAGAAAAAAAAGCCTACATTTAGGTTATACTTAACTGCAGCAGGAACAGCCTGCATACAGAAAACTACTAATAATATCTACTGGCGAGGTTGTGGTGAAAACGTACCCTAATTCACTGCAAATGGGACTGAAGACTTCTGTAGTCACTATGGAAGTCAATAATCAAAGTGCTCAGACAACTCATAATTCATCTACTATATGACCCAACATTCCTTCTCTTGGGATTTCATCCAAAGAAGTGATACATACAAATGAGAAAGCAAACTGCATCCTTATAATCATTGCAGAATAATCAACAATAGCAAAAACATGAAAACAACTCAGACGTCCATTGAAAGATTACTGAATAAACAAAATGTGGTACATATATTCTATAGAATAATACTCAGTCATTAAAAAGAATGAAATTCTACCATTTGCAGCCAAGTTATCCCAACTGGAAACCATATGTTCAATGAAATAAGCCAATCCCAAAAGGACAAATATCATATGTTCTTTTTGATATAACTCTCATTCAAAATACAAAATGAAAAGATAAACAACTATACACTTGTAATCTCATAAACAAATGGTGTAATGGAGATCAGAGGAATGCAAAACAAAGAAAAATTGCATCTCTACTCCCAAATAAAAGTAGGCCCTTAATAAAACTGTTAAATATACCTTGACAACAAAATGCTAGACTCTCTATCATTGCTTACACCTACAGTGTCATGACACACATAAGGAGCAGAACGCTGGAGTCAAGACTACAGGTGACAGCTGGCGGACTATACTATTGTAAGACACATGGAACAGTGGGGAGGGCAGAAGAAGGGCGGAAAGGGACGGAAAGGAGAAAAGCCTTATACCTACAAAGCTGTAAAGTAGAAAATGAGAATAAAAAAGAGAGAGAGAAAGAGAAACTGTGGTGTATATACACCATGGAATACTACTTAACAATAAAAAAGAATGAAATCTTAGCTTTTGCAATTAAATGGATACAATTGAAACCATGATGCTTAGTGAAATGAGCTGCCCCCCAAATACAAGTATCATATATTTTCCCAAACCTGTGATAACAGAGTACAAAAATGAAATCTTTGAGTGAGACTGACATCCTTGGATTCAACTGTTGCTTACAATCTTTGTATGCACTTCTGAGGAATAGTAGGTATTATTTTTCTCCTTGCTATGTGTTCATACTAATGAAGTATTAAGCCTGTGATTACAAAGTGAAATGAAAATATGCCACTGTAAAAATTATGGGATAAAAGAAATAAGAGAGAAGAAGATGGGTGAGGGAATACATCCAGGAAGGAGAGTAGGATGGAAAAGTTGCTATGTTCCTAAATCTGTATTATAAAAATACATTAAATTTGTTCACTTTATATAAATAAAACCAAGCTTAAAATCGTTCAGTGTTGCTAAAATTATATAGTATGTGCTAAACTTAGATTTCACTGAAATATTAATAGCAGACTTCTAACCTGAAAACACTTTATGCAAGAAATGTAATCAATGACAAACAAGGAAAATGAAAAAAACTTTGAGGAAGCAGAAAATAATCCAGTGGTTTAGCCTGTATTCCCTAAGCATGTTGAGCCTACCAACAGTTGTCAGATCCTTGATGGGCTGTTGGAAATTCAGCTACACCACCAAAAATCATCTACGGTACACAACCAGGAAGAGTAAAAATTCCTGACACTGGACACAAGTCATATCTAACACATAGATTTCCTTTAAGCAGGCTTCTTTCAATAAACAGTTGACCTGTAACCGTGGCAGTCACAGAATGAGCGCTCTTATGTAGGTGTTGAAAAATGTTTAAAATTATGAGTCAATATCCCTCAGGATCAGAAATGGGAAAATCTGCAACAAAATGCTAGCAGACTGAAATCAACGGTACATTTACAAGATCACTCATTATGACCACATGCAATTCATTCTAGGGATGTAGGATTATTCAGTATGTGTAAGGCATTATCAACAAATATGATATATAATATGATCAGAACAAAGGACAAACTATCTGTTATAGCAATAGGCGCAGAAAAGGGATTTGATAGAATTCAATATTATTTCATGATAAAAATTCTCAATATACCATGTATGGAAGGAATGTGCTTCAACAAATCCACATCTAACACCATATTTAACAAGAAAGAATTGAAAACTTTACCCCTAATCCCAGAAACAAGACAAGGATACCTACTCTTACCATCTCTTTCCAGCATAGCACTACAATCCTTAGTCTGAAGAATTAAATAAGAGAAAGACATCAAAGGCAGCCTAACTGGAAAAGAATAAAATAAATTGTCTTTGTATATGGATAACATGATCCGGATATTCCATTAAAGAAATTGCTAGTTTCTAAATAATGATTTACTAAATAAACATAGTAAAGAAGCAGAATATAAAGTAAAAATCAATAGCATTTGTATATATTAATATCTTTTACAGTTAATACTTAACATGAATTTAAATTGTGTGAGCCCATGGAGATTTTCTGGTGTGTGATTTGGGATTACCTGAAAAAAATGTGCAGACAAAGTACATAACTTAAAACACCAACAAAAAATGAAGAAATGGGCACACCATGTATACATAAAATAGATTTACATAATAGTCCATATTATAATTTACTATTAAAAATGTAAAAAATATTGTCATAAAGGTTAAAATTTACCAAAAATGTAGTCACTTTCTGAGTAAGAATGGCTCCAGGCACAATCAAGTGAAATGCGAATAAACATCAAGACACAGTGTCAAATCATAAATGACGAAAATTTACTGTAGTTCACACCATATACACATGTAACTTTTTAGCAACCCGCAGTTGCTACTTGGTGGATTAGAAGTTACACACAGTCTTGAAATCAGCTGCAAAACTCAAATTATGCTTAACTAAAATTATGCTTTTAGTATAATTTCATTTACCAATTTCTATTCTTCATGTCCCCCGTGTCCTTGACTATAATCATTATGTGGCTGATTGTAGCCCTTTGAACAAATATCTGCCAACCTAACTATTGGTGGAAAATCCAAAGCAAGATTGGCCTAAAAGTTTTTAATTTATAAAGTTTCTCATGTTCCTTATAAAAAGTAGTGGTTGCCAAATAAGTGCATTTATACTTTCAAAAAATTTTAATGACACTTTTCCATCTTTATTTTTGCACATATCATTTAGGTTCAAAAGTCTTTATGTGAAAACATCATTAACTCCCTAAGCTTAAGGAATTACTATCTGTGTGATTTTTAATAAATATTAGATTTAGGATATGGCAAAGAAAAGGGCAACTAATCTGATTTCTAATTATATCGACATTTGCTAACATTTGTAGTTCCTATGCATGTATAATTAATTTCTACTTTTTATTCAAGGGGACCTTTATTCTCCCATGTACAAAGCCAATCCTGAGCACATACAACTGTTAGATTTATCTAACACTTTGTAGTAAGTATCTCTATGAATAGAATTAAATATATGGTAACTCAAGATTTGGTTATCAGCAGGTATGTGTGACATTGTTTAATTTTTGCACTTTCAAGTCAAATGTAGCATCCACAAGGACATTTGACCCCCAATCACATTTTGTCATTTGTCATATAGGCTTTTTACATGGGCCCTGCATACCAAGGAAACTTCAGGGACAAATATATCAACCTTCATAAAATAACACTACTGTCTTGCTAAGCATTCCTATGTTTATCCTGCTCTTGAGTTTCTGTATTCTTTGTATACAATTTGCCATTTTTATTTAGATTCATGTTGTTTAAGCTTTTTCTTCTGCTTAAAAAATCACATTCCAAGCAAACAACACTACAAGGGCTTATGCCTCAGGTCACTCGAGACACACATCTAAAGACAGATGATCTGAAGACGTAATTCCCACCAGGCTGGAACAGGACGGCACACATATCCAGCTCATTTCACCCTCTGAAAGACAAGGTTGATGCTATGTCTGGGCACCAATACTAAACACCGTGACTTCCAGTGCAGATTCCAGGGCCTGCTTTTTGTCTCTTGAATTTCCCCACAGTTACCCAAAGTGGCCTTGTCAGAGTTATAACTTGGAATGATTTTATGTCTCTCTTCTATCCCTGCTTTTTTGGTTAACTCCATCTGAACTCACCTAAGACAGGTTGGTTTATCATTTATCATAAATTAGTCTCCACACATGGCTCACTCACTTACGTTTCATTCACGCAATCATTCACCACACACACTTTAGACTTCATGAAAAATTTTCAAAAAAAAAAAAAAAAAAAGCTCAGTGTGGCATCTTGGGAGTTAATCTAAGGTATCCCAGCCATGTAGGAGGTAAGTAATTGTCCCTACTTAACAGATTTGTGCTTGGTGTTGAATTTGAAGCCTTTTCTGCTATACTCTCAGCTCTCAGATGATATTCTTCAAGTTTGAGTCATTTTGCAAACTCTGGGGTTCCCAAACATTGTAGCTAAGGGTATTTCTTATGTAGCAGAAATCACTGGCCACTTCCACTTGCATCAAATCATCAACAAGAAGGCTGTCACAGTGCCTCTGGGTTTCTGTTTCTCAAGTGTATTTATGTTCATAACACTACCAATTTTCTGAAATTTAGACCTTTGTGTGTAGTAGTAATCATATTAGTATGGCAAACATCAATAGCAATCAACAGAATATTAATAGCTATATTCATTTTTTAAAGATTTATTTTTATTGGAAAGGCAGATATACAGAGAGAAGGAGAGACATAGAGGAAGATCTTCTGTCCAATGGTTCACTCCCCAAGTGACCACAATGGCTGGAGCTGAGCCAATCCGAAGCGAGGAACCAGGAACCTCTTCCAGGTCTCCCATGCGGGTGCAGGGTCCCTAGGCTTTGGGCCATCCTCAACTGCTTTCCCAGGCCACAAGCAGGGAGCTGGATGGGAAGTGGAGCTGCTGGGATTAGAACCAGCGCCCATATGGGATCCCAGCGCATGCAAGGCGAGGACTTTAACCACTACACCCAATAGTTATATTCTTTTTTCTCTGCAATTTTTAATGATTCTCAGAAAATGCTTCCTAAACACAATAGCCATGCCCTTGAGAGCACACAATTAAGGGAGGATAAATAATTGTTATTTGATGTTTACTCCTAAGACAAAATCAAGACTATGTGCATGTACAAATACTACTTATATCATTTTATAAAATGTGAAATAAGCCACAAGTGCTTACTACTGAACAGAGTAAAAATTTTAAGTTTGATAAAGCAGAGATGAAACTGCTTCCAATGAGTTACTATGCAATCTAAGTAAGTAGTTCTCATTATCAAGACCCCGCCTGCTGTGTTGGGATCCCATATGGGTATAGGTTCTACTCCTGGCTACTCCGCTTCTCAACCACATTCCTCCTTATGGCCTAGGAAAGCAGCAGAGAATGGTGTCACACCTTGGCATTCTGTACCCACAAAGGACATCCAGAAGAACATCCTGGCTCCTGGCTTCCTATCGGCTCAGCTCTGGCCATTGTAATCATTTGGGGAGTGTAAACCACTAGATAAAAGATGTCTCTCATTTCTGTACTTCTGCCTTTCAAATAAAAATAAATCTTAAAAATTAGGCAAATACCCCAAATACCCCCCCATGCTTTGATTCCCTGGTGCTGGCAGTAGATGGGTTCTACTACACTGCAGCTGCTCCAAAGGGAGGTGAGTCCTAAAGAGGTGTCCAGCCTGGGCCCCAGGTGGCCTAGGATGCAGGGTTCTTCCATTCTCACCTAACCTGTCTTCATTTCCACACAGATCTATGTACAGTTTGCCTCTCCTTAACTGCCAGGACTCTTCTAAAAGGCAGCACAGGAGCTGTCACTGTGGTACAGAGGGTAAGATAACTTCTAAGATACCAGCTTTCTCTATCAGAGTGGCTGTTCCAGTCCTGCTGCTATTCTTCATATCCAGATCATAATAATGAGCGTGGGACATGTTTCCCTTAACATAAGATGAAAGGATGTCAATCTGGAAAAGTACCCGTATATTGTAATATTACTTTAACCTCAAACATCCTGTATCTAATGCATTAAGATATTGTGATGTAATGAACATACAATTAATGTGAGTCAGACTGCTTATGTTCTACATCAAAGAATTGTAAAACCTAATATACTTTTAAGACCCTAAGCTACTTGGAAATGGGGCAGAAAAACAGAGAAATCTTCCATTTCCTTAGAATGTGTGAGGAAGACATAGAGTATAACCTATCAGAAACATAACAGGTAATTCATAGACAACAGACTCGAATCAGCATTAAACAATAGTTAAACTACAAAGACATATAGGGGGAATCAAGAGCAATCTTGACAACCTCTTAACAGGAGGTCATATGCACAGAGCAGGGGAGGACCCCACGGTGGAGCAGGTGGACAGGAGGAGGCTTGTATCCAACCCTGAAGACTCGGACCCTCACCAAGGACTATCAGTATGAGCACCGAGGACTACAGCCCAACAGACAAGGAGAACATGGGGAATTGGAGTGCCTTCGGAGGCTGAGAACTCAGAGGTCACTCAGGCCCATTTGGAACTACCACATGGGATGGAAGAAGCTCAAATCCTTCCTCGCAGGATCTAAGGTCATCGGAACAACAGCCAGGAGCCCTGAGGGATCTGCAGAAACAGAACAGCAAACTTCCTTCGGGTCTAGGGAGAGGAGCTTCTTCTGGTCCTTACTTAGTTCCAACTTTGGAGCCCTACCCTCGCTTGCAATGACCATCAGGATCACTCCGGAGCCACACACACACACACACACACACACACACACACACACAAATAGAATAGATAGAGAAATACAAGGAAAGCTTAGAACCAATCAGGAAACAATCAGCGTGGATCCACATATACCTTACTAGATAGGACACAAAGATTAGTTACTCCTCACTAGGGGATGGAAGATTTCTCTGCACACCCTTCCTAAAACTGTTCCGTACCTAAACTGTTGACAAAGGCCTTGTTAGATTTATAAGCCAGTTTAGACTATCCTAAAATCTGCCAAGTTCAGCAAAATTATGCGTCAATACATTAAATTGCTAAATACTAAAATGAAAACAGACACGAGACAGCTGAATAGTACCCTATAGCCACTTTAAGATGTATAGCAGCCGGTTCTGTGTACAAACAAAAACTGAAGGGTCAATGAAGTAGTCACAGGACGTAGTTAAGAACTTGCATTTTTTAACATATTGATTACTCAATACCATGTCAATTAACTCCATAATGTTGTAAATTGTTGTTGATGTTGTGCTGGGGCTTCTAATTGATTGGGACGATATTCTGCCAGCTCTGCCTTCAGACCAGAGATGGTCTCCCCAAGAAGCCATTGAATTTATCTGGACAATAACATGCTGGACTCTATGCTTGATATATGCTTGCAAAGAAAGAATCTGGACTGAATTTGAACTGTAATACTGCAACAAGGTGGAGGAATCCATCATGGGGGGGGAGGGCACCGGGAGGGGTTGGGGGAATCCCAGAGCCTATGAAACTGTGTCACATAATGCAACGTAATTAACAAACATTTTTTAAAAAATGAGCGTGGAAAAGCAACCGATGATGACTCAAGTGCTTGAATTCACACTATACTTGTGGGAACCCGAGATAATGTTCCTGGCTTCTGATCAAGGACTGGCTGTTGTGGCTATCAAAAGAGTGAACTTGAAGTAGATGAAAGATCTTTCTTTATCTCTCTCTGTCTTGCCCTTTCCCTCTGCCTTTCAAATAAATTGTTTTTTTCAAAAAGGGCAACACAATGACCAGATGCAAATACTCGAGTAGTTAGAGCCAATACAACTTCACACAATGGTGGAAATGTTTTATGTCTACACAAATGGGTGTGGTAGCTCTCAGTTATATGTGGCTATTGAGCATTTCAAGGTGGTTAGTGTGAATGAATGATTGAAATTTTAAACTTATTTAACAAGCTGTGGCTAGTGGTTATTGCATTAGATAGAACAGCTTCAGAAACAACCCAGGTCCAAGTCCATTCTCTGCATTTCCCCAGTCCTATGACATCGAAGAAGTATCTTGAATTTTCTCAGCCTTGTCTTATTATTTGTGGTAATCTTATCAACCTCTTAGTATATCACAAAAATCAAATTCTTACTTCACCTAGCATAGGAACTGATCCAGACTAAGTTTTCAGCAATGGTATCTATTAGAAACTTTAAAGAACACTGAAGGATTCTTATATATGTTTACTCACATTTGACCATCATTCAGCTGGGTTTGTTCTGCTCCATAATCATGTGTAGCTGGCCCTTCAGCAAACAAGGAGAAAGCTTCAGCCAAAAGTCCTGACAAAAATGCAAGTGTAACAAAAGTCATTTTTAGCTGCTCCTTGGGGATTAAATCTGACAACTATTTCTAGTTGAGCTTTGGAGAAATATAAGACTTTTGTTTCATCAAGAAGTATCTTTTTCTGTGGCTACTTCCAAAGCCGAATCATATAAGGTAATGACTTTTGCACTGGGTCTAGAAGAATCGGTACTTGTCTAAAGTATACTTAATAAAGGACAACCAATTATCACTTATCAAAGAAATAAATATATTTTCACTTGAATATTCCCCCGTATCTATCTCTATGCTCACTAAAATGAAATCCAGAAAAATAATGTGACATTCCCTCTGCTGTTTTTTTTTTTTAAAGATGTTCCATCCACTGTTTCACTACCCAAATGGCTGCAATAGCCAGAGCTGAGTTGATCCAAAGCCAAGAGCCACAAGCTTCCTCCAGGTCTCCAACATGGGTACATGGACCTAAGGACCCGAGCGTGCTTTCTCAGGCCATAAGCAGGGGACAGGATAGAACATGGAGCAGTTGGGACATGAACTGGCAACCTTATGAAATGCTGTCACTTGTAGGTGGGTCTGTTGACTCACCATTCAGGGCTTAGAATGCTTAATAATGTTAAAAGAATCAAAGAAGATCTAGTTTATAGCTGTTACCTATTGGTAATTATTAGGCACAAACTAGTAATTCCTTCTTTAAAAAAAGAGAGAAAGAAAGAGACAAACTGCTGTTTAAAAATGTGGTTCTGCTGTTACGTAAAAGCAGAAGTATGCCAACTCAAATTCAGTACCATTGTCTCAATCAATCACTGTGATCAAGTTTGCGGAGTTCAATACAAGCAACTCAATATCATCATCAGGAAAGAAAATATTTAAAAGACACTAATAACTACAGAGTGCTAATGAATGCTTAACTGGGATGCGGGAAGTGCCAGCTATAGCATTTGCTGATTTCCACGATAAAAATACTCCAATCTGGTGAACTTCAAACTACTATATGATGTGATTAGATTTGGAAAAGACATGAACAACTGGACCTGGAATTCATCAAAACTGTCCTAGCACTAAATGTACAGACTTTTCTACTTGCAATAATACTCAGCAACATGTGATCTTTGATCCAGAAATAAATTCATTTAGGCCATGAAAACCTCATGATTCTGTTAATCAAAAGGAGCTAATAGCAAAGTGTAAAGTAATTCAGACACATCAGTGCATGAATTCAAAAGTCTGGTTTCTCATTTTTCCCCACTTTTATCATATCAGGAAAAATCTTTAATCTATTGCACTTTTATGATCTCCTCATGCACATCAATCACTCTAGCTGCTGTTTTTAATACATGTTAAGGATGGAGAACTACTCTGTGTGGTTTATGTTTTGCTCCCTGAGATAGCTTTCCCTGCGTTTATATCACTATATTGGATGCATTCATCAGTTCTGGGGAGACACATGAAGCAATGGCAATGAATTGGTAGAGTTTGGGTTACTTTGTCATAATTTTTGACAGCAATATTCCCAAGGAACAGCATTCAGATTAAAGGTAAGGTACTTACCTCAAGAATAATTCAAGCTAGATATTTGCAGCATATGCAAACCAAATTCATAAAGTAATTTGTCATTTGTTGGTATTTAATCACACAATAGGAAATTTTACTTTTGAGCAAAATTAGAAACACAAGAAATCATAAATCCTGTCACTATACATAATGTTCAAAAATATGACAAAACCTGCTACATACTTGCAATACAAATGAAGCTGAAATTTGTAAGTCACACAAGCATCTAATGCAATATTCTTACAGTACTCTAAGTCAGATTCCTATGTGGTATGTATTAATCTTCCACAAAAATATTAAGAATAGCAAAAGAAGGTAATTTACAAGGCCATTTGAAATTGTCACACAACCTATTGCTAAAAATCTGGCAGAAATAATAAAAATCATAAGAAAGATTTTTAGGAATTTAGGAAAGTCATCAAAGCATCAGATCAGGGCATTAACTAGCTTTAGTTTATGAAAAGGGACTATGAAAAATTTACCATAAACCTGATATATGAAATTTTTTATAAAATTGTGTTTTTTAAACATGTTTAATTATTGATTTGGAAGCAAACCTACAGGGAGAAAAGGGAAGTAAAAACTATTTCATACACTGATTCACTTCCTTACGGTAACCATAGACAGGGCTGGGCCACGCCAAATCCAAGACCTAGGAGATCCATCTCAGTCTCCAACGTGGCTACCAAGGTCCAAGTACTTGGGTTATCATCTATTGGATGAATTAGAAATAAAGCACCCAGGAGTTGAACTAGAGTTCATATTGTGTTCTTGCGTTGTAGGTAGTGGCTTAACACACTACACCACAATGCTGGCCCTGAAGTGTTTCTTTAAAGACATGTGAATTTTAATGATGTTTAGTGATGTTGGAGGAAAGATCTGAGCTGAGAAAAGAGACATGGATACATTTCAAAAAGACTACTCAAGTCCATGAAAAAAAATCAGTTCTTAAATCTGGTAAACTTTTGAGTAACCAAGACAAGTATATTTTCAAAAACCTTTGTAAGCATCTCAGAAAGTCTACCTGTTCCTGAATAAACTTTCGTACAATTAGTATCAGTTGGTTTCCCCAAAGAAGGTTCTGAGAAAAAGATGTAACGGATCCCAGGATGCACTTGCACAGAAACCAGAGCATGAAATAAGGAAGATGTGGCTGGAATTGTGCTGCAGCAGGAAAAGCTGCCTGTGCTATCAGCATTCCATTTGGATGCTGATTCAAGTCCTGTCTGCTGCACTTCATTAGGCTTCATAGGGATATCCTGGGAGAAGTAGCAGAGAATGGTTTTTGGGCCCTGCCACCCGTGTGGGAGACCTGGAAGAAACTTCTGGCTTTGGAAGTAACCAGAGGATGGAAATCTCTATCTCCCCCTCTTTTTCTACAACTCTGACTTTCAAACAAACATCTCTTTTTTAAAAATGTAACTATGACATTTATTTAAATTAATTGAGCTTTGATTTTAAAAAAGAGTAATCATTAAAATCTCTTCCTAATCTGGTTCCAGCTAATGAAGGTTTAATCTTAACAGAGAAATATAGAATATAATTCAGTTTTATCTTATGCTAGAAGTAAGGAAGCTAGCCTATTTATCCTGTTCTGATATCTATGCTGGCTAAAAAGGCAATTGAGGAACATTAACTTCCCACCCTCTGGTCAACTCAAGTGCTGGGAGAAACCTTCAGGCAGAAAGCAACAGATATGTGAAGTAAATACTGTTGGCACACTGCAATGGTAAAAACTTAGGATATGTTAGCATCCACTAACAAGGATCAAAAGCCTAATCCAAATGCCAAAAGATGGTGAATTAAGGTCAGCAACATTCTGAGGACAAAAGAATGCATATTCACTAAACTTCATGGGTAAAATTAACAGCTGGACCTCTTTATAAACAAGACCTCAAAAACTCTGTTTTGGGGGCCTGTGTTGTAGTATAGTGAGTCAAGCTGCCACCTGCAATGCCAGCATTCCAAATGGACACAGGATCAACTCCCAGTTGCTCCAGCTCCATTAGAGCTCTCTGCTAAGGGCTGGGAAAAGCATCAGAAAATGACCCAAGTGTTTGAGTCCACGACACCCATGTGAGAGACCCGTAACAAGCTCCTTGTTCCTGGCTTAGGCCTGTTTTCTGCAGCCATCTGGGGGGTATGCAGGGTTTGTAAGATTTCTCTCTCTTTCTATTACTCTTTCAAATAAATAAATATTTTTAAACTGCCTTTTCACACATCCATCTTTTAAGAATTATGTCATGGTATACTTGCTTCCACTATGCAGATTCTCTCTATATATATATTTACCTATATATCCATTGATCTTGTATTTTGTATGAAGGTTGCCTTATATCAGAGAGAACATGTGATATCTGTTCTTTTGGTAATGGTTTATTTCACTGAGCATAATGGTCTCCAATTGGGACTATTTTGTGCAAATGGTAGCATTTCGTTCTTTTTAATGACTGTGTAATATTCCAGGGAATAGCTATCTTAGTTTCTTTATCTACTCTTTCAACAGGCATATGAGTTGTATCCATGTCTTCGCTGTTGTAGATTGTACTGCTGTCAATACAGAATTATAAATCCCCTTATCATATGCAGATTTCCTTTCCTTTGAATATATTCTCAGAAGTGGGATAGCTGGGTCAGACTGCAGGTCCATTTTCAGTTCCCTTAGCACTCGCTGTACTGACTTCCATAGTGGTTGTACCAGCCTACACTCCCACCAAGAGTGAAGTAGGGTGCCTTTCTCCCCACATTCACACCAGCATGTCTTGTCAGTAGAGTTTTGAATGTAGGCTAATCTCACTGGAAGCTCAATGTGGTTTTTATTTGTACTTCCCTGATAGCTGGGGAACCTGAGCATTTTTTCATGTCTATTAGCCATTTGAATTTGTTCTCTTGAAAGACATCTGCTCATTTCCTTCACCAATTTCTTCACAGAGTTGTTTGTTTCTCTATGATTAATATTTAATTTAAAATATTTCCCTCTAAAATTATCTTTCAAATTACAAAGCAGAAAATATCCATCCATCACCAGAAGTTTCAAGGTATAAATATTTTTAAAAGGTATACCAATAAAATTTGGCTGAGGAAATTACTGAGCACACCAATGTTCAATGCACACCTAAGATACTTAAGAACAGCTGAAATGTGGGACAGCTCCTGAAATGACTCCCCATGATCCCTGTCTTGCATTTATATCCATTTATAATCCTTTGCTGTGTGTTTGTGTGTGTGTGTGTGTGTTTAATCTGGTAACTTGCCTCTAACAGAATACAATAAAGATGATATCAATTCTGTTTTAAGGTTGTAAAAGATTGTGAATTCTGTTTTGCCAATCCTTCCTCTCAGTTGTGCCTCATTTGGCCTCTAACTTGCTTTCTGATTACCATGGTACAAGATGCTGTATAGAAGGGCTGGTATGGTGGCATAACAGGCTAATCCTCCATCTGCCAGCACTGGCATCCCATATGAGAGTCAGTTCATGTCATGGCTACTCCACTTACAATATGGCTGCCTGGTTATAGCCTGAGAAAGCAACAGAGAATGGTCCAAGACTTTGAGCACCTGCACCCACATGGGAGACCTGGAAGAAGTTCTTGGCTTCCAGATTTGGACCTTCCCAGAAATGACTATTGTGGTCTTTGGGGGAGTGAATCAGCAGGTAAAGATCCCTTTCTGTGTGTTTCCCCCTCTCTCTGTAACTCTGAATTTCCAAGTAAAACAAATAAATATTTAATTTTTAAAAAAAAATGCTTTATGGAAAACACTCACACAGCAGGATACCAAGGACAGCCTCTGAACTACGTCCATGGGGAACTGAGGCCCTCGGCCCAACAACTCTGGAAGAACTGGGGCCTACAGCCATGGATATGAACTTAGAAACTCATGCTGCCTCTGTCAACCCTGAACATAAGACTGCACTTCTGGCCTGCTCCTATACACCTGAGTTCCTGAAACAAAGATGCCAATTATGATGTCTAGATCCTCAGTGCTCAAAAGCTCTGAGTTGGCAGATATTTTAAGCCATGGTGTTTTAGAATAGTTTGTTACAAAGAAATAAATAGTATTGGGCTCGGCAGCGTGGCCTAGTGGCTAAGGTCCTTGCCTTGATCCCATATGGTTGCTGGTTCTAATCCCAGCAACTCTACTTCCTCTCTATCCTCCTCTCAGTATGTCTGACTTTGTAATAAAAATAAAATAAATCTAAAAAAAAAAAGAAAGAAATAGTATTTCCAGAAAGTCCTATCACAGAAATTTATCACATGAAAATAAGGTTAGTTCATTAGGAAAACTGAATAAATTCAAGTTCTGAGTCATTGTCTGCACCACCTTCCTGTGAAAGAGCTATGTTCTCAGTAGTGGAACTGTGACCACAGTGAGTTCCCAGTCTGGTCATGCTAGGTAGAGGTCAACTTGAGATCTTCAGCCACCTTTGCATCCCAGTCTGTTGTGTATGGGGCAGGCTCACGGGTGTGGTCACACACTGTATGAAAACAACATGAGAATGCATTTTCTGGAGAGAATTATAAGACTATAAATAAGTCCAAAGATACTGTTACACTGGCAATTCAGAACAATAACAGGGACACTCCCATATTGTTGCAGGCTGTAAAAAAAAAAAAGTTAACATAGTAAAATACATATATATCAGATGATGGTTAAGGCTCATAGGAAAAATGTAAATCAGAAGTGGTGGATAGAAGTGGTTGGGATAGGGCTTGAACATTTAAATAATGAACACAGAGAAGACTTGAGAAAGCATTAGATATTGGAATAAAAACCTAAAGAGGTCAGGAAAAAAACAGCAATCCAATTGGAAAGATTAACTGAGTGAAAAATCTTTGATGGGGTAGTGCCCTTGAAATGTTTGAGAATGTTAGAAGGTGGGAAGAGGGTTGGAGTAGAATAAACAAGGTTGGGTGGTGATAGCATGATATGGGGTGAGTGGGATGTTTCCCATCTTTGAATTTCTCTCATGCTGAGATTTAAAACGAGAATAGCAAAATTACCTCCACTGGCATTGAGTAGAAGGATATGAAGGAGTTAGCAAGTTGGATACACAGTGAGATGGAATGTTTGGTGATCAGTGCCAGAGAGTCTATTCTAAGCAGAGCATGGCTCTTCTAAATCTTACAATTGGTTCAGTATGGCTGAGGATGCACTACGACAGATGGTCTTCAAAATATTATTTATTTGAGATAGAAAGACAGAGAACTCTAATCCACTGGTTTATTTCTCAAATGCGAGCAATAGTCCGGATTGGACAAGCCAAAGCTGGGAGCCAAACGAACAATCTATGTATCCCATGTGGAACCCATTACTTGAGCCATCACCACTACCTCCTAGGGTCTGCATTGACAAGAAGTTAGAATCAGGAACCAGAATTCAAAAGCATGCACTCCAAAGTGGGATGTGCACATCTTCACTGCTAGGCCAAATGCGTGTGCCAGACCTGAAGATTCTAGACTACAACACTTAAATTCCTCATTCTCTCTCTGACCACTGCTATGTTAACTGCCCCTCTTACTCAGCAACCATCTCCTGTCTACTTTTTTCAGTGTTCCCTCAAATTGTCATTTGTAAAGTGATGGAATAATAAGAACTGTTGATTCTTTCTGTTTTTTGAGTGATAGTAGGACTTTAGACACAATTCTGCTCTGGAGATTGCTTTTCTAGTGGGATAATAACTCCCAATAGCTTTGTGTAATATATATCATAGAAGAATGGTGATTTATGCTTAAAAGAGAGTCTTAAGTGCATTTTAAACCTCCACATGTTGATAATTAAGCACTTTCCACATAGTCAGTTCTATAGATTTTACAGTCTTTTGTCTCAGGTCTGCCTTTGTAAAGAATCCTGGCAGAAAATGAGCCTGTTGATTTTGCTTAGTTGTTACTGTTCACAGAACAGACTCAGTAGATTGTTCTCCTGAATATTTTTGATGTAAAATTTCTGATTCCTGCTCAGGAAAGCCCCAAGTATGTGATGTTCTGTATTCAAACAGAATGGCAATTTGTATTTCATTGGATTTCTTCTACTCATTTTGATGGTCTGCATTATAATTCTCCAAAACCAGGGTCTCTTCCAGAAGGAAATACTACACCTCAGTTTGCCTGCCAGGATTGGTCAGTTTCCTGTCCATGACGGTGATGCTCCTCTGTACACCCTGGTCTTATGGAGACTGTTCATTTCCTTTGATAAGGTATTAGGATTATGGGAGCAGAAACAGATTCAGAAGACCATGACAAGTAAGACCAGCTTCAATCACTCAAAGTCCTGTACTTGGAAAGGGCTCACATGTACCTTCATAGCATTGATAATTTTTTAAACAAGAAGCCTTGAATTTTTGTTTTGACCTGTGCTCCATAAAATTAGGTAGGCAGTCCCACAGACTGTAAAAAGTCCTTTTTTGTGGCTAGAATGAGCTCTAGTGTTTCATTAGGTATAATTTTTCAGTGGAAGAAAAGTCAGTTCATTTTCTCCTTCCATCTATCCTGTGACTGTATTTGACCAACCAGATTTCAGAGAAGTCTGGTGTACTGTTACAGAGAGAAAACCCAGACACATGACTGTACGTATCTGAATGCCACAAGGCACTATGCATCACTTTGCTAAAGTTCAGTGCTGCTCTAGATAACCAACACAGAACTGTCAAAGCACTGAGTATCTATCTCCACGACTTTATCATTGCCACCCATTCCCCCCCACCACACACACATGTAATTTCAATCAGCCAAAGAAAAGTTCCTTAGAGAGTGATGCTTGAAAATTTATATGCCATAAAAATCACAATCCAGCAATCTGGTTCTGTTTTCAGAAGTGTAAAGAGAGAAGCCTGTTTCAAAATATTTTTTTATAGATTTAAGGATAGTTAAACTATAAACCAGATCAACATAACAATGCCCTTGTTTTCTTTATAGTACAAGAACACCTGACTTTCTAGAAAAGCAATCTGAGAAGAGGGCGTCTCTCCAACTGTGCAGCGTTTTATGCCTAATCTCGTTATTCATATAGATTTGATCCAAAGACATAAAACTGTTATATTGGATTTCACTTCTGATCACATGATACTCCGTTGCCAAGGATATCAATATGTCTAAATTTCTGGCTTCAAAAGAAAAAAAAAGGGGTGTGTGTGTATGACAGGTTGGCATAAGCAGATATGTAGAAACTTCAAAAAGTTCACGGAAATGGAATTGAGAGATAAATTTATTTTGGTGCCAAAAAAATGAAATCCATGTATATTTTTTCCCATAGTACATGTTTTCTATGAAATCTTAAGAACACCTAATATGAGTGGATTTCGAAATATTTTACATTGAGCCAAATTTACCTTGTAATTCCATTTTCTATGAACTTTGAATTCTTGTACATATACATAAGATGCATACATAATATATTTAATTCATACAAAATAACTTTGGAATTTTTTAGCTAAAATATACTATTAACTGTTCAGTAGTGGCATATTGAAACGGTTCCATTGATTGCCAAGTTCCAGAAGTGGGCATCATGTGGCATATACTGTCAATCAAGGGATTTCACTCCCCTGACCCTTCAATATCCAAACATCAGCATATCATTCTATAAAGTTTACTGTATTGAAACAAACAATAGGGAGAGCCTAGATCAAGCCAGGAAATGGTACCCAGTGGCATACATTTGGCGCAGGTCAGGGGCAAACCAGGCAGGGCCAGTTCACATCACAGGCTGGCAAATCCGAGCACCAGAATGGAGTGTGGGTGGGGCCGGATCTGGTTGCAACATACACCAGTACACATGAGGTCTTGGACTGGGTGCTGGCTGGGCTGGGCTAGACTTTAACCCCCCACCAACCTGAGCTGAAATTGGGGGTGGGCCCAGCTGGGCCAGGCTACAGCACCCACTGGCAAATGCTGAGGCCATGCCAGACTGGGACAGAGTGCCCAACCAGCATACACAAGACTCAGCAGGGAAGGGATAAAGCTAGTAGGGGGAATGTGGAGGGAGGGCTGCCCTGCTGGAACATTATTCCCACTGGAAAGCCTGAGTTGGGATGGGGACAGACCAAACCAGTCAGGGCTACAACACCTGTGGGCCTCATGTGAGCTAGATTAGAGAAAAGTCAGGCTTGGTTGACTGTCCCTACTGGTGCAAGCATAAATCAGAGAGGGTGAGGGTTGGCTGGGTTTTGCTGCAGCATCAGCTGACAGATGCTGGCACTGGGGGATAAATCTGTCAAATTAAATTGCAGAACCACCTGGAAAGTGCATGTTTCATGAGTGAGAGTGGGCCCATCAGTGAAATAGTTGGAGCTTCCCTCTTGGGTTACACTCCCACTGGGCAGCATGAAAACCAGGTCTGGGGCAGACAGAAAGGCACCTACCAGCATGTGTGTGGGCTGCATAGTGGTCCTAGTTGGGTTGAACTAGGCTTCAATGCCCCATTGGCATGTAGGAGAACTGAACGGGATGTGGGACAAACTGGACTAGACTACTGCACATACTAGCAAGCATGGGAACCAGGGTGGGGGGGGGCAGGCCTGGTGGGGGTTAGTCACCCTGACTAGGCTGCAGCTCCCACTGGTTTGTGTGAGAGCTAATTTTGAGGTGCGCAGAATTAGGCTGGACTCAACACCAATTGGTTCATGTAGAAGATAGGGATGGAAACAGAAATGACCCAGCAACTACAACCACCAACATAAGCATAGACTGATTGGGGCGACAGACTTCACCAGACCCTGTATTGGCATGCACACACAAGAATCAGTTCTGGGACCACCTTGGATGAAGTTTCTTTGGGGATCCCTCCAACTGAACTGCTGATCTCAGAACCCTAAACATGAAGAGAAGTGCAGGTTCCATGGTCTGACCACGGAATGCATGTGTCAAAGCTGAGCCTCCTCAGAGGCTGAGACGGAACAGTGGACAGCATATCCAAGTGCACATAGAGGCTATGGAAGTCCATTGGAACCTGCAGAGGACACCTGGTACCACAACAGAGAACAAAGTAAAGCAATCAAAAACATATGATAACCCAGGAATGAGAATAAAATATTTTCCTGTCTCCAATCAAGTCTGCACCTGAAAATATAAGGGAGAGTTCATGACTCTGTATTGTAGTTGGGAGTACTTAATATTTAGAATAAGATCATAAAAATAAACAATCACATGAAATATGTGTTTTATGTTCTCAAATCAACACCATTAAAAGAAATACAATTTTTAAATATGGGATGACTATCATGATCAGAATCCTGCTTAATTAACACATTTTACTTCTGTATATGTGAAATCTAAGCATTACACTGGCATAAAAATAAGTATTATACTTGTATACAAACTGATTAAAATTGAACAGAAGCCTTGCCAAATTTTTACATCAAGTATAATCACTGAAAGCAACCCCTGCCCAATAGGGAACTTGAGAAATTAAACAAAGAATTTATTGCTCAGTTGTCTGTGACTGCAAAAATTTATGACCAAAGGGAAAATTACAACAGATGTATTCCATAGGGAGAAATGGGTCCACTGCATTTCATTAGTGCTAGCAAAATGCCTGCAAGAAATAATCCAACCAATTTTATTCCATCATTGCCACTTTTAGAGGTATCACTACAGGATTCACCAAATATTCAAAATTTTATTTTCTTTTGAATTATTTCTTTCTCTAATTCTTTAATTGGGGAGACCTGGCAGAAGGGAGGTTTACCGGAATGTTAAGTCATGTAACTGGTTCAGAAAGTAGAAGTGTAAATGCTCTTGTTTTATAACACAAATGAAACAAAGCAAATCTGAGCAAAATCTTATGGACTAGTGAGAATACTAAAAAAGCCAAAGCTAGCAAAGGCTAAGACATTGTTTTAAAATGCTAACTACTAACACTCCAGGGTTAAATCTTGATACTCAATTGCACCCAGCATTGTTCTCAGTATTTTTTGTATGAGTCCATTTAATCCTCACAATAACTTAGATGATTATCCATTATAGATCCCATTTTATAAATAAGGAAACTAAGGTGCAAAAAAGATTTAAAAAAGAAAAAACTTAAGGGAACAAGATCAAATTATAAAAGCCATAAACCAAGTTCCAAGCTAGACACAACTGTCTATGCTCATAGTCTATATACCTTGCTGATAATGTATAAAGATATCCGCTTTGAGAAAGCCTAAGAACAGATATAAAACTATCAAACAAGTCATTTGGGGCAGAATTTTAGCAAATTCTTTCACAAAAAGTTAATTTTATATAAAGTACTATATGTGAAAAGAACATTTCTCTTGAGGAAGCACTTTGACTTAACTGGCTAATCCTCCACCTCCAAGTACCTGGTTGAGTATGAGCATCAGTTTGTGTCCCAGCTGCTCTGCTTCCTGTCCAGCTCCCATACTTACGACCTGGGAAAGCAGCAGAGGATGGCCCAAATCTTTGGGCCCCTGTACCCATGTGGGAGACCTGGCAGAATCTCCTGGCTCCTGGCTTCTGATCAGCTCAAACTGAGTTGTTGTGGCCATTTGGGGAGTGGCCAGCAGATGGAAGATATTTATTTGTCTCTCCTTCTCTCTGTAAATCTGCTTTTTTCAATTAAAATAAATAAATTTTTTTAAAGGGAGGGTTATTTATATTTTTCTGCTTCCCCATACTTAGTCCTCCTTATGTCCTTGGAAAAATCTTCCTCTTCCCCACTTACTGGGATAACAGCACACAGAAAATAGTGTTGATTGGGAAATCATCTTCAAAAAATAAATCCAGCAATCAACTGAACAATCTAAGAGTGGTGCCACACCCATAGCCTTAAATGGGTCTGGAGTTGGCAAGTGCTTGGTGTGGTTTATTATCTTACGAATGCAAGATGGGCTCAGAACATCAGCATAAGCTTTGAGACTTTGTAAACCAGAAGATTAAGTATGAAAAGAAAAATGAGACTGGGCAAAGTAAAAGCATTAGGTGTTTTTAAATCAAATTTCTGATTTTTTAGCTTTAAAACTTAGCATTTTTTAAACATTTTGCCACAATCATGTTACAATTATACATGCGTATATTATTTTTGTAAAAGAGGAATATTAACATCACACAAGTGAGGTATTCATGATAATGATCATAATGTGGAGAAGTAAGAGTATAAAAGGCATTAATTTTTAATTATGTGCCAGTGATGTGCCAAATATGAGACTTCAGGTCACCTAACACATTAATTCTCGTAACAACCCATTTGAAAGGCGAAAAAGAAAAATGAAGGATCAACAAATAAGTAATTCTCTCAAAACCACTCCAACAAAAAAGTAGAAAATTTGGCATGCAAATCCAGAGTTGCTTTCAACACCATCCAATATTTCACGTAAGTGCAACAGCAGAGAACACAAAGAAGTAGAGACAATAAAACAAAGAGCAAGGTGAGTTTTAACCAAGAGATCTGCTTTACCCATGAACATCAGTTTCTACTCTAGTTTGGCCCAGGAATATCCAGAAAATTATTTTAATCTCCCAATTTCCTTAGCTGAAATTACAATAAGAATGACCCAGTTATCACCATTCTCCTGACAGGATATGTAGGGCTGACGTCCAATTAATTTTGGGCTTCACTCTAGGCTGGCAGAGGCTCCCACAGGGAGAAAACCTCAACACAGGTTCTTTTTTACCTTCTAAGATGGAGATAATTGCCCCTGTACAGGAAATTCTAAATCTCCATGCCCTCCAGCAGCAAGTTGGACACTCATTTGCAGGGTGTTGGCACTAACCTGGCAGCTGTGAATGCCTCCTTGCAGTTACAGCTCTCTGGTGGCACACCTGTTCTCCTTAATTGAAGCTGATGGGCAAGAGGCTGGTGGGGAATAAGCAGCAGCTCCTCTCATGCCTTGTGATTGGACAGAAACTCACAAGGAGCTATAACATAAATTAAATTCTGCCTGCAGTAGCATTTCTCTGGAGAAATACCAGCATAAGACAGGGTATGTTAGAGCATCTGCTAACGGCTGTAGAGAATTTCCTTTAGAAAAAAAAAGAGTCCTAAGGAGAAACCATTAGGAAGGGAACAGTGCAGTGGCCTCTCCTCATTGGGACTCCTGCACATTTACAAATCTGAAGCACTCACAATCTATTTGTCACCCCACCCTTTCCCAACATTTTAGTAATTGGTTTAATGGACTGTAAGAGCATGTTGAGGAATGCGGCATACCCAATTTATTACTACAACTCATTTCATAGATAGCAAACCCATGCCCCACATGCCGTATTGAATATATAGGTTACATTTAGAGATCAATATCATTTGGCTGCAATTTGGTAAGAACTTCTAATCTAATTACTAGTTATAGCATCTAACTTAATCAAAACTGGCCCTGTGAGCCAATTTAAACACAATATGCAACAGGCAGATTTGGAAGAGTCAGGGGAGGATCAGAAACCAGATCATGAGGAATCTGAAAGCATGATTTCAGTTTGGTCTAACCCATTAAAAAAATTATCCTTTTACAAACATCCAGCCCAGCACTTGAGGAAACCACAATCGTAACAACTGAGATGGAAGGACACTGGGTGAAAGATAGGATCAAGTCAGAAACGGCACCATCAATGTAAAGAAGGCACAAAGAAGGTATAATGTAAAATCCCTTTTTAACTAATGATACATAAATGATGTCTTGATATTGCCACATGATCTGATACTTTCTATCATTTCAACTTTTATTTATTTGTTTTTTATGGAGCATAGTAAGACCATATTTATTAATTTTAAAACATATATATATATTTACACACAGCAAGCCCACTATAATACACACACATTTTATTAGCAATGTGACTAAGCTTAACTGTGTATATAGAAACTAAATAACCTAATGATGAAAAAAAGGATGACATTGGTTCAATATCTACACTTCCAATTTGTAAAATCCTTTTTTAGTAATTCTGCTAAGGTTCTAATCAGATATAATCTTCAAGTTTCAAAGTAAATACGGTAGGGCTTGGCAGCATGGCCTAGTGGCTAAGGTCCTCGCCTTGATCCCATATGGTCGCTGGTTCTAATCCCGGCAGCTCCACTTCCTCTCTATCTCTCCTCCTCTCAGTATATCTGACGTTGTAATAAAAATAAAATAAATCTTAAAAAAAAAAAGAACAAAGGGAAAAATAGAAATTCGGAAACCAAATAAATACAGTAAATAATCTCTAATTCCTTAATTCAAAAGTTAAAGTTCCCCAGTCATTTTAATAAGCATAACATTCCAACAGGGTAGCTTTTAAAGGCAGTTTGAAAACTATTGTTAATATATCTAAAAAATACTCTGGGTGTCTGACACATTCAAGTCCTCAAGTAGAATTATTTTACTATAAATGACAAAAAAATTATTTTGTCCCATTGAAGGTCCAGAATAGAGCATAATTTTACTCCAGTGTTTGTGATAACGGTGTGTGTCCTCCTCCAAAGAGTCATGTAACCTCACATGAAACCAATTAATTACATCAGCTTTTTTGTTATTTCGGGCGATTGATAAGTTCTGGTGTTCGGTTGCACAGCAGAGTGACTGTAGCTAACAATGCACCACGTAGATATGAATAGATAAGGCGTCTGATTTCAAGTGTTCTCAAGTTGCAGAAATAAGTGTTTACACGATGGACAGCCTAATTCCCTTCATCCAATCATGATATAATATATGAGGGGCTTCAAGAAGAATGTGGGGAGGGGGAAAAGTAAATACTAATGCACACTTTCTGTGGATTTTTTGAAGCTCCTTCACTCATATGAATGGAAGCATCACATCACACTCTAAAACATATTGCTAAATATTATGTGCCAATCAAAAAAATTAAGAGAATAAGTAATATGTTTAAAATAAATTTAAAGTGGAAGACCTTCAGGTTGACAATGAACAATGAAAGATCAAGGCAGAATACACAAGCTTTCAACTCGAGTCCTTAAAAAAAATACTATGTTTATATGAAAGGGTTAGAGAGAGAGAAGAGAGAGAGAGGCTTGCCTCCAAGGGCTCACTCCCAAGTAGGTTACAAGGGCCAGGGATGGGATAAGCCACAGGAGCGAGGGTTTTATCCAGGTCTTTCACTTACGTGGAAAGGCCTAAGTACTTGGGCCATTTTCCACTGTTTTTCACATGCCATCAGCAGGGAGCTGGATTGGAAGTGAAGCAGCTGGACATGAACCAGTACCTACAAATGGATGCCTGTGTCTCAGATAATAGCCATTAGCTGTTACACCACAGAAATGAGCACTTTTGTCATGCCACATGGAGGTGACTCAGATGGCTTTCCTGCTGCTCCTTCCATCAGCTCTGCTACTCTTTCCTTATCTTTCTCCAACGTGACAGCAGATCAGCAATTTTAGAAGATCTCTAGCTCGCAATACAGTGTTGGATGGGCAGTAGTTTGCAAGTGGTTTCCTTATAGATTGAGGTAAGAAACAGGCTACACTTTGCCCCATCTCAACCCTCTCCTATTCCCAAGGATATGTGAAAACTTCTCTATGTATACAGGGGCCAAAAGGCTACCTCTTCCTCTATTACATGCTCTTACATTAAGCTGGGAAATGCTAATCTCTGAAGGAGAGGCAAACAGCAGTGACAGATGATTTTTAGGGGCCCTAAATGGGGGATACTCCATTCCTTTTATTCTTAGCTTTAGGACTTAACTGATTTCTGCATTTCTTCCTTTAAAAAAAATACTTATTAGGAATAAAGAGAGCTAGATAATGAAAGATAATGAAAGAACTTCAATCTGCTGGTTCACCTCTTAAAAGCCTACCATAATTAGAGTTGGGCCATATTGAGGCCAAGAGCCACAAACCTAGTGTGGGCTTCCCATGTAGGTGGTAAGAACTCAATTGGCCAAGCCATCACCTATTGCATCTCAAGGATGTGTTTTTTGGAAATTGGAATCAGGACATGAGCTGGAGCTAGAACCCCAGCACTCTGATCTGGGTTGCAGGTATCTTAATCATTAAATCAGAAATTAGGCCCTCATGGCTGCATTGTGAAGGCTACTGAAAACATCCTACTCACCAGCCAGCAGAAAGCTCTTACATTAGTACAAAAGTACCTTTAAAAGATTGTGGAATAAATGTATTATAAAAACAATTGTGGATTTCAGAATTTTTACACCAAAACTAACTTGTCTTTTTAATTCCATTTTCCAAAAGCTTCTTCATGTACTCCTGCATAGGAAGAATCCTGTATGTTCAACCACAGACACTTCCAAATTGGCATATTCAAATTGTTCGCAATTGCGTCCAAAGAAATTAATTAGATTTATGTGTATCAACATGGAGAAAGATCAGAAACATAATTATGACTATCAAATGAGGTATAATGAGAATTACAATACTTTCCCTAGTTGCCTCATCAATAAGGGAAGAATTCATTCATTCAGTCATTCAACAAATCTTAATTGTGGACTCTCAGGATATTAGGATCTGCTTCAGGCAACAGGCCCATAGCAGTGAAAATTCTTAGAATTTAATAGAAATTTAAAATTTAAATAGAATTTAATGGAAAAAATTAAATGGAATAGAAAAAATTTAAATTTAAATACAACTTAATAGAAAACAATTCTTACAATGCTTCCACTGTAGTGGTACGAAATATGGAGAATAACAATAAACAATAGTATATAAAGTAACTTTTTAAAAAAACATTGTAGAGAAAATTAAGGTAGGCAATGGAAAAATGTATCCTCAGAAGATGAGAAGTAGGAAGTGCTGCATACGTGGGCCTAGACGTGATGGCTCAACTGGCTAATCCTCCCCTCAAAAGTGCCAGGATCACATTTGGGCACTGGTTCATGTCCTGTCTGCTCTACTTCCGATACAGCTCCCTGCTTGTATCCTATAAAAACAATAGAGGATGGTCCAAAACCTTGTACCCTGTACCCACATGGGAGACCTGGAAGAAGCTACTGGCTCCTGGATTTAGACAGGCTCAGCTCTGGCTATTGCAGTCATTCGGGGAGTGAACCAGTGGATGAAAGCTCTTTCTCTCCATCTACCCATATTTTTATAGATCTGCCTTTCCAATGCAAATAAATAAATCTTTTTAAAAATTTATAATCTGTGGCAAATGAGAGAATATCGACAGTGATACCAAAGAATAACTAGATGTGAAATCCAGTTTCTTAAGTTAAGCAAGATAATTCACTTTCCTGGGCCTCAGTTTTTACACTAGTAAATGGAAATACATTCTCATTTCTTCTGATTCTAGAAAAATAATTTGTGCTTGTTCTAGAGCCTTCATTGATCCCAATCTCCCAGGATTTATCATATACCCACCTGGCACACAAGTGCTCATTAAATTTTTACACAGTGAATCAATGAGCATGTAATAATTGAAATAGTGTCTAGCACACAGAAGATCCCCAAACAATACTAGTTTTAGCCTTTCTTTTCTCTCCTTTAGCATTTAGGAACCTTTCTCAGTCTAAACTTTTAAGCCAGGCCTATGTTAACAATCATAAATTATAGTTATTTTCCACTTTGGAATTGACTTGCAAGAATATAATTGCAACAATCAAGCCATAGCATGATTCCTGCACCAAAATGTTCTGCTTTCCCCAAAGGGGAAAGTAATCCTTAGGTCTCACAGCCCAGTTCTGGAATCCTACAGTAAAGACCATGACACATTGGAAGCCTTTCTTTGGTGTGAAAAAAATTCACTGACCTGCTTTGCCTCAGTGAAGAATCCCAGTCTAGGTAGTGTACTCAGAGGAGATTTATATTGTACCTAAACCCAGTATTTACTCAAATCAGTCAGCATCTAAGTGAGGTCAAGAGCTTACCATCATAATCTCTAGGTTAGGAGCCAAGATGAAGTGACTAGAGGTACAAAGTGGGGCTATCCACTACCTCTCCAGGGTTTTGCATGGCATTTGGGGGAAGGAAGTGAACAAGGAAGCTACTAATAGTCCCGGAAATTTAAACTGTTCTTTAAAGAAGATTGTGGGTGGCAGGGAGTAGAAAGTGGCAGAGACTGTAGGTTTAAATGTGTGATGAGAAACCTCATAGAATGATGTATAAGTATGTTCTGAAACTGCACTTGATACAAACTCCAACCTCAATAACCACTTACAACAACTTGGCAATTGCTTAACCTGTCTGTGTATCAGTGTTTTGCGCATAGTATGATACACCCAGCATCTACTGAATACAAGCTATGGGTTAGGCACTACTAATACATGCCTATGTTAAATCTTTACAAGGATCTAATGAGGTAGATATTAGCAGTATCTTAATTTTATACCTAAGAAAAGAAACACAAGGAAAAGTTACATTATTGGTCTAGATTGACACAGTATAATGCATTACCCACCTGAGTTAAATGCACAACCAGCCAGCACTCATGTTCCACATCATAATAAGGTCTCAGTTTGGTAATATGTAGTATGCTTACAATGGTCAGTGGAATATCACTGTGCTCCAGGAGGGTCATGACTTAAACTACTAGCAATAAGTAATGGGTCATGAAGTCCCATGGAGAATAAGACTGGTTAATGAAATCTGAAGAGTTTGGGTCTTTTACAGGAAGCCTTGGGAAGCAAGGGAGATTGCTTGATTGCTTTAAGGGGAAGTCAATAAACAGACCATGGCAATGATTTATGTTTAAATCTAGAACAACCCAACTGATCATGATGATGTAGAGAACAACCAGGCACAAGCTGATAAGACAAGAAAGGCTACTGAGAAAGGTCTGCTGCAGAGGCAACCCAGCCTCAAAAGGCTCCTGGAATTGCAATGGGTGAGGATCACCCGAACCTTTAGACACAGGCAGGGCTTGACAGTGAAAATGGGCTTTCAGAGGAGATGGATATGTTCAGTTTCAAGTATGCTCATTCTCTTTCCATACACAATTTTTTAAAAAAACAAGACATCAGAACCTCACAGAAGATGAAAAGATAGATTCTCCTGAACATAAGAGGATGGATATGAAACAGCTCCACTAAAACGAAAGCTCTGAAATGAAGCTCACCAAGAGTAAACCTCTGCTTTTAAATTTTTCTTTCAACACTCACAATTCATTTGGCTCCAAATCATTTTTCTTATATTTTCATATGGTACATATATAAAAGAATGAGAGTTTGGGGGAAAATTCATGTGTTTCTTTTCTAAAGAAATAGTTACATGAAATAGTTCAATTTGCACATTCAGTTTGAGTCTTATTTTGAAAAGAGGAAAAAACGGTCTTTCTTTTTGAGTAGCTTCTCAACAATAATAACTATAAAAGAAAACAGGGAGAAAGGGGCTTTTGTAATCTTTCATCTGAACATTCTGTTGACCTGTTCAAATTATAACAAGTTGTGTCCAAGTTTTTAGGTTGAAAAAATATATGGAATCATTTTTCTGCTCTGCTGGGAAATGATGTGGTATTGTGTCTGCAAGAAGAGAGATTTGGAACAGTTAGAATATTCTTGAAGCATGTCAACTGAAGTTCAATGGATTGGGATGGCTTCCTATGCCTGAAGGCTCATGTGATTTGCCCGATGCCTGCCAAAGTCAGATATGATGAAATTATCAATCAGTTATTTTTTTCTATAGGGTTCTTTATACCATCAAGAATTAATTATAAAACAAGTCGTCTCAATTATCCCTGTGAATATTCATCATCCTGACCACTGTGAACAGTTGCTTGAGAAATATCTTCCTTTCCAGGATGGGGTCTTATGACAGAAACAGCATGATGTTGAACAGGTATTTCCCTAAGAAATGAAATAGATTGGAGCAAAATTTCCAAATATTCACTATTGGAAGAATTATATAAACAAAACACCTAGAACACTTCTCAGGAATTCTATACACACCTATCTTTCCTACTTCTGAATCATGAATTCATCCTCTCATGCCCCCAGTGGTTACCAGAATGTACTTCTTTCTATGCACATACCTCTCAGGGGTAAGGAGATGTCAGAGAATTATTTATATAAAAGTATAAATGGGCCTGGCATGGTAGCCTAGCAGCTAAAGTTCTTGCCTTGCAAATGCCAGGATCCCATATGAGTGCTACTTTCCCATCCAGCTCCCTGCTTGTGGCCTGGGAAAGCAGTCCAGAATGGCCCAAAGCCCTAGGGCCCTGCACCTGCGTAGGGGACCTGGAAGAGGTTCCTGACTCCTGGCTTCAGCTTGGCTCAGCTCTGGCTGTTGCGGCCACTTTTGGAGTGAATCATCAAATGGAAGATCTTCCTCTCTGTCTCTCCTCTCTCTGTATATCTGACTTGCCAATGAAAACAAATAAATCTTTTTTTTAAAAGTACAAATGAACAGAACTATTTTGCTGACAAAATCTTAGAAAAAAAATTTTAATACTTGCTATATGTTACACTTCTAAGAGTTAATTAATGCCCCTGCACAAAAAGAGAAAAGATTTACTGTGGATTTTGCAATCAAAAACTCCCAATTAACATGAAGTCCAAGTAGAAGATGACAGCAAGGAGAAAGCAAGAAGGGACCATTGGAAGTATTATGAGATGGATAACTGGTACCTCATAGACAACAGACTCGAATCAGCATTAGACAATAGCAAAACTATAAAGGCATATGGGGGGAATCAGGAGCAATCCTGACAACCTCTTAACAGGAGTTCATATGCACAGAGCAGGGGGGGACCCCAGAGTGGAAAAGGCAGACAGGAGGAGGCTTGTATCCCAACCCTGAAGACTCCCAGATCCTCACCAAGGACTATCAGTATGAGCACCGAGGACTACATCCCAACTGCCAAGGAGACCACGGGGAATTGGAGTGCCTTCGGAGACCGAGAACTCTGAGGTCACCCACCCCCATTTGGATCTACCACATGGGATGGAAGAAGCCCAAATCCTGCCTTGCAGGATCCAGGCTTGTTTTTATTATTTAAAATACTCCAAATATCAAAAAAATTTTAAATAATAAAAACAAACCTGGAGGCACTTCAATACCAGATTTTAAGATTTATTATAGTGCAGTTATAATCAAAACAGACTGATCCTGGCACAAAAATAGACATGTGTACTAATGGAACAGATTAGAGCACCCAGAAATTAGATCATTCCTCTAAAACCAGCTCATTTAACAAGAAACCTAAAATCACTCCCCAGAGAAAGATGGTGTCTTCAACAAACGGAGTTTAGAAAACTGACTCTCCACAAGCAGAAGTATGAAACAAGATCCTTACCTTACACCTTGTTAAAAACTAACAATCTATGAGCGATCTAAATCTAAGATCTGGAGACATCAAAATGATAGAGGGAAACATAAGGGAAATGCTGAAGTGCATTAGCATAAGCAAAGACTTCTTAGATAAGACTGCAGATGTACAGATAAAAGGAAAAAATAGATAAATGGAATGCGGCCAAGCTAAGAAGTTTCTGCACAGCTTTGTACACATTCAACAAAGTGAAGACACAACCAACAGAATTGAAGAAAAAAATTTCAAACTGTACATCTTATAAAGGATTAATATCTGGAATTTATAAGGAACTCAAGAAACTTTATAAAGCAAACAATAAGGAAATGGGTTAAAAATATAGACAGGCATTGTTCAAAGAATGAAATGTAAATGGCCAACTCATGAAAAAATGCTCAAGCTCACTAGCCAACAGGAAAACACAAATAAAAACCACAATGAGGTTTCACCTCACCTCACTAAGAATGGCTGTCATCCAAAAATCAAAAAATAATAGATGCTGGTGAATATGTGAGGATAAAGCTACCTTAACAGACTGTTGATGGGAATGTAAACTAACACAATCATTGTGGAAGAAGTATAGAGATTTCTCAGAAATCTGAAAATAGACCCACCATATGACCCAGAAACACCTCTCATGGGAATTCTCCCAAAGGAAATGAAACCTGCATATGAAAGCATCAACTGTACCTCCAGGTTTACAGCAGGTCAGCTCACAATAGCTAAGATATGGAACCAACTCAAACGTCCATCAACTGTGATATATATATACACAATGCAGTACTTACAAATTGTGCAATTTTTTTAATTAGCAATGGATTAAGGTTACAATTATAGATTGAAAGTAAACCATCACATACCATCAGCAAAAATTTTTGCTGATGGTATGTTAGAGCTTTCAATTGACTGGGATGATACTCTGCTGGCTCTGTCTTCAGACCAGAGAGGGTATACCTAAGAAGCCGTTGAACTTGACTGGACAGTAAGATGCTGGACTCTATGTTTGGTATATGCTTGCAATGGGGGAATCTCAACTGAACTTGAGCTGTGGTTATGCAACAAGGTGGAGGAATCCACCATGGTGGGAGGGGTGGGGAGAATCCAAGTACCTATGAAACTGTGTCACATGATACAATGTAATTAATGAATTAAAAATAATAAATAAATAAATAAAAGAAAGTAAACCATCACAAAATTTAAAAGAAAAATAAGAAAGGAAGCATGTGTGGGAGGGAGAGACGATAGGTTGCAAAATATCATTATGTTCTTAAAATTGTAATATGTAAAATATACATGAACTTTGTTCCATTATATAAATAAAATTAAACTCAAAAGAAATAAAACAGACCGTACTGGGGGTATACAAGAGTTCATGAGAGAGCAGGTTTTCACCAAAATACACTTCTTTAAATTCCAAAAAAGATAGAAAATAATTTTCGAAATACAAAATGTCATGAAAATATTGAAGACTTTTATTCACTTTGTTTTGCTTTTATTGCTTCCAAGTGATAAATAACAAGCCTGAATCACTTCTGTAAGCAGAAACAAGATGGTACTTCTTTTAAAAACAAAACAAAATAAAAATAGAAAACAGAACATTGACTAAATCTGACAATTAGCAGAGATTGTAGTTCATTTTATGTTCTCTGCTTTGGATCATAAAATAGCAACACTAAGCACTTTGGAATACATCCCACGGCCAGTAAACAAGAAGTGTCATTAGTTACCACAGTAAAAGGACAATGTGCAGGTTAATGATCTTGTGGTAGAGCACAACTTGAAATATTACATATTACTTAGTACTAAAATTTGAAATATGCTTTCAAACTTCCACAAAACATTGGAACAGCATGGCTGTTAAGTTGTTTTCAATTTTCCACTTTATCACAAAGAAAATACAGATTACATCCAGATTTGTTTTCACTATCTTTATATAGTCATATCTCTTCTCAGGATCGTGATTATTATCCCCTGCAGCATTCTTTAGAATTCTGGCAAAGTGAATTTAACATCCTTGTTTTTTCCAATTCTCTATTTTCCAAGGAACATTGTGAACCACTATTGAGTATTAAAACTCCATCCAATCATGTGATTCCAAAGTCAGAACATATTATAGGAGTTGGTTAGACTGACAGCAACCATGGGAGGGGTAAGAAAGAAGAGGGTTAAGATAGACAATTAGAAAACTTCAAGGACTTAAGAAATTATTATTCTATCAATGTTGAATCCTAAACTGCACAGTGATTCACAAATTTGTGCTGTACTAAATTTTCTTCATTTTAACATCTGTTCTATGCAAATTCTTGAAAAACATTTTTAGAGACTCATTTCAATCATACATTAAAATTAGATTCAGAAATATCATCTAGTTTTCTCCAAATTTCTTTCCTGTAGTTTTCTTTCCTTTTTTCCTTCCTAGAATTGAGCACCTGCTATGTTCCTGGATACTGCTAGAATTCAGATGTACAAATGCAATAACATATAAACTTTGCCCTTTTAGAGCACATAGTCGAACATTAAAAGTTTTAGATGAAAATTATGGGGGCCAGCACAGTGATGTATCAGGCTAGCCCTCCACAGAGGTGCCAGCATCCCATGAGGGTGCCACTTGCAATCCTGCTCCCTTGGTGCTGAGGGAAGGGGTGATGCATGCGACTCGTTTCTTTCTGCTTTATTAAATGTGCTTTCCTTATTATTTATTCTAATAATCTGAGGCACTGTGGTCTCTCACAGCCTTCACCGATCTTTTGCAGGTGACTCAGTACATCAAGTTATTCAAACATGGGGGGGTGACATCAGAGCATATTACTCTGTCACCTTATCTCCCAGCAGGGTTAATCCTTATTCTATAAAAATATGAATTTCAGAATCCATAGGTAATAATTAACTTGGCGTGGGAGGGTTTGGGGAGGGGTGGGGAGAACCCAAGTATCTATGTAATTGTGTCACATAATACAATGTAATTACTGAAGTTAAATAATAAATAATTAAAAAAAATAATAATAATTAACTTGGCTACTGATCATGACTGATATCTATTATGCCTAATTTTAACCTCAGTTTTTTTCCATGCATTATCTAAGGTAGGGCTCACTAAAACCTCAAGAATTGAGTATTATTCTTCTCTATTTTATACACAATAAAATTGAGATATAGATAAATTCAACAACAAAGCAATAGCATCTTGAAACCACGGTATTCTGATTAGAGAGTTTTAACCACAGTACCAAGGGTTCTACCTAACTGCATGTGAAAACCATCTACAAACCTTTAGAAAAATCAATATTCCAGTCCTTTGTCAGAACAAACAAAAATCAGAATCTCTTGGACCTAGAAATTGCTATTTCTTTCATTTACCTAGGTGATCCCATATACGATCAAATTTGAGAACCATTCTGCTATTCTACTCTTGGAGAATAGTGAAAAAGGTGATGAGAGCTGAGAAATTAATGGCTTTAACAAATGGGGAAGAAGAAAAGGCACTCAAGTAAAAGAACATAAGCAAAGATATGGGATGTGAGGACAGAAGAGGATGCGGCATATCTAGACCATAAAGCTTTATTCCTTTAACAGAAAAGGAAAAAGCAAGACAGACATGATTGGCTGGAATAAGACATTAAAATGCCTTGAACTTAATAATAGAAATCTGTTCTTTCATTCTTCATCCAGTAGTTTTCAAACTGCTCTTAAATATATAAATTATAGAAAATATAATACATAATTTGGGAAAATAACTCTCTTAAGATGGGAAAGATATATTAAAGTTTGGTAAATGGCTTGGGAGTTATTGAAAAAAAAGTCCAAAAATTGCACATTGAGCAGTAGCTTGTCCTTTTATATCCTACTCAAAATGAACACACTGTTCAATATTTATAATTTAATTCAAAGTTAATTCTCTATGGTACTTTTATACCACAGCTGTTATCCCAAGGTACATGAACTTGAGAGAGTTTTAAAATAAAATTAACAATCATTTAGATATGAATAGAACTAAAATGATTCACTAGCCTTTATTTGATGTCAGGAGGTTTTCAACTCACATGGAAAGAACACAGATTTTTAAAAGGTGACAGTAGGAGTGAAAACTCACATTTTTAAATTAAGACTCAGTTGTTTTTCTGCAATCCAAAAAGTCCCTTAGAGTCATGATAATTAAGGACACTTTTAAAACCATGGCTCATCTCACAAATGATGTTCTCTCCAGTGAATCATCTCATATTTTCAATCACCCTATCATTTAGAGACGGAATATGAAAGCAATAAGAGCACCACCATGAATGCCAGTGACATGACTTCCTGTCTCTGCAGTGCCTCTAAAAGTCCAGACTTCTCTCCTCCGTTATGTGTGTCAGCTTTTCACCACTGTAACTAAACACCTGGCACAGACCAATCATGAGAGAAGTAGACTGGTCCACAGGCCAGGACTGGGTGAGTCCCATTGGCTCGGCCCTCGGGAGAAGCTGGATGATGGCAATGGCAGCACATGTGTGGAAGAAGGATGACCCAGAGAGCCAGGGAAGAGAGAGAGAAGCTGGGCAGACTTGGGCTTTTATAACCAATCCCCTTTGCAGAACTATCTCACACATGCCCAGGGGCCTGGGGGCTTCCCATTACGCCTTCCGAGATATCACAACTGTGCTAGGTTTCTAGGCTTGTACAGCCATCAATTCATTACTAAGATTTAACTTTCCTATTCAAACCATAGCATGTTACAACCTTAGACAATTAAAGAATTATCTAAGTGATACACAGATGTGTTTAACAGCTTTCTCATGTGAAATTCTATTAAAAAATCAAAAAATAATTCCAGACTAAGGTATCCATTTGCATAGACATAATTAACTTCATAAGCGACTAGAATGACACTAAATCATATCATCTCTGGGAAAATTCAGAAAATAGTCACTCAAATAATTTCTTATAGTCCTCATTCTATGGTAGAATACAAGTATTAAATTGGTGAATACTGGAATAACCATGTTGCTAAAAAAAAATTCACCATGGGGTTAGAGCATGGGGAGGGGTTGGGGGAATCTCAGAGCCTATGGAATTGTCTCACATAATGCAAAGTAATTAATAAAATAAACAAACAAACAAATAAATAAATAAATAGAAAGCAAGTTCTTTTTATTTCAATGGTAAATGATCCTAGATGCATATGATCATGAGATGGAAAATATACTTTCCAAGATTATTTTCCTTCTTTTCTTCTATAATCTCCTGAAAAATAGTCATCTTAAGTGATTAAAAATCATAGGAATGTAATATTCACATATTTTAAGTCAGAAACAAAATATCAATCCACGGAGAGAGCCTAAAAACAGGAAATTCAATAATCAGTCTAAATAACTAAGTAATTTTTGGTCTTAATATTTAGATAGACATTTGAATAACTAATACAAATGACATAATCTGAAAACAAAAAAAGAAATTTTAAAGAGGAATTCTGTTTCTTGCTGTGTGACACACTTGATACCTCAAAAAGCTCTCATAAACAAACGCTGACATAAGGTACTCCAAAACTTAATTCATTGAAAAGTAAAGCCACACATGACAAACCCACAGCTTACAGCATTCCTAAGAGTAAAACTGTAAAATATTTACTATTCAATCAAGACAAGACAAGGATATCTATTCTAAATACTTCTATTCAATGTGGTGCTAGAAACCCCAACAACAGAAAAAAAAAAAATAAAGGCATCCAAGTGGAATAGAAGGAATTAAGTAATTGCTATTTACAGAATCATCTTACTGTAAAAAAAACTGAAGGACTCTATAAAAAATATTAGCCAAAAAAATGAATTCAATAAGCTTTCAGGTTAAACATCAACAATACAATACAGAGTATCATTATTAAATCCTAGCAACAAACTATCAAAAAAAGAAAGTAATCCTAATGAATAAATTTAATCACGCAGATAAAATCTCTCTACAGTGAAAACTAGAAAACACTGATGAAAAATTAAAGCAGACACTAATATGTGGAAAGAAGTTTTATGTTCATGGATTAAAAGAATAATATTATTAAAACCTCAATACTACCCAAAACAATCTGCACATTCAATGAAATCCCTGTAAAATACTAAGCACTAGCCACAGAAATAGACAAAAATATCTAAAATTTGTAAGACACCAAAGCAACTTTACCATAAAAGAAAAACCTGGAAATACCATACCACCTGACTCCAAAATATACTACAAAATTGTTATGAACATTTAAAAAAAATAGACTAATAGAATAGAACAGAAAGCTCAGACATAAATACATATAATTGTTACCAAAATTTTCAACATAAATATGCAAAACACACAATGGGCAAAGGACAGCCTTTTCAATATATGCTGTTAGGGAAACTGGATTCCCAAATGCAGAATTAGACGCTTATATAACATATAGAAATTAACTTAGAAAAAACTAGAAGTTTAAAATGTAAAACCTGAAAGCATAACATTATAAAACATAAGAAACCTTCATGATTATTCTCTGGTCAATATTTTCTTTGATATTGTCCCTAAAACACAGAAGTAAAACATAAATAGGATTACATCAAAATAAAGAACTTTTTCACAGCAAAGGAAAGAGTCAACTGAAAGAAGATACAACTGATAGACTGGGTAAATTATTTGCAAATATAACTTGTAAGGCACTAATAGCCAAAACTTATAAGGAACTCAACCCAACATTTAAAAACAAACCCTATTTGATAACGGGCAAAGGGTCTGAGTAGACATTTCTCAAAAGGAGACACAAAATGACCAACACATTGTTTTAAAATGTTAACATTCCTGACTTGGGGGAGATGAATAAAATTCACAAAGATATGACAATACATCTGTGAAAAGTGCTGCTAATGAAAAGATAGCAAGTATTGGTGAGAAAGTAGAGAAAAGGGAGCTCTTTGCACACTACTGATGGGAATATAAATTAGAACAGGGAATAAAAAGTAAAACAGTAGATAAGTTCCTCAAAACAATGAAAACTAGAATTATTGTAGTATCCAGCAATCCCACTAATAGGCATGCTTTGAAAAGAAATCAAGTAAGTATGTTGAAAAGACATCTTCACTCTCATGTTTACTGCCACATTATTCACAACAGCCAGAATACGTAACCAACCAAAATTCTATTAACAGATGGATAAAGAAAGGGTAGGGTGTGTGTGTCAAAACATTTATGTGATATGTACAAATTTCATTTGTCGATTATAAAAACTGATTGACAGAAAAGTTTATTTTGTGCTTCTTAATTTTTAAATATTTATTTATTTTTACTGGAAAGTCAGATTTATGGAGAAGAGGAGAAAGATCTTGCATCTTCTGGTTCACTCTCCAAGTAGTCGCAATGATCACAGCTGAGCCAATCTGAAGCCAGAAACCAGGAACATTTATTGGGTCTGATACGTGGGTTCAGGGTCCCAAAGTTTTGGGCCACCTGCGGCTCCTTTCCCAGGCCACAAACAAGGAACTGGACTGGAAGTAGAACATCCAGGACATGAACTGGCGCCCATATGGGATCCCGGCACAAGCAAGGAGAGAATGTAGCCTAGGCCATCATGTGGGTCCCACTTCTTAGTTTATTAACAGTGATTTCTTGATTTAAAAATTAAGTTATTACCTAATACATACAAAAGTAACAAATTTTAAAAAGTAAAATGACAAAGTAAAGGACTCTTGGTAGGAAAATAAGCAAAGAGTAATTTTATTTCTTAAGTTTCTGTTGCAAAAGTGATCTAATTTAATGGCTAAACAGAGCATGAGGGAGAGAGGAAAAAAGCTACTGATACGCTTAAACAGGAAAATTCCAACATCTGCTACCTCAAACCAGGCTCCAATAAGGTTAGGATATCCAAAGGCTAAACTACAAGTAAAATGATGAATGAAAGTAAATCTACCTTGTGAAATGGTATAATTCAGAAATTGAAATATCTTGGTCTTGATACTGGATGGAACTAAATCATACCATCAATGAGAATTCATAACTATATAAACTATATAAAATAATTGACTATATTCCATGTTATAGTAAATACAAATTCTCCACAAAAGAATGCAACTTCTATTCAAGTTCAAAGAATTCCCACAGGTAAAGTTCAAAAAACATGAACTCACAATCAAAATCTCAAACAAAAGATATAAAGAACAACAATGAGAGATATCAAAAGCAGTAACAATTAAAATTCCAGATAATGGTATTATTAGACACAGAATATAAAATAAGTGTTGATATGTTTAAACAAATAAATACATATAAAAGTCTTAAAATGTAAACAGGAAACTAAGGGATTCAGAAATAAGCAGACAGATTGAGGAAACAACTGAAAAATCCTCCCATATTTTAAAAATCTCTTCTGCAGCTGGTTTTGTGGCATAGGGGGCTAAGCCACCTCCTACAATACCAGCATCCTGTATCAGATCATTGATTCATCTCTTGGATCCTTCGCTTTCCATCCAGCTCTCTGCTAATGTGCTTGAGAAATCAGGAGAGGACAGCTCAAGAATTAACCCTTGTCATCCATCTGGGAGACCCAGACCAAGTTCTTGGCTCCTGCAGCCTTGTGCAAGTGGGACTGTTGCAGTCATATGGGAAGTGAACCAGCAGATGGAAGATCTCCTTCTGTCTCTCCCTCCTTGTCACTCTGACTTCAAATAAAGAAGATATTTGCATGTATATATGCAGGTGCATATATTCTGCATAGATTGTAGAAAGTCGGCAGAGGGAGGATTTCCTGTCTCAATAAAATGGTTTGATTCCCTCAGAGAACTGAGATCACAAAATGACAAACTAAATGAAAATCCAAAAATACGGTAACACTCTGCAAAAGGAAATGGATTCCACAACTCTTTCATCTTTGGTATAACCGTAGAAATCGGAGGTAGGTACCACAAAAAAAAAAAAAAAAAAAAAAAAAAAAAAAAAAAAAAAAAGACAAGACAACTTCCAGCTGATGAGGCAATTTGGAATATCTGGGAAGCTTCAGACCCAGGGCAGAATTCTCTTTTTGCTGTTTTACTAATTTTATATGAAAGACACAGTGACAGAAATAGGAGAAAAATAAATCTTCTACCTGCTGGTGCAGTCTTCAAATAGCCACAACAGCTGGAAACTGGGTCCAAGCCAGGAGTCAGGAACCCCACACAGGTCTCACACAGGAGGCAAAGGCCCTAGCACTTGAGCCATCATCTGTTCCCTCTCAGGACATTGTCAGGAATCTAGATGGGAAGCACCGAGAGTACCCAGGACTGGAAAAGGCACTCCAATACGTAATGGAGTAGCTCAGGCAACAATTCAACCCCCTGCGGCATCTGCCTCTCCCCCACTGTTTTTAATAACCCATTAAAAAAGATTTATTTATTTTTTATTGGAAAGCCAGATACACAGAAAAATGAGAAACAGAGATATAGATCTTCCATTTACTGGTTCACTCCTTAAGTGGCCACAACAACTGGAGCTGAGCTAATAAGAAGTCACGAGCCAGGAGCTTTCTCCAGGTCTCCCAAACAGGTGCAGGGTCCAAAGGCTTTGGACCATCCTCTACTGCCTTCCCAGGCCAGAGGCAGGGAGCTGGATGGGAAGTGCATCTGCCAGGACTTAAACCGGCACCCATATGAGATGCTGGCACATAAAAGGTGAGGATTTAGCCACTAAGCTATTGTGCTGGGCCCCATTCCTTGTAACTTGTGAGAAACATATTTTGCTTCAAAGCTGTTTATCATTTTCACCAGATCCTACTAATCATAATTATTGTTTAAACTAAAATACTTGAAAGGAACAACTTAAGAGGACAAAAAGGTTTTGTTTTGTTTTGTTTCAGTGTATAGTTTGGAAGCTCATAATTCAAGATTGGGTGGCTCCATGGGTCCAAGCATCTGGTGAGATCCAGAGGTTCTCGAAGGATAATAACATGGTTAACCAGAAAGCAGACAGTCTTCCTCTACCTTCTATGAGAGTTCTCCTTATACAGCTTCATAATAACATAATGGGCCTCTACTTCCCAAAGGTCCCACCTTTCAGGCACCATAATTGAATTAAACCTCCAGTAGACTCCAATAGCCATTAATAGTAATCCATTAATCATTAGCTTAACACTTTCAGGGCTTAAATAGCTGCATGAGTTAGAGGGAGCCAAATCCTGTTCACTCCACAGCAATCAGAAAGGCAAGTAACAGCAACTAAAATTCCAGTACTAGGGTGTTGTGTTATTTTGGTTTTGTTTTTGCTTTCAGGTAAACATATAAAATAACTCTATGACACACTTAACTAGTTTATTCATTCATGCAAGTGAGTTCAGTTATCTAATTAGCTAGAGTTCACTGGACAATCTGTGAATCCTTTTCTAGAGTAAGAAGGAGCACTCCACAGAGAAATGTGGAAGGGATTGGGGCAATCTCATCTCCAGGCACAGCAGGTGGCTCCCAGGTATGCCATAATCATTCTCTTCCCCTACCACAAAACTTCCTCCAACATTTAACTTCTGGATGATTAGAACAGCTGCCACAGTCAACCAAACTCTATCATAGACACACAGAAAATAATGGACAAATAGGTAAACAAGAGAAGGAAACTTAGAATGCAAAATGCCTTTATAATAAGTATATGGAGATTATTTTGTTTTTAAATGTGAGTCAATGATCAAGCAAAAAGTGTTACAAAATATGTACGGAGCAAAATGAAGAAGTGGTATCCAAAGAGGGAGATTCAAAAATTGAATAAATCTCAGAAATTTGTTTTAAATTAATTATTTAAAGAAACTAGAAGTATTAAGAGCAGTTTTCATGTGGGTTTCTGGTTTGGGTTCAGCAAACACCAATAATCAATACATGACTTTAGTGACACCCACATTTCTTCAGTCACCTTAATCTATGTTACAAATACTTACTGAATCAGTACTTTGTTCCAGGCAGTCATGGTTGCTTAAGATTATTGTCATGGAGCAGGCATGTTGACATAGTAAGTTAATCCTCTGCCCTGTGACGCCCACGTCCCATGTGTTCCAGCTGCTCAGTTCTGATCCAGCTCTCTACTTATGATCTGGAAAAGCAGAGGAGGATGGCCAAAGACCTTTTCTCTTCCCTAAACCATTTCAAACCACAGATTATCCAACTCTGTTTTAGCAACCTGGCAAAGTTGTCCCATATCCCTCACCCTCCATAGATGTCACTGATGCCTACTTTGTTCAAATGGGAGAGAAGACATTAACGATTTTCACACTTGTGCAATTCTCCCTCTTCACATCTGGCCAGAGGACCCCTCCATCTCCCACTCAAGGTGAGCCTCTGAACTTGGGCTTGACCACTTTGCTTTGGTTGTTCCTTTCTGAGCTTCATTTTGAACATGGGTACTTCTCAATCTATACTCTATCCAGTTTCACACTTTCCACTGGCATAAAACTCCAACTATATTTTGATATGTCCTAGTCTACATCTCTAGCCTCAACTAGCTCTTAAATCTAGAATGGACTAGTTATGGTTATTATTTTGATATATCAAAAATCAAGCAAAAATCTACCTTCCAAGAAGGTGGATTCTGTTTTCTGTCCCCAAATAGTGGATACCAGTATCCTTCCAGTCACCTGGACCTTTTTACTGTCCCTATTTTTGTTTTTTCCCATTACTTTCTGAGCATCTATCACACCAATACTATCCTTCACCAAACACCTAGCTTCACTGATCACATTCTACAACAGGAAAATACAAACACAAAAAAAGCAGGGGTGGATATATTGATATTATATAACCTGGAACTCAACACCAAGGTGACAAATCATGAGTATGGCCTAACTTTAGACCAGGGATGATTAGCTAAGTGCCATTTGCAACATCTGCAACATCTATCTCTCATTTTTGATAAATGAGGTTTTAGATTTGTTGTACTTCTGTTTTCATTTTCTAGTACTAACGAGGTAAGAGCTTGATTCTATTGAACAAGTCATGTGAGCAATGGAGATCTAATGAGCTTTACTATAAAACTAATTAATCTGAAAATCATACCATAGCAAAAAAAATCACAGGGTTGGAGCATCACTTGAGTCGAGACTTAAGACAAAATAAAAACTTCAGAGGCAGATAAGAATTTGGGGAGAGTTTGGGACAAAACATTGGAGAATGTAGAATTTCAAACAAAGAAAAAGTTTAGGGTCTTGTGAAAAATAAAACTATAAAATAAGCAAAATTCAGATTCTACATTCTCCATGGAGTCACTGGAGAATTTTGATCAAGGGGGAAACCTGAGAAATATGGATTTTAAAAGATGCCACTGTTGATGAAAGACTTAGCTTAAGTCAGCCTACTATGAAATCAGCTAGAGTGTTCTCAAAGTAAGTGTGGAAATTGGAATCGAATTGTATTAGACTAAGATAAATGATGAATACATTGTGGAGAGAAATGAATGGTTGTGCCATGTAAACAGCACAATTTTGAGCTAAGTTGAAAGGGGACATAGAGGCTGTTGTAAAGTTGAGACCAGCTTTGCAAGCCCCATTCTCCCTGGTTGAAGGCTGCTGGTTACCATGGTTACAGTTGCATGGGTAGGCTTATTTATAGCTATACACTATCTTTAGTGAATTCCATAACAGATGAGAGAAAATTTCAACTGTGAAGCTATCTAAGTGCATTGGAAGCACTTAGGAAGAGCAATAGAATTAAATCTACACTAGACAGTCTTAAAAACACGATGTAAAGCCACATTTTAAACAACTGCTATGTGAATAGTGTTCTGAGTAAATTGAAAAAATAAAGGGCTGAAAACTACCAAAGCCTCAGCTTTCACACATCCTCTGCTCTGCTCTGCATCCGCAATTTACCAATACAAGTTCCAGGATGGGTTTTTGAAACAAACACATAAATTTTCTTGGAACTTTTGATTCAACAAATAACAGCACAAAATAGGTACTAGTATTGCCTCCAATTTTCACATCATGAAAGTGAAGTACAAGGTTAAGAGTTTCCCCAAGGTCATATAGTTGGTAAAGAGTCCAAATCGTCAGCTTCCAGAAATCTTAACCCATGAAATATGCTGGCTTGTTGTTAGAATATGTGCAAGATCTGGGGGTGGGGAGCTAGAAGTAATTGGAAAACCATTTTATTTTAATTTAAAGTGGACACAATATAAAATGACCTCTTAACAGGAGGTCATGTGCGTGGAGCAGGGGGGCACTCCAGAGTGGAGCAGGTGGTAAGGAGGAAGCCTGGATCCCAACCACGAAGACTCCCAGACCTTCACCACAAACTATTAAGACGAGCAACAAGGACTATACCCCAACTGCCAAGGAGGCCACAGGGAATTGGATGCCCTCGGAGGCTGAGTACTCTGAGGTCACCCACCCCCAACCGGAGCTTCCGCAGGGGATGGAAGAAGTCTAAACATTACCGCACAGAAACCAACCTCATCGGAAAGACAACCAGAAGCCCTGAGCGGTCCGCAGACACAGAAGAACAATAAATGTCCTTCGGGACCAGGGAGGAGAGCTTTCTCTGGTCCGAGCCTGGCTCCACCTCTGGACCCCCGCCCTCCCTCGCAGTGACCATCGGGATCGCTTTGAAAACCCCTCACAGCAAACAAACAATCATACAAACTAAAAAAAAAAAACCTAAAATAGACAAACAACAGAAAGTAGAGCTTGAAATCTGACAGGAAAGAGCTGGCGTGGATTGGCTCATGCCTTGCTGGATGGGACACAAAGATTAGTCACTCCTCACCATGGTGTTTAGGATTTTCCTGCACACCCCGCCCCCCCCCAAAAAAAATGTTCTGCACCTTAAATGTCGACAAATATCTAGTTAGAGTTACAAGCCAGTCTAGATTATCCCAAAATCTGCCAAGATCAACAAAATTATACTTCAACACAACAAATGGCTAAATACTAAAATGAAATAGACACGGGACAGCTGAATGGTACCCTATAGCCATTTTAAGGTATATAGCAGCCGGTCCGGTCCTGTATATAAACTAAAATTGAGATGTCAATGAGCTAATCATAGGTTGTGGTTAGGACTTTTTTTTTTTTTTAACATACTGGTTACTCAAAACCATGTCAATTCCATAATATTGCAAATTGCTGTTGATGTTATATTGGGACTCTTAATTGACTGTGATGATATTATACCAGCTCTGACTTCGGACCAGAAATGGTCTCCCCAAAAAACTGTTCAACCCATCCGGACAATAAGTAGCTGGACTCCATGCTTGGTATATGTTTGCAAGGAAAGACTCTTGATTGAATTTGAACTGTAATGCTGCATCAAGGTGGAGGAATCCACCAGGGGGGAGGGGAGGGGGAGGGGTGGGGGGATACCCAGAGCCTATGAAACTGTCACATAATGCAAAATATTAATAAAGATAAAAAAATAATAAAGGACACTGACAATTCAAATTATAACACACATTATACCCAAGCCTGAAATTACAAATTCTCCTACTCCTATTTCAAAAAACAGAATTCCCTTATAAAGAAAGTTTCTGTTTTAGTTCAATTTCAAAAAAAAAAACCAGATGGGTGGAGGAACACATACATGTGCAGGCACACACACAAATTTTGGGAACATGTTATTATGCGCCACAAAATAAAGCTGTAAAAATATTTTTTAAAAACTTGATAATGTTTTCTTTCACATTTACTGTTAACAAGTCCTGGACTGCTTTCCCAGGCCACAAGCAGGGAGCTGGATGGGAAGTGGAGCTGCCGGGATTAGAACCGGCGCCCATATGGGATACTGGTGCGTTCAAGGTGAGGACTTTAGCCACTAGGCCACGCCACTGGGCCCCAAAGTAATTGTCTTTGAACAACCAAAAAAGGATAAGTGAAAATTTGCCTTAACAAATCCTAATTAGTAACTCATGTTTTAGACAATTCTGCATTATAATACCATGGTTTGGACAGAAGTATATGTATATCTGAAAAAAAATGTATACTTTACTGAAAGTGGCTTAGAATAAAAGCAAAATGGTGAAGTTCTGAGATTCATATTTATTTTTGGTGACCACATAATCTAAGAATAATGTAGTATTTGTTCATGCTTCTCCTAAATAGATGTCTGCTAAGTGCCTAAATACCAAATTTTTTCCTCTAACTGTGGTAGGCTCTGGGGATATGGTGAATAAGACCAGCATGTATTACCCTGGTGACTGGCATTGTATGCCAAACAAACTCACAAAACTTCCAGAATATTCACTCATTCAACAAATTCTATCTTGTATTTATCATACAGATAACATGCAAGATACAAGAGGCACAAAGGTGGATAATTCACATTACTAAAACTAACTTGAGATCATCCACAAATGACTAAACTGAACGTGCAAGAGCACTCACCCAAGATCATGCTGCAAAACTGAAGTTAAAAGCAATGGTTGCTAACTGTTTTTGACCTCTATACTTTTCTGGAGGGCTCAAAACAATGATGTTTTCCTATCATCTCTGGCACTTCATCATATGACTTAATTACTGCCTGCTTTGTTTTGTTCTAAACTGAGAGAGATGCCAGAGAAAAGTAATGCTACATCGACCACAGATAAGGATCCACAAACTCAATAACAAAGAATATACATATTGATACATCTTCTCTATCTGAAAGAAAATATAAAAGGTCTTCAAAAAGTTAACGGGAATGGATTATGGGAGAAAAGTTACTTGGATTTCAAGATTTTAGACAGCAAAATAAACTT